>NC_088919.1:21262500-22512500 GCF_963576675.1 Euphorbia lathyris | reverse complement strand
TGTATCATTTATATTTTATTCTAATTAAAATATATCAAATATAAACTTAATTAGACACTCAAAATATAACTATACAAAGTATTAATTGTTTGTGTTCAATTATTTTACCAAAATTATTCAACATGTTTAATTCAACCGTATCAAATACAAATAATTAAACATCAAATAACTTTGCAAAATTAATTCCAAAACATAAAACTTTTAAGACGAGAGATTATAAATTATTGTGTTTAATCATTTTACCAAAACCGTTTAACGTGATTAACTAATACATCAAACATGATTATTAATCACAAGAACCCGGTTAGCAAAATCAAATTAGAACACATATAATTACCATATCCTTTTATTAATTATAACAATTATAAATTAATAAACTTATATGGACTGATTCGTTGTTCCTAAATTTTAATTTTGTATCAATGAAATAGTTCGTCTAATTAATCGTATCAAAATATCTTTAATTAGACAACTCAATTTTAATCTATACAATTTTAAAATAGACAACGATCAAATATATGGATTAATTAATTCTATATATAAATTTTAGTTTTCTGAAAAAATCAAAATATTTTGAAAAACTCAAAAAATCAAAATAAACGTGACGGGGACGAAAACCGGATTCGTCCCTGTCGCGGATCACATCCGCGACGCTGGGCGGCATTGATGCCAAAAAGCAGCATTGTGTGCAACTCTTTTAATAAAAGAGTTGGTGTGCAACTCTTTAACAGAAGAGTTGCACACGATGGACACAGTAGCTTTTGCTACTGTGTCCAAACTCCTTTAATTTTTTTTTTTAAATTACGATATATATATTTATTTATAAAACTATTTTATAAATAATCTTTTCAAATACATATCAATAATTAATCGATTCTAGCCGTTTCATTTAAATCATTAACAAAATCAAAATTTTCAAAAGATTAATCTAATTAACTCTTTTAACGATTCAAACAGTTAAAACCCTTAATCCACAAAACACGTATATCACATATATAAACCTTGTTTTAATCAACCGTTTAATTCTACAAACAGCTTTGTTAATTAACCGAATCATAAAACATTTTAATCTCATCTTAACTATTTATCTTTAGATTAATTCACTAAATCAAATTTATTAATTAACCTAACAATAAATCTATTCAATCTGATTGAAAACCCCTTTTATTTACATATATGAAATAACAGATTAACATAGGCTCTGATACCAATGAATGAAAATAGACAAGCCTAGGCGCAGCGGAATAATAAAATTTTAAGTATTTTATCTATTTCCCTTTTCCAATATCTGTTAATTGTTATTTCATATAAAGAGGGATAGAATGAAATACCTTTTCTGAAGAACTATCTACAGTTACAAACGAAGTGGCCACAACTCTTAATACGTGTATCACAAACAACAAAAGAAACAACACAGAAAAAAATAACTAATCAGTAATCAACCTTAATAATAGCAATCGCAATGATTGCCTCTAACAGAAATCGATACGAGATCAAAGAGAGAGTAAGAAATAATGTAAATTAGCCGAGACGAAGATGGAACGGTTCCTCCTCCTTTTTTGTTGAGTTGGCCGAAATCTGGGGTTAGGGAGTCTATTTATAGACTTCTCAAAACCCTAATCCCAGTTGTGTTAGGTAATTAAATAATTGGAATCTTATTCGGAATAAGATTCCTAATTAGATAATTAAATAAACACTTTACTATCATCTAAATAATAACTAATTATATCTAGATAATTATTATTAATCAAATTAATAATTAATTAATATTAGGGATAATTAATTAGAGTTTCAATCACATAAAAACTTCTAATTAATATTATCAGATAATCTTTTAATTTAATTCACAACCATAATCAAATTATAATTATTAATCAAATTAATTTATCCCTAATTAATCTATAAATTTCGGCCCATATATACATGTCCCACTAATTACATTTTCGTCCTCCGATTCCAAGTCCCATATGCGACCCATTAGGTTCTTTATTGCCACTAGTCGTATATATCCTTTGAAATTATTAATCACGATTAATTCCAACATATATATAACGGAATACCATCGCGAGCTGTTACTAGCAGAACCTATGATATCCCCCCAGAGCAATTAAGAAGTCAGGTTGATAACTGAATTTAACCTTTCTGCATTAGGTACAGTATAATACGATCCTTCATCAACTATATCATGTCGGTCAATTCCTTATAACCATGGAACGTGTCAAGGTTACATATAACGAAGAGTCTGGTTTTACTTGTACAGGTTGAATTCACTCTGAAAAGATAAGTTAAGTGAAATGTTCATTTCTACTCTTAACTCTATCACCTTGCAAGAATTTCAGTCAATTCACCGCAAGCGGCCATTTAGATATATCTCCCACTTATCGGGAGTGACGAATGCTCAATCTGACATTAACTATTCTGCAATTACTTTGTGTGATACCCAACCCTGCTCTCACACACCCCAGGCTCTCACCTGTTGGATCGTGCTCGCACAGAATCAAAGTACCAGACTCCATAATCCAGAATCACTAATTAACGAATGTTTGAGTCTGAGGATTAGTTATACCTACTAATACCAATGAGATGAACAGTTGACACATTAGATAATCAATCCATTCTGTTATCTCAAGTCAGGTCCCAATCCTAATGAACTCCTTCACCGGATCCATGTAACTGTCTAGATATCTGAATATCTAAAGCTTGTGAGATCAGCTTTCTGTGTCGATAAAAAATACTGTTACATGCAAGTCTCAACAGTAATATGCCAACCCCTATAACATATTACTTGACTTGGGTTGATTTTAAGTCTATTGGTCTATTATAAAGCATAGTCTCACTTCATGCTTGTATGAACACTTTATAACTACTTAAATAAACTTAGGATTACTTTCTTTATGAAAGATTTGTGCCTTTATATATAGTTACATTTTAATGCTATATATCTTATTAGACAAATGATTAAATAAACAATTTATTCATTAATATTTATATACTAAAACAATTGTCTTTAGGACACTAAACTCCAACATTCTCCCACTTGTGCCTTTAATTGATGTTTTTGTTTTTTTGGTGTAGATGTTTATCCTCCACCGCCGACTTCATATCCGCTGCAACAGCAACAATGTCCTTTTGTTGCGCCGCCACCGGCTGCTCCTTCTTTTGTACCTATCCCTATTAAAAACACAGAAGTCTGAAAAAATTTGGGTTAAAAAGGAGCCCACAGAGTAATCTTACATATCCATTTGTTCCATCTCCAATTTATCTTCCATTGAACAACAACAACAAAAGAAAGCAGTAGACTCATCCAATACATTCTGTTTGGTTTCGTTTCAATTGCCTTCCCCAAAAAAGGGTTACTAATCTGCGTTTAACAAACACTACTTAATCCCCCAGAAAGAAAAAGGTTAATTTGATTTTTCTTTTGAAAGTTGGAGAGAAAATGAAGAATCGGAAATGAAAGAGGAAGAAGATGGAAAGAGTGCCTGGTGCAGTGGGAACAAGCGCAAGTTTGACATTGAGAATGGGCCAGACTATATTTTCGACAGCTTCTCTTCTATTCATGTGTTCGAATCCAACAAATTTTTCCAGAAAACCAAAAACCATGATGTTCACTTTTTATATTAGGGATTTTTTTAATACCATTTTGCCCCTGATCAAAAACCTAGCCAAAGTGCCACATCATCCCAAAATAACGGTGTAAGCAAAAAATCCGTTTTTTGGTAACGACGTTTAACATATACCTCTGTTTGTAAAAAAAACCCATAGGTTCGCGTTTGCAAATCAAGCAAACCACAAACATTTTTTTGTACTTATCCCTTTAAATTACACCGTCAAGTAGAGATATAAAAAAACAATCCAATCCAATTAATCAATGGATTGACTATAAATAACATATCCAACCCATGAATACTCCATAAAGTTGGATTGGATTGGTTATTAACAACCAATCAATTAATTAGTTTTACATAAAGTTATACCTATTATTATTATTTTGAACTAAATAATTAAATTTATTAGAGGGTTAATTTAAAAAAATCCATATGGTTTCACATTTTTACATATCGGTACCTATAGTTTTTGTCCTGGAACAAACCTTATATTTTGCACCGTTAGTAGAATCAAGGCAATGCCTTTAACACCGTTAAACTGCAGTGATATTTTTGAGAAAATTTTGTTTAATTCTGGAATTTCAAAATTTTTGCAGCGTATTCTGGAATGGAATTCTAGAATTTCTAGAATTTTGGAAATTCTAAAAAATTCTCAAATTTCAAATTTCTGAAATTCCAGAATTCTGAAATTCTAGATTTCTGAAATTTGAGAATTTTAAAATTCCTGATTTTTGCAATTCCAGAATTTTCTCAAATTTCTAGAATTCTCGAACGAATTTGAGAAAGATTTTCGAAGTTTCAGGATTTTTTGAAATTCCAGAATTTTCTAGAATTTCAAAAATTCTTGAATGAATTCTAGTAAGATTTTTGAAATTCTAGAATTTTCTAAAATTTCATAATTTTTTTGAAAATTTTAAAATTTTAGGACGAATTTTGAAAATTTTAACATTTCTAGAAATTCTAGAAAATTTTAAAATTCTGGATTTTTGAATTTCCAAAATTCCAATTTTTTTTTTTAAATTTCAAGAATTTTGGGAATGCAAACTAATTCTAGTTCAGTTATATATTCACAAATATTAAGCTTTTTTAGTAGATTGGTTAATTAATCAGTTAAATAATTTTATTCACGTGTTAAAATTGTATTGGTTTGGTTATAACCAACTCAATAGAATAAATAAACCAACAAACTAGTTATTTTGGTTTTGGATTGGATTGGGTAAAATCCATGGATTGGTTAAAATGTTGAATACCTCTATTGTCAAATTCTAATGATATATAAAATCGATAATTACATGCATTTTTATCTTTAAAAAAATTATATTCATATATCGATAAAACACGCCCTCTATAAAACACAACCTCTTCATTGAAACCATAAATCATATGATGGACATTTCACGTTTTTTAGATTGATCATTAAGATCATTTTACACCATTGTAGGGGGAGGGGGTTGTGTTTTTTTTTTCAAGAAAAGAAAAAACATCAGCCATAAAAATAAAACAAGAGAAAAAAATACCAAAACGGAAAAAAAGGCAAGTAGGAATCATTTGATATAAATTTTTTTTTATAGAAATTACTTATATATTGCACTAGATGAACAAGTTTAAATACAAAACGACAATAGAAAGAAATAAAATCTCACTTAAGTATAGGCTAAAGCCTAATACGAAAACCACAAAGGGAATAAAAGAAAAAAAACAATAATAATCTAAGATTTTTTTGATAGAAATTGGGACGAGACAGAACTTGGGCGGGCAATAATAATCTAAGATATTAATATTAATGAAATATAAAAGGAATAATCATTATGTAAGTAAATAAAATTATATAAGACAATTTATAGAGAATGTTTTTTTTTTTTATGAAAATGTCTACCTCTTAATTAAATATGAAAAGAACAAGTACAACAAGAAATGGAAAAAGTAAAAAACCTTAGAAAATCCACAATGGGACGAAAACAACTACAAAGAGTATAAAAAGCCATAAAATCTTATACGACAATTTATAGAGAATGTTGATACAATATTGATGAAGAAAGATGTTGTCCTTCTCATTCATTTCTGAGCCTTAAGAAATTCTTTGAACCACAAAGCAGATGATCTAAGAGTTCTTTTCAATCCGTTTTCATAGTCAATGTGGACTATTCCAAAACGGGATGTGTAACCATCTATCCATTCAAAGTTATCTAATAATGACCATGCCATGTACCCCTTCACTTTAACTCCCTGTCTGTACAAGTCATCAATTCATTCTTTTATCAGTTAATTTGCAAATTAAATTTTTTACTATACTACATCTACATTGTGCCACTTCAGTGCCACTAATGACCTCTCATAATTTGAGAGATATAAAGGAAATTTAACAAGGGACCGAATCCTTGGAAGACCTCCCACCCATTAAACAACACGTGCCACAAATGTTGATGTGGACAATGAGTCGAGGTCATTGGTAGAATCCAATCTCCTATAAAATTTCTGATGGTCCGAGACCATAATTAAATCATCCAATAGTTATCAACATTTACTACAAGAAAATTAACTAATAGTGATAGAAAATTTCGATAATGATAAGGAAAAATTCAGATTTAAATTTAAAATTGATTATACTTACTTTATTGCTTCACTTAATTCAGCAATATGACCTTGGTAATATTCTACTCGGAATTTATCATCGATTTTTGAATCAATAACACCTAAAAAAAGACAAAATGGTTATTGTAAAACTATGAAATGTGGAATCAATTGGTTTATTTTTGTGGAAAATAGGGTATAATTAATTCGTACCATTCTCGGTGATATACATTATAGGGTCATTATACTTATTTTTTACGTAAAGAAGTAATTCTTTAAGTCCTGGAGGATAAACCAAAATCCAAGTACCAGCCTGCATAAAATAAAATAGATAAATAATTTAGAAACCTTTTTAGACATTTTACAAAATTTAAAACCTACAAATTTCTATCCATCATGCTAGAGAGACCTAAACACATCAGTAATTATGAACAATTTTTTGTCCATCAACCCTTAAGTATTTGCTTATGGATTTAACACTTATATATATATATATATATGTAAATATTAAATTGCATAAATGAAAAGCATGGTGGATATATGTTATACCATGGGACCAATTGGAATTCCATTTCTTTTGTCTGAAAGAAACAAAAATGTTAATTTAATAAGAACAAAAACAACTCAATATTTTAATATATAAGGGCTAAATTACATCTATGGAAACTCAATTTTTATCATTATTAATATTATGGTCAGTCAACTTCGAAGTGAAACATAAAGTAACTCAACTTTATCTTTTACTAACATTATAATTATCTATAAAAGTAAATAGTCTCGAAATGACCAAAATTTAAAATTGTTTAAATCACATTTATCATGTAACCATATTTTATTTTCTAAATCACCATTTTCATAACTTTTTTCCTTTAAATAGTCACTTTCTCCCTCCTTAAATTACCTAAACCAAAAAATTTCACGAATTAAAGTTATTTAAAATTTTATTTTCACTTATAAAGGAGGGTTACCTGCTATTAGATTAATAAAGGATGACTAACTTTTATATTTATAAAAGTAAATTTGAGTGACTTTGATGTTGGATTTTAAAATGGAGTGACAGTAATGTTAATAAGGGAAAAATTGAGTGAGCATTGATATAATTTAGGGTGGGAATATGAATTAACATACCTGTACCATTAACACAACGATCAGAATCGTAAGTGACCTTAAAAGTTTGACAAACAGAATGAGAAACATAAAGAGTAGTATAATAATTCATTCCAATAAAATCATAAGACCCTTTAACCAAATTGGATTCCTCTTTTGTAAATGTTGGTAGTCTTGTTCCCACTCTATCAACCATTTCTGCTGGGTATGAACCATGATATAGTGGTTCCATAAACCTTCAAGGTATCAAAAACTAAATTCAATTTCATTCATCACTGACGTATTCTGCCATTTTTTTAGTAATGATATCAAACTGTATAATTATTGGTAGATATGTAAATATCTTGTATATCTTATTTTGTCCTGTATGCTATTACTTTCAATTAAATCACATTTTTAGAAGAAAATATATTTACCAACCCACTTGGAAAGCAAGAGCTCGAGCTTTTGCAAGCAGATCATCGCTTGAATCAGTCAAGGGAATCACCCATGCAGTATTTAGTGCTATCCCAATTTGACCCTTTTGAGACACCTGTCAGGACCAAAATCAATTATTATTCCAAATCAATTGAAATTGAAATTAAAAAAAAAAGGTTAGATTTTGATAGAAATGAACCTGGTATTTTTCTCTATATACTTTAACTGCAGCAGCATGGGCAAGGAGCTGATAATGTGCTACTATATAGCACTCAGTAGCAGCATTACCTGCATTACATCTAGTACGATTTGTACATCTACCTGGAGCAAAAGTTCCAGTTGAATATGTTGTTGAAAATGTCAATGGCTCATTCACAGTTAGCCAAATCTTCACTCGATCACCAAATGTATTAAAGCACAAGTTCGCATAATCGCGAAAATCCTCACTACAAATCAATAATTAATTATAAGTTTGGCACACCATAATATTATTTAAATTAAATCTTACTGTTTTGTTTTTTTATTTGTACTTACACAATTTGGGGGCCTAGAAAGCCAAGGTATTTATCTTCTAGGGCTTGTGGAGTATCCCAATGGAATAGAGTAACAAGAGGGGTGATTCCTTCAAAATAAAATTATTCATTCGATACAATTGTTACATTTGAATAAAATAGAAAGAATAAAATTGATTGGGATATTGGTATTGAACCATTTGCTAGGAGTTCATTAATGAGATTATTGTAGTAATCGATGCCTTTCTGATTAATTCCTCCTTTCAGGCTACCCTCTAATTCAATAAGAGAAATAAAGTTACACAAAGGTAATCAATTTTATTTTATTTAAAAAAAAATCAAAATTAAGAAGGATATATTGATATGCTTACCAGGCAAAACTCTAGACCAAGAGATGGATAATCTATAAACGTTAAAGTCTAAATTTTTCATTATAGCCACATCTTCCTGGATAAATACAATATTTCGTTACATTTATGAATGAGAAATAGATAATTGTAACATATAACAACAAACAAGAACACACCTTGTATCTATGATACTGATCATCGGCAATACTAGCATTACTATGATCTGCTACCCGATCTGCATCATACCCATATTTCGTTTAAAATGTTATTTTTATGAGACCTTTGAACTATTTTTTAATATTTTTAATAAAATATATGAAATCATAAACTTAGAGTTAAAGAGACTAGAACTAACCTAGATGTGATAGAATAAAGGTATCCCATATACTTGGTTTTCTACCATCTTCAGTAGCTGCACCTTCATACTATATAATAATTAAAAGTATAAATTTATTTATTTATAATCATATGGAATGTGACATAACCATTTTTTTTTTTTAATTTAGAATGAAAAAACTGAGGAACCTGAGGAGCAGATGATGCTGTCCCAAAGAGAAATCCAGAAGGAAAACTTGCTCGAGAAACTGAAGCGTATGAATTATTTTGCCCAAAAGCAACGATGAAAATAAAAAAATGGGTGATTGGGTAAAGAAGGTATCCAATTTTTCCAACACCAAACATTTTGAAGTTCTACTTAACAATATCTAAAAGAGGTTGGAGAATGTTTTGTTTTACTAATGAGAATTCATATCATATTCACAATTGGAATAACTTTAGTTGATGAATTGGCTAAAACTCTCGTATTTATAACCTATCTCCTTAACTAATAAGTTTTCAATATTGAATGATTCAATTGTTTGCTAAAATTGGAATCCATTGCATAGATATCGGATTGTTAGCCAAGACTTTTACAAAATGATAATGATAGTATTTCACTTCTTTTTTTTAGGCCTAATACTCCTCCATCCCCCTTAACTTGTCCAAATTGGTCATTTTACCCCATCAATTTATCGAATGTCCTATTTACCCCCTTAACTCCATAAAAGTGGTATTTCTCACCTCCTCAACTTATCCATTTATCCACCAAACTCATAGAATATCCTATTTACCCCCTTAACTCCATAATAGTGGTATTTCTCACCCTCTCAACTTGTCCATTTACCTCCTCCCCAACTCATAGAATGTCCTATTTACCCCCCTTAACTCCATAAAAGTGGTATTTCTCACTCCTTACAATCTATCATCGAGGCCTAAACTGATACATTTTTTAAACGTTAAACCTATATTGCTGCTATTTTGTACGTGGAACCTAAATTGATACTTCCCCAAAATCATAGGCCTATTTTGGTACATTTTCCCTACATATAATGTCTTTAACTTGTTTATATTAATGTTCTTGTTTTTTTATCAAAAAAAAAAATGTTCTTGTTATTTGTATCTTTTATTCATTCTTTCTCTTTTCAACTTTTTTTGCTAGTTAAATTTTGATTATCTAATTATTGTAATACAATATTAATATAATAAACACATGAAGGATTAATATAATTATCAAATTAAAACAACATAAAAAGTTGATATTAAAAAAACATATTTTCAAACTCATTTGAATAAGTGCTATTAATTTTGCACTATAAAGGGGTAAGAAATACCACTTTTATGGAGTTAATGGGGTAAATATGATCATAAGGGGTGAGAAATGCCACTTTTATGAAGATAAGGGGGGTAAATAGGACATTCGATGAGTTGATGAGAGGTAAAATGACTAATTTGGACAAGTTAAGGGGGTGGAAAATACCATTTCTATAGAGTTAAGGGGGTAAATAGGACATTCGATGAATTGGATGGATAAAATGACCAATTTGAACAAGTTAAGAGGGCTGGAGGTGCATTAGGCATTTTTTTTAAGAAAAATTATAGTATTTCACTTAAGGTATACATTATTTAGCTCAATTAGGCCACCAAATTCAAAATGCATTCTTAATACTTGTTTGGGATAAGTACAAAAAAAAAAATGCATGTGGTTTACCTATTTTGCAAACGCGAACCTGTGGTTTTTTTTTTACAAACAGAGATATGTGTTAAACGCCGTTAGCAAACAGATGTCAAATTGACTAATGGTGTTAAAATTCAAAGAGAAAAGAGTTAATTTGGTCCTTATATTTATTTATTTTATAAATTAACCCATCTAATTATCATAAATAAACCCTAAAATCAAAAATAAAAATAAAAATAAAAAATACGATCTTCTCCATCTCTTTTTAATTTTTTATTTTCTTTCTTCTTTCTCTCTCTTCTCTCTCCTTTATTCTTCTTCTTCTTCTTCCTCCTCTCTTCTCCTTTTTTCTTCTTTTTTTTTAAAAAAAATTTTGAAATTCCCATTGAAGAACGTCTGGAATTTCCAGACGTTCACGTTTGGAAATTCCAGACATTCTTCAATGGGAATTTCAATTTTTTTTTTATTAAAAAAAAAGAAGAAGAAAGGAGAAGAGAAGAAGAAGAAGAAGAGAGAAGAGGGAGAAAGAAGAAGGAAAATAAAAAATTAAAAAGAGATGGAGAAGATGGTATTTTTTATTTTTAATTTTGATTTTGGGGTTTATTTGTGATAATTAGATAATTAGGAGGGGTTAATTTATAAAATAAATAAATATAAGGACCAAATTAACTCTTTTCTCTTTAAATTTTAACACCGTTAGTCAATTTGGCCTCTGTTTGCTAACGGCGTTTAACACATATCTCTGTTTGTAAAAAAAAACACAGGTTCACATTTGCAAAATAGGTAAACAACAGGAATTTTTTTTTGTACTTATCCCTACTTGTTTTACTAGGTAAAGTTAAAAAAAATTCTCGAATTCTCAAAATGAACTCTAGAATCTAGAATTCGTTCAGAAGTCTGGAAATTTCAGAAAATTTTGGAATTCTGGAATTTTTAAATTCCATAAATTTCTGAAATTTTAAATTTTTTGATGCGTATTCTGGAATCAGGAATTCTAGAATTTCTAGAATTCTGGAAATTCTAAAAAATTCTCAAAAATTCCAAATTTCTGAAATTCTAGATTTTTGAAATTTGAGAATTCTAAAATTCCTGATTTTTGCAATTCCTGATTTTTGCAATTCCAGAATTTTCTCAAATTTCTAGAATTCTCGAATGAATTCGAGAAATATTTTCGAAGTTTCAGAATTTCCTAAACTTAGCAATGCAATTTAAAATATTATATTTTGTTAAAAAAACATACTAGAGACGATATTTATAAACTTTTAAATCGCACACAAATAGCAAATAAAGCAAATTACACGAATTTTTTATACTTCTGCTATATATATATATATATATATATATATATATATATATATATATATATATAATTGATACAAAATTTCTGATATAATTAAAACATTTTATAAATATTAAAGCATTTGATAAGTTTTAGATTAAAATTATTTCAAGAAAAAAAAACATCAGCCATAAAAATAAAACAAGGGAAAAAAATACCAAAAAGGAAAAAAAAGGCAATGTAGGAATCATTTGATATATATATATATTTTTTTTTTTGATAGAAATTACTTATATATTGCACTTGATGAACAAGTTCAAGTACAAAATGACAATAGAAAGAAATAAAACTGCACTTAAGCATAGACTAAAGCCTAATATAAAAAGGAATAGTCATCATGTAAGGAAATAAAGTTATATAAGACAATTTATAGAGAATTTTTTTTTATGAAAATGTCTACCTCTTAATTAAATATGAAAAGAACAACTACAACAAGAAATAGAAAAAGTAAAAAATCTTACAAAATCCACAATGGGATAAAAACGACTACAAAGAGTATAAAAAGCCATAAAATCATATACGACAATTTATAGAGAATGTTGATACAAAATTGATGAAGTAGAAGAAAGATGTTGTCCTTCATTTTTGAACCTTAAGAAATTCTTTGAACCACAAAGCAGATGATCTAAGAGTTCTTTTCAATCCGTTTTCATAGTCAATGTGGACTATTCCAAAACGGGATGTGTAACCATCCATCCATTCAAAGGTATCTAATAATGACCATGCCATGTACCCCTTCACTTTAACTCCTTGCCTGTACAAGTTATCAATTCATTCTTTTATCAGTTAATTGCAAATTAAATATTTTACTATGCTATATTGTGCCACTTCAGTGCCACTAATGACGTCTCATAATTTAAGAGGTATAAAGGAAATTTTACGAAGGACCAAATCCTTAGAAGACCTCCCACCCATTAAACAACACGTGCCACAAATATTGATATGGACAATAGTCGAGGTCATTAGTAGAATTCAATCTCCTATAAAATTTCTGATGATCCGAGACCATAATTACATCATTCAATAGTTATCAACATTTACTACAAGAAAATTAACGAATAGTAATAAAAAAATTTCGATAGTGATAACGAAAAATTCAGATTTAAATTTAAAATTGATTATACTTACTTTTTTGCTTCACTTAATTCAGCAATATGACCTTGGTAATATTCTACTCGGAATTTATCATCGATGTTTGAATCAATAACACCTAAAAAAAAGACAAAATGGTTATTGTAAAACTATGAAATGTGGAATCAATTGGTTTATTTTTGTGGAAAATAGGGTATAATTAATTCGTACCATTCTCGGTGATATAGATTGTAGGGTCATTATACTTATTTTTTACGTAAAGAAGTAATTCTTTAAGTCCTGGAGGATAAACAAAAATCCAAGTACCAGCCTGCATAAAATAAAATAGATAAATAATTTAGAAACCTTTTTAGACATTTTACAAAATTTAAAACCTACAAATTTATATCCCTCATGCTTAGGGCTGTAAACGAGCCGAGCCGAGCTTTGGCCTGTTCAAGCTCGGTTCACTATAAAATTAACGAGCTCGAGCCCGAACCGAGCTTGCTATAAAATTAACGAGTCGAGCCCGAGCCGAGCTTTGGCTTGCTGAACGAGCTTGAGCCGAGCTTCGAGCTTGTTTCGAGCCCAAAATCCTCTTTTGGACTTGGTTCATTAAGAAAATTATCTAACCATGAATTTTTTGTGAATAAATTGTTAATTATATTTGTGAAGTTTGCTCACAAATAACTCTTTAATTGTGTATATAAACAAGCTCACAAGCAAACTTCGTGAATAAATAAACAAGATGGTTACAAATAGTTCGTCTATTACTCATTTATTATGTTTGTGAACGAACTCATCTAATAGCAAATGAAATAATATTAAGTTTAGATATTTGTGAACTAACACAAAACTATATAGTTTTCTACAAAACTAAAATTTGTTCATAAATGTTCTAATCGAGCCTGCTCGCGAGGTTTCGAGCCGAGCTTTGGCTTGCTCAAGCTTGGCTCGTTTACGAACCGAGCCAGTAAATCGTGTTCACGAGCAGCTCGTTTACAAATCGAGCCGAGTCGAGCCGAGTCGAGCCGAGCTTTTATCGAGCCGAAGTGGCTCTGTTCATTTACAGCCCTACATGCTAGAGAGACTAAAAACATCAGTAATTATGAACAATTTTTTGTCCATTAACCCTTAAGTATTTGCTTATGGATTTAACACTGGTCACACATGCACATTTGTTTTATATATATATATATATATATATATATATATATATATATATTAAATTTCATAAATGAAAAGTATGGTGGATATATGTTATACCCTGGGACCAATTGGAATTCCATTTCTTTTGTCTGAAAGAAACAAAAATGTTAATTTAATAAGAACAAAAACAACTCAATATTTTAATGTATAAGGTCTAAATTACATGTATGGAAACTCAATTTTTATCATTATTAATATTATGGTCAGTCAGCTTCGAAGTGAGACATAAAGTCACTCAGCTTTATCTCTTACTAACATTATAGTTATTTATAAAAGTAAATAGTCTCAAAATGACCAAAAATTAAAAATTGTTTAAATCACATTTACCATGCAACCATATTTTATTTTCTAAATCACCATTTTTATAATTTTTTTCCTTTAAATAGTCACTTTCTCTCTCCTTAAATTACCTAAACCAAAAAATTTCACGAATTAAAGTTATTTAAAATTTTATTTTCACTTATAAAGGAGGGTTACCTGCTATTAGATTAATAAAGGATGACTAACTTTTATATTTATAAAAGTAAATTTGAGTGACTTTGATGTTGGATTTTAAAATGGAGTGACAGTAATGTTAATAAGGGAAAAATTGAGTGAGCATTGATATAATTTAGGGTGGGAATATGAATTAACATACCTGTACCATTAACACAACGATCAGAATCGTAAGTGACCTTAAAATTTTGACAAACAGAATGAGAAACATAAAGAGTAGTATAATAATTCATTCCAATAAAATCATACGATCCTTTAACCAAATTGGATTCCTCTTTTGTAAATGTTGGTAGTCTTGTTCCCACTCTATCAACCATTTCTGCTGGGTATGAACCATGATATAGTGGTTCATAAACCTTCAAGGTATCAAAAACTAAATTCAATTTCCTTCATTACTTACTGTTAGTATTCTGCCATTTTTTTAGTAATGATATCAAACTATATAATTATTGGTAGATATGTAAATATATTGTATATCTTATTCTGTTCCATATTCCGTTACTTTCAATTAAATCTTATTTTTATAAAAAAATATACTTACCAACCCACTTGGAAAGCAAGAGCTCGAGCTTTTGCAAGTAGATCATCGCTTGAATCAGTCAAAGGAATCACCCATGCAGTATTTAGTACTATCCCAATTTGACCCTTTTGAGACACCTGTCAGGACCAAAATCAATTATTATTCAAAATCAATTGAAATTGAAATTTAAAAAAAAGGTTACATTTTGATAGAAATGAACCTGGTATTTTTCTCTATATACTTTAACTGCAGCAGCATGGGCAAGGAGCTGATAGTGTGCTACTATATAGCACTCAGTAGCAGCATTACCTGCATTACATCTAGTACGATTTGTACATCTACCTGGAGCAAAAGTTCCGGTTGAATATGCTGTTGAAAATGTCAATGGCTCATCCATAGTTAGCCAAATCTTCACTCGATCACCAAATGTATTAAAGCACAAGTTCGCATAATCGCGAAAATCCTCACTACAAAGCAATAATTAATTATAAGTTTGGCACACCATAATATTATTTAAATTAAATCTTAGGGTTTTGTTTTTTATTTGTACTTACACAATTTGGGGGCCTAGAAAACCAAGGTATTTATCTTCTAGGGCTTGTGGAGTATCCCAATGGAATAGAGTAACAATAGGTGTGATTCCTTCAAAATAAAATTATTCATTTGATACAATTGTTACCTTCGAATAAAATAGAAAGAATAAAATTGATTGGGATATTGGTATTGCACCATTTGCTAGGAGTTCATTAATGAGATTATTGTAGTAATCGATGCCTTTCTGATTAACTCCTCCTTTCAGGCTACCCTCTAACTTAATAAGAGAAATAAAGTTACACAAAGGTAATCAATTTTATTTTATTTAAATAAAAAATCAAAATTAAGAAGGATATATTGATATGCTTACCAGGCAAAACTCTAGGCCAAGAGATGGATAATCTATAGACGTTAAAGCCTAAATTTTTCATTATAGCCACATCTTCCTGGGTAAATATAATATTTCGTTACATTTATGAATGAGAAATTGATAATTCTAATACATATAACAACAAGAGCACACCTTGTATCTATGATACTGATCATCGGCAATACTAGCATTACTATGATCTGCTACCCGATCTGCATCAGTTTAAAATGTTATTTTTATGAGATCGTTGAAGAAGAAGAAAAAATATTTTTTTTAATATTTTTTAATAAAATATATGAAATCATAAACTTAGTTAGAGAGACTAGAACTAACCTAGATGTGATAGAATAAAGGTATCCCATATACTTGGTTTTTTACCATCTTCAGCAGCTGCACCTTCATACTATATAATAATTAAAAGAATAAATTTATTTATAATCATATGAAATGTGACAGAACCATTAATTTTTTTTAATTTAGAATGAAAAAATAAGGAACCTGAGGAGCAGAGGATGATGTCCCAAAGAGAAATCCAGGAGGAAAACTTGCTCGAGAAACTGAAGCGTATGAATTATTTTTCCCAAAAGCAACGATGAAAATCAAAAAATGGGTGATTGGGTAAAGAAGGTATCCAATTTTTCCAACCCCAAACATTTTGTACTTTTACTTAACAATATCTAGAAGAGGTTGGAATACCTTTAGTTGATGAAGTGGCTAAAACTCTCATATTTATAACCTATCTCCTTAACTATTAAGTTTTCAATATTGAATGGTTCAATTGTTTGCTAAAATTGGAATCCATTGCATAGATATCGGATTGTTAGCAAAGATTTTTACAAAATGATAATGATAGTATTTCACTTTTTTTTTTTTTTTAAGAAAAATTATAGTATTTCACTTAAGGTATACATTATTTAGCTCAATTAGGCCACCAAATTTAAAATGCATTCTTAATACTTGTTTTGCTAGGTAAAGTTAAAAAAGAAAATATGCTCTTTCACATATTGTCAAGCTGGTACTTGAATTTTTTTTTTGTCTAAATTGCGATGGAGCTTTTTCGTTTTACTAAAAGCAAAGATCTTAAAAATAAAATTAGAGTTTATTACCTCAAAATTGAAAAATTCAAAGACTTGATGATATTATAAGCTATTTTAATTCTTCAACTTTTTAATTTCGAGGTTATTTAGGTGTTTTTTGGTGAGGAGAGATAAAATGAATGTTTTAGAGAGAGAAAGATCCGAAAATAATGATTTTAAAAAATAAAAAAAATTGGTTCCACACTAAACAACTTTAGTTCTTGGAATTTTTCATTTTGAGGTCGTTAACAGTTATTTTTATAGCGTCGAACTAAAAGATAATCGTTTTAGCAAAACAAAAAACTCAATCGATAATTTTTATTTCAGACATCAATTTGACTTGAAAGAGGTTTTTTTTTTTAATTTACCTTTAAATATATAAAATTTTGACTCTCAATTCTTTTATTTAAAAGTCATCCATAATATATGTATATATTGTAAACAAAAAAAGTGGTTACAAAATCGATGAAAAAGTGGGAGCCAAAGTTGGCACCGACTTTTGCGAAAATTAAATTAGGAAATTGTTCCTTTTATAGAAAATCATGTGACCATTGTTTATCTCTCCTAAAAAACTTCATTCCTATTAGATCTTTGTGCCTCTTATAGAAGCTTGTGCCGCACAGCTACGAAGTTGGAATCAGGATACTTTTGGCCACCTTGGGCGCAGAATCCGACATGTTAGTGACCGAATTGCTTCATTGCAATGTATTTCGGGCGATTCACGTGTGGAGCAAGAAATTTCAAAGCTCTCAAAGAAGTTGATCGCTCTCCAGGATAAACATGAAATGATGTGGAGGCAAGGATCTCGTGTGTTATGGTTAGTAGAGGGGGATAGAAATACAAAATTCTTCCATGCAAAAGCTAGTGCTCGACGAAAATCCAATTGCATGACCAAGCTAAAGAACTCGGAGGGAGTCTGGTGTGAGAAAGAGGAAGATATTGAGCATATTGTCTTGACATATTATAGGGATTTGTTCTCCACCTCCAACCCAACTGTTCAGGCCTCGACGATTGATGCACTGGATGCCCACTTAACTCCGGAACAACAAGATGATCTTTCACTCCCTTACACTAAGGAGGAGGTGAAGGCGGCACTTGACCAGATGCACCCCCTTAAAGCACCGGGTCCTGATGGCATGCCAACCCTATTCTTCTCTACATACTGGGATATTGTGGGTGATGACGTCACTGATATTGTACTCGGTATCCTCAAAGGTAAGGCTCTGCCCTCTGATCTCAATCACACGTTTATCACGTTGATTCCAAAAGTTAGAGCCCCGAGTTCAATGAAAGATTTACGGCCTATTAGTCTTTGCAACGTCATCTACAAACTTGTGTCCAAAACACTAGCAAATCGTCTTAAGCCTATCCTTAATACTATCATTAATCAAACCCAATGTGCTTTCGTCCCCGGTAGGCTAATCACTGATAATGCTCTTATTGCTTTTGAAATGTTTCACTCCATGAAATATAGAGTTAGAGGTCGGGAGGGCTATTGTGCGCTAAAACTTGATATGAGCAAAGCATATGATAGAGTAGAATGGTCTTTCCTTATGGTTGCTATGCAAATAATGGGTTTTCCAGAGGGTTTCATTGAGATAATTAAAAACTGACTCTCTTCGGTGTCCTTCTCTTTCCTTATAAATGGGGTGCCAAAAGGATTCATAAAACCTAGTCGGGGTCTCCGTTAAGGGGATCCCATTTCACCCTATTTGTTTCTCATCTGTGCGGAAGGGTTATCATCATTGATTAGGAAGGCCGGTGTAGAGGGGTTGTTACATGGTATACGTATTAGCCCAAATTGCCCTATGGTTTCTCACTTATTAAAACAAATGTTGAGATGAATGTGTGGTCATACGAGAAAGGATAGGGTGAGTAATGAAATAATTAGGACAAAAGTAGAGGTTATATATATTGAGAATAAAATGAGGGAAAACCGACTAAGTTGGTTTGGCCATGTAAGACGAAGAGCGCTTGATGCGCCGATAATGGGTTTTCCAGAGGGTTTCATTGAGATAATTAAAAACTGTCTCTCTTCGGTGTCCTTCTCTTTCCTTATAAATGGGGTGCCAAAAGGATTCATAAAACCTAGTCGGGGTCTCCGTCAAGGGGATCCCATTTCACCCTATTTGTTTGTCATCTGTGCAGAAGGGTTATCATCATTGATTAGGAAGGCCGAGGTAGAGGGGTTGTTACATGGTATACGTATTAGCCCAAATTGCGCTATGGTTTCTCACTTATTTTTTGCAAATGACTTCCTAATTTTCTTTCGAGCTGATAATGATGAATGTAGGGTTCTCAAAGCTATCCTTAGCACCTATGAGAGTTCCTCAGGCCAGAAGGTTACTTTTGATAAGTCCGAGATCAGTTTTAGTGCAAATGTTAAAGATCCTTTAAAAGCTGAGATTCGGGAGGTGTTTGAGGTCAATGAGATCGAAGCTCTTCCAAAATATCTTGGGATGCCTACGGTGATTGGAAAATCAAAGAAGGATATCTTCAATTTTCTTCGGGATCGGATTCAGAAAAAAGTTGGAGGATGGAGTGAGAGGTGCCTCTCGCGTGCCGGAAAAGAAGTCCTCATCAAATCAGTTGTACAAGCTATACCTCAGTACTTAATGAGTTGCTTCCTCTTGCCAAAAATATTCTGTGACGAGCTGCAATCACTTACCGCGGGTTTGTGGTGGGGGAAACAAAATGGTAGAAGGCGGATCCATTGGGTAAGCTGGAGCAAACTCTGTGTGCCTAAAGCCGATGGGGGACTAGGCTTCAGACATGTATACTCGACTAACCAAGCACTACTAACAAAGCAAGTATGGAGAATGATCAGTACCGGCATCCCTTTGTGCATCAGTTTTTCAACATAAGTACTTAGGGCAACAAACTATCCCTGATGCCTCGAGCAGAAGGGCTGACAGCTATGTTTGGAGAAGTCTACTAAGTGTTCGGAAAATCATTGTAGATAGTGGTGTTTGGAGAGTGGGGAACGGAAGTCAGGCTAAGATCTTGTCTTCAAAGTGGGTTCCGGGACTGCCCTGCTTACGACCGCTCTCTCTCCGGAATCCTGCCCCGTCGGCTTTCATCCTAGAAGACTCCCACCAACGCAGATGGAATGAAAGCCTGGTTAATTGGTGCTGCTACCCTACGGATGCTACATGGATTCTGCAGATTCCCCTCTCCCTCTCACATTCTGCTGATAATCTATTTTGGCCTGAGTCACGAAGGGGGCACTGTGAGGTTCGGTTAGGATATCGAGCGGCCCTTCGGTACAATGGGGTGCTGTCTGGCTTAGCATCCAACTCTGAGGGCCCAGGGCATATCTGGAAACATCTCTGGAAAATAAAATTAGCTCCAAAAATCAGACACTTCATGTGGGGAGTTTGCAAAAATTCACTTCCTTCGATTGACAACCTTGTAAAAAAGAAAGCTGCTCAAGCAAGTGTATGTTTATTTTGTGGTCTTGGAGATGGCTCACTGCTCCATGTTCTGAAAAACTGTAGAAAAAGCAAGGAACGATGGAAATTATTGGGGCTTGGAATCAAAGTGGAAAAATTCTGGGCTGTCAACACTCTTGATTGGATCACTCAGGTATTCCAGGTACTGAGTTTGGAAGAATTTTGTATCGCGCTTTCCTCTGGATGTGTTGGTTCTCCCATAACAGGATCCTTCATGGTGAGAAACCTCTGACCGACTCAGCTTTCTTACAAGGAGTGAATAATGCAGTGAACTATGAGCCTACAACTAGCCCAAGCTCTTCTCAACGCCTACCTCAATCGCACAGATGGAGCCCCCCTGCGGAGAACTGGTTAGAGCTCAATTGTGATGCCTCTCTTGATCGGAATCGTGTAGCGGTGGCCGGCTTCATCGTCAGAGACTCCCGGGGACGGGTGGTGTTGCGTGGCACCTGTCCGATCGATCGGTGCTGGTCGGTTGAACAAGCGGAATTGCTGGCCATCCTTAATGGCCTCACCTTTGCAAAGCATTGTGGCCCTGTACGCCTCTTGGTGGTCTCAGACTGCAAAACTGCCGTGGAAGCTGCGGGCAGAAACAATGATCTGAGTTATATCGACGTCATTAGGAAGGAGATTAGAGAACAAGGCTCCTTCTTTGCTGATATAAAATTGCAGTATGAGCCAAGAATCCAAAACCAAGTTGCACATGAATTGGCAAAGTGGGGACATGGGATCTCTTCTCCACACGTTTTCTTTGAGCAGTTCCCTTTATCAATTGTAACTTGTATTACCCACGAATCCTTCTGTTTAAATGCAAGTTTTTATTTCCACTAAAAAAAAAAAGATCTTTGTGCCTCTATCATTCTCTCATCTTAATTCTTTTTTTTTTCGATTTTTGTTAACTTGTCCCAATTTGTGACTTTTTTTTTTTGAAACAACCCAATTTGTGACTTAGCCCGTTCTATTCAGTGGACACCTCTACGAATTGCTATATTGCGTCCCTATTTTACTTATTGTCGCCTGCTGTTTGACATTTTTGTCCTTTTCATTTTTCATTCAAAAAAGTGAAATTCTCTCAAATATAAAAGGAATCCAAAAACCCCAAAGAACAACACGAAGAAAAATCATGCCTCCAAAACAAGAAAAAATACTTGAACATCTAAGGCTCTGTTCTTTATCGCTGAAAAAAACTGAACTGAACTGAATTGAACTGAACTGAACTGAACTAAACTAAACTGAACTGAACTGAACTGAACTGAATTGAATTGAATTGAACTGAACTGAACTGAATACTGCTGAATACTGAACTGAATTTAACTGAATACTATTGAATACTGAACTTAACTGAATGCTACTGAACTTATCTGAATGCTACCGAACTTAACCGAACTTAACAATAATGATGATATTAGACTTTTAAAATAATTTTCATGATAATATTGGACATTAATGAACTTATAATAATAATAATGGTTCTAATAAATTTAATAATATCAATAATAAATAAATATATTATTAAAGATAAAACTAAATTGAATATCAAATAAAAGCCTGGGATGATAAAATCTTGGCTCGATAAAAGCCTATGAAATTAAATAAAAATAAGTCTAATTTAAATTAAAAATACAAATTACATACAAACACAAATTTATATATAATTTAAAGCCTATGAAATTAAATACAAATCTTCATATGAATACAAACTCTTAACTCTTTATTTTAATTAAGGGTTAAAGTGCAAAAATAACGTTTTGGGTCAGAAGTAATTTTAGCTCTAACGTCTAAAATGGTGGAATTTTATCCCTAACATTGATAAATTGGATAAATTTGAGAAATAATTCATAATATGGATGCAATTCCTAATTTTTAAATATGGATGCATACTTTAGTTTTATTTTTTTATTAAACCATATATACTTTAATAAACTATCATTTCTTGACTTTTATCTAATTTATAGATAATGATAAACTATAAATAATAATAATAATAAATAATGATAAATTATAGATAAATAATAATAATAATTATAATAAATTATATATAAATAATGATAATATAATAAATAATGATAAATTACTGAATGCTGAAACTGAATGCTGAAACTGAATACTAAACTGAACTGAACTGAATTGAACTGAACTGAACTGAATTGAATTGAACTGAACTGAACTGAACTGAATTGAACTGAACTGAACTGAATTGAATTGAACTGAACTGAACTGAACTGAATTGAACTGAACTGAACTGAAGTGATTGTTACTGAAATTAAGTGATAAAGAACAGGTATCGTATTTACCAATAATCTGAAATTTAACGAATTTAACTTGAAACGAATTTTTTCCCCGTTGAATTTGCTCTAAACGGGTAGCCCATACTGCCGGTCCACGGACCGAACCGTATGGGCTAGGAAAAACGGTTCCAGCACCCGTTTTCCTTTAGGGAAAACGGGTTTAATTTTTTTAAATTATAATAAATATTAAAAATTAATTGGACGCTTCAATACGTATTTTTTATTTCCAATCAATAATTTATCTATACGTTTTTTCTGTCCAATCAATACATAATTTATCAATAATTAAATTTACATTCTAAAAGATTAATAAATATAAATTAACAAATAAAAATTAATTGCACGCGTTAATACGTATTTTTTATTTCCAATCAATAATTTATCTATATGTTTTTTCTATCCAATCAATACATAATTTATCAATAATTAAATTTACGTTCTAAAAGATAAATAAATATAAATTAACAAATAAAAATTAATTCCACACGTTAATACGTATTTTTTATTTCCAATCAAGAATTTATCTATACGTTTTTTCTATCCCGTCAATACATAATTTAACCATAATTAAATTTACGTTCTAAAAGGTAAATAAATATAATTTAACAAATAAAAATTAATTGGACGCTTCAATACGTATTTTTTATTTCCAATCAATAATTTATCTATACGTTTTTTTCTATCCAATCAATACATAATTTATTTATAATTAATATTTATTATAATTTTAAAAAAAAATTAAACCCGTTTTCCCTAAAGGAAAACGTGTGCTGGAACCGTTTTTCCCTAGGAAAAACGGGTAGTTCATACTGCCGGTCCATGGACCGGACCGTATGGGCTACCCGTTTAGAGCAAATTCAACAGAAAAAAAATTCGTTTCAAGTTAAATTCGTTAAATTTCAGTTCAATTCAATTCAATTCAGTTCAGTTCAGTTCAGTTCAGTTCAGTTCAATTCAGTTCAGTTCAGTTCAGTTTTTTTCAGCGATAAAGAACAGAGCCTTAGATGTTCAAGTATTTTTCCTTGTTTTGGAGGCATGATTTTTCTTCGTGTTGTTCTTCGGGGTTTTTAAATTCCTTTGATATTTGAGAGAATTTCGGTTTTTTGAATGAAAAATGAAAAGGGCAAAAATGTCAAATAGGAGGCGACAATAAGTAAAATAGGAGCGACGTATAGCAAAACCCAAAAATTATCATACATTTTAGTGGATTTTGTACCTCCACCCAAACACAGATTTTTCACAGTATTATGTCAAGGAAACACAGAATTCTTTATTTGCACCTACAAAGCATAGTGACACGCTATTTGGGCAAAGAATAATGTACCTGCAGTAACATATTCCCATTCTCAAATGCTTATCTAGCAGTGATAACAGTTGATAAAATAAAATGTACTTCTCCTCACAAGAGAATTATTTTTTCATAATGCATCAGCACATAGTGAATTCATCATACATATGCATTGCGTTCAAAATGTGCTAGCAAATGCCCCATTCAATCATTTCAAAATATTACAATCTAGACTTCCTAATCATCATACCACATTCAAAATATTACACAAAATTGTTTTCTCCCCTTAAATTTTGTTAATTCAACAAACAGAGGCCAAGAGAAAAGTGGTTTTGTTCATTGTGAATAGCTATCATGGAGCAAGCATTCATCTTGAACAATTACCGTTTGAGAGTAGGCTTGGGCTTGCCTTGTTAAACAAAAGAGAACATCTTCCAACATCATGGATGGCAGCGACAAGGAGAAGGTGGAAGATGTTAAAAAACATGAGCATCAGTAGGCTGGCTTCCTGAGTAGATGAAGGATTCTGAGTGATATGGATATGTTGAACCGTTGAACCAATTTCAAGACTGATTTGATTAAGATCTTCCACTTTGTGAATGAGCTCCTCTTGTCTTGCTAGAAACATATCCATAGAATTTGTGCGTAATTGAAGATGCTCAGTTTGTTTTTTTTGCATAATCTCACTTTGATTTGCAGTATGTTCTTGCATCATAGTCACCATACTGTCAAGGATCAGTTCAACAACAACAACAAAGCCTTAGTCCCGAAATGATTCGGGATCGGCCAACATGAACCATCATATGAAACCGTGCAATCAAGTCGTGTCAGCAACATAAATTCTCTCCCTCCACCCTGTCCTATGCCCTACCATATTCTCCTCAATCCCTAATAAACTCATATCACTCTCGATCACCCTCCTTCAAGTTTGCTTAAGTCTACCCCTACCCCTCACCACTACATCCCTTTGCCACTCTTCAGTCCTCCTAACCGGCGCATCAAACGCTCTTCGTCTTACATGGCCAAACCACCTTAGTCGGTTTTCCCTCATTTTATTCTCAATAGATGTAACCCCACTTTTGTCCTAATTATTTCATTACTTGTAAAGTATAACATTGTAAATCATAGAATAGGCAGGGGCTTTTATGTAAACTACTTCAATTCAGTTAGTCACAAATCAGTTGCGATTGTGACTATATAAACGCAACTGATTCGCTGGATTAAGTAAGCCGTCTTCTTCTTCCTTCGACTCTGTAATTGTACAACTCTTTCTCATTCTCCATTAATGAATTCTCCTTTCATATTCTTTTCATCTATGATTCTTTATATGTTGACATGGTATCAGAGCATTTAGTTTTCCGCATCTAGATTTTTTTATCTCTTGTGAGATTCGATTTCATTGTTGAAATTTCAATCGTTATTTCTTCTTTCTATTTCTCTCGATCCCAATTTTCTTGTGAAAATTCATCAATGGCGCAACGAATTACAGAGACTAATCCGTATTATATACATCCAAACGAGAATCCTTCACTTGTTCTGGTGTCTCCAGTGCTCACTGCAGCGAATTATCATACATGGTCGAGGAGCATGAAAATGGCGCTTTTATCCAAGAATAAGCTGGATTTCGTTGATGGAACCATAGATAAGCCTAATTCTACAGAATCTTTGTATCCTCTCTGGAAAAGATGCAATAACCTCATCTTATCTTGGTTCGTGCACTCGGTTTCGCCTAATATTGCGCATGGGATCATAGGTCAAGAATCAGCCAAGTTAGTTTGGGATAATCTTCGTGAAAGATTTTCACAGGGTGATTGTCACGTCCGTGACTGAATTTCTAAAATTTATATTTTAATATTAGTATATATGATAATTATTAGGTGTGTGATTTTTATTTGGTGTTATAGGAAAAGTTCGGAATTAATTCGATGATTTTATGTGTAAATTAAAAGTTAGGATAATTTTTAAAAGATTATAAAAAGATGGAGAATCAAATATGATATTTGTCGAATTTGGATATATATCATCCAAATCTTTCCGGAATCATCTGTTAAATCTATATATATATTCTTTTTCTTTTCTTTATTCCTATTAAAATTCATCAGTTTTCTCTGAACCGTTTCTCCACCGTTTCTTTGATTTACGAAGATTCGACCGTCTGAATCACTCGAAATTTGAACCATAGCATCCTTATATATAGATTTAAATCCTAACTGAAGAGTTTTTGAGTTTCGGCAGTGTTTGGAGGGAAATGTCTTAGACAGAGTTTAGAGGCGAATTGAACGGATTTGTGGTTTTTCATTAGTAGCCAAGGTAAGTAACTATCAACAATATTTTGAGTTTTATGTCTAGAGATATATTTATAATCAAAGAATTTTCAGAAATTGATATTTTAAGGTTATGCAGGAATTTTGTAAAATTAGGGTTTTTCACGATTTTATTTTTTTTATTGTGAAATTAAGGTTCTGTTAGCGATATTTTCGAAATATACTAATTTCAACCTTGTCACGTGTGGTTAGGGTGCGGGCGTGCCAGAGAAATTATTTCTCAATTATTAAAGTGGGTTAAGTTTATGGATTTGCGCGCCAAAACTTGAATTCTAAACGAAACGATTGGCGAGGGACGCAAGGATTGAAAAAGTCCCTCTTGGGTCTCGAGCGCCGTTATAGAAACTTTGCTAGATAAATTGTTTTATTTAAGCTAATGCGAATAAATTGAAGACGTGAAAAATAAAGAAATTGAAAGATGCGAAATTGACACAAGATTTGGTGAAAATTGGTATTTTATTGATGAATAAATGTTTGAAATATGAAATTAGAAACGAATTAAATTACAATTGAGAAATCTCTATATTTTTCAAAAAATTTTGCGCAATGCGCTTACATTAAAGAAGAAAGAAAAATCCCCACCAGACCCGGATGTGATTCGAACCCATGACCTCCCAAGGCATAGGTAAGCTCTCAACCACTAGGCTAAGAGCTTCACCACTGAGAAATCTCTATATTAAACATATAGGTAATCAATTGAATTGGAACAAACAAATCAATACAAAGAATTGAAATGCGATAAAATAAATTGAAATTCAACAACAAACTCGGAGCCGAAATAGCTATCTCGGATTGAAGTTGAATTTTGGTGTAGGTGCGAGGTCCTCGGAGAGCTGCAACCGGTCGGGCCCGTACGGTATGTGCTTTGTGCAATGACTAAACGTTGGTAGGCAAATGGGGCAGATTTAACCCTCAACTTCGGGAGGCTCGTTTGGATGCGTAAGAACACGGAATTGGACGAGTAAATAGGCTAAATTTAACTTCAGGAGGTGAGGAACAAACTTCTATAAGGGATCGAAAGCTAAAACATATGTTAAGTAGACGAAATTGGGAGTTGAAAATAACTGGACGAATCTGGAAAATTCTGGAAACAGAATGTCTAAAAGAATTTGGGCTGGAAAGATCGGCTTGTAACTAGAGTTTCTGGGCACGGAATTGGGCAAATAAATACACTAGATCGAACTTCAGGACGTTAGGAACAACTTTGTTGAAGGGATTGAAAGCAAAAAATGACTTTAAACGGACGAAATCGGGTTTTGAAAATACTTGGACGAATCTGGAAAATTGATTTGAAAACAGAATTATAGCTAGGAATTGAGCAAATTGAAGGCTTGGAATGCTAAATTGAATTGGAAAGGACTTGGAAAGAGGCTATTGAAACTTGGATTAAAGCTGAAGAAGAGCTAAAAGAGGGATTGAAACTAAGAAAAATGAAGAACTTTGAAGAACTTGAAGAACTAGGAGCTAAGAACTAAGAACTAAAAAGAGAGCATTGAGAGTAACCTATAGAGAGGGGTTTGTATATGTGTTGAGTGTGATTTTTAATGAAGGGGAGGGGGTCTATTTATAGTATTGTGGAGTGGCATTTTGGTAATTATTCACCAACTAACTCAACTAACTCCAACTAACTTAACTTCCTCAACTTCCTCCAACTACCACTAACCACCAATGCCACATCATCCCACTACCTCAACTTCCACAAACTGCTGTTGACTCCTTCCAACTGCTGCCGGAAGAGACGATACGCCCCGCGTATTCTTGGTTACGCCTCGCATAATGTTGATTACGCCCCGCGTAGTGCAGCTTCTAGAGTTGGCGCGTTTTGTTGATGGTGCATACGCGTGGCGTATTTGGCATTACGTCCCGTGTAAGGAAGTATGTCCTGTGTATGAGAATGGACGCCCCGCGTGTTGGAGCTTCTGATCTCGAAACGCCTTGTTGCCAAGTTTTACGCGTGGCGTCTCTGAGGTTACGTCCCGCGTATTGGAGCCTCTGAAGCAGACCTTCTCTGGTTGCTTGATCTACGCCCCGCGTATTGAAAGACACGCCCTGCGTAGTGCCGGACTTTCTCATCGGTTGGCGGTTAGTTTACAAGTGTATTTTTCATTATTTTCTAGACAAAAATAGAAACTATACCCTAAATTAAACATAAGCTTTCTATATACATAAAAATAAAATTTATTTTATTTTGGGCCAACAATTGCCCCCCTCTTTTGTGTATAAATTGACTAGAATTGAAAATTTGTACACAAAAGAATGTATTTAGGATTTTTTGAACCATTTTTTTTTTTTAAATTTTTTAATTTTCTTTTATATTTTTATTGATTTTGTAAATATTTTTCAATGTTTTTTTTGTATTACAAATAATAATAAAGCATGAAAATTACAACTTAAAAGAAATAATATCCTTAAAGCTAGAAATGTAGATAAGTCACAAGAACAAATATGTACGAGATGAAATAAAATTAACCGATCTCTTTGATGTCGTTGGGATGTGTGAAATTGACGATTGGACCTCCAGAAAATCGGCTCGGGGGCTGTTGCGTTGTCCGGGTAGTGCTAGGCGAATTTGAAGTAATTCGGAGAGTTCAGGGACTTGAGCAGAAATTTACCACCAAGTCAACAGCAAAATGGGACTAAATTGATGCTTTTGTGGGACTTTCGAGCTCAATTTCGGGAGCTGTAGAGGTCGGATTATAACGAAACAAAGGCTAGTATTTAAAGTTAGTGTGCGAAGGAAGGGTTTAGAATTGGAATTTCAGAAAAAGATCGAGTAAATGAGTCGGAATAAATTATTGAAAATTGGGCGACAGAATAATTGTTTGATGGTTGAAAAAACCAAAAGCTTGATTTTGTTTCGTGGATGGTACTTTAGGGGCGATTTAGAAGGCTATAGGATGTCGTTTTTTACGAAATAAAAATTGGGAATTCAAGAATTGATGTCAATAAAGAGATTAAAATTTATTTGGGCTAAAATGATTGGCTAACGAACTCTAAATAAAATTTGGAAAACGGCTCACCAGAAAGGTTGTTTGATGAATTTTTCAATGATGAAAAACTCAAAAGCTTGTTTCTGGGTCTTTTTAATTGATTGAGATCAATAAAAAGTTTCTAAACATGATTTAGAATAGGTGTGCAAACTAAGAATGACTCGAAAATGGGGTTTCGGTGATCTTAGTTTCACGAAGAATGCTTGAAGCTTTGAAGAACATAAAAATGGTGAAATTTGGTTTAGACTAAGAGAGCTTGAATCGAGGATAGGGTAATGATCTTACTGGCTTAACTAAGAGATTGCAAAAAACGATTTGAGAATTGGTTGATTAAACTAAGAGAATTTCGGATTTGAAGTTTTTGAGAATTGAAAGCTTTGTTGAGGAACTGAAGATTAAAGAACTAATTCTGGGAATTGAGACCTTGTTTAGACTAAATAGATGCTAGAGAACGATTTCTACGAATCTAAGGATTGATAAAGAGGCCGATTTTGGCAGAGAATTTGAGAGGAAAATTTGAGTTATCTATGTTTGATTGAGTTTGATTGATTTTTTGAGTGGGTTTGATTGATTTTTGAGTGGGTTTGATTGATTTTTGAGTGGAAAATTTGAGGTTATAGGAAATCGTTTTGAACAAAACAAAAATTGAGAGTTATAATTTGGATATCAACGAAGAAATTGAGATTCGTTTTGAAGAAAAAGGTGGTTTATGACGGATGAAATCAATTTTGGGAAAAAAGCTAACCAGAACAGTTGTTTGATGGAAATTATGATTTTGAGATCAATAATTTCCAAAAGCTTGGTTCTGGGTATTTTAATTAACCGGAATCAACTAATAGTTAACAAGTACGATTTAGAAATGGTAATGATTGAGTGTTCTGGTTTGTGAGTTAGAGTTTGAAGCAAATGAAGAAGAAAGTGTGAAAACAAAAGTAGAAAATATGAACCAAATGGAAGCATGAACATAAATAATTCATCTTGAAAACTGAAATTTTTTTATTTTTTTATTTTTTTATTTTTTGTGCTGGCAAAAACGCCAACTTATTTTGACCATAAATGGTCTTATGGGCTATGTTGTAAGTACAACATTATGTTATCGCCTCATACAATAAAATGCTCAGTAACATCTCTACAAGAGGGATATGAGTTTCCATGTCTACATTCTTATTTTCATGACTCTCTTTCCGCATAATAAAAAGTATTGGTAAACTAGAGTCTACATAAATAAACAAGGTTAAGAAGTAGAAACCTCGTGACTTGTTCGGATGGTAGGAAAGTTGAAGTAGACTGGCGAAAAGAAGAATCATGGTCTGCAAACTTGCTCCCCAATTTGATTAACAAACTTCATGGTGATCATAGGCTCTGGAAAAACATGAGTTGTTGGAAGAATCATTAGAGGTATTTCTAGTGTGGATTCTCGATTAATCCCTTGATCTTGACTGCCCCCCAAATCACGATCATAGAAGTTTTCTTCATCATGACTGAGTTGCGAATTACAATCATAGAAAACTTCTTCATGTGTTTCTGAAGCCACTTCTTCTTCGATATCACAACTTTTCATAAAGTCTTCTGATTTTAAAGACTTCACAAGAATGAGAGATTCTTCTAGAATAAATTCTTGTCGAACCTCTTCCGGTGGGATGTCCCTCGGGTTGGATATCTCATCGTCTTGACTGGATTCTGAATCATAGCTCCAAGAAACATCTTCCTCATCTTCTTGAATTTCTACAGGTGCTTCATGGATGCCCCCCGAGTTAGAAGTGCTTGATGGGTCGTCACCCTAACGACTGAAATCCGAATTGAGGTTATGAGATATATTTTCCTCTTCTTCCTGGGCTTGTACAACTATTTCTTTATTCATGTCAGGACTCCATGGAAATTCTATTGACTTTGGTGGATTTGCATCTATGGGCAATACTTCTAGAGTGGGTTCTTGTTGAATTGCTTCCTCTTTACTGCCCCCCAAGTCAAGATCACTAGACACAACATCGTCTTCTTCGTTGGATTCTGAGTCATAGCTCCTAAAAACATCTCGTTCTCCTTCTTGAATCTCTACAGGAGTTGCATGGATGCCCCCCGAGTTCGGAGTATCTGATAGGTCATCATCATCCTGGCTGAAACCTGAATTGAGGTCATGAGATACATCTTCATCCTCGTCTTGGGTTTGCACAACTTCCTTCTCGTTCATGTCGAGGCTCCATAAAAATCCCATTGACCTTTGGGGATTTGCATATATGGGCAGTACTTCTAGAGTGGGTTCTTGTTGAGTTGCTTCCTCTATGCTGCCCCCCGAATCAAGATCATTGGAAGCGGCGTCATCCTCTTGCATGGACCTAGAATCATAGTCATAGGGATCATCTCCATGCTCTTGACTTTCCATTATCGTTTCATCATTAGGCATCTTTGTTTTTGGAGGAGTTGGGAGTGTGGGAGATGCTTCTAACTTCGTATTGTGATGAAATTCTTCCTTTTGGATTGCCCCCCAATAGCTTTCAATGCAGGCTTTTAAAGAAGCCACTATGTTAGCCGCTGTAATGTCCGCCTGTTTCTCGAGTTGGTCCATTCTTTGTTGATATTCATCGTCCTTTGGTTGGTTTTCCTCCATAAGTAATGATTCGATTTCTCCATCATCCTCAACCACTTGGACTGCTTCCATCTCTGCCACACGACTAGAATCCTAGAAAGAATTTTGGTCGTAGCTCATATCGGAGCACACAAACTTTTCATAGGTCTCATGCTCGACTGGTGCCATAATCGTACTTCTTTCGAAGCAAGATTGCCGACAAGGACGATGAAAATGGAGGTTTTCATCCCTATAATTGCAAATATAACTACCTCGGCAATGAGGATTACTCATTCGAAGGTGCTCCCATACCTCAATATAATCAGGACCATGTGGATTTTTATGGGATTCCTGGACTTGCTCCACGTAGCAACCATATTGATCATCATAGAATGACGCGGTTTGAACGTAAGCACAACATTTGCAGTCGATATTATGTTCGTCGCTATGAATAAACTGAACATAGCCATCGTCGTAGCATCTAAAGACGGTGTACCAATGGACCCACAATCCGGTTGTACTTATTGTAAAATGTCGATCTTGATTGAAACCACCAAAATACACAGGTATTGTAGCATCCCTTGCATCTTCGTATGTTGTCCTCGTCATGGTTTGATTGCTTTACACCTATTGATGTTCAGAGGCATTCTCCGTGAATAATAGAAAAAATGATTAAATCAAATTTATTATGAAAATAAAGCGAATAAAATTGCATAAAGTAAGAGCATGGAATAATAATAAACTAAATTGAAAAGCTGAGTGTGAGAAAAAAAAACGTGTGTGATGGGTTTTGCAATTTTTGGCTAAGCTGAAAACAAAAGGACCCACTGGGCGTGCCAAAAATTGTTAGCGTTAGCTAATAAATTTTGGTAAAGTGGAAGTGGGATAACGAGTGTGAAGAGAAAAAATGTGTGCGATGGGTATTAAATTTTTGGCAAAAGCCTAAAACAAAGGTCCCACTGGGCGTGCCAAAAATTGTTAGCGATATTTTCGAAATATGCTAATTTCAACCTTGTCACGTGTGGTTAGGGTGCGGGCGTGCCAGAGAAATTATTTCTCAATTATTAAAGTGGGTTAAGTTTATGGATTTGCGCGCCAAAACTTGAATTCTAAACGAAACGATTGGCGAGGGACGCAAGGATTGAAAAAGTCCCTCTTGGGTCTCTAGCGCCGTTATAGAAACTTTGCTAGATAAATTGTTTTATTTAAGCTAATGCGAATAAATTGAAGACGTGAAAAATAAAGAAATTGAAAGATGCGAAATTGACACAAGATTTGGTGAAAATTGGTATTTTATTGATGAATAAATGTTTGAAACATGAAATTAGAAACAAATTAAATTACAATTGAGAAATCTCTATATTAAACATATAGGTAATCAATTGAATTGGAACAAACAAATCAATACAAAGAATTGAAATGCGATAAAATAAATTGAAATTCAACAACAAACTCGGAGCCACAATAGCTATCTCGGATTGAAGTTGAATTTTGGTGTAGGTGCGAGGTCCTCGGAGAGCTGCAACCGGTCGGGCCCATACGGTATGTGCTTTGTGCAATGACTAAACGTTGGTAGGCAAATGGGGCAGATTTAACCCTCAACTTCGGGAGGCTCGTTTGGATGCTGAAGAACACGGAATTGGATGAGTAAATAGGCTAAATTTAACTTCAGGAGGTCAGGAACAAAATTCTATAAGGGATCGAAAGCTAAAACGGATGTTAAGTAGACGAAATTGGGAGTTGAAAATAACTGGACGAATCTGGAAAATTCTGGAAACAGAATGTCTAAAAGAATTTGGGCTGGAAAGATAATTCAACTAAAAAAAAGTATAAACCACTTTGATTGATTAAAAAGTACAATTATTAAACTAAAAAAACTTTCCGGAGTTTTGACAGAAGGATTTCTTTACTTTACTAATGCAACGCAGTCAACCTCATTTATTAGAACAGCTTCCATTGAGTCTCTGCACTCTGAGCAATACCAAGGGATCAATTGAGATTAATTAAAATTTAAAATGGATCCGCAAGGACCAGGATTGGGAATTGTTTGATCGTCTTTCTCCGAGGAAGGGGCCTGATTTCCATATAAGGGATACGCCGAGCGTAAATACCTCGGCTTGTAACTAGAGTTTCTGGGCACGGAATTGGGCAAATAAATACACTAGATCGAACTTCAGGCCGTTAGGAACAACTTTGTCGAATGGATTGAAAGCAAAAAATGACTTTAAATGGACGAAATCGGGTTTTGAAAATACTTGGACGAATCTGGAAAATTGATTTGAAAACAGAATTATAGCTAGGAATTGAGCAAATTGAAGACTTGGAATGCTAAATTGAATTGGAAAGGACTTGGAAAGAGGCTATTGAAACTTGGATTAAAGCTGAAGAAGAGCTAAAAGAGGGATTGAAACTAAGAAAAATGAAGAACTTTGAAGAACTTGAAGAACTAGGAGCTAAGAACTAAGAACTAAAAAGAGAGCATTGAGAGTAACCTATAGAGAGGGGTTTGTATGTGTGTTGAGTGTGATTTTTAATGAAGGGGAGGGGGTCTATTTATAGTATTTTGGAGTGGCATTTTGGTAATTATTCAGTGGCATTTTGGTAATTATTCACCAACTAACTCAACTAACTCCAACTAACTCTAACCAACTAACTTAACTTCCTTAACTTCCTCCAACTACCACTAACCACCAATGCCACATCATCCCACTACCTCAACTTCCACAAACTGCTGTTGACTCCTTCCAACTGCTGCCGGAAGAGACGATACGCCCCGCGTATTCTTGGTTACGCCTCGCGTAATGTTGATTACGCCCCGCGTAGTGCAGCTTCTAGAGTTGGCCCGTTTTGTTGATGGTGCATACACGTGGCGTATTTGGCATTACGTCCCGCGTAAGGAAGCATGTCCTGTGTATGAGAATGGACGCCCCGCGTGTTGGGGCTTCTGATCTCGAAACGCCTTGTTGCCAAGTTTTACGCGTGGCGTCTCTGAGGTTACGTCCCGCGTATTGGAGCCTCTGAAGCAGACCTTCTCTGGTTGCTTGATCTACGCCCCGCGTATTGGAAGACACGCCATGCGTAGTGCCGGACTTTCTCATCGGTTGGCGGTTAGTTTACAAGTGTATTTTTCATTATTTTCTAGACAAAAATAGAAACTATACCCTAAATTAAACATAAGCTTTCTATATACATAAAAATAAAATTTATTTTATTTTGGGCCAACAGGTTCAAATGAAGCTATTGACTATGCTTCTATGTGAACTTCAGATTTTACTTGATTATGTTGATTTAAGGCTTAATTTGGTTGATTTACGTATATACATGTATGTTTTTGGTTTCAATATATATCTATATTGAATAAAATGAATTTGATGATTTCTTACGAATTGTTTTTGGATTGAGAAATCTGTTGCGGTTATTGTTGTTATTATTTTGGATTGAAGTCCAAATATGATTTTTATGAGTTGTGATATTTCGAACGATTAAATGGTTTTGTCCATCTAGGATTGCCCGGGGTAGGAGTTGTATTTGTAAGACCATATCTAATGGCGGTATGGCCAGAGTGCACGGCTGGTAGTCCTAACTGTTAGACAAGGAACGAGATATAAATGAGATATCTCGATATTGTTATGATTGTATGATCTACACGGGTGGAATTCGAGGATGGATACAATATTATATATTTTATATGTTTTTGGTTTACTACTTTGACTATATATGAACTTAAGTTTTGAGTATATTTTATAAGGTTTTGAACTCAAGAATGAAGACAAGATTATATATTTTATGTTTTTGGTTTCGTACTTTGACTATATTATGAATTTAAGTTTTGAGTATATTTTACAAGGTTTTGATTAAATCCCTTTATAAATGTATATATGTAGCTATGTTAAGTAAAATTGGTTTTTATAGTTGATAATTGCTTACTGAGATTTTTGTCTCACGTTTTTAAATGTTTTAATGTTTTTAGGTGAGAAAGTACATGATAGAGAGAAGGTTACCGACCAATTAGGCAAGGATCGGAAGTTGTTGCTTATTGTTAGAATTATGGTTAGAACTTTAGTATTTAATTGTAATATTGGTAAATATGTTGATGCTTTAATGTAATAGGAATATGGATTTGTTTAGAATATACGTCTAAGAGGAATGAATACCTAGAAAAGTGATATTTATCATATTTGGAGACTCCTAAGTGTTGATTATGATCTTTCTATTTCACGCCCGATGCCGATTGAGGTCATCTAGGGTCGGGTGTGACAGTTTGGTATCAGAGCTCTAGGTTAAATTCTTCGGACCTAAGGTTGATAGTAATTGAGGAATATCGATATTTGGTGATAGCTAAGAAATAATCGATAGTAATTGCGGAATATGGATATTTGGTGATAGTTAAGAAATAATTTAGAATTTTTCGAGGGTTGAGTAACTAGCTAATGAGGTGTAAAAATGAGATTTGATGGTTAGCAATATTTAGGTATATGAAAAATAGTAAATTATTTGATATTTGGTGATATGGGTTATGAGTAAGTGATAACTTTGAGCTAGAGATATAGAGAATTGTCTATATAGGTGCTGCTGAAAAATCAGATTCGTACCTGAATCTTGTGATGTATTTTTAGACCAGATACAGGCCGAATCTGTCATGGAGTCCTAAATGAAAGTTCTTTATCTTTATCTTACGTTTCCAGGGGTTTTTGAATCGCCTTAATCGGACTCCGTATGAAAAAGTTATGTTGGAAACGACATATGTTGGTCTTTTTAGCTATCAACCGGAATTTGGTTTTTGCTTTGATTTTTCTCCTTATTTGAGAGACATTGCTACTGGTTTACATGATAAGTTGGTCTTCTTAGAACTATAGGAGATTGAGGAAATGATAAAATGATAAATTGAAGATAATAGATATGGGATTGGGGAAGATAAAATATGGAGGTTTCATTTAATGAGTATGGAAGTTGTTTACTAATTGGGAGATTATAACATGAATTTGAGGTTTAGAATTATTGACAGTTATATAAATGATGTTTAGAGAGATGCTGATTGTAGTGATCAATGAGAAGTAAAGTGGGAGAATATATTTGATGTTCGAGGAAATAATTACGATATGAATTTTGAGGACAAATTTTGCTGATTTTAAACACAGTTTGAGGTAAGAAATTAAGAGATAAATATGATATAAGAGGATATATATGTTGATAATTGAAAATAGAAGTTATTTTTAGTTCAGGTTTGTGTGATTATGGTTTAAGTTTATATAAGGATCAAGTTGAGTATTTATAGGTTCGGGTGTGACAGTGATGCTTTTCGTTTAGCAGATCTTCAGGGTGAAATTTACAATGCGCATCAAAGAGCCAGGTCAGTCACTGATTATTTTACTTTTCTTCACAATTTATGGGAAGAATACACCGATTTAAAAGATTGGCCTGAATGCACATGTGAAGGGTGTGAGTGTAATGCATTGGCTATTATTAAAAGGAAAATCGAAGCAGACCTTGTGATTTGTTTCTTGAAATGACTTAATGAGGCTTTTTCTATTGTAAAAAGCCAAGTAATGATCATGGATCCCATTCCTGCTTCTAACAAGGTATTTTCCATGGTATTGAATAACCAACCTGCAATGAATAGGGAAGGTATAGTAATGCTATGAATAACCCAATATCGGAACGCCAGTTCTTGGTTATAGGACCATCTTTAGTTCAACAAGATTTGGTTGCATTATCTCATAATTCTCAATCTAATGCAATTACCAAGAAATTTATAGGGGGCTCCAACAAGAATACTGTGTGTACCCATTGTGGGTACATTGGTGGCCATACTGTGGACACATGCTACAAGAAGCACGGTTATCCGCCTGGTTTTAAGAAGAAAGGTCATAATTCTGGCAATTTTCGAAGGGCTAATGTAAATTTTGTTGATTCTGGTGAAGACATTGATATGACTGAGGTTGGTGTTAATCATTCAACTCAAAGTGCGCATCAAGGGTGTATTTTCTTTGATACAGCAAAATGCCTGATGCATTTCTAGAGATTTCAAGACCTAGGATAAACTTCAAGGTGCCAAGGTCTTTGATTGTGAAGGTGGCATGAAGATAATCTTTAACTTGCTGAATTGAAGTGGTGTTGTTACTGGCTAAGATGATGCAATAATCATAGATAAGCCTAATTCCACAGAGTCTTTGTATCATTTCTGGAAAAGATGCAATAACCTCATCTTATCTTGGTTCGTGCACTCAGTTTTGCCCAATATTGCGCATGGGATCATAGGTCAAGAATCAGCCAAGTTCGTTTGGGATAATCTTCGAGAAAGGTTTTCACAGGGTGATGCTTTTCGTTTAGCATAGCTTCAGGGTGAGATTTACAATGCGCATCAAGAATCCTCTAATGCGCATCAAGAATCCTCTAGCAATTCTGCCTTCACATCAGAACAGTTGCAGCATCTTGCTCAAATGTTCAACAATACCAAGTTTTTCAATGATAACTCTGTAAGTTCTTGCACTATGCAGTCTGTTACTTGTGCAGCTATGCCATCTCAGACAGGACATAAAGAACAAGAAAAAAGGATTGGTTTAGCTAGAGTGCAACAAGGATTGTATCAACTAGTTGAACCAGCCTTTAATCTTTCAATCAATTCAATAACTCATTGTAATAAAGAAGAATTGTGGCACTTTCGTTTAGGACATCTTTCTAATACTTGTATGCAAATCTTGAATAAACAGTTTCCTGATATAGCTGTACCTACAGATTTTGTGTGTGACATATGCCATTTTGCAAAACAGAAAAGGTTGTCATTTCCTATTTCAGTTACTAAGTCTAAAGCATGTTTTGACCTTGTTCACATGGACATTTGGGGTCCTACTTCTACTTCTGTGAATGGAGAAAGATACTTTCTTACCATTGTTGATGATTTTAGCAGATTCACATGGGGTATAATGATCAAACATAAATCTAACGTTTCTGATATGGTTAAGAGTTTTGTTATAATGGTTTCTACTCAGTTTGATAAGCACATTAAGGTTATTAGCACTGATAATGGTCCTGAGTTTAAACTCACTACTTTTTTATCAGGAAAAGGGTATTCTTCATCAGACATCTTGTGTTGAGACACCTCAACAAAATGGTCTGGTGGAGAGAAAACACCAACATATCCTTAATGTGGCTAGGTCCCTGAAATTCCAGAGTAGTTTACCTAATCAATATTGGACATTCTTTATAGGACATGCTATTTACCTCATCAATAGACTTCCTACTCATGTTCTGGATTCTAAAACCCCATATCAGATCCTCTTTGATCATGAACCTGACTATTCTGTCTTAAAACCCTTCGGTTCTTTATGTTTTGCTAATAGTTTATTAAGAGATAGGACCAAGTTTGACGCAAGAGCTATGAAAGGTATCTTTCTGGGGTTTCATAGTGGTCAGAAGGGTTACAGGGTTCTTTTACTTCACAATTTTGAAATAATAGTTTCCAGGAATGTTGTTTTTTATGAAACTGTGTTTCCCTACTCTAATCCTGCTGATATTGAAGACATTACCATATCTAATACTTCTCACGTTTCACAACAATCCAATGAGTCCTCACATCAAAATTTGGACCAAGTTGATGATAATGATCATTCTGTTAGGAGATCTCAAAAGATCACCAAACAGTCTGCTTACCTGCAACAATATCACTGTGCATTATTAAATTCACATAAGTCCTTACCATGTACTACAGGAATTGTTCATCCTATTAATAATGTGTTATCATACTCTAACTTGTCTGTTAAGCAGCAGAATTTTTCCTTTTCTTTACATTCCACACAGGAACCAAAGAACTATAAGGAGGCATGTGGTCATCCTGAATGGGAACAAGCCATTCAAACAGAACTTGAGGCCTTGAATAAGAATGAGACATGGGAGATATGCTCTCTTCCTCATGGTAAAACAAAGATAGGGTGCAGATACACATTCAAAACCAAGTGGCATAGTGACGGCACCATAGAGAGACACAAAGCAAGGCTCGTAGCCAAGGGCTACACTCAAACTAACGGCATTGACTATCTAGAAACTTTTTCTCCAGTCACAAAGATTACAACCATAAGAGTGCTTTTAGCTCTAGCAGCCATCTATAATTGGAAGCTGGAACAGCTTGATATTAACAATGCCTTCTTGCATGGAGACCTACATGTAGAGATAGACATGGAATTACCACCAGGAATGAAGACCAACATTCCTAACCCAGCTTGCAGACTGAAGAAATCCCTGTATGGGCTTAAACAAGCCAGCAGACAGTGGAACAGCAAACTCACCTCCTCTCTCATCAAATTTGGCTTTACTCAAGCAACTTCAGATCCTTCTTTGTTCACTAAATCAACACCAGACAGCTTTATAGCTCTTGCAGTTTACGTTGATGACATCATCTTAGCCAGTAACAACACCACTTCAATTCAGCAAGTTAAAGATTATCTTCATGCCACCTTCACAATCAAAGACCTTGGCACCTTGAAGTTTATCCTAGGTCTTGAAATCTCTAGAAATGCTTCAGGCATTTTGCTGTATCAAAGAAAATACACCCTTGATCTTCTAGCTGCTTATGGTTTCCTTGAATCCAAACCTTGTAACACTCCATACAACATGCAGGAAGATCTATCTACTTCAGGCACTCCATTAGAAGACATCACATCTTATAGGAAGCTTATAGGCAAAGTCCTGACATTGTATTTGCAGTCCAACAATTGTCCCAACATCTTCATCAACCAACAAATAAGCACTTGAATGCAGCCCATAGAATTTTAAGATATCTTAAACTACATCCGGCTCAAGGGATCTTTTTCTCTGCAACATCTTCCATCCAACTCAAAGGCTTTACTGACAGTGATTGGGCCAACTGTAAAGAGACAAGAAGATCTATCACTGGATACAGCATCTTCCTGGGTGATTCCCTCATATCCTGGAAATCTAAGAAGCAAAACACCATAAGCAGGTCTTCTACTGAAAGTGAGTACAGGGCCATGGCGTCTACCACATGTGAGCTGCAATGGCTACTATTTCTTCTTCAAGATTTACATATCCCACACCCTCAATCAACTCTCCTTTTTTGTGATAACATCTCTGCAATGCATATAGCCAAAAATAATGTGTTTCATGAAAGAACAAAACACATAGAAATAGATTGTCACCTGGTTAAACACAAAGTCCAAGCTGGAATTGTTCACTTGCTTCCAGTTGCATCAACAGATCAATTAGCAGATTGCTTCACCAAGCCACTCCACAGACCTGCATTTCATTCTTTCTTACAGCGCCTAGGAATCTTAGACATTCACAATTCTCAGCTTGAGGGGGGATGTAAAGTATAACATTGTAAATCATAGAATAGGCAGGGGCTTTTATGTAAAATACTTCAACTCAGTTAGTTACAAATCAGTTGCAATTGTGACTATATAAATGCAACTGATTCGCTAGATTAAGTAAGCCGTCTTCTTCTTCCTTCGACTCTGTAATTGTACAACTCTTTCTCATTCTCCATTAATGAATTCTCCTTTCATATTCTTTTCATCTATGATTCTTTATATGTTGACATGGTATCAGAGCATTTAGTTTTCCGCATCTAGATTTTTTTTTATCTCTTGTGAGATTCGATTTCATTGTTGAAATTCCAATCGTTATTTCTTCTTTTTATTTCTCTCGATCCCAATTTTCTTGTGAAAATTCATCAATGGCGCAACGAATTATAGAGACTAGTCCGTATTATATACACCCAAACGAGAATCCTTCGCTTGTTTTGGTGTCTCCAGTGCTCACTGCCGCGAATTATCATACATGGTCGAGGAGCATGAAAATGGCGCTTTTATCCATGAACAAGCTGGATTTCGTTGATGGAACCATAGATAAGCCTAATTCCACAGATTCTTTGTATCATTTTTGGAAAAGATGCAATAACCTCATCTTATCTTGGTTCGTGCACTCAGTTTCGCCCAATATTGCGCATGGGATCATAGGTCAAGAATCAGCCAAGTTCGTTTGGGATAATCTTCGAGAAAGGTTTTCACAGGGTGATGCTTTTCGTTTAGCAGATCTTCAGGGTGAGATTTACAATGAGCATCAAGAATCCTCTAATGCGCATCAAGAATCCTCTAGCAATTCTGCCTTCACATCAGAACAGTTGCAGCATCTTGCTCAAGTGTTCAACAATACCAAGTTTTTCAACGATAATTCTGTAAGTTCTTGCACTATGCAGCCTGTTACTTGTGCAGCTATGCCATCTCAGACAGGTACACAATTCAATTCTCTATCTTTACATAATATTTGGTTGCTTGACACTGGTGCAAGCACACATGTGACATGTAGTTTAGATTATTTCAGCACTTACAAACCTGTGTCTAATTGGGTTGTGACATTGCCTAACAAATGCCAAATTAAGGCTACTCATATTGGGGATATCCATTTTAGTCCTGCGTTTATTCTTACTGATGTTCTATATGTCCCTGAATTCACTTATAATCTTATTTCTGTGACAAAATTAACATCAAATATGCATTATGATTTGTTATTTTCTGCTCATGAATGTGTTATTCAGGATATAAAGAACAAGAAAAGGATTGGTTTAGCTAGAGTGCAACAAGGATTGTATCAACTAGTTGAACCAGCCTTTAATCTTTCAATCAATTCAATAACTCATTGTAATAAAGAAGAATTGTGGCACTTTCGTTTAGGACATCTTTCTAATACTTGTATGCAAATCTTGAATAAACAGTTTCCTGATATAGATGTACCTACAAATTTTGTGTGTGACATATGCCATTTTGCAAAACATAAAAGGTTGCCATTTCCTATTTCAGTTACTAAGTCTAAAGCATATTTTGACCTTGTTCACATGGACATGTGGGGTCCTACTTCTACTTTTGTGAATGGAGAAAGATACTTTCTTACCATTGTTGATGATTTTAGCAGATTCACATGGGGTATAATGCTCAAACATAAATCTAACGTTTCTGATATGGTTAAGAGTTTTGTTATTATGGTTTCTACTCAGTTTGATAAGCACATTAAGGTTATTAGGACTGATAATGGTCCTGAGTTTAAACTCACTACTTTTTATCAGGAAAAGGGTATTCTTCATCAGACATCTTGTGTTGAGACACCTCAACAAAATGGTCTGGTGGAGAGAAAACACCAACATATCCTTAATGTGGCTAGGTCCCTGAAATTCCAGAGTAGTTTACCTAATCAATATTGGACATTCTTTATAGGACATGCTATTTACCTCATCAATAGACTTCCTACTCATGTTCTGGATTCTAAAACCCCATATCAGATCCTCTTTGATCATGAACCTGACTATTCTGTCTTAAAACCCTTCGGTTCTTTATGTTTTGCTAATAGTTTATTAAGAGATAGGACCAAGTTTGACGCAAGAGCTATGAAAGGTATCTTTCTAGGGTTTCATAGTGGTCAGAAGGGTTACAGGGTTCTTTTACTTCACAATTTTGAAATAATAGTTTCCAGGAATGTTGTTTTTTATGAAACTGTGTTTCCCTACTCTAATCCTGCTGATATTGAAGACATTACCATATCTAATACTTCTCACGTTTCACAACAATCCAATGAGTCCTCACATCAAAATTTGGACCAAGTTGATGATAATGATCATTCTGTTAGGAGATCTCAAAGGATCACCAAACAGTCTGCTTACCTGCAACAATATCACTGTGCATTATTAAATTCACATAAGTCCTTACCATGTACTACAGGAATTGTTCATCCTATTAATAATGTGTTATCATACTCTAACTTGTCTGTCAAGCAGCAGAATTTTTCCTTTTCTTTACATTCCACACAGGAACCAAAGAACTATAAGGAGGCATGTGGTCATCCTGAATGGGAACAAGCCATTCAAACAGAACTTGAGGCCTTGAATAAGAATGAGACATGGGAGATATGCTCTCTTCCTCCTGGTAAAACAAAGATAGGGTGCAGATACACATTCAAAACCAAGTTGCACAGTGACGGCACCATAGAGAGACACAAAGCAAGGCTCGTAGCCAATGGCTACACTCAAACTAACGGTGTTGACTATCTAGAAACTTTTTCTCCAGTCGCAAAGATTACAACCATAAGAGTGCTTTTAGCTCTAGCAGCCATCTATAATTGGAAGCTGGAACAGCTTGATATTAACAATGCCTTCTTGCATGGAGACCTACAGGAAGAGATATACATGGACTTACCACCAGGAATGAAGACCAACATTCCTAACCCAGCTTGCAGACTGAAAAAATCCCTATATGGGCTTAAACAAGCCAGCAGACAGTGGAACAGCAAACTCACCTCCTCTCTCATCAAATTTGGCTTTACTCAAGCAACTTCAGATCCTTCTTTGTTCACTAAATCAACACCAGACAGCTTTATAGCTCTTGCAGTTTACGTTGATGACATCATCTTAGCCAGTAACAACACCACTTCAATTCAGCAAGTTAAAGATTATCTTCATGCCACCTTCACAATCAAAGACCTTGGCACCTTGAAGTTTATCCTAGGTCTTGAAATCTCTAGAAATGCTTCAGGCATGTTGCTGTATCAAAGAAAATACACCCTTGATCTTCTAGCTGCTTATGGTTTTCTTGAATCCAAACCTTGTAACACTCCATACAACATGCAGGAAGATCTATCTGCTTCAGGCACTCCATTAGAAGACATCACATCTTATAGGCAACTTATAGGCAAGCTTCTCTACTTGAATAATACAAGGCCTGACATTGCATTTGCAGTCCAACAATTGTCCCAACATCTTCATCAACCAACAGATAAGCACTTGAATGCAGCCCATAGAATCTTAAGATATCTTAAACTGCATCCAGCTCAAGGCATCTTTTTCTCTGCAACGTCTTCCATCCAACTCAAAGGCTTTACTGACAGTGATTGGGCCAATTGCAAAGAGACAAGAAGGTCTATCACTGGATACAACATCTTCCTGGGTGATTCCCTCATATCTTGGAAATCCAAAAAGCAAAACACCATAAGCAGATCTTCTACTGAAAGTGAGTACAGGTCCATGGCATCTACCACATGTGAGCTGCAATGGTTACTATTTCTTCTTCAAGATTTACATATCCCACATCCTCATTCAACTCTCCTTTTTTGTGACAACATCTCTGCAATGCATATAGCCAAAAATAATGTGTTTCATGAAAGGACAAAACACATAGAAATAGATTGTCACCTAGTTAAACAGAAAGTGCAAGCTGAAATTGTTCACTTGCTCCCAGTTGCATCAGCAGATCAATTAGCAGATTGCTTCACCAAGCCACTCCACAGACATGCGTTTCATTCTTTCTTACAGCGCCTGGGAATCTTAGACATTCACAATTCTCAGCTTGAGGGGGGATGTAAAGTATAACATTATAAATCATAGAATAGGCAGAGGCTTTTATGTAAACTACTTTAATTCAGTTAGTCACAGATCAGTTGCGATTGTATATAAACGCAACTGATTCGCTGGATTAAGTAAGCCGTCTTCTTCTTCCTTCGACTCTGTAATTGTACAACTCTTTCTCATTCTCCATTAGTGAATTCTCCTTTAATATTCTTTTCATCTATGATTCTTTATATGTTGACATTACTCACCCTATCTTTTCTCGTATGACCACACATCCATCTCAACATTCGTTTTAAAATGTTCTTTCTTTTCAGCAACAAAGTTCTTAACTTTTCCAAGGATGTCGCCACTGAATCTTAAGGAAGAATCCAGAGGGTGAATGATTTTTGCAGAAGAGTGTTGATGATTAGGGGATCCTTAGTGATTATAGGAGCATTAGCAAGAGCTTGAGAGTTTTGTCCTATTGTGTCAAAGAGATGGGAGTTTAAGTTGAACTGAGAGAATAAGATAGGAGTGAATGGAGTTGCTTGACTTTGAACTTGAGGTGGTAATGTCTCATTGACATTGGATGGCTCAGCATTAGCTTAGAAGTTGTAGAGGGATATGTTCTGTAATTTGTCAGCATTTGTATTGAGTATATGTTCTTCTCCCTCACTAAGTTCTTCATGGACAAAGTTAGGAGAAACCGAGGAAGGATTTGGGAATTCCATTTTTTATTTCCCTATACAAGAGTACATGGAATTCAGGCTGATAGAGGAAGAAGACAATGCATCCTCTACTGGACTTTCATTATACGAAGGGCTTGACATGACATGATGAAGTGAGAGAGTTTTGTTAGGTATGGTGACATATCTTTGCTATGAGTTATGACATGCCCTATTTTCAGTAGTTTGATAATGCAAGTTTCATCGAAGAAAAACTGAGTTGGGTGTTGATATAAAGTTTCTAAGTGAACCTCAAAATGCTTAAAGACAATGGTCAGAATTATACTGTAAGGGAGATGAAACCGGACTTTTAGGCCTGAGAGAAATTCTAACATAATGAAGGGAAGGTTGATTTTCTTTTTGTTAACTAAGTGCTAGAGAATGCATATATCCATAACATTTAAGCTGCTAGAGTGAGGTTGGATTACAATTACCTTTAGATGGTGCATAATCTTGTATTTAGGCTCAAGGTTTCCACTGCGTTTGGTTAGGGGTCTTTAGGAATGAGAATGGGAATGAGAGAGTTTCATTCCCTTTGTTCTTGTTTGGTTAAGAAAAAAACTCATTCCCTTTACCCATTTTAGGTTATGGGTTTACCCCACTTTAGTTTAGCCCATTCCCCTTGGCCCACTAGGGAATTGGATTCACAAAGGGAATGGAGTGGAATTGCATTCCCTTTCCTAAACCTATCCAAACACATAGGGGAATTATGCTCATTCCTTTCCTTTCCTTTCCTTTAGTTTCCCTTTCTTGATTCCTTTTTCTTTTCCCATTGTGCACCAAACGCCCCCTTAGTAGTTTCCCGGGGGAATGATTTGTTTTTGTATAGATTCAACATTTGGCAAGTAAACGTCCTCTTTATCCTGTTTTTTTACTGAATTTTGAGATTCTTTTCCCATCTGAGGGAATGTTGAATATATCTCCTAAGATGTGATCATTTAGTTCTATCCCCACTCCCTTTACACTAGCAACATAATCTCCATTTTCTTTAACTTTCAAAGTGCAGTAGAATTCCTGAACTAGGAAATTAAGGATAGATGGGTTCAAGATTTGAAAGGAAGGTTTCCCACTTTTGAAAAGTAAATGGGTAGATTCAATGATTGAACATATTCCCAATCAACAGCTGTAGCATCTAATAAATACAGTCCTATATCTAACGTTATAATATGATGGCTAGCTCGTTTCAAAATCGGAGATAGGAAAACTTACAAGATAATTTTCATCAGTTCCTTCTTCAAGACTGAATTATTGAGTTGGATAGGGTGGCTTGAGGAATTTTGAAGGATTTTTGGCAACGCTTCCAGAAGCTGGTCTTTTGAAGGTGTTCCTTTTCAATATTGCATTTTCGAGAAAGGATGGAGATAAGAAATTCATCAACTTTCCCTTTTTGATGAAACAGATTTGTACTTTTGCTGCGACATTGTGTTGATTAAGCAAAGAAAGTGAGTGGCGATTTGACCAACAAAGAGAAGGTTTGTGTTCTCGACGGACAGTCCCTCAGAATTTGTAAGAGTTTTGGTTAATATCAGAAAACACTCTTAGTTATTCTACCAATCTTCATTCTTAACGTGGATTACTAAACCCAGCCATGAATTCCCACCCCTAGCCCCATGAAAAGACCAAACTACCCTTTACCTAAAATTTGAAAAAACACAAAACCTCTCAAATACCCTACACACTCTTTGATCAAATCCGGACTAATTTGTGAACCAAAACATGGAGTGTAACAACAACCGTAAAGGGAAAGCGAAAATAATAAGATTTACCGTTTTTGTTTTTTGATTTAAGCTTAAAAATTGAATCTGTGGGTGATTTTTTAAAAACGCCGGAATCGCAGTCGGGCGTATGAACATCACGCCCGACCTACGGTTCCGGCGTATGAATATCACGCCCGACCTGTGGTTCGGGCGTGAGGCTATCACGCCCGACCTATGGTTCGGGCGTGATGTTCATACGCCCGCACCATAGGTCGGGCGTGATGTTCATACGCCCGCACCATAGGTCGGGCGTGATGTTCATACGCCCGACCTATGGTTCGGGCGTGATGTTCATACGCCCGATGGGTTTTAATTAATTTAATTAAATTTTTGTAATTTTTAGTTTGTTTAATTTAGTTTAACTAAATTTTTATGTTGTAAATTTTAGTTGTTGTAAATTTTATTTTGTTTAATTTAGTTTAACTAAATCTTTATTTTGTTAATTTTAGTTAAATTTTTATTTTGTTAATTCAGGTATTTACGGGTTAAATTCAATAGCGGACTAATTTTTTTACGGGTTTAATTCAACAGCGGACTAATTTTTTTTACGTAACAGGTATTTACGGATTTATTTCAATAGCGGACTAGCTATTTTTTTTGCTCTCCCGACACGCGAGCGTGTACCTATCACGCCTCACCTTGTGGTCGGGCGTGATAGCCCCACGTCTCACCGTGTGGTCGGGCGTGTAGCGATCACGCCCGACCACACGGTGAGGCGTGGGGCTATCACGCCCGACCACAAGGTGAGGCGTGATAGGCACACGCCCGCGTGTCGGGAGAGCAAAAAAAATAGCTTTTTCCTCCCCAAAACCCATAAAAGGGTATTTTCGTCCTTTCACGGGGCTAGAGGTGGGAATTTGGGGCTGGGTTTAACAACACCGTTCTTAATAGACCATAAGTAATCCTTAATCTTTTTATAAGATCAGAATCAAGCTGCCAATAACACCCATAATTACTTCATTTCCACATATACTCTCAACTTATTACACATCAATACTTAAGTGAATTTTTAAGGCAAATCAACATTATGTAAGACACCGTATCACTAGATTCCCAGTCTCAAAAGGGAGGCTAGGGTTTAATTCTTTTTATCCTCGTCCTTAAATACCTTTCAGGTTTAGGTTAAGTGTAATTAATTTCTAATTAGCTCATCCCTGATCACATAATCATAAATATAACCTTACAAATTATATTTAATTCAATTAGGACCTATTAAATCTAATTCAATTAACCCACAATTATTATTAAGTCCCTAAAGAATTAAGTTGCATTACAGTTCAATTAATAATTTATCATATGTAATCTAATTAATCAATTGATTAATTAATTACATTTGAAAATTTAATTAATTAACCATAACCAAATTAAATACTAAATTGATTAACTTGTTACTTAACAAATAATCAATTAATCCCTTTAGTTAATTAATTAACCTGTTCCATTCCAATTAAATACAGTACATTTCTTTTTATAGAAATTGGGACGAGACGGAACTTGGGCGGGGTGAGCACCCATGGCCCAAGAACTGACAAACCCGTAATAAATTAATAAAAGAAAAAAGTGAGTGTTTGAACAAGAGAAGGGGAAGGAGAACAAACAAAAAGAAGGGGGGAGGAGAAAAGATAGGAAAAGTCAAGAAAAACGCAAGTGTGAAATACTACAACTGTCATCATTGATAAACCTGTGGCAAAAAGCATGAACTGAAGGCCACTAATTGATCACTGAGGAAGAGACTCCAAACTTTAGCAATGCATCAGCAACTCTATTTCCTTCCCTAAAAATGTGTGAAAAGAGAATGTTCATCCTAGAGCAAATGTTGAGACAATGCAACCACTCTTGTCGAATACTCCAAGGAACATCCATGGAATAATGTCTAAGAAGATTAACTACGTACATTGAGTCTGACTCAACCCAAAGCTAATGCCAATTTTTCTCCCAAGCAAGTTCAATTGCGAAAATAGCAGCTCTCAATTCAACCATATAAGCAAAAGAAGGAGAGGTAGAAAAACCAAAACAACTTTTGGGAAATCCTCGATAGTTGCGAAAAATACCTCACACTCCTGCCTCGCCAAGAGTGCCAAAAGCAGAGTCGTCCACATTGACTTTAACCCAGCCCGGAGGAGGTTTAAACCAATGGACTAAAATAATGTTGGAAGGCCTAAGAGAAGCCAAAAGACGGGATAAGATAACAACATCTCTCCGCGAAGAGCAAAAACCTTTAGAAGTGGCAAAGGACTCTCGAATCATTCGAAAGAGGGTGAGCTTCGAGTGCTGAATAGAAGGAGAAACTTCCTTAAAGATTGCTTCATTCCTGCAATGCCAGATTAACCGGATGCAAGTGACAGCGGCAACACGCCAGATCATCGACACATGTGAGCCCAAATGAATGCTACGAAGAGTGTTGAAGAAGTGGATGAATTGGGAATGACGAGGCAAAGAGCAGTCAAAATGAATCTCAAGGGCCCTCCAAAGAGAATATGCAAAAGAACAGGTAATAAATAAGTGGTTAATGGACTCAGCATCCCTACCACATAGAACACAACGAGAGGTAATGGAGAATCCTAGACGTTGCAGGAGGTCGTGAGTCAGAACCCGGCCATGCAAAACTCTCTATAAAGTGAGGAAATGAGAAGGGGGGTGTGAGCATTCCAAACAAATTTATACTAGTTCACCGAGGAGGAACTAGGACTGATAACCGAATAGTACTCTTTGGCAGAGAAAATATCCTTTGTAGAGGGCTGCCAAGCGTAGAAATCAATATCATCTCTACCTCGGTGAATAGATCAAATACTGTCTTGAACAACCGAAGGTAGAGTACCTAAGTCAAGCCACTCCGAATTTACCAAAAAATCATCAACATAACTATAGCGAGAACGCTTATCCTGATGATCAAGATCCAATCTGTCCGCCACCGATGGAATGATCCACCTATTTGTCCAGAAATTGAGCGTTGAAGACTGGCCAATCCACCAAAAGGTCTGGTTCTGATAAGCCCAAAATATACCTAAAATATCATTAATAATTACGTTAGTTTTGTATTGAAATCGTGCTAATTATATTTATTTAGAATACTTTTACATCTATATTTGTTTTTATTGTACAAGGTACTTAATTATTTGGTAAATCCAAATATGAGCTAAAACGGAGCAAAAAAGAGAGAGAAACGACATTTACAAGCTAAAAAATACGTACAATTCAGAAGACCGAGACGAAGAGTTGGGAAACGATCACGAACGAAGACAAAAGTCCCTATCACGACCGAGATTCCCAATATCTCGGTCACGACACACGTGTTTCAGACTTGAAAACGTGCGTTCGTTCAACAATCTCCCTCAGCCCCATGCCGCGACTGAGATTTCAATAATCTGGGTAGAAACAGCGAAGTTACAGCACTGATTTCACATGTTTTAGTTCCAAACAACGCATCTGTTCGTTCTGATAGAAACGACTCTTCACCAGTGGACACGACACTTCAAACAAGACCTTTCAGGAACTATAAATAAAGGAATCATTTTCAGAAACAAGAGTTGAATAGTTGGATATTTTGTTGAAGAAACTCTGATTTAGAAAAGAGTTAGAGAGTTAGATTTAGTTTTTCATTTCTGTAAAAAAAAACAAACTTGTTGTACACAAGTTGTTTATTAGTTTAGTTACAAACACATTTTCATTTAGTTTAAATTCAAGAATTGTTTGAAGACAAGTTTACATTCTGATAGTGGATTCAGTGATCTCTATTTTGAGGATTCAACGAGAAGAATTAGCGGCTGAAGCGCCCCAGGGTCTGACAAACCTACGAAGTTTGAGGAAAAGATTGACAATCCGAAACTCAAATTAGTTAAAATGCTATCCATGTTTCTTCTTCTCTGTTAACTTGTGACGATTCACAGTTCATTAATAATATATCTTTTCAATTTAATTGATGTTTACTGTTGTTATTCTGAAGTCTGTTCTAACAAATGTTCTTCAAAATAATAAACTTGTGTTTTCAATAAAACCTTTTACACAAAATATATTTCTAAGGAAACTTAGTTGAACACTTAAAAGGAGTAGGATTTATGGATGATATGATCGATAGCTCGACTTATCATACATAAAACACCAATTTGACTAAGGTAGCAATCTGTTCCGACCGTAGAAAGATCGTCTGCAGTTCGAAGCCTGTTAATTGTGTTAAATGATAAATACATAATCATAATCTAATCAAAGTTATAGTTGATTTCTTGCTTTATGCAAGCGAGTTTCGTATACTTCTTATTCTTAAACTTAAGTTCATGTAATTGTAATTAAAACTACTGATCAGAATTGAATTCTAAGTCACAGCAATTTATTTCCATCCAAACCAAACAAATAAACGATTTTCTAATTAAACCTAAAAGAAGTGAATTAAATCTGAATTAAATAAGTTTTTATTAAAAAGCGTTCCATGTGGGTTCAATATCTTTTATTACTACAAGCGTATATCGTACACTTGCGGAAATCGCTCAACAGGTCCCAAATGGATGAATAAACAAACTTACAAAAGACCAAATCGAGGAAGGAGCAATGGTAGCTTTAGGCAAACCAAAGACAGCCAAAAATCTAGACTTCATCAGAGAAATAGCTAGATTGGTGTCTTGAATTAATTCCCAACACATCTTACCTAAGAGAACCTGGTTAAAGATCCTAAAGTCCTTAATGCCCAAACCTCCACCCTCTAAACTTTTGCAACAAGTCTGCCAGGGAACTGTGATTAGCTTCATCTGATCAATACAACCCGTCCAAAGGAAATTCCTAACACTTCTATTGAGCTTATTCAATAATCCCACTAGCCACTTATAGATCAAGAATGAGTGAACCAGAGATCCAGTAATAGCAAACTCAATTAGAGTTAAACGCCCTGCAAAGGAGAGAGAGCTACATTTCCACTTGCTAAATTGAGAGAGAAATTTGTCTGCAAGGCTGCTGAGATGACGAGCCATTGGAGCTCCTTTAAATAGAGGGACTCCTAAGTAACTGAAAGGAAGAGACTCCAAACGGATGGCAAGATAGTGAGCAAGACAAACCCTCCTCGGAGGACTCACCTGAGAACCAAAAAAAGACAGCAGATTTGTCCCAACTAACCTGCTGATCGGAAATCTGTCCATAGAGCAGGAAGAAATCCTTGAGTGCATGCAAGTTGCTCAAGGATGCCACTCCAAAAATGAGCATGTCATCAGCAAAAAGAAGATGAGAGGGAAAATAATTTCCTCCAGAATAATACATAGGAGAATAAGTACCCTCCCTTACCATCTTAGCAAGCCAACGAGAGAAAAATCCTCAGCAATGTCAAACAGAAGAGGAGAGAGGGGTCCCTTTGTCTAACCCCTCTAGAAAAAGAAAACTAACCCTTTGGAGAACCACTAATCATCACAGAAATATGAGTAGATGCTAGAATGTTTAGGATCCAATCCCTGAAAGTGAGAGAAAAACCAAAGGAATCCAACACAGCTAAGAGGAAGTTCCAGTCTAAAGTATCAAAAGCCCTACGAATATCAATTTTTAAGGCCATGTGTCCACCAAAACGTTTTCTGTCAAGCATATTAACTCCCTCAGAAGCTAAGGTAATGCACTGATGAATGCTTCTACCTTTAAGGAACCCATACTGGTTGGGAGAGACAATCCTTGCTGCAATAACTGCAAGGCGATCAGCAAGAATTTTTGAGATGATTTTGAAACCAAAGTTACTCATCACAATTGGACAAAAATTCTCTATTCTGTCAGCTTCAGCAACTTCAGGAACTAGAGCCATAATACTAGAGTTTAAACCAGGCAGGATGCAACCATGATCAAAGAAAGCATGAACCATATTGCAAACATCCTTCCCTATAATATCCCAAAAGAAACGATAAAAAGTTCCCCCAAAACCATCAGGGCCAGGGGCACTGTCAGGATCCATGGAAAAGACCATGTATTTAATAGCTTCAATGGAAGTTTTAGAAATTAATTCCTCATTTTCCAAAGAAGTTACTAAGTTGGGAATTACCTCATTAATTGGAGAAAGATCAATATGCTCCCTAGAACTATAAAAGAGATTAGAGAAATACTCAATTGCATGATCAGATAATCTTACCGTGTCAGAAGTGGGACCCCCATCGTCGATCCTCAAATGATGAATGTCGGCCCATGTCTTTCTAACTCTAGTAGACCTTTAGAAAAAAAACTAGTGTTCCTATCCCCCTCTTTAAGCCACTTTACATGGCTTTGCTCTCTGTACATCATCTCCTGCTGAAGAAGTTGTAAATCAAGGTTGGAGCAGGTGGCAGAAGCAGCACTACTCAACTCCGGAGAATCTCCTTACTCTGAAATTTGCTTTTGAATATCTGCAAGATGAACTTCTGCCAGGTGGATATTAGAATCAATTCTGCCAAACATGTTTTTATTCCAATCCCTGAGAATAGGCCTAAGAGTTCGAAGTTTATGACATAATAGTTGTGCAGGAGCGAGAGAGAGATGTGGGATGTTGTTCAGTGATTAGCAATTATCCCATTTAAAGAATCATTAGTGGTCCACATGGCATGGAATCTGAACCTAGCTATCCTTGGTTCCCCAATTCTGCATTGAAGGAGCATCGGGTAATGATCAGAACTATACCTTGCCAAAGCCGTGCACGAGATAGAGTCCTAAAAATCTAAAAAGCCCTCTGACACCAAAGCTCTATCCAGGCGACATTCAACATGAGCCGCCCCATGTCGACCATTGGACCAAGTAAACCTCTGACCCAAAGTATCAATATCAATAAGATCACAATCATCAATAAAGTTCCTGAATTCCCTGCAGGATCCAGCAGAAGGAGGGGAACCAAGTTTCTCATGAGAGCCCGTAATAGCATTGAAATCCCTAAACACCAACCAATTATTATGTGGAAAGGCACAACTATAAAAAGAAGACCACAACTCCCTTCTTTCCGAAGCCAGGTTACTACCATAGACAAAAAAAAGCATAAAACACTTACCACCCAGCTGGTGTTGAACAGTAACATGTTGGACATGAGAAGAATGAAGAGAAAGAGAAGAAGCATCCATAGAAAAAAGCCAAAGAGTCGACGAATCCTTATCATTCTAGGCAAAGAGAGAGATAGACCTAGAGATCTCCAAAACCGATCAAAAGTGTCACTAAAACAAACAAGAGGTTCTGCAAGACACAAAAAAATCAGGGCAATGTTGCTAGCACAGAAGCTTCAGGGCTTGTTGAGTGCGATCATTACCGATGCCCCTACAATTCCAAAATAACACAATCATTGAAACCGCACAGGCGGTTTTCTATACCGTTTACCACTGACCTCAAGGGGAATGTTGTTATCTTTGTGCTTCTTCCTTTTCTGGACTTTAGACCAAGTCTTTTCCTCTAGATCATTAACCACCTGCAAACTGTCACTGTTTTCTGAATGTTCAATGATTTGCAATTTAGAAAATTCAGAAACCTGAGGATTAGGGTGAGAGGTTTGTCAACCCAATATTCCCAGCTCTTTATCAAGTTGATAAGATGGAAAGCCAAGAGAAGGAGAGGCTGGGGTCGTGCCAGAATCAGAATCAAGAACCGACTAACTAATCTTGACTGAACTATGTGTTGAAACAACTTTCCATAATGATTTTGATTTGACAAAATTATTTAAATTAGATTTAAATTCCTATGATTAAATATTCCAATACATTAAATTTAAATGCTTTGATTTATTTACTACTAATGTGTTTGTTCAATGTTAAGTATTTAAATTAATAAGAATTAGAAGACATTAAAGCCCACAAGAGAACGTCAAAACCCAAGTCAACAAATCCAACTCAGCATCGTTAACCATTCTACATATAGACACTACACATTTGAGTTCCAATATCATTTTCATTGTTCAGCATTACAAATTGACAAATATTGTGTAATCTTACGTGTCAATTTTTTTTGTTAGTGAAAACTTTAATTGTATTATGACATTGTGATGTTTTATACATAGGGATTAAATTAGAGTTTTTCTAAATTTTTTATTTTATTTTGATATCTTATTCCTTCGATTTATATAATTAAACGAGTAAATTTATTTTCACATATCCGTAAATTATGCGGAACGAAAATGAAATTAAAATGATCCTATACTTCAACATAATAATAAAAAAGATACGGGTATATAACATTAATTGATAGTGAATACACTATTAGATTAAATATAAGATTGGTTACATAAAACATATTAGTATTAAATTACTTATTAATAATCATATAATTTTAAAATATTTTCTTAAGTGTTTAGTTTCACAAAAGTAGAATAAAATATTAGTTTTTGATAATATTAATTAGAAAAAATAAAGTTATTGATAAAAACACATAAACACAGTTCATTAAATGCAAAATTAAATGTCTTCGATTGTGTGACGATAGCGAAGAGGGCATAGTTCTGACGGTGGAGGATGCTCCGGTGGATCTTTCAAAGCCCTCTTTATTTGTTATTGGGCAGTTCTTAACAGCAAAGTCCACCCACTTCGACAGTATGAAGTGCACTCTGGCAGCGATCTAGCGTCCGATTAAAGGGGTAACTATTACAGAAACTGATAGAGAGGGCAGGTACTTATTCCAGTTCTACCATGAATTGGATATTTCTCGGGTCTTAAACGACAGCCCTTGGACATTTAACCAGAACGTGCTGATTATCAAAAGGTTGGAGATAACAAAACAGGCTTTACAGGTAGACCTCTCTAATTTACTTATCTGGGTTCAGATTTCAGACCTTCCTGTAGGGTTCCAGACCGCGAATGTTTGCAAACTATTGGGGAACTATATAGGCCAGTTCGTTGAATCCGACACCAATAATTTTTCAGGGCTTCGTCGGAACTATCTTAGGGTCAAATTTGCTATCGATGTAAGGAAACCAATCAGACGAGGGCAGAAGCTGAAAAGAAGAGGTGGGGAGTGGTTTTGGGTCAATTTCAGATATGAACGGCTACCTAGTTTTTGCTTTTACTGTGGAATCATCGGGCACCCTGATAAATATAGTGTGTTACTTTTCGACGATCCAAATCCCACTACAGAGCGGAAATACGGCAGTTTCCTAAGGGCATCACTTCGACAAAATAGCTACCAAGCTGGGAGAGAATGGGTGAGAGATAATGTTGAAGAGGAGGGAGACTCGTGTAGTGGAGAAATACAAGGAGCAGGTTCTTCAAAACAATCACATGTAAAGGATCCAGGAGCTATAGAGAATCTATCAGGTTTCACTCACGACCCGAAAAGGCCGAGAACAGATATGGATGTGGTTGGTTTAGAACTTTCAAAAAACGATATTAGGGTAGGACCTGGAGCTCAGGTCCGCCCACATCAATGAGTATCCTTAGCTAAAACTGTCATGGGCTGGGCAACCCACGTATAGTAAATGTGTTGGTCCCTTGAAAGGTTGCAAGTATAGTTCCAAGGGGGGGTTAGGAACTATTTAAACTTTTTTGCAATTAGGGCAGACTTCTTTTTCTAAGGAAAAAGGTTTTAACAGCGGCGCTGAGTAAACAGCAAGATACTGGCTTAGTCAACTGGTGACTAGGTCAGTTTCTTAGCTTGAGTCAGGAGATAGCACTTAGAGTCTATTCCTGAGCTCAGACGTTCAACGCGCACAACTCAACTTGACCTCTTTACTTGGTCAGTTTTTGGTTATTTTAAGCAAGCAATATAAATAAGGAGTTAAAGGTAAGAAATACTTCACTCAGCAGATTTATCCAGGTTCGGCTTCTTCTAAGCCTACGTCCTGTCCCCGGAACACGTTCCGAGATTTCGAATCCTCTACTGAGCTCTTTAAAGGTAGAGCCTCAAACCTTTTACAATATCAGCAACTGAGTATGACAAGAGTACCTGCCTCTATAGCTCTACTCAATCCTAATCCTCTCCTTTCTATCTCTAGAAATTGATAAGTGTTTTGTCCTATACAAAGATTTGCTAAGACACTTTAGACGATTGAAACAATCACTCTAGACTTTTACACAGATATAAGAATTGTAGTGTAAGAAATTTGCTTTGCTTGCAGAACTTGTAGAAATTTGGTCAGCGTGATGGCTTGATCAAGTTCTGTGTGGAGTGAAGCTTCTGATGGCACTATTTATAGAGACGTCTGGGCATCGGTCATTTCGAATTTCGAAATAACCGTTGGAGGGAAACAGCTACATGTCGTTGTCATCCTAACTTGCTCAGAGCTCTCGGCCAATCGGAATTGTGTATCTTCTGTCCTCGGTCAGCTCAGCAGACGGTCTCTCCTTTTATGGTAAAGTCAACTGGACAGCATACTGTGTTGTCTGAACTTTGCCCAAAAGGGAAATACTTTGTCTGAAAGTTTTGCTTTGCCAGCTGCTGTCTTGTATGCTTTGTCGAGACTACTCAGCAGCTTCATCTTGAAGTTGTTCCCGAAGGTCTTCTAGATCCTTCCGTTTGCTGAGTTGCATTTTGTTCAAAATGGCAACGTCTTGACATACGCGGGCCGAGTTGTACTGAGTTGTTTGACTTGGGCCTTGGCTTCCGTATTGGGCTTGGGCCTTTTAATCCTTATGTCTTATAACAGTTTTAACTCAACATTGAATAAACACATTAGTAGAATAAATCAAAGCATTTAAACTTAGTGTGTTTAGAATATGTATTTTAAATTATACTTAAACAATTTTGTCAAATCAAAATTATGTGGAAAGGTGTTTCAACAAACTCCCTCATTTTGATGTTGGCAAAACTATTAAGCGAGGAACTCAGTATGAGCTCCCCCATGATAGTTGACCTAGTATATTTTAGCAAACTCCCCCGTAAGGGTTGAGATACTGACTTAGTTTTACTCAAAACATTTAAAGGTTTAAATGAGTAAGTCTAAGGTCAGTTTTCAGATATAGGTCAGCTATATCAACATATTCTATTTACTCAGTATTAAGCGGAAGGTTTAGTCATATAGAGCGCGCTGAGTAATTTGTTGTTCAATGAGTTCTTATCAGAATATTTTATAAACACATAGGTCAATGTCAAACATGTTATCAGCATATCATTTAGTCAATAAATGTTACAAGTATTAAACATAGCTGATTTAATTGAAGATACATAATGACTCAGTACTTAATAACATATATCATAACTCAGGATTTGAATAAGAGATGCAAATATGATATATAGATAGAAGTCAGTAATTACACAGCAAAAGTTTTTATAGATAAGGCAAATAGAATTAGATTACAAGTGACTCAGTCTAAAACTGGGCTAGCCTATCTATTTCTTTTTCTTGTGTTGCGATGACTGACTTCGCTCATGCTGAGCTCTAGCCGCATGTTCTTTCTCCCCCGTTTTGTCAACTTCAGTGAGTCTGAAAGCATCAGTTAATACAGCGCGAGTCAGTTCTTAGGAGAGCTCCTTAAGCTTCTCAGCGCTTTCATTTACGCCATCAAAAATGCCAACTCCATCAGCTGAGACCTCTTCGGGTACTTTGAGATCAGCAGCACTGAGCATATTTACGCTGAACGCTTGAGCTTTGCCTTGCCAGATAAGAGCTTCAGTAAGGCCAGCAAAGATTTGGTGGAAGGTTTTTAAGAGAGCTGTGCCGTAATACTGACGTTGGATGTTGTTATGACGAATGTGATTGAAGGTCTGTTGTGCGAGAGTCATCATCTCGTTCTACTTCATTGCGTCAGTATCCATCTCTTGCTTATTCAGATTAAGCAACCTTATAGCCTCACCAATTTGCTCTACTGAGCACTGACTGTACGACACCATTTGCTCGTTGGTCTTAAGTTGCTCAGTATGAAGCTGAGCAAAAAGCATTTTGAGTTCAGATAAAGTGGCATAGTCAGTGTTCACAGCTGACAATTTCTGGACTTGTTGATGGAGAGAGTTTAGGTGTTGCACGGTTGTCAGCTGGATCTCAGCCAACTTGGCAATTGAATCCTGCTTAGCTTGCTGTGCTTGGAAAGATAAGACGATGTTCAGCAGATCCTTGAGTCCCTTAATTTCGTTGAGAAGCTGAGTGACCTGGGAAAGCTGGGTGGTCTCAAGAAGTGAAGATCCAGCAGTAGGAGGAGTGGAGTGTTGAAGGTCTCTGATTAATGCTTGCACTGAGTCAATGATCTTTCTGCCGGACTCAGTGGCATTCAGATGGCTTTGTGAACCTTCAGCGACATCAGTATGACCGGAGGGAAGAGGAGTGAAAGGAGTAACCTGGTCAGTGACTGGAATAGTATGCTCAATCTGCACTTGAGTTGTAGGAATAGTTGATTGATCGGCAGAGAGTTGAGTTTGAGAAGTTGTAATGCGAATACTGTCTGTGCTAACGGCAGAGGTGTGTGGAGTCAGCACCATGCTTGAGGAAATAGCATGAACAGTAGACGGCTCAACCTGACTGGTTGATGTTGTGGAAGCATTGGGGTCGGCATGTTCCTGTTGAGAAGAAATAGAGGCTTGTTTTTCTAATGCCGCCGAAGTAGTGGAAGTGGATTGGCGTTTGAAAAACTTGAGTTGGACGGTAGAAGGGTCCTTAGTTGTCTTTGAGACGACAAAGTCAGGAAGAGTTGGTAGTTGCACAAGAGGTTCACTGATTAGCTTCTCACTGGCCTTGACCAACTTTCGCCTTCTACGAGATGGAGTGACAGTATTATCAGGTTCTCCTGAGTGAGAAGGGGAAGATTCTTGTTGCTCAGTATGAGACTGGTCAGCTTGCTCTTCAGCTGGATCAACAGTGTGTTGGTCGAGTACTTGCTCAACTCCAGCAGCCAACTCAGTATCGGCATACTCAACCTCAATCTCACTGGCTATTTCCTCAGAGTCCTCAGCGTCATCCTGACCGCTGGCTTCTTCTTCTTCTTCTTCTTCAGTACTGTCACCATCAAGTTCTTCCTCAACTTGAGAGATGAAGTGATCATCTAGTTGAACCTCGTGTTCATAATGCTCAGCTTCTATACCTTGACACTGGGTGAAGTGAGAGTCACCCGGTACAACGAAGTCCGTAGGTATGGCGTTCAGTGGAGTCAGTGTTAAAGACTTCTGCTTCTTCTGAGGTTGCTCCATAGCTTCCTCAGTTCCAGGCTCACCTTGCCTGCTTCTTTTCTCAGCTGACTTCTGCCTCTTTGCTGGAGACTCAACGTTTTTGGTAGGAGTCTCAGCAGTTTTCCTCTTGCGGGAAGCTGGGGCCTTAGTCCTTCGCCCTTTCTTAGGCTCAGCAGTTCCCTCAGCTTGGCCAGCAGCAGCAGCTTTACCTTTCTTCAAGGGCTGTCCAAACTTCAATGCCCTCAGTGAGGCAGCTGTTATCTCAGATCCTCGATTTTTCTCCTCACCTTCAAGATCAACCTTATGGTCAATGAGGATTCTGGTGATGAGTGATCCAAGCCGCATCGTGCCAGTGCTTCGAAGGAAACCAGCAACGAGGAAGACCGGCATGTTGATGGGAGTGTACGTCAGCATGTGCCATATAAAGCACTGCTCGAAATTTGTTGCTGATGTAGTGCAGTTGATCTTCGGGTAGATGAAGTAGGTCAGCAAGTAGTGAGCCATCTTCTGGTGCTGACCCATTGATGAAGCTGACACTTCTCCTGAGTGACCCTCAGGTTTGCAAAAGTTGTGTGCATAGTCAGTTTTGTCCTGATCTCCCGATCTTCTCAGCCTTGCTCCCTCAGTTTTTAGCTTGAGAAGATTTCCTATGTAAAGAGGGTTGATGAAGATGGTTTTGCCTTTCACCTCAATGCACAGGTAGTCAGTGTTGTCATTGGCAACTTTGAGGTTGTGGTAAAACTCCCTCATTAGGTCAGGATAGGTTTCATCCCTAACCGAAAATAGCTCCGTCCATCCGTTTTGTGAAATCCATTCGCAGAAAGGTTGTTCGTTCTGTACGAAGTGTTCTGAGACCCATCTGGAGGGCTCAACTTTCCATTCTCGTACGTTCTCAAAAAATTTGGAGTAGGTTCGGACTTTCACAGTCTTTCCTTGACCAGAGGTTTGGCCAGATTTTCCTTTGCTCGGCGTAGGAGGATTTCCAGTAGGTTCATCGGAGTTAGTCTTTTGGTGGCCGGCACCGGAGACGTTGTAGGATATCTTAGTCATTTTCAAGGATGGGGAAGGTTTAGAAGGATCTTGAGAGAGAAAGTTTCTTTGCCTTAGAATTTGATTAAGCGTAAAGAATAAAAGATGGGAAATTACCCATTATTTATAGATGGAATGAGCGGTGTGGATTTAATCAAATCCATGTGTCAGTTTTGCCTTGGGATTGTGTACCGACAAAGATCCTGGCATTTATGACACATACGGCGAATACGTCATCCTAGGGCTATACGCGTGCTATTGCATTTATGCTAACGGATCTAACACTCAGCGTTTAGAATGTCAAGCGTTTGATATTCTGAGTGGTCAGTATTGCATTTACGAATGATTTTAAAGTTTAAGTTTAAACTAATTTACTCAGTGTGCAAGTTTACTCAGTATTTGATGTTCAGTCAGTTTTGATGAGTTACTCAGCAAACAATCAATCATTCAGCATAGTAGTTCACTCAGCATTCATATTCATTTAGCACAGAAATTTACTGAAGAGGATTAAACATACCAATTGCTTCTCTCAGTATGCTGAACTGCTCACGGGCCAGTGGCTTCGTGAAGATATCTGCAAGCTGTTCATCCGTTGGGACAAAGGTCAGCTTGATCTCACCCTTGAGTACATGGTCTCTAATGAAGTGATGTCTGATGCTGACATGCTTCATTCTGCTGTGTTGAATTGGGTTCTTTGAAAGATCAATTGCACTTTTGTTGTCACATTTGACTTCAATTGTCTTCGTTTGAACACCATAGTCTTCAAGTTGTTGCTTAATCCATAGGACTTGAGCAACACAATGACCAGTAGCAATGTACTCAGCTTCAGTGGTAGACAAGGCTACTGACGCCTGCTTTTTGCTGAACCAGGATACAAGACAGCTTCCTAAGAAGTGACATCCTCCAGAGGTGCTTTTACGTTCTAGCTTATCCCGTCCATAGTCAGCGTCAGTGTATCTGATGAGTGTAAAATCATGAGTATTTAGATACCATAAACCTGCGTTCACTGAGCTTTGCAAATATCTAAGGATTCTTTTTACAGCAATGTAATGAGATTCCTTAGGGTTAGATTGATATCTAGCACAGTAGCATACTGAAAACTGAATGTCCGGTCTACTGGCTGTTAAGTAAAGTAGAGAGCCTATCATACTTCGATATAATTTGCTGTCTACTGACTTACCATTCTCGTCAGCGCAGAGGACATTGTCAGTGCCCATAGGAGTGGATATTGGCTTGCAATTTTCCAAGTCATATTTCTTTAATATCTCCTTGGCATATTTGGCTTGACTGATGAAGATGCCATTCTTTCCTTGTTTAATTTGAAGACCGAGGAAGAAGTTGAGTTCTCCCATCATGGACATTTCAAACTCAGTCTGCATTTGTTTGCTAAACTCCTTGCACATAGATTCATTAGTTGCACCAAATATTATATCATCAACATAAATTTGGGCCAGCAGGGTATCTTTACCCTTTCTCTAAATGAATAAGGTTGTATCAGCTTTGCCCCTGACATAATTTCTTGTCAGCAGGAAACTGGTCAGCCTCTCATACCAAGCACGTGGTGCTTGCTTGAGGCTTTACAGAGCCTTTTTGAGTTTGTAAACATGGTTTGGGAACTTAGGGTCCTCAAAACCTGGAGGTTGATTTACATAAACCTCCTCGTTTATAACTCCATTAAGAAATGCACTTTTGACATCCATTTGGAATAATTTAAAGTTCATGTAAGATGCATATGCACATAGAATTCTAATTGCCTCTAGCCTTGCCACAGGGGCAAAGGTCTCACCGTAGTCAATACCTTCCTGCTGACTGTAGCCCTGAGCTACAAGCCTTGCTTTGTTCCTGACTACGTTTCCTTGTTCATCCATCTTGTTCCCGAAGACCCATCTTGTTCCGATGGTCTTTTGACTCTTTGGATGAGGCACTAGCTCCCATACATCGTTTCTTCTGAATTGATCGAGCTCCTCTTGCATTGCGTTCATCCAGAATTCATCGTAATCAACTTCAGCGAAATTCTTCGGTTCTTGTACTAAGACGAAGGCAACATTACTGAGGTACTTCCTGAGTTGATTCCTCGTCATCAGGGTATTCCCAGCAGAATCAAGGATTGCACTTTCTGAGTGCCCTCTTGGAATCCTTATCTCTTTAGGTAGATTTATGTCTTGTGTTGTTTCTGTTTCAACAATCTCTGCAGAAGTAGATGGGTCAGTAAAAGTAATCTTAGGTTCACTCTTACTCTTGGTCAGCCTTTTCGTGAATGACTCAGTAGCTGGTTCTTGGTTAGTGGTGGTTACTGAGTGTGGATCATCTTCGGTCAGCGGCTGGTATCTACCTGCAGGGTCAGTTTCGTCGAACTCTACATGTACTGACTCTTCTAAAACTTGAGTTCGCTTATTAAAAACTCTGTATGCTTTGCTGTTTGTTGAGTAGCCCAAAAAGATAGCCTCATCAGCTTTTGAATCAAACTTTGCTAAGCTATCTTTGGTATTTAAAATAAAACATCTACAGCCAAAGGCACGAAAGTATCCAATATTGGGCTTTCGTCCTTTCCAAAGTTCATAGGGGGTTTTCTTTAATATAGGTCTAACTAGAGCCCTATTAAGAATATAGCATGCTGTGTTAACAGCCTCTCCCCAAAAATACTTTGGAAGCCAATGCTCATCCAGCATTGTCCTGGCTATTTCAACCAGAGTTCTGTTCTTCCTTTCTACAACCCCATTTTGCTGAGGTGTTCTAGGAGCAGAAAAATTGTGGTCAATGCCGCTGGCTTCACAGAATTCAACAAACTTTTGGTTTTTGAATTCTCCACCGTTATCACTACGGATGTGAGCTAATTTTAGGTCTTTTTCATTTTCAATTTTTCTAACCAAATTTGAAAATGTCTCAAAGGTCTCATCCTTGCTGGTCAGCAAGATAACCCACGTATACCGAGAGAAGTCATCTACAATGACCAAGGAAAATCTTCTTCCACCCAGACTCAGCGGCTGGACTGGACCGAAGAGATCCAAGTGTAGTAACTCTAACGGACGTTTAGTTGAGACGATATTTTTGCTATGAAAATATTGTTTGGTTTGTTTTCCAGCTTGGCAAGCGTGGCATAATTGATCTTTTTGAAATTTAAGTTTAGGCAGTCCCTCAACCAGTTGCTTTCTTGCTAGTTTGGCCAGGAGGTCCATGCTTACATGACCAAGTCTCATGTGCCATAGCCAGGAATTTTCTTCCTTTGATACTAAGCACACAGTTTTTGAAAACTTTTTCTCTAAATCTAGCATAAAGACATTATCTATTCGAGGGGCAGTTAATATTAACTCATTTGTTTTACCCTCGTATATTTTACATCCAGTAGCATCAAATATAACTTTTCTCCCATTGTCACATAGCTGAGCTACGCTGAGTAAGTTATATTTGAGTCCGCTGACTAGGGAGACAGATTCAATAGTAGGATTACCTCCGATGGTTCCTGACCCTACTATCTTACCCTTCTTGTTGTCTCCAAAACTTATGCTCCCTCCTCGTTTACGCTCAAACGTGATGAACTGAGTTTCATCACCCGTCATATGCCTTGAGCATGCGCTGTCAATATACCACATCTTTGACTTCTCGGCACATCTCAGGCTTACCTGCATTGTAACTAGTTACTTTTAGGTACCCAATTCTTTTTGGGTCCTTGCTTGTTAGGTGCAACAGGTAAAGCATCATATTTTATTTTATGGCGACATACATGGACAGTATGGCCATTCTTTCCACAGAAGTCACAACTGACCTTCTGTTTAGGATGTTTCACTGACTTGTCAGCACCCCAGTGCTGAGCGTGCCAGCACACCTTAGTGGTGTGTCCTAACTTCCCACAAAAGTCACACTGGACTTTTCACTGGGGATTCCATCTCTGCTTAGTACCTTAGTACTGAGTTCTCAGAGGACTGTTTCTTTTATTTGGAACCTTTAGTTGGTTCTGGATAGTTGTGACGTCCTTACTCAGTTTCTTTGAAACTGACTGGACTTCAGAGACAGACTCATGTATGATCTTCATGTTATCATGCAGAGTTGTATTGTCCTGAAGAAGGTATCTGAGGTCACTCAGTTTGACCTCTTCCACTTCGTCACAGCGCCTGCTGAGTGCTCTAACTTTCTTATTACACTTCTTAACAAGTGTATAGAGATCACTCAGGGCATTAACCATATCGTTTCTAAGCTGGGGAAGAGAAATTACCTCATTTGATTGCTCCTCGTCATCTGATAGGTCAGCATGCTCAGAGACGCATGGCTCAGCAAGTTCGTCAGCCATGAAGCATATCTTCGCTGACTCGGTGGCCTCAGTTTCTGTAGATGAAGACTCATCGCTGTCGCTCCAAGTAGCCACCATTGCTTTCTTCCCACTTTTCTTGTCTTTCCTCAGCGTGGGGCAGTTTGACTTAATATGACCAGTTTGATGGCACTCAAAGCATGTAATGGGCTTTGAGCTGTCCTTTCTGTATTTACTGTCACTTGAGTCAGCCTTATACTTATCAAACTTTCTATAAGGCTTTTTAGAGTATTTGTCACTCTTCCTAAATAGCCTTTTCATCTTCCTTGTGAACATAGCCATCTCCTCATCGTCAGTTGAACTCCCGTCAGTGGAGTCAGCTTTCATGACAAGGGATTTCTGCTTCTTGTCTTCAGATTTTTCCTTCACCTCAAAGTTTTTCATGGATATCTCATGGGTCAACAATGAACCGATGAGTTCGTCATATTTGTAGGTGGTTAAATCCTGAGCTTCCTCAACTGCTGTCTTCTTTGCTTGCCAGTCTTTAGGAAGACTCCTGAGTACCTTTTTGACTAGTTCTTCCTCAGTGAAGATTTTCCCAAGTCTCTTGAGCTCATTAATGATGTTGGTAAACCTTGCATTCATGTCTGAAATGCCCTCATCATTGTTCATCTCGAACAGCTCGTACAGTCTCATCTGCTGATTCACCTTGGACTCCTTTACTTTATTGGTTTCCTCGTAGGTGACTTCCAGCTTTCTCCAGATCTCTTGTGCTGACTCACAACCTGAGATTTTATTATATTCTGCAGCATCAAGCGCACAGTGAAGCATATTGATAGCCGAAGCATAGTTTTGGAGCTTCTTAAGATCATCCTCTGTCCATTTGGCCTTAGCTTTTACAACTGTTTGGCCAGCCATAACCTCGACAGGTACAAATGGGCCTTAGACTATAGATAGCCAGGCACACATGTTTGTAGCCTGAATGAAGTTTTTCATCCTATTCTTCCAGAAGGTATAGTTTGACCCGAAGAATAGGGGAGGCCTAGTAATGGACAGCCCCTCAGGCAGTATTTGAGTTGTTTGGTTTCCAGGGAGAAACCGAGTGCTGTTTTTGCCCATGGTAGGGATCAGCTCAAGGTTGTTAGACCTTTTAGAGTGAGCTTTTAAGCTCTGATACCACTTGTTGGTCCCTTGAAAGGTTGCAAGTATAGTTCCAAGGGGGGGTTAGGAACTATTTAAACTTTTTTGCAATTAGGGCAGACTTCTTTTTCTAAGGAAAAAGGTTTTAACAGCGGCGCTGAGTAAACAGCAAGATACTGGCTTAGTCAACTGGTGACTAGGTCAGTTTCTTAGCTTGAGTCAGGAGATAGCACTTAGAGTCTATTCCTGAGCTCAGACGTTCAACGCGCACAACTCAACTTGACCTCTTTACTTGGTCAGTTTTTGGTTATTTTAAGCAAGCAATATAAATAAGGAGTTAAAGGTAAGAAATACTTCACTCAGCAGATTTATCCAGGTTCGGCTTCTTCTAAGCCTACGTCCTGTCCCCGGAACACGTTCCGAGATTTCGAATCCTCTACTGAGCTCTTTAAAGGTAGAGCCTCAAACCTTTTACAATATCAGCAACTGAGTATGACAAGAGTACCTGCCTCTATAGCTCTACTCAATCCTAATCCTCTCCTTTCTATCTCTAGAAATTGATAAGTGTTTTGTCCTATACAAAGATTTGCTAAGACACTTTAGACGATTGAAACAATCACTCTAGACTTTTACACAGATATAAGAATTGTAGTGTAAGAAATTTGCTTTGCTTGCAGAACTTGTAGAAATTTGGTCAGCGTGATGGCTTGATCAAGTTCTGTGTGGAGTGAAGCTTCTGATGGCACTATTTATAGAGACGTCTGGGCATCGGTCATTTCGAATTTCGAAATAACCGTTGGAGGGAAACAGCTACATGTCGTTGTCATCCTAACTTGCTCAGAGCTCTCGGCCAATCGGAATTGTGTATCTTCTGTCCTCGGTCAGCTCAGCAGACGGTCTCTCCTTTTATGGTAAAGTCAACTGGACAGCATACTGTGTTGTCTGAACTTTGCCCAAAAGGGAAATACTTTGTCTGAAAGTTTTGCTTTGCCAGCTGCTGTCTTGTATGCTTTGTCGAGACTACTCAGCAGCTTCATCTTGAAGTTGTTCCCGAAGGTCTTCTAGATCCTTCCGTTTGCTGAGTTGCATTTTGTTCAAAATGGCAACGTCTTGACATACGCGGGCCGAGTTGTACTGAGTTGTTTGACTTGGGCCTTGGCTTCCGTATTGGGCTTGGGCCTTTTAATCCTTATGTCTTATAACAGTTTTAACTCAACATTGAATAAACACATTAGTAGAATAAATCAAAGCATTTAAACTTAGTGTGTTTAGAATATGTATTTTAAATTATACTTAAACAATTTTGTCAAATCAAAATTATGTGGAAAGGTGTTTCAACAAAATGTTCTTTTGGACTTAATCAGGATTCACAAGCCCACGGTCCTCTTTCTAATGGAAACAATGATAAAAGAAGAGAAGGTGGTTGGGGTCCGTAGGAAGCTGGGGTTCACTGGGAGTTTTGTGGTTGATTGTTGTGGACATGGGGGGGGGGGCTTGCATTATTCTGGAAAGACTCAGTCAGTGTCGATGTTATCTCATCATCTCAAAATTACATTAATTCTCTGATTACTTTTCCTAATTTAACGAGCTGCAGGTTCACTGGTTTTTATGGCTTTCTGGAGAGGAGTAGACGTCGTGCATTTTGGGACTTGCTGTGATCCCTCAAGGAGCAAGATGGATGGGCGTGGTGTTATATTGGGGATTTCAATGATATCCTCAATGATCATGAAAAAAATTGGAGGAAGAAGACATCCGGTATGGCTACTTGACGGGTTTAAATCAGCGGTTGAGGAAAGTGAACTGTTTTCAATCGAAATGAGCGGCCACCCGTATACTTGGGAAGTTGGAAGGGGGGCTGATCACTGGATCGAGGAACGGCTTGATAGAGCTATGGTGAATTCAACCTGGAAAGCCATGTTTGCCAACACTAAACTTCAGAATTTAACAACAGTAGCATCGGATCACTCGGCACTGCTGCTTGAGATGCAAATGTGGGTTAGAAAAGCTTCAATTCAGCGCTTTCGGTTTGAAAATGCATAGATGAGAGAAGAACAGTGTGCAACAATTGTCGCTAACTCCTGGGCATCGTCAGAGGGCTGTTCAATAGCAGAAAAAATATCAAGATGTTCAATGGCTTTACAGGCATGGACTTCGAACCTAGAAACCAACTTCAAGAAAACCATTGGAGTCATGAGATCAGTGATGGAAAAATTCAGAGGCCACAAAGACGATTACGATATTGAACAGTTTTTCAATGCTTCTTCAACATATTCTAAAACCTTGAAGCAACAGCAAGACTTTTGGAAACAAAGAGCTAAACTCTTCTGCCTCAAAGATGGTGACTCTAATTCAAAGTACTTTCACTCTTATGCATCTGCAAGGAAGCAAAAGAACAGCTTCTCCTTTCTACTCGACGGGTCAGGCAGCAAGGTTACTTGGGGCAACGGGTTAGAGGAGGCTCTTAGAAGCTATTTCGAGGGGATTTTTACCAGATCGGGCGTAGAGGATTCTGAGGTATTATCTCATGTTCAGACAAAGATTTTAGCAGCTCATTCATACCTTCTATCTGAGCCGTTTACAACAGACGACGTCAAACAAGCATGTTTCTCCATGCACCCCGATAAAAGCCCGGGACCCGACGGTCTCAATCCGGCATTCTATCAGTACTATTGGGATATCGTGGGTCGTGAGGTAAGCACTACTGATGCATGCGGTGCCTAGGTAGAGTTTCTACGGCGAAATATATATTACGATAAGTGCGTTATGGCTATGGATGTGATCTTCCTAATTACTTTATCTCTACTAGACACTACGACTTAGGGGCACGTGTACCTCGTCGTATCAAGTAATAATCCGGTTAAGACCGGGTATCGAATCCATGGGATTTATAACTACAAGTATTAAACGACTCGGTTTTATATGTTATCTAAGCGGTGAATACTTTGAGTTGATTCGGGGAACAACTACAAACTACTCCTAACCACGGGTGAGACAAATTTAGATAACAAAACTCTACGAAATGATATGGATGGCGATAAGTTACAAATATGACAAACTATGACTCCTAATATATACGGTTAATGATTTACTCTTGCAATGACGACTACGTGTAGTGTGACCGACCCGTGAAGTACTTAGACTACGTGGTTCCTAGTCAAGGCGTGTCTAATGCTTGGGATCAGAAATTAGGGCCCGTAAGTTCCGCGGCTTGTCAATTCCTACGGTTTTCGGAGCGTCACTTCCGGTAAGGAAACACCTATATGAATCCCTAAAGATAGCCCAAATGGCGTCGGAAATCGCGTTCTCCTACACAGTAATCAATTACAAATATCAAAACAAGTAACAAACATCAACACATATATAGAAAAGAAGATTGTGAATCATAAATTATAAATATGGAGAATGTAAATATGAAGTACAACCAAGCCTAGTACATAGGAAGAGTACAAGCTAATTAGCAAGTGAAAAGGGAAGAATCCACCCTCGGAACTAGCTAACCGGACTCAAGGCCATCTCTTAGGACTTGGAGGTGGAACTTTCGAGCTTGGTGAATGGAGGTGGAACGGAACTTTGACGGAATGCCGGAATCAACGGACAAGCTCTCAAGGTGATAGAGTTTTGCTAACTAAAATCTGAATCTAAAACTAAAATAGCAAGAACTTAAAATATAAAACTTGTCTATCAAAAGAGGTCTCTCAAATGAGTGCTAGTCACTCTTATTTATACACATCAAGCTATGGGTAAAATTATAATTTCACAAGGTACAAGAATGGAGCAACATTATTTTGTGCAGATTTTCCCATGACACGCCTCGCGTCCCGCGTAATGACCCATTCCTTCAATAATTTCCTGCATGTGGACCTAATCCGGATCTTGTTGTCTCAACCACGCCCCGCGTATAGTGATATACACCGCGCGTGTTTGAGCTCTTGGCGTTTTATTGCTTGAAATACACCATTTACGCCCTGCGTATCCTAAAACACGCCTCGCGTATCGATGGTTGACTTAGGAGACAATGCAGTCTGACATTTATGATTGGGCTCATCATTGCATCTACGCCCCGCGTAGACTGGGGTACGCCCCGCGTATCAGTGGTTGGATCCACGTGGTGTCTGCGGATAAGGCAATTATTTCTGACTAAGTGTTCCACGCCCCGCGTATGTGTATGGATTTTTGCTCCTTATTCGTACCTGAAATACAATTCTCGAGAGCCGAGTTAGCTTGATGTTTTATTTCCTAAATTCAATCATAAATGAAGATATTTACCCGACAGTACGGATTTTACTTTTATTTCGTTATTTTATTAAAACACTCTATTTTTGTAATTAAACTTATTTATTTAGTCCCAAATTAGACCGTAAATCACGCTAAAAGATAGGGACGAAACGCCCCTATCAACTACTTGTCTATCAATTCTCAGTAATGGCTCACTTCCCCCTTATCTCAACGAAACACTTATTGTCTTGATCCCAAAGAAGAAAAATGTGGAAACTGTGTCTGATCTAAGGCCAATTGCTTTATGCAATGTTTTGTTTAAAATTCTTTCAAAGATGTTGGCAAATCGATTCAAGCAGGTACTCCCTGATATTATATCTCACAGTCAAAGTGCATTTATCCCATGCAGATTAATAACAGACAATATTGTGGTGGCATACGACATCATTCACAAGATGAAGAGCCTTAGACATGGAAGGTGGGTAGCTCAACACTAAAGCGTGATATGAGTAAAGCCTATGACAAAATCGAATGGGATTTCCTCAAGCATATGCTTCAGAAATTGGGTTTCCCGATGGTATGGATCCGTTGGATCATGTTATGCACCGCGACGGTATCGTACAAAATCATCTAGGATAACAGGGAGATTGGGCCTATTATTCCTGAGCGAGGACTACGCCAAGGCGATCCTCTATCTCCATTTCTGTTCTTGATCTGTGCAGAGGGATTATCAACACTTTTATCAGCCAGAGAAAGAAGCGGTAAAATTCACGGGTTTAAGGTAACAAGAAACGCTCATGCTATATCTCATTTTTTTTCGCAAACAATAGTCTGCTATTTTTCAAAGCAACAAAATCTGAAGTAGAGTGCATTCGTGAGTGCCTGGTTTTCTATGAAAAAGCATCCGGACAGAGTATCAATTTTCAAAAATCGGCCGTTTTCTTCAGTTCAAATACGCCAGACACAGCAAAGGCAGAAATTGTGGATGAAATCAGAGTAAGCGAAGCAACTACTCTTGACAATTACCTTGGTTTACCAATCGATATAGGAAGAAACAAATCTCAGGCATTTGGGTTCTTAAAAGACAAAATTTGGAATAGAGTGAACAACTGGAAGGAAAAATTTCTATCAAGGGCAGGCAAGGAGGTGCTCATCAAATCGGTTCTACAATCTATCCCTACTTATCTAATGAGCATATTCCTAATGCCTAGTGAACTCTGTGATGATATCCATAAGATCCTAAATAGATTTTGGTGGAAATCAGCGGTTACAAGTCCTTCAGGTATTCATTGGAAAAAATGGGAGAGTATGTGTATTCCTAAAAATAGGGGAGGAATGGGTTTTAGAAATATTCACTTGTTCAACCTAGCCCTGTTAGCTAAACAAAGCTGGAGGATAATTCAAGAACCCCACTCACTGATGGCCAGAATACTGAAGGCTCGGTATTTTCCTAAAGAAGAGTTTCTCCAAGCAGGGGTAGGACACAATCTGTCATTCATTTGGCGGAGAATTTTAGCAGGATGCTCCATTCTTTGCTCCATGCTTGTACTTTGTTATTTTATTAAAACACTCTATTTTTGTAATTAAACTTATTTATTTCATCCAAAATTAACCCGTAAATCACACTAAAAAATAGGGGTAAAATACCCCTATCAAACCTCCTCGGACTTTAAAGTTTTACTTGTGATGTATTTTTGAGCCTAAAAGAGTTCGTACAAGAACTCTATTTCTTTCACATCTTTTCGAGAGCTTTGACTTCTCTCGACTCATAGAGTTTGCACCTAATGTCGGGATTAGTACACTTATTTTGGTTAAAATGGCAATAGATGATGAAACGAACTCACTTAGTCTAATTCTTTTCTTAAATTATTTTTCTCGTTTTCATTAACCTCTAGGAAACCCCCTCGAGCCTATTAACCGACTTTTTGTTGTTAATACCCTTTTTAACATTTAATCCTCTTGTTTAAATACCAACAAGATCAAATCGCACCAAAATTACCCGAAATAAGCCAAAGGCCTTGACAAATAAGCACCAAAAGCTTTCGAAATCGTTTTTGTGCCGCTCTCAAACGAAAAAGAAAAATACAATAAAGAGGTGTGTGAAATGAGTGCTAGTCACTCCTATTTATACACATCAAGCTAGGGTAGATTTGTAATTTTACAAAGTACAAGCATGGAGCAAAGCATGGAGCCACATGATTTTGTGCATATTTCCCATTCCTACAAGCATGGAGCAAAGCATGGAGCAACATGATCATAATGACCCATTCCTTCAATAATTTCCTGCATGTGGACTTAATTCGGGTCTTGTTGTCTCGACCACGCCCCGCGTATAGTGATATACGCCGCGCGTGTTTGAGCTCCTGGCGTTTTATTGCTTGAAATACACCATTTACGCCTTGCGTATCCTAAAACACACCTCGCGTACCGATGGTTGACTTAGGAGATAATGCAGTCTGACGTTTATGATTGGGCTCATCATTGCATCTACGCCCCGCGTATCAGTGGTTGGATCCCACGTGGAGTCTGCGGATAAGGTAATTATTTCTGACTAAGTGTTCCACGCCCCGCGTATTTTGGTAGATTTCCACTCCTTGCTCGTACTTGAAATACAATTCTCGAGAGCCGAGTTAGCTTGACGTTTTATTTTCTAATATTAATCAAACATAAGGAAAATTAACCGAAAGTACGGAATTTATTTTTATTTTATTATTTTATTAAAACACTCTATTTTTGTAATTAAACTTATTTATTTCATCCAAAATTAACCCGTAAATCATGCTAAAAGATAGGGGTAAAATACCCCTATCAATGGTCTACGGTGTAAGGTTGGTTTAGGCCAATCTATCCGCATCTGGGACAGTCCATGGCTTCCGGACGACTCAAATCCACTACCCACTAGCCAGAAACAGGCAGACTGCCAAACGGTTCACGTGAGCGACCTTAAAGGGGATGACGATAATTGGAATATGGGTCTAATTCACAATATCTTCAACGACAGAGATAGGAAATTAATCATGTCTATCCCGAATAGAACCCATGGAGGCGCTGATACTTGGTTCTGGAAATTCACTCCCACCAAGCTTTACTCAGTAAAAAGCGAATACTGGACGGCGGTCAATAAGGCAGCAAAAGAGCCGATAATCGCAGACCAAGTTAATTGGCATTTACTTTGGAAATTACATGTTGCTCCTAAAGTGAAAAATTGCATATGGAGATTGCTTTCTCAAAGCCTTCCAACAATGGCTAATTTGGCCAAACGTCGCAGTACACTTCCGAATAGATGCCCGGTTTGTGATATGGTAAATGAAAACGAAACTTGCGTTTTTGTCTCTTGCATGTTTGTTAAACAGGTATGGGTGTTGTTCTTCTTTGATAGTCGCATGGATGACGTTAATGATGTGGGCGAGTGGTTCTCGGGATTACTCGGTAATTCATTGACCGTTGTGGAATCCGTTGCCGGGATATTGTGGAATTTAGGAAATACCGTAACAGGGTGGTATGGGATAAGAAATACAGTCTTCCGTCGATAGTCCTTGCAGTTGCTATAACAGATTCTTTAGGATGGAAGAATGCCAAAGCCAAGTTCAAAGCTTCAACTCCTGCAATCGTAGAAACACAGGGGAAATGGCAAAAACCGTCCTTGGGTTATCTGATATGCAACGTGGATGCAAGCATCAACGCAGAGGAGACATTTTGTACATATGGAATGCTTATTCGGGATAATAAAAGGGACTGTATTCATGCTAGGAATACGGGGATGGCAGAGTCGAGTGACCCCACCCTTACGGAAGCAATGGCAATAAGAGAAGCTCTTAGTTGGATCAAAGCTCTAAATTTATCTCAAGTAATGATTCAATCAGATTGTTTAAATGTGGTACAGGCTATACATTCTAAGGTATCTAACCTTTCATACTTATCTGACGTTATTCAAGACTGTAAAGGTATTTTTCAAGATCTAACCTCTGTTTCGATATCATTCATTAAGCGATCAGCGAATCTCGCAGCCTATTCTTTAGCAAAAGCTGTTAGATCTAGATCTGATTGGGATGTGTGAGCATGTCCACCACCTTTTCTTATCGATGTTTTAAGCTCTGATTTAAGTTAATAATATTCTTTATTCTTTCAAAAAAAAATGCAAAATTAAATTGATACATGAATTGAATTTGATTGTAATTTGCCCTTACATATATTGAGTAGGCCCAAAGATAGGTTAAATGGTTTATTTGTGAAGGAAGGAGTAGCCCAAAATGAAGTCCAAGCTTTACCTGCAACTGGATCACACCATTGATTGCCACAGCGACTTTCCTGAATAACACGTATTCTCTTTCACCATTTAACCGCAAACTCCTCTCTCTCCTCAAAATCAAAGAAGCTCTCTTACTCCTTAAGAAACTCGCTCAATCGAAGATTCCCTGCAGATCTAGGGTTCCTGATTTTCTCTCATTTCTCAACAATTATGGCTCTCGAGTGGGTCGTACTAGGCTACGCTGCCGGTGCTGAGGCCATCATGGTCCTCCTACTTACGATACCTGGCCTCGACGGACTCCGCAAGGGACTTGTCGCTGTCACCCGCAACCTCCTCAAGCCTTTCTTATCTGTTGTCCCTTTCTGTCTCTTCCTTCTTATGGATATTTACTGGAAGTATGAGACCCGTCCTACCTGCGATTCCGACTCCTGCACCCCATCCGAGTATCTCCGTCACCAGAAATCCATCATGAAGAGCCAGAGGAACGCGCTCCTAATTGCTGCAGCGCTTGTCTTCTACTGGTTGCTCTATTCTGTCACTAATCTGGTGGTCAGGATCGAGCAGTTGAATCAGCGCATTGAAAGGCTCAAGAATAAAGACTGATTTCGTGTGGTGGATGTGAGATAAGTGGATTTTTGTTTGAATTTCATGTTATTTATTATGAATTACGGTTTTCAGCCATAATATAACGTAGGTCACTTTGTTGTGTTTGGGTTATTAGCCGTTGTTGCTTGAATATGAATCCTTGTTATCTTTCCTGATTTTTGAATAGAATTGGGAATTTGTCTTGCAAATACAGATCTACATTTATATGTAGTTTCATATATTTCCTTTTATCAATTTATTGCAGTGTAGGGTTATTAGATAAGAAATAGATTTTTAAGTTTTTCTTTCTGCTTTATTTGACATCTTTCAAAAGCAGAGGAGTAAATAATGGATTTTAGTTCTATAAAAAAAAAATAAAAAAATAATGGATTTTAAACTAGGGAAACCTTAGGCATTTGACTCTGGAGAACTGAAAACAAGCCCTCGATTAAGACAACAATTGTCCTGAATTGATCTGGACTTCTTTTCATTTTTTTTTATAGAAGTCTTGAGGAAATCCAATTGGAGTTGGCTCCCAATTAAGCCATTATATTTGAGGACATTGAATTGGAGTTGGCTCGCAATTAGGCCATTATTTTGAGAACATTGAATTGGAGTTGGCTCGCAATTAAGCCATTATATTTGAGGTCATCAAATTGGAGTTGGCTCGCAATTAAGCCAAAATGAAATATGTGCCATTATATTTGAGGACATCAAATTGGAGTTGGCTCGCAATTAAGCCATGAATGAAATATGTAGGTTCTGGGAATCCTTCACTAATATTTGCAACCTAGCTGCTTGTTTCTGTATCTGGGATTTTTTAGGTGTATTTGTATTTGTGACTACTGAAATCTTGAAGAGTAATAATTTTGGAAGTAATATCTTGGTATTGGATTTACACTATTTCCATTATAGGAGAGGAAAAATTGGAAAATGAAAAATCTTTCTAGGCTAAATACTCGTCATTCTCCAGCCATCATGCTCTTAATTATTTTTCATCATGTAACTAGCAGTTCATATCGGAAGCCCTCAAATTTTTTATGCAACTTTTTTTATTATACACAAGCTACACAGGCGTCTTCTTTCACTTCTCTCTGTTTTTTCCTCTTTCTTTTTTTCTTTTTAGCTTATTTGCATTTTTTTTGAATGTGAGAAAACAAACAAACACAGCAATCCGATATCTGCAGATCTTAACATATTTATGTGGAGAGATGTTGTTACAGCAATCCTACTCAAGATCTTTCTTTGGAAGTGAATCCCTCTCAAATTTTCCCCTCTTTGAAATGAAACTGTAGAGCATCTTATGTTTTTCCTTCTTCTTCGCCGTTCTTTATCTTTCTTTTGAAACAAATTTTATGCTACTCGCTCAGCACTCTGAGTTAGCATATCAATGCCCTTAGGTTTTGCATCTAATCCACATATGATAAGCCTCAATCTGTGATCTGTTATAAGATGGGAAGTTACTTAATATAGTAGCCGTGTTGCATTAGCTTATATTGAAATCTAGACTGGACTTGAGTCAAAATGGCTACTGTGACAAGCAGAGATAAAAAAGTTTGCTAGGTTTGCCTCTTGTTAGGCTTCGGACTGCCCAGGGAATAAAGATAGTCAAATAATTGTAGCACCCATGTGATTTTCATTGGGAGATGAAGGCCATGATTCAGACTGTATGATGTTTTACTTTTGCCCTCTTAATTTCTTTTCGCTATTGTTGAAATGGATCTGTTAACAATACTGCAATGCAGATAGGGTTGCTTCTGCTTTTATAAAGGGTAGAAATCCTGTTTTCTTAAGTCTGTGCCTCTCTTGTCAATTCTTGTTCTCTACTGTTATTCTCCATTAAGGTGGTAAACAAAAGAAAAAGGAAAAAGCAATTGGTAGAAGCTGGGAAGAAAAAGATGGATTTGTTTGTCAATTTCAAAAAGAAAAAAAAAATAATTAAATAAATAATCATGACACGATGTACAAAATAAGGCATAAAATATTGAAAGTGACTGAAAAAGAAAAAGACGCACCAACTAGTATGATGAACAAACACATGCACTGGGACTGACTGATTTAATGAATCAATACTATTGTTGCCTAAAATTCTGAGTAACTCAAGTGGTTGTTTGTTAGTAATTTGTTCTGTTCTGTTCCTTTTCTATGTACAGGAAGGAATTTTAGTTGGAGTGAACTTATTAGAGTTATTCATGAATGAAATGTAAACTGCTTTTAATAAGATATAATATCCTTATTTAGGAGTGTTTATAAGCTTAAGTAGAGAAAACATCCTAATTCATTCCTATATAGGATTCATATTGTTCTATGTGTCGCTCTTTCAAATATGGAAAGGCCGCGTACCTAGTTGAGTTGAGATTCAGTCTTTGTTTCATTAATAGCTACTGGAAACTCGCGCCGAGTTCCAAAACCATCCGGGTGTTACTTTCTGTGGGTCGTTTCATTTTCTTCATTCCAGATCAAATGGAAAGATAAGAAGAGTAGTTATGATAGGAATGAAAAAGAGGCAATATTTTTCTTTCAAAGATTATTATTATTAGGAATTATCATTAATAATTATGATAGGAATATAAAGAGGCATTTTTTTCTTGTGATTATTTAGTATATTATATATGTGAAGCTGTGTAGTGTAACTTAGGAAATAGGTAAGCTTTTTTAATTGTTGGAACTCCTAACTACTAATTAGGAAAATAGAAAACATAAATTATGTGGTTTAAAAGTTTGTAAATTAGTACCTTGTGGTTCATTTCATTAGCAAAAACAGCCCAAACTGATTAACGGTGTAAAAAAAAGTAAAAAAGTCAAATAGTAAAGAGCTACTTTTATTATTTACTTATCGCAGACAAATCTCAAAATAAAAACAAACTATCAAATTCACCATTTTCTCATTCTCTCACATCTGTTGTTGCGGTTTGTTGTTTGAAAATGATGTTTTTTCAAAAAGCATAGATTAATTAAACGCTCTCTTAATTTATTTTCATTCTCTCTACACACAGTCACTCTCTCTCTATCTTTTCTCTCTATTTTCGTTTATATAAATTAAAACTCGCTCCAATCCGCTTTGGTTCTTCCCAGTTTCCATAATCTCTCTGAGATTTGCAAATCCAGAACTTCCGTAGTCTGTTAGAATTAGCAAACAGTATCACAGAAAGAAACTCTATAAAAATAGTAGGCCATTAGCCAGCAAATGAAGGTTTCGCATAGTGAAGGTGTTGTATTAATGTTTCAAATCAAAATCCAAGAAAAACATGATCATTAATTAGATGCATCAAGTCACAAACAGTAGAATGTGTCGAGAGTAAAATAATGATCCATGTATATGATCATTATACAACCTCGAGCTCGTTCAATGAATTTACATGAACGAAATAGAAATAACAACTGTTCAATGAATTTACATGAAAGAAATAGAAATAACAACTGTTATAGAATGTGCTTAATCAAGATATATTTTTCAAAGATATCATCGAGTCCTGAGTCTGTTTAAGTCTTTACTAGTGTCAGCAGAGGAGAATTACCCTAAATTTAGTATTTTTAGAGAGAGAAAATAGAGAGAGACTGAGTGTGTTTAGATAGAGAATAAAAATAAATTAAAGAGAGATGCGAGAGAAGAGTAGACGGTGAATTTGATATTTTATTTTTGTTTTGGGTTTGTTTGTGATAAGTAGATAATAAAAAGGTTAATTTATAAAATAAATAAATATAAATATAAAAATAACTATTTATCATTTGACTTTTGACGTTTTTTAACACAGTTAGTCAGTTTTGACTGTTTTTGCTAACAGAATGAACCATATGTACCAATGTGCAAACTTTTAAACCACGTAGTTTATGTTTGCAAATGACTCAAATCACAAGGTTTATTTTTGTACTTTTCCCTAAATAAAATTACATGTCATATATATTCGGTTTGGTTCGGTTTTTATGTAATTTTTATAAAACCAAACTGAACCGAATACCGATATTTCTTGAAAATCTAAACCGATTCCAAACTGAATGTCAATAAAACCGAACCAAACACCGAATATTAATGTTGTTCGGTTTGGTTTTGCGGTTCAAACTGCATAATGCACAACCTTAAATGTATGTCCAAAGCATTAGCAATTAAACTAAATCAAGACTACAATGAGATTATGAGACCTAAAAGAATTAAAATCCTCCGATCTTAAAAATTAAGTCAAAGTCTCCCATTATTATAATTCAATCCAACCTATGTAGATCGTTCGGGTTGTTGAGTCACTAAAGCTCGACCTTTGGATAACACATGAATGATTAGAAAATTGTTTTCATGAATAATGGGTTAGAGACTTAAGTTAGGGTTAAATAATTGAATGAGTTACTCATATTATTTAATCATTGATAGGTAAAAGTTAGGACTAATACAAGAGCTGTATTAGTTATTAATGTGGTTAATAAAGATATTATCGATTATAAGAATCCACCTAATTAAAGTAGGTGTAGTTTGTTGAGTCACTAAAGGTGAAACCTATGAAGATGAGATTCTAGCTCACAAGAGGTAATCTTCTGAATTAATTATGAAGGTCATTAATTTAAAGAAAATAGTGGGAGTAATTTTAAATTAAAAGACTGTAATAAAATTGTTAAAATGAATCAAATAAAGATTAACGCGTATCTCTTTCACATCTCAGATCGTAAAATCAAACTCAATTGTAATCATGTCTAAAATCGACCTATGTAGTACTCTTTTCGATAATAAACTAAATGGATCAAATTTCACTAACTGGTTTCGAAGCGTCAAAATTGTTTTGAAGCCTGAGAAAATTGAGTATGTATTAGATACATTGATACCCAAAAACTCTAAAGATGGATCACCTATAGAGGAAATCAGTGCTTACTTAAAGCACAAGGAGGATGACGATATGGCATCTTGTATCATGTTGGAATCCATGCAACTTGCCTTGCAAAAGCAATATGAAAATATGGATGGTAGATCCATGATTGCAGAATAAGAACGAATGATATGAGATATCGAAGCTCATATTCCGTTCTAAAATGCAAAAAAAGGTTCCTTTATGGTGGCACACTATGTCAAAATGATCGGGTACATGAAGAAGCTCAGTGACATCGGGTTTGTCATGGACCATGAGCTAATTGTTGACTTAGTTCTTCAATATCTGCCAGATAGTTATTCTCATTTCATTATGAACTATGAAATGAATAACCTAGAGACATGATAGGGGCGAAAACCTCCTATCTTTTAGTACGTTTTTTTGGGATGTTTTTATGCTAATTCTAATAAGTTAATATCCGTTTTGTATATTTTATTTCACTTTTGTTAATTATTAATTTCTTAGTTCCTCTTTTAGCATTTTGTCATTTTTATGTGTTATTTGTGTCATTTTGAATAAAATATGCCAGTTAAGTGTTGACCTAAATTTTTCTTAATTCTTTAAGGCTAATTGATTCACCAAATATCAATATAAATTAATTTGATACTTAAAGACTTAGTTTGGTGAATCAATTTAGCTTTGGGACTGATGATTTTGGAGTTTTAGTGTGATTTTTGCAGGTCAAGACAAAAAGGGCAAGATCGTCCAAGCATTTAAAGATGAAAACTCGCACTAGGGACCTCATGCAGGCCAGCTCGACGAGCTGGCCCTTAGTTAGGCTAGCAAAGCCAGCATAGGGTCTAGCTCGGTGAGCTGGGCCTGCGAACCAGTCATAATTGACTGGTTCGATTCCCTTTTTAGTGGAATTCAGTCTGTTGTTTCTCTTTTGAATTTTTGTAACGTTAACTTAGGCATTTTAGGTTTATTTGACCTATAAAAACGCTTGTAATTTGATTTGTAAATCATCCTTAGTCATCTCTGTAAATCCTATACCCTTGAGAATTCATCTTCTCCTACCACCATCTGACATTAAAGCACCACAAAGCTTCCTCCATCTCGGCTTTAAGGATGCTCAACTCTCCTCCTCCAATTTTAGAAAGACGATTGCTTGAGTCGACAGGTTCCAAAAGGGATTTTTACCCTCTTAATCTCTGTTTGCTTTTTAGATCCTTCTAGGAATTTTGAATTGGTTGTATCTGTGACAATTGTTCTTTATCTTTAATATAAGTTTAGTATTGATTTCTAATTGTGTGTTTTGATCTGTTTGTTCATGCTTTTGCTTAATTATATTAAATCATTCAAAAGTCCAAACAATTACTTGAGTTATATTGCGAGTCTAAATTCAACTTTCTATACTGGAGACTTTAGTATTGACAATATCATAGTAAACGAACCCAAATTCCCGAACCTTAGAGCTAGTTACGGTCTGTAACAAAGGAATTGCGTACTAGAAACCTTAGAAGGATAAGTCGATTTAATTGCCTTTAAGTTTATGTAACTAAGATTATGTCCTTGATTATATTGTTTATTAGATTGAAATTCATATTATCGTATCATTTCATATTACTCTAGGAGTTTATACTTTTGCTTTGGATCAACTTAGGAGTAGAATACTTAGAAACAAAACCCAAAGTCAATTTACACTATGCCGATAACCCTTTCAGACGAGGTACAAAACCTTCGTTCCGATGAAATATAAACTGTTACGGGATTCGTTGCCGTCTGATGAACCTTCAGATAATGCTTGAGTTCTGTCACGTGAAGGAACCTCACATGGCATAAGTCTGTTGGTACGCTGTCATATTACTCGTACTCCGATGATAGATTATTTATGTGGCCATTGAATGACATCCTACTAATTAAAAATGTCAAGAAATTTTTGGGAAATTAATATATTGGTAACTGTGATAACAGTTTGAATAATAATTTCTGTCGTTGTAGCTTGTTTCACATGGCATAAATCTTAATCAATTATGTCAATGAATTTGTTTTCAGATGACAGATTCGTTTCATTTTCTGTCTTCCTATTGTTGTTTAGATGACATTTTTTAAAATTAAACGTGGTTCATTTTTTAATTAAATGTGGCTTATTGCTTTCTTCTTTACCTGGTATTGCAATGAACGAGTTTCTGATTTTTACCTGAATAATGAAACTTAATATATTCAATGAACATGAAATTTTGTATATCGATGATTTAAATTAATTAGAGACTAATGCTCATAATCTGTTTATATGAGTTCAAATAAATTTCTGAATGTATTATCAAAAATAAAAGTAATACATCCAATGCGAACAACACAAGGTCCATCTTGATAGCTTTGCATATCGAAAAACAAGTCATTGAGTAATCCTCAAGCCTTGATATCTGCATATTCAAAAGCAGGCCATTAATTACAAAACATCACTGAAAATCAATAACCCTAAACGCATTTGTAACATTTCATCTTCCATGACCTTTCACTTACCCACCTCAAACTAGTATAAATATAACGATTTTCACACTTCAAGTTGTACCATATTCTGAAAAAAGTCCAGACCAAGAAAACTTACACTAAAATGGCTTCACTGGACCGTCTACAAAGAAGAATCTTGTTGGATCTCTTTAAACTTTTCTAGGAGGCATTGAGGTGGCTCATCACCATCAATGATATCACTGTCATTCATGTTTTCTTCTTACTTCCCGTTTTATTCTTTCTTCCTATATAATAATCCTATAATCGAAGAAGAAATGAGTTTAATTGGTTTTTCTTTCATTAATTTGCTACATATCACCATTCTATTTGGTATTGACATCAAAGCGTGTATGTATCACATGTTTCAATAGTGAAAAGTAACAAGAGAAATTAAGGTTCATTTTTTTTTGTCACCTGCGCTATTTATTTTATGAACACATGATGAATTTTATTAAAGTTTGATCAAAGCTCGATAAAAGTTCGGTTCGGTTAAAATTCAGTTAAATTTGATCAAAGCTGATAAAAATTTGGTTCAAAATATTAACGAGTCAAATACTAAGTCTATCTAGATTTGGCTCGGTTGGTTTACACTTGTGTGCCATGCATAAATTGCTTGGTTCGGCCAAACAGCATGGATGGGCCACTCTTATGTGGATCCCCTAACGATGTGTCCTAATCTTAGTAGAGAAACAACTCACCGCGTTAATTAATTTCTAAGATATTCCAATGAGATTCGAATACATAGTATAGTACTCCTTCCTTCCTACTTCAATCCAAGGTCAATCCGTCTGCCTTTATTTGTCCAAATTGTTTCGATCTTTTTCAGTTTTTCTTTCCAGTTTAAATTCCATATTCAATCTCCAAACTGATTCGTTGATCCTTCACTTCTTCTTTGTAGTAAGCTGAATTTGAAGTTACGTGCTTGCTTCTGTTTTTTTTTAGAAAATAATGGGTGACATGAAAGACAAGTTCAAGGGTTTCATGAAGAAAGTGAATACCCAATTATCATCCTCTTCCTCTGGTAAATTCAAGGGCCAAGGTCGAGTGTTGGGTGGTACCTCCTCGGGACCCAGTAATCCTAATCCTATTCATGCCCGATATTCTCAACAGGTTAATCCCAAACCAACTACGAACCCTTCTTCACTTGATTCCAAGCCTTTACCCCCCAAAACATCTCATTCTGATGACCAAAAACCCCATACTGTTACCAATTCCCTTCCAAATCCCAAACCAGCAGAGGGCTTCGATCCGTTTGATTCATTGATTACAACGGGAAAAAGATCTCGAAATGGTTATACATTGAATGTTTTCGAATGCCCGATTTGTGGGCGATCATATGGTTCCGAAGACGAGGTCTCTATTCATGTTGAAAGCTGTGTGAATAACAACAATGGAAACGGTACACTTGATGACGGTGGTAATGGAACAGAAGAATCTACTGCGGACGAATTGCAGACTTCTGTTGGTACGTATTTATCCGGAAAGCCACCGGAGGGATCTGTGGAAGTTGTGCTTAGATTGCTAAGAAATATCGTCAAGGAGCCAGATAATGCAAAATTTAGGAAGATTAGAATGGGGAATCCAAAGATTAGGGAGGCAATTAGTGATGTTCCAGGAGGAGTTGAATTGCTAGAGTGCGTTGGGTTTGAGTTGAAGCAGGAAGATGAAGAAATGTGGGCATCTATTGAGGTGCCTGATGAAGAAAAGATTAGGTTGATTAACAAGGTGATTGGGTTGCTAGAACCGAGAAAGCTGGAGGAGCAAGTGCAGAAAGTAGAGGATAAGTTAACTCCATCTGCGACAGAGAAGCAGGTTGAGGCTCTTGAGGTTAAGAAGATTGACAGGCAGGTATGTCAAATTAGTGCAACTGCTCTGTTCATAATATGAAATACGAAACTTTCTATCTTCTGCTTTTGTTTTGTAAGCATTGTTTTTCCTCTAACAAAAGCTTCAAGTGATTATATTGACTGTACTGTTTTCAAAAAAGTTGGTCGGTTGAGTTAACTTTGGAGAGCTAATTTTAGTGCATTAATTGAAGCTTAGATTACTAGAATTGAACTAAATAGCTACCAAATTTAACTTTCAGTTTATTTGTTTCGGTTCTTAATTCTGAATAAAGCATGAATCTGATTAGTAGAGGACATTGTTATTAAACGCCAACGCAGAGGCCCGCGCGTGAGTGACACAAGGCGCACTAAGAAAAGAAATATATAAAATAAAAACAAAAAATATCTAAAGTGCAACAAATAGTAAAATACTGAATCATATCCAATTATCCATAATCTTAATCATAACATGCATGAAATAAATTCCAAATTAAATATTACCTCTTCCATAATCATAATTCATGATAAAAATTCTATATCTAAAGAGTAAAGTTTAACCAAATCCTAAGTTAATTAACTAATACTCTATTAAATACTTTTCGTCAAGACTAAAGTCGCCATTTGCGATATTTTTAAACTCTTCTGATTCTTTGTGATATTTCTGCCTTCCAAATCTTCTTTCCTTTTTTGATTATTTCTTTTCATTCTAATTTAATTTTCAGTTGTAGATAATATAGATAGGAAAGGGATGAGATTAAAACATCCTATTTTAACTTGGAACCCTTAAAGACAATGTGTAGTTTCCAAATTTGCGCCTAGGCGCGCCTCCAGCAAGGCCCTAGCTTCACGAAGGCACACTCAGTGGCGTGCCTCTTGAACAGAGCCCACCTTTTAGGTTCCGAGGCATAGTTATTAAAGGCACATGCCGCACTTAGGCGCTAAGGGTCGTGGAGCCTTAGCGCATGGCGCGCGCCATAGCGATACAAGCCTTACTTACACAAATAAAAATTATAAAACTATGAAACTAAAATAAAAATGCAATGAATACTAAAAGATAATATTCTTAATCATAAATAAATTCTAACATGCAATAAACCCCACATTATAAAGCTAAAGTTCAATTGTTCAACTAAATAGTAAATTCTCAGTTGACTAATAGCTACTCCTCATCAAAACTCTCCAAATTCGTCACTCCTCATCACTATCACAATCCTCATCTAAAGCATCATCAAACTCTTGTTAATGAAACTTTGTCTCTTCCTCTTCTAATTAATTCAAACGTGTATAATATCTTTCTCTTTTCTTTTTTTTTTTTTTTTTTTTTTTGTGCTTATTTGGGACCCTCACATCACATCCATAGTTGTTAAAGGCGCGCCTCAGTCAAGGCTCAAGGTCTTCAGCCTGTACAAAAGACTCTCGCCTTATACGCCTTGCTCGAGCCTGGAGCATAGTGCGCCTGGCGGTTTTTACGTAGTTTTATTTTTATTTTTACAGTTTTTTTAAAAAAAAATAATTGTTTGATTAATCTCAAACTTAAATAAGGTTAATCTTAACCCTTAGTTTAAATAAGAATATCAAGAGTTCCAGTCATAATTAAATATGTAAAAAATAGAGAAATATTAGGAGAAGAAGTCATGTAAAGAAAGAAGTCTCCTCCACTCTAGGCAAAAACAAACTTCGACAAACACAGAGTGATGTTCTTGATGATGATGATTATTAGTTTTTGTTGTGTGTGTTCTTTTTGATCGACAATGAATGGCTACTAATTTAGTTGCATTAGTTATAGTTAGGTATTTTAGGTTAAGATGCTATGTTACATGGACTCGGGAACTCGTATCCGATACTGGTACAGATCCGAGTATCTAGTACCGCAAGCTTGAAAATTTTGGACACGGGGACACCGTCCTAAATTTGGACACTGGTACGGGGATATAGGAAGTAAAATATATATATATATATATTCCAAAAAAAAAAAAAAAGAACACAATATAAGTCATCTGTCAATGACTTGCAAGCTTGAACACCTTGGTTGGGAATTTTCAACTAATGTGCTTTCACTTCAGAACAAGAGCCAGTTACTGTCTTACTGCAATATTTGCACCTCCAGACCCTATTTCCACCTCCACCACCACCAGGTGTACATAAAACCTCAACATGACTCCACAATGGTGTGTCATCGAATCCCTTGTTCTTAGTTGAGCGTGACATTCAGTTTGACGGTTTTTGGTGTGTCATCAAATCCCTTGTTCTTAGGAGCAATTAGAGAATTAAAGAGTCCATTTTTTTATTATTCTGAAGGTACAAAAAGCTTTGTTTCTTCAAATTTACAGACACTTCAAATTCTTTAAAGAGAATAACTGCTCAAAAATAACTGCTCTCCAAAAACGTTAACCGTATCCTATGTTCTACAACAGTGTCTGACACGGATTTCATACCACCGTGCCATATTGACACTGGTATGACAGCCAAAATGAAGAGTCCGAGTATCATAGTTAAGACGTTAAGTATATGTATGTCTCTATGAAGTATGAACTTAATTTGGTGTTTTTGACATTTATGATTTAGTATCATGTTTTTATGGGTTTTGCTTTGTTTGTGTGGTCATAAGTGTGTTTTTTTTGGTTTATGCTAACTAGTAAAAGAGTATGCATATATATATATTTTGTTATTTTATGCGCCTCGTGTTTCTAAGGTGCGGGCCTCGCCTTGAGCTTAGTCTCGAGGACCCCTTGGCGCCTTAGCGCGCCTTGGGCCTTTAACAACTATGATCACATCTAATCCAAGGGTGAATTTAAACCTACCATAAAAACTTTAAAAAAACCCAAAAATGTGCACGTATGTCACAGAGGCGCACCATGGCGTGCCTTGACAACTGCATCTTGGCACAATGGCGCCCATGGCGCGTGCCAGGGCGACTGCTCCCGCCTTTGACGATGTTAAGGCACTAAGCACAGTGCCTGGTTAATAACTATGTTATGAGGTAGAGTAGCATAGTTATTAAAGGCGCGCACCAGGTGCAGGCCTTAGCGCCATGACACCACCATGGCGCGGCCTGGTGCGCCATTTTGCGCTAAGGGGCAGTTGCCAAAGGCGCACTAAGGCACGCCTTGGTGAGTTAGGGGCAGTTTTATGGTTTTTTTAACATGGAACAAGTGTTCTGAAGGGTCCAAAATGGGAAAAGAAAACAAATATTAAAAAGGAAAAGAGAGATTATACATTTGAATTAATTAGAAGAGGCAACGACAAAATCTTATTATAAGAGGAAGAAGTTTAGTAGCACAGAAAACGAATTCAAACAGAAACAAAGCAGCCAAGGGAATTCAAATTCAACATGAGTGATTAATTTGGAGAGTTTTGATGAGGATTAGAACTTAGGATTTAGTATTCAACTTTAGCTTTCTAACATGGGGTTTATTTTGCATTTTAAAACTTATTTATGCTTAATATTGTCATGATTTAAGTATTAATTACATTTTTATGTTAGTTTTATAATTTTTGTTTTTGTAAGTGCGCCTTGTCTCGCTATGGTGCGCGCCATCGCCGTGCGCCAAGGCTCGAGGACCCCTAGCGCCTTAGTGCACCATGCGCCTAGATCTAACGGTGAATGGCCAAATTCATTTGATCATTAGGATCCATGTGAACACAACCGTCTGAGGTAACATGTCTGGAGCCTAGCGCCTTTGATAACTATGGTAGAGGATCTTATGCTGAAAATTTTATAGGATTTTTTATGCTAAGCATGACCTTAGAATTGCCAACTTAGCGATGACCACCGATCTCTATGAAACTTTGATCCTGAATTTGACAAAAGCTGCTATGACTGTAACTTTGTGAAGCTTTCTGTGAGGCTTAATACATCATTTGCCCCCTGAACTTGTCCAAAAAGCTTGATTGGCCCTGAATAGTCCCCTGAACTTGCATAAAATGTTCAGTTAGCCCCTGAACTTGCGTAAAATGTAATCAATTGATCACTCGGTCACAAAAAAGCAAGTTAAATGCGGAAGATGTATTGAGTTGAGCAAGTAATAACTTCATTTTTAATTATGTAATAACATTCTAAGATGTGTACAATACATCTTCCGCATTTAACTTGTTTTTTTGCGACCAAGTGATCAATTGATTACATTTTACGCAAGTTCGGGGGGCTAACTGAACATTTTTATGCAAGTTCAGGGGGCTATCGGGACACTTTGAAAGTTCAGGGGGCAAATGATGTATTAAGCCTTTCTGTTATTAATTTGTGTAAGGACATAACTGAACATAGGATATGTTGAACTTAATAGGGAAATTGTCCATTTTTTTGCTAAAATTCAAAGTTCTTATTAAAGAAGTATATTTTCTGCTACTTAAACTTCTAAAAGCGTTTTTTTCCCCCAACTATACTTGGTGTGGTTGTTGTATGTCTAATGTTATAATTCATATTATATCTACTTTCTCTAGATATCCCTTTTGCACTGAATATTGAGTATTGTTGTTGTGTATGTGTAGCCTGATTAATGACTTGTTCACTTGATGACCGCGTCAATGGCGATAGTCCGAGGTTGTAGCCCCTCAAGTGGGGGTCTAGGGGAGGCTTCCCCTTGCGGGGTCATCCAGGGGTGCTGTACCTGGAATGAAAATTTTATTTAGGCCTAGACCTAAGTTGGAATTGCGGCTCATTTATCTTCCTCTATAAATACAACCTCGAGTAGTTGAGACATTCTGATAGTTTGATAACAAACAAGTTCAGCTATGGACGTGGGTCACATTGACAGAATCATGGAAATCCTTGTGTCTGTGTGTTTGTTATTTATGTTTCTTGTTCTTGATTACTACTTGATTTGTTTTCACCATTTTATTGCCCCAACAAATATGTCATCTGGTTTATTCATTTTGTTTGCTAGATACGGGTCTTCTTCTCTGTCCCTGAAAACGTAGCAGCAAGAATTGAGCTGCCAGATTCATTTTACAATCTGTCCCTTGACGAGGTGAAGCGAGAAGCTGATGCAAGGAAGAAAAAGATTGCTGAGTCTCAGCTTTTGATTCCCAAGTCTTACAAGGAAAAGCAAGCAAAAGCTGCGAGGAGAAGATACAGAAGGACACTTGTACGCATCCAATTTCCTGACGGAGTAGTGCTTCAGGGTGTCTTTGCCCCTTGGGAAACAACTAGTGCTCTATATGAGGTCAGCCTTCAACTACTGGTTCTGATTTCTTAGTTGTCTAAATCCTGCTTATCAATGAAAATGATTGTTTATTACCTCTTTTATATGTGAATACAAAAAAGTGAAATACCTTCTTTCTTAAAAGAAAACCATTCAATTCGTTTTTTTTTTTATCTAGAGAGTACTAGGAAAATCGAATTTATGCCAGGCATTTTTAGACTAACAACAGCAAATCCTTCTCGGCAATCATATGTCCATATATACCTTCACCCCTTTCAAATTTCAGTGTGATAGAGAAAGAAATATGATATAGGTAAACTGGTTTTTGTTGATAATAGCTTTCTCAAATCACAGATCAGTAAAATGGAGAAAGACACAATAGTTCTAGGACTTGATGACAACTTTCAGCATTTAAAATTAATACATTAAGTGCTTATTAGCTTGTTTGATAACACAACTTAAATATTTCAGTTAATTAAAAAAATCACTTATTCTAGTAAGTCAAAATATTTAACTTAAAATTTTGTATTGAACATTATCAACTAATATTTTTAAATTAAGTACTTATTTTTAGTATTTATCAAACGGTTATATCATTTAATACTTTTCAGCACTTAAAATTAATACTTATATTTTTAGCACCATCAAAACTCCCGTAAACTCCCTCTTCCAAACAGATTCAATGAATGCCAAAAACCTGAAATCCCCTAAACCAGCCTATTTCTATATGCAGCTCAACAGATAACTAACATCTATGGTAAATGAGCACGCTCCATGCGTCCTCTTTCTCTTTCTGTTATGATTTTACCAGATTTTGGGTCCATAGGGTAACTGATCCAGCCAAATAATCTTGTCACCCCTATTCCGATTTCCATCAGAGTACTTGGATGAACTGCAGCAACTCTGTTTACATCAATGTCCATATACAACAACAACAACAAAGCCTTAGTCCCGAAATGATTCGGGGTCGGCTAACATGAACCATCATATAAAACCATGAAATCAAGTCGCGCCAGCGACATAAATTCTCTCCCTCTACTCCGTCCTATCCACTACCATATTTTCCTCAATCCCCAATAAATTCATATCACTCTCGATCACCCTTTTACAAGTTTGCTTAGGCCTTCCCTACCCCTCACTATTACATCCCTTTGCCACTCTTCAGTCCTCCTAACCGGCGCATCAAGCGCTCTTCGTCTTCCATGGTCAAACCACCTTAGTCGGTTTTCCCTCATTTTATTCTCAATAGATGTAACCCCTACTTTTGTCCTAATTATTTCACTACTCACCCTATCATTTCTCGTATGCCCACACATCCATCTCAACATACGCATCTCCGCCACCGACATCTTATGAATGTGACAATGTTTCACTGCCCAACACTCCGTACCATATAACAATGCAGGTCTAGTGCGGTAGAATTTTCCCTTCAATCTATTAGGCATGCCAGGGTCACAAAGGAAACCCGTGTTGGGCCCACGAGTTCACCAACAGCTCCACCATTAGTATGATATTGTCCGCTTTGGGCCAAGCCCGCACGGATTTGTTTTTGGGCTCCTTCCCAAAAGGCCTCATACTAATATAGTTGGTGAACTTCTTTATAAACTATGCATCTTCCTTGTATCTTTCCGATGTGGGACTTGGGATGTATACCCAACAATCCTCCCCTCAGACCAAGGACCACAAGCCTCCCCTTCAGCGATAATATGTCTAATCATCTTGTACCGCCGCCAACCCGCGAAACACGCCGCCTGACCACCACAATATCAGGAAGACTTTCGACACAAGGCACCAAGCACAGATTTCCCATCGCAAGGTCACACTGAGAGCCTCCCACATCTCCTTAGATCTCATGCACATTCTCCCAGCCGAACCATCGGCTCTGATACCATTTGTTGGGCTCACGAGTTCACCAACAGCTCCACCATTAGTATGATATTGTCCGCTTTGGGCCAAGCCCGCACGGATTTGTTTTTGGGCTCCTTCCCAAAAGGCCTCATACTAATGTAGTTGGTGAACTTCTTTATAAACTATGCAACTCCCTTATATCTTTCCAATGTGGGACTTGGGATGTATACCCAACAATCCTCCCCTCAGACCAAGGACCACAAGCCTCCCCTCCAGCGATAATCTGTCTAATCATCTTGTACCGCCGCCAACCCGCGAAACACGCCGCCTGACCACCACAATATCAGGAAGACTTTCGACACAAGGCACCAAGCACAGATTTCCCATCGCGAGGTCACACTGAGAGCCTCCCACATCTCCTTAGATCTCATGCATGTTTTTCCAGCCGAACCATCGGCTCTGATACCATTTGTTGGGCTCACGAGTTCACCAACAGCTCCACCATTAGTATGATATTGTCCGCTTTGGGCCAAGCCCGCACGGATTTGTTTTTGGGTTCCTTCCCAAAAGGCCTCATACTAATATAGTTGGTGAACTTCTTTATAAACTATGCGTCTTCCTTGTATCTTTCCGATGTGGGACTTGGGATGTATACCCAACAACCCGTAGCACTCTTCCACTTTGACCAATATAAAATTACCATGTTATGCCCATGCAAGTTTTAGAACTCTATAAACTGCCTGAACTTGTGCTTGCACTGATGCTGATATGCCTATGTATATCATTCCTACACTCGGCACCTGTAAGAATGGGTGGAATAAATTTTACCATGCCCTTATGTGTCCTAAACCCATTTCTATTGATGCTAATTTTGGATTTTCCTGTCTAAGTTCTGATAGATATTGTGATTAGGGTATGGCTGTGTTTGCTAGGGGGTAGAGGTATCTTTTGTGCCTTGGTCCAGAGATAAATTTCTGTTGAGATCTCATGAGTGTTCAAACTACAAGAGGCATTAATGAAGTGTCCTATAGATAATGTAATCCTCACACTTAAACATTATATTCTTCTATTTTAAAATTATATAATCCTTTTGCTGATATTTTGAAGTTTCTAGCACATATTTGTCCCTCTTACTAAATTCTTCAGTCTATCTTGTTTTTCCCATCGATTAGAATTTTGAAATTTATTTATATATGTCCACTACCAAATCTTGAAAATGCATAATAGGATAGCAAACTTTTGTTTGTTTTGCAGTTTGTGAGCGCATCATTAAAAGATCCGAGTTTGGAGTTTGATCTGGTACATCCATTACCAGTGAAAAGGCGGGTAATCCCTCATTTTCCAAATGCAGGGGAGAAACCCTCTACGCTAGATGATGAGGACTTGGTTCCTTCAGCTCTCATCAAGTTCAGACCTATTGAAACTGACGACTCCGTTTTTACAGGTCTCTGCAACGAACTCCTTCAGATTAGTGAACCGCTAACTTAATCGCCATAAGTGTTATGGCATAAACCAATTCAAATCCCCATGTCTAGTTCACCTGCAAGTTGTATTTGTTGATAATTGACAATTCTACAGTTTCTGCGTTCATCAGGTTACTTGGGTAACAATTCTAATTTTTTTTCCTAAATTAACATTGGCAGCACATACTTGCCAAGAACAGGAAGCATATATTGTACACAAATTTATAATGTCTTTGAGAACAATTCTGCTGTGTTCTAAAAATTACAAGTTATATTTTTCTTGAATTTTTTGTTTCTGATCCAATGTCATGTGAATGAATGACAGTGACTAACCTTTCATTCAATATGTTGTTTTTTATTCTTCTGAATGCTACTGTATTAACTTTCAATATTTTATTTCGTTTTCAACATTTAAGTTCATGTTATGCTCTATTTTATTTCGTTTTAAATATTTAAGTTAATGTTATTTAGATGAACTGTTGTCCAGCTCAACTGTTGGTATATTTTCAGGGGTGTTTGGTATTTGAGGGAATATGGATAAAAGTTGGGATAAAGACAATAATAAAATATTAGTTGAGAATTATTATTTCATATTTAGTATGTTGGATAGGGATATGGATAAAATTATTACTATATTAATCATACTTAAATTATATAACATTGATTTGAGTGATAAGACGAATTTTTCCATCTCATTAAAACTTCTACACTTTGTAAATTTGGTCTAAACGGATGCGTCATACCACCAGACTCATGACGGGAACGGATGCGGCGTACCACCCGACCCATGGCGGGAACGGATGCCGCATCCGTTTAGGCTAAATTTTAAATTTTCTCTCAATTTTTTTTTTCATTTTTTCAATTTTGATAAAATTTTTATGGCAAGGGCAAAATTGTCCAATGGGGACGGTGATGGGGAATTTGGGTGCGGTATATAGCAATACCTATCAAGATTCTCCCTCCTAACCCATCAATCATAATAGGGGTGGAGGTAGGGGATGTTAGGCCCCCAAGTATCCGGAAGCACTCTTATTAAGTGTGGTTATGGTCTTATGTCTCCAACAGATTGGGGGTGCAAGATGTCCCCCCAATCGATAAACATTTTGGCTCAGAAAAATATAAAATAGGAATAAAAAAAGATCCAAAAAGGTATAGTTAGATTTTAGAGGAAAGTACAAAAATAAATCATGTGGTTTCGGTTAAATATAGTCCCGTGTTTCAAAACGTGATAAATTAGTACTTTGTATTTATATTTATTAGCAAAAGTAGTATAAATGGGAGGACAACGTTAGATTTGGTGAACGTGAAAAAACATGTTAGCAATAATCAATCCAGAAAGAAAACGAAACAGAAATAAAATAAACAGAGGCAAGTTTTTTGGGTTAATGAATATTTACACCTTAGCCTATTGGCACACTGAACTTTTAAAATAACCTACAACATACATATAGTTGGCTATAAAACCTATCACACACCTATAGTTGGCTTATTCGAACATTTAGCACACAAAATCGTCGATCCGTTATCTTTGACAAATAAGGTGACATATGCGTGCTATAGAAAAAAAAACGCGTAAGTTCATTCTGTATGTCACCTCTCTGTTAAAGATAACAAATTAACGATTTTATGTGTATGAGGTCCGAATGAACCAATTATAAATATGCAATAAGTTTTTAAAGCCACCTATAGATTTTGAAAGAATCTATTTCATAGTTAAAGATCCCTCTCTTCTAATGCAAGCGAAGGGTAGAGAGGATTTGAATCCGGTAAGTCAGTATGAGCAACCAACCCTTTTACCTAAGCAATAGTAATAATCAGTCGTGCAAATTACACTGAAGAAGAGGAAAAGGAGTTAGTTCAAAAGCAACGCGGACTGGTTCTGACTCGTTTTCAAGTATGAAAAGACGGAACCACCTTCGACTTGTAAATGTGACCGGTTCTAGTTGCCCGATCGGTTGGGTGCGTGTCTAACAACTATAACAACTACCCATATCCTGGAGAAGTCTCTAAATATAAGCCAAAATCTCCTTTCCAGACCCCAACCAAACAAAAGTACCCAAGTTAAGTCAATATTTCATTAGACGATAAGCATTGTTTTTCTTAGTTTTCAGCTCTAATTTTGCTCCAAAAACTCATTTTAGCCTCAAATTACCCTTTAGCAGCAAGTTTTTCAAGTTCTTATTGTTTGATTATCAATCCCGAGTCCAAAAGTTCATATTCTCATAGTTCAAAGTTCATTAAAATCACTTTCTGCCCAACAAATTCGTTTTTACATTTAAGACCCCTTACGTCTTGTTTCTGTTCCGAATTTTCACACAAACTCGTTCCTAACATTTTGAATTTGATTTTAGGCTTTCTTTTCGCCTCATTCTGTGACCGAATACCTGTTTTACAAGCTATTCTTTGCATCTTAATTATTTTTTACACATTCTGTCCATTTTTCTAGTTTTTATGTCTCCAGTCCCTTAAATTCAGATTCTGACCCTGATTCTTACACATACTCATTCCTAACATCCTAAATTTCATTTTAGGCTTTTGTTTCGCCTTAATTCGTATATGAAAACTCGTTTACAAACCATCCAAAACTTGACATAATTCTTGCCTAATTAAATTACTCGTTCTATTCCTGATCTATTCAAACCAGAAACCCATATACAAAGTTAGTCCCCGGTCGCTCGAGGTGTTTGTGGATTTGAAGCTAGTTACAACTCAAAGCCTTGTCGAGACAACCAAATCTTGGCTCCAAGTTTGTCGATCCCATTACAAATTCTGATTTCATTATTATTATTGTAATTATGCATTTCAATTTCTACTTATGTGTTGATTTGTTTACATTGAATTTTGCAATTGGTTTAGCTATACGTTGGTATATATAGATTATTTCAATTGAACATCTATATTGAGACTATTTTTATATTAAAAATAGATAATTTTTCATTAGTTCTCCTGTCAATTAGGCATTTACATTTCTTTTACTTATTTACAATAGCAAAGTTTTTGTATTGACATTAGATATTAAAAGGACTTTTTCAATCATTGTGTTTCTTGTCAATCAGTTGGATTAGATTCCATATAACCCATAAATATAACTGTGAATTATTAATTGAGAATTAACTTTTTGTGATGTCTCTATACCCAAACTATTTATGATAAGGTTGAAATTAGAATTATTGGTGAAATATGGCTAACACTTGCCTATATTGGGAGATTTAGAGAGATTCTTGAGCAACGATGCTTAATAAAAAAAAGGAAAAAAGAAAAATTAGTAGTATTTTTTTTTGGTTAATTACAAAACTAGATCAAATGAGAAGTTTATTTACATATTTAACTCATTTACTCAACCTACTATATATCTAGACTGTTTTTGTGTGACTTTCCCATAATACCCCCAATCTTTCATCTTCATCTTCCTCTTCCTTACGGTTTCCTCTTCACCCAAAATGGCTCCTCCTCCTTCCACAGGGATCTAACCTGCAAAATGTTGTTTGACGGCGTTCTCCAGCAACTCCTACTCCAGTGAGAGAAAGGGAAAGCGAACGACGGTAGAGGAAAAACGAGAGGGCGATTTTAGGGTGAACGACTATGAGAGAAAGTGAACGACGGTAGAAGAAGGTGAACAGTGAGAGCAAAGAAGAGGAAGAATGCGAACAGATGATAGAAGAAGGTGAACAGTGAGAGAAAAGACGAGGAAGAAGGCGAACAACAGAGAAAAGAGAAAAAGAGGGCGATTTTAGAGTGAACGACAACCTCGTTCCGTGAGGCGGAAGATTGGAAAACGCAGAGAAAATGCCTAATTCTATAAATCTCACTGAATTATTGTTGGTGTATTCATTTATGTTCTGATTTTTTGTTAAATAATGTTAGAATCCGTTGTTGTTTGCCATTTTTTGTTATATACCACTTAGCGAATTTTGTTAAAAACACATCCAGACTTCGCATATGCTAAGTAAAATCATCAACTAAACCAAACATTCGCTTCGCAGGCTTCGCATATGCTAATTAAAATCATTAACTAAACCAAACATTAGCTTCGCAGGCTTCGCATATGCTAACTAAAATCATCAACTAAACCAAACATTAGCTTGACAGACTTCGCATATGCTAACTAAAATCATCAACTAAACCAAACATTAGCTTCACAGGCTTCACATGGTTCGCATATTTAGCTTCGCAGGGTTCGCATATGCTAACCTCTGCGAAGTCAGATGGAAGGAAGACAACTGCGCGTAAATATTGAGGGTATTATGGGAAAGTCACATAAAATCAATCTAGATATATAGTAAGTTGAGTAAATATGTTAAATATGTAAATGAGCCTCAAATTTTACCCATTTTTGTAATTAACCCTATTTTGTTAGAGGGTGAATTTATGTTTTTGGTTCGGTTGTATATAGTGTAATGAACGTGAACCATGCGATTATAAAAGTTTTGGAATGAATCTATGATGGACCCCTCCACTATCTCTAGTATGATGGACCCCTTCTCCACTATCTCTAGTATGATGGATCCCTCCACTATTTATGGAAAACAATCCAATTTATACAATTTTTGTTTTTGCGTGTGGTATTTAGGGATGGCAACAGGTAGTGTACCCAGCACTACCCGATCCTAATAGGACTACTCGCACTCTGTATAAAAGAGTATAAAAAGAGTATGTGATCAAAATAATTACCCATTAAGGTAATGAGACGGGTATAGGAATACCCTCAAAGGTACCCGGTACCCGTCATAATTCTTTTTTTTTTTTTTATAATTCTTTTATATATTAAAAAAGTTATTGTTTTCTAGATGTAATATTTGAGATTTTAAACCTCAACCTTTTGTTTTTCAACCATTGAGTGATACCATTAAGCTACTTATTCTTATTGATTAAGGTTCAATTTGTTCAATTTTTAAATAAATGATTTATTATTATTTTTTTTTTGGTATAATGATTTATTAAATTTATACTTTGTTAAATTTGTAATATTTTTTATTTTATTTATTGATTCTTAACGGATAAGGGTACCCATGGGTATCCACGAATTAAATAGGAAGAGTATGGGATACAAAAATATACACGTTAGGGTAATGAAACGGGTACAAATAATTAAAAAATAAACGGATAAGGGTTTGAGATTGACACTATCCACGGACACCCTACCCGTTACCATCTATGACCTAATAATATATATGTCACATTAAGACGTCACACAAGCCAATGTGGCATTATTGATTGTACTCCTCTCATTCCATGCATCTTATCTCTCTCTCTCTCTCTCTTCAAATTACTTACAAAAAGAATAATGCTCTAACTATCTCAACCACCCAAAAGATATCTTAAGTTGTCCAAATATTATGGTTACAAAGAATTCCGAGTATCACTAATATAATCTATATATAATATAAAACAGTAACGATAGAGTTGAAAATATCGACTCCTTAATTTTTATTGATTAAAAATAAAAATATTTATTTACCTTTTTTCTTTAACTTTTATTAACATTAATAAACAAATATTGCCAACCAAAGTATTAGATTTAAGAGGATGAATATCAAAAGAATAGAAAGATATTGACAGTATACAAAATACAAAATAAAAAAAGTAATTATCAATATTTATTTAAGCAAAGTACATTAATTTAATATCATGTGGTGTACCCACATTGCAATTTTAGTTGGAAAGTTAATAGGTTCCTCCAAAAGTTCTATAATTTATCTATATAAAACAACTTTTTTATTTTTTAGTCATTAAAAATAATATTGTTAAATACAAATTTTATTAATTTATATAAAATTAAATAACTAAGATAATGTTATTTTTTTTCAAATTAAATACTCTATCTACAAATTTTATTAATTTATACAAAATTAAATAATTAAGATAAGGTTGTTTTTTTCAAATTAAATACCCTCTCTACTTTCTTTTCATAATTCCTTCCGTATCTCCTAAAATCTATATAATACTATCTCAAATTCTTTTATTTTTTTTATGAATTCTTTTTTCAGATTTTTTTGAGTGAAAATCTATTTCTTAATTACTATTTGTCTATTGGATAAAAATATTCAAACATTCAAAAAGAAATCCAAACAATAAAACTTGCGAATTGGTGGTTCTGCTTTTCAATTAAAATTCATAACTAATTTTTTTGGAACACAATAAATCTATCTATATATTATTATATACTATAAAACAGTAACGATAGAGCTGAGGTGTCGACTCCTCCGTACCTTTGGTCGAGCTGCTTTACTCCTTGTCCCGATCTCCCGGCCACCCTAGTTTAGTTCTTGTCTGCTTTTTGTTGATTAAAATAATATTGATTAATATCATTAAGTATTTTCAATTTTTTTTATATAATGTGATAAATCCATAAAATAACTAATCCAAATATTTTTTTCGTATAATTTTTTAATATAATGTGATAAATCCATAAAATAACTAATCCAAATATTTTTTTTTAGTAAATCAAATGTTTAATGAGATAAATCCATAAAATATAATGTGATATTATCATTGAATATTTTCAGTTTTTTTATATAATGTGATAAATCCATAAAATATCTAATCCAATTTTTGGTTTAGTGTGATAAGTCTATAACATATAATGTGATATTATCATTAAATATTTTCAGTTTTTTTATATAATGTGATAAGTCATAAAATATCTAATCCAATTTTTGGTTGTGAATTAAGGTGTTCAAATATTTAATGTGATAAGTCCATAGTGGTAATTATCCAATAAACATGATTAATATGATTTAAACAACATGTCCCAATCTCCTGCTTTCTCTCTTTTTGCTTAAACCGTGTGAACAACTTGTAATTAAACCAATAACAATAACAATTTATATTATTTAACTTCATAATTTCTTCTCCAAGTGGTGTGGGACTCTAACTCCTCCTCTTTTAATTAGTTTCTTTTCTAATTTTTCGAAAACAATTTGCACATTCCGGTTCGACCTCTCTTTCATATAAACTCTAGCTTTTCTCTCAGCCTAATCAAACTAAGTATGGATAGTTTGCTCGAATCAACTTGAATAGCTTTATAATTTTCTAGCAATTCAATGTGACTGTTATTTTGCGTTGTTAATTTTACATGTTTTATTCTCTTTCAGGCAAACTCTAGCTTTTCTCTCGGTCTAATCAAACTAAGTATGGACAGTTTGCTCGAATCAACTTGAATAGCTTTATAATTTTCTAGCAATTCAATGTGACTGTTATTTTACGTTGTTAATTTTACGTGTTTTATTCTCTTTCAGGTAAACTCTAACTTTTCTCTCGGTCCCTCTCTTCTTTTCTGGTACACGGTATGTATAACAATATTATCCTAAACATATTCTTTTCTGGTGCATATTTTCATGAGCAGCTTTTGTTATGTTTTTAAGTATGGCTGCAATTTTGTATCTGATTTGTTAAAATATTCAGCATGTAGTTTTTTTAATTATGATTCTGATTCTTAATATTTTGCGTTGTTATTTTTAATATTTTTTTTTATTTCTGATTTGTTATAATATTCAGCATATCGAACACATTAGAGAAACTTCTGCATGTAATTTTTTTTATTCTGTTTCTTTATTTTGTTCAATTAATAAATTATTCTTACTTTTATTTTATAATTAATAAATTATTCTTATTTTTATGTTATAATTGTTAGATGGCTAGAACATACGATTTTCTTGAAAATATTACGGATGCCAAAGATAAATGAAAAATAAAAGTCAGAATCATGAGACTATTATTCATTACATCTATATTCAAAATTTGTATTTTTTCACTGTTTGAAAGCAGTTTTGGAATGTGAGAGAAGCTCTGCCTTCTCTCTAGGGTGGGAAAGGATAACCATTGAATATCGGATTTTCTTGAGTATCAAAGAATTCTACCATCTTTTCTTCTAAACGAAGGTTTTGTTCTCTTCTCAAAATGTGAAGAGTACATTCAATTTTAGGATCAAATGGAAGAATGAAATTTACGAATATGGATATCCAATATTAATAAGTGTAGTATATATTCATAGATAGAAAATATTAATAGAAAAATGCCTAAAGTAATAATTCAGCACTTCACCCTAGAAATTGCTAGGAATTAATAACTCATCGGCAGCGGCGCCAAAAACTTGATAGGTTTAGGATCTAGAGTACGGACTCAAATGTGGACGTGTGTATGTTTGATCTAAAGGGCGTACACAAAGGATTCTTAAACAATCAGGGACAAGTATATCTCATCGTTCCGAGTAATAAATTCTGGTTAATAGCAGGTATCGAATCCACAAGAGTTATTCTTAACCAAGTAGCTTGGTGCAACCCAACCCATGTATAAAATCTTTGGAACAAAAATATATGGGTTGGATTGAGTTGATTTGGTTATATTTAGTGGGTTAGTTAATTTTTGTACACCCTAACGAGTTTAACTCACCCCAACCAAATCCTACCGCGTCCAATTCGTCGCCTTCAACAACTTCGTCTCAAACTTTTTGGGGGCTTGTGCTCAATTTTTATGAGACCTTTAATATTTAGTAGAATTTTTTATAAAGAAAATATATAGAGAAATTAATGAAGTGGAAAGGTGTGAATTTTGAATTGTTGAATATCTAAATAACATATGCATTCAATGTGGTGAAAGGGTGGAAATGGATCTTATTACGTTATTTTTAACTTGTTACCTGATTTGGCTTACGTGTCCAAGTCGTGATGATGATCTGACATCATAATGATCCTACAAAACAGTATGCATGTCAGACGGGGCCGGAGTCCGACAAACACACTTCAATGCCTAAGTTAGTTTCTGAACGAAATGGAAGGGTAGAACTAGAGAGATTTTAGGGATTAATTTAAATTATGTTTTTTTATTAGATTTATTAATATAAAACAGTAACGATGGAACTGAGGTGTCACTTCCTCCTTTTTTTAGTGATAAAAAATTTAATATATTAATTTTAATTTTATTATATATATTTATCTATAAAAAGATTATTTTATCCGTCTTGTGTAGAAGACTGAGTGAGATGTCTGGCATTCCCCTGACTCAATCGTTTGGGAAATACCTTGGGGTCCCTCTTCATAGTGACAGGGTGTCCAAAGCCTCTTTTAAAGATATTTTGGACAAATCTAACGGTTTGTGTGCTAGCTGGAAAGCTAATTCTCTTTCCCTTGCAGGTCGCCTTACTTTAATCCAGTCTATCAACTGCGCTGCTCCAAATCACATCATGCAAGCCTGTAAGCTCCCTGAGCCGGTCCTCAACGACCTTGATAAAATTAATCGGCGTTTTCTGTGGGGAGAGTCTGGGGATGGGAGGAAGATTCACCTGGTCCCTTGGAAGGAAGCCTGCCAGCCTAAGAGCAGGGGGGGTCTTGGTATAAGGCAAGCTAAGGACAATAATAAAGTCCTGTTAATGAAGCTTCTTTGGAGAATGTGGCAATCCCCCTCCTCCCTTTGGGTTCGTCTTCTGTGCGGCAAGTATAGGAAAGATAGAATCTTTGGTGGCCCGAAGGAGAGGGTTGTCAGCTGTTCCTTCCTCTGGAAAGGGCTTAGTGCTGTTTTTGCTGAGTTCTGTACGGGGATTGGCTTGGAGGTGGGTAATGGGAGATCCATTAGTTTCTGGTATGACACCTGGATTGGTGACAAACCGTTGATTGAGGTGTGCATCGCCCCTCCGCCGAATGATCTCCTCTCCTGGAGAATTGCTGATGTGGTGGACTCGGAGGGAGACTGGATCTGGTCTAAGTTCGACTCCTTTCTTAGCCTGGAGACCCTCCTTAATATTAGAAGTGTGAAGATTAGTAATCAGGAGGAGGATAAGGACAGACACTGCTGGGCCTTGACTAATAATGGTTCTTATTCTTGCAAATCGGCCTATGAAGCTTTTACCCCTAATAGGGCTGATCCTCCTTTGGAAATTTGGAATTCCATTTGAGCCCTCAAAGTCCCCTACCGCATTAAGAGTTTCCTATGGCTGGGAGTCAAAGACAGGCTCCTCACGAATGCAGATAGACACAGAAGGCACTTGGCTGTATCTGGTGCCTGTAGCAGATGCAACGACCATGTGGAAACATTGTGCCATGCTTTGAGGGATTGCCCGAATAGTAGAAAGGTTTGGGAAGGGGTCCTTCCTCACCACATCCTTCCTTCCTTTATGGGGTTCTCTGATATTGACTGGTTCTCTGAAGGCGTTAATGGGAATTTGTTGGCCAGTATGGAGCACGGGGCTATTCTCTTCGCTATTATTTGTCACCAAATGTGGAAATGGAGGAATGAAGAGTTATTTGCTGAGAAGACTGTCTTTATTCCTGACCTCCAGTTTTACTTCTCGAAAAAACTCTCTGTTATTACAAAGAGTTTTGAAGGAGAGCCCCTGGTTCACCCCTCCCCGGTTAAAGAGGTCCAGGTAGTTGGTTGGAGGAAGCCCAGGGAAGGGGTTGTCAAGTTGAATACGGATGGCTCCTGCCTTAGTAATGGCAGAATTGCTGCTGGTGGAGTTCTTCGGGATGCTGGTGGCGCCTGGCTGGCTGGGTTTACCCATAACTTAGGTACGGGCTCCTCCTTTACTGCAGAGCTCTAGGGGATCTTGCCTGGCATTAAACTCGCCATTCGCATGGGTGTTAAAAGACTTTCGGTGGAGTCTGACAATTTGGAGGCTATCAACAGGATTTCGGATAGACATGCTGTTTGTCTTAAGAGTCAGAATCTCATTAAAGCCATCTTGAGGCTTCGTCCTGCCTTCGATTCTCTTACCTTCTCCCATATTTATAGGGAGCAAAACCGCGTGGCGGATCGCTTGGCAGCTGCTGGGCATGGGGGGATGTTAGGTGTTTCTACCCTTTCCGTTCCTCCTTCTTTTCTGTTACCTTCTCTTCTTGAGGATAGGATTGGGGTCAGTCTTCCTAGACTGATCCCGGGTTAGGTTTTTGTTTGTTTGTTTTTTTTTCTTCCCTTCTTACCAAAAAAAAAAAAAAGATTATTTTATCCGTACTATATCTAAGAGTTCTACAGAATTTAAATTAATCCCCAAAATCTCTCTAATTCTCTATACATCTATATATAATATAAAACAGTAACGATAGAACTGAGGTGTCACTTCCTCCTTTTTTAGTGATAAAAAATTTAATATATTAATTTTAATTTTATTATATATATTTATCTATAAAAAAAATTATTGTATCCGTACTATATCTAAAAGTTCTACAAAATTTAAATTAATCCTTAAAATCTCTCTAATTCTCTACACATCTATATATAATATAAAACAGTAACGATGGAACTGAGGTGTCACTTCCTCCTTTTTTAGTGATAAAAAATTTAATATATTAATTTTAATTTTATTATATATATTTATCTATAAAAATATTATTTTATCCGTACTATATCTAAGAGTTCTACAGAATTTAAATTAATCCCTAAAATCTCTCTAATTCTCTACACATCTATATATAATATAAAACAGTAACGATGGAACTGAGGTGTCACTTCCTCCTTTTTTAGTGATAAAAAATTTAATATATTAATTTTAATTTTATTATATATATTTATCTATAAAAAGATTATTTTATCCCATATATCTATATAATATAAAACAGTAACGATGGAACTGAGGTGTCACTTCCTCCTTTTTTAGTGATAAAAAATTTAATATATTAATTTTAATTTTATTATATATATTTATCTATAAAAAGATTATTTTATCCCATATATCTAAGAGTACTACATAATTTAAATTAATCCCTAAAATCTCTCTAATTCTCTACATATCTATATATAATATAAAACAGTAACGATGGAACTGAGGTGTCACTTCCTCCTTTTTTACTGATAAAAAATATAATATAATATATAATATATTAGTTTTTATTTTATTATTATATTTATCTATAAAAATATTATTTAAAGTAAATGTGAAAATCAAATAATAATATTTAATTTATATAACACATTTATGTCATTAATTGTAATTATTAGATTGTATTTTTATTAATAATTATTAGATTGTATTTTTATTAATTATTAGATTGTAAAACATACGATTTTCTTGAAAATATTACGGATGCCAAAGATAAATGAAAAATAAAAGTCGGAATCATGAGACTATTATTCATTGCATCTATATTCAAAATTTGTATTTTTTCACTGTTTGAAAGCAGTTTTGGAATGTGAGAGAAGCTCTGTCTTCTCTCTAGGTCTCCTCAAGACCCCCCCCCCCCCCCATTTTTCTTTTTCATCCCCTTTCTTTGCGCCACCCCCTCCTTTCCTGCCCTCTCCATTTTTCTTTTTCCTTTTCATCCCCTTTCTTTACAAACCTTTTCGTTCTTCCTTCACCTGTTCCTTAAACCGTTGAGGAGAAAGAAGGAAGCTTGTCTTCCTTCTTCCTCCTCCCCCCTTTTTATGCTTTCCTAATTTTGTTTTGATAGTTTTTAATTAGTTGGATTTCATATATTTTTCGGATCTCTAACCCTGTTTGAACTGCATCTGTTGTTCGTAATCTTTTCATTTGTAACCTTTTCTGTTTTAGCAAGAGCGGAAAAGGTAGATCTTATCCGTAGACCACTAGATCTACGGGATTACGAAAGAAGGGACTCAGATCCGAAGGTTCAGAATGGTTCTAATGTTGGAGATTGACTACAAATGCTTTTCTGCGAACTTGGAGTTTCAAGAAATATATGACTTATCTGTTGTTATTTATGCTAGTGGTACCTTTTATGGTTTTTTCTGATTTTTGTAGTCATGTTATTGCCTTAGTGGATCATGTATTATGCATAGCCTATACTTATGTGAGGTGTTGTACCTTACTGCTTTCTTGTTGTACTATCAATCTTCTTATTTAATGAAATATTAGCATTATCATTAAAAAAACAGTTTTGGATGTGTAATGTGCCTATAGGATAATGGTAAAAACTTTAATTCAAACTGTAAAAATTTATATAATTTCAAATACAAATGAAATTAATAACATCTTTTTGATAGAATTGAATGTTCATAACTTACTAATTTGGTAAGCAATGGCTTAATAAGATAAAAAATAAATGATCACGGGTTTAATATATCCAAATAAAAAAATTATTGGCTTAATAAACAAAAAAAAATTAAAGATCAGAGACCTAATGGTGATTTTTTGCCAATAATAACATGTTTTAGTTTTATGCCTATGGTTTATTTAATTGCTTCTGTATAATGTATAGTTCATTGCTATTGGTTTCTTGATTGGGCCATTAACTAAGTGTATTTTTGTTTATGTTCAGATATGACTGGTTTATTTGTGTTTTAATCATATTTTGCCCGGTCATGCAATTGATTATTCGTTTTTTTTTTTTATCTTTTGTATAACTTGATTAAACTTTGACTGCATTGATGTGTAAAACTTGGAAGCGTATTATCTTATCAAGTGATTTTTAATCTAAAATTGTTTATAACAGATACTCTTTTACTTAAATGATTAGTCATCGATAAGTGATTAGGAATCGTACTGTTAGCATTTCCCTAATATTAAAAGTTTGTACCTTATAGATTGATATTGTATGAAATTAATGATAAGTTGAAATTTTTTTGATTGTAATATAAAGTTCCTTATTTGACTGTAAATTTTTTTCTGATATTTTTTTCTTCTACTAATTTTTCTTATTTTTTTTGCTTTTCCGTTATGAATATCAGCATTTTTTTTAGAAATACTTGGTGTTGAATTGATTTGGACTTTAATATACCCTCATATACCTCTTAAAAAAAAACGAAAACACAAATAAATTTAATTATATTATTGATTGTACATATTGCACATTTTGTATGGTTCAGTTATTCTATATAAATCATATTTCAAAAAATAATTTTTCTTACAGCATATTATATGGTAGTAATATTTTTGTTTCAAAATTTTATTTTTGTTTTCTAATTATATTAAAATATTAAATAAAATTATAGTTATGTAAAATGATAAAGATATCCCGGGGCCAAAGACTAGTTTGAAACTATATAGAATACAAAATTAGTAAAAAGAAGAGGTAAGATAATATACATGTGATGGAGAGGATTTTGGTTCTAGTATATATATAATGTAGTAAGTGTTGAATATTCAGAATCTGAAAGATACCAGCATACCATGTCTGATGAGTGGTCCTCAGGGTTATGCAGTTGCTGCTCCGACTGCAATTCTTGTACTAATTCACCACTCAACAATATTATTATTATTATTATTATAATCTGATGCATTCAAATTAATTTATTATTTTGCAGGCTGCTTGGCGTTATGGTGTCCATGTATTAGTGTGGGACGGATTGCTGAAATAGCAGATCAAGGAAAAACTTGTAATCGTTAATTAGGATTACTTATCGTTATTATGATTTTTTTTGGTTTGTAAGTGTATCCACCGCCAACAGCAGTGGCTATTCACTTTCGCAGATGGTTTGCACCTCTATGGGTGGGACTGCTGGCCACGGAAATTATGATTAGTCGTCTAATTAATTGTTATGAATGCAGCTTGCGCTTTTGCCGGGACAATTTATTTACTTCTTGCAATGTTGGTGCCGGGGGGTGTGGCATCCTTATATTCATGCATGTTCAGGTCTAAATTAAGGAAGGAATACAAGTTAAAGGGGAATAGTTGTTCAGATTGTGCTGCTCATTACTTCTGTGGACTTTGTGCCCTTTCTCAAGATTACAGAGAGCTTCAATTCCGTGGCTTTGATCTCTCTGCTGGTAATCCTTTCCTTTCTTTTTTTTTTTTAGGCTACAGAGAGTTTGTTGAGTTTTTTTCTGTGTTTTTGTAGTCCATCTAAGAGTTTGATTTAACTCCAAAACAAGAGATTGAAAAGAAAATATCTCCAAAAAAACAAATCTAGAAAAAATACTTTTTAGTTTTATACATTGACACGGATCCAGGATTCAACGAGAGAGATCATGATTTACGGGTGCTAAATTCGTACTTTTTTTTTTAGTGTTTTTACATTAAAAAAATGATAGTTTCCATAGGATTTATGTTGTTTTTCGACTACCATTGGATGCTCAAACCCTTTCAAAACCCCCTAAATCCGTCCCTGACTCTATACTTTAGCTTAACGTGAAGAGGGGGAGAAAGAAAGGTAAAGAAGTGTAATATATTTGAATTAAAACGGTGGTTATGGTTTTAATTTCAATTTTAAATATATTTGACTAACATATTTTAGTTTTAAAAATAGATAGAAGGACTTAACGGTCAATAATGAAAAACGTTAGGAAACTTATAATGTATTTTAAAAAATAGCGAGAATTAAATAATATATTAAATATAAATATAGAAACTATAAAATATTTACCCGTATTGACAAGGTGGTAAGCTAATAAAAAGAAGAAAAGAAAAACTAGAGAGCGACTCAACATTTGATATGCTAGCCTATATATGAGGGTGATTTTAGAGTTCTTATATTAAGCATTGGGCCTTCCATATCACTTGAAGGACCACCGATTCACATTTGGACACGTGTAGTGTGATCCCATATAATAATTAAAATAGTGGGACTTCTTATAATATGTGGGTCCATGTTACACGTGTCAAAATATGTATGGAAGGTCTCTATTTAACATGGAAAACCAGATGCTTCTAATAATTTGCCGTGATTCCAATATATAGAGCAACATGAACATATAAATTTTTTAGAAAATATAATGGGTTTAAATTTCTATTTGATCTTTGGACTAGAGATATTCTCATTCCTACATGAACATTTGATGCAACCAGATCTAATTATATGGTTATTTATGGCAATTAACTTTAATGTGTAACAATTGAATCGATGGTTTTCCCCTGATTAAGGATTGTGACTTTGAATCTGTACTTATTAAAATCTGTAATTGGATATTACTTATATGTTTTTTTTTTTATATATGTATGAAGGGTGGGAGGGAAATATGGCGAAGGGCAATCGTGGAACTTCCAAAGCACCGTTACCAGAAAGCATGACCAGATAGATCGTGCAATAATATCTTTGTTTAATTAATGTTGTGTGGAAGTTTATGGTTTTCTTTTTTATTTTCAAGAAATTAATGTTGTGTGGAAGTTTATGGTTTGTCTTTTGTTTTTCAATAAATTAACGTTGTCCGAAATAATAAATTATTGCTACATGTATTATACTAATTACAGTATTAATTTCTTTTATACTACTTATACTATCAATTTTGTTAAGTAAAAATAATTACTTACTTTCTAAATTTATAGTTTTATTAATTAAATATTATATTTTGCATAAAATTGCAAGTTTATGTTTATCATTCTATTCTAATTTTAAAGTTTGGGTAATTAATTTATTAGTCCCTATATTTTGACAAAACACATTGTTTAGTCCATGTATTTTCAAAAATACACGGTAAAGTCCCTAACGTTTTTCTCGGTGAACTGTTTAGTCTCTAACGTTTTTCTCGATGAACTGTTTAATCCCTGCCGTTAGACTCTCATGAAGATTCTGTTAGTCAATTTGGACTTGTGTTCTTCTTTTCCTTTATTTTCATTTCTTTTTAACTCTAATGCATCTGAAATCAACTTTGAGTGTTATTCTTCTTGATTTTCTTCTTAATTGTTCAAATTCATAAGTATTGGGTCTGTTCTTTTTGTTGTTCTCCATACAAATAGCTTATTCTTCTAAATTGGATTTCCTCTTCTGAAGTTTGAAGGTAAATAGTAAAGGGTAATTTAGTCATTTCCGAAGTCATAAACGATAAAAAATCTAACAAACAGATAGAAGGACTAAACAGTTCACTGAGAAAAAATTTAGGGACCTTACCATGTGTTTTTAAAAATATAGGGACTAAACAGTATGTTTTATCAAAATATAGAGACTAATAAATTAATTACCCTTAAAGTTTTGATCATAATATTCGATAAATTAGTATATTAAAGAATTATTTCGGTAGATGTTATAATAGAACATTAATAATGTAACATTGATAAATTATATTTTTACTAAAATAATATACGAAGCACAATGACATATGTACAAATCTGAATATGGATTATGAGGATACCACCTGAGGATTATTATAAGGTTGATGAAATGGAATCAAACCATCATCTCGTATTATCGACCATATAACTCAAGTTGTTTAAGAGGAGAATGAGAGAGAGCCAAATGTTGTTTCTTTTTTTTTTATTAGGTTAGAGTTATATGGTGTAACTATATATTTATATAGATGGTAATTTAGGGCAAATCTTAATTACCCATAACTCTAATCTTGCTTATCTAAGTTATGAACAGATTATATTCGACCTGAATATATTTCCTATATCTTCCACTCGCACATAGCAGAACATATTCCTTATCTTGTCTCATTCATATTTATAAATAGTTTGTGCAACCAACATATGTTGAGAGCTCTAGTGTTATACAATGATTAGAGATATATAGCCTCTTGGTCCGCATTTATTAAATCTAGTATTATAAAATCCTTGCAGATGTACAAACTTTTTATTAAACATGTATCGTAAAAGGTTATATGATTTATCCTAGATTCCATATCACATTCACTGTAATTCAAATGATCTCTATACTTTTCTATTTGCACAATTACGCACATGTGTATAATTATCTCGATAGTGAAACATATGAACTCTAAGATGTGAAAACACAAAAATATTTCCCTCACTTCTTTAGTCGGACCCTTCCAGGAATAATCACCAATGGCCCTTACAAGAGCAACCTTCCAAGATAGCCATATTATATTATATTTCCAGAATAAGTTAAGGATTTGAAAAACTACAGTTTTACGAAGTGAGGCTCACACTAGGAAAAGTTGAGATCGTCATTTTCCATCTCATGGTCGCTAAGCACACATGATATGAATATAAGTGCTAATGAGTCCTATCATTTCCTTTTGAAAGAAGTGCATGTCCCTCATATGAAAACATCTAATCATAGTCCACTTCTTTAACAATTACTCTCGACTAAAAAAACAAAAGACTTAAAGTTACTATTTAACTTATCTTTTACATTAAATGCAATATATATACTTTTTTACATCTCGAGCCTAGTTTCTTAAACATGCTCAAGGTATCATGAGCAAAAATGATCAACCCTAAGTAAGGCATCTCCCTAATAAGAAAATGGTAAATCTGCTTCAACCATCATAGACCTAACCATATAAAAAAATTATATTTCTCCTCCTGGCAACATAATTTTGTTGTGTAATGTTCACTTCCTTTTTTATCACATAAAGCTTTGAATTCTTTTAAAAGACATTCCCGACTGTGGAAGTTCTTAAAGCTTTTATCTTCCTATCTAATTGACTTTCAACAAGTTTCATAAACTTTCTAAAGCAATTTAAGGCTTCAGACTTGTGAGAGATCAAATAGACATGATCATACCTGATATAATCATTAATAAAAATGATGAAGTATTAGTCCTCATTCCTTTCCCTCACATTTATTGGACCACAAATATAAAACATGATTAATGTCAAGAGATATTCAACTCTAGTAGCATTCCAACTGATTTTCTAAACATCTTTCCCCTAAGATATGACTCATAAAGGGGAAATCCAGGATTAGCTAACCAACTCATTTGATTTTGGTCTATGTGGTTTAATCTAGCATAGCATAATAAAACTACTTCCAAAGCCACACAATGATCGTCTGAATGGACTTTCCACTCCGTAAGATGTTGCAAGGACCAAAACATCTAGGAGATTGTCGGAATGGGCCCTTGAAATGACAGAATTTGATATCCATTACAATCCAAGAAAAGCTTTGAAAGCTCAGGCATTCGTAAACTTTCTAGTCGAAATCTCGAACGGTGAAAAAGGCTCAACATCGGGAGATGTCTGGGAAGTATATGTAGACGGAAGCTCAGAACAAGGGGAGCAGGCATCATGGTCTTTGTAAGTGGCACTATTGCCAGAATCAAATAACATAGTCGAATATGAGGCACCATTACATGGAATAAGGATCATCAACATCATCATACCCGGTCGAGCTATCATTAAAAGTGACTCAAAACTGGTACTCAGTTAATATGACAAGCAGTTACAAGGCTAAAGAGCATATCATGAAGCAATACCTCTTACTGGTAAAAGAGCTCCTCACTCTAGCAAAGAAAAACCACTATCTGGAGGTGCAAAGTATTCCATGGGAGGAAAATTCTGAAGCAGACAGGTTGGCCAAGGCAACATTGGAAATAAAGGGCTCAAAAAACTGCCCCCCGCCAGATAGGGGAAAGAATCCAACCAAGCATCGAAAAAATCAAAGTTATGGTTATTGACTTAACTAACAAATGGTTGTACTCTCTATACCAATATCTCTCCTAAGGCATACTACTGGAAGGCTCAAACAAGAGGATAAAGGTAACCCAAAATCGAGGAAGTCTTATATCGCCTCTCTTTCAGCCACCTCGGGCTAAAATGTATAGGCTTCACTAAAGCAAGCTATGTACTCCACAAGATCCATGAAAGCCATCGTGCATAGGGGATTCTAATAGCCTCAAATGGCCTAAGACATGGTCAATTTTGTAAAGAAACATGTGCCTTGCCAAAGCTACACAATAATGACTAGGTCCCCAGCCTCAGTCATGAAGGTCATCCAAATAGCTTGGTCGTTCGCCACGTGTGGGATTGACATTATAGCCTGTCCATGGTATCTCGATAGAGAAAGTATTTGATCATCGCAGTAAACCACTTCACCAAGTGGTTAGAAGTAGAGCTAGCCTCCAAAATCACTTTGACTCTGATTATCAATTTCATCAATAGGTAGAAAAATAGAATGATCGAGGTCATAAACAAAATCATCGTGCAAGGCCTCAAAAAAATGTTGGAAAGGCTCGACTCTGACTGGCTCAAACAGCTACCCATTGTGTTATAGGCCTATAAGACAACACCATGAATAGCTATGGGCAGAACACCTTTCTTGCATACGGGATTGAAGCCTTCGGTCTAGTTGAGATAAGAGCTACAAGTCCTCGTCAAACTTTCTACTTCAAAGCAAACAACAAGACCAACATGAGGCATCAGTTGGATCTCATCGAAGAAATGAGAGAAAGATGTTGGAATTCGACGATGCAATAAAAACACAACAAGAAATTAAAACCAAAATTCAAGCCAGAGGATCCATGTGATTAGATTAAAACAAAAAGAAGGTTTGATCACCAACCTTAGATGTAGTGAAGATTCAAGCATGTAGCTTAGAGACAATGTCGGATTTAGTGCATGTTTGACAAACAAACACCCTCTACTGGTATCCACACGAGCAATCAATGAAATCCACACGAGCAATCAATGAACAGACAACATGTTAGAGCCAATTAGATACCAAAGATAACCGGAGAGCCCCAAAACAAATTCTTAATTATGGGAGTTTATGTAAATTTGGCTGTCAAAATATGTGTAACCCTAAATTCTTATGAACACATGTTTATAGGCTGAAAATAAACAATACTAAATAAACAAATTTATTTATTATTATTTATTTCGGATTTTAACCCTATTAAATATGGGTCATGCCAAAGTCGGGTGCATTGGATTTTCTTCTTGAGGCAAGGGTTAAGGGTAATGGTTACGTCTTAACGATCATTTGGTGGTTAGACTTGATATGGATAGTAGGACTTTCCTGGCCCTAGACATGGGATGAAAAGTATCAACAAATTCTATCCAACTGAGAGTCACATAAGATGTGATTTGGAAATGTTTCTTACCTAAATAACTGAGGCTTAGGTGTACAAGCTCAGTTTGACTAACTCAAAGTGGAATATGGATCTTGGTCCACTACTTACATATACTGACATGAATTATTTAAAACGAGACGTTAATTAATATAATGGTATAATTAAAAGACCTTGTATTAATCAACCGTAATTTAATCTTTGCAGATATAAATGGCTGCAACAAATGCTTTTTCACTACAATTAGTTCTTGAGAAGGACAGGCTAAATGGATCAAATTTTCTCTAATGGGCTCAAAACTTGAGAATAGTTCTCATGTTGGAAATGTGTCCTAAAGAGAACCGTTTTAGAATACTTCTACGATTAGTTAAATGTTCATTAAAAATTATTTGATTTATTTAAATAAGTATGATTTACTATTAAAGGCATTTGTCTTTTATCACATAATCAATTAATGATAAAAGGTCCATAAGTTATAATCAATATATGAAGTGTTCATGTAAGAAGAATCGAGACAGAATTTTATGCAACCTGAAATTATAATAATCTTAAATAAACCCAAGTCGATGCATTATTTAAAAGGACTACTATAATATTGCGGAGACTTGCTTGTGATAATGTTTTATATTCCTGTAGCTGATCTCACAAGCTATAGATATGTGGATGTCCAGACATTTACATGGATGGATATGAAAGAGTTCATATGCATTAGAGATCCAGCTTGAAATATCAGATGGATAATCAATCTCAGTGCCACTAGTGGTTTCACAGGTGCTAGTAAGTGCAGATAATACTCAAACTTAAATAATCATCATTGTAATCTTGAACTATAAATTTAAATACTTTAACATTGATTCTAATACAACTTGAGAGAGTGTATACATGACAATGTTTGGGTATTGCATGAAGTATTCCAAGGTAATTGTATGACATATTAAGCATTCATCCGATATGAGAGATATATCATTAGCCACTTGTAGGAGACTTACTCTAAATCCTTGCAAAGTGATAGATTAGAGGTTGAACTTGGAATTTCATGAATTTGTCTGTTTTGAGTAACTCAGTTTGGACAAGTAAACAAGTGTCTATATATATGTGGTTTTTCACATTCCATAACTACGAGTCATTTGGATATAGATGATGAATGATCTAACTACCCTGCAACTATATACTAAAAGGTAAAAATCAAATATCAATATAACTTCTTATGGCCCTAGGAAAAGGAAAAAGTGAACGCTTTTGTTTCAAGTTGTCGTTCTAGTTTAAGTAGAATTGCAATAAATGATTGTTAAGTTATATATTTTAATTTAATAACATGAATTTTTTAAGTGGATTACTATATCCAGCCCCATTTTTCCACCTCTAGTCCCGAAAAAAGACGTTACCGCCCTTTAGCCCAAAATTGAAATCTATAAACTCTCTTAAACTCTCCCAAACGCATTTTTCCTGAAATCAAGGATTACACGTTTCATGGCGAGCAATCCGTTATCACCGGAAAGAGACGAGAATGACCAAACCGCTGAAGTGGAGGTATTTTTCCGATTCAACATATAATGATTTCTGTTAAAAATTTTGAAAAAATTCGAAATTATGCAGTCGAGCGTGTGAGCACTATGCCCCACCACATGGTGGGGCGTATGGCTATTACGCCCCACCATGTGGTGGGGCATGATTTTCACACGCCCAACCATATGGTGGGGCGTAATGCTCACATGCCCGACTACTCTGAAATTTGGATTTTAGGGTTTAGGTACCGAAAAATTGATGAAATCGACCGTAATACAATCTAATGTTAGTTATTTATCATTTGCAGGTTCCGTTAGAAGATTTTGGCGGGAACGGCTGTAGACACCGAGTCGGAGGACCTGTGATGAAAACCCACGATAAACGGCAAAAGCGGTTGATTCCATTAATTTGAAAATTTAAAAGTCGAGAAAAATCTCGGAGAGCCGGCACTTGCGAGTACGTTCACCATTTTATCGGTGGAAGAGAAGGCCCCGAATGTCAGACGCCGGTAGAAGGATGACAAGCATCGCGCTCGGCAGGCGAGCGTTGTCCCACGCACGCCAGGCGCGGTGCTCGGCGCGTCAAACGCTCATCCAAATGGCGGTTGACGCGCGCCCGACGCTCATTGGGCGATCGCCCAACTTTCATTGGGCGTTGCCCAACTCGTTGGGCAAACGCCCAATGAACGTTGGGTGTCGCCCGGCAAGCGTTGGGCGTCGCCCAACTCGTGGGGCGAACGCCTAACGATCGTTGGGCGCGCGCCCAACAAATGTTGGGCGTACGCCCAACGATGGTTGGGCGCGCCCAACAGAGGTTGGGCGCCGCCCAACCTTGGGATCCGTGCCTATAAAAGGCACGGATCACTATGTATTCAAGGAGGGAGCTCTTTTTGGGGAAAATTTTATTCCTAGAGAGAGAAATTAAAATTTTATAAGAGTTAAATATTGGACAAAAAACACCAAAAAACCATAACTCGTGGAATCAACCGACTTCAACTGTCAATACCGATCTTGAGGTATTATCCGAGGACTAGACTCGTTTAATTTATTTATTTCATTTATTTATTTTATTTATAGTTTTGTTTATTTATTTATTTCATTTGTAGTTTTTATTTATTTTATTTGTCACTTTTATTTATTTATTCGTATTTATTTAATTTCCGTCTCGTATTAAATAAACGTTTGGTTTTGTTTTGAAATAAAACAGACCTCGTTGTGTGTCCCAATACGAACCGTGACCCGGTTTAAGGGTAGTTCGGGACTAAAACGTTGTAAATATAGAATTTAAAAGTGTTTTTCCTAATTAACGTTTTGAAATAAAACATCGTTTTGGGAGGCTCCGCTATAGACTATGACCCGATTTGGGTAGTTCGGGGACCAAAATGATAGAATAGAGTAGATCTAAAGCTTTTTAATAAATCTGGAAAGTATAAGGACTGTTTCTGTAAATCTTTCTTTTCTGTCACTAAAAGCAGTTTAGCAACGGAGTTTCCGTCGGTAAAGCTGCTGGAATCCGAAAAATGCCTTTTTAACCCTCTTCTCTTAACTTTTTGACATTTATACTTGTATCCATATATATATAATTATGTAAGGGTAAATTACATCCATGGCCACTGAACTTTACCCATTTTCACATTATGGCCATTGAACTTCATTTCTTCCCGGTATGGCCATTGAACTTTACACTTTTTAACACCGGTAGCCACTCAATTTTAACTAACTTCTCAAAATTACCGTTAACGATCGTTAACGACCTCAAAATGAAAATATTCAAGAATTAAAGTTGTTCAGAACGACATTTACTATGAAATCACATTTTTTATTTTCGAAAATCACATTTTTTGGAGTTTTCTCTCTCTAAAAATTCACTTTCTCTCTCCTAACCAAACAACACCCAAATGACCTCAAAACGAAAAATTTCAAGAATTAAAGTTCCTTAGAATATCATTAACTCTTTGGATTTTTTATTTTTAACCGTAAACAGTCGTTTTGAGACGTTAAGTGGCCACCGGTGTTAAAAAGTGTAAAATTCAGTGGCCATACCGGAAGAAATGAAGTTCAGTGGCCATAATGTGAAAATAGGTAAAGTTCAGTGACCATGGGTGCAATTTACCCAATTATGTAAACTATCTATTAAAATTATTTTGGGGTATATGTTTTTCTTTAAATTCATTTAAACTATATTAATTTATTATTTTGGGGGTTATTCTCTATATATTTATTATGTAAAAAACTATTTTAGTTTAAATGTTGTTTTCTTATTTATGAGCTTTATTTACTATTTTTACATTTATTTACTATTTTTACATGTTTTTAAATTAGAATAAAAGTGTATCATACATGATTTTAAAAACCGGATCGGACCGGCCGAACGAACCGGTTCGACCGTGAACCGGCCATGCATCCGGTCCGGTTATACATCTTTGGGGTCAAAGTTGTTGATCCGGTGTAACTCGGGATCAACCGGTGAACCGGTATCAAACCGGTAACTCGGTATGACCCCGGTTTTTGAAAAAGGAAAATGTAAAATTACAGATTCAAAGTTTGAAGTTATTTGATATCTATCCTCCATGATCTGAGCTTGATGGAAGATGCTGAAGATGATTTTGCTGTCCAAGAAAAGAAGAAGAGAGAAGAAAACTGAGAAAAATGGAATCGTATTAATGGAGAAAAACAGTGCTGAATTTTTTTCAGATGAGCGGCGTATTTGGGGAAGATATTAGGAAGAAAACCTAGTTGTGGACCCTTAATTCCATTTCATCTCAACCATTCATCATGATTTGGATGAGTGGCTGAAAATGAATCTTATAATCCCAATAAGTCATTGATAAATGTGACTCTATATATTTTAATTTCTTTTTATATATTAAGTACAGCACACGTACTGATTGCTTTTCATCCATCAATTACTTGCTCTATCATTCTACCTAAATTCATTTTCATTTAATATGCATAATATTTTGATTTGTAATTGTTCATATTTTAAGTTTCTAATTATTTATTTTCAATTTATTAATTTCACTAAAAATAAATACAAATATTCGTATATACTATTATTTATTATATAAGCATTTTATTATATATATTATTAATTTATATATATATATATATATTATTTTTAATATAATCCGGTTCAACCAATCCGAGTCAACCGGTTGAACCCATTGACCCCTGACCCAGTTATCAGTCCGGTTCGATCTCCGATCCGGTTTTTAAAACATTGGTATCATATCTAGTATTATATTCATTACTATTTTTACTTATTAATAACCATAGTATACATATCTTTTATTTACCTTATTTTTAATCTATAGGTGTAAATACCATTTTTACCCAGATGTATATATATTTCAAATATATTATAGTGGGTGGGTTTTGAATTTAATTGGTTCATTATTGTAATTATGTTCAAGTGAGAATTAATTGGAGGAAAATGGGAAAAATAAGCCACAAAAAAGATTACAATTTGATTATGAAAATTAAAGGTATTTGGAGAGTTTCAAAATGTAAATAAGAGTTTTGAACTTCTTTTTGGTTCCAAATGGTTTTCTAAACGTCATGTTTTGAAATCTTAACCCGTTCCAACAACGGATTAAGCAAGCCTTGTAATTAAAAGCGTTTTTTTTTGTAAATAATAGAGCTTTGCATCATTTTACGTTTAATGGTTTTGTACAAAAATAAATGGACTTGTATGCTTAATCATGTTTTCGGTTGAATGTGCATTTTTTACGTTTTCAAGCACTCGAGTCGTTCCAACGGCGATTCGAGTGAAAAGCAAGTAAATCAACGGGGTTTTGAAACGGGCCTAAATCGTTCCAACGGCGATTAAGGCACGAACCATGTAAATAAGGTGTTCTTTGGGGAGTGAAGATTAGTTTAGACTTCATGTATAAAGTATATCTCAGGTTGTAATTAATGAATTCTCCTATCTCTCTCCTTCTTCTACATACTCTAAATTCATGTAAATGGGTGATTCTTTATCAAGATGACTTTCAATAATATATGCTTAAAACGGTTTTCAAAACGAGAAAGAAAAGGTTTCAAATGAATTTTAAACTTAAAGAAATATGCGATTAGTCCGTTAGCGCCTAACATGCCTAGTAGGAGGCCGGTGGTTCCGAACCGGGCGATGTCGGGGTGTCTGGTAGCCTTTCTCCGGAAAGGAGCTAGCCTTCTCGGCTCGTACCTAATTTCTCGAACCCTCACCGGTCTCCCGCAAGGGATCGATGTTCATTTCCCATTCGTGGATGGCGACTCTTCCATACTCCGAGCTCCGGCCCTGCCGAGCAGCTTGATTCCGCGATTGGTTGCTTTCGGCGCCAATCACAGCATCTGTCGTCAAAGGTGTCCACCCCCGGGTCTTCCGGGCGAGGCCGCGGCACCTACAAGTGGCAACTCTGTTGGGGAAGTAGAGAAATTTGATTCCGGAAGGTGTGTATTAAGCCTATAACGGGGACGGATCGTATTATTTCTTTTCGTATGCATTCATATGCATTATTGCAAACCTTTTGGGTAATTTCTGCGAAACCTCTAGCGAGAGTCCATTCGTCGCTCGAAAGAGGCTAGTGTAAGTTCTCCCTTACAGTAAGGCGTCGAAGGGTCCCCATCCATTCGATAGGGGCGAATTCGTGCGGTCCTGTGAGGTCCCGCGATCAGTCGTGTCAGCATATAGTAGCCTTAGAAGTTTTCCTTAGGATTACCCGTTACCATTTTTGATGTGATGAATGGATCAATTCGTGTTTTCAAATTGCCATGATACGTGTCTAATCCTAAAATACATAAAGAAAATGAAACGAGACGTTAATATATAATCTTAAACCGATATATAAACTACCCCAAAGCATCAAAACGACTCGAACTAAAGACGACTTAGTCATCTCGTATGAATGAACTTGTGCGGCCCGCCTGGTCCCTTTCCGTGTCCCGAAGAAGGCACATGTTCAGGAAATACGTTGTGATATAAGCGCGTTGTTGTCCTCAAATTAGACTCTAGCAAGTGCACTAGATACAAGTAATAAAGTGATAAGTTAAGTATCGTCTCCACAGGGATTGAGATTCAAATGTATATCAGAAATTGTTGGTAAACAGCGTGTGTGTGTCAAATAAGCTTTCTTCTTTTTAAGTTGATTGTGTGATGTTGGTTTAGTGAGATGTAAGAGGTCTGATGCAGTAAGAAATTTGATAGCTTTGTAATGATTTAGATAATAGAACAGGCTCGACACGGCCGAACAGGTAGTGCTTCGTCTTACAACATTCACATGAAATAGAAGATAATGCCAATGAAGCCAAAGTAACAGTTTTGAAGTAAGTTTGAGTCAACTTTCATGTGTTCTCAAACTCCTAAGACTTACTAGCACCTCTAGCGTCCTAAAGATACGTTCTTTCTAGCATTAAGAACAAAACTGCATTTCTTGGTTAAGAAAACCCTTGACACAACCATCTAACTGGTCAGCTTCAAGGTTGTGTGATTAATAGAGATATCAGTGAAGATGAAAGCAGTGTCCTATCATCCATCTAACACATAAATAAATGCCTAGGCATGAAAGTTAAAGCCTCATTAATCACAACATTGGCGAAATACTAACTATTCATTAAGAACGATTGTAAAACTTACATAACCGGGTCGGCCTGGCCATGCCCATTCAAAATGGACTACTCACTAATATCGAGCAGTGAGCAGTCGGTAGTTCTTGATACAGCTTGAGACTCCATGGGAGCTCTTCCTTCTTTCTTTCTACAACTAGTCTACTTGTCTAAAAACTACTGAAAATCCCCACCTCCCTATCTTTCCTTTACTTAACCTACTTAAAGAGAAAGACAAGGGCAAAATCGGTACAACTTTCGTACCCTTCCAGCAAAATAAGTCAACTAAACACTACAACCGAAATAAAATGAAATGATTAAAAATCCATTGACCCTTGAACACTCAAGGGGTTGATATTTCATGTCATCTTGCTACTTTTAGAAATCCCATCGCAACACACTTTCACCTGCCGCTCTGCCTCTGCCTCTGCCACCACTAACCTGTCGCTGTCCGTCATTGGATAATCCGGCGTTTGACCGCTGGATACAAGAAAGGCTCCACTCCTCTTTGGCATTAGCAAAACAAGCTGTTTCCAGCGAGTTTAGCATTTATTTTGCTTATCTGCATAAAGACAATAATCAGCACTCATTCTTCACCAAATGACATAAAAATACCCAAATTCCCTTATAAATACTATGTTAAACTTAGTAAATTTTATGCCTAACAAATACCCCCAAATTGAATCTTTGCTTGTCCTCAAGCAACAAATTGTAAGAAGGAATCAGAAGAAGAGTTAGGAATGAAATTTGTTCAGAGAGTGAAGGGAGAAACAAAGATTGTTTTGTGTAATAAGGAAATGAACAGATGCACGCTCAGATTTCATTTGACGAATTAATGCTTGTTGTAAACATCGTGTCCTTTTTGCTCAAGACTTTCCTTAAATCTTAAAATTTAGATTTCCTCCTTCACAAAAAGCTACCTACTTGCCATACATGCCTCACTAAGGAATGGAATAATTCACTCACTCTCGTATGGCATTTACTTACCACAGGAAAAAGAATGTGATTTCACTCCTCAGCTCAGACACCACACCCTTAGGGTGCGAGTTTGCCTATTGGTCCCGAATCTAAGGGTCAAAGTTCCTCTAGACATAGTCCAAAGGACTTTATAACGGTTGTAATGTAAGGCTTAGGTTCAGATCTGACAGTGACAGGCTATTTCAGTGTACGAACTCTGTCTTTTTGCGATTTATTTAGCCTACACAGCCTACATTGATTACTTTTATTCCCTCATTTAGCTTATTTACACAACCTGTTTTCTCATGGCCCAGTACTCTTTTTATCGTTTTTGAACAGTCATTCAGGTTCCTCCCTCCCACATTATATTCCCTAGTCCTTTCAATCTTTTCCTAAGCAATGTTTGCTCAATCACTTATTTCTGTATAACTTAAGCACGTGATTTTATTTTAAACAATTGGCTTTTCGAAGCATAAGACAGAATTTGGGGTGTTTTAGAGTTTTAAGTGAAGGGAGAGGGCTTATCATTCGTGGTTCTTTCAGAAAGAGCAGGTCATGGCTCGACTTGGCTATCCTAATCATTGGAGTGCATAGCACATGTGCCTTTTGTGTAGCGGAGAGGATAACTAAATGCCTTTTTCCTCCTATGAAAGTTAGAACTAATCACCATATCAACAGGGCACCAAGGCAAATTCTCCCTAAAGATAGTGAGCGCTGGCCCACTCAAAAAGATCGAATGCATACCATAGATGCTTTCTTAGGCTCAAGTTCTCACTATTTTTGGGGAAATGCAGTAAGGCAATGGTTACTAATTTTGAAAGAGGAATTAAAAATTAAAATTTTTTGGAACTTCTTGATTTAGGGACACACAATGCAAACAAGCAAGTAATACTAAACTACTACATCAAAACATGCACAGTCTGTTCTTTGATTCCCGCCGAACACAAAATAAATTACTAGAAGGTGAATAAATAGGCAGAAGAGAAAATGAACACAATTATCACAATAAGTACTGAGGATATATGCAACAGAAATTCTCAAGGGATATTTGTTCTACATCAAATTACATACACAAGCAAAATTTAAAGCATTTATCATGTCAATGCCCGCATAAATTGTGATATACAATCCCCACCCCCAAAAGAAAACCAAACATTGTCCTCAATGTTATGAACACGACAGCAGATTGAAGAAAAGTTAAAGCATAGATATTCATGCAAAGCAAAACATGACAGAATAAGGGTATTAGAGGTTACCAAATGCTAGGACAGCGATAATTTTGACAGATCAGGCGTGATGGGAGAGAGAGGAGTTAACCTCTCTGTCCACAGTGGCAGGAATGCCATCCTCTTTTGAGGGCGTACCAGCATTAGTATTAACATGAGCACTAGCAGGTGTTTCAGGCACTTTGCTTACCGGACTTTTTTCAGAAAAACCAGAAGGACTTTCCTTTCCATGCTCCTCAATACAAATAGTCTTGAGCATATCGATCTCGCCTTGTTGAGACGCGTATTTTTGCTCCATGGCGAATATCATCTCGCGGTTTGCCAGATTCTGGGCAAACAGGGCGTTGAATCGATCCATTATGTCCTCGCTGGAAAGCTTTGCACACTTCTTATAAAAGTCCAGGTCCTTTGGCTTCTCGACTTGTTCAGAGTCAGAGGACACTGACACTGTTGGCTCGCTTTTCCTTTTTCGGCTCTCATTCTGCCTAGATGTAACAAAGTCAGACATCCATACCCACTTTCCGTTCACCATTTTTCCGAACAGCATTTTCTGGAGGCTCTTGAGGTCAATCGGGTCTGGATGATTCACAATCGTGAGATGAGAGTGGTCTTCTAGCTTAAAGACCCCGATTGATTCCGCGATTCCAGTGACGATGCTCCCACAACAGATGATCGACGAGTTTTTCTTGCAAAAAGCGCTGATGTATTCTCCGAACCAGAATCCCAAATTCATTCTCGGTCCAACTGCCATACTCCACAATGCGGTGAGATCTGCATGTGGCATGGTGGCTTGGTTTTCCCGGGCGAAGATTGTGCCGGAGATCAACTTGTGCAAATACCGAACGGCATAATCATCGATATTGGAAGCCTTGGACGAACTACAGTCGTAATGTTTCTGTCCCGAAAGTGAGTCCCAGAAAGCCACAGTGTCGAAAACATCAGGCGTTGTGGTGAATGCCTCTTTATAGCTCTCGGATTCTAGATCGTCATCATCTGTAGCACCCAACATTTGATTGAATAGGTTGAGCGACGGCCGCTGGGAGTGACCCATGAGTCAAAAACTGAACTTTCCCTCTTCCTCAGGATCGGTGATCTCCACATTGTGCTTAAAAGTGGCCAAGAACTCGAGTGTCAGTTCCCGATAGGCAGGTTCCGTCATTTCAAAGAAACATTCAAAGTGTCCTGCCTTCATTAGAGTGCGCACACGATCTTCGAGCTTCAGCCGCCTTAGGGTTTCCCAACAAACTGTTCGGATGGGTCCGAACTGAAGTTTTGTTAACTCTTCATAGTAAGCTTGTACAGTTGTGTCTTTAAACTGGGCGAGTTTCTTGACCAGCTTTTCGTCTGGGACAAAAGCTACAGTGCTTGGCTCAGCCATCTTTGCTTTCTCTTTTTCTTTCTTGGAGGATCCCTCAATTTTAACGTGTTTGCCTGAACCACGGGTTCTCATTTCATTCTCTTTTTTAAGTAAGGTTTCCCAGTGGTACAGGGCACAGAGCATGAACTGCCTCAGTGAAAAGAAATATCAAAGAAAAGAAAGAAGTATGGTGAATGACGAACCGTTATGAGATAAAGCTTCTTTAAGTAGGGGAGAAGATACGTCTTCTCGCCAATCTGTCATTATTAGGTCGAATCAGAGTATGCCACCTGGACAGATTGGCAAAAAGGCGCGTATATTCGAATTGGAACGAAGGGCGATGAACGGTCATGATTTGAATTTAGAATTTATTGCCCCCTAGCCGTTCAATCTTATCGAGGAAAAACAGGCGGATGAGTGCCTATGGGTATAGGAGTGGACGTTTCCACTTTTACCTATTTTTAATTTTTTTTCTACCGCCCTAATTTCCACGATAAATCCTTCCCTACTAAACAGGTACAATTGTACTACCACACCCTTTGGAATGAGTTGTGGGTTTTACAATTGTGCCTGGCCAGAAGATACTTATCAAGAATCAAAATTCAACACATATGACACTTTTTAACAAAAATAAAAAATTAATAATTAAAATGCAAAGTTACTTGTGCTACAATTGGTGTTTATAGCGGACACCTTGTTCTCGTGCTTTTACTGACTCGGGGGGTCCTGGAAATGAACGGTATCAATCTTCCTCGTGTGATCGTTCTCTAAATATGGCTTTAATCTCTACCCGTTCACTTTGAAAGGTTCCTGACCTTCCCTGCCAATCTCAACTGCTCCATGACTAAACACCTTGTGCACCTTATAAGGTCCCGTCCATCTTGACTTTAGCTTCCCAGGAAACAACCCGAGTCTTGAGTTGTACAGGAGGACTCTCTGACCTTCTTGGAATGTTTTGGTCTGGAGTTTTCTATCATGCCACAGCTTAGTCTTGTTTTTGTAATTCACAGCATTCTCATATGAGAACAGTCTAAATTCCTCCATTTCGTTCAGTTGCAAACTTCTCTGTTCACCAACAGCCTGCGTCTCAAAATTTAAAAATGTTAACGCCCAAAATGCACGGTGTTCCATTTCCACCGGTAGGTGACAAGATTTTCCATACAACAAACGAAACAGAGACATTCCAATTGGTGTTTTATAAGCGGTGCGATATGCCCATAGAGCATCATCGAGCTTGTTCGCCCAATCCCTCCGAGAGTTGCCTACAGTTTTCTCTAAAATTCGTTTTATTTCCCTATTGGAGATCTCTACCTGTCCACTGGTTTGTGGATGGTATGGTGTGGCTACCCTGTGGGAGACTCCAAGTTTCCCCATTAATTTTTCAAATTTCGCATTACAAAAGTGGATCCCTTGATCACTGATGATCACTCGCGGGACACCGAATCTGGCAAACAGCCTTTTTAGGAATTTTACTACCACACGAGCGTCATTGGTGGGACTAGCCATTGCTTCGACCCACTTGCTCACATAATCTACGGCCACTAAGATGTATTTATTTCCTAAGGATGTAGGGAATGGTCCCATAAAATCTATGCCCCAGATGTCAAAAATTTCGCACACAACTATGTTGTTGAGGGGCATAGCATTCCGAGCCGAGATGTTGCCTGTTCCCTGGCACTCATTACAAGTGCTAACGAACAGATGGGCATCTCTAAAAAGTGTTGGCCAAAAAAAACCCGATTGAAGAACCTTAGACGCAGTTCTGCTAGCGCTATGGTGTCCTCCGGCTTCACGGTCATGACAATGGCTTAGAACATCCTGTCCTTCTTCGTGTGATATACATCTTCGAATGATTTGGTCCGCGCACAACCTGAAAAGATAAGGGTCATCCCAAAAGTAATATTTGATTTCAGAGAAAAACTTCCTTCTTTGATTCGTGGATAGGTTGTGTGGCTTGAGCGAAGTTGCAAGGTAATTAGCTATATCGGCGAACCATGGCGCAGACTGTGCAGCATATAGATGCTCGTCAGGAAACCTTTCAACAATCTCTGCTTGTTCCTGACTGCCTTGGTGATCAATTCTTGACAAATGATCAGCTGCGACATTTTCCGTTCCCTTTTTATCCTTTATTTCCAAATCAAACTCTTGAAGCAATAATAACCATCGGATCAGCCTCAGCTTAGCATCCTTTTTAGCGAACAAGTATCGGAACGCAGCATGGTCTGTGTGAACAACGACCTTGGATAGCACTAAGTAAGGTCTGAATTTGTCGAAGGCGTACACAACTACAAGAAGTTCTTTCTCGGTAGTTGTGTAGTTCTGCTGGGCCTCATTTAATGTCTTGCTTGCATAGTAAATGGGTCGGAACTTCTTCTCAATCCTTTGTCCAAGGACAGCTCCCACACAAGTATCGGTTGCATCGCACATCATTTCAAAAGGGTGCTCCCAGTCTGGTCCCGCTAGTATTGGCGAGTTGATCAGCTTGCTCTTCAAGAGTTCAAATGCCTGAACACAGTTTGCATCAAAAGAGAATTCGGCTTCCTTATGAAGTAAAACCGACAAAGGAAGTGCAATCTTTGAAAAATCCTTGATGAACCGTCGGTAAAACCCTGCGTGCCCCAAAAAACTTCGCACATCCTTTACATTGGTGGGAACAGCAAGCTTTTCTATCACCTCTACTTTAGCTTTGTCCACTTCCATCCCTTTTTCTAAAATTTTATGCCCAAGGACAATTCCTCCTGTGACCATGAAGTGGCATTTCTCCCAATTTAAGACCAAGTTAGTTTCCTTGCATCACATAAGCACAGCTTCGAGGTTGTTTAGACAACTATCAAAAGAGTTTCCATAAACCGAGAAGTCATCCATGAATATTTCAACGATTCGCTCCACCATGTCATGAAAAATGGACATCATGCATCGCTGAAAAGTGGCAGAAGCATTGCACAGCCTGAACGACATTCTTCTGTAAGCATAAGTCCCATATGGACATGTGAATGTTGTTTTCTCCTGGTCCCCGCAATGAATTGCGATCTGATTGTATCCTGAGTAACCATCGAGAAAGCAGTAGAAAGCATATCCTGCTAAACGCTCTAGCATCTGAACAATGAAGGGCAAAGGGAAATGATCCTTCCTCGTGGATTCATTTAGCTTTCTGTAATCAACACAAACTCTCCACCATGTAATCGTTCTTGTGGGCACTAACTCGTCTTTCTCGTTGAGGACTACTGTCGTTCCTCCCTTCTTTGGCACAACGTGAACAGGGCTTGTCCACACACTATCAGATATTGGGTAAATAATGCCAGCATCGAGAAGCTTGAGCACTTCTTTTCTCACAACCTCCTTCATGTGGGGATTTAGCCTTCGTTGCGGTTGAACAGTCGGTCTGTGGTCCTTTTCCATCAAGATTCTGTGAACACAGACTGCTGGGCTGATTCCTTTGATGTCATCTATTTTCCATGCGATTGCATTCTTGTTTCTTCGCAAGACCGCTGATAGGGGTCAAAAACCCCTATCTTTGGGTACGGTTTTAGGACGGGTTTTAGCATTATTTAGTTAATAAGCGAGCATTTCTCGCATTTAAATGCTTTTGTGTGAGTTAGTTAGGAATTGGAAACGTTTTATTTATTTTCCGTTGTTTAGGCTCGTTTTATGACCAATTTAGGCAATTACGGCCAAAATAACATGCATAGTATAATTCTGTTATCTTTTGAAGCTAATTGGTCCGTCAAAAGTCACACCAAACGAAGCGTTTGCTCAAAATAAGCGATTGGCGGGTCAATTTAGCCTTTGGACTAATGTTATCTGGAGTTTCTGTACATGCGCAGGTATAAGTTCGGACGAAAAAGGCATCGACGGCAGTCGGCAAGCACACGGGGGCATACCGGGCAAGAATGCTCGACGAGCGGGCCTCCGTAGGCCATGCCTGCTCGCCGAGCAGGCCCCTGGAGGCCTGCTCGCCGAGCAGGGCGCTGCTCGTCGTGAGTAGCACCTGCTCGCCGAGCAGCTCGCCCTGCTCGGCGAGCAGACCTGCGGGAATTGGTCAAAAAGACCAATTCCGCCCCCACGATGCCACGACGGACCCCACGACTTCCTACCTGCATAAGGACACGAAAATAGGTCAAAAAGAGGGCCGAGCCACGCCTATAAATAGAGTTTTTCCAATGTAAATTAGCATCTTTCATTATTTGTAAATTATCTTAGCTTTCCCCTTGAATTTCCTCTCCATCTCCTCCATCTTCATCAACCTCCATTGAAGCTCCTTCAAAGCTGTTCTCGAGGAATATTCAAGGTCCGTCCTTAAGACCTAGGAAGCCGATTGCAGAGTAGACAGGTTCCTTGAAAGGGATTTTCGTATCTCCTTTTACTTTTCCTTGTTTTTACTCTTTGATACAGTCTATGAATCCTAGGCTAATTGTATCCTGTGACATTATCATTCATCTTTAATAATATTTTAGCTCTTATTTTGTTCTATGATTAATTGTTTAATCTTTGTCTTACGCTTTATTCAATTGGTTTAACTCATTCAAAAGCCCCAAAATCGAGTAGGCACATATTGTGAGCTGAATCTGACCTAGTCAGAGCCTAGGAGATTGATGACCTCTTAGTTGATTAAGCCCAAATTGCTGAGCCCTAGACCTAGTTTCGGCCTTACAAGGGAATCACGCACTAGGAACTTCAGGAGGGTAAGTAGTGTTAATCGCCTTGAATACAAGTGACTTAGATTAGGTTTTTAACCAATAGACCTAATAACCCAACCTCATTATTATCGTTCATACCATGTTCCTTCGGGTAATTGCATTAGTGAAAGATCAATTAGGAGTAGTTTAACTTAATTAGGCGTAGAATAACTTAGTTAGAACTAGATAACTTAGCTAGGAGTAGCATAATTCAACCTAGGAGTAGATTAACTTAATCAAAACCAATTCAAACCCCACAAAGCCTAGATAACACTTGAGACCTAGTAATTCGATACTTGTGGTAAATAAGTCCTGTGGATTCGATACCTGGACTTTCCAGATTTATTACTTAATAACGACGGGGTACACTTATCCCTTAGTGAGGCTTCTTCACGGAATCCGCATCAAGTTTTTGCGTATAAATAAGTATAGTTATTATTGACAAGTATATGCTATAGGCAAGTATGAATGATATAAACAAGGATATTCACAAAGAATGCCTAAACTAACAAATCGACCTTTGGTTCGATATTGCAGAAGAAATAAATCCCCGGTAGGGTATGCCACATCAACTATTACGTACCTAGAGGTGAGAATGTAAGTTACTTGGGTAATCATCAAAGGTATAATTCTGAACCCTCAACTTACAACTACTACGATCAGGAGCATACGCGATATCCACCGGCGCCCTACATGGCACCCGTGGATACCCTTCCATGTCCCCATTCTAACTCTGATTTTTATGGCAGGCAACCAGAGTACTCAGAAGGAATAATGACCCTCTTAAGAGAGATATCCGTCCGACTGGCAGCCAACGAGGAGGCATGCAGGACCCTGAGTAACCAGCTTGCCGCAATCAGACAAGAAGAAAGGGAATGTCAAGAGGCGTTCCTCTTACAAGAAGAGGCAATTCAAGCCATCGCCCTAAGGAGCGGTAAGGAAGTGGACACACTCGTGGCACCTCCATCGCAAACGCATCTGTCACCTCAGGTAAGTAGGGAACCGGAAGTGGTAAGCAACCCCGGTCCCGCATCTAAAACTCCAGCTCCTGAAGTAGCTGTAGAAAAAGTAGTTAGGCCTTATGCACTAAAACTGCCATTCCCTCAGAAACAGAAAAAGGCCAACTTAGATAAGAAATTTGCTCGGTTTTCAGAAATCCTTAGTAGATTAGAAATCAACATTCCATTAATGGAGGCACTAGAGGAAATGCCGAACTATGCAAAATTTCTTAAAGACATGTTGTCGAAAAAGAAAAAGTTTGGGGAAAACGAGATAGTGGCTTTAACAGAACAATGCTCGGCCATAATCACCCATAAATTACCCCCCCAAGCTTAAAGATCAAGGGAGCTTTACCATTCCGTGTAGGATAGGCAACATGCACATAGATAGGGCATTATGCGATTTAGGAGCAAGTATTAATCTTATGCCTTTATCAATTTTCAGGAAATTGGGACTCGGAGAGCCTAAACCAACAAACATGACACTGCAGCTAGCGGATAGGTCGATCGCACGGCCTAGAGGCATAGTTGAAGATGTATTGGTGAAGGTGGACAAACTGATCTTCCCGGTCGATTTTGTGGCCCTCGACATGGAAGAAGATGACTCCGTCCCCATTCTTCTTGGGAGACCGTTCCTTGCAACCGGTAGGACACTGATAGACGTCCATGGAGGTAAATTGGTCCTAAGGGTGCAGGACGAAGAGGTAACATTTAACGTTTATGAGTCTATGAAATTTCCTCAAGAACGCTCCAAAAGTTGTAACTTTGTAGATGCGCTAATAGATGAATGCATTGAGGAAGTTGACCTTAACATGAGAAATGCCTCTTTAGAACTCGGTCTAGGTGGTGAGGAATGTGAGAACTCGAATGAACCATTTGAAGATCTCCCACCTGAAAAATGTTATTGGGTCAAGGGTAGAAAAGAGGATCTTGATCGCGAGATCAAACCCAAACCCAAAACCTCGTTAGAGGAACCTCCAGAACTGGAGCTTAAGCCCTTGCCCAACAATCTGAAATATGTTTTTCTTCAACCTCCCACAGATTTACCCGTTATTATTTCTTCTTTGTTGACAGTTGAACAGGAAGAAAAATTGGTGGAGGTGCTGATGCAACATAAAGGGGCCTTTGGATGGTCAATCCACGACATCAAAGGCATCGACCCCAAAATCTGCACGCATAGGATTTTCCTTGAGGAAGAGATCAAGCCATCCGCCCAACCTCTACGACAGCTCAACCCTAACATGAAAGAGGTGGTAAAAGCCGAGGTTATAAAACTCCTCGACGCAAGTATCGTCTTTCCGATTTCTGATAGCCAATGGGTAAGCCCGGTTCAATGCGTGCCCAAAAAAGGGGGAACAACGGTAATGGAAAACGAAAAAGGGGAATTAATCCCAACTAGAAAGGTTACAGGTTGGCGTGTATGCATAGATTATAGGAAATTAAACGAGGCCACCCGTAAAGACCACTTTCCTTTACCATTTATTGATCAAATGTTGGAACGGTTGGTAGGACACGAATTTTTCTGTACCTTAGATGGGCTATCCGGCTATATGCAAATTCCTGTGGACCCTTTGGACCAAGAGAAAACCACATTCACTTGCCCCTATGGGACTTTCGCATATAGGCGGATGCCTTTCGGATTATGTAATGCCCCTGCCACATTCCAGCGTTGTATGATGGCTATGTTTTCTGACATGGTCGAGGAGTTCCTAGAAATTTTCATGGATGATTTTAATGTTGTAGGACCCATTTTCGACCAATGTCTTGAAAACTTGGACCGAGTCTTAGAACGTTGTGAAGACAAAAACTTGGCACTCAATTGGGAAAAGTGCCAGTTTATGGTCCAAAATTGTATAGTGTTAGGACACAAGGTGTCGGGAAAGGGGATCGAGGTCGATCCGGCAAAAATTGAGGTAATTGAAAAACTGCCACCTCCTACCAATGTAAAATTGGTTAGGAGCTTTTTAGGACATACGGGGTTTTATAGACGGTTCATAAAAGACTTTTCAAAAATCACTAAACCCCTCACTCAATTACTACTAAAAGATGCTGATTTTAATTTCAATGAGGAATGTATGTCTGCATTCAAATTACTGAAAAAGAAATTAATCGAAGCACCTATTATGGTAAGCCCGGATTGGTCCCTTCCCTTTGAGTTAATGTGTGATGCCAGTGATCTGGCTGTAGGAGCTTGTCTTGGGCAGAGGGTGGATAAACTTTTTCGCCCAATCTTCTATGCTAGCAAAACCTTGAATGATGCACAGCAAAATTATTCGATAACTGAAAAGGAATTGCTAGCCGTAGTCTTTGCCTTTGACAAATTTAGATCTTATTTGGTGCTATCTAAGGTAATTGTTTTTACTGACCATGCAGCTCTAAGATATTTGATGAGCAAGCAAGATGCAAAACCTAGGCTGATTCGGTGGATCTTACTACTCCAAGAGTTTGACATCGAGATCAGAGACAAGAAAGGGGTGGAAAACGTAATAGCAGACCACCTATCCAGCTTAGAGTCAGATCAACAAGCCTTAGAACATGAGGCAATCAAGGAGGTATTCCCGGACGAAACATTGTATTCGGTACGATCTCTCCCCTGGTTTGCAGACATCGCAAACTACAAAGTCGGTAACATTCTTCCCCCTGATTTAGATGCAAGCAAAAAACGTAAGTTTATGTTTGAAAACAAATAATATTTTTGGGAAGAACCATATCTGTTTCGATTCTGTACTGATGGCATGATTAGGAGATGTATACCCGAAGAGGAGGTAGATTCGGTGATTAATATGTGTCATTCTAGGGAACCAGGTGGCCACTTCGGGCCAGATAGGACAGTGGCAAAAATCCTCCAAAGTGGGTTTTGGTGGCCACAAATGCATAAGGATGTTAATAACTATGTTAAATATTGTGATGCATGTCAAAGAGTAGGGAATATCTCTAGGAGAAATGAGATGCCTCAACAGGGCATACTTGTGTGTGAGCTATTTGATGTTTGGGGCATAGATTTCATGGGACCCTTCCCCATGTCCCACAACAACCAATACATTCTTGTGGCGGTTGACTATGTTTCCAAATGGGTAGAAGCAGAAGCTCTACCCACAAATGACGCTCGAATGGTGATAAGATTTTTGAAAAAGAATATTTTTACCAGATTCGGCACCCCCCGGACCATTATCAGTGATGGGGGGGTCCCACTTCTGCAATAGACAATTTGACACGTTGCTTCAAAAGTATGGCGTAGCTCATAGGGTTGCAACGCCCTACCACCCTCAGACGAGCGGTCAGGTAGAAGTGTCAAATAGAGAGCTAAAACGTATTCTTGAGAAAACAGTAGGGAATGCTAGGAAAGACTGGAGCCTAAAGCTGGATGATGCCCTTTGGGCATATCGGACAGCTTTTAAGACTCCCATAGGAATGTCCCCTATCGTTTAGTTTTCGGTAAATCTTGTCACCTACCTGTTGAATTAGAACATAAGGCATACTGGGCATTGAAATATCTAAATTTTGACCCTAATCTTTCAGGTGAACTACGGTTAACCCAGCTGCACAAACTGGATGAGCTCCGGTACAATTCCTACGAGAATGCCAAACTGTACAAAGAACGGGCCAAAAGGGTGCATGATAGGAAAGTACAAAAGAAAACTTTTCAAATAGGCGATCAAGTACTTTTATACAACTCCCGATTGAGATTCTTCCCTGGCAAACTCAAGAGTAGATGGTACGGGCCATTCTCAGTCATCAACGCGCATCCCTCCGGAATGGTCGAAATCGAGGGGAAGAATGGGATCATCCAGAAAGTAAACGGGCACCGTCTGAAGATCTATCTTGGCAAAGATGATTCGGACGTACAAGTTCTGCGCCTACAGACAATCACATATCCCCCGGCCGATCAGTAAGTTGTCTTCTCCACCTAACTCTTTACACTCGTACTTTATGATTTGTGATGCAATGTTGGAACTTATTGCATATTTTTAGTGTGAGGAGGAAGGGTAGACAAACTTACAAAAATTGTATAATTTTTAAATTTTTATTGCGTCGTGTCTAATTTAGTTTTGCGTTTTCCGAGTTTTATTTATGTTTTGCATGTTTAGGACCTAAAACCGTGAACCTCCTTCGAATCTAAACTTCGTTATTTATCCTTGAGGACTGAGAACCGAATCTAATATTGCATGACAACTAGTTTAGGTGTAGGACACAATCCTTATATCTGTAAGAGCATGAGCTAAAGTTTGCATTTAGACCCTACTTTTGAAGAAATGCTAAAATCATTACTTAAGTAGATAACTTAAGAATTGAAGGCATGTGATGTTAAACTTGAGTTTGGGGAGAACTAGTAAACACAAAATTGAAACCCAAAGAATTGTGAGTTGAATTTGAGCCTAAGTGAGTTGCGCCTTTTGATCAGGAGTTAATTTTGATGATATGATGACCGGACTTCCGCTGGGTGGTTCAAGGAATGCATACTCGAGGTGTGCAGGCAATGGTTTCAATTCCGGTTTAGTCACCAGCACAGTTGGTATCTCTGGTGGTTCTTGATGAGTAGCAACAGTAGGATCGAAAGGAGGTGCCGGTAAGCTGGATTCAATGGAACAGCCTATTTCTTTGCATATGTTCACCTCTTCTCCCAACAAAGTTTCTAAAGTGTTCTGTTCCTGCAAAGTAGAAAGACTTTGAAAATCATCCAAGAAACAGCATGTGTCATCATTATTATTTGCACGTCTCATTGCCTCGTTCATCTTAAAGATGACTTCTTCCCCATTAATTCTTAAAAATAATTGTCCCTCACCTACGTCTATCAATGCCTTTCCTGTGGCTAAGAATGGTCTACCTAGGATGATAGGAACATGCAAGTCTTCATCTATGTCCATTATAATGAAATCAATGGGCAAAATAAATTTCCCTACTTTGACTAGCACATCTTCCACAACCCCCCTAGGATAGCATACTGAACGATCAACTAATTGAATAGACATTCGAGTAGGTTAGGGTTCTCATAGTCCAAGTTTTGCATATACAGAATATGGCATGAGATTTATGCTTGCCCCTAAATCATACAGTGCATTTTCAATATTTAGTTTTCCAATAGAACAAGGAATCGAAAAACTCCCTGGATCTTTTAGCTTCTTGGGCAGCTGCTGTTTGTTTTGGAGTATTGACGAACAGTCTCTGTTGAGTTGAATCATGGAAATGTTCTCCAGTTTCTTTTTGTTCGATAGGATGTCTTTGAGGAATTTGGCGTATGTCGGCATCTGTGCCAGTGCTTCCACAAAAGGAATGTTGATGTGTAACTTCCTTAAGGTATCCAACACCTTCGAATTCTGCTCTTCCAACTTCTTGTTGATTAGACGCGTAGGATACGGCACAGGTGGAACATACGGCGGTGGTTTATACGCTCTTTCCTCCTCCTCTTGACCTGGCTTACTTGCTTGGTTAGCCTTCCTTGTTTCTTCATTACTAGGAACAACCTGTTCCTGTTCCCCTTCAGCTTCTTTGGACGTTCCTGCACGCTCAGCATTCTTATCAGACAAAATAACTGGTTGAGTTTCCTTACCAGACCTTAGGGTGATTGCCATGACGTCGCCTTTAGGATTTGGCTCTGTGTTGCTTGGCATTATTCCCTTTCCTTTTGATGTGGATGTGGCTATCTGGTGAACTTGTGTCTCCAGATTCTTGATCGACGCATGCGTCTGTTTCATGAACTGCATCATCATTGTTTTCATATCTGGTTCGACATCTTCCTTTTGTGGCACATGTTGCTTGTATTGCTGCTGAGGTTATCTTTGGTAATGTCCTCCTTGCTATTGTTGATACCTCGGCTGATCTTGATACCGTGGTTGTCCCAGCTGATCCGGTTGGCCTGTCCATCCAAAATTTGGATGGTTCCTGGTTTCAGAGTTGTACGTGTTAGAATAACGGTTAGGCTGGTTCCTTTGATTATACCCTGCGTAGTCACATTCATCCTGTTTGCCCTTTCCTGACTTATCTCCGGGACAATTTATGTTGAAATGGGCTCCTCCGCAAAAATCACAAATGTCATTGAATGGTGGTTCATTGTGAATGGACGAGACATTTATCTTTCCCAGCTGTCGAGTAAGCTGTTCTACTTGGCTAGTCAATTTTGCCACAACATCTTCGTTTCCTGTCCTTTTCCCTTCACTTCTGTCGGAGTGCCAGTTGTAGCTTATGCTTACCACTTTCTCTATGAGGTCATATAAAGCCTGTGGCTCTAGATCTTCTGGATTACCATTCGCGATAGATTCAATCTGGATTTTGTAAATGTTGGTTGCGCCATTGTAAAAGTTCTGCATCTGCATCCACATAGGGATACCATGATTTGGCACTCTTCTGAGCAGCTCCTTGTACCTTTCCCATGCTTCTGCCAGCGACTCGTCTTCGTCTTGTATGAAGCGTGACACTTCATTTCTCAGTTTGATTGCTTGTCGAGGTGGGAAGTATTTCATAAGGAAAGCTCGTGCCATCTCTTCCCAACTCGTGATTGTTCCTGGCTGTAAATTTCGCAGCCAAGTTTTTGCTTTATCTCTCAGGGAAAAAGGAAACAGCTTCAGTCTGATTACGTGGTCAGAGACACCTCTGTTTGATCTAAATGTGTTGCACAACGTGATGAATTCTTCAATATGCCCATTTGGATCTTCAGATTGAAACCCATTAAATTGCACTGAGGCCTGGATCATCTAAATCATGGACCCCTTCACCTCGAACATGTTGTTCCCCTCGTTGGGTAACATGATACATGATGAATGTCCCTCGGTGGTTGGCCTCGAGTAGTCTCTGATTCTCATAACAGGAGGGTTATTATTTTCTCCTTCTTCTTCTTGGTTTGGTGGAACTGGCTGTTCTGGGCCTTCCCTTCCAGCCATTCTTCTCTCTCTTTGCCTTTCTCTCTGTCTAGCACGTCGAGCTCCCGCTCTATTTCGTCTACACGTCCTCTCTAATTCGAGATCGATAGGAAAAACAGGAGGTCCAACTCTGCTCATAAACAGGTTAATAGCTTCTTTGTTTCCTGCACGCCTAAGCAAACGGATTAAAAACAGCCTGTTTCACAGAAATTTCAGATAGATTTGTTGTTTTCAATCCCTGGCAACGGCGCCAAAAACTTGTTGTCCTCAAATTAGACTCTAGCAAGTGCACTAGATACAAGTAATAAAGTGATAAGTTAAGTATCGTCTCCATAGGGATTGAGATTCAAATGTATATCAGAAATTGTTGGTAAACAACGTGTGTGTGTCAAATAAGCTTTCTTCTTTTTAAGTTGATTGTGTGATGTTGGTTTAGTGAGATGTAAGAGGTCTGATGCAGTAAGAAATTTGATAGCTTTGTAATGATTTAGATAATAGAACAGGCTCGACACGGCCGAACAGGTAGTGCTTCGTCTTACAATATTCACATGAAATAGAAGATAATGCCAATGAAGCCAAAGTATCAGTTTTGAAGTAAGTTTGAGTCAACTTTCGTGTGTTCTCAAACTCCTAAGACTTACTAGCACCTCTAGCGTCCTAAAGATACGTTCTTTCTAGCATTAAGAACAAAACTGCATTTCTTGGTTAAGAAAACCCTTGACACAACCATCTAACTGGTCAGCTTCAAGGTTGTGTGATTAATAGAGATATCAGTGAAGATGAAAGCAGTGTCCTATCATCCATCTAACACATAAATAAATGCCTAGGCATGAAAGTTAAAGCCTCATTAATCACAACATTGGCGAAATACTAACTATTCATTAAGAACGATTGTAAAACTTACATAACCGGGTCGGCCTGGCCGTGCCCATTCAAAATGGACTACTCACTCATATCGAGCAGTGAGCAGTCGGTAGTTCTTGATACAGCTTGAGACTCCATGGGAGCTCTTCCTTCTTTCTTTCTACAACTAGTCTACTTGTCTAAAAACTACTGAAAATCCCCACCTCCCTATCTTTCCTTTGCTTAACCTACTTAAAGAGAAAGACAGGGGCAAAATCGGTACAACTTTCATACCCTTCCAGCAAAATAAGTCAACTAAACACTACAACCGAAATAAAATGAAATGATTAAAAATCCATTGACCCTTGAACACTCAAGGGGTTGATACTTCATGTCATCTTGCTACTTTAAGAAATCCCATCGCAACACACTTTCACCTGCCGCTCTGCCTCTGCCACTGCCACCACTGACCTGTCCCTGTCCGTCATTGGATAATCCGGCGTTTGACCGCTGGATACAAGAAAGGCTCCACTCCTGTTTGGCATTAGCAAAACAAGCTGTTTCCAGCGAGTTTAGCATTTATCTTTGCTTATCTGCATAAAGACAATAATCAGCCCTCATTCTTCACCAAATGATATAAAAATACCCAAACTCCCTTATAAATACTATGTTAAACTTAGTAAATTTCATGCCTAACACGCGTATTAGTACAAGTCGGTTTGGTATTAAGGATAGTTATATCTCAATTCAAAAAACTATATTAATGGTAGCCATTATTCACATTCTTTAAATACGGTGGGATAAAACGAGATTATGACAAAATGAAAACGAAGAACATTTCTGTTTTGAACAACCCCATTGTAACGTAAATAGTTTCATGAACGTGGCTCGTCCCTTCCGAATAAAGAAACGAGCTCTTACCTTACACCTTGCGTTGTTCTAAGGAGAAATGGACGTGTCCGCAAAAGTGACTAAGAAATAGAAGAAAATAAAAATGACCAAAGTCATTCCGTATCTATGATATACGTCAATCCCGAGAGTAGTTAAAGAAAATGAACCAATGTCGTTAAATACGTGCCTCGAACTGGTATATACGCCGCTCAAAATCATAAAGCCAAATTAAGCTAAACCGCATAATTGCACCATATGGACGAGACTGTGGGTTTGACTAATGGCTCGATCATTTCGACCATTACCAAAGCTACAAGAAATATGGCCTGATTTGCGTGTTTGCTTGATTCGTGTCTAAATGAAGAGAACTGTAATAGCCCTGCTTCGAATAAGCATGGGATTAAACGAAACGTTGATTTTCTATAACCACACTGAGATGATATATCCCGTAAACTGGAGTTGTTACTATCTAAAGATTATCGTGCGCTCGTAAAGAGTCACCGTCTTTTCACGTAGCCAAAATGAGCAAGCGGATTTTGACGCTAGAAACGAACACGTTACGTGATGATTCCGTTCCTTAAAATAAAATCCAAAAGTGATACCGTCACTAGATAAACACGTGGTTACGTCTCTCGATAGATCCAAAAGATCCCATTGTAATCCAAAAATCGAGACACGAACCCACGTGAATAAAAGGGGACGAATCATTGTCAATAACAAACGATTGAACCGAAAGAATAACTCGTACCACGCCTAAATCCGAGATACGCTCAAAGGGAGTCAAAACCCGAACTAATGCGTCTCGCGAAATTCCTCAGTTCTGCAAAGTTTGCTCTTCTATTGATCATTCGACGTATGACTGCAAAAAAAAATAAAAAACCACCGGAGAGTCGATCTTTTCAAAAACCGTCGACTAAGAAACCTTCTCCTCCTGAGGAGAATCGTGCAACTGTCCCGGTGGCAATCGCAGAATTGTAGCTGACCGTGCTGAGAAAATTGATGTTGAGAAGGTCAACCCTAACAAAGAACTTGTGTTTGTTGGGAGCCCCATGGGACAAATGGAGCAGGTTGATGATGTGGAGAGGCCTAACTCTCCTGGCAACAACAACATTTCTTCCACTCTTTCCTGGGTAGATCAGGCAGAGCAATAAGATGAAATGTGGCACACTGTGATGTCAATTAAAGCACGCAGAGGCGGAAAGCATGAGGCAGAGAAATCCCAGGCGAAACGGGCCATCAAACCCCCTATTCGTTTTGAATGACAGTTCTGTTTTGGAACTGTAGGGGGCTCCTCAACCCTAACACTCAGAGGTACCTTTCTGATTTATGTAGGCAACATAAACCTGATCTTCTTTGTTTAGCAGAACCAATGGTTGACTTTAAGGCAATTCATCCTTCGTTTTGGTCCAGCATTGGCATGAGACTGATTTCTGTTAATCTGCGTGATAAACCAACTCTTTGGATTCTTCAAAGGATTGCTATGACTGATGCAATCTCTATAACTCTTCAGCATGAACAGTTTGTGGTATTGCATCAGGATGTGGAGGGCATTAGACATTATTATGGAATTGTGTATGGCAGTATTTGGGCAAACAGACGTGTTGACCTCTTTTTGACTCTAAATGCTCTCAAATTGAATTTACAAGGTAGATGGTTGTTAATTGGAGACTTCAATGCAATCCTTGGGGCTCATGAGAAAACGGGACGACCTCCGGCTACGAGACCTTGTCGTGACTTCAGGAATTTTATGGATGATGGGGATTGGCTAGATATTCCCTCTACTGGTTGTAATGGGAGAACTAGTGAGGCGCGTGTCAATTCTCGGCTTGATAAGGCTTTAGTTTCGGCTGATTTTGCGGATGTTTGGAATTCGTGCTGTGTGGGACAAACGCGTCATCACTCGGACCACCACCCCATTCTGTTCAAATTTTTGACTACTTCTGGTAGGATTTCTCGGTTCAGATTTCAAAAAATGTGGGTTAGTAATCCTGAGCTTTATGGTATAATAAAAAATCTTTGGGATGGCCCCGCCCTTGCTCTTCTGCCGGCTCCCTTATTGTGTCATAAGTTGCGTGGTCTGAGGAATATTTTGAGAAATTGAAATGTTAATATTTTTGGTAACTTCAATGCTAACATTGATGAGGCGCGCAGTTCCCTTGCAGATATTCAGCAGACTATTCAATCTGTTGGATGGTCATTTAACCTTCAGGAACGTGAAATGGCCGCTCATGAGAAGTTGGATCTTCACTTGCTTCAGCATGAAATGTATTTGAAAGAAAAAAGTCGGGTGCGGTGGCTTGCTGAAGGAGACCGTAATACAAGCTACTTTCACCGTGTCTCTGCGATGCGCAAATCGCATATGGGAATTTATGCATTAACAATCGATGGGGTTTCTCACACTGACTCAAATATTATTTCTGATCATATTATCTCTTACTATTCTAACCTGTTCACTAGCACGAGTGGGAATCCGATGGATTTGTCTTTGGTTTCTGATATGGTTCCTCGGCTTGTAATGGATTTTGAGAACATTTCTCTAACCGCCTGCCTTGATGAGGATTGCATCAGACATACGGTTTTTTCCATGGATCCTTCTAGCTCTCCTAGTCCTGACGGCTACACCGGTCAATTCTTTTAGTCCTATTGGAGCATTGTGGGTAGTGATGTGTGTAAAATGGTTCAATGGTTCTTTCAGCATGGGGAAATCTCTGGTGGGCTGAACTCAAGCTTGATGGCACTTATCCCCAAAGTCCCTGGTGCCTCGACAATTGAGCAGTATAGGCCGATTGTTATGAGCAATTTCACATTCAAAATTATCTCAAAGATCTTAGCTGATAGGCTTGCCACTATTGCTAGTCAAATTGTTACAGAGAATCAATTTGGATTCATAAAAGGGCGCCAAATCCATCAGTGCATTGCAATCGCTTCTGAAGGTGTCAATCTCTTGAATAAAAAATGTTTTGGAGGTAACATGTGCCTGAAGGTGGACATTAGAAAAGCCTTTGATACGTTAAACTGGCAATTTCTGCTTGAAGTTCTAAAGTCGTTTGGTTTTTCCTCTCAATTCATTGGTTGGATTTATGTGATTCTCTCCTCGGCTCATATCTCGATTCTCACTGCTAATGGATCTGTTGGGTATTTCTCTTGTTCTTGAGGGGTAAGACAGGGAGATTCGCTTTCTCCTCTTCTATTTGGTTTAGCGGAGGATTTCCTTAGTCGTCTTATCAATGCTCATGCCTTCCGTGGATCGCTGTCTCCGATGGGTTATTCTACTTCTTCTGTAATGCCTTCTCACTTGTTATATGCAGATGATATTTTAGTTTTTTTGCAGGGCGAGCATTTCGAACATCCATGCTCTCATGGGTATTTTTTATTTATATGGCTCTTTATCTGGACAATTGGTGAATTGGCAAAAGTCTGAGATTTTCTTCGGAGACTCGGTCTTACTCAGACGTCGAGGCAGATTAGGGGGTCTAATTGGAATCAAAATTGGATCTCTCCCGTTTAATTACTTGGGCGTTCCTCTTTTTCAAGGGATCCCTAGAGCTAAATACCTTGCGGCAGTTGTGGATAGAATTATTCTCTCTTTCTCGCGTTGGGCGGGGACGTCTCTCTCTATGGCTGGTAGGCTGACACATGTTAATTCAATCATCACTAGCTCTCTGATCCACACCTTTATGGTCTACAAATGGCCTGTGAGTTTGCTAAATAGACTTAATAGACACATGAGGAATTTCATTTGGACGGGTTCAGTTTTGTCCAAAAAGCCGGTTACTGTTCCCTGGAAGGTTTGTTTGAAGTCCTTAAAGGAAGGAGGGTTGGGTATTAAACACCTCTCGACCCTTAACTTGGCTATGAGTGGTAAATTGGCGCGGGGCTTTCTTTCATCTAACTCCTTATGCTTTAATTTGTTGAAGACACGCTTTCTAAACAGGGCTGGTTTGCCAAGGATTCGGTTGCAGCGATCGTCTGTTTGGTGGTCTGTCAAGGCCGCCTATCTTAAGTTATGGGAGAATTGTTTTTGGTCTTTTGGATCATCTTCTGAGTTGTCATTCTGGAATTCGGAATGGATTTTGCCGCCCCTGGCTGAACAACTTGGGATTTCTATGTCTGACCGTTTGAAGCTCACTGATAGAATCTCAGATTTGTATGAAAATGGCAACTGGCGGGATCTTCCAATGCTGGCTAGTCCGTTGCACCAGCGCATCCGGAATATGCATGGAAATGGCTCTGAATATGATTTATGTTTTTGGAGACCTGCGAGCAATGGCCTCTTCACGATAAAGTTATTCTATCACTGGCTACGTGCTCCTTCGGCTTTGCATTTGGTTTTTCAGTCAATTTGGAAGCCTTTTATTCAGCCATCACACTCCATGATTTGCTGGCGTGCGTACTGGGATTCTTTACCAACTCATGCCACGCTCCGTGCTAGAGGTCTGCCTCTAATTTCTCGTTGTCCGATCTGTTTAATGGCTTATGAGACGAGTGACCATTTGCTTGTTCATTGCCCATTTTCTTCCCAAATCTGGTTCAGCATTTCGGCTTTATTTGGTAGAAGACTTGAACTTGATTCTTCTCTACAGACCCTCTTGCAACACGCCTTCTCACACAAGTTCAGTTCGCAAGTCCTTTCCCTCTGGCAGGTCGTGCTTGTCAACGCTGTTTGGATGATCTGGTTTGTAAGAAATGTTGCTATTTTTGAGAGCAAGTCTCCAAACATTCATGAGGCATTACGCTTTCTTTGGTCTGCTATTCGTAGCTCTGATAGATTCAGCAAAGGATATGTATGGAATTCTGTTGTGGAGTTATCAATTCTCCATAATCTTGGGTTAAATGCTCGTCGTCATAGGGCCCCTCGAATCATTAAAGTTAGATGGCAGTCCCCCCCCCCCATCTGATTGGATTAAAGCAAACACTGATGCCTCTGTGATATCGGGTAGAGCTGGTTGCGGTGTGGTTTTTCGAAATAGTCAGGGACGTCCTCTTGGGTCTTTTGCTTTTCCCCTTGATTGTACTTTAGTGCACATGGCGGAATTGCAAGCTGCTATTTTTGCAGTTTCGATTGCGAGGTCACGTGGATGGGCTCGTCTCTGGATTGAAAGTGACTCGACTTACGTTATTCAAATTTTTCGTACCCGTATGCAGATCATTCCTTGGACAATGCGAGTGGATTGGTTAAATTGTTTAGATTCAATGATGCATATACAGGTGGTTGTCTCCCATGTGTTCCGTGAAGGAAATCAAGTGGCGGACGCTCTTGCTAATTACGGACGCCTGGCCTCAGATTTACAAATGTGGAATACCCTTCCGAACTTCTGCTCCCTTTTAGCTAGAGATAATGCTCTTGGTAGGGATATGTTTAGATTTTCTTAAAGCATTCTTTGTACTGGATTCATGTTTTTTCTTCTCTTCTTTTATACATCTTGGGTCTTTGCCTTTTTGGGGGTGCTAACCTGGTTGGGATTTCCTTTAGGCTAAGTTCGTATTTCAATAAAAAATACATTTGAGAATGTAAAGAGATTCAGATAATAATATTTTTTTAATTAATGTTTTCCAACAACTTGTCCTATGATCATGTTTCATTTTCATCGGTTAAAAACTCTTGAAATACTAACAATTTTGTACAAACCATAATATAATAGTTAAAAACTATATAAGCCAATGTTACAAAAGCAATTATCTGAATATCTCATAATTAATGTACATTTTTAAGATTTTGAGCATCAATATTATTTATCTTCATTTTGAATTCATATTTAGCGTAATCCAAATTCTTCAAGAATAAACATCTTATCAAGTGTATTAGACGCTTACAATATCTTTATCTAGAGAACTGGAAAAAAAATAACTTCTTGATAATAATAATAATAAAACATAATTTATAATTGAAATAAACTTCATTGTAAGTTTAATATTTCAATACCTCTTTAATATTTTATTTAATATGCCTCAAACTTCAATGAACAACTATTGTGTAAAACTTTATATCTATTTGTACCAAAATGCATAAAAATAAAAAATACAATCCATATTAGTTATATAAACTCAAACTAAAAAAAAATGAGTGGATTTCAACAGGTTCCGAATTAGAAAAATTAATCTAACTTCAATTAAAGCTAAAAATTGAGTTAATATAAAGCCGAAAATCTAAATTTTATTTAGAGTTAACAATCAAAACGATAATACCTAACAACATATGCTAAAAAAGAATGCAAAAATACAAAATCTTTATTTTAGTCCTTAAAAAAAACAAATAAAAAAAGAAAACATAGATAAGGTAGCGAGAGGTATGAAACCTGGGTAACGACAGAAATGGAATTTCATCTCTAAAAGATGGAACTATAACAACTATTGTTTAATAAAAATAAAACAACAACACAATTGAGAACAAAAATAACTACAACATATGAAAAAAAAATCGAATAATTACTTTGAGAAACATAAGAATTTCTTGTAATTTTTGACACTTTTGTGTTTCCCGATTTTAGTTGTCCATGCATCTTCTATTTCTATCGGATTTCTTCAATTGAAGATATCAGTTTGAAAAAAAAGACAAATAAAAAAGAAAATATGGATAAGGTAGCGAGATGTATAGAACCAGATAAAACTATAACAACTATTGTTTAAAAAAACAACAACACAATTGAGAATAAAATAACTACAACATGTGAAAAAAATCGAATAAGTACCTTCAGAAATATAATATTATCTATCATGGGCAATGCATATAATAGTGGAATACTATCTATCATGTTTTATATACAAGTTTATTTGCAACTTTTGGATTTCCTTTGTTTCATGTTTTTTCATCTTCCTGTAACTCTTGCTTTCTTTTATTATTTTAATTAATGGGCAAGTAATTGTTTAATGTATTATAAATATAAATTTGTTATTTTTAATTAATTAAATCTTTTTAATTTTGATTTTTTACTACGTTGACAACTCATCAAAAAGGCCTTTAGAACACGTCTCCTCATTTCTCTCTGCTTCCGCTATTATATATAGTATAGATTGGTATATTATATGTTGTTCATGATAATGTTAAGTAAGAGCCAGTTTGTGTTCTGGATAATCAATTGTTGTGGTGAACAATTATTGTTTAGTGGTATGGTTTTGCCTAATTAAATTTTAGAAGGTGCATATTATTTTATCACATATTGAATCATTACCTTACAAGGAAATTGTATGTGGTTGAATGGAAATGCGTCTCATTTTAGAATTTCACTTAATTAGCTAGCTTAAGTGGATAGGTACAATAGTCTGGAGGTTTGTTGATACGGTGAACACATACACCTATCTTGAAAGAGGAGACGATATGGTGTTATTAAATTTCGGGTGGGTTTGGTACTGTGTCTTGCAAGATTAGACGATAGCAGTACCGTTATAAAAGTACTTATATCATGAAGTCTCAAGGTTGTGTGTCTTGCAAGAGTAGACGATAACACATATCTATTTTGATGCTAAAACATCATAAGACCATTAGACATATTTCACTTAGGTTTAGCTAGGGCCCTTAAAATAAATATAATAACTTTAGGATATTAGGTGTAGTAAAGAGTCTGGTTTATGATGTCACCTATTTAATTTTAATGATTTACTTGATTGATCAAATATAATATATATGAACTGTATGTGTATATGTATATATAAATATTTTCCATTATGCTTATTGAGTAGGCAACTCACCCCTTGCCATGTTGAAATTTTTAGGCTAGGTTCAGAAGTTATCCTATTTGCTAGATTTTCAGGTTTACCCTGCATTCAGGCTGGCCAGCACAACGGTCTCATTCCCATTAGCAATTTCATAGATATTCATTATATTTATTATATTATTGGATTTGATTGTTTGTTTAAATTTAAAAGAATATTATTGACGGGTTAAATTGGTTTGTTGGTTATTTAATTCTTTGGTTATAAGATTTTGATAGACGGTAATAAATGAGGAGCCTTTATGTAGTTATGTTGGTTTTTGTGCATAAATTATGATAATTGCTTGGTTTTCTATGTGACCCAGAACGGGGTTACAGTATACACCTAACTAAACTCAATTAAACCTCATACGATTTTTATAAGGGATAAGGTGCAAAAATATCTCTAACGTTTACAGCTAGAAGCAATTTTACCCCTAACATCTAAAATGGTGCAATTTTACTCCTAATGTTGGCAGCCAAGAGCAATTTTACCCCTAACGTTGAGCCAACTTGACAACGTTAGAGGTAAAATTGCCATTGGTTGTTAGTGTTAGGGGTAAACTTGCACCACTTTAGATATTAGGAGTAAAATTGCTTCTAGTTGTAAACGTTAGGGGTGTTTTTGCACCCTATTGCTTTTTATAATTATAATTAAGCTATACACCTGATTAATGACCTATCTAGACTCAATTGAATCTTATTAGAAATTTACTTATAACATTTGATGCATACATCGAACATTACCAATAAAGCGATCAGGTTCAAATCAGTAACAATTTCACCCATGAAGCTAATTAAGAAAAACCTCAGACCAACACTTAAAATGTCCAAATTTCTATAAATATAGAGTGCTCCCATACAAACCAATATAACACAACCACCTGATAAGGTGCAAAAATATATCTAATGTTTACAGCCAGAAGTAATTTTACCTCTAACGTCTAAAATTGTGCAATTTTACCCTTAACTTTGGCAGCCAAAAGCAATTTTACTCCTAACGTTGAGCCAAATTGACAACGTTAGGCGTAAAATTGCTCTTGGTTGTCAGTGTTAGTGGTAAAATTGTACCACTTTAGACGTTAATGGTAAAATTACTTCTAATTATAAACGTCTAAAATGGTGCAATTTTACTCCTAACGTCTAAAATTGTGCAATTTTACCCCTAACTTTGGCAGCCAAGAGCAATTTTACTTCTAACGTTGAGCCAACTTGACAACGTTAGGGGTAAACTTGCTCTTGGTTGTCAGTGATAGTGGTAAAATTGTACCACTTTAGACGTTAATGGTAAAATTACTTCTAATTGTAAATGTTAGGAGTGTTTTTGCACCTTATAGCTTTTTATAATTATAATTAAGCTATACACCTGATTAATGACCTATCTAGACTCAATTGAATCTCATTAGAAATTTACTTATAACATTTTTTGCATACATCAAACATTACCAATAAAGCAATCAGGTTCAAATCAGTAACAATTTCACCCATGAAGCTAATTAAAAAAACCCTCAGACCAACAAAAAAAACCCTCAGACCAACACTTAAACTGTCCAAATTTCTATAAATATAGAGTGCTCCCATACAAACCAATATAACACCATCACCTACTGTTAGGGTGTTTATTTTTTAAATTATTTAGTTTTTAATTTCTATAAATATAGAGTGCTCCCATACCGAACCGATCGTTGAACACCCGTGCATGCCGTTGAAATTGAATCTGATTCATTTTACTATAGGAAAAGGTTTAAGTTGATGGCATGGATTTTTTGGTGAGTCTCTTATATCAGTCTGGGTATAAGGATTCAATGTAAGTAAATTCCAAATCAGTGACATTTTCATTACAAAATAAAATTTATGGCTTATATATATATTTGTTAAATACTAAAAGTTAAAGGACAGTTCGGACATTAACTGTACCTTAACAACTATTATTTCACAAGGTAGTGGATTCTTTAATTTTAGATTTTAGTGTCACCATCTACACCTAACAAACTATAATTAAGGAATTAAAGAGAAAGGGTTGTTGAGAGATGCATATATCCTTGAAAACCAAACCTATGATTAGGCTTTCATAACCCATTCATGTCATAGTCTAACTTCACATGGATCAATAGTCAAGATCACTAGTCTACCAATTATCACAAAAACTACATCCATGTCATGGTTTGACTTCACATGGATGAATATGATTTTGTTAGAACTGTGTATGCTTACAAAATAAATCAGCAACCAACATTTTAGTTGAACATTCTGTCATTGAGGTTACTTCAACTCCATATTTCCTATCAATTTCGAAAAGGAAACAAAATAGTGCTAATTGGAAGACTTTTGATTCCATAGGTTTGAGCCTGGCCTCCCTAATCCTTGCCATCTCTTTTCTTTATCACCATGTTATACTAATCTTTTTCAGTTTATGTATATTGTCCCCACAAAAAAAGCCCTCTAATATTATTTAATCACTCCAAATGAAAATGAAATGATAATGTTGTGTTTCTTTTTCATATGCTATTATTAATTTTTCACAACTAAATCTAGGAAAATGTAAAAAATTTCATATTTGACTACTTGTAGGCACTCTCAAATTTATGTTATTCAACAGATGATACGGTTCACACTCTCTATGTGCCCATTCAATGGCTAAAGGTCTATTTTGTATATATTACTTTGACAGGACCCGACCCGAATAACATAAAATAGACCAACTGATAAAACTAAATTAGATGCTCATGGACATTGAAAAGAAATCATTCAAAACTCCTAGATTTATTCATTTATCTATTCTGTGCACTTGATAATAAAGGGTAAGCCTTCGACAGAACAATACTAATTTCTTAATCCACCACCAAAATCTCATAATTCTAAGAACTAAAGCCAACAAATTCAAGATAAAACAAAAACTCATTATCTCAATTACACTAACAGAAGAAAAAATCATGGTAGAGTAATTTTCAATCAGTTCAAAAATAACATTACACATAAAAAAAAGGTATGAGCTAATACCAACCATAAACAGGCATTTCACTTATAACCCACCATCAAAATCCAAATACGAAGATAACATGAATTTAGAAACCAAAAACTTGAACTATGATGTACTAAATAACCAAGATAACATGGTAATTGAAATAAAAATGGTAACTGCAATCTAAGGAATCAGTTTTTGATCAGTAATTCTTAGAATTTGAAAGAGTTAGGTTTTGGTTGAGAATTTCATTTAAGAATCCAGAGGATTTGGGAACTAGAATTAGAGATTTAGGGTTTGTGAGCTTACTTTAAAGCAAATCGGCCACACACAAAGTTGATTCTGAGCAGAAGAACAATGGTGATAGGACTAGGACTGCAATTTTCTAACTCAGACGGTGGCCTGTAGTCTAGAACCAAATGCCCAAAATATTTGCAAAAACAAAATGATATCAGATACCTAATTATAAAACGTGAAGCAATTAGTTAGCATAAGTTAACTAGAATCAATTTAGGGGAAACATAACCCAAATCGAAACATAATAGAGGAGAACCAAAATTGGTATTTTGTTCAAACTAACCTTGTATTCCCTGTAATGGTGAACGATGACAGAGTACCAGATGGCCAAAAGAGGAGATTAGAGAGAGAAAAATAGGAGAGAGGGGAGAAAGAAAAAAGGGCTAGAAGTCAAGCTAGAAGAGAGGGCCGACCATCATGGCTAGAAGAAAGAGCCGACCATCTGAGTAATTTCTAGGTAAAAGGTGCAAAAGGTGATGTTGGTTTTGATTTGTCGAAGTCGGATGAAGGAGAGGGAAGTTCTCACTATGGTGGAGGAGTACTCTCTGCAAATCCAGGGATATGAAAGGTTAGTGTTATTTTTTTTTCTTTTTTTATTGAAAAAAGTGTATAATTTTAAATTAATATATATTTTTAATGTTTGGCAATGACAACCAGTTGTAGCACAAAATTAAAATTTAAACGCAACAACAGGTCGTTGTTGCTATAAATATATTATTTTAGTGCAATAATATAGTTGTTGCAAAACTTCATTCCTTAATTCTACTTTCCCATCATGCAAAAAAATATGGAGGGAAAGTGTTTAGACTAATTATATTTGGTAACGATGCAAAAACTTTAGTTACTAAAAATATTATTTCCCAACGGCAAAACATATGTTGTTATATATATTAATAAATTTATTTTTAATTAATTTAATAAAAGTTTGCTACAACAACATAAGCTCGTTGGTGTAAATTCTTCCATTTACCACAACAACATTTAGTCGTTGCAGTAAATTTTTTATTTACTGCAACAGCCAACTTTCGTTGCAGTAAATATTCATGTTTATGACAATGGCAATTATTCACTGTTCTAAATGAAAAACATTATTACAACGAGCTGCTTTGGTGCAAAACATGTTATCTATTTTAGGAAATTTTTTCCCTCGTTAAATTTTTGGAGGGAGAATGTGGAAAAATTTACCGCAACAACCTTTGGTTACGACCAGCTTATTTTCGTTACCAAAGCTACTTCTCCGCAACGATTTTTTTTATCGTTGCCAAAACTTGTTGCCAAAAAACGATTTTCTTGTAGTGATAACAAAAGACGAGTTATTCAAAAGGGCAATCCAATTTGGTCGATATTTTAGTCACTGAACGTCGATACGTCAGAACGAATTGTATTGTTTGATGAATGATTTATTTTTCCGCAATAATCGACGGCATCATGCGTCCTATGGACCGCAATGTGATCCCATGCCAAAATCCTAGGGAAGAGACTTGGACCATCGAGTGTGTGGAGGAATAAGGATGGAAGAGAGATGTTGTGATACGTGTACTTAGACTAACGTTTGTTCTTCTTATCTTATATATCCGTAAATAATAAACGCACACACCATGACTCATGCATATAAAATCATGCATACATATTAATGGGTACCGCTCGCACATACGTCATCATTAAGAGGTCATGGTTCCGTGAGAGTAGTCGGCTAGTCAGACAGTTCGACCAGTTACAGATTGTCAGTTCCGAACCATCACAGTCGGCAGTTGTGGCTTCTGAATTATCTTCGTCCGAGTTTGCTCAGTCTTCGGTCAGTATGTCTGCGACCAATGAAAAGGTTGCCGAGTTGGAGAATTCTATGAACAATATTAACGATCAGTTGGCCGTAATTCTGGTCCAGCTAGCTGAGCTGGCATTGAAAGATAACAATAGTGGTAGTAAACGTGCTGAGAACGAGGTGAATGACGGTCCCCGCTTTGGGAATGAGGATGACTACCAGGATTACATTAGAAAACAGCTTGAGAAGGGGAAAGTTAGGGAAGAGGAATGGAAGCAGCACATCACTCAGGAAGTGCAGGATCTGTGTGGGGCAGGCTCCAGAGGTCAGGACTTTTATAATCTGAAGAACTGTTTGTCGGCAACGGCTTTGCCTTTGAAATTCCGACTCCCTGACATGAAGAAGTTTGATGGAACCGGGGATCCTACTGATCACATGAACCAATATGTAGCGGTGATAAAAACACACGATCTTGACTGAGGAGCAAGTCTTGGGGATGTTTAATACTTATCTGGAGGGGGCTGCCCTCGTGTGGTTTCATGCGTTGCCTCTGGTGACGAAGAGAGATTGGAAGGAGTTGGCGAAGTCATTCATCGCTCAATATAGCTTCAACACTATGCTTGAGGTTACTTTGAAGGAGCTAGAGAGCACTAAGCAACAGACCAGGGAGTCCTTGTCCGACTTTGTGCGTAGATGGAGAGGCAAAGCGACAGTTATGAAACAGAAACCGCTTGAGCAGGATCAGATCCGAATGGTAATCGGCAACATCTTGCCGTATATTAAGAATGAGCTGTGGTATATGCCTTTTACCGATTTTAATCAGATGTATAGCTGCGCCTTGACAGTCGAGGGGGATGGAGAGCCAAAGAAAGCTTATACCAAGTGGACAAAGTCTGGATATAGTGTCGGAGGGCCAAGTGCAAGTGCAGAACCTGCCGCAGTAAAAGTGCTTGAACTCAATGCTATCGAGAAGAGGCAGTTCGCCAAGTTCGATCAAACCTATGCAAAAGTTTTCGAACGATTGCAGAAAAAAGGATTGTTGAAAGCCCTCCCTCCTTATAGTAAAGCACCGCCTACTCCTCAGATGCAAGCCAGGGGGTACTGCGAGTTCCACAGCAATTACGGGCACACTATTAAGAACTGTGAGAGGTTGAAGCATGAGATTTCGGATTTGATTAAGGAGAAGAAGATAGCCGATCCATCGTCAGTGAACCCTTCCACTAGGCGCAATCCATTGCCTAACCATAGGGTAAGCATGATCGAATCGGGGCTAGAAGGAAGCTTGGTAGTAGAACTCTGCGAGGAGGATGAAGAGGAGTTATTGGACTCCGATGAGAAAATGATAATGGGAAGCGGAGTGTATGTGTCTTTTCTGGGAGAAGAACCAGTGGACGAGATGATGGATGAGGAATTAGGCGATGGAGCACCGTATGATGAAGACGACACCGAAGAGACCGAGCAGGGGTCATCTCGGAGGATTATTCCTGAGTTAAAGATATTCAGCAGGGTGGAAGACCTTGAGGTCCATCTGTATGAATATATGTGTGCTATGTTTGTTGAACTGTTTGGGATTAACGAGATCGCCCAGTGGTTCCACCACTCGTTGGTAGGCGAGCCTTTGAGGTGGTTCCAATCCTTGCTCGATTCCATCGAGGGTGATTGGTCGCAATTGGCAAGTTCATTCTTAGAGAAGTATAAGAAGGCTAAGGAGAGAGCGGCAGAAAGTAGCGCAATGCAAATTGGGCCCATCAAGCACCCGTTGCCAGTAGTTAGTAAGTATAACGGCAACAAAGACCCTATGGAGCATTTGCACTTCTACTTGTCGGTAATGGGGCCTTTGGGCTTTAACGAAGAAGAGATCACCATTTGTTTTGTAATTCACTAATGGGTGAACCGCTGATGTGGTATATGTCACTCCCGATGTACATCAAGGGCAATTGGGCCGCAATGAGGAAGAGGTTTATCAAAGAATACACGGTATGGATGCTTTCGGAGCAAACACCGGATACACCCTCCTATGAGACCCTTGAGGCGGTATTGGCTATGCCCCAGTATGATGGATATCGGAATCCCATTGAACATGCCAACTTATTCCGCACTCACATGTATAATGTCGTGTTTCCTCAAAATGAGTTACACGAGCATTTCCCGGAAACTTTTACGGGGCAAGCTCTGTTGTGGAACCAAGGGTTGTCAGAGGAGGAAATGGGTTATTGGATACCTCTTCGGGATGCATTCATGTTGAGATTTGAGATGTATATTCCATGGACCGGGTCCCTAGAAGATCTGGATAAGATTCGGCAATTCCCCGAGGAACCATTCATGGATTACGCTAGAAGGTGGAGGCACCACTACGAATCGTGCCAAGAGACTTTAAGAGATAAGGTGCAGCTTATGTACATACAAATGAAGGAAAATAGACAAGCCTAGGCGTAGCGGAATAATAAAATTTTATCTATTTTATCTATTTCCCTTTTCCAAGATCTGTTAATTGTTATTTCATATAAAGAATGATAGAAAGTAATATCTTTAGTGAAGAACTATCTACGGTTGCAAACGAAGTGCCCATAACTTCTTATTATCAACTCGTGAGCAACGAACGTTTTTGTTCAACACAGAAAAAAAAAACTAATCAGTAATCAACCTTTAAAGTATAGCAATCGCAATGATTGCCTCTAACAGAAATTGATACGAGATCAAAGAGGGAGTAAGAAATAAAGTAAATTAGCCGAGACGAAAGCCGGAACAATTCCTCTCCTCCTCTTCTTTAGTTGGCCGAAATTCCTAGGTTAGGGAGTCTATTTATAGACTTCTCGAAACCCTAGTCCTAGTTGTGTTAGGTAATTAATTAATTAGAATCTTATTCGGAATAGGATTACTAATTAGATAATTAAATAAACACTTTAATATTATCTAAATAATAACTAATTATATTTAGATAATTATTATTAATCAAGTTAATAATTCAATTATTGTTAGGGATAATTAATTAGAGTTTCAATCACATAAAAACTTCTAATTAATATTATCAGATAATCCTTTAGTTTAATTTATAACCATAATCTAATTATAATTATTAAATCAAACTAATATCCCTATTAATATACAAATTTCGGCCCATGCACTATGTTTCACTAATTTACATTTTTGTCCTCCGATTCCAAGTCCCATATGCGACCCATTAGGTTCTTTATTGCCACTAGTCGTATATATCCTTTGAAATTATTCATCATGATTAATTCCAACATATATATAACGGAATACCGTCGCGAGCTGTTACTAGCAGAACCTATGATATTCACCCAGAGCAATTAAGAAGTCAGGTTGATAACTGACGTTAACCTTTCTGCATTAGGTACAATATAATACGATCCTTCATCAACTATATCATGTTGGTCAATTCCTTGTAACCATGGAGCGTGTCAAGGTTACATATAACGAAGAGTCCGTTTTACTTGTATAGGTTGAATTCACTCTGAAAGATAAGTTAAGTGAAATGTCCATTTCTACTCTTAACTCTATCACCTTGCAAGGATTTCAGTTAATTCACCACAAACGGCCATTTGGATATATCTCCCATTTATCGGGAGTGACGAATGCTCAATCTGACATTAACTATTCTGCAATTACTTTGTGTGATACCCAACCCTGCTCTCACACACCCCAGGCTCTCACCTGTTGGATCGTGCTCGCACAGAATCAAAGTACCAGACTCCATAGTCCAGAATCACTAATTAACGAATGTTTGAGTCTGAGGATTAGTTATACCTACTAATACTAATGAGATGAACAGTTGACACTTTTAGATAAATTAATCCATAATGTTATCTCAAGTCGGGTCCCAATCCTAATGAACTCCTTCACCGGATCCATGTAACTGTCTAGATATCTGGATATCTAAAGCTTTCGAGATCAGCTTTCTGTCTCGACAGAAAACACTGTTACGTGCAAGTCTCAATAGCAATATGCCAACCCTTATAACATATTACTTGACTTGGGTCTACTTTAAGTCTATTGGTCTATTATAAAGTACAGTCTCACTTCATGCTTGTATGAACACTTTATAACTACTCAAATAAACTTAGGGTTACTTTCTTTTATGAAAGATTTGTGCCTTTATATATATAGTTACATTTCAATGCTATATATCTGATTAAACAAATGATCAAATAAACAATTTATTCATTAATATTAGTATCCTAAAAAAATTGTCTTTAGGACACTAAACTCCAACATTCTCCCACTTGGACTAAAGCCAATTGTTCCTGAAACTAATACCAGAAGAACTAAGATGTTTATCGTGAGCTCTTTGTGGTAATGGCTTGGTCAACGGATCTGCAACGTTGTCCTCAGTAGGCACTTTTTCGATTCTCACATCTCCCCTGGCTACAATCTCCCTAATGAGATGATATCGCTTGAGATAATGTTTGGATGCATTATGAGACCGTGGTTCTTTTGCTTTTGCAATGGCTCCATTGTTATCACAGTACAGAGTAATGGGATTCACAATGTCAGGCACCACTCCTAGTTCTGTTATGAACTTCCTAATCCAAACAGCCTCATTTGCCGCTTCTGCACCTGCGATGTACTCTGATTCAGTCGACAAGAAAGCAACACTTCCTTGCTTGGAACTCTTCCAACTAACTGAACCACCATTTAGGATAAACTGGTATCCTGATTGGGATCTATAATCATTTTCATCAGTCATATGACTAGCATCTGAATATCCTTCAATTTTCAATTCTCCGTGTCCATATACGAGGAACATGTCTTTGGTCCTTCTAAGGTACTTAAGAATGTTCTTGATAGCAATCCAGTGATCAAATCCTGGATTCCCTTGATAGAGGCTCATCATACTTAATGTGAACGCCACATCAGGTCTAGTGCAAAGCATGGCATACATGATCGAACCAACCGCACTGGAGTAAGGAATTACAGCCATGCGATCCTTATCACTGTCCGTTTTAGGACACTGATCATTTGATAACTTGACACCATGGACCATTGGTAAGTTACCCCTTTTCGATTCATGCATGTCAAAACTTTTTAGGACTTTGTCAATATATGTAGACTGGGATAGTCCAAGCAGCCTTTTCGATCTCTCCCCAAGATATAAGCTGCTTCTCCCAAGTCTTTCATGGAGAAATTACCTGATAACCAAACTTTTACTGTTTGCAACATTGCAACATAGTTTCCCATAAGTAGTATATCATCAACATATAGTACTAAGAAAACGACTGAGCTCACACTTATCTTCTTGTAAACACAAGCCTCTTCAGAGTTTTGTTCGAAACCAAATTGTTTTATGGTTTCATCAAAACGCTTGTTCCAGCTTCTAGATGCTTGCTTAAGTCCATAAATGGACCTTTGAAGTTTGCAAACCTTGGTTGCATCCTTCGACGTGAAACCTTCAGGTTGCATCATGTATACATCCTCAAGCAGGTTTCCATTTAGGAAAGCTGTTTTCACATCCATTTGCCAAATCTCATAGTCAAAATGAGCGGCAATTGCAAGCAATATTCTGATGGATTTGAACATGGCTACTGGAGAGAAAGTCTCATCATAGTCAACTCCTTGCTTTTGACGATATCCTTTCGCTACTAACCTAGCTTTGTAAGTACTAACCTTTCCATCTATGTCCGTCTTCTTCTTGAAGATCCACCTGCACCCAATGGGTTTTATCCCTTTGGGTGGATCAACCAAAGTCCACACTTGGTTAGTATACATGGAGTCCATTTCAGAATTCATGGCTTCAAGCCATGCTTTAGATTCTGGACTAGCAAGAGCTTCTTCGTAGGTTTCGGGTTCATCGTCTAACACAGGAACCAGTTCGTTATCTCCCACTAGAAAACCATATCTAATTGGGAGTTCACGAACTCTTTGAGATCTACGAGTGGGATAACACTTGTGTTTCATCTAGTGAAACAGGTTCGGGCTCGACTTCCTCTTCCGCGGTTTCAGCATGTGATTCCTCTTGAACTTCCTCAAGCTCAACTACGCTTCCATTTTGTGTTTCCTCTAGAAACTCTTTCTCTAGAAACACTGCGTGTTTGGATACAATTACTTTCTGTTCATCTGGATGATAAAAGTAATATCCCATGGTTTCTTTTGGGTATCCAATGAAGAAACACTTGTCAGATTTGGGATTTAATTTATCTGACACAATACACTTGATGTATGCTGAACATCCCCATATTCCCATGAAGGAGAAGATGGGTTTTCTACCAATGAACAGTTCGAATGGTGTGGAACTGGCGGATTTGGTTGGAACTCGGTTTAAGGTAAATAGGGCAGTTTCTAAGGCATAGCCCCAGAATGATTTTGGAAGAGAAGCGGTGCTCATTATGGATCGTACCATATCTAGTAAGGTCTGATTTATCCTTTCTGATACACCATTGTGTTGTGGTGTATACGGAGGCGTCCATTGTGAGCATATTCCACATTCATTTAGATAATTCATAAATTCTTCAGAAAGATATTCCCCGCCTCGATCAGATCGAAGTATCTTAATAGTCTTTCCTGTTTGATTTTCAACTTCATTCTTAAAGCATTTGAATTTCTCAAAGGCTTCTGATTTGTGCTTCATCAAATAGACATAGCCATATTTCGTATGGTCATCTATGAAGCTAATGAAGTATCTGAATCCTCCTCTTGCTTGGACTGACATAGGACCACATACATCCGAATGTATTAATCCTAGAGTTTCTGATACACGCTCACCTTTATTTCTAAAGGGTGTCTTTGTCATCTTTCCTTTTAAACATGACTCACATGTTCCCATTGATTCACAGTCAATCGAGTCTATAAGCCCATCTTGATTTAGCTTAAACATGCGTCTCTGGTTTATATGGCCTAAACGACAATGTCACATGTTGAATTATCTAGTCTAAGTCTTTTGGTATCAATTGTGAAAGCAGAAATCTTATCATTCAAAATATAAATCCCATTCAATGATATTCCTGAAAAATAGAAAATGTTGTTTCTATAAAATTCACAACTATTGTTCTTAATTGAAACATGAAAGCCATCATTAATTAGACAGTTAATAGAAATAATGTTACGAGACATCTCTGGAACATACAAACAGTTCCTTAATTCTATTACAAGTCTTGATGGTAGATGTAGATCATAATCTCCAATCGCGAGTGCGGCAACCCTTGCACCATTTCCAACTCGCAGATTCACGTCTCCTTTCTTCAATTCCCTAGTCTGCTTTAGTTCATGCATATTCATACAAATATGAGATCCACATCCGGTATCCAATACCCAAGATTCAGACTGCGAAATTGAGTTAATTTCAATATAGAACATACCAGAAGTTGAAGCACCGTTGTTTCCCTTCTTGAGAGAAGCTAGGTACTCTTTGCAATTTCTGCTCCAATGCCCATCTTTACCACAGAAGTGGCATTCCCCTTTGGGCTTCTTGACTTGCTTTCCTTTGGCCTGGGCTGGCTTGCCTCCCTTGTTCTTCTTGGGATGTTTCGGATTGGGAAAATTGCCTTTCCTCTTCTTTGATCCCTCAATCACCTGCCGCTTTAAGGGCCGCATATAAATATTTAATGTAATAAAAATGATAGTTTTAAAAGTTCTCAATCTATATACATATTATTCATTGAATTTTTAAATATAATAAAATTTATTAATATAAATGTATGAAATATTTAATAAGTATGCATTGAATTTCTACGTATCAAATAAATACACCTAATAAAATATATATTTAGGACTTCTAAAACAATCATCTTTATTGCATTAAATGTTTATATGCATGCACCCTTGTCTATATCAAAAGCCTACAAATTAAAGGGATAAAATATCAAAACAGGTCTATAGATTATAGGGAAATATCAATTTACGCTCCACGTACAAAATAACACCAATATGAGCCAAACGTTTTAAAAAAGGTACCGATTTAGATCTTGATAACGTAACGTGATACACTATTCATATTACTCTATTACGTTCTGCCAATTGTATGTGCAGAGAGAAATCACAACTTAACAAAGTGACATGAATGACATGTCATGTTTTGTTATCGAAGCCTAAATTGATACATTTTTTTAAACGTTGCGTCCATATTAGTGCTATTTTTTTTTATGTGAACCCTAAATTGATATACTTTCCTAAAAATTATAAACCTATTTTGTAACCTTATCCCAAAACTAAATCGATACGTCTGTGCTAAATTTATTTTAACCATCAAATTTTGATTTTTAATTCAATAAATAAATACATGTATGAGAAACGGATGAGCTGCTTCTTAAATGTTTTTTTTGAAGTAAGTTTTGTTTAGACAGTTAATCCCAGCCGTTAGATCTAATACAAAATTTTACACACACAAAAGCTTGTCTGGTTTACAGAACAAGAACTGAATAAAACCCTCTCTCTCTCTCTCTCTACTTTATACTAGTACTTTACAATTACAAACAGAAGCGCCAACCTAATTAGTAGTATTTGGTTGTTTACATCACTTGTTTCTGTCTGGTTTCACTTCCCACCAGGACTTCAAAAGGAGCTCCCTCTCCTCTCTCTCTCTACTTTCTCTCTCATCTCCATATGAGAGTTTTATGATTTTTGTAGATTGAGTAGCTGCAAAACGGAGATTCTATGGCTGTTATCCTCTACCTTTTCTTATTGGTAATATCTGCGGTTTCTGCTGATGAAGGTAAGCTTTTATGAATATATATTTCTAGTTGCTCTCTTCTTTTCTGGGTTTGGTCTGATTTCTAACTCAACTCAACTCACTTACTTTATCTTTATTATATCCAATCTGAAATTAGGATTCCTGTTTATGCAATTTATGGAATTTCTTGTTTGCTCTTCATTCCATTTTAACTCAATCCCTCTCCTCTGTCGTCTGCATCATATGGTTTTTTTTTTTTTTTTTAAGATTTTTTAGCTGTGTTTTCATCAATGCCGTTCATTTAATGGGCCATATTACCAATATAAAGTGTGTCTATATTTTGTCTTGCTAGTTTGTTTTAGTATCTTCTTTCCCCAATTTTTTAATATGGTTCGACACTGGCCTAATGAAGTAATGATTGAATAGGGTTTTTGGTAACACAGGAAGACCATTTATTTTGTTATTAATACTATTAGACCATTTTAATTACCTTATAATAAAAAGAAGTTTTGAGTTTAAAGTCACATTCTTGTTTGACGCTATTGCCTATTTTTCAGTACAAGGATGGAGATAGATTGAAAATTCTTTGTTCCATTGATTTATTCTACTTTTTCCTGCCACCAAAGTTGAAGCCCGTCCATAAAAACCTCTCCTTTTTGCTGAAAATTCCCCTTTTTAATGAGGAATCTCAATTATATTGCGTCCCAGCTCATTTACCTGCTTCTGCATTTCCATACTATATGTTGAAGGACCATAATACCCTAAGCTTCAGGATGTCAAAATGTCTTTTGTTACACAGAATTGGAATCCTGAAGGGTATTATTGTCAGTTTGTTGGATTGGATAATTTATATGATACAACCCCCATTACCTTACTCAGCTTTGTCATGTGGAGCTGTCTTTATATTCATATGCCTGATCACAGATCTGACTCAGGACATTCTACAGTGGAATCAGGATTGCTACTTATTTTCTCACATATTATATTTGATAATGGTGTCTGAATATATTAAATTAGGAGCCATTTGATACATTGATTACATACATTTGTTTATGTTATTAAGTGTGTAAATATTTGTTGGTTATTGGCATCTACCTCACTGCATTGTCTTCAACTTGCCTACTGAGGTTTTATTACTAAGTGCAACTTTATAGGGATCAATTGTATGTGAATTATGAACTGAAGTCATTGACATTTTTTTCTTTACCACCAAGATGACAATCCTTGAACTTTAATCACTTTTTGGTAGATGCTTTCATTGGTATAAATATTGGAACTGCCCTTTCGGACATGCCAAACCCGACTCAAGTGGTGGCCCTTCTTAAGGCTCAGAATATCCGACATGTTAGGATTTATGATGCAGACCGAGCCATGCTCCTTGCACTTGCTAATACAGGCATACGGGTGACAGTTTCTGTTCCCAATGAGCAGCTTCTTGGGATCGGTCAATCAAATGCCACTGCAGCGAACTGGGTTGCTCGTAATATAATAGCACATGTTCCTGCTACCAACATCACAACCATAGCAGTCGGATCAGAAATTTTTACAGCCCTCCCAAATGCTGCTCCAGTTCTGGTCTCTGCCTTGAAGTTCATTCACTCTGCCCTTGTTGCATCAAATCTTGACAGCCACATAAAAGTATCAACTCCACATTCTTCTTCCATCATCCTTGATTCCTTCCCCCCTTCCCAAGCTTTCTTTAACCGCTCGTGGGATCCCGTGATGGTTCCCTTGCTCAAGTTTTTGCAGTCAACCGGATCACACTTTATGCTAAATGTATATCCATATTATGATTACATCCAATCAAATGGTGTAATCCCTTTAGACTATGCACTTTTCCGTCCTCTCCCTCCGAATAAGGAGGCTGTGGATGCTAATACGCTTCTTCATTACACAAATGTCTTTGATGCTCTAGTTGATGCAGCATATTTTGCAATGTCCTATCTTAACTTCACTAATGTCCCAATTGTTGTGACTGAGTCGGGGTGGCCATCAAAAGGTGATTCAACTGAGCCATATGCTACAGTTGAAAATGCAAACACTTATAACAGTAACTTAATTAGGCATGTTCTTAATAACACTGGCACTCCCAAACATCCTGGCATTGCAGTTAGTACTTATATTTATGAGCTTTACAATGAGGATTTAAGACCCGGACTTATTTCTGAGAAGAACTGGGGACTTTTTGATGCTAATGGGATTCCGGTTTATACCTTGCACTTGACGGGTGCTGGTACTGTGTTGGCAAATGACACTACGAACCAGACCTTTTGTGTTGCGAAGGAAGGTTCTGACCCAAAGATGTTACAAGCGGCTCTAGATTGGGCTTGTGGGCCGGGAAAAGTTGATTGCACTGCTTTGTTGCAAGGTCAACCATGTTATCAGCCAGACAACGTGGTTTCACATTCAACATATGCTTTCAATGCATATTTCCAGCTTATGGGCAAGTCTCCCGGGACCTGTGATTTCAAAGGGGTGGCTAGCATAACTACCACTGACCCAAGTAAGAATCTATATTCCAAGCAACAAAAATATTGTCTTTTTTCGAGAAAAATCTGTATACATCTAAATGAAAGAAAGTGGGCAGAATGAAAATGATCTATACAGTTAGTGGTTTGTTGGCAATTGCCAGCCAAGCATTTAAAATTGTAGCTTTTTTTTCATTCTTGTTCCTAAACAGTTTGGTTTTTGATATTTACTTGCTGCCTCTAGACTCACTTGTAATGTCTCACTGGTGCAGGTCATGGTTCATGTATATATCCTGGAAGGTACGAATCAAAGCTTTTTAACAAGAACCTTTTCAAATTATTCCGTAAAAGGATTTTGTTGTCATCTTCTATTTTGTTATCTTTGTATTCCAGCGTTTCAAGCTATACTATACTTGAGAATAGTGATATCCAAGAATTCTTGCTAAAGTTTCTTCTCTGTTTAATATTTTGTCTGCAGTGCTGGAAGAAATGGCACCCTGACAAATACCACATCGCTTGCTCCATCTTCCAGCACGACAAGTTCTGACAGCATTCCGCTCAATCATTATAATGTTGTTTTGTTACAAACCTCTGTGATTATAGGTGCTCTGCTAATGACTGCAGTTTTCTTATAAAACTGTGAATTTACATTTTGTTCAATTCTTGGCTTTTAGTCAATCAGAAAATATGGTTTCAGTCCTCTTTGATGGACATTTAGAGGTTACCCATTTTTGGTCCTCCTGGAGAGGGAGTTGAGGGGTAGCAAGGTCAGTTGAGCATAGCTCTGAAGTAGTTCTGTGTTCTAACATGAGTCTTGGTCTTGGAAGTTTGATTCTGTACAAACTTTAGAAATCATTGGTTGGGATGGGAGCATTATTGTAACTATCTCATTAGGTTTATCTGATTGTATTCTTTGAGCTGTATTCTAGACATGTACATTCAGAAATATGATTGTTGTTAGGTTGCCCAAATTTTGATGAGTTATGTTATCTCTTCTGCAAGATTGCTACTTATTACTGTGCATAATTAAGATCTCTATAAATACAAAGGTGCTACTCCAGTTTGAGATTTGTAATAAAGATGGAAACATGACATATCCTCACTAATGATAACAGTGACAAAAAAATAATACCATTTTTTTCTATGTACACTGTGAATGTAGATGCATTACATTATTCAGCAGCATCAGAGCTAAAACTTGAGTTTGTGGTGGCTTGAAAATGACACGTTTCGCAAACGAAACCAGCACAATCCAATGAACTGTACTGCAGATTGGTATGATGCTTACAATATGGCTTGTTGCAGTGATTGCATTTGGGAAGAGAAAGCCAACAATCTCGACACAAAATGTCTGAACATACTGCCTCCTCTAGTTCTTCTTCACTGTCGATACATCCACCACACTCTTCACACCTAGGAATGCACAAATTGCATCCCCTGCAATCTGCAAGCACCTGGTCCTGGGCTCTCTTCTTCTGCCTGCATCCTTCTCTTGAGCATTCGAAAACCATTTTAATTTCCTGGCATCTTGGACACACATCAACATCAATCAAGCCATCACTTTCTGATGGAAAAGTTCTACGAAGATGATATAGGATAGGCTGTGACTTTTCTGGTGGTGTACTCGTCTGAAGATAGGAGGAAAGTGTTTGAAGGTGGTGTTTGTTTAAGTTGGGGATGCCATTTATTCGCAGGCTGTTTAAGCTAGTTTTGTTTTGGGACAGTGTCTCCACAGCTCTGATAATTCCTTCAGGAGTTAAGCTGGTGCATCCTGGTAGGTGGAGCTGAATGAATTTAAATGGAAAAAAGTTAGGAATTTTGTAGCACTAAACCATTTTGAACAACTCCAACATGAAAACCCCTTTTCCCTAATGAATTAATCCTGACCAAGCATATCTTATCTTAAAAAAACCATCCACGGATTAGTTATTCAAAGAAAGTGTTTACACTAGAAGATGCAGGAAAATGTTAACATAAAAATTAGAAGTCCAGAAGCATATATATTACCTTAGTGATAAGTGGATTATTGTGAATGACCCTGAGAAGACCATCATCTGAAATCCTTGCACAGTTTCTGAGAACCAAAGTCGTTAATCTAGAATTTGCTTTTGAAGTGAGTTTGATCAAAATTTGATCAGACAAGCGAGGGCTGAGAGGAATGTCGATAATGAGATGGAGCCATGGTAATATATCCTGGTTGAGTGCTTCCCTAAATGACTTGCAAACTTGACCAATGGTAAGAAGATGATAGAGAGGAAGATAAGGCAAGACAAGGAAGAAAGCATCGTGGGGTGCTCCTGACACCGATTCAATAACAGTCTCCATTCGCAAAATGGAATGGAGTATGATTTCTAGTTTAAGATAAGTTACAAAGCAAATATGACTTGATAAGGAATCAAAATGCAGAGATTGTGTTTATTAAGAGATTGTGTGTGTGAGAGAATGAATTACAAAATTGCAAGTCGGTTTAACCATAAAAGTCAAAGCTTTTACATTTCTTTTCAACAAATAGATTCTGGGGAACTTGGAGCTATCTGAGATCTTCCAACAAAATTTGGGACAAAAATAAATAAATAAATTATTTCAGGTTTTCTTTTTATCATTCATCGTTTGCTGGTGGCAGAAACAGAGCCGGAAATTTGAAGCAGCTCCACCATATAGAATATATGATTATAACACAAAATATATATATATATTCCAGTGCGACAAGGGGTCTAGGTGTGGCAATGATCTTATTGTGTGACTAGGTAGTTTTGATGATAATTGAAAAGGACAAGGTGACAAATTTGTAATTAAAAGAAAATAGAGGATAAAGAAAATTGTTTTATTTCTTTTCTTTAAAATACATTTTCTCGACATTTCTAACTTCATTTTTCGAAATTTTTTATACTATTAGACTTGTCTAAATTAGACGGTCATTTTAAGATCCCTGGAGCTCAAGTAAAAAAAATCCGGTGAATGGAATCCGGGTGGGCGTTTTCTGACGAGAAACAAAGTACCCAGAAAATTCTAAAAAAATGTAAAACATTATTATGAGAAACTTTAATTCTTGGGTCGAAGCGGGATTTCTTACGGTTTAGTCTCAATAAAACTTGTTCCTTAATTTTATCCATTTTACATGCTTCAACAAATTGTTGGGTCAAAACCGTAAGGAATCTCATTTTGAGCCAATAATTAAAGTTTCTTAAAATGATGTTTTACATGTTTTAAAATTTTTTGATAATTTTCTGGGCACGTTTTTTGTCCTACTTACATTGTTCCGACGGTGTACGAAATTGTTCCAAATCAGTGTACCATTTGTTCCAACATAATACTTATATTGTTCCAACAGAATAAATCAACGTACCAATTTTTCCAACAAAATAGTTATATTATTCCAGCATAATACTTATATTGTTCCAACATAATAAATCGGTTTACCAATTGTTCCAAATCAATTTTATTATCTGTCTTCAATTTCATTTTTGTTTTTTAGTATTTAATATAGTATTTTCAAATTTATATCAGTTATATTATTTAAAAAATAATTCTAATTCTTATATTCTTCTAACAGAATAAATCTATGTACTAATTGTTTCAAATCAGTCTACCAATTTTTCCAACAGAATTATATTGTTCCAACAGAATAGTTATATTGTTCCAACAAAATATTGCAACATTTACCGTTGCACCAAGACTCGCTCTCTCATATATATATATATATATAATCTTATAGTGAGACAATGACTAATTTTGTAATTTAGTAGGGGAAGGTGGTAAATTTGTAAATTAAAGGAAAGAGAAAATTGTATTATTTCTTTTCTTTAAAATGCATTTTTCCGACTTTTCCAACCTTGTTTTTCAAAAACTTTTATACCGTTGGACTCATCTTAATGAGACAGTCATTTTAAGATCCCAGAATCTCAAGTAAAAAAAATTTCGGTGAACAAAATCCGACGATTTATTTTTCTGTGAGAAAACAAATGCCCAAAAAATTTTCAAAAAATTTCACAAAATGTAAAACATCATTCTGAAAACTTTAATTCTTGACTCAAAGTAAGATTCTTTACGGTTTAGTCCCAAATCAACGGAATCCGTCGATTAGGTGAGCGTTTTTCGGCGGAAAAAAAAATGCCCAAAAAATTCTCAAAACATTTTAGAAGATGTAAAATATTATTCTGAGAAACCTTAATTCTTGGGTTGAAATGAGATTCCTTACGGTTTAATCCCAATAAATTATTGAAATATGTAAAATTGATAAAATTAAGGAAAAAGATTTATTGATTTTTAAGGATAATTTTTTATTTTCAATAATTTTTAGGGATTAAAATTATTTTCTAAATAATATAACTAATATAAATTTGAAGATACTATATTAAATACTAAAAAACAAAAATGAAATTGAAGACGATAGATAATAAAATTGATTTGAAACAATTGGTAAACTGATTTATTATGTTGAAATAATATAAGTATTATAATGGAACAACATAACTATTTTGTTGGAAAAATTGATACACTGATTTATTGTGTTGGAACAATATAGGTATTATTCTGGAACAAATGGTACACTAATTTGGAACAATTTCGTACACCGTCGGAACAATATAAGTATTCTGTTGGAACAATATAATTATTTTATTGGAACAATTAATACACTGATTTGAAACAATTTGTACATTGATTTAGAACAACGTGCTAACGTCCAACGGTATGTGCTGGTTTTTCCAACACATAGTGTTGAAAGGTAGAACAAAAAAATATATTCAGAATATTATTAAAAAATTTCAAAACATGTAAAATATTATTTTAAGAAACTTTAATTCTTGGCTCAAAGCGAGATTCCTTACGGTTTTGACCCAATAAATTATTGAAGCATGTAAAATGGATAAAATTAAGGAAAATTTTTTATTGGGACTAAACTTTAAGAAATCCCGCTTTGACCCAAAAATGAAAGTTTCTCAGAATAATGTTTTATATTTTTTGAAATTTTTTTGAGAATTTTCTGGGCACTTTTTTTTATCGCCGGAAAATGCCCACCTAATCGCCGGATTCCATTCACCGGAATTTTTTTTACCTGAGCTTCAGGGATCTCAAAATGACCGTCTAATTTATATGAGTCTAACAGTATAAAAATTTTCGAAAAACGAGTTTAAGAAGGTTGGAAAAATGTATTTTAAGGAAATAAAACAATTTTCCATTTCCTGTGTTTTCTTTTATTTACAAATTTGCCACATTGCCTTTTTCAATTACCATCAAAACTACGTAGTTTTATTCCGTCACACCATAAGCTCATTGCCACATCACGACACCCAGGAATGTTCACATGCATCTTAATGACTAAATGAATTTGGTCTTTCACCGTTGGATCTAGGCTTATTAAATCTAAGCTCTAGAATGCTTTGAATCTTCACATTAGGATTCTAATAAGCCTAGATCTAACGATGAATGACCAAATACTACATGGTCATTAAGGTCATTGTGATCAAAACCGACACAACACCTTGTCTTACTGGATCTCACCTATATATATATATATATATATAGGAGAGATCAGGTGTGACACATTGCTTATGGTGTGACAAAGCTTATTGTGTGACAACAGTGGCTTTTTAGTAATTGTGTAAAAAACGGAGGGGTATATTTGTAATTTTTCGCGCTTAGTATAAATAGTTATTATGTTAGGGGCAACTTTGTAATCTCATATATTTCTCTCGTTCTTTCTTCTCCGGTGATTCTCTGATATTTCTCTGGTTTTTGCGGTTGCGCCGTTACATTTCCGATCGTGTTTTGTTGAATTTTTGTTTGGATTTCTTTGTTCCGTCTCGCATTTTTGTGTTTGTTGGAATATATCGGTGAGTTCCTGTATATTTTTTTGTTTGTTTTGATCGTTTTTATGTTTTTATGTTTGTTCATTTCCCTTCGTTTTTTTAAATTGAATATTTATGGCTCTGATTTCCTATATTTTTTTCTTTATCGCTAGGTTCGGCTCTCTGTTTGTGTATTTTTGAAGTTATCGGTGAGTTCCTCTATGTTTTCTTTGTTCATTTTAGATTTTGTGTTATGCATGTACATTATGTTTTTTTGTTTATATGTTTTATTTCGGTTTTGTATTTTGTTTTTGTTTTGTTTGTTGTTTTTAGGTTTTCAACGGCATTTTATTGTGTTTTTTCATTTTTTGTGTCTATCATTTCTTAGTTTTGTGACATGTATATGTGTTTTTTTTTGTTGTTTTTCAGTATATATCAGAATGTCGAAAGCTTCTTCTTGTAGGGAAGATATTTTGCCTGATCATGTTATTGATCCTGCGTTACTTCGTGCTATAAACTCTAATTATATGGAGGTTGATGACGACATGTACTATTTTATGTTTTTATGGAACAATATATGCATTCTTAATGAACAATATATGTATTCGTCTGGAACAATTTATGTTTTTGTATGGAACTATTTATGTATTCGTTTTGAACAATATATGTATTCGTTTTGAACAATATATGTATTCGTTTGGAACATTTTTTAAGTTCGTTTGTAACTATATATGTATTTTGTTTATTTAGTATTGTTGTTAATTTTGTTATTTTTTATGTTTCAAGGGTCTCTGAAAAGAATAATGAAGGAGCAAGTAAACAGAAATTTGTCAAGAAATCTCATTCTTTAAAGAAGAAGTCATCAAATAGTTGTGTTCGTGTTGATGAAAGTTCTTCAGATGCTCTCAAGGATGTTGAAAGTTGTTCTGATGCTGATGAGTCTTCTTCTGATGATCGAGATAATATTAATGATCCTGATTTTGTTATCAGTGCAAGTACACCATCAGAACAAGCAAATGATGAATATACTGTTTCTGGTTCTGTTGCAAAGAGAAGAAGAGTTGGAGTTAGTTTGAAGGGTGATGTTTCTTCTAAGTTGAAGATGAAGAATGTTGAGTTTGTGAATGTATCTGGTGCTTCTAAATTGAGAAGGAATAAATTTGAGGTTGTGAAAGGAGTTGGTTCTCCTAGATATGTGAACAATGATTGTGGAAGAACGATAGAGCAAGGTTTATCTAGTGTAGTATTGAATCAAAGGGTTCATCCAACAGCCTTTATTAAATTTGTGAAAACTATACCAGAGACACATAAAGCTGCCATTAGGAGGATAGGTTTTGGTGCTTTTTTGTGTTTGGATATTGGGAAGCTTAATGTAATTTTTTGTGGGAAGGTTGTGGATTCTGTTGATCCTGATAGATGTTGTTTCATTCTTTCTGGTAATGACCGGATTGATTTGAGTGCAGAGGATTTTAATTGTGTTTATGGTCTGCCTTGTGGAGGAAAGGAAATTTTGGAAGCTGATAGTAAGAGTGGGGATGTTTGGTGTAATTTTTTAAACACTTGGAGGAAGTCTTATGGTTTAAGTACTGGCAGTCCGAAGGATAAGGATGTGCTTTGTAAGCTGAAAAGTCTGTTGGAAGTTGATGTATGTGATGAGTTCATCTGGAACTTTATCGTTATTGTGGTTAATTCTTGCATTCGTTCAAACAAGAACAGGGCATTGTACCATAAGTTTTTATTTAGTTGTATGAATGTCAATGAAATTTCAAAGTTAGATTGGTGTCGTTTCAGTTTTAAGCATCTTATTGATTCAGTTCGTTCTTTCAAGAACGATTCCAATCCGTATTTCTTCACAGGCCCTCTTCCATTTATTCTGGTAATTCTTTTAATATGTTTGAATTTATTTTGAATAATTTATGTATTAGCTTATAATTTGTTTTTCTCATTTTTTTTTATTGTAGATATGTTATTTTGATCGGTTGCAACGTGGGGTTGATTTGAGGCCACGTTCCTTTCCGCTAACTTCTGTTTGGAATAATGTTCTTATTTCTGAAAGAATTAAGTTGGAAAATGCCAGTGGTTTTGGCAAGGGCATTGTATTAAAGAGATTATCTACATCTGAAGCAGATGTAGAATGTGAAGTCCCGAATGTTGAAGGTAAGAAGAAGAAGAGGAGAGAAGAAGAGAAGAAGAAGAGAGAAGAAAAGAAGAAAAAGAAGCATGTAGAAGAAGGAGAAGAAGAAGATACTCAAGAAGGAGTTTCTGGCTGTCCCAGTCCCTTCATGGTATGCAACTGTGTTTTTCTTTTATATAGAAGTTTGTGTTTCGTTTTAATAGATTAGTAACTAGTGTTTTTATAAATGCAGGATTTCTCTGTCAGGTTTAAATCAGTGGCTAGAAAGTTAGCTAATACTGTAACTGAGATGTTTATGCTGGTGGATGAAGCTGAAAATATGTTTGATGAGGATGAGTTACCTGTACGGATGAATAGATTTGTTGAAAACATTTTTACGAAGTACAGAGTTAGTAAGGAAGAGAGGATGAGCCAGCGTTCTGAGCGAATGCCAGCAAGTGAGCATTCGGGAAGATTATCTAATGAATGTGATGAGGATAATGAATTTTTTAATCTGCCTGGCTTTTGGGAAGAATATGATGCTGTTAATGAAGAATATAACAAGCAGGTTCAGAGAAAGGTAGTTGAAGGTTTAGAAAAAGAGAGAGGAGGAGCAGAGAAGGAGAATGATAAGAAAAAGAAGAGAGGAGTAGTGAAGAAAGTTAGAGTGAAAGTAGGGTCATCTGAAAGTCTGAGGTTCAGAATAAAGATGAATTCTGCTCCTCAATTTGAGTTGTTAAGCCAGAGTGTGGCTGATCAATCTGTTTCATCTGAAATGTAATTTATTTATGCTTGAATAATTCCTGTTTTTTGTTTTGGATCATGTCATTTAATATTTTCGGCTTAATTGTTTTTTTATTTTTTTTGTTTGTAGGGCTGTTGATATAGTTTCTGGGGCTGGTCCTTTAGTTTGTGTAAATCAAGATGAAGGGGATGAGTTTGTTGATCCTGCTGATGAAATTGTGTAAGTTATTATTTTGTTGAACAAATGGTTCAGTTTTTTGGAACCTTTCTTGTATATGTATGGAACATTTTTATTTTTTTATTTTTTTATTTTTTTTATTTTTTTTGTTATATATTTAAGTTGTTTTATATTTTTGCCAGTGATATCGATGATGCGATTGAGTCAGAGAATTCTGATTCTGATTCTGATGATGATATAGACTTGGAGTGTTTGCCTGGAGATGTTCCAGATGAATTTGCTGACATGTGTAGATGGGCTAACAATTATTTATGTAATGGGAGGACAGTTTTTACTACATTTGAAGATTACATTTTTGGTCATTCTGTTAAAGCAGTTATATTGAGGAAGAATATTCGTGAATTGGCTGATCTAGATCCAATAGGCTGTGGCCCAATTTTGTATTACATGAGGTATTTTTTTGTTTATAATTGTATGTTTGTATTAGTGGTTATATTGTTTTATTTTTTTGAATGGCATGTTTAGTGTATATGTTTCGTGTGTGTTTTCTACAGGCACCTTTATGATGTGATTGTGGATAATGATAGATTGGATACCACCTTCTCTCTTGTTGATCCAAACATAACTAATAATTTTGAAAGAGTTGATAAGATTGGGGAGAAGATCAAGTTTTTGACCGAGAGATTTGAACAGTCTGACAACAAATGTTTGTATTTGATACCACGAAACAAAGGGTATGCATTATTTGTCTATATTGATGATTATTTTATTTGTTTAATAATGTATTATTATGTGTTTGTTTTCTTTAGTTATCATTGGACTTTGACTGTTGTTGATCTTGAGCGGAAACGTGTTTTTCTTTTGAATCCATTGAAAAGTCGTTTGGGCGTGGAAAATGATGAATGGAGAAATGTTGTTGATGAGTATGTTAATAATCAAATGCTCTTTTATAATGTATTTTATTTATTGAATGCAATAGCTTGATATATATATGATATTGTTTTGCAGATCTATTCTTTCTTTTTATCATGAGAAGTTTTTGGTAAATTGGATTATCCCTGTGGTACGTGTTTAATTTGTATGTATATTTGTGTAATTTTTTTTATTGTTTTTAAGTTGTTTGTATTTTATTTTGCAGAATATTCCAACTCAGAAAGATACAAAAAGCTGTGGGTATTATGTAATGAAGTATATGTATGATATAGTGTCTGAGAAAGTGTTGACAATTGACAAAATTGTAAGTGTTTATTTTTGGAACAATTGGTGTTTATTTTTGGAACAATTGGTTTTTATTTTTGGAACAATTGGTTTTTATTTTTGGAACAATTGGTTTTTATTTTTTGGAACAATTAGTTTTGATGGATTATGTTAATTGTGATTTGTTTTTTAGTGGGATAAGTATGCTAGGAGGTCATCTTACAATGTAGATGTGATGAATGAATTACGTCGAGATTTGGCAAATATTATTTTGAGATATGGTGTTGATAATGAAAGTTGTGGAGGAGATCGTTTAAGGAGGATTGTTAAGGAATCGAAGTACCTCCGTTCTCCTTTTATTTCTCGGCATCCAAAGTTGGTTGATAACATGGATAGTCGTAAAAGGAGGATTGTTGAATATGCTCCGAGTCCTGTTTTAAGCAAGTAAGAAGTTGAAGTTATGTTTGTTATATGAATTTATATGTTATTTTGGCATATACTGATAGTTTTTTTCCTTGTTTTGAAGTGATGTATTTTTCAATGATGGACAAACCTTTATTGATAAACATGAGATTTTATCAATGTCTTGTCATGATCATATTGTCAATAATATTGTGGATGCTTGGAGTTCAATTTTGAACACTGAAGAACTGAAAAAATATAGTGGAAAGCCGAAAAGATTTTTTTTCAGTACATATGCTTTTGTATGTTTCCTAATTGTAAGTTTGTTTTTTGTTTTCATTCTGTAAATAATTGTTTTGCTAAATGTTGTTTTGATTATTTTGTAGAATCTTCTGTTTTCTGGAGCTAGTAGAACAAGAGAACATAATTTTAATGAAAGGCTTCAGAATGAACTTAATTTTTTCAAATTTAAAAACTTGGCTAATGTTGAATTGGTAGGTTTTATGGTGGAACAGCAGTTGTTGAATACTGTTAAATGTATTGAGATACTAATGTTTTTTGCTGTTTATTAGGTGTTTTTCCCTGTTATTTCTCATGGACATTTTTATCTGATTGTTGTGAACAATCTTTCAAAGAGTGTTCAAATATTGGATAATATGACACTTCCTCAAAAAATCAGTCGTGCTGATAAGTATGATGATTGTCCAGAACAATTGGTATGTTGTAAATTGATTTACTTCATTCTTTGTTTTTCTTGTATATGTGATAACATATTTTCTGATTTGTTTGTTGTAGTTAAAATCCTATGCTCATTTTGTTTTAAAAAATGATGCTTCTTCATTAAAACAAATGTGTGCATACAAAGTGCAAATTCTGAGGATGAAGTGGAGAAGCAATAATAACCACAATGATTGTGGTGTTTTTCTTTTAAAGCATATGGAAACATACATTGGTCAGAGTGTGAAGGAGTGGAATATTGGATTGACAAAGAATTCTAAGGTATATGTTGTAAATTCTTTATGTAACAATTTGTATTACTATTATTCTATTTTATTATATCATTTTTTTTGCAGGGAAAAGAGTTTAGAAAGCTTAGAATTTTTTATTGCTGGAGCATTCTTTTGAATCCAATAAATCAACTTATTGAAGAAATTGATGAGAAGTCAAAAGAATGGGTTGTTGGTGCTGGATTAAATTTCGAATAGCATATTTTGTATGTTAAATTTGTAAATATATTTTAGAATATGTAAATATACTTTAGAATTTGTATATAAAATTTTACATTTATAAAGGTTTTTGAAATTATGTTTGTTTATTCCTAACAGATGTCAATATGTTTAATATTTAGGAGATATAATTCATTTGGAACAGATGTTACATTTTATTTGAACAAATGGTATATTAATTCGGAACAAACTATATAATTACATTGAACAAGTCGTACAATTTTGTAGAATTCATCCACAGCCTTTTTCAATTCTCCCAACCTCTTAATGGTACATTAAGTTTGAACAAATGTTACAGTTATATTAAACAATTTGTACAATTTATGTATAGTTTTGGCTCAATATAAGAGCATTTCCAATGGTTCATACTCACAATCACTTTATATATTTGTATGGGAAATGATTTTAGATCATATTAAAGTAAATAAATAGAATGTAACTATTTTTTATTGATCAATGTAATATTTATTCCGGAAAAACATATGTATTCCGATTGAACTATTCAGTTTAGGGAATGGAACAAATTGTTAATTATTTCGGAACAAATGATATAGTTACATTGAACAAGTGGTACAATTTTGTAGAATTCAGTATAGATCATTTTTCAATACTCATCATAAATGATATAGTTATATTGAAGAATTTGTACAATTTATGTACAAATTTATGTATAATTTGGATCAATATAAGAGCATATTCAATGGTTTGGACTCACAACCACCTTATATACATTAGCCATTTAAACAAATTGTGTTGGATCATAGTATTAATTATTTTGGAATGTTAAATGAGTTTAGATCTCATTAAAGTAAATAAAAAGAATGTAACTATTTCTGATGGAACAATGTAATATTTATTCCGGAACAACATATGTATTCAAACTGAACAATACAGCTCATGGAATGGAACATAGTATGTATACCGTTGGAAGAATGTAATATTAATACATAATATATGTTTCATTAAACTTTTAATTGTTAATAAAATGAATAAAGATTTATTTTAATCTGATTTTAATTCATACCCTTTTGCAATAATAAATAAATGAGTAAATAATTATTGATTCTGATACTAATAGTTTAAGAGACTGATTCACATATTTATATAGGAATAAATAGCAATAGCTTAAGAGACTGATTTACAGTTTTAATTTAGTTTGCATTTAATAAATATTTTCATATACGTAATAATCTTAATACTGTTGAGATTCTCAATAGATAATTATTTGAAGGAAAGAAAGCTGTCTTTAATTGCAATAACAGTAGAATTTGAAGAGTCTAAATTAATAAAAGCTTGCGAGTTTCCCAATAGATAATCATTTGAATGAAAGAAAGCGTGTTTGATAGTATGAAGTTGAAGAGACTAAATAAAATTCTATAAATAGTACTGTTCTATTTATTGATCGTATTTTTTTTAGTAGAAGTTGAATTTTAGCAAAGATGTCAGACAGCAGTTCGAGTTCGTCTAAAAGAAGCAGGTCCTCTTCTCCTGTTGAACCTTCACTACGTAATGAACGTAGTGACATTCCTGATGAGCTTTTTAAAGTTATTAAAGATATGGAAGAAACTTTCATGGAAGGGGATATTGACGATATCCTAAAGAAGCTGAAGGGCATGAAAGCTTTTATGTCTTTATTTTGTGACTCAATGATGTCTTTTATTGAGAAAGGAGTGGAGGAGAAGGAGGAGTTGAAGGAGGAGCTGCAGGAAGTGAAGATGAATCTGGAGAACCAGATTAAGAAATATAACAATGATGTTATGAGCCCTGATAATCATTATTTGTAATGTTTTATTTTTAATTGTGAGCATTTTGTTTTTATTTTTATGTTCATATGTTTTTTATTTTTATGTCTGTATTTTTTTTTTATTTAATGATATATTTTGTTTTTATGTTTTTTATAGTTCTATATATTGTTGATATTGCTGATGAACTTTTTAAGGTCATTGTTGATATGGAGATAGTGATATCAACAGGTAGTGAGAAAAGGAACTGGATTTCAGTTTACACTAAATTAACATACAGGTAGTGACATTGCTGATGAACTTTTTAAGATGTTGATTGAATCATGGTGAAGCTGAAGGGGTATAAACGTTTTTATATGGAACAAATCATATATTAATTATGAACAAATGATATATTTATATGGAACATGTTGTTCTACAGCATTCAGTAATTATTCTAAGTAATTATCAAGACTTATAATAACAAGTTGTTTCAAAAAAAATCACAGCTTTACAAGTCTGGTAATAACAAAAATATACTGTTAGAGGAAACAGAGTTTAGACATAGGATTTTTACCTTATCTCTTTGTTTTTTCAGGGCAGTTTCTAATGTCGTGGTTGCACAATTGGTGACATCTTTTGCACATCCTTTGTTTTTTCTGTGATTGTTCAATTGCTTTCTCTTTTTCTCCCTTCAATCTTTTCTCACTGTTTGTAAGCTGAATTCCAGTTCCTTTATTTTTAGAAATTTTCGGTTCTTTGATTAGAACTTCAGAGGGCCGACTTGTTCCAACCAACATCTCCATGTCTTGAATTTTAGTTGAATTGTTCATGTTCTTTCTTTTCTTTGCTTCCAGCTCTGTCCTCAATGATTGAATGTTTCTTGTGAGATTATTGAGTTCCTCTTCATCCCCTTCAGCCAAACACACAGTCATGTGAATCTCACTCCATAAGTTATTCAACATTATTTTCTTTCCCATTGTTCGGGCACATTCTTCTATAACATTATTTTGCAATGTTATCTCTTGTAATATTTTCCATCTGTTTAGCACATACTGGTCAGGAATTTTTTCCAGCATTTTATCCTTCCATACGAGAACCATATGTCTACAGGGAATTCCTGCTCTATTGAACATCTTGCATAAACATGTTGTGTCACTGTTTTCTGTATTATAAACAACCTGATATGTTGTTTTTTTACCTTTTTCCCTTACAGTGATTATGCATTTGTCAGGCTGTTTCTGTATATCATCAACGCCACATTTAAATGAAGCATCTATGACTTCTTTTTGAAATTCGTAGAATATTGTTTTTGTAAATACTTCTGATGCATGTTTTTCAATAGGAATTGGTGTTTGAGTCATAGGTATTGAGTGTTTAGAATAATTGTCATTTTTTCCTTGTGCATGTCTTTGTGCTTCCATTGCACCCTCAAACCGGAGGAGGAATTCAATTAGAGTTAAATGACTTTTTGTGAAAGAAGTGAAGAAGTGATTTTCACTTTCTAACCTTGATGTTGTTCTCATTAAGCCCGCTAGGAATGAGTCTCTGAAATAAGCAGGAATCCATGTTGATCTTATATCATACATGTGTTTCAGCCATCCATGTTCTTGTAAATTGAATTCCGAAATGATTTCCATCCATTTTTGTTCAAACTCTTCTGGTTCCAACTCTACACTCCATACGCAAGAATTTATCTTTGTGATAAAATCTATTTCTTGCATTATTTGTCTTCCTGTATTTGTCAGAAAATAGGGTAGAATAAAATTAATTTATGCGTATTGAACAACACATATAAAATTGTGGAACATTTTATGTATTCGTATGGAACAACACATGTATTATTTTGGAACATTGTATTTATTGAATTGGACAATTGAACATAAATAGCATAGAATTATTTTTCATACCTATTTTGTCTGACATCTTCTTCATAATGTGCCACATGCAAAATCTGTGTTCTGTTTTTTTGAAAACATTTTTTATTGCAACTATCATTGCTGGATCTTGGTCTGTTATCAAGCAAGTCGGCTCATTGTTGTCCATTGCTTTCAGAAATGTTTTAAAAACCCACTCAAATGATGCAATATCTTCGTTAGCCACGAAACAAGATGCAAATGTAATACATTTTTTGTGGTTGTCAACCCCAGTAAATGGTCCAAATATCATATTATACATGTACATTGTAACATAAAAATAAGTTTTCTGTTTGAAAAACATGACAGAATTTTTGTGTTTCATAATCAGTATATGAATGGCAGAAAGCAATAATTTTATGCCAAAGATTATTATGTAGTACCTGTTTGTGCTATATGTGGTGTCAAATGAGACCATATCACCATAAAGAGCGTAGTTTTTGATACATACAGGGTCTGCCCATAAAGCTCTACATAGTCTGCCTTCTTGATCTACTTCAAATTCAAAAAATAATGCACTCCATAACTCCTTTTTTTTTTGAAAATTATCTACAAACATTTGTGCATCTGAATCCTTAATATATGCTTTCAAGTCTCTCTGGAAGTTCTTAAAATCTATCTTCGATGCACCAATATTTTCATATCCTCCATAAAGTTCCTTTGCTTGTCTATAAGTTCTGAGAGGACCAACGTTCATCTGTTTAACCAAATCAGAATTTATTTATTTTAAGATGAAATGAGTAAAATTCTATAAATAAACAGAATACATTATTTATAATGCATAAGTATTATGAAGAAGATTTTTTACCTTTGCATTATTAACTACCATCTTTTTGTGTAGAAGGTTCATGTTCCTGCCCTCTTTTTGATATTGTACACATCCTGGAGTGTATAGAAGATGATTATGTTCTTCTTTAAACTGTGTCACTTCATAGTTTGCATTGTCGGAAAGTTTGATAATCATTTTAGCACTGCATCCTACGCGACTGAGTGTCATTTTTCTGGTTTTTATATCACTGGATGTTGCTTTTCTTTTGTGATATTTGTAACCTTCTTTATTGCATACAAAAAATTGTTCTTTTATAACACCTTGTTTCTTTCTTGAAGTTGATATCCTACTATTAAATCCACCAGCACATGCATATGATTTGTAGAATTCTTGTGCTTCATTATAATTCTCAAATATCATTCCAAGAGCAGGTTTTAACTCATTTGAACAATTAGGAATCCATATTTTTGTTCCATTAGGGCTGAGTCTTGTGATTACTTCTGGTGTGTAAGGTACAATTGCAGTAGAAGAGTAAGTAGGCGAAAGCAAATCTACAAAACAGGTAAGAGAGTTGAGATTAGGACAAATATGTACTTTGAACAAATGGTACATTAGTTCGGAACAATTAGCATATCTATTTTGAACAACTAATATATTATTATGGAACCAATAATATATTCACATGGAATAACAATTTCAATTTATTAGAATTTACAGTACAGTTTTTGTTAATAATTAGTATAAGAAATCTATTATCAAGTCTGAGAATAAGTTTAGATCAATTATTATCAAGAAATTATAAGGTACAATTGCAGTAGAAGAGTAAGTAGGCGAAAGCAAATCTACAAAACAGGTAAGAGAGTTGAGATTAGGACAAATATGTACTTTGAACAAATGGTACATTAGTTCGGAACAATTAGTATATCTATTTTGAACAACTAATATATTATTATGGAACCAATAATATATTTACATGGAGTAACAATTACAATTTGTTAGAATTTACAGTATAGTTTTTGTTAATAATTAGTATAAGAAATATATTATCAATTCTGAGAATAAGTTTAGATCAATTATTATCAAGAAATCCATATATATCGTCTAAATTTAATATAAATCTATTATAAAAAAAATGTAAAGTGTCAGATATTAGCAAAATACCTGGAGATGATGTTGTGTTGTCTTCCATATTGCACTGATTGTTGTCTTCAGATTCCATATTTTGGTGTTCGTATTCCATATTCAGATTGAATTATATGAATGCAGTTGAGAAATCGATCGATAATGTTGATGTGAAGAGAATCGATCAGTAATGTTCAGAGTGGAAAATCGAACGATAATTCATCGGAGAAGAAACTCAGAGTTTAATCTGAATACAGATTTGAAATCGATCGATGATTGTGAGAATAAAATCGCATTTTTCCTGTGAGGAACAGAGTAGAATTGAGATATTTGATTCGCGCGTTTTTCCTGTGAGGAACAGAGGAGAATTGACGCGTGTTTTTTTTTTGAATTTTATTGCCAAAACGACGTAGTTTTGTTATGTCACACAATAAGCTCATTGTCACAACTTAAGACCTTGTCACGCTTGATCTCACCCCTATATATATATATATATATATATATATATACAATACAATAAAGAATTTAGATGAAGAGAAAATCTAATATTTTAATATTGATATACGCTTTACGGATGAGAAAGATAAATTTTATTTATACTAGCAAGTTTATAAAAGGAATGATTTTGTAATTGCATACATCTTTAAACATAGTATGTGGCAACATTAATATATGTTTAGTTGTTAGTATATATTCATTTAATACGGTGGATATTCATTAAATAATTGGTTAAATAATTACATTTCTTAACACTCTTTTTTGATGTCTATCTTAAAAAACTTTTTCAAGTAAAATTCAATATGACAAAACCATTGGTTAAGAGAAAAAGAGTATAATATTTATTGAATATTTTGAAACGCTTCATTTTAATACCATAAACCAACTTCTTAAAAGTTGTAGAAGGTAATGCTTTTGTTAACAAATCTCCCAAATTGTCCCTTGCTCGAAATTGCTGAATATTGATTCCACCATTCTTTTGAAGACCACGAGTAAAGAATTTTTTTTGGTGAAATGTGCTTTATTCTGTTTCCTTTAATACAGTCTTCATTCAATTGAGCAATGCGAGATGCGTTATCTTCATATATTATTGTTGGGGTTCCTTGATTTGATGATTTACCGCATGATTCTCGTACATGCTTGGTTAATGATCGTAGCTAAACACATTATGATTTGCTTCCTGAATAACTACTAATTTAGCATGATTTGAAGAAGTAGTTATAATAGCTTGCTTCATAGAGTGCAAGATATATTTGTACTTTCATATGTAAACTAATAGTTCATTTATGATCGAGCTTTATGTGGATCAGATAAGTAACTTGCATCCGTATAGCTAATTGATTTAGGTTTAGATTCATATGCATAAAATAAACCCAAATTAACGGTTCCTTGAAGATGACGGAATATATGTTTAATTCATTTTCAATGCCTCCATGTAGGTGGAGAGCTACTTCAGGATAACAAACTGACAGAAAATGTAATATTGAGCTTTGTATTGCTAGCAAGATGCTTAGTGCACCTATTGAACACACACATAATACTTTAGGACCAATAATATCTTCACTATCTTTTCAAGGCGGAAGTGATCTTTATTTAAATCAAGTCATCGAAAAACCTTTGAACTACTCAATTGATGTGCTTTCTCAATGTAAAGTCTTCTAAGGATATTTTTTTTGTGTAAATCGATTGATGTGCAAAAATTCCATTTTCTAGGTGAACAATTTGCAAGCCAACAATTTTCTTATTGTCTTTTCACGATTTTTCATCTCAAATTCATTTTTTTAAAGAATTTACTGTTTTTGGAATCCCTCCAGGAATTCCAATAACATTCAAATCATCAATACAGATAGAATTGATGGAAATTTTTTCTTTATGAAAACACATTGACAAATTTTATCATTATTATAGCCCTCTTCAACAAATATTCACTAAAATGATTATACCACATGCGCCTATACTGTATCAATCGATACAAGGTAACTTTATCGAATAACGTTCTTGTTTCTGATATTTTTCTAGCAATTTGAATCCTCTAAGGGATTTCCATATAAATATCATTATCAAGTGAGCCATATAGATAAGTTATGACTACATCCATTAGGCGCATATTCAATCTTTCTTGTACTTCCGAAAACTAATGAGTTATCAGAAAATTATTTTGTCCTCTATAAGAGAATATGTCTCCTCATAATCAATCCAAGATCTTTAGGAAAAATCTTGTACAACAAATCTTGTTTTATATCTAATGACTTCATTTTTCTAGTTTCTCATTCTCACAAACACCCTTTTGTATCCGAGTGGTCCAAAAACATCACGTTTGTTGAGAGAATTCAATTCTGCTTGGATTACATCTTTCCATTTTTTCCAATCATCTATATTTTTGACATTCTTGAACAAATTATGGCTCATGATCCATATTTTCATCCATAATGTTCATTTCCACATCATATGCAAAAAAATGATCCGTAAATTATTTCCTCTCGATTATGTTGAGAGTAGTACCCGAGTTAATTCTCGAGTACACTAAACTAAGGGATAAGTGTAACCCATTGTTAATCAAGTAATAAATCTGGTTAAGTACAAGTATCGAATCTATGAGATTTGTACACACAAGTATCAAACTACTCGGTTTTACAATGTTATCCAGACGATGAATACTTTGGTTTGGCGTGTGTAACAATTATGAATTACTTCTAAGCTACATGTGAGACAAATTTTAGTGTACAAGCCCTTATGGGATGATAAATATTGCGTTAGGTTACAATACATAATAAACAATATTTCAGATTATACACAAGTACTAATTTACTCTTGCAAATACGATTATATGTAAACCGACCAATTCCGTTAAGTACTTAGATTGTGATTCCCTCTTAAGGTTATGCCAATTCTAATAGATTGAGAAACTAGGGCCCATAAGTATCATAGCTTGTCAATTCCTATAGTTTCCGGGTTGTCAATCTCGGTGAGGCAATACCTATATGAATCCTAATGGATTTCAGAGTTTGTAATCAACCTACACAATAATCAATTATGAGAATAAAAAGGAATAAATATCAACAAGTATAGTGAAACTGAAAATCGTAAATCATATATTGCAACTGTGGAAAGCATTAAAGTGAAATACAATCGAATCTAGCACATAGAAAGAGTACAAACTAGTTAAAAAGATAAAAGGGAAGAAGAATAAATCCTTAGAACTAGCTAATCAGATTCGAAGTCGTCGCTTCGGATTCAGAGGTGGAACTTTCGATCTTGAGGAAAGAGAATGGAAGCGTAACTTCATCGGGATTATGGAGGAAGTTTGCTACAACAAGCTCTGAAGGTGTAAGGTGCTTTTATTGCATAAAAACTGAATTCCTAATTGGGTGCCAAACACCCCTATTTATACAAAAATAAAGCTCGAGGCATAACGGTAAATTATGGGATCAGTTCAATAGTTCACATTTGGCTGAAGACTTTAGTCCACACGACGTGTGGCGGTATGACACACCATGTGGATTGATTTTTTTCGTGGGAGAAGCTTTCACACACATGATTTGAGTTGACTGTTTCATCTATTTTGGTCCACACGATGTGTGGACCAGTAACGTGCCGTGTGGGTCTGCTCCTAGCCAGAGGTATTGTCTTATGCGCATGATTGGCCTTTTGTGAATGCATTTCACGTGGCATGTGGAACATGTCAAACACAGTGTGACTTGTCTTTGATTGGGGGAAAATCCGCCGATTTCAGAGTCAATGGTCTTCGTTTGTCAAATCTAGGCCCCACGTCGCGTGGACTATGTCACATGCCATGTGGCATGAATTATTGCCTTTGGATTTGTTCTTTCATTGCCTCTTGCGTGCCTTCAGTTGGCCTGTAAAACACGAACATAAAATCTGAGATTACTTGATTTATTTTATTTATGACGAAAGGAATTAAAAATGACAAAAATTAACTAAAAGTGCATAATTTATTATTTTTGTTGTTTTTATTGAAATATGCATAAAATTAAGTATTAAACATAATTATTTTCTCAAGAATGCACCGTAAACTATCCCAATAAACGTCCTGATCAGATTACATATCTTTTCAGAACGAACATAATTTATGAAAATCTCTTCATTTTTAACAACTCCAGGTGCTTGCACTTCTTCAGGAAGTGTATTTATGTTAGTATCTATATTCTCAATAGAATAATTCTTATTATTGACCAATTTTTTTCTAGAATTTTTATCCTTAAAACTAATAGTTCTTCTACGCTTCAAATGTGATTCAGAATAATCGTCATGTTTTTTTTTTCAAGAATTTAAGTGTGGATGAATGTTTATTCAATGATTAGATGGTAAACATGAGCAATTTTAATTTTTAAATGGAGTATGAATTTTTTTTAATGCTTTAATGTATTTTATAGTACTCATGTTTCTATGAAAAATGCAGACATTCGCCACAAAGTTAAAGAAAAATGCATTACATTAATATGAAATGTTACAATATTAATCAAAATAAAAACTCCTAACAATACTCTAAAGGATTCAAATTCTCATCATTCTCTATCTTTTTGTTGTCCATTAAGAAAAGCTCTCGCCACATTAAATATTTTCAAATCGCACGTAATGTTAATCTCCAATTTTCCATTTCTAATCAACTTGTCTTTGTTCATATGAGGAATTTTATAGTCGATTCCACCAAAATTTTGCATCACTTTAACCATACATGATTGTAATGTCAAAAATACATTATTTAAACTTTGAACTGGAAATATGTTGTAAGCATCTTCCACAACCGAAACAAATTCATCAATGGTGTTTGAGCTTCTTGATGTTGAAGTGAATCAATGGCTTTAAAAAAACCAAGATCTAATACATTCATATAAGGACTGTTTGGAGGCTGACAATATAAGAAAATATCCAATCCATCTTTTCTTGCAGCTTCCATAAATTCAAGATCATCAACATTCAAATGTGGTATTGCATTATCTTGTTGAATAAATATAGTTTAACTTCTAGAATATGGCCATTTTTCTTGAATTGCAGGCAATAACTGTTGAAACACCTTTCCAGGTAATTTTGATTTGACAAAATTGTTTAAGTGTAATTAAAAAATATTCTAAACACACTAAGTTTAAATGCTTTGATTTATTCTACTAATGTGTTTGTTCAATGTTGAGTTAAAATTGTTTATAAGACACAAAGATTAAAAGGCCCAAAGCCCAATACGGAAGTCAAAGCCCAAGTCAAACAGTTTAAGGCAACTCGGCCCGCGTATGTCAAAACGCTGTCGTTATGTACAAAACGCAGTTCAGCGGAAGAAGGATCTAGAAGACCTTCGTGGAACAACTTCGGGACGAAGCTGCTGAGTTGATTCGACAAAGAGTACAGGACAACAGCTGAGCAAAAACAACTTCCAGACAAAGTGTTTCCACTTTGGGTAAAGTTCAGAAGACACAGAATGCTGTCTAGTTGACCTTACCATAAATGGAGAGACATTCTGCCGAACTGACCAAAAGCTGACCGAGGATAGAAGATACTCAAATCTGATTGGCCGAGAGCTCTGAGCAAGACTGGGTGACAACGACAGGAAGCCGTTTCCCTCCAACGGTTATTTCAAAATTCGAAATGACCGATGCCTCAGACGTCTCTATAAATAGAGCCCTTCAGTTGCTTCATTCGACACAGAACTTGATCAAGCCATTACGCTGACCAAAATTCTACTCAAAGTTCTGCAAGAAAAAGCAAAGCAATCTTACACTAAATTTCATATCTTTTGTGTAAAAGTCTAGAGTGATTATTCAATCATCTAAGGTGTCTTAGCAATCGTTGTTTAGGACAAACACTTATCATTTCTAGAGATTAGAAAGGAGAGGCTGAGTACTCGGTTATAGTACTCAGCGAGAGATTAGGATTGAGTAGAGGTATAGAGGAAGGTACTCTTGTTATACTCAGTTTTTAAGATTGTAAAAGGTTTGATGCTCTACTGTTAAAGAGCTCAGTAGAGAATTCGAAATCTCGGAACGTGTTCCGGGGACAGGACGTAGGCTTGGAGGCCGAACCTGGATAAATCTGCTGAGTAATATCTTTCTAACCTTAAACTCCTTTATTTATATATTGCTTGCTTAAACAAAACTGACCAAGTAAAGAGGTCACGCTGAGTTGTATACATTGAGTATCTAAGTTCAGGAATAGACTCAAGTGATATCTCCTGACTTAACGAAAGAAGCTGACTTAGTCACCAGTTGACTAAGCTGTGTCTTAATATACTCAGCGCGCTGTGTAATCCTTTTTCAAAGAAAAAGAAGTAAGCCTTAACGTACTAAAATTTTAAATAGTTCCTATCCCCCCCTTGGAACTAACTTGTTACGTTATAAGGGACCAACAAGTGGTATCAGAGCTCTAAAAGCTCACTGTTAAAGGTTTAACTACCTTGAGCTGATCCCCACTATGGCTGAAAATAGCACTCGGTTTCTCCCAGGAAACCAAACAACTCAGATCTTACCTAAGGGGCTGTCCATTACTCGGCCTCCCCTATTCTTCGGGTCTAACTATACCTTTTGGAAGAATAGGATGAAAAACTTTATTCAGGCAACAAACATGAGTGCATGGCTTTCAATAGTCCAAGGCCCGTTTGTTCCTGTTGAAGTTGTGGCTGGCCAAACAGTTGTCAAAGCTGAGGCCAAATGGACAGAGGATGATCTCAAGAAGCTACAAAATCACGCTTCGGCTATAAATATGCTTCACTGTGCACTTGATGCTGCAGAATATAATAAGATATCAGGTTGTGAGTCGGCGCAAGAGATCTGGAAGAAGCTGGAAGTCACCTACGAAGGAACTAACAAAGTGAAGGAGTCCAAGGTGAACCAGCAGATGAGATTATACGAGCTGTTCGAAATGAACGATGATGAAGGTATATCTGACATGAATGCAAGGTTTACAAACATCATCAACGAGCTCAAGAGACTTGGTAAGATCTTCACCGAGGAAGAACAAGTCAAGAAGATTCTTAGGAGTCTTCCTAAAAACTGGCAAGCAAAGAAGACAGCTGTTGAGGAAGCTCAAGACTTAACCACCTATAAATATGATGAACTCATCGGCTCACTGCTGACCCATGAGATCTCGATGAAGAATTTCGAGGTGAAGGAAAAGTCTGAAGACAAGAAGCAAAAATCTCTTGTCATGAAAGCTGACTCCACTGATGGGAGCACAACAGATGATGAGGAGATGGCTATGTTCACCAGGAAGATGAAAAGGCTGTTAAAAAAGAATGACAAATATTCTAAGAAGCCTTACAGAAAGTTTGATAAGTATAAAGCTGAGTCCAGCGACAGCAAATACAAGAAGGACAACTCAAAGCCCATTACATGCTTTGAATGTCATCAAACTGGCCATATTAAGTCAAGCTTCCCCACGCTGAGGAAAGAAAAGAAGAACAACAAAAAGGCAATGGTGGCAACATGGAGCGACAGTGATGAGTCTTCATCATCAGAAGCTAATGCCACTGAGTCAGCAAAGATCTGTTTTATAGATGACGAACTTGCTGAGCCGTGCATTTCTGAGCATGCTGACCCCTCCATTACATCTGACGATGAGGAGCAATCAAATAAGGTAAGCCTGAGATGTGCCGAGAAGTCAAAGATGTGGTATATTGACAGCGCATGCTCAAGGTATATGACTGGTGATGAAACTCAATTCATCACATTCGAGCGTAAACGAGGAGGAAGTGTAAGTTTTGGAGACAACAAAAAGGGTAAGATAGTAGGGTCAGGAACCATTGGAGGTAATCCTACTATTAAGTCAGTCTCCCTAGTCAGCGGACTCAAATATAACTTACTCAGCGTAGCTCAGTGATAGGGCTCAAAAACCCCTATCTTTGGGTACGGTTTTAGGACGGGTTTCAGCATTATTTAGTTAATAAGCGAGCATTTCTCGCATTTAAATGCTTTTGTTTGAGTTAGTTAGGAATTGGAAACGTTTTATTTATTTTTCGTTGTTTAGGCTCGTTTTATGACCAATTTAGGCAATTACGGCCAAAATAGCATGCATAGTATAATTCCGTTATCTTTTGAAGCTAATTGGTCCGTCAAAAGTCGCACCAAACGAAGCGTTTGCTCAAAATAAGCGATTGGCGGGTCAATTTAGCCTTTGGACTAATGTTATCTGGAGTTTCTGTACATGCGCAGGTATAAGTTCGGACGAAAAAGGCATCGACGGCAGTCGGCAAGCACACGGGGGCATACCGGGCAAGAATGCTCGACGAGCGGGCCTCCGTAGGCCATGCCTGCTCGCCGAGCAGGCCACCAGAGTCCTGCTCGGGCGAGCAGGATGCCTGCTCGCCGAGCAGGGCGCTGCTCGTCGCGAGTAGCGCCTGCTCGCCGAGCAGCTCGCCCTGCTCGGCGAGCAGACCTGCAGGAATTGGTCAAAAAGACCAATTCCGCCCCCACAATGCCACGACAGACCCCACGACTTCCTACCTGCATAAGGACACGAAAATAGGTCAAAAAGAGGGCCGAGCCACGCCTATAAATAGAGTTTTTCCAATGTAAATTAATATCTTTCATTTTTGTAAATTATCTTAGCTTTCCCCTTGTAATTCCTCTCCATCTCCTCCATCTTCTTCAAACCTCCATTGAAGCTCCTTCAAAGCTTTTCTCGAGGAATTATCAAGGTTCGTCCTTAAGATTAAGTCGCCGGCTGCAGAGTAAACAGGTTCCCTGAAAGGGATTTTTGTATCTCCTTTTATCTTTCCTTGTTTGTACTCTTTGATACAGTTGCCGAACTTAGCTTATTGTATCTTGTGACATTTATCTTAGCCTTTAATAATAATTTAGCTCTTGTTTTGTTCTATGATTATTTGTCTAATCTCTGTCTTACGCTTTATTCAATTGGTTTAACTTATTCAAAAGCCCCAAAATCTAGTAGGCACATATTGCGAGCTGAATCTGACCTAGTCAGAGCCTAGGAGATTGACGACCTCTTAGTTGATTAAGCGCCAATTTACTGAGCCTTAGACCTAGTTTCGGCCTTAGGGAATCACGCGCTAGGAACTTCAGGAGGGTAAGTAGGGTTAATCGCCTTGAATACAAGTGACTCACATTAGGTTTTTAATCAATAGACCTAATAATCTATCTTCATTATTATCGTTCATACCATGTTCCTTCGGATAATTGCATTAGTGAAAGATCAATTAGGAGTAGTTTAACTTAATTAGGGGTAGAGTAACTTAATTAGGCGTAGAATAACTTAGTTAGAATCAGATAACTTAGCTAGGAATAGTATAATTCAACCTAGGAGTAGATTAACTTAGAAAAACCAACTCAAAACCCCCTAAGCCTAGATAACACCTGAAACCGAGTAGCTCGATACTTGCAGAAATAAATCCTGTGGACGATAACCTGGACTTAACCAGAAATTTATTACTTGATAACGACGGGGTACACTTATCCCTTAGTGAGTCTTCATCCCAACTTAGGTGAGGGCGCATCACTCAGCTATGTGATAATGGAAGAAAAGTTATATTTGATGACAGTGGATGTAAAATATTCGAGGGTAAAACTAATGAGTTAATTTTAACTGCCCCTCGCATTGATAATGTCTTCATGCTGAGCTTGGAGAAAAAGTTTTCAAAAACTGTATGCTTAGTTTCAAAGGAATAAAATTCCTGGCTATGGCACAGGAGACTTGGTCATGTAAGCATGGACCTCCTGGCCAAATTAGCAAGAAAGCAATTGGTTGAGGGACTGCCAGAACTTAAATTTGAAAAAGATCAACTATGCCACGCTTGCCAAGCTGGAAAACAAACTAAACAATATTTTCATAGTAAAAATATTGTCTCAACTAAGCGTCCGTTAGAGTTACTACACTTAGATCTCTTCGGTCCAGTCCAGCCACTGAGTCTGGGTGGAAGAAGATTTTCCTTGGTCATTGTAGATGACTTCTCTCGGTACACTTGGGTCATCTTGCTGAGTAGCAAGGATGAGACCTTTGAGACATTTTCAAATTTGGTTAGAAAACTTGAAAATGACAAAGACCTAAAATTGGCTCATATCCGAAGTGATAATGGTGGAGAATTCAAAAACCAACAGTTTGTTGAATTTTGTGAAGCCAGCGGCATTGACCATAATTTTTCTGCTCCTAGGACGCCTCAACAAAATGGGGTTGTTGAAAGGAAGAACAGAACCTTGGTTGAAATAGCCAGGACAATGCTGAGTGAGCATAGGCTTCCAAAGTACTTTTGGGGAGAAGCTGTTAACACAGCGTGCTATATTCTTAATAGGGCTCTTGTTAGACCTATACTAAAGAAAACCCCCTACGAGCTTTGGAAAGGACGAAAGCCCAACATTGGATACTTTCGTGCCTTTGGCTGTAAATGTTTTATTTTAAACACCAAAGATAGCCTAGCTAAATTTGACTCAAAAGCTGATGAAGCTATCTTTTTAGGCTACTCAACAAACAGCAAAGCATACAGAGTTTTCAATAAACGAACTCAAGTTTTAGAAGAGTCAGTACATGTTGAGTTCGACGAAACTAACCCTGCAGGAAGATATCTGCCGCTGACCGAGGATGATCCACACTCAGCACCCGCTGATCAAGATACAGCCGCTGAGTCATTCCCTCAAGGGCTGACCAAAGGTAAGAGTGAACCAAACATTGTTTTCACTGACCAATCTTCACCTGCAGAGATTGTTGAAACACAAATAGCACAAGACATAAATCTACCAAAAGAGATAAGGATACCAAGAGGACACTCAGAGAGTGCTATTCTTAATGCCGCTGAGAATACCCTGATGACAAGAAACCAACTCAGGAGGTACCTCAACAATGTAGCCTTCGTCTCAGTTCAGGAACCTAAGAACTTCGCTGATGCTGAGGAAGATGAATTCTGGATGAGCGCAATGCAAGAGGAACTTGACCAATTCAGAAGAAACGATGTATGGGAGCTGGTGCCACATCCAAGGAGTCAGAAGACCATTGGAACAAGATGGGTCTTCCGCAACAAGCTGGATGAGCAAGGAAATGTAGTCAGGAACAAAGCAAGGCTTGTAGCTCAGGGCTACAGTCAGCAAGAAGGTATTGACTACGGTGAGACCTTTGCCCCAGTGGCAAGGCTAGAGGCTATTAGGATTTTATGCGCTTATGCAAGCTATATGAACTTTAAACTGTTTCAAATGGATGTTAAGAGTGCATTCCTTAATGGAGTTATAAACGAGGAAGTTTATGTTAATCAACCTCCAGGGTTTGAAGATCCTAAATTCCCAAACCACGTTTATAAACTCAAAAAGGCTCTGTACGGCCTCAAGCAAGCACCACGTGCTTGGTATGAGAGGCTGACCAGTTTCCTGCTGACTAGAAACTATGTCAGGGGCAAAGCTGATACAACCTTATTCATTAAGAGAAAGGGTAAAGATACCCTGCTGGCTCAAATATATGTTGATGATATTATTTTCGGTGCTACTAATGAGTCAATGTGCAAGGAATTTAGCAAGCAAATGCAGACTGAGTTTGAAATGTCGATGATGGGAGAACTCAACTTCTTCCTTAGACTTCAAATCAAACATGGGAAAAATGGCATCTTCATCAGTCAAGCTAAATATGCCAAGGAGATATTGAAGAAATATGATCTTGAAAATTGCAAGCCAATATCCACTCCTATGGGCACTGACACTGTCCTCTGCGCTGACGAGAATGGTAAGTCGGTAGACAGCAAATTGTATCGAGGTATGATAGGCTCTCTACTTTACTTAACAACAAGTAGACCGGACATTCAGTTCTCAGTATGCTACTGTGCTAGATATCAATCTAACCCTAAGGAATCTCATTACATAGCTGTAAAAAGAATCCTTAGATATTTGCAAAGCTCAGTGAACGCAGGTTTATGGTATCCCAACACTCATGGCTTTACACTCGTTGGATACACTGACGCTGACTATGGACGAGACAAGCTAGAACGGAAAAGCACCTCTGGAAGATGTCATTTCTTAGGAAGCTGTCTTGTATCCTGGTTCAGCAAGAAGCAGGCGTCAGTAGCCTTATCTACCACTGAAGCTGAGTACATTGCTGCTGGACACTGTGTTGCTCACGTCCAATGGATTAAGCAACAGCTTGAAGATTATGGTGTTCAAACAAAGACAATTGAGGTCAAATGCGACAACAAAAGTGCAATTGATCTATCAAAGAACCCAATTCAACACAGCAGAATAAAGCATGTCAGCATAAGATATCACTTCATTAGAGACCATGTACTCAAGGGTGAGATAAAGCTGACCTACGTCCCAACGGATGAGCAGCTTGCGGATATCTTCACAAAGCCACTGGCTCGTGAACAATTCAGCATACTGAGAGAAGCCATTGGTATGTTTAATCCTCTTCAGTAAATTCCAGCTCTTAATATAGACTCATGCTGAGTGAATTAACATGCTGAATGATCTATTGTTTGCTGAGTAAATAAATGCATGCTGAGTGTTTAACGTTAAATGAATGAATGTCACATACTAAGCAAACATTGGCACCAAGTAGTTACCTCAAACTGAGAAATCATCCGTATGTATAAAACTGACCACTCAGAATTTAAAAGGCTTAGTATTCTAAACGCTGAGTATAAGATCCGTTGCATTTAATGCTAGAGCACGCGAATAGCCACCTAGGATGACGTATGCGCCGAATGTGTCATAAAAGCCAGGATTATTGTCGGTTCACAATCCCAAGGCAAAACTGACACATGGATTCGATAAGATCCACTTTTCACCGCTATAAATAATGGGCAAATCCCCATTGTTATCTCTTTACACTTACCAAATTCTCTTGCAAATCATTCTCTCTCTAAAATTCTCAAAGCTTCCCAATTTTTTTTTCTGAAACTATGACTAGAGTTTCCGTTAACATCTCCGGTGCCGGTCACCCTAAGACTAGTTCCGATGAACCCTCCAGGCAAACTACTTCGCCTGAAACCACAAAGGTCACTACGCCGAGCAAAGGCAAAGCTGGCCAAGCTACCTCATCTAAAGGAAAGCCGACCAAGGTCAGAACCTATACCAAGGTATTCGAAGACGTTAGGGAATGCAAAATAGACTTCTCACGATGGTTTTCTGAGGCCTTCGTGACATCCGAGCAACCCTTCTGCGAATGGATATCGAAGAATGGCTGGACCGAGCTGTTCTCCATTAGAGATCACACCTACCCTGACCTAGTAAGGGAGTTCTACCACAATCTCCGAGTTGCTGATGATAACCAGGACTATCTGGTAACTGTGGTAAAGGAAAAGACCATTTTTATAAACCCTACCTATCTTGCTAACTTGCCGAAGTTAAAGAATGAGGGAACAAAACTGAGGCGGTCTGGGGATCATGAAGGAACTGGGTACAATACCACCTTCTGTAAGCCCGCTGGCCACTCTGGAGAAATCTTAAGCACCTCAATGGGTCAGCACCAAAAGATGGCCCACTATCTGCTGACCTACTACATTTATCCCAAGATCAACTGCACCACCTCAGCAACGAATTTTGAGCAATGCTTCATATGGCATATGCTGACATACAAGCCGATCAACATGCCAGTATTCTTGATTGCTGGTTTCCAAAGGAGCACTGGAACTCTCAGGCTGGGCTCGCTCATCACCAGAATCCTCTTAAATCATCAAATTGATCTATATGAGGAAACTAAGGCTAGAGGATCTGAGATAACCGCTGCTTCGCTGAGGGCTTTAAAGTTCAATCAGCCAGTAAAGAAAGGAAAAGATGTTGCTGAACAACAAGCTGAGGAAACAGCTCCAAAGCAAAGCAAAAGGACAAAGGCTCCAGCTGCCCGCAAAAGGAAAGCTGTTGGGAGTCCTTCGAAGAAGGCTGAGCCTATGACTAAGAAGCAGAAGTCAGCTACTCATCAAGGTCAGGAAAGACCTAAGTCAGCTGAAAAGAGGAGCAGGCAAGATGAGCCTGAAACATAAGAGCATCCCCTGAAGAAGAATAAGTCTTCTACGCTGACCCCTATTGATGTTATCCCTATTGACATCATTGTTCATGGTGATTCTCACTACACACAGTGTCAAGGAACTGAAGCTGAACATCAAGAAGATGATGTGCAACTGGATGATCAGTTCATTGCATAAGTTGAGGAAGAGTTAGATGGCAATGATGAAGAAGATTATGAACAAGGAGAAGAACACAGTGATGATACTGACTCCGAGGAGACAGCTAGTGAGGTTGAAGCTGAGCCAACCAATACTGAGTTGGCTGCTGGAGAAGAACAAGAACCTGACCAACCCAATGTTGATCAAGAACAAGAACAAGCTGACCAGCTTAATGCTGATCAAGAAGAAACTTCCCCCTCTCACTCCATAGAGTCCATCCAAGCTGACACTCCTCCTCATCGCAGAAGAAGACTGGTCAAGGCAATTCAACCAACTGTCCCTGACCTTGTTATCCAGAAGCCGACCAAGGACCCTTCTACACTCAAGCTGAAATTTTTTAGAAAACAAACATCTTCTACTCCATCGGCTTCTCTTGAATAGCAAGCCTCTGTTTCTTCACCAAAGGAACACGCCGACTTGAATGCTTCCGCTAACTCTACAAGCCAAATGGAGCAAATTCCCGTCAATGTTGTTACTACAAGCATTGTGCTGACTCAGGACATTCCTGCTCCAGTCAGCATAGACATCATTCGGATTACTTCTTCTCCAATCAACACTTCTGCCGATCAATCAGCTCTACCCGAGACTCAAGTGCAGATTGAAAACACACTTCCAGTCACTGACCATGTTATTCCTCTGACTCCTCTTCCAACCGGTCATACTGAGGAAACTAGGCAAGTTAATGAAGGCTCTCTCAGCTACTTGCATGCCACCGAGTCTGGTAAAAAAATCATCGACTCGGTGCAAACATTAATTAAAGACCTTCATCAAACCACTCCACCTGCTGCTGGGTCTTCTACTGTTGAGATAACTCAGCTCTCCCACGTAACTCAGCTTCTCAATGAAGTTAAGGGATTCAAGGATTTGCTGAGTGTCATAGTCTCCATTCAAGCACAGCAACCTAAGCAGGATTCCATCACAAAGCTGGCTGAGCTCCAGCTGACAATAGTTCAACATCTTAACACTCTTCAAGGTCAAGTTCAGACCTTGTCAGCTGCGAACACGCGATATGCAACTTCTGATGAAGTCAAAATGCTCTTTGCTCAGCTTCACACTGAGCAAATCAAGACCAACGAGCAAATGGTCTCCTATTCTCAATGCTCAGTGGACCAAATTGGAGAGGCTGTTCGATTGATGAACTTGAACAAACAAGAGATGGACACTGATGCCATGAAGCAAAATGAGATATTGTCTGTCACCAAACAAACCTTCAACCATGTACGTCACAGCAACATTGAGCGTCAATACTACGACTCAGCCTTGCTGAAGACATTTCATCAAGTCGTTGCTGGTCTGTCAGATGCAATTACCTGGGTAGGTAAATCTCAAGCTTTCATAGTAAGCATGATCAGCGCTGCTGAACTCAATATACCCAAAGAGGTCTCAGATGATGGAGTTGCTGCCTTTGACGGCATCAATGAAAGCACCGATAGACTTAAGGAGCTGTCCACGGAACTGACCAGAGCCGTCTTAACCGACGCCTTTAGGATTCCTCCTCCCGATGCTGACAAAACGGGGGAGAAAGAACAAGCTAGAACACAGCATGAGCTTAGTCAGTCTAAGAAAAAGAAAAAGAAATAGATATATGCTAATTGTGTAGTCTCTATGTTTTTCTTTTATCTTTTGTTGTATACGCTGACTACCTCTATTAATATCAATACTTGCATCTTTTTATCCAAAACCTGAGTTATGAGTTATTATATACGATGCTGAGTATTAAGTTATTATGTATCTTCAATTACATCAACTATGTTTAATGCTTATAAAACTTATTGATTGTACCCAATGCTGATAATATGTTTGACATTGACTTGTATGTTTATAAAACATTGTCTTATAAGAATCATTGAACAACAAATTACTCAGCGCCCTCTGAATGTTAAAACTTCCGCTTAAACACTGAGTAAAATAGAATATGTTCCATGAGCTGACCTTTATCTGAAAACTGACCTTAGACTTACTCGAGTAAACCTTTAAATGTTTAAGAGTAAAACTAAGTCAGTAGCTCAACCCTGACGGGGGAGTTTGCTAAGTTATATTAGGTCAACTATCATGGGGGAGCTCAATACTGAGTTCTTCGCTGAATAGTTTTGCCAACATCAAAATGGGGGAGTTTGTTGAAACACCTTTCCACGTAATTTTGATTTGACAAAATTGTTTAAGTGTAATTAAAAAATATTCTAAACACACTAAGTTTAAATGCTTTGATTTATTCTACTAATGTGTTTGTTCAATGTTGAGTTAAAATTGTTTATAAGACACAAAGATTAAAAGGCCCAAAGCCCAATACGGAAGTCAAAGCCCAAGTCAAACAGTTTAAGGCAACTCGGCCCGCGTATGTCAAAACGCTGTCGTTATGTACAAAACGCAGCTCAGCGGAAGAAGGATCTAGAAGACCTTCGTGGAACAACTTCGGGACGAAGCTGCTGAGTTGATTCGACAAAGAGTACAGGACAACAGCTGAGCAAGAACAACTTCCAGACAAAGTGTTTCCACTTTGGGTAAAGTTCAGAAGACACAGAATGCTGTCTAGTTGACCTTACCATAAATGGAGAGACATTCTGCCGAACTGACCAAAAGCTGACCGAGGACAGAAGATACTCAAATCTGATTGGCCGAGAGCTCTGAGCAAGACTGGGTGACAACGACAGGAAGCCGTTTCCCTCCAACGGTTATTTCAAAATTCGAAATGACCGATGCCTCATACGTCTCTATAAATAGAGCCCTTCAGTTGCTTCATTCGACACAGAACTTGATCAAGCCATTACGCTGACCAAAATTCTACTCAAAGTTCTGCAAGAAAAAGCAACGCAATCTTACACTAAATTTCATATCTTTTGTGTAAAAGTCTAGAGTGATTATTCAATCATCTAAGGTGTCTTAGCAATCGTTGTTTAGGACAAACACTTATCATTTCTAGAGATTAGAAAGGAGAGGCTGAGTACTCGGTTATAGTACTCAGCGAGAGATTAGGATTGAGTAGAGGTATAGAGGAAGGTACTCTTGTTATACTCAGTTTCTAAGATTGTAAAAGGTTTGGTGCTCTACCATTAAAGAGCTCAGTAGAGAATTCGAAATCTCGGAACGTGTTCCGGGGACAGGACGTAGGCTTGGAGGCCGAACCTGGATAAACAAAACTGACCAAGTAAAGAGGTCACGCTGAGTTGTATACATTAAGTATCTAAGTTCAGGAATAGACTCAAGTGCTATCTCTTGACTTAACGAAAGAAGCTGACTTAGTCACTAGTTGACTAAGATAGTGTCTTAATATACTCAGCGCGCTGTGTAATCCTTTTTCAAAGAAAAAGAAGTAAGCCTTAACGTACTAAAATTTTAAATAGTTCTCATCCCCCCCTTGGAACTAACTTGTTACGTTATAAGGGACCAACAAGTGGTATCAGAGCTCTAAAAGCTCACTGTTAAAGGTTTAACTACCTTGAGCTGATCCCCACTATGGCTGAAAACAGCACTCGGTTTCTCCCAGGAAACCAAACAACTCAGATCTTACCTAAGGGGCTGTCCATTACTCGGCCTCCCCTATTCTTCAGGTCTAACTATACCTTCTGGAAGAATAGGATGAAAAACTTTATTCAGGCAACAAACATGAGTGCATGGCTTTCAATAGTCCAAGGCCCGTTTGTTCCTGTTGAAGTTGTGGCTGGCCAAACAGTTGTCAAAGCTGAGGCCAAATGGACAGAGGATGATCTCAAGAAGCTACAAAATCACGCTTCGGCTATAAATATGCTTCACTGTGCTCTTGATGCTGCAGAATATAATAAGATATCAGGTTGTGAGTCGGCGCAAGAGATCTGGAAGAAGATGGAAGTCACCTACGAAGGAACCAACAAAGTGAAGGAGTCCAAGGTGAACCAGCAGATGAGATTATACGAGCTGTTCGAAATGAATGATGATGAAGGTATATCTGACATGAATGCAAGGTTTACAAACATCATCAACGAGCTCAAGAGACTTGGTAAGATCTTCACCGAGGAAGAACAAGTCAAGAAGATTCTTAGGAGTCTTCCTAAAAACTGGCAAGCAAAGAAGACAGCAGGCAGTGCCTGCTCGCCGAGCAGGCAGTGCCTGCTCACAACGAGCAATGCCTGCTCGCGACGAGCAGTGCCTGCTCGCGACGAGCAGTGCCTGCTCGCCGAGCAGCTCGCCCTGCTCGGCGAGCAGACCTGCGGGAATTGGTCAAAAAGACCAATTTCGCCCCCACGATGCCACGATGGACCCCACGACTTCCTACCTGCATAAGGACACGAAATAGGTCAAGAAAAGGGCCCGAGCCGCACCTATAAATAGGATTTTTCGAATGTAAATTAGGCATCTTTTATCTTTTGTAATTTTCTTAGCTTTTCATCTTGAGAAATCCTCTCCACCTCCTCCATATCCTTCAAACCTCCATTGAAGACACCTCCGAAGCTCCGTTCACCGAGGATTACTCAAGCTCCATCCTGAAGTCCTAGGAAGACGCCTGCATTGGTAGACAGGTTCCCTGAAAGGGATTTTTCTTCTTTTACATTCTGTCTAGCCTCTGATACATGTTATGAATCCTAGGCTCATTGTAACTTCGTGACAATACTTTCATCTTTGATATATATTATGGTTTTTGTTCATTCAATTGTTTTAATGCTTTAACCTTTGTCTTACGCTTTGTCTGATTGGTTTAACTCATTCGATAATCCCAAAATCAAGTTGGCACATATTGCGAGCTGAATCTGACCTAGTCAGTGCCTATAGGATTGACGACCCTATAGAAGATTAAGCCCAAATTGCTGAGCCTTAGAGCTAGTTTCGACCTTACAAGGGAATCACGAACTAGGGACTTTAGGAGGATAGGTCGGGTTAATCGCCTCGGACACAAGTGACTTAGGTTTTAATTCAATTGCTTAAACAATCTATTTTCATTATCATCGTATCCCTTCATGTTCATTCGGATAATTGCATTGGTAAAAGATCACTTAGGAGTAGTTTAACTTAATTAAGGGTAGAGTAACTTAATTAGGCGTAGAATAACTTAGTTAGAATCGGATAACTTAGCTAGGAGTAGTATAATCCAACCTAGGAGTAGATTAACTTAAGAAAAACCAACTCAAAACCCCCTAAGCCTAGATAACATCTGAAACTAAGTAACTTGATACTTGCAGAAATAAATCCTGTGGACGATACCTAGACTTTCCAGAATTTTATTACTTGATAACGACGGGGTACACTTATCCCTTAGTGAGTCTCGCGGTGTGAACGCCGTGAGGCGCATCAAGTTTTTGGCGCCGTTGCCGGGGATTTATTTCTTCTGCAATATCGAACCAAAGGTTGATTTGTTAGTTTAGGCATTCATTGTAAATATCCTTTGTTTATAATACATATACTTGTTCATATACTCGTTTATATTCATACCTACGTATACAAATACTTGTAAATATATTACTTCATTTCTCTAGCATTACTTGTACTTATAAAAAATCGTTTTACCAGCAATTATGGACAACAGAACTCCAAAACCGTCCATGAACGATCTCAACGCGAAAATGGATTTCCTTATGGCCTCGTACAGTCGTGATAACCAAACAAGGACACCATTTTGCGCAAGATGTGGCCAGAATCACCCTGGTGAGGTATGCCACGTCAACTACTACGTACCTAGAGGTGAGAATGTAAGTTACTTGGGTAATCATCAAAGGTATAATTCTGAACCCCCCAACTTACAACTTTTACTATTAAGAGCATACACGATATCCACCGGCGCCCTACATGGCACCCATGGATACCCTTCCATGTCCCCCTTCTAATTCCGATCTTTATGGCAGGCAAACAGAGTGTTCAGAAGGAATAATGACCCTCTTAAGAGAGATATCCGTCCGACTAACAGCCAACGAGGAGGCATGTAGGACCCTGAGCAACCAACTCGCCGCAATCAGACAGGAAGAAAGGGAATACCAAGAGGCTTTCCTCTTACAAGAGGAAACGGTTCAAGCCATCGCCCTAAGGAGCGGCAAGGAAGTGGACACACTCGTGGCACCTCAATCGCAAACACAACCATCACCGCAGGTAAGTAGGGAACCGGGAGTGGTAAGCAACCCTGGTCCCGTATCTGAAACTCCAGCTCCTGAAGTAGCTGTAGAAAAAGTAGTTAGGCCTTATGTACCAAAACTGCCATTCCCTCAGAAATAGAAAAAGGCCAACTTAGATAAGAAATTTGCTCGGTTTTCGGAAATCCTTAGTAGATTAGAAATCAATATTCCATTAATGGAAGCACTAGAGGAAATGCCGAACTATGCAAAGTTTCTCAAAGACATGTTGTCGAAAAAGAAAAAGTTTTGGGAAAATGAGATAGTGGCTTTAACAGAGCAATGCTCGGCTATAATCACTCATAAATTGCCCCCCAAGCTTAAAGATCAAGGGAGCTTTACCATCCCGTGTAGGATAGGCAACATGCACATAGATAGGGCATTATGTGATTTAGGAGCAAGTATTAATCTTATGCCTTTATCAATTTTCAGGAAATTGGGACTCGGAGAGCCTAAACCAACAAACATGACACTGCAGCTAGCGGACAGGTCAATCGCACGTCCTAGAGGCATAGTTGAAGATGTATTGGTGAAGGTGGACAAACTGATTTTCCCGGTCGATTTTGTGGTACTCGACATGGAAGAAGATGACTCCGTCCCCATCCTTCTTGGGAGACCGTTCCTTGCAACCGGTAGGATGTTGATAGACGTCCATGAAGGTAAACTGGTCCTAAGGGTGCAGGACGAAGAGGTAACATTTAATGTTTACGAGTCTATGAAATTTCCTCAAGAGCGTTCCAAAAGTTGTAATTTTGTGGATGCACTAATAGATGAATGTGTAGAGGAAGTTGACCTTAACATGAGAAATGCCTCTTTAGAACTCGGTCTAGGTGGTGAGGAATGTGAAAACTCGAATGAACCTTTTGAAGACCTCCCACCTGAAAAATGTTATTGGGTCAAGGGTCGAAAAGAGGACCTTGATCGTGAGATCAAACCTAAACCCAAAACCTCGCTAGAGGAGCCTCCAGAATTGGAGCTTAAGCCCTTGCCCAACAACCTGAAATATGTTTTTCTTCAACCTCCCACAGATTTACCCGTTATTATTTCTTCTTTGTTGACAGTTGAACAGGAAGAAAGATTGGTGGAGGTGCTGAAGCAACATAAATGGGCCTTTGGATGGTCAATCCACGACATCAAAGGCATTGACCCCAAAATCTGCACGCATAGGATTTTCCTTGAGGAAGAAATTAAGCCATCTGCCCAACCTCAACGACGGCTCAACCCTAACATGAAAGAGGTGGTAAAAGCCGAGGTTATAAAACTCCTCGACGCAGGTATCATCTTTCCAATTTCTGATAGCCAATGGGTAAGCCCGGTTCAATGCGTGCCCAAAAAAGGGGGAACAACGGTAATGGAAAATGAAAAAGGGGAATTAATCCCAACTAGAAAGGTTACGGGTTGGCGTGTATGCATCGATTATAGAAAACTAAACGAGGCCACCCGTCAAGACCACTTCCCTTTACCATTTATTGATCAAATGTTGGAACGGTTGGCAGGGCACGAATTTTTCTGTACTTTAGATGGATTATCCGGTTATATGCAAATTCCTGTGGACCCTTTGGACCAAGAGAAAACCACATTCACTTGTCCCTACGGAACTTTTGCATATAGGCGGATGCCCTTCGGACTGTGTAATGCCCCTGCCACATTCCAACGCTGTATGATGGCTATGTTTTCTGACATGGTCGAAGAGTTCCTAGAAATTTTCATGGATGATTTTAATGGTGTGGGACCTACTTTCGATCAATGTCTTGAAAACTTGGACCGAGTCTTAGAACGTTGTGATGATAAAAACTTGGCACTCAATTGGGAAAAGTGCCAGGTTATGGTCCAAAACTGCATAGTGTTAGGACACAAGGTGTCAGGAAAGGGGATCGAGGTCGATCCGGCAAAAATTGAGGTGATTGAGAAACTGCCACCTCCTACCAGTGTAAAATTGGTTAGGAGCTTTTTAGGACATGCGGGGTTTTATAGACGGTTCATAAAAGACTTTTCAAAAATCACTAAACCCCTCACTCAATTATTACTAAAAGATGCTGATTTTAATTTCAATGAAGAATGTATGTCTGCATTTAAATTACTGAAAAAGAAATTAATCGAAGCACCTATTATGGTAAGCCCGGATTGGTCCCTTCCCTTTGAGTTAATGTGCGATGCCAGTGATCTGGCTGTAGGAGCCTGTCTTGGGCAGAGGGTGGATAAACTCTTTCGCCCAATCTTCTATGCTAGCAAAACCTTAAATGATGCACATCAGAATTATTCAATAACTGAAAAGGAATTGCTAGCCGTAGTTTTTGCCTTTGACAAATTTAGATCTTATTTGGTACTGTCTAAGGTAATTGTTTTTACTGACCATGCAGCTCTAAGGTATTTGATGAGCAAGCAAGATGCAAAACCTAGGCTGATTCGTTGGATCTTACTACTCCAAGAATTTGACATCGAGATCAGAGACAAGAAAGGAGTAGAAAACGTGATAGCGGATCACCTATCCAGGTTAGAGTCAGATCAGCAATCCTTAGAGCATGAGGCAATCAAGGAGGTATTTCCGGACGAAACGTTGTATTCGGTAAAAACTCTCCCCTAGTTTGTAGACATCGCGAACTACAAAGTCGGTAACATTCTTCCTCTTGATTTAGATGCAAACAAAAGACGTAAGTTTCTGTTTGAAAGCAAACAATACTTTTGGGAATAACCTTATTTATTTCGATTCTGCACCGATGGCATGATTAGGAGATGTATACCTGAGGAGGAGGTAGAATCAGTAATTAACATGTGTCACTCTAGGGAACCAGGCGGCCACTTTGGGCCAGATAGGACAGTGGCAAAAATCCTCCAGAGTGGATTTTGGTGGCCACAAATGCATAGTGATGTCAATAGTTATATTAAATACTGCGATGCATGTCAGAGAGTAGGGAATATCTCTAGAAGGAATGAGATGCTTCAGCAAGGCATACTCGTCTGTGAGCTATTTGATGTTTGGGGCATAGACTTTATGGGACCTTTCCCTATGTCACACAACAACCAATACATTCTTGTAGCGGTTGATTATGTCTCTAAATGGGTAGAGGCTGAAGCCCTACCCACAAACGATGCTCGAGTAGTGATAAAATTCCTGAGAAAGAATATCTTTACTAGATTTGGAACCCCCCGGACTATCATTAGTGATGGGGGATCCCATTTTTGCAATAAACAGTTTGACACATTGCTCCAGAAGTATGGCGTATCCCATAGGGTCGCAACACCTTACCATCCTCAGACGAGTGGTCAGGTAGAAGTGTCAAACAGAGAGCTGAAACGTATTCTTGAGAAAACAGTGGGGAATGCTAGAAAGGATTGGAGTCTTAAACTGGACGATGCCCTTTGGGCATATCGACAGCATTTAAGACTCCCATAGGAATGTCCCCCTAGCGTTTAGTTTTCGGGAAATCTTGTCATTTGCCTGTTGAACTAGAGCACAAAGCTTACTGGGCGCTAAAATTTCTAAACATTGACCCTAAACTTTCAGGTGACCCACGGCTAACACAACTACATGAACTGGATGAGCTCTGATATAACTCTTACGAGAATGCCAAGCTGTACAAAGAACGAACCAAGAGGGTGCACGATAAAAAAATACAGCGGAAAACCTTCCACAAAGGCGACCAAGTACTGCTTTATAACTCCCGATTGAGATTCTTCCCTGGCAAGCTCAAGAGTAGATGGTATGGACCGTTCTCAGTTCTTGACGCACATCCCTCCGGTATGATTGAGATTATGTTGAAAGATGGAACCACCCAGAAAGTAAATGGACATCGACTCAAACTTTATCTCGGTAAAGACAATTCGGGTGTCCAAATTCTCCGTCTTCAGGATGATCAGTAAGTTGTCTTCTCCACCCTAACTTTTTGCACTTGTTCTTTATGATTTGTGATGCAATGTTGGAACTTATTGCATATTTTTAGTGTGAGGAGGAGGGGTAGACAAACTTACAAAACTTGTAAATTTTTTAAAATTTTTGTTGCGTCGTGTCTAGTTGAGTTTTTCGTTTTTCGGGTTTTATTTATGTTTTGCATGTTTAGGACCTAAAACCGTGAACCTCCTTCGAATCTAAACTTCGTTATTTGTACTTGAGGGCTGAGAACCGAATCTAAGATTGCATGACAACTAGTTTAGGTGTAGGACACAATCCTTGTATCTGTAAAAGCATGAGCTAAAGTTTACATTTAGACCCTACTTTTGAAGAAATGCTAAAGTCATTACTTAGGTAGATAACTTAAGAATTGAAGGCATGTGATGTTAAACTTGAGTTTGGGGAAAACTAGTAAACACAAAATTGAAACCCAAAGAATTGTGAGTTGAATTTGAGCCCAAGAGCGAACATCAAAAAGCTCTTTTTCTTGACATTTTTGTGTGAATGCTTTGACTTGTGGAAAGATTACAGATTTTGCACCTAATACTGTGTTGAACCTACATGCAATGATTTGAGATGATAAACGATGAATCAGCCTCATTAGAATTAACCATTTTCTTTACCTTATTTTCTCTTTTTCATCCACTTTAGGAAGCCCCTTTGAGCCCATATTTTTGTAGTTTATAGATTTTTCTTTCATTCTAACCTTATTTTTGCAAACTATCACTTAGTTTGTTACCTAACCCAAGTTTTTGCAAAGCTCAAATTGAGCCTTTGTTTTCTTCTAGCGCTTTTTCTTTGTTTAATGGCATTATAGTAGCAAGCCAAAGGGCTAAGAAGTGAATGAGCATCACTATCCAAAAAAAAAAAAAAAGAGAAAAACAGAAAAAGAAAAGAAAAGAAAAGAGACGAACTAAAAGGGGAGAACTTCATTCCCCAGTTCTTAAAATCAAAACGTCTCAAAAAAACGTCCCAAAAAGAGAATAATGGATGAATAAAAAGCTCAGTCACTTCATATTTGCTAAGCCATTTGAACCTTGTTTTTCTAGCGCTAGAACTATTAACCCTTGTTGTACCTTTAACCCTCTAACCACATTACAACCCCAATTTGAGGCTGTTTTTGATATCATCGGAGTCATATAGCATAGTAGAGGAACTCGGATGAACGTGCGAAATCAACGTGATCCTAAGTAAGAACATAAGCCGAGAGTAAACACCTTAGCCACCAAAATTGTGTGAAATGAGTGAACTACCTATGGTGAGGTGTCTTACTTAGCGATCCCCTCAAGCTCATTTAATTGAACATGTGTCCTTTTTCTTAAAACATATGACCTATGATAATTGAAATGCGGCTTTTGGATATCGTGTCTCTACTTTGTATTTCCGAATGCATGTAATTATAGATGCTCGAAATTGTGTCAAGCACCTAGTCAAACCGAGAGGTTTTCTAGCTTGCTTGTGATTGCGGGTTTAGTGTTTTAGTTTACTTGGGGACAAGTAAAGTTTTAAGTGCGAGGAGGTTTGATAGGGGTCAAAAACCCCTATCTTTGCGTACGGTTTTAGGACGGGTTTTAGCGTTATTTAGTTAATAAGCGAGCAATTCTCGCATTTAAATGTTTTATTTACTTTTCGTTGTTTAGGCTTGTTTTATGATCGATTTAGGCAAATACGGCCAAAATAGCATGCATATTATAATTCCGCTATCTTTTGAAGTTAATTGATCCGTCAAAAGTCGCACCAAACGAAGCGTTTGCTCAAAATAAGCGATTGGCAGGTCAATTTAGCCTTTGGACTAATGTTGTTTGGAGTTTTTGTGCATGCGCAGGGATAAGTTCGGGCGAAAAGACACATTATTGGCATTTCGGCGACCGCGCATCGGGCTAAAATGCTCGATGAACTGGCCTATTTTAGGCCAACTCACCGAGCTAGCCATGCCAGCTCGCCGAACAGGCTCTCAGGGGCCTGCTCGGGCGAGCTGGCCTTCGTAGGCCAGCTCGCCGAGCAGGCTGTGCCTGCTTGCCGAGCAGGCTATGCCTGCTCGCCGAGCAGCTCGCCTGCGGGAATTGGTCAAAAAGACCAATTCCGCCCCCACGATGCCACGATGGACCCCATGACTTCCTACCTGCATAAGGACACGAAATAGGTCAAGAAAAGGGCCCAAGCCGCACCTATAAATAGGATTTTTCCAATGTAAATTAGGCATCTTTTATCTTTTGTAATTTTCTTAGCTTTTCATCTTGAGAAATCCTCTCCACCTCCTCCATATCCTTCAAAGCTCCATTGAAGACACCTCCGAAGCTCCGTTCACCGAGGATTACTCAAGCTCCATCCTTAAGTCCTAGGAAGACGCCTGCATTGGTAGACAGGTTCCCTGAAAGGGATTTTTCTTCTTTTACATTCTGTCTAGCCTCTGATACATGTTATGAATCCTAGGCTCATTGTAACTTCGTGACAATACTTTCATCTTTGATATATATTATGGTTTTTGTTCATTCAATTGTTTTAATGCTTTAACCTTTGTCTTACGCTTTGTCTGATTGGTTTAACTCATTCGATAATCCCAAAATCAAGTTGGCACATATTGCGAGCTGAATCTGACCTAGTCAGTGCCTATACGATTGACGATCCTATAGAAGATTAAGCCCAAATTGCTGAGCCTTAGAGCTAGTTTCGGCCTTACAAGGGAATCACGAACTAGGGACTTTAGGAGGATAGGTCGGGTTAATCGCCTCGGACACAAGTGACTTAGGTTTTAATTCAATTGCTTAAACAATCTATTTTCATTATCATCGTATCCCTTCATGTTCCTTCGGATAATTGCATTGGTAAAAGATCACTTAGGAGTAGTTTAACTTAATTAGGGGTAGAGTAACTTAATTAGGCGTAGAATAACTTAGTTAGAATCAGATAACTTAGCTAGGAGTAGTATAATCCAACCTAGGAGTAGATTAACTTAAGAAAAACCAACTCAAAACCCGCTAAGCCTAGATAACATCTGAAACTAAGTAACTCGATACTTGCAGAAATAAATCCTGTGGACGATACCTGGACTTTCCAGAATTTTATTACTTGATAACGACGGAGTACATTTATCCCTTAGTGAGTCTCGCGGTGCGAACGCCGTGAGGCGCATCAGTCACTAGTTGACTAAGCTAGTGTCTTAATATACTCAGCGCGCTGTGTAATCCTTTTCCAAAGAAAAAGAAGTAAGCCTTAACGTACTAAAATTTTAAATAGTTCCTATCCCCCCCCTTGGAACTAACTTGTTACGTTATAAGGGACCAACAATAACTTTTCTATCAAACATGAACGGATTACATCTTTGGTGATTGATGATATATGCTTTGTCTCTAAAGTGCCCGTTGTATGATGTTTACTATTTCGCTTCACTGGTTCTTTAAAAATAAATGGCCAAATTCCAATTTTTCCATCAAATCCATTAGAAATGTCATTGATTCGCGGACGATCAACCACAACTAATAACATAATTTTTACTATAAACCTTTTGCTTTTACATGTGCCAAGTGATCCTTTCTCACTGGGATGCAAATAATATTTTTGTGATGTCTTAGACAAACAAAACCATTTTTCGTCAATATGAATTCGATTGTACATATTAATAAATGAAGGTCTAGTTTGAAAGTTACCTTTGTCTACCATGGATAAGCAAAAATCCAACCTTGTAATTTTATTTTCATTTATGAGATACGGTTTCAAAGCATTTGAGTGCGGATGAATACCTCCTTCTTTGATTCTTCTACCAAAAGTTGATTTTGACACACCCAAAACTTGTGATAAGGATCTTATATTCATTCGACGAAGAGGAATATCTTTAACATGTTCCAAATCTATTTCCTTTCTTTGGCCACCAAATTTTTTCACTATACTTGGATGTGAACGAAATGCACCACATATATGTGCATTTTGTGTCATGCCACACTTGATAAACCGATCTTTTTGATATAGAATTTTTTTCCGCAACTTCCATAACCATTTTTTTCGATATCTTACAATTTCGGCTCTTTTGAAGAAGCATTTTAATGATAGCTGAAGGGATTAGAGGCAACTAATCCAATAGAGATTTGGGTTCGGACGTACCTGATTGTAGAACCAAATAATCTCTGAGCAGCGAAAGCGGAAGCGGAAGCGGAACTATCACAACGATCTTGTATCACTGGTAACTATCAACCACACAGTGATTAGTCGGGGAAGAGAGTATGATCCACAGACTAGAAGCTAGGGATATTGATTGATGGAGAGAGAGGGGTAGCGCAGAGAATGGAGAAGGAGGCACACAATCTGCTTGTGATTGTCTAGGGTTGTGTTGATTAGGTTAGTTATTGGGGTTTGGTGATGCTCCTATTCATAGTGAGCCCAAACCCTAATTCTCTTCCATATCATAAAATAGGCCTGGCCCATTCCATTTCGGACGGGTTAGATTAATTTGATCCATATACCCAATTAATCCTAACATCTCCCACTCGTACGCAATGGAACCAATTCCAATAAGAACTCGTCTCCAAGAATCAAATCTTACCTTTTTACTAATAGCATGTGCGACCGGCATATTATCGAGAGCTCAATCTCTACAGTTCATCTGATTTCACAAGTACGCTCAAAAGCATAAATTTCCGGACGGTGAAAAATAGAATGTCTCAAGATGTGAACTCAATGGATATCTTTCCTTCTTGTTGTATTTCGTCCATCATAGTCTGACTCGCTTATCCAGTTAGGCTCATTTTGGTTGGAATTAGCACATCAACCTGAGGGCAACCCTTTCCAAGGTAGCTATATCAAACTATACTTCTAGAATAAACTAAAAGTCACAAGGATAATATATCTCTAGAAATCATAATTTCGAGATGTAAGTCTCACACTAAGAATAGAAGAGATCAATTCTTTTCCATCTTGTGGTCACTAAAGCACACATTGTCACATACACATGCCATGGTGTTCAATCCTACTTATATGAGAGCATGTATCTAAATTATAACACCATGCAGGAGCATAGGTTTAGACGTGCCAAAACATCTAATTTTAGTCCACTATCTACAGCGAACACTCCTGGCTATAAAGACAGAAGGCTTTAAGTTGTCACAAACTTGCTTATCAAATTTCATAAAATTTGTCACATATACCTGAGGTGTATGTTGTTATCTTGTGCCATGATAAAATTACTTTCATCCTTCTTACAAGACGGCCTCTACTATTGAACGTGCTCTCGTATGTTCAAAAGTGGCCTCATCCTTCTATTTGTCACATATGAAAAAATAAGGGTAACCACTCGTGTGAGTGATCTACTTCTCTGTCTGACATGCATTTGAAAAAATATAACAGCAAATATGAACATATAAATATTTGCACTCGTGTATTGGAAATAATTCTGAAAACCTTTATTGATAATTCAAGTTCACTAAACATTGAAAAGATATAGAAGTACATTTAGATCCTATGTAATCCCTGGGATGTAATATGTTTAACATAAACATCTCTTTTGACAGGTTTGGTAAGGGGATCAGCAACCATGTCATGGATGGAAATGTACTTCACACTAACTTCTTTGCGTGCAATTAGGTCCCTGACAAAGTGATATCTAAGTTCTATATGCTTAGCCTTACTGTGGAACCTTTGATCCTTAGTGAAAGCAATAGCAGATTGACTATCACTGTTGACTATGACTGGAGCAGTGGAGGTGGTAATGCCAAGGTGGTTTAAGAACCTATTCAACCACACCGCTTCTTGAACTGCTGATAAGTAAGAAACATACTCAGCCTCTATAGTGGATGATGCTACGCATGTTTGTTTCTTGCTGCTCCAAGAGATGGCTCCATTGCCAAGCAAGTAGATGTAGCTAGATGTGGACTTCCTTTCGTCCAAGTCGCCTGCCCAATCGACATCTGTATATCCTCTAAGATTGAGGTTTTTGCCTTGATAACATAGAGAATAATCTGCAGTACCTTTAAGATATCTTAATATCCTTTTTACTGCGGTCCAATGTGCTTGTCCAGGATTGGACTGATATCTGCTTACCATCTCAACGGCGTGGTAGATGTCTAGTCTAGTACACATACATCAGACTTCCAACGGCACTTGCATAAGGAACTGCCTTTATGCGTTCTTGATCTTTTTTATGTTTGGGGACACATTTCAGTACTCAGGGTGACGTCTTTAGTCATCGGGCTATCAATGGGTTTGCAGCCTTTCATACCAAAGCGTTCAATTACTTTGTTGATGTAAGTCTCTTGAGACAGTGCTAACAATTTCTTTGAATGATTTCTCGAAATCTTAACTCCAAGAATGTATGCAGCCTCGCCCATATCTTTCATCTCAAAACTTGAGTTTAGCCAAGCTTTGATTTGGTTTACAAATCCAATGTCATTTCATGCTATCAGGATGTCATCTACATATAGAGACAGAATGACAAACTTTCTACCAAAGCATTTTATGTAGACACAATGGTCTTCTTCAAGTATCTTGAAGTCATTCTCTTCGTGCAATTCTCCATTCAGAGAAGCAGTATTCACATCCATTTGATGCAGCTCTAGGTCTAAACTTGCCACAATTGCTAGTATTAGACTGATAGATGTAAACCTCACAACAGGTGAGAAGGTCTCCTCATAGTCTATCTCTTCCTATTGTGAAAAGCCTTTAACAACCAGGCGAGCTTTGCACCTTTCGATACTATTGTCAGCCCTTCGCTTAACTTTAAGAACCCATTTGCTCTTAACAGTTTTCTCCCTTTAGGCAGTTCAACCAATTCCTAAACTTGGTTGGTTTTCATGGAATCCATTTCTTCTTCCATTGCTTTCTTCCATTTATCTTTATTGGGACAAGAAAGAGCGTCATAAACATTTTTAGGCTCAGATTCATCATCTGGGGTGATAAGAAGAGCTTTGCCTTCGATTCTAAATCGACGGTGCCTGACCCTTTGTCTTTTTGTTTGACACGTTTCTTCTTGGTTTTCATAAACATGTCTCATATATTCATCGTAACCTGGGATCATTTCTCTTAGACTATTTTCCGTATACTCATAGGAGTCAGGAAAATCACTCCCACTTGCCATAGGATCCGCCACATTCGTAACGGTCTGAGGTTCAAAATCCATTTCTCGATCATAGTTAAGAATAGGACCTTGTTCTTCCTCCTCAGAATTCCTCCCACTCGAATGGAGAGGTCCGTTAGAAACAGGTTCTTCAAACAAGGGGTGATTCTTGACTATATCGCCAATTTTAGGAAACTCATTCTCTAAAAATATGACGTCTTGTGATTCAATTTCTGTTACACGGCCATCATTGTTCTCTCCCACTAGGACATATCCTTTTGATACTTCAGGGTATCTTATAAAGACACACTTTTTACCTATTGGGCCTAATTTCCCAAATTTGCTTGAAGTACCATGAGCGAAAACTGTGCAACCCCATGGCATGAGAGTGCTCAAGTCAGGTTTGTGGTCGGTCCACAACTCATAAGGAGTAGAAGTATCGGTCTTGGAGGGCACTCGGTTGAGGACATATGTTACTGTTAGCAAGGCATCTCCCTAATAGGAAATGGGTAAGTTTGCTTCAACCATCATAGACCTAACCATATCAAGAAGAGTTCTATTTCTCCTCTTGGCAACACCATTTTGTTGCGGAGTGTATGGGATAGACAATTGATGTTATATTCCCTTTTCATCACACAAAGCATTGAATTCCTCCGAGAGGCATTCCCGACCACTGTTAGTTCTTAGTGCTTTGATTTTTCTGTCTAGTTGGTTTTCAACAAGGTTTATAAACTTTCTAAAGCAACCTATAGCCTCATACTTGTGAGCCATCAAATAGACATGACCATACCTAGTATAATCATCTATGAAAGTGATAAAATAATAGGCTTCATACCTAGCCTTTATATTCATTGGACCGCATACATCACAATGAATCAACTGTAGTGGAAATTCTGCCCTAGTACCTTTCCTGAATGGTTTCCTATGCATTTTCCCTTTTAGGCATGATTCACAAGGTGGTAAATTGACATGTCTTAAACTACCTAGTAAACCTTCTTTTGCTAGTCGTTTCATTCGGTCTTGACCAATATGGTTTAATCTAGCATGCCATAAACTAACATCCTTATCATTTGCAGACGAAGAAGTAGTAGCAAGGGAAAAACTTTCATTGCAATCAACTATATCTAAAAAAGTTAAACCATTCAACATGTATCCATGACCGTAAAACTGGTCATCCAAACAAATGCTTAAATTGTTACGAGCAAAAAGAAAAGTAAAATTATTCTTTAACAAGGAAGAAATAGAAATCAAGTTTCTTCGAATTCTTGGAGCAAAGAGAACATCTTACAGGATCGGGGTCTGACCGCTCCTCAATTGCAGTTGACACTCACCAATCCCTTGGACTTCAACTCTCGAGTTGTCGCCTACATAGATCCAACATGATCCGACTGGAATTCATCGGAACTCGACAAAAGCTTCTCTATCTCTTGTCACGTGGTCCGTAGCGCCAAAATCAACAATTCATAGAGGATCAAATTCAGTCATAAGAACAGTACTAGATACATTGAGTTCACTCACACTTGAGTTGATTGAATGTACTTTGGGAGCAGAGCAGTCACTTGCATAATTCCCTTTCTGTTGGCACTTAAAACATTTCACACAAGAAATGTTAGGCTTCCTCCTGTTCTTATGCTTTTTCTCTTTGTTCCCATCCGCCTTCCTTAGCTTTTTCACCTATCCTTTACCTTTGTTGTTCGATCGCTTATATTTCTGGCCATGTGGCCTAGAATTTCTCCCACTAGAGCTGGAACCCATATAGTGAGCTTCTACATTGATCTTAATCAATGCAAGGCGATCCTCCTCGAGTTCGAGGTGGCAAACAACATCGTCAAAGGTCTTAATACCTTCGGTATGTGTTAGGTGCATCTTCATATGCTCCCAGCTGTTCGATAAAAAATGGATAACAGCTTGTACTTTCTGCTCATCTGTCAACTTGTGACCTGCCTCATTCAGTTTACTGATCATGTTCGACATTTCTCTTAAACGCTTCTTCATAGTATGATCAAACCTTTTCTTATAAGTATCAAATTTGATAGTGAGAGAGTGGAGTTTCATTAGAGACACGCCTCCAAACTTTTCCTTCAAGGTGTCCCATAGACCCTTGGTAGTCTCAATCTTACAGAATTGTCGAGTGAGGTCATCTTGCATCGCACTTATTAGGATGATGTGGGCGGTAGAATATTTCTTCTTCTAAGCCAAATATGCATCTTTATCCCTGCAATGCTGAGTAGTAGTACCTTCCTCTGGTGCATCCATGACTGCGTCTAGGGTGTCAAGAACCTCTTGTACTTCCAGCACATATTTTATCTTTATTCCCCATACGTCATAGTTATCCCCATTCAACTTCAGGTCCTTGTTCAGTTCATATACAATTGATTTCATAGCCGAGGCCATTGTGACTCACTGATCTACAATGTGATTGCACGACTTATTAAGAAGTTCTAAAGGTTTCAATACACACAATGAATTCTCTTAGCAACCTATATCTACCTAAAAAGTTTGGTTACTAAATTTCAATTCGAAAATGAGAGCATATATGTATGGCTCAAATCACCCTTTGCACTTTAATAGTTAGCCTATTAGATAGATATATATGCCTAGAGAATTTCATGTTACCTTTCGTAACAAGTTTTGTAATATCTTACAATGGGTGGTTATTTAATGGAGTTTTGATGACTTTGGTTCATTATGCTTTGAATTTCAGGCAAGTCCTACTCTTAGGTTCATAACATATTATCAAAAGCATAAAAACAAAAACAAAAATGGTGCTCGTCGAACCATCTGATAAAAAAATTCCAACTAAAATAACCCAAAAACATTATCCAAACACAACTGAATAAAGAATAAAAACGAGCAAACAATATCCTTAAGCGAAACGATAAAAAACTTAACACAATAGTTTTAAATCTCAAAACAATAAAAGAATGGAATCTTAAAAGACGGCTTAAAAAACCATAAACCCCCAAAATCCTAGAGATCCATATGATCCATTGGGTTAAAAGCATCACACCAGATTCCAGAAGGAAGTTCTCACAAAATCTTCTTCCGCCATCTATCCGGGAACTGAAATGATCTCCTTCTGGCATAACAAGGTGTCCAAATAAGCTTGCCTGACCTTAGTCGCATGCATCTCTCACCCTTTGGGAGAGTAACTCCTTCTTCATCGAGCTTCCTCAAAAAGATGCGGATGGATTTATTATAGTGCATACGTGATTTACAATAGCTGTCAACATACAACTTGCGGAGTTTCAGAACGCAGGATAAGAACTTCCTCATTGCCAAAGAATGGGAAATACTACTCATCTCTATCGAGAGACCATTGTATGATACAACGCACTACATCAACATGTGAACCTTGAGCAGGTGGAGCCCGATGGCTTCTGCGTCATCCCATCTGTGAGTTGTGCACCTCAATTTGCACTTCTCTATCTTGTTCACAAATCTGTCTCGAGTTGCCCACTGGGCCCTTGTTCTTGGAACAATAGGTGTAAGCCTAGTACCCACAATTGCCAACTGATTGTCGTTATAAACGAAAAATAAGTTAGCGTACATGTACATAAACTTGTTCCATCAATCAAACACATTTTGATCTAAATGGGTACCTGCCAAGCACACTGAAATAATTTTTCCAAAAATTTTAATCTAATTTCTATTAATTTTTGGTAAAGGAAAAACAATTTCCACTAGTTTTAATCTTTATAGAATATCCAATATGATAAAATTAAATATTCTGTCATTCTAAAAATTACCAAAAAATATACCAAAAAATTATTTCGAGCCAATCTGCCAAAAAATAGGGAGAAACAGGGGTCTGAGAGACACCCCACGCGTCGCCCACGTGTGCGGCTCGGCTCGCCGCACTCGTGATGCGCCAGGCCGAGCCTTCAGGTGGCGCATGTGGGCCACGTGCCATCCTATGGACCTCCATTCGACCTCCGTAATATATTGATCCTAGGGTTTTCGAGCCTTCTGGACACGATGGTGGTGTCGATTTTCTCGAAAAACGCACCAAAAATAATTTTCTGAGAATCAGTAGCCTTAAAACGAATTTAAAAATCAATTTTTAATCGGCGAATAGTGATTTCGAAAAGCACGCATCCCTAGACAGGATCTCAGACCTGGGAATAATTAAAAAAGGTTCCAAAAACAGATTCCATTGATTTTGTTTCGCTTAAAGGAGATCAAAAACACACTTTTTGATGCAAATAAAAAACAATAAAATTGTTTATGTTGTGTGATTAAAAAACACATAATCAATCCAAAACAAAAAACATAGACAATCAATATCAATCAAATAATATGATCATTCGTTACAATGATCCCACAACTTTCTTCATATCTATGGATACAGAAAACACAGAATACAAGATCTGTGGCTCTGATACCAATGAAGGGATTAGTGGCAACTAATCCAATAGAGATTTGGGTTCAGACATACCTGATTGTAGAACTAAATAATCTCTAAGCAGCGGAAGCGGAAGCGAAACTATCACCACGATCTTGTATCACCGGTAACTATCAACCACATGGTGATTAGTCGGGGAAGAGAGTATGATCCACATACTAGAAGCTAGGGAGATTGATTGATGGAGAGAGAGGGGTGGCGCAGAGAATGGAGCAGGAGGCATAACAATCTGCTTGTGATTGTCTAGGGTTGTGTTGATTAGATTAGTTATTAGGGTTTGGTGATGCTCCTATTCATAGTGAGTCCAAACCCTAATTCTTTTCCATCTCATAAGATGGGTCTGGCTTGTTTCATTTCAGACGGGTCGGATTAATTTGATCCATATACCCAATTAATCCTAACAATAGCTTTCTTCATATTAACAATAATATTTTTCTTCATGTCCCCACAATGCTTTTGAGGTGTTGACATATTCAAATTGCTATAAGGAGTTGGTATCTTCTGGAAGGTTGTTTAAATCTATCAATGTGTTGCTTGGTGATGAAAGATTGAATGTGTTAGGTGAGTAATCATTTTCGGGTAAAAAGTTCAAATCAAATGCAAATTTTGGTTGAGGATTATCCATTATTTTCAATTGTGGCTAAACTTTATCATGGCATCATTATGTCAAATCTGAAAATTAAAAAATATATTTGGAGGTAAATATTGGAGAGTGAAATTTTATTTGAATTGTCTTAAGAACATTAGGCTCCAATTTTAAATTTGCATTAAAAAATCACTCGGTACAAATTTTAGCTCCAAAAAATTGTCTCCAACAAATTAAAAAAAGCATGCAGGTGTATAAGTATGTAATTAATCTCAAATTTAATTTATTCAGTAATTTGTAAACAGTGTTTTTAATGCAAATTTAATTACATACTCATAAGTTTGCATGATTTTTAGCTCCAAATTACTCCATGATGTTTTTTTGCTCCATAGACCTATGTACCTGCAATAAATGTTTGGCTTACAATTGAATATTAAAGTAAATTCAAGATTAATCAGTTGGGTTTTGATGTCTTTATAAATGAGGTTTAGGTTGGGATTAACAATAGTAGTATTAATGTAAGAGTATTTCTAGTTTAAAAAAGAAAATGGTAAATTGGAAAAATTAAAATAAAATATCTTATTTCAATACAATTAACTAAATTTTCTTGTTCGGTGTGCAGACACTTTTATGCATATATTTGTAGAACGGATGGAGTATGATTTAACTAATTTTTCATTAAATATAAAATTAGGTATTTTTTTTCTATTTTTATTAAATGTAGTGCATGATATAGTTTCTTTAGCTAATTGTAAAGTTAAACAAAGCAACAATTAGTTATAATTTTGTAGTTGTTGAATTTGTTATTCACAAAAAACTTGAAAATGCGTCTAAGTCAACACTTTTGTAAAATCCGTATACATGAGTAAAAATCATCTAAAATGAGCCAATACAATACTTTTTTAGCAACAAATTTTTAATTGTAGTTGCAATAGACAATCTATGGTGTAGTGATTTTTTATGAAGAAAACTATGGGAAGACTCGAGGGAAACAATGGGGACAGATGATCGGGGGGGGGGGGGGGGGGGGGGGGGGGGGGGGGGGGGGCTCAAAGGGCGCATTTGCCCCCCTTCATCCCATTAATTTTTTTTAAATAAAAAAATAAGGGTTAAAATGCAAAAATACCTCTAATGTTTTGGGTCATGAGCAATTTTATCCCTAATATCTAAAATGGTATAATTTTATCCCTAATGTTGGAAGCCAAGAGCAATTTTACCCCTAACGTTGATAAATTGGGTCAATTTGAGAAATAATTCATCAAACTGTCTTCTCAGTCATGAATAATACTGTCTGAAATTGATCCAATTTATCAACGTTAGAGGTCAAATTGGTGCAAAATTACAAAATTGATATGCAATTGGTGCAAAATAAAGAAAAAAATGACTGTATTTTATAATAGTGTCTGAAATTGATCCAATTTATCAACGTTAAAATTGCTCTTGGCTACAAACATTAGGGGTAAAATTGCACCATTTTAGATGTTAGGGGTAAAATTGCACCTGCCCCAAAACGCTAGGGATATTTGATGCGTAACAACCCGAGAATCCCGGAAATGGATGATTACGAGTCGGAAACATTATAATTTACGTTTTTTATAAAAAAAATCATGAAAATAATGCATGACAATTGAATGATTTTGCATTTTTCGTCACCAAAAATTGAACAATTTTACATTTTTTGTCATAAAAAATTGAACAATTTTACATTTTTTGTCTAAAATTTTTTACTTAGAATTTTGCCCCCCGCTCTCTCAAATCCTGGATTCGCCACTGCAGATGATGGAAACTATTAGGGGGATCTGAGGGAAACTTTAAGGAAACCATGTGAGAAACATTTACATGGAGAACTTTTAAGAAAATTTAAGGGGAATCTTTAGAAAACCTCCTCTAAAAGTACCTTTTCTAGTGCACCATTTTTTCCTTCCTGATGCACTTCTCTTGGTTTACATTCCCCCATATACCATATTTATTTGTTGATTGTACCATAATATTTTTTGCTTTTAGATATTTTCAATACCTTAAATGACATAATTTACATCTAAGTAGACTTTTCTGGAGTGAGCCTCACTTTCCCTGAGAGATACGTGAGAGAACCTTGAGAGAGACCTGAAGTAAACATGGAGAAAAAACACTTTTTAACTCATGAGGCAATTAAGAAGTAGAAAATTTAGAAGGGGTTGTCAAGTCACTCATAGAGATCATGAAAACCACAACGTGGAGCAGTTTCTGAAGATGGGAGACACATGATGGAGAACGTGACTTAGTAGAGTAAAGATATAAATTACCCTCAACATCAATAGAAGACATAAATCATGATGGAAAGAGTTCTCTCTACACACGCAATCCATAGACAAACAAATCTAGCAATTAAGACTTCAACAATTTTACTCCACACACACAATCCAGGGACAAATAAATCTAGTTCAATGTTGTTTTGGTTTTTCTTTCCAGTTCATCTTTGAATTTCTTTCACAACTTTGTAAACTTTCAAGTTCAATTTTAATATAAGTTGATCATTTTTTTCAAATTACTCAATATTATTTATTTCGGTTCTCTAGTTATTCTTTAAAGTTGGTGTCATTTTGATAACCAAAGCCCTTTAAATTTTAAATCTCTTTTATTCCGTACAATCGTTAGATTCAGAAGTCAATAGGTGCACTCACCCTAATTTCACAATTTGAGAATATTATAATTCTTCGACACACCTACTTTTTCACCAAAAAGCCAAATAATATTTTATGCGTCTCAACCATTATTTACAAAATTAGTGGTTAAGATTTTATGTAAAATAAATAAATAAATTATAAAATTTAAAATTATCTCAATTATTAAATTGAGATTGAATTTAGAACCACTCAAATTAGATTGAATCTAATGTGATAAGCTATGGTTTATATATCTCAACCATTAATTTTAATTTATAGTTAAGATTTAATTATTTAATAAATAAATAAATAATTTATAAATAATTTACAGTTAAGATTTAATTATTCAATAAATAAATAAGTAATTTATAAAATTTGAAAATCAACAATTAAAATTTATTTATATGATGATTAATTAATTTCTTAAATTTAACCAATAATCTCAATTTTTATTTTTGTTGAACAAAATATCACCTTAAATATCGCTGATTAAAAATCTTCTCATTTGTTTGTTTGAAAATATATCTTATTAAATCTCATGTTCTATCTTATATAATTTTAAAAGGGTTAATTCTAAACAAAACCTTTATGATTACATTGATTCACAGATAAATGATTGTAGTTTTTTTTTATCATCAAAACAAGGGCTGTACTTATCAATATTTGCAACTCGACAACTTTTGAGTTGACATTGCCATCTCAAAATAATTTTTTAAATTTTTTTAATGATATTTTAAATAACTTTATTAATTCTTCAATTTTTTAGTTTTAAGATCATTTAAGTGTTGTTTGGTAAAGAAATATAATTTTTTTTTGAAGAAAATAAGTTTCATTAAATAGAATATAGAAAGTTAATGTTTAGAGAGAGCTACAAAAATGATGATTTTGATAAATAAAAAATGTAGTTCCACAACAAATGTGATACTAAATAACTTTAATTCTTAAAAAAATTCATTTTGAGATTCTTAATGTCCAAATTTAGCAATATCAACTCAAAAGTCATCGATGTGCAATTGTCGACAAACACATTCCTCGTTTTAAAAAATAATCATAGTCCTTTATGTGCAACTCAGTGTAACCACAAAGTTTTTTTTTTTTTTTTTTAAGAATTAATCCATTTTAAAATACTCCTTAAATATTTATACCCAAGGAAAGTTATATGTTAAAATAAACAAATGAAGCATAAAATAATAATAAAAAAAACCCCATGAAATTTAATAAGTTATGTTTTGATTGTCATCTCATCTCATCTCATCGTATTGAACATGAACAAAATATGAGTTGAAATATCTCTACGTTGGTTTAATCTTTCTTTCCAAATAAGGCGTCCGATGCTTGTTTTGCTGCATCTTCAACAGATTCAGTAAACTCGCCTATCTTACCATCAGCACTACCTTTTCCCTCCTGAGTTTTCTCCTCCACATAACCCTTATTCTCCTTGGCTTGTGCTACTGTAGAGTCCTTGAATTCCTCGGCGTTGGCAGTCGCTTCATCCGCCTTTCCTGCTACAAAATCTTTGGTCTCTTTGGCTTTGGCGGAAGCAGCATCCGCGGCCTCCTCCAACTTCTTACCAGCTGAATCCTGATCTTGCTTGAATTTCTCGGCAGCCTCTTGGCTCTTTTCTACAACAGCATCTTTAACTTCAGCATAAGTATCGGTAGCATTCTTCAAAGCAGACCCCAAAAGGCCTCCTTCTTCCGGCTCAGTCTTATCATTGGCGGCACGACGGAGTGTAAGGGAGGTTCTACTGAACTTTCTGCACTGCCCGTTGAAAAGAAGTGGTTGTTGTTGTTGCTGCTGCTGCTGTGGTGGTAGAGGTCGGGCTGCGGAGAGAATGAAGGCTTTGGAGAGTGTAGATGAGGCCATGGAAGTGAGATGGAAAGTAGTAGTGTTTGTGTAAGTGTAAGATTAACGGAGGAGTCATATATAAATGGATGCGGTGAAGGTGAAACCTTGCCACGTAGGTGCTGATAAAGAGTGAGACAGTATTGTTTTTGGGTGAGAGAGATATACGGTAAGTGTTGCATAGCCACTAATCCATGTCGGCACAAAATATATATACAAATAAAACTAAACTATATTTAGTAATTACTAGTCTATTCAATAAAACTAGTGCCAATTCATGTGAGCCGACATCTAATATATTCGTATATTCTTATAAAATAAGAAATATAATCAGAAAGACATAACAATTATGGAGAGAGATATTTCTTATATTTTTGTTGTATTTCATTTGTTTGTATTACACTAAAAAAATCTATATTTATAGAAGTGGAGTTATAAATATCAACATTAAATGAATTGAAGGCTCTATAGCTGTTAAATATTTATCTCTAACCTCAAAAAAACAAGTAATGAACTCGGATATATCAATTAATAAACAAAAGATTTAAGATTACCTTTTATAATGTAGATCTGTTGAATAACAACGGATGAAATGAACATTGACTCCGTGTCATTGATCTAGATAAAGGCTATACAAGAGGAGAAATCACCGTTGTTCCATGAACTAAGAACGCACAATGAAGACAAAGAGGGAGGCATCAGCTTTAGGGATTAGGAAGAGGAGAATTGCATTTTGCAGTCTCTAATCTCTATGTTTGTGTATTAGGGTAATTCCTTGTGTTAGGTGTGTTAGGTTTAGCCTCCATAAACCCTAACCCTAATTGATTAGGTTACGTGCAGACCTTAAATGAACCGGTAAATAGGCCAAACCTGTTTACTCCATTTAATCCTATATCTCTCGCTCTCATGTAACAGAAAACATACTCCATTACTTTATCTCGTTCATACTCACAAATAGTTCATGCCATACAATCGAGAACTCAAACATTTTATACTCGTTGGAGATATACAACCTCTCGAATTACGTGTATAATTAAGAAAAAATATGCTTTATCCTAAAATTTATATCACATCCACTGTAATCATTATCATCTCAATAATTTATCTATTTTCACAAGCGTGCACACATGCATAACTATTCGTATTCACGAAACATAGAACTACAAGTGTGAACTTAATAAAGTCTTTCCTCTTGTATTACGTTCTTTCCATAATGATTCATTTTACTTGTCTACTCGGTCCCTTTTCGAGCTGAATTAGTAACTAGCTCTTGAGAGCATCCTTGTAAGGTAGCCAAAATGAATCACATTTCTTGAACTAGTTAAGGGTATCAAGGATAATGTTTCAAGAAAAACATGATTTTCATGAAGTGAGTCTCACATTAGGAAAAAAAGTGAGATTGTCCTTTTTCCATCTCTTGGACACTAAGCACACATGCTATGAAAAACATGTGCTATAGTGTTCAAATCCTTCCATCTGAAGGAAGTGCATGTCTGTGCTCAAAACAACACCATACGAAGGTTTCAACTCTGATGTGCCATAACAACTAACCTTAGTCTCTCTCATTATAGGACTACCTTCGGCTATCTCAGACAGAAGATTTCATTAAAGATTCTGATTGATATCTCAAATTATAAATAATCTTTTGTATACATACTTATCCAGTTGTATGTATATACCTGACCTGCAATCTAATGAACTCAGATTCATTGTTACTGCAAGACGATGTCAATTATTGAGCAAGTTCTCGTTTACTAAAAAATTCGTCTCATCCTTATCTTTATCGCCATAATTAACAAAATAAGGGTAAACACTCGTGTGAGTGAGCTACTTCTTTATCCAATATGCTCAATTGTAAACATTTACATACATGTATTATAAGCAATTCAAAAGTACTTTATTGAATTCAAAATACATGTAACAAAAATATGTTTAGATCCTAAGCAATCCTTGGGGCCTAATATGTTTCACAAAACATCTCTCTTGACAGGTTTTGTTAGAGGGTCAGCAACTATGTCATAATTCGAAACATATTTCATAGAAACTTCTTTGCGTACAACTAAATCTCTAACAAAATGATACTTAATCTCAATATGCTTTGTTTTGATATGAAACCTTTGATCCTCAGAAAAAGCAATAGCAGATTGGCTATCACTACTAGTTATTACTAGAGAGCTTGTAGTAACAACCTTTAGGTGATCTAGAAATATATTCAACCAAACGGCCTCCTAACTACTTCAGGAAACATAATTAGCTTCCATGGTGGATAAGGCTATAGATATCTATTTCATGCTACTCTAGGAAATTTCCCCATTTTCGAGCAAAAAGACGTAGCCATACGTGGAATTTCTCTCATCTAATTCTCTTGTCCAGCCTGTATTTGTGTATCCTCTAAGTGGAAGACTCTTTCCTTGGTAACACGGAGAATAGTCTGACGTTCCTTTGAGATATCTTTGAAAATTTCCAGTTGATCTTGGATTTATTATTCTATTCAAATTAATCTCATTCATAAATTAATGGTTGTTTAATAATTATTCTCAAACTGATTCAAAAAAATAATTATTCTCAAACAATTAATTAACATAATAATAAGAGAAAAGTATAAAAAATAACCCTTGTGGTTTTGCTGATTTATAAAGACAGTCTATATGGTTTAAAAAATTTCAAATAGAAGTCTGTACTCTGTGAATTTTACAGTTAAAAGACGCGTGAGTCAATTTTTCAACCAAACAATACTTGTGGTTTAGTTAATTTGTAAAGTTAGACAGCGTATTTTGGATAATTTGCAAATTCGGTCTTTTTAATTGCTCCAAATTGATCCATTTTGAAGTAAATAGTCACGACAATAATTTTTTAAGGAATGACTGAGTTTGTAAATTGCAAAAAAAAAAAACATACTTCTGTTTGCAAACTTTTAAACTGTGAGAATTGTTTTTACAAATTGGCCAAAACACAAGATTTATTTTTTTACTTTCTAAACATTTAAAAATAAGCAACCTCCAAAAATAACTAATAAAATAGAATAATATCCCAATTTTTTTTCCAAATACTTGAAAAATAATTCAAAAAATACCAACATAACTTAAACATAAAACAATAAATTTTTTAATTGGGATGAACCTCATGTCTATAAAACATTTCTTCATCGAGAAAGATTAAAATACTCTTTTGTATCATGGTGCACTGAGATGCTTTTCGGATCCAAGTCTTATACCAAAATAACCAATGGGAGTTGAAACACCTAGTTCGATCAACCATTCCATGAAAAAACCTCAAGATCTTTTTATAGTTCTTGCAACTATCAGTACACCTCGTACTACACAATCACCTCAACTTAGTGGCTAACGTGGACTTCCTCAACTTATTGAAGATCATTGTGCAATCTTGCGATGAGCTAGACCATCGACCTTAGATGCATTATTGCATAAATTTTTGTAGGTCGACCGTGTAGAGCACAATTGCTTCCATATCATCCCACCTCATCCTTCTATCCAACTTGAAAATTTTAATTTTCCTTCTTGAGTCATCTAATTACATATGATGGGGAAAATGAGCAATTTTGGGTGTTCTAATTATACATATACAAATTCACAAGAAAATATTAACCGTACAAATACAAATAAAAAAACAATCAAAATACAATTATATCAATTTTAAAACATCCCAAAATTAGTTTCAGATTTTCTAAAATTTAATAAAAAAAATCCATAAATTTTGGGTATTTAAAAATAATTTATGTAATTTTAAAATAATTTAAGAATATTAAAAAAACAAAATTGAATATTCAGTTTACTAAAAAATTAAACAAAATACACAAAAATTACAAATTACGGGTTTGATGAAAAACGACAGTCGAGGGCCACCTAAAAGATGTCGCAGGTGCAGCCCACACGCGACACATGTCACATGATGGTTGGGTGGGCTGGTTGACGTGTCACATAGGCTGTCCAACCAAAATCGCAACACATAACGCAACGCGTCATAATACAAGTCTAGTGTGTCGCGCATGGGGCCACATGCCGCCTTCTTGACTTTGAAATCACCTCAAAATTTGGTCCGATGTAAGGTTTTAGGGTCTCCGATTTTCTTGGTATGCTCTGTTTGTTCATACAACAAATAGAGGTAAGAATTTGCACATCGCAAACCCTCTCGTCAAAGTGGTACAAACTAAAAAACACTACCAAAATAGCTAAAACAGAAAATAACGCCTCAAAACACAATTTCAATATTGTTTTACACTACAATCAGACCGGAACAGTCTTAAAACTTATTTTGACAAAAAGATCCAAAACAATTTTCTAATCTATATCATGCATCCAAAAAACGTTTTTCATTCAAGTAGATAAAATAGACAGAATTACGCAACCTTAAGACTTTAATATTGAAACACCTTTCCACATGATTTTGATTTGACAAAATTATTTAAAGTAATAATTAATTTCCCATGATAAATTATTCCAACACATTAAATTTAAATGCTTTGATTTATTAATACTAATGTGTTTGTTCAATGTTGAGTTAATTGGATTTATAAGAATCAAGACATTAAAAGTGTAAGGCCCAAAATCCCACAAGAGAAAGTCAAGCCCAAGTCAATAGGTGAAAGCCACACGACCCAAACAGAACAAAACGGAGCCCAACAGGAAGAAAGATCGATAAGCCTTCTCAATTGCTTCAAGACGAAGCTGCTGAGTCAAGCGACAAGGAAGTCAGGTCAGCAGCTGGCCTTGACAACTTGGAAACAAAGTATTTCCACTTAAGAAAATGTTCAGACGAAGTAGAAAGCTGTCTGGAAGACTTTTTCTAAAATGTGGAGACACTCTGACCAGCCTGAGGAAAAGCAACTGATCCCTGACGAAGACAGAAGATGCAACGTTCTTAAGTGCTATCTCCTAACTCACGGTAGAAACAGTTTTAGTCAGTATTTGACTAAGCCTCCCTCTAACCTTACTCAGTATTGCTGTGCTAAAAAACTTAATAAAAGTCATAGTTTAAAATACAAGTCAGCCTTACATGAAAATTTTAACTAGTTCCTAACCCCCTCCCCCCTTGGAACTAACTTTGTCACGTTACACGGGACCAACATTTAATACCAGTGTCAGGATTATAATAATAAATAATTCAATTAAGTAGATAAGTTCACGAGTTACATCTTGAAACATGGGATACGTTTTTATCAATTGTAGCGGAAGAACAAACCTTAATTGTGTATCTCCAGTCACGAATAAACTACATAGAGACACACTAAAGGAGAGACAATGATCCACAAACTAAGAACGAGAGAGCGAGACAAAGAGGTAGAGGGGAGGGACAATGCGACAATGATAAGGAGAGACGGTGAGAGCTTTCTAATTCACAAAGATTATGTTTAGCATGTTATGTTATGGTTAGGTTGGGTTTATTTAAGTATCCTTATACACTTAAATGTATGGGTTAATCTAACTAATTTATCTTAATCTTCTCTATCTCCGTCATGGGCGGATTATTTAACTCATAACATATACTATATAAATATTATTTCATTATAAATATGTTGATTACATTGGAAAAAAAATATAAAAGAAGAGTTTTTCATTTATAACTAGTTGAATAGTTTTGTAATTGATGGACTAAATAATTGATTAAAATAAAATTAAGTAACTTTTTTTTATATATAGAAAACCATGACTTGCATTAAAATTCAAAAGAGTTTACATCATTTTGAATACAATCAAATAAAAAGATAGGAAAATCTTTGAAGAAGATTTCCACTTGAGGTAGGGAAGTTGCCCATGTAGCTAATTGGTGAGCCGGGATATTTGCATTGCGTTTCTCATGAGCACATATGAAACTAGTCAGGTCCTTTATTGCTTCCAGGATATCTGTGACCAACAGTCCTCGCCAATTTCGATGTCTAGCTCGGTCCGTTATGAGGTTGATTGCTTCAATTGAGTCAGACGCGAGCACCACCGCCGAGTATCCAGCTTCCCGAACCAGTCTAATGCTATAGAGGATGGCGTTAAGTTCAGCATGCGTAGCCGATAGAGAATACCCCATAGGACCCTCACCAACCATTAACACGAGTCCCCTATGATTTCTAACAATGAAGCCGAAGGAGCTGAAACTGTCAATTGGTCGAAAGGAAGCATCACAATTGGCCGTAATTTCCCCAATCGGTGGAGGGAGCCATTTCTCCCCTGGTTTCAAAGATATTATCGTTGTCATAGACGGAATTCTTACACCTCCAATCCTTTCCTTTTGTGCTCAGAAATTGGAGACAATCTCTACCACTTTTGTTGGGCCCAGTACATCTTTTTCATGTGCTATACGGTTCCTCTCCATCCAAATTGCCCATATCATTCCAATAAATATTTCCAGCTCTTGCTTTGATAATAGCAATGTTATTAGACTCGGACCGGACCAGTCGGTCCGACCTGTCGAACCGGGAACCAGCCAGACAACCGGTCCGAGCCTATCCGATTATATGCTTGCTTAAAAACTCGGAAAGGTTCAGGATTGAACCGGAACCCGAAGGTCCGACTGGGAACCGGTGTGACCTCGGGTCTTGGGCAATTTAAAGAAAAAAAAGAATTAACTGCAGAAAATCTTCTTTTAAAAAAGAGTTCCTTCCACTCATGTGGCTTTCTTTGTTGGTTAAATACAAATTTTTCCCTTGGGTTGAAACTTCATTTATAATACCCACTTTGCTGTGAGCCACTTCCTTATTTTTGATGTGGGACAAGTTCTCATTTGAGAAATCCCATAATAATGACGCAAACAAAAATGGAACAAATCAGGGCATACATTTTTCTTGAATATATTATTTTTTTAGGGTAATTAATTTATTAGTCCCTATATTTTGACAAAACACACTGTTTAGTCCCTGTATTTTCATAAACACATGGTAAGGTCCCTAACCTTTTTTTCAATGAACTGTTTAGTCCTTCCTTCTATTTGTTAGATTTTTTTTACCGTTTATGACTTCGGAAATGACTAAATTACCTTTTACTATTTACCTTCAAACTTTAGAAGAGAAAATCCAATTTAAAAGAAGAAGCTATTTGTATGGAGAACAAGAAAAAAAAAAGACCCAATGCTTACGAATTTGAACGATTAAGAAGAAAATAAAAAAGAAGAATACTGAAAGTTGATTTCAGATGCATTAGAGTTTAAAGGAAAGAAAAAGAAGAACGCAAATCCAAATTGACTAACAAAATCTTCATGAGAGTCTAACGACAGGGACTAAACAGTTCACCAAGAAAAACGTTAGGGACTAAACAGTTCATCGTGAAAAAGGTTATGGACTTTATCATGTGTTTTTAAAAATACAGGAACTAAACAGTGTGTTTTATCAAAATATAGGGACTAATAAATTAATTACCCTTTTTTTTTACAAACCAACAACACTGCATACAATTTCCTCTTAAAAAAACAGTGCATACACTTTTCTCTAATATATTATTATTATTATTATTATTATTATACTCATATATTAAATATATAATAAAATCTTATACTATTTATTTTAACTATATCTATATTATTATTATTATTATTATTATTATTATTATTATTATTATATTTATATTTCTCTCCAATCTTATATTATATTATGTCATGACATGTTAATATATTGATTATATAATTTATAAAGATAATTTTAAATTAATTATATATACATATAATATAATATAAATGTTATTTATTTATTACGTCATCCGATCCGATCAATCCGAACCATCCGATCCGACCAAGTGATCCGTGACCCAACTATCAATCCGGTTTGATGTCCGGTCCGGTTCTGATAACATCGGATAATAGGCCACCAATTGTTTTTGTCCATTCCATTAGTGAGGTCCCATTTATTTTATAAGCTTTCACACCAATACCTGCTACTTTCCAAAATTGTTTTGTAGCTTCACAATTCTTAAATAAATGGATTAGAGTTTCTGACCTCCACATAGCCAACACTTGTCATTCACCTCAATCTCTCTTTTTATTAAATTACATGGTAGAAAATCTTTACAAGCACACCAAAAGAGATGGATTACTTTTGCTGGTATCTGCAATTTCCAAATCTGCTTCCAAAGGCTAGAGGGGCCATTTGATGATGATGCGTGCTCTCTTACTTCCTCTCTCAAGTCTTGTGCCACCTTAAATCCTGACTTTACTGTATAATTTCCACATTTGGTATGCATCCAAAACAGGGAGTCCACTCGACTATTACTGTTAATCGGAAGACTCAGAATAGCTTCAGCCACTTCCTTCGTACAACACCGTTGAACAAGCTCCGCTTTCCACCACTGATTCTCACCATTAATAAAACATGCTGCAAAATTAGTAGGAGGTTCCTGTATAAAAAATAGTGGCCGCTTACAGGGAATGTGAGGGATCCATTTTTGTTTCAGCATATTAATTGACGCGCCATCACCTATTCTCCAGCATCCACCCTCATCCATAATCTTTCGAGCTGCCAGTAGGCTCCTCCATATATAGCTAGGATTGTAGCCGATTTTGGCCGACATGATATCAGTCCTGTTGAAGTATTTAAATTTAAACAGTTGGGCACACATTGAGTTCGGGTTCTGAATGATTCTCCAAACCTGTTTTGCCAGTAGCGCGAGAGGTTGAAGTTGTAAAGGTTTCTGAATCCTAATCCGCATGCATCTTTTGGAAGACATAACTTCTCCCATTTCATCCAATGGATCCGGTTCACTCTTTCATCATTATTCCACCAGAATTTTGCCAGAATTTGTTGGAGTTCATGACAGAATGTTTTTGGGAGTAAAAATCAGCTCATTATGTATTGTGGTACAACTTGGGCCACAAATTTTATTAGGACTTCCTTCCCTCCTATTGAGAGCTTTTTCTCGAACCAGCCTGCAACTTTCTTCCATAGTCGTTCTTTCAAATACCCAAATATTGCTTTTTTTATTGACCCACAATCGCTGGGAGTCCTAAATATTTGGAAAATTTGTCTACCCTTGTGACCCCCAAAATTGGAATTAATCGTGCTTTTCGTTGATCATTTACCCCGCCACTGAAACTTATCTCCGTGTTCTCAAAGTTTATTCGCTGGCCTGACACTTCCTCGTACTGCTTCAAAATTTGCTTTAAGCTTAGACATTCAGTTTCCGTAGCTCGACAGAACATCACAGAATCATCTGCAAAAAATAGGTGGGAAATAGATGGACTGTTTCTACTGACTCTTATACCATGAATTTGACGATTAAATTCAGCTCTTCTTATCAATGTTGATAGCCCTTCAGCACAAATTAAAAACAAATAGGGAGAAATTGGGTCCCCTTGTCGAAGCCCCCGTTTTGGCTTGACCAAGCCTTTTGGTTCCCCATTTATAAGAAAAGAGAATGATACTGAAGTTAAACAACTCTGGATAAGATTCACCAATACTGTCGGAAAACCCATTGCAATCATCATATCCCGAATAAAAGACCACTCCACCCTATCATAGGCTTTACTCATGTCTAGTTTCAAAGCACATGCCCATTCTTCCCTTTAATTCTGTGCTTCATAGAGTGAAATAACTCGAATGCAATTAGGGCATTGCCAGTAATTAATCGCCCCGGGACAAAGGCACTCTGCATGGGGTGGATGAGTGAGCTCAATGTATCTTTTAGCCTATTAGCTAAGGTTTTGGATACAATTTTGTATATCACATTACATAAGCTAATCGGCCTAAGATCCTTCAACAAGGTCGGATTTTTTACTTTCGGGATGAGGGTTACACAAGTGTGATTTATATCTTCTAGCATCGTCTCCCCTCTCAAGATACCCAAAACCATTTGGATTACATTGGAACCAACTATATCCCAGAAAGCTTTGAAAAACATACCTGACATACCGTCTGGTCCCGGTGCTTTTGCCCCATCAATATTCTTAAGAGCCCTTACTACTTCACTAGCTTCAAATGGTCGGGATAGGTCCTGTTTCTGGTCGTCAGATAGCTTCCGGTTCACCGCCTCTACAACAGCTCTCGGGTCCCCGGGGTTCGAGGAGGAAAAGAATTCGTCAAAATATTGGACCACAATATCTTCCAACTCATCTTGCTTGTACTTCCAATGGACATCCTTGTCCTGTAGTCTGCGTATCATATTTGCTTTTTTCCTTGCATTTGCCTTCTAATGGAAAAATCTTATGTTGCGATCACCTTCCTGTAGCTAGTTAACCCTCAATCTTTGTTTCCACATTATTTCCTCGGCTTCTTGAATTTTCGCTACTCGCTCCTCTAGATATCTGATCCTGTCTTATTTTCCAGCCCCAGTCCTCATCTTTTCAGCCTCCATCAATTCACTTTGGACCTTTTTTAGCTTTTGTCCCACATTGCCAAACTGTTGGTAGTTCCAAGTGCGGAGCTTTTCGCTGCATAGAGTAATTCGATCCCTAACTGTGTCGCTTTGATGCCCATTGTTACCTTTCCATGCCTCTGCCACTATATCACAACATGTAGGGTCTTGTAGCCATATTTCTTCAAACCTGAATACTTTTCTGCGACGTTTGGTTCCACCTTCGGTATCTAGAATAATGGGGGAGTGGTCTGATGCCACCCGTACAAGATTAGTAGCTATAGCATTGGGAAATAATATCTCCCATTCAACTTGGCATACAAATCGATCCAATCTCTCTCTGATGGTTCCTCCCCCCTTTCTACCATTATTCCATGTGAATGGTGCTCCATCATACCTCAGGTCAAACAGATCACAGTCATCCAGACAGTTTCTAAAAGCCTCCATACTTGTAATCCGGTTCGTTTCCTCCTTCCTTCTCCCTTGAGTACATTATTTCATTGAAATCGCCAAAGCATACCCATAGGAGATTTTCTAACTTATGTAACTCCTTCATTAATTCCCACGTTTGGAATTTACGGTGTGGCTCCGGCCAGCCATATATACCAGTTCCTCTCCAAGCCAGCTTCTTATCCTCCTCTTCTATACCAAAGTGGATACAATGCTGGGAGAAATTAAGTATTCGAACTCCTATATATTCTTTCCACATGAGTAGCAACCCTCCTGATCTTCCAATAGCATCTACTGAGAACATTTCATATCCACTGAACATGTACTTGATACCCTTCATTTCATGTCGATGTAGTCTGGTCTCCATTAGGAACACCACGTCTGGGCTGTTTCCCCTCACCAAGTGAGAGATTGCTCGAACAGTCCTGGGGTTGCCCATGCCCCGAACGTTCCAACTTAGTAGTTTCATGGTTCCCGGCGGGGCTGAACTTCAGCCTCCACCGATATGATGTTGTTGTTGCCCTCAGTCTTGCATTAGATTCTTTTTGGAGAGGAAGCTTTTCCTTCAGAGACCAGCTCTAAGCTCCCCTCAGTCCCCATCTTCCTCTTTAATCTCCCTTCTCACGTCTCTAATCTCCATTTCGGTTGTTGCACAACTTAAAATGTATGTATTGAATGATGTATTAAAAAGATGGTAACTAATAACTTTAAATGATTTATATGAATCATCAATCTTTCTTTTATGTTGATTGGTAGAAACTTTCAAAATGCATTTTCTGTGCTGCATACAAACTATTCACTTCAAATATCTCATATATATTGCTCAAAAAAAAAATCTCATATGTATTACCCATTTATAATATACAAATGGGTAATACATTATGAGATTTTTTTTTGAAAGGAATACATATAAGATTTATTATTTGCTTAAATGTATAAATGTAATTCCTGTTTTATTATTTGTTTTATGTGGTGAAGCTCTTAACCTGTTGGTTGAGAGCTTACCTATGATCTTAGAAGTCATGAGTTCGAATCACATGGGGTGGGGTGAGTTAAGAGTTTTCCTTTCTCTTTAATGTAATATTCCTTTGTGTAATATAAGTACATTATCTTTTTATATAATTTTAAAGTACTCACTAAATACTCACACCCTATAATATTATCTAGTAAATTAAATTGCAAACACATAAATAAATATAATATTTTAAAAATTTAACCAACAAGAGATAAATTCAACAAATAAATCTAAAATTCAATCACAAATACATAATAGGGGTAATTAAAAAAATCTATGTGGTCTATTTCACAACTAAATTGTAGTTTTTCAAGTTTTTAAGTTTTATCAAACCCTTAGTAGCATGCTCCTTTTCTATATCTAAAATCAATTAAATGACCAACAACCTAAAGATATTTCTCCTTATCTCACATCACATGATTTTTTATTTTATTTTTTAAAAAATAAACCCTAAATTATATTTATAGCTCCTCAACTATGCCCCCCCTGAACTTCATTTTTTATTGTAATTCTTACACTATTATAATATTAATGCTCAGGGAGTTAATTGCTAAACTAAAGACAATTATAAAATAAAATTCTAAAGAAAAATATAAAAGGATAACATAAAATAGAATAACAATTAGATACATACATAATACCATATTGTCTTAGTTTGGTGTCTGTTTTCTGGTGAATGGAGCACCCTTACTAATAAATATGGTAAAGGCAAACATTAGGAAGTGAAATAAAGATCTATATTGAAGTTGAAATTAAATAGGTCCATCTTTCTTTCCAGATTCAGTGAAATCACCAATCTTAGCAGCAGCTAAATCTTTACCCTCAGTAGCTTTCTGAGTAGTATAATCTTTGGCTTCATTGGCCTTCACCGCCGCTTCAGCGGCTTTGACATCCGTAAAAGCCTTGGCCTCCTTGGATTTTTCGACTGTAAAGTCTTTGGCTTCAATGGCCTTTTCCGCTACAATATCTTTGGCCTCAGTAGCTTTCTCGGCAGCAGTTGGTGGTTCTGGTTTGCCTACAACAGCATCCTTAGCATGCCCAAAAGTATCACCAACTGTCTTCATCACTGACCCAAAAACGCCTGGATTCTCTTCCTCTTTCCCTGACGACATCGTTTCTATGTTTTCTGTAAGATGCTTCTCTTAAGTGTAAGTGTAAGTGTATGTTTCAAGGTTTATCATGTATAAATAAGATTGTAAATCAATGCGCTGAACGTGGAATTTGGATTAAAGGGTGGTTGTGAGACTGCCACGTGGTTATCCTGATTCGATGAAGACTGACATTTTGATAGGAGAGAGAGAACCAAATGTTGCATAGCCACAAATTGATGTCGACACTAAATATCAAAATAAAACTCAACTGTACAAAAGTAATAAAGTAATAAATGGAGCAGCAAGTTTGCAGCTGGCAAATCATGTTGCCAATCCAACGAGCACACTCCGGTTCCATCTAAGAACCAAATCGAAATTGAATAAGAGTCGTAACTCAAACAATTTGTTTTTTTTAATGGGTTAATCATAAAATTGGTTCAATTCAAAGACTCCTTACATATTTAGTCTTATTATAATGTCTTTTATTTAATTAGACACTTTCTTTGTTAACATTCCCGTAGTATTCCTATTTTGATCAAACCTTATACTGCGGACAAGTTGTTATGCGAATCAACTGCGAAATCCTCTTAACGCAATAATACCTTCGAACAATTTTTGTGATTTTGGCTGTGATTTTCGATGAATTCTTGTATCAAATTCAATGGCAAATGTCGGAAAGAATATAACTTTCAATCTCATTGCATCAAATAACAAGAAATCGTAGCATGTTTAGGGTTTCTTATGGTTTACGGGTTTAGTTTTTCATATTAGAGTTAGAGTTATGTTTAGTAGCATGTTTATGCATTGGAAATTTATTTAGGATGTATTTGCATGACTGAATGTGTTAAAAATCTTCTTATTTTAACAGCTCAATAGTTTCGTAATCATGAAAAACCCCCACAGTGGAAGCAACTGCGGTGTGAATTTCCTTCGCAGTTGCTTCCGCTGCGAAAGGTTTTTCATGACTGCGAAAATAATTGAGTGGAGAAGTACTTCACAGTCGCATACACTGTGAAGACAATTGTCGTCACAGTTTTATCATCTGTTTCACAATTGTTTCAACTACGAAATATTAAAGCTTGTTTGGTTTTGCAGTTGGGTTAACTGCGAAGTAATTTTGTTTTCTTGTTTCCCTTACACTAAATGCCAATTTTTTTATATAATTTGAAGGTTTCAACCAAAGATTCTTCTAAGAAGAATTCAAAAAAAAAAAAGGGGAGAGGAGTACCTCTTGATGATAGTGTGAAAGACATAAAAGGATTCAAGTATCCCTTTAGATTAATTACAAAGACATCAATCACGGTGAGGGCTGACTTGAAGGTAATGAAGAAAGTGAAGAGTAAATTGTCAAAAAATAAAATGTAATTGTTTAAGAGGACTTCTTTCGGGGCATTTTATGGATATGGAACTGTGCACATTATCTAGTCTTATATGCCATGGTGTAATAACTAGAAAGATTACTCCACCAAAATCAAAACATAAAGAGATGTGGTTCAACGTTAAAGGAGTTGAACTCAAATTTGGAGATTGGAAGTTCGGATTTATCACCGGATTGAGATTTGGTGATACGAAGCCAATTTTACAAATGATGAGTCATTTAAAGAAAAAGAACAGATTGAGAGATATGTATTTTGGAGGAAGTCAGAGCTTAACACACAAACAAATATATGAAGCTTCCAATAATACAAATTGGCACACGAAGAAGATGATGATGCAGTATTCATGGTGATGTTGTATGTTATACATCGCGTCTTCTTCACTACCGATCCATCTCATTGGATAACAACACAATCAATCTCACTAACTTTCCAAAGCTTTTTGATGAGTTTCCATGAGGAGTAATTGCTTGGCAGAAGACTTATAGGACCATGGAAGCTTTGATTGAATATATTATTTTAGAAAATAGATAAACGTAGGCGTAGCGGAATATAAATTCTTTTCTATTTCCTTTAACCCAATGATCTGTTAAACGTTATTTCATATCAATAGGGTTAAATGTATGTACCTTGTTTGAAAAACTATCTACCATTGAGTGCCCACGCAGATTATCAGCCTCCTTTTCACGAACAATATCAACCTGATATAAACACGTTTTAAATCAACCAAGGATAGCAACCAAGTGTTGATAGTATCCACACGAACTAAGATATGAATGGACGAGATTGGTAATTATTCTTGTGAAAGTTTGAGAGAGAATTCTAGCCCCTACGTATAGCTTGGCCGAATTATGTGTAGTATAGGGTGTATTTATATTCTTTTCTTTTTCTAACTCTAATTCAATTAGGCTATAATTAGTTATAGGGTGTATTTATATTCTTTTCTTTTTCTAACTCTAATTCAATTAGGTTATAATTAGTTATAGGGTGTATTTATATTCTTTTCTTTTTCTAACTCTAATTCAATTAGGTTATAATTAGTTAACTAATTTTCTAATCACATTAGGTTAACTAATTAAGTAAATATAATCTTATGTATATCTAATATATCACTCCAAAAAAATGTATATCTAATATATAAACATAATTAACAATTCTAATTCTAATTATAGTAGAATACTTAATAAATATATTTAATTAGTTTTATAATCACATTATATTTACTAATTAAAATAAAAACATTATCATTAATTATATGAATATATATATTCATATAATTAATAATCCACAGTTCTAATCAAATTATAATTCATATTTTCTAATAGAATTGTAATCCTTTAATTAATTTATCCATAACTATAATCAAATTACAATTATCTAATAAATTAATTAAACAAATATTTACCCATCTACTTCAAATTTCAGCCCCCTCATTTAATCACTCTAAAATTACAATTCCGTCTTCGGATCTTAATTCAGTGTGTGCCCTACTAGAATTTTACCGCTACTAGTCGTATACGCTTAATAAAATTAACTTAAATTAATTAATTCAACTAAACGTATAACAAAATGAGTGTGCGGACTGTTTTATCAGAATCGTCACATTCTCCCAGAGCTATGAGAAGTCAGGTTGATGCTGACGTTTACTTTTCCGTATTAGGTGCAGTACAATACGATCCTTCATCAGCTATATCCTTAAACGAATCTGTAATTATGGAACTTGTAAAATTACATATAATGAGATGTTTGTTTTACTTGTCCGGATAGAATTGACTCTGAATAGATAGGTTAAGTGAAGTCTCCATTTCAACTCTTAACCATATCCCCTTGCAAGGATTTCAAGCTAATTCTTCACAAGAGGCCATGTGTATATCTCTCATCTATTAGGTGTAATGAATGCTCAATCGAACATTAACTATTCCGCTATTACTTTATGTGATCTAACGTCTTCCCGGACACACCCAGGAGCATTCATGTATGGATCGTTTTAGAAACAGAGTCAAAGCATCACACTCCATAATCACTAATTAATGATTGTTTGAGTCTAAGGATTACTTATACCTACTAATACATTTGAGATAAGACATGTGCCACTAGATAGATCCATCCATCTTGTTATCTCAAGTCGGGTCCCCAATCCTAATGAACTCATTCTTTGGATCCATGCAACCGTGTAGATATCTTAGTACCTCAAGCTTCTGAGATTAGCTTCCTGTTCATGAACAGAAGATATTGTTACATGCAAATCTCAACGGTATTATGTTAATCCCTTACACGTAACACTAGACATGGGGTAATTTAAGTTTATCAACTAATTAATTAGAATTATAAAGTACAGTCTCACTTCATGCTTGTATGAACACTTTATGATTACTTTTATACACTTGGGATTTGCTTTTATTTAACTTGTTCCATTGTGATAAAAGATTAATGCCTTTATATAGTTAAACATTATATATCTTATAAATCAAATGATTCAGAAATGAACAATTCATTTACAAATACTTTACAATTGTCTATAGGACATAAAACCAACATTCTCCCACTTGGACTAAAGCCAATTGTTTCTAAAAACAATCACATAAGCGTTCACATAACGATCATGAACCTTTTGGGGGTAAAGCCTTTGTTAAATGGATATGCAAGATTGTCCTTGATGGACACTCTTTTAATTCTCACATCTACTCTAGTTGTTATCTCTCAGAAGAGATAGTAGCGACTGAGGTAGTTCTTGGATGTATTATGTGATTGCGGGTCCTTAGCTTGTGCAACAACTCTATTATTAATCCCATTAACAATGTTAGGTACCACGCCTAGTTCAAATGCTTCCAAAGTTGTTATATACTCTGATTTGTTCTCGGCTTAGCTATAGTTCCCTGCTTGGAACTATTCCAGTTAATTGTACCTTTATCCAGCATAAACGTGTATTCTGTGTAATCATCTTTATCTGTTTGATGAGTTGTATCTAAAAGTCTCCAACTTTCAAATTATCACCTTCATATACTCAGAACATATCTTTAGTCATTTTAAGTACTTAAGAATGTTCTTAACAACAATCTAGTGACCATCACTCGGATTGGCCTATAATCGTCTTTGCAATGCTTAAAGCAAAAACGATGTCAGGTCTAGTGCAAAATGGTTTTAGCACTTTATCAATGTATGTAGACTGGGAGGGAGCAGTTTCTCCCAAGTCCTTTATGGAGAATTTTATCCAATAACCAAATTTTCACCGATTGCAGCATAGCTACGTCGTTTTCCGTTAGTAGAATATCATTGACATATAATACTAAGTAAATGATCGAGATCCCATTAGTTTTCATGTACACACAAGCCTCTTCATCGTTTTGTAGAAAACCAAATGGTTTTATCAAAATGTTTATTCGAGCTCCTAGATGCTTATAACAAGCAAACATTATGATGGACTTAAACATGGTTACTAGAGAAAATGTTTCGTCATAGTTAACTCTTTGCCTTTGACGATAACCTTCACTACCAACCTAACCTTGTAGTTACTAATTTATAGAGAGAGAAAACAGTTTTAAAAAAAAATCAACAAAAATGACATTAAGATAAATTTATTTGAGATTATGAGACACTTATAAATAATTCCTCAATTATAACTATCGTGTAACTTACCAAAACAAAATATCTCGAGCTACTCAACTATAGCCCATCAACTTCATTTTTTATTGGAAAAATTCTTAGAATTTTTGTACTATTATAATATTAAAGTTTAAGTAGTTTTTTTTAACTTAAATTAGCTGAAGTAGTTAATTGTTAAACTAAAAACAATTTTTGAAGGTGTTTGTTTCAGCTTTTCGGAAGAGTGTTTAGCGTTTCACTCCAAACTGCAGGAAACGTAGCGTTTTATTTGGTTAATATAACAGCAGTGTTTAACATTTTCTATAGAAACCTCATCGTTTTGGAGCTTTTCATGAAAAGCTTCTTTTTAGAGTTTTTCATGAACTGTTGTTTGTATATTATTGAAAAAAATTATCCTTCTTATTTTTATAAAAATAGATTTTTTCACTACCAGTAAATCTATTTCTATAACATCATTGTCGAAAAAATAAGTTTTGTTGCATTAAAATTATTTTATTTTAAATGAGGGAAAAGTATAAAAATAAACATTGTGGTTACACCAGTTTTCAATCATAAATCATGGGTTTAACAATTTGCAAACATGTACCTTGTGCTTCAAACCATTAGTAATAATGGTCTAAAAGTCTAACGCCATTGAAAATAGATGATGTGGCATTTTTATTCAAAAAGTCAAAAGGGTTAACCTGTCTTTTTCAATAATGTTTGGTCGATAGAAAAAGTTGATAAAAGACTCTCTTCTAACACCTTGATTCTCGTTTTTCCCTCCTAGCAATGGAAGATTTAGTGGTCTTTGTGATTCATTTTCAAGAAGTTAGACAACTCTTGGTTCTGATGCAAGTGAGGCTTTGGGAGAGAAGTGAATTCAGCCATAGACAGGAACCATGAAAATATTTGTTCCTGGAAAAAAGTGAATTCAGTCATCTCATTAATTAATCTACAACATTAATGGTAGAAAAAGAAATCAAAGAAAATGTAAGTAAAGTAGAGGAAAAGAAGAGATCAGATTTTTTTGTATGATGTAAAATGCTAGAATTCAAGGAAAATGGAAAGCAGAACTGCTACAAAAGCAAAGCATCATCCGATCAAGTTCTTCCATTTTAGATCTGAAAAAAATTAGACAACCGCTAAATCACAATCTAAATTCGTTTATGTGTGGGAGAGAGAAGATGAGAGAAAAAAAGAGAGTTTGATTTGAATGAACTAAGCAGATTCTAGTGACTTGAACAAGGAAGACCATGGTGAGGCTGATTGAGAGAGAAGAAAGTTAATTAATAAATAATAAAATAAATTAAAAATGCAGATTTATCCTTTTGAATTTTTGACTAAAAATGACACATCAACGTTAGATTTTTGGACTGTCATTGCTAATGTTTTAAGCACGAGGTATATGATTAAAAATCAGTGTAACTGCAGGTTTACTTTTGTACTTTTTCCTTTAAATTATTTATTTATTTAGATTATTTTATTAATTTGTGTAATACATTTTTATTTGTTGATTAATTTAAAACATGATCGTATTAGACATTTTACATACTAACAACATATTTAAATATAATTTTACCAAACACAAATAATTAAACAGCTAACAATAACAATAAATAGGTTACTGCAGTTACAAACAACTAACAACAATAGTAAATAGTTTACTGCAATCGCAAACAGCTAACAACAATGACTATTATCTAATAGCTGAACCAAACAGGTCCTTAACCATATGTAAGAAACGAAATCATACGTAAATTTAGTATTTTTTAAATAACTTAGACTTAGCCGACAAAAAAATCGCATCTTCTTCATTAAGGTTTTAGAGAGTTCTTCTGGCTTTTAGCATGAAAATAAGCTCATTCTCTGTTTTGTTTTATTTTTTCTTTATTAAATTATTTTTTTGATTGGTCTACTATGATAGATTTTGTAGTTTCTTTTGTATTTGTAGTTTTTTGTTCTTTTTCCCTTGGAGTGGTTGTCGTTTGTCTCCTTATATGAGTATTATCATATTTTCATTCATGAAAACACAGAAGAGTTTTTTGTCTATCATCGCATAGACCAGGTTCATTGAAAGATCATGAAGTTATTCTTAGAGAAAAAGATTATGAAATCGATTTTGGATAGTGTTTTCTTACCGTTATTCCAAAAACAGTTTCAACCATTGTTTACTATTGATCTATCACGGTCTATGATATTTAAGATGTAAATTTAAGCTTCTATGATGTACTTCTGAATTGTAATTTTTATTGTGTATTATTTTTTTCATGAATAAAATAATTATTTTCTTCAAAGAAAATAATAATATGGATAAATTTAACAAACAAATCAAAAATTAAATCACTTATAATTCTAAAAAAAAAAGATAATATAAACTTGGCATAAAGCTCATTTGTCCTTTAAACTAAAGACCTATAAACAATTAACACTTAAACTACATAAATCAGTAATGAAGTTCAGATTCATTTTAAACTCTTCAATCCACCCCTCATTAAGACCATCCCTCTAAGGCCTTGTTTGAATGATGGTATTTGAAGGTAGGTGAGAGTGAATATAATTAACTAACCTTGTTTGTTTTGAGGTGTAATTAAAAAGTATAGTAAGTGAGGATAAGTGAGGTGAAGTGAATTTTGACTAATTTTCCTTACATCCCAAATTGGAGGGAAATTATATTTAGAATCTTTTTCTTCCAAAATTACCTTTTATCTTCTATTTTATTTATACAAATGAAAGGATATGTGAATAATTTCATATATAATTATATTATTAAAGCATCACTTACCTTATCTTCCATCCAAACACAAGTTATTTTATACACATCATTTACTTCATCCTACATTACCTTACTTTAATTGTATTCCATCCAAACAAGGTCGTAAGAGACGGCAAACTAACCCCAACTCTTTTCCCGTCTGTTTTGATTTTTAGTTCAGATGTATGTATATTTTCGAGTAAATTACACCAATCGTACCTGAATTATACCTCATTTCACACTTTGGTACCTCAATTATATTTTGTCCCAAAAATATACTCCAAATAAGTGTGATCGGACATTTTAGTGCCTTTTTCCGGTTTATGTCCGGCCAACGACTGTTTGACCATTTCAAATAAAAAAAAGTGGGATCCACCTAATACCTAAAAGTTAAAAATACCTAAATACCCTTAATTATTTCCCTAAATTACACAAAAGTTAAAAAAATACCTAAATACCAGAAATATCTTTCTCTCTCTCCCCCCTTTCTGTTTCTCTCTCTTTTGTTCCTCTCTCTTCTGGTTCTTGTTCTCCCTCTTACGCAAAACCACATGCGCCACCATCCCCATCCGCTACCCATTCACCGTCGACGATGGCTATGGTGGTGCTCTATAATTCCGATTTCACCTCATCTGTATCCTTTATCTTCAAATTCACGCCGACTTCCCTACAAAACTTGCTCCGTCCGGCGAACTCGAGTCGTAGTAACCAAGCGCCTCATTCAGAGAAATTTCAGTGAAAATAGATCAAAGAGTCAAGATCTTCAGCCTAAATATTGCCCATCTCTTTTTCATTTTCGCCATTATTTGAATTTTTAGCTCCAAAAGTTTCAACCTTCAAGAAATGGTGGATCTAAGGGTCATCCATAAAAGGAGAAGTAAGAAACCAGAGGTCTGAGATTGAGTTTAACGCCTTCAAATTTTTCGTGGAGATTAAGTTTAAAGCCTTCAATATTATTCCTAGAGATTGAGTTTAATGCCTTCAAATTTTTTCCTGTAGTTTCCTTTCAAGAACTTGGGAGAAGGGTGACTTCAAGAATCTGGGCATGTTCCTATTGTGTGATTGAACATTTTATTTATTTATTTTGCTTCTAATCACCCGCTTATTGTTAAAATGAGTGACCCTTTGTTTAATAAAGTTCTAATCTTTGAATTAATTGTTTTGGCAAATTGGAATACGAGACAATAATGAAAATGGCTAATTACAAATCTAGCCCAATTAAGAGGGGCTTTTTACATATCTAACTCACTTTGCTTCCATCTTACCAAATTAGACACTTTCAACCATTTTGGACAAAATTACCCTTAGTTCTATTCAATCATCGATCTACTTCTTCTTCTTCTTCTTCCGCTTCTTCTTCTTCTTCTTCTTCTTCTTCTTCGTTTCAACTTCTTCTTCGGTTCATCTTCTTCAATTTCTGATACCAATCATTAGCGATTTTTGAGATTATTGACGTATTATGTTCAATTTTCCGTAGAAATTGTATGTTTTTTTTATCTTATACGCTTGCTTTTCTCGTTGGTCTTGCCTATTTCTTCATCTGTAATGGTATTGTTTCAATTTCCTCTATTTTCCATAATTTTTCTCAATTTTCCTCCATTGCTGTCGCATTTGTGACGAAATTTGTCGCATTTCGTCACAAATGCGACAACAGTTGTTGCATTTCGTCGCAAATGCGACAACTCTTGTCGCATTTGTGACGAAATGCGACAATTGTCGCCTTTCATCACATTTCGACGAAATGCGACAACTGTTGTCGCATTTGTGACGAAATGCGACATCTCTTGTCGCATTTGTGACGAAATGCGACAAATTTCGTCACAAATGCGACAACAATGGAGGAAAATTGAGAAAAATTGTGGAAAATAGAGGAAATTGAAACGATACCATTATAGATGAAGAAAGAGGCAAGACCAATGAGAAAAACAAGCGTATAAGCTAAAAACATACTATTTCTACGGGAAATTGAACATAATACGTCAATAATCTAAAAAATCGCTAATAATTGGTATCAGAAATTGAAGAAGATGAACCGAAGAAAGAAGTTGAAACGAAGAAGAAGAAGAAGAAGAAGAAGAGATCGATGATTGAATAGAACTAAGGATAATTTTGTCCAAAATGGTTGAAAGTGTCTAATTTGGTAAGATGGAAGCAAAGTAGGTTAGATATGTAAAAGGCCCCTCTTAATTGAGCTAGATTTGTAATTAGCCCTAATGAAAATGAAAAGTTAGGAATATAAAGTTAGGGATTATAAGAGGGTAAAATTGTATTTACAATATATATTGTCCTGCATTTAAACTAAAGACTTAGTCAAATTATGTCATATCATCATTTTTAATAGTTAATCCACCATAATATATTTTCTTTTGCTTTTTGATTTTGTTTACTTGTAGTATAATAATTTGCAAAAATCATGTGGCTTTAAGAGTGCATAGTGCTTTTTATTAGTCGTGCAGTAATCACGTGGCTTCAAGTACAGCAGCAACTGGTTAAAGAGAAACGTACTTCAATTACTCTTTTCTTTGCTTTTTTCAAACATTGGGGACACATCCCATTAATAACTAATCAATAATTTTTATTCCCTTCTTTAACTATATCATCTAGGGCTGTAAACGAGCCGAGCCGAGCCGAGCCGAGCTTTGGCCTGCTCGAGCTCGGCTCGGTAGTTTCTTATCGAGCTCGGTTCGAGCTCAAATTTCTGTTCGAGCTTGGCTCGTTTAGCAGCTCGATTGTTCACGAGCCGAGCTCGTTTATCACCGATAAATGGAGAACTGAGATGAGAGAAGAGCACTGAATCGGAGGGTATAGTCCGACGGAAATAGAGATCGCGGAGTTAGTCGGCAAGAGTGTTGAAACACCTTTCCACATAATTTTGATTTGACAAAATTGTTTAAGTATAATTGAAATACATATTCTAAACATACTAAGTTTAAATGTTTTGATTTATTCTACTAATGTGTTTGTTCAATGTTGAGTTAAAATTGTTTATAAGACACAAGAATTAAAAGGCCCAAGCCCAATATGGAAGTCAAGGCCCAAGTCAAACAACTCAGTACAACTCGGCCCGCGTTTGTCAAAACGTTGCCGTTCTGGACAAAACGCAACTCAGCAAAAGAAGGATCTAGAAGACCTTCGGGAACAACTTCAAGATGAAGCTGCTGAGTAGACTCGACAAACGTACAAGACAGCAGCTGGCTAAGGAAAACTTCCAGACAAAGTATTTCCCCTTCGGGTAAAGTTCGGACGACACAGTATGCTGTCTAGTTGACTTTACCATAAAAGGAGAGACAGTCTGCTGAGCTGACCGAGGACAGAAGATACACAAATCTGATTGGCCGAGAGCTCTGAGCAAGTCAGGATGACAACGACAGGAAGCCGTTTCCCTCCAACAGTTATTTCGAAATTCGAAATGACCGATGCCCAGACGTCTCTATAAATAGTGCCATCAGAAGCTTCATTCAACACAGAACTTGATCAAGCCATTACGCTGACCAAATTTCTACACAAGTTCTGCAAGCAAAGAAGCAAAGCAAATCTTAAACTACAATTCATACATTTGTGTAAAAGTCTAGAGTGATTATTTCAATCGTCTAAAGTGTCTTAGCAAATCTTTGTATAGGACAAAACACTTATCATTTCTAGAGATAGAAAGGAGAGGCTGAGTACTCGGTTATAGTACTCAGCGAGAGATTAGGATTGAGTAGATGTATAGAGGAAGGTACTCTTGTTATACTCAGTTGCTAAGATTGTAAAAGGTTTGAGGCTCTACCTTTAAAGAGCTCAGTAGAGGATTCGAAATCTCGGAACGTGTTCCGGGGACAGGACGTAGGCTTAGAAGAAGCCGAACCTGGATAAATCTGCTGAGTAAAGTATTTCTTACCTTCGACTCCTTATTTATATTGCTTGCTTAAAATAACCAAAAACTGACCAAGTAAAGAGGTCAAGTTGAGTTGTGCGCGTTAAACGTCTGAGCTCAGGAATAGACTCTAAGTGCTATCTCCTGACTCAAGCTAAGAAACTGACCTAGTCACCAGTTGACTAAGCCAGTATCTTGCTGTTTACTCAGCGCAGCTGTTAAAACCTTTTTCCTTAGAAAAAGAAGTCTGCCCTAATTGCTAAAAAGTTTAAATAGTTCCTAACCCCCCTTGGAACTATACTTGCAACCTTACAAGGGACCAACAAAGAGAATGACAACACACGGAGTATGGCCGTGAAATTAGAGATGGAGAACGAGATATAGAGAATGGTGGACTGAGTATTAAGAAGACGGTCCAACGAAAAGCGATTGCGATACGAATTGTGATTCCCGAAGAAGAAAGAGAAGAGGAAGAGGTGGCTGGCTGGGGTTTAGTCTTTAGATAAGAGGAAAAGAAGGGGAGGCGGCAGCATAGAGTAGAGATGGAATGAAAATTGAACCCTATCTTTCTAATTATTATGGACCTATCTTTCTAATTATTATGGGTCAAGGCTGATGTTTCTAATTAATTCTATATGGGCTTTAAGTTATAATTTTTATTATATTTAAATTATCATTTTCATTGTATTTAAATATAATTTATATTATTCACGAGCTTTTATCGAGCTTATTCACGAGCCTCTAATCGAGCTTGCTCGCGAGCTTTCGAGCCGAGCTTTGGCCTGTTCAAGCTCGGCTCGTTTATAAACCGAGCTTGAGAATTGTGTTCACGATCGGCTCGTTTACAAATCGAGCCGAGCTTTTATCGAGCCGAACGCCGAGCTACTCATGAACGGCTCGGCTCATTTACAGCCCTAATATCATCTATATGAGATTGCCATTATGAACAATACACTGATGAACTACTTGTTTTTATTTTAATTTTAATATAATTAAGACACTAACTGAACTTTTTACTCAAATTTCACAGTTATATCGGATGAAATTAGAAGAGTCAAATGTTTATAATCTCTGAGTAATAACACATTTCCTAACTTTTGAGAGACAGAAGGAAATAGACCATAAGTCGTAGGAAGTTAGATATGGCCCGCCAATTACTAATAAATACGGCAAATGCAAACATTACAAGAAGAAGAAACAGATAATTAAACTTGGTTTGGTGAGGATGAGCTTACTTAGCTCCCTCTTTGTTCCCAGCTCCAGTACCAGGTAGCATGTCCATGCCCTTTTTCCCAGTAGCTTGAGCAGCTACAGAAAACTCACCAACCTTAGTAGCAGCAAAATCTTTTCCCTCAGTAGCTTTTAGGACTGTAAAGTCTTTGGCTTCAATCGCCTTTTCCACTACAAAATCCTTGGTCTCTATCGCTTTCTCGGCAACAGTCTTATCCTTGGGTGCCTCTGGGGTCTTGCCTACAACGGCATCTTTAGCATACCCATAAGTACCAGTAACTGTCTTCAACACTGACCCAAAAACGCCTGGACTCTCTTCCTCTTTCCCTGACGACATCGTTTCTATTTCCTTTATAAAATTGTAAGAGCTTGTAATGTAAGATTCATGGAGGACTCTGCTTTATCATATATAAGATTGTAAACCACTGCGGTCAAAGAAATGCGTGGTTGTGAGATTGCCACGTGGTCATCCTCATTCAATGCTGAGGAGAGAGAGAGAACCAAATGTTGCATAGCCACAAATTGATGTCGGCAGCTACAAAATATCCACATAAAACTATCTAATAAATGGAGCGCCAAGTTGGCAACGAAACCATGTTGCCAATCCAGTCAGCATATTCCCGTTCCACCTAACTACCAAATCGAATTGAATAAGACCTAACTCAATAATTTGTATCTTTTGAATCCAAAGTAACGAACTAATTTTATAGTTTGGTTTATTCTATTCAACTTACTGTTGAATTTGTTGATTTTTTTTTGTTTTTGGTCGAATCAATTGTACTTTTTATATGGTCTTACAAAAGCGTATGTATAACATACAACATCATCATGAAGACTGCATTATCGTCTTCTTTGCCTTTCCAACTTGTGTTGTCGAAAACTTTGTATATTTATTTATGTGTTAAGTTTCGACTTCCGCTGAAGTACGTTTACTCATCCTCAGTAAAATTGGTGTCGGATTACTAAATCTCAGTCCAAAGAAAAGAAAGAGCAAACCAATGACGGAAAAGACATCAACAACAAGGACATGGTGTCAGGAAGTATGAAAGCTCAAACGCAAGGGTTGTGCATGTAGCCAAAAGTGATTACTACATCGAGGCACCACCTCGAGAAGTCCAAAGTATGAGTAAAAAACCCAAGCACACCCAGCAGAGTAGAGATGCTCGTTGCGAGACAAGGAAGACTTCATCTTCGGTGGATATTGGATGTGCTATCTATTTTTCTCCACCCAATAAAGGATTTCTTTTCTAGGAGCATTTCAGGGAGAAAAGCTTTGGTCGACTTGTTCTCTTGACCTTCAGTGATCTCTGTTGGTCACGTGTGATTAGTTCCAAGGGGGGGTTAGGAACTAATATAACTTTTTCGTTTTAATTATGTTGACTTAATATAATTCTTTGAGTTTCACAACTCAGTTTTGGTCAGCACGACCGAGTGAGACGTAAGACGGCTTTAGTCAGATACTGACTAGAGCTGTTTTACTTGCGAGTTGGGAAATGACACTTTTGTGGTCAGCTTCCAACTCAGCACTCTGATTTACTCAGTGTCAGTTTAAACAATTTATATACTGAGTAAACATAGCAAGCAACACATACAAATATATATTGAGGGAGAGTTAGAAATTACTCAGCACGACTTATCCTGGTTCGGCCTCTCCGCCTACGTCCAGTCCCCAGAATCCCTCCGGGCTTTTTCAATCCAATACTGAGCTCTTTAAAGGTAGAGCACAAACCGTTTACAAGACAGTTGAATATGCAAGAGTACCTTCCTCTATTCGTCTACTCAACTCCTACTAAGTGCTATAACCGAACACCTAGATTTCTCTACCGCTGAGTACTTAAAACCGAGTACTCAGCACAACTCTCTCAATTTTACAATTGATACAAACGTGTTCTTTTTCAGACAAAGAACACTTTAGATGATTACAAAATCAAACTAGCTTTTACACAGAGATAGAAATTTGGTGTAAGATCTTTTTTTTGTTTTGATGTGCTTTGTATGTATGCTCTTTTTCTCTTGTATTTCGGCAAAGGATCCAAGAAGTGTACTCGTCCTTTCATAGTTGAAATCTGAAGATACAATGATTTGAATCTGGAATTTTCTGTTGGATTCAAACGGCTTTTTCTTGCGACATGTTCTGGTCAGCTTCAGATTTGCAGGCCAATCCTGTCATTTGAATCCGGCAAGCGCCAGGCTTGACTTCTTCTCGCAGGTTTGTCTTCTTGTACAGGTTTCGTATTTTAGCTAACAGACAGTTGACCTATGCGTCTCGAAACTGTATCCATGCATAATTCCAAAGCTTCTGAATTGGTGCAGATCAATGTCGGATCTTGTCTTATCGTAACGGATCATTGGTGCTGTCCTTAAGATCATTCAGCATGACTTTGATAGTCGTTGTCTTTGATTGTTGCCAATTCCGATACTGAGTTGCCTTTCACTCAGCTTCCACGGTCAGCTTCGTTCTGCAAGATATAGTTCCAAAGAAGACTTTTCTTCTTTTATGCTGAGTTGCTTTTCACTCAGCTTCTAAGGCCAGCTTCGTTCTGTAAGCTTCGGTCTTGAAGAAGACTTTCCTTCTTTCATACTGAGTCATTCTTTACTCAGCCCGTGCTATGTTACCATGCTGACTACGTTCTGTCTTAATTTGATTCCTGTTCTTAAATATTTTTATACTTAATATTGAACAAACGCATTAGTACAATTAAATCAAAGCACTTAAATTTAATTGTCTTAATCATGGATTAACTTAAATAATTTTGTCAAATCAAAATCATGTTGGAAAGGTGTTTCAACAAACTCCTCCATTTTGATGTTGGCAAAATATTTAGTTATGGAACTCAGTTTTGAAATTCCCCATGATTTAATTATCTTTCGTTCTTCTGAAATTACTCCCCCGTAAGGGTTGCATCTATTTGATTCAATTTAACTCTAAACCTTCCAAGATTTAATTGAGAAAAATCTAAACATGCTTGTACTGACTAAGTTCAATTCTAGACCTTCCAAGATCTAATTCAGATGAGCATAGGTCAGCTTTCAGAAGAGGTCAATACTTGGAACATGTATTTACTCCGTTTGATACGCGATCAGCTTAGGTATCAGAGAGATTATATATATGAATTCATGTATTAGAGCAAATGTATTCATGTATCAAAGTAAGTGTGTGTTGAGCATTTTTCTCAGCATGTTCCCTTTTAATTTTAGTGTGTTTGTTCTTTTAAGATAGTTCAGCATATAGCACAACAATTAAGCATCACAAGTAGATAAGTCAGTTTGAAATAAAAGATGCTTTTAAAATAAATAGTTTGGTCAGCAAACAAACAGATAGAATACGCCAGACAAGTACTACAAGTCAAATTCTAAGATTAACTAATCTATTTCTTTCTGTTCACTTGGGCTTGGTGGGCAGGATTAACTTTGTCTTTTCCCTTGGCGTTTCTTTGTTGCTGCTGACTACCAGATGCTTCTCCTGATTTGTGCTGAGTTCCATCAGCTTGTTCTTTCTCCCCCATTTTTCCAGCATCGGGCGGAGGAGGAATGAAAGTGTCATTGAGAGCAACACGAGTTAATCTCACTGAGTACGCCTTAAGCTGTTTCGTGCTTTCCCTGAGACCGTCGAAAACAGGAACGCCATCGTCTATAATGGATCTGGGGACTCGAATAGATGCACTAAGCATACTGAGAATATATTCCTATGATTTCCCAATCCAGGTCAGCGTGTCAGTCAGCCTAGCATAAGCTTGATGATACATTTTGAGCAAGGCTGAATCGTAGAACTGACGTTGAGCATTCGTGTGGCGCACATGTTTGAAGGTGGCTTAGGAGTATTGTAGGATTTCATTTGTTTTCACCAAGTCAGTATCCATCTCTTCCTTACTCAAGTTGAGTAGACGAATAGCTTCGCTAATTTGCTCGATTGAACACTGGGAAGAGGAGGAAATTAGCGCACGAGTACCGGTCAGCTCAGAGTGTAGCTTGGTGAAGTGGTGGTCAACCTCAACAAAGGTAGCATATCCCGTGTTTACTGAAGACAGAGCATTTATTTGGCCTTGGAGGAAATCCATGTGATTCACCATCATTAACTGCAGTTCAGCCAACTTCACTATGGAGTCTTGCTTGGGTTGTTGAGATTGAACAGTTGTCATGACACTCACAAGATCTTTGAGACCCTTGATCTCATTCAGGAGCTGAGTGACAGAAGAAAGTTGTGTGGACTCAATATTAACGAACCCAACAGCATCGGCATGAGAGGGATTCAAATCCTGGAGAACGGATTGAGCTGAGTTAATTATTCGACGCCCAGACTCAGTAGCATTTAGGTAGGCATAAGTTGCCTCAGGAGTTCGCTCAGCGGTCGGATTTTGAGTAGGTTGCTTTCCAGTACCAGATGGGCCAGCATGATCAACAGTTGGACTTTTGTTCAAGTCAGCACCAGGAACTGACTGTTCAACATTGGTTTGAAATTGAGTTGGTGCAGAAGGAGGTACTTCAGAATTTAAGGGATTTTCCTTTGCTCGCTCACCTTCTTGAGCAGCTTGAACTTCGAGCTCTTTCTCGGCAGGGATTGATTTTTCAGGGGTCCTGGCTTGTTCCTCAGTATGAGTAACAGAGGCTTGCTTTTCTGTGAATTGATCTGGAGTTGGCTCTATGACGGAGGAGAAAAATTCGTACTGAAGTCCAGTTAGGTCAGTGATTGGTTCTCTAAGTGGAGAATCAGCCAGTAGGTCTAGAGAGTTGGACTTGTGAGCTTTGCGTTTGAAACGCTTTTCAGAACTCACCTTGTGGGTTGGAGGTGATTGGTCAGCAGCAATCGAGTCTAGAGATTCAGAAGAAGAATTGAGCTCTAGGGCAGCATTAAGGCTTCTCACAGTTTGAGTGCTTACTGTTTGGTCAACTTGTTGTTCAATTGGTTCAGCATCATCTGACTTAGTTTGCTTAGCAGCATCCTTTTCTTGCTCATCATCAACATTAGCTGTTCGCTCAGCTTCAAACTGGCCTCCAAAATCTCCCAAATCATCTTCCTGTTCAGAGGGTGTTTTCTCAAGATCAATCTTTTGACTTCTCACGAAGTGGGAATCGTCGGAGACGACAAAGTCAAGAGGGGCAGCATTAATAGGACTCAGATCAGATGTTCTTCTCTTCTTCCTTAGAGGTGTCTCAGGAGTTTCCTCTTTCTCTTCTTCCTCAACCTCAGCGGGCCTTTTTCCTGCTGACTTGGCTTGCTCAGTAGCAGCTTTCTGTGCGCTTGTCATAAAACGAATTTTCTTTGGAACTGCGTTGACATCCTTCGCGGCTTGGTCAGCTTTCCGCTTTTTATCTTGCCTGGTGCGGTCAGTACGAGGTTGCTCCACAACCTTCTTTCCCTTCTTGGTCGGCATAGCTTGTGCGCCTTCCTCAGCATCAACTTCTTCCTCATTTTCTTCAACAGCCCCCTTTCCTTTCTTAGACTTGAGAGGTTGGTTGTATATGTTGGGGTTTAGTGTCCTATAGACAATTTTTCTAGGATACAAACTTAATGTAAATGAATTGTTCTTTATATCATTTGTTTAATGAGATATATGTTTTATAACTATATAAAGGCAATCCCTTTTAAGCACTAAATAAAGTCTAATAAAAGGAAATCCGTAAGTTTATTTAAAGTGATTATAAAGTGTTCATACAAGCATGAAGTGAGACAAAACTTTATAGTAAACTGATAAACTTAAAACCACCCCAAGTCAAGTGATATGTTTGGGATTGACATATCACTGTTGAGACTTGTATGTAACAATGTCTTCTGTCCGACAGAAAGCTGATCTCACAAGCTTCATATATACAGATATCTGGACAGTTACATAGATCCGATGAAACGTTGTTCATTAGGATTGGGGATCCGATTTGAGATAACAGGATGGGTAGATTCATCCTTGTCACCTATTCATCTCATTGGTATTAATAGGTATAACTAATCCTCAGACTCAAAGGAATATTAATTGGTATTCTGGATTACGGAATGTGATGCTTTAACTCTGGTGTAACACGATCCTTAACAGAGATGACTCTGGGGTGTGAACAGTAGACGTTGGGTATCACAGGAAGTAATTACGGAGTCGTTATATATTGGATTGAGCATTTATCACTCCCGATAAATGGGAGATACATCCATGGATCGCTTGTGGAAGACTCGACTCTAAATCCTTGCAAGGTGATAGCTTAAGAGTAAGAAATACAGATTTCACTTAACCTATCTTTTTGAGCTGACTCGGCCTGTACAAGTAAAACGAACGTCTCGCTATATGTGACTTAACATCACCCATAGTCATAAGATTCAGTTCAAGGATGTAGTTGATAAAGGATCGAATTATACTGTAACTAATACGGAAAGGTTAACGACAGAATCAACCTGTCTTCTTGTAGCTCTGGGGGAATGATTATGGACTTGCTAATCACATACTCTGTACATGGAAAAAAATCTCCTGTCCCGAATTCCCTGTCCCCTTCCCTGTCTCCCATTCAATTTTTGACACGTGTCCCTTTAACTACACTTTAACCAAAGTTAAGTATATCTAACCATAGTAGTAGCAATAAAGTAAGATAAAAGGGACACGTGTCAAAAATTGAATGGGAGACAGGGAAGGGGACAGGGAATTCGGGACAGAAGATTTTTTCCCTCTGTACATCATTCCGTTATGCAAAGATTAAATATAATTCTTTGAAAATTAATTTAATAATGTTGCATACGGCTAGAAGCAATAAGAACCTAATGGATCACACATAAGACTTGGAACCTAAAAAAGAGATAGATGTTAATTAATTGATAGAAGCCCAATTGAGCCCAATAAGGCCCATGGACATAAGGGGGTCGAAATTCATGTAGTGATATACATGAATAATTAATTTGATTTTGTTAATCCTAATTAGATTAGGAATATGAATTAAATTAATTAAGAGATAATTAAGTTAGGAATTTTAATTAGATTAATATACTCCTATTATTATCCAATAAGGTTATTATTATTATCCTTAATATATTAGATATATAGTGAGATAATAATTAGGGATTCTATTCCGAATGGAATTCCTATTCAGTAACCTAATTCTATCTAACTAGGGATTAGATACAAGAGATTATAAATACCCCTTCCCTTGAGATTTTCGAAATCCAAGCAAGCCATACCCTACTTGTGATTTTCCAAATTCACCTAGTACAAGAGAGAGAAAATTCGACACCCCTAGTTCGAGGACGAGATTTCTCTACGGCTTCGTTTGATCAATTGATTTTCATCTATTTTTTTAACCTTGATCTTGTGTTGATTAATTAGAGGCAATCTACTTTGGTTGCTATTCAACGGTTGATACTAAATTAATCTTCCCGTGTTTTATTTCGTGTTTGGGAACTCGAAGAAGAAAAACAAACAAAAGGGAGAAATTCGTTTTACTACTCCTACATCAGGTCAGTTCACGATTTCGCGGATTTCCGGAGATTGAACCGTCGGATCGTCGCGATTTTTGGACAGGAGCTTCTAGACATATTCTTCCACGTTTCCACCGTAGGGATTGTCGTTCGGAGGTCTGGAAGGTCTGTTTCGAATAGGGGAAGATTGGTAGATAGTTTCTATCTCTTTTGAAGTTGTGGGCACTTCATTAACAACGGTAGATTAATCATCAAGGGGTAATTCTTCTTATCCCTCTTTATATGAAATAACGGTTAACGGATCTTGTGGTTTATGGAAATAGGTTAAAAATTTTATATTTCCGCTGCTACACCTTAGCCTAATTTCCAACAGTGGTATCAGAGCCATCGTTAAATCCGTTATTTCATATATGAAAATTTAGAAGTTTTTCAATAGGATTGAATAAATATTTATAGTTAGGATTAATTAACAACTTGTTTTGATTAATTGATTCTAAAGATAAATAAGTTTTAATTAATTGTTAATTAAAAAAGATTATGCGTATGTTCCTAATTATTTTGGTTGATAATCATTATAACGAAATCTATTAGTTTTATAGTTAGATTGATAAAATCAGTTTTATTAATTCTAAAGATAAAACGGAAATCTATAGTAGTTTTTCCTATTTTCTGAAAATCGTTTTAAAACCGTTTTAGAACTGATATATATATATATATATATATATATATATTTAAAATCGTTTTTATATTTAAATATATATGTTTCAGAAATTGATAGTTTTCTGTTTTGATTATCGAATGAAAAATTCGTTTAAAAGTTTGTTTTACCAATTTGTAAATCAAAATGTTAAATGAATTAAAATCAAAATAATTGGGACGTGCATAATTAAAGTTTTGTATAGTTATACTAATCTAAAGATTAATATAAAAGATACGAAACTTTTAGAAGTAAAATTGGATGAAAGTTAATTTGATATGTTAATGTGATTAACATAAATATTACATAAGATAGTTATGTAATCAACCAATTAAATTTATTTAATTGAGTCTATGCATGTTTGGAGTTATGGACATATTTGGACCCTCTTTAGTCTTTTGGTATTTTTGAAATAGGGCCTGCGAGTCCTGCCTTTCTACTATCTATTGTAATTTATCCTCTCATCTGATTCCCTTCAATTCAATTGAAGTTTTCTTTAGCAGTATAGAAATTAATATGTAATTTCAAGGCGCCATGGAGAAGACGGAGGACCTAAAGAGAAATATGTAATAGTTAGTATTTCCTTAGGTTTGCCCTTTTATTCCGTCTCTGGCTCGACGGAATAATTTAGATGATATGTCCATAACACCAATGTATGTGAATGTATGTGTCTGATGTATGCTAAAGTAAATCAAGACTAAGTTAGATTATGAGACCTAAAATAAAATCCCTAATTAAAAAGTTAAGTAAATAAATAAGTTATTAAAATCGGTTGCCCCTCCCTAATATTATAATTCAGCCGGCAGTGCTGAGGGCCTTTGGGTTGTTGAGTAAACTCAAGCTCGGGGTCCTTTCGGTAACACCTGAATTATCGAAAATCTTTTTTCATGAATATGGGGTAATACTTAAATTAGATTGTGATAATTGGATGAGTAAACTCATGTTGTCATAAACTAATGGGCAAGACGGTTGGGATTAATATGAATAGCATATTAGTTACTAATGTGGTTAGTAACCCAATAACCTAGGAATCACATTAAAGATGTGATTGATTACATGAATCTACCTAATGAATGAGACTAGCTTGTTGAGTAAACTCAAGGCGAAATCTCAGGAGTTAGGATCCTAGCTCACTAAAGGATTTGTGAAATTCTTCGAATTAATATGGAGGGCTATTAATTTGGCAAAATAGTGGGAGCAATCTAAAATAAACTAAAAGGCCTATAATTTTAGATTGATATACTTTAAGCAAATGAATAACATACGTTTACTCTTTCTCACTCTCAGGTTTAATTAAACCCACACTTATAATCATGACTAAAACCAATCTGCAAAACATTCTTACCGATAACAAATTGAATGGTTCAAACTTCACCGACTGGTTTCGTAACCTCAAAATTGTTTTGAAGTTCGATAAAATAGGGTATGTACTTGATACATCGATACCCCCTCTCCCTGCTGATGATGCTCCCATTGAGGAAATTGATGCTTACCAGAAGCATAAGGCTGATGATGATCATGCCGGATGCATCATACTTGCATCGATGACACCGGAATTACAAAGGCAACATGAGGAAATGGATGCCTATTCCATCATCATGCACCTAAAGGAATTGTTTGGGAAACAAACCAGGTGCGAATGCTACGAGATATCCAAGTTGTTATATCGTAGTAGGATGCAAGAGGGCACATCTGTCATGACACATTGTGTCAAGATGATTGGCTACATTACCAAACTTTCTAGTATTGGATTTGTGATGGATAACGAATTAAGAGTAGACTTAATTCTTCAATCCCTCCCAGAGAGTTATTCACAGTTCATTATGAACTATCAGATGAATGACTTGCAAACCTCTCTTGAAGAGCTTGCAAACATGCTCAAGTCAGTTGAGCCCAATATGAAGAAAGACAAAGCCATACCGGCTCTTGTCATTGAGGGATCAAAGAAGAGGAAAGGGAATTCTCCCAATCCTAAATATCCCAAGAAAGGTAAGAAAGCCGTGCCCAACAAAACTAAGGGAAAGGAAGTGAAGAAGCCCAAAGGAGAGTGCCACTTCTGTGGTAAAGACAGGCATTGGAAAAGAAACTGTTGGTGTACCTAGCCTTCCTCAAAAGGGGAAGAAGCCGGGACTTCAACATCCGGTATGTTTTATATTGAAATTTCACAGTCTGAATCTTTTGGTATTTGATACCGGATGCAGCCTAAGGATATTCCAGGAATATCTAGAAATATTATTTCTATTAGCCGTCTCGTTGACGACGGTTTTCATATTTCAATAAAAGATAAACGTTGCGATTTTTATAGAGATTCGATCTTCTATTTTTCAGGAATATCACAAAATGGGATTTATGTGTTAGATGACAAAATTCCTTTTTTTGCAATTGATACCAAAAGACATAAGCTAGATAATTCAACTTACTTGTGGCATTTGTCGTTTAGGCCATATAAACAAGAGACGCATGCTAAAGCTACATTCAGATGGGCTTATAGATCCAATCGATCCCGAATCATTGGAAATATGCAAATCATGTTTAAAAGGTAAAATGAAAAAGGCACCCTTTAGCAATAAATGTGAGCGTGTATCAGACACTCTAGGACTCATTCATTCAGATGTATGTGGTCCTATGTCAGTCCAAGCAAGAGGAGGATTTAGATTCTTCATAAGCTTCATAGCTGACCATACCCGATATGGTTATATCTACTTGATGAAGCACAAGTCAGAAGCTTTTGAGAAATTCAAATGCTTCAAGAATGAAGTAGAAAATCAATTAGGAAAGAAAATAAAGACGCTTCGATCTGATCGAGGTGGCGAATATCTTTCAGATGATTTTCTGAATTATCTAACTGAATGTGGGATATGCTCACAATGGACACCTCCCTATACACCACAACACAATGGTGTGTTCGAGAGGAGAAACCGTACCCTATTAGATATGGTACGATCCATGATGAGCATGGCCTTACTTCCAAAGACGTTCTGGGGCTATGCCTTAGAAACTGCCCTCTTCACCCTAAATCAAGTACCAACTAAATCCGCTAGTTCCACACCATATGAATTGTTCGTTGGTAGGAAACCCGCTAGTTCCACACCATATGAATGTGGGATATGAGAGTATGGGGTTGTTCAGCCTTTGTCAAACGCATTACGTTCGACAAACTAGATTCGAAATCTGATAAATGTTTCTTCATTGGATACCCTAAGGAAACTATGGGATATTACTTCTATCATCCAGATGATCAGAAAGTAATCGTATCCAAGCACGCAACCTTCTTAGAGAAAGAGTTTCTCGAAGAAACACAAAAGGGAAGCATGATTGAACTTGACGAAGTTCAAGAAGAAGAAACACCGACTGAAACAACAGAGGCGGTTGAGGTACCCGAAGGAGTCCCATTAGATGAGACTCCAGTGCCACCTATTCGTAGATCACAAAGAGTTCGTGAACTCCCAGTTAGATATGGTTTTCTAGTGGGAGATGATAATGAGGTTCCCGTGTTAGACGACAAACTCGAAAACTACGAAGAGGCTCTTACTAGTCCAGATTCTAAAGCATGGCTTGAGGCCATGGATTCTGAAATGGATTCCATGTATACTAACCAAGTGTGGACTTTGGTTGATCCACCCGAAGGGATAATACTCATTGGGTGCAGGTGGATCTTCAAAAAGAAGACAGACATGGATGGAAAGGTTAGCACCTACAAAGCTAGGTTAGTAGCGAAAGGATATCGTCAGAAGCAAGGAATTGATTATGACGAAACTTTCTCTCCTGTGGCTATGTCCAAATCAATCAGAATCATGCTTGCAATTGCCGCTCACTACGATTATGAGATTTGGCAAATGGATGTGAAAACAGCTTTCCTAAATGGAAACCTGCTTGAGGATGTATATATGATGCAGCCTGAAGGTTTCATATCGAAGGATGCAAATAAAGTTTGCAAACTTCAGAGATCCATTTATGGACTCAAGCAAGCATCTAGAAGCTGGAATAAGCGTTTTGACGAAACCATAAAACAATTTGGTTTTGAACAAAATTGCGAAGAAGCTTGCATTTACAAGAAAGCAAGTGGGAGCTCTATAGCATTTCTCATACTATATGTGGACGATATATTATTAATGGGAAATGACGTTGCTCTCTTACAGTCAGTGAAAGTATGGTTATCTGGTAACTTCTCAATGAAAGACCTTGGTGAAGCAGCTTATATACTTGGTAAAAAGATCTATAGAGATAGATCGAGAAGACTGCTTGGTCTTTCACAGGCTACATACATTGAAAAGGTGCTAAATCGGTTTAGCATGCTTGAATCGAAACGAGGTAACTTACCCATGTTACATGGAGTAAAGTTAAACAATCATCAATGTCCTAAAACCGATGATGATAAACGACGCATGGCTGTAGTCCCGTACGCCAGCGTAATCAGTTCGATTATGTATGCTATGCTATGCACTAGACCTGACGTAGCGTTCGCATTATCTGTAACGAGTCGTTACCAAGGGAATCCGGGAGACGAGCATTGGATTGCCGTCAAGAACATTCTTAAGTACTTGAGAAGAACTAAAGATATGTCCCTAGTGTACGGAGAAGGTGATCTGAAAATAGAAGGATTTTCAGACGCAAGTCATCTCATAGATGAGAATGATTATAAATCCCAATCAAGATACCTGTTTATCTTGAATGGGGGCGCGGTCAGTTGGAAGAGTTCCAAGTAGGGAAGCGTAGCTTTCTCTACGACCGAGTCAGAGTATATCGCAGCTGCGGAAGCAGCAAAGGAAGCGGTTTGGATTAGAAAGTTCATTACAGAACTAGGTGTGGTGCCTGACATTGTCAATCCCATTACACTGTACTGTGATAACAATGGAGCCATTGCGCAAGCAAAGGAACCATGGTCTCATAATGCATCCAAGCATTACCTTAAGCGATACCACATCATTAGAGAGATTGTGGCTAGATGAGATGTGAGAATAGAAAGAGTACCTACAGAGGACAACGTTGCAGATCCGTTGACAAAGCCTTTAACCCAGAGAATACATGATCGTCATTTAACTTCTATTGGGATAAGTTTTAGAAACAATTGGCTTTTGTCCAAGTGGGAGTATGTTGGGGTTTAGTGTCCTATAGACAATTGTTCTAGGATACAAACTTAATGTAAATGAATTGTTCTTTATATCATTTGTTTAATGAGATATATGTTTTATAACTATATAAAGGCAATCCCTTTTAAGCACTAAATAAAGTCTAATAAAAGGAAATCCGTAAGTTTATTTAAAGTGATTATAAAGTGTTCATACAAGCATGAAGTGAGACAAAACTTTATAGTAAACTGATAAACTTAAAACCACCCCAAGTCAAGTGATATGTTTGGGATTGACATATCACTGTTGAGACTTGTATGTAACAATGTCTTCTGTCCGACAGAAAGCTGATCTCACAAGCTTCATATATACAGATATCTGGACAGTTACATAGATCCGATGAAACGTTGTTCATTAGGATTGGGGATCCGATTTGAGATAACAGGATGGGTAGATTCATCCTTGTCACCTGTTCATCTCATTGGTATTAATAGGTATAACTAATCCTCAGACTCAAAGGAATATTAATTGGTATTCTGGATTACGAAATGTGATGCTTTGACTCTGGTGTAACACGATCCTTAACAGAGATGACTCTGGGGTGTGAACAGTAGACGTTGGGTATCACATGAAGTAATTGCGGAGTCGTTATATATTGGATTGAGCATTTATCACTCCCGATAAATGGGAGATACATCCATGGATCGCTTATGGAAGACTCGACTCTAAATCCTTGCAAGGTGATAGCTTAAGAGTAAGAAATACAGATTTCACTTAACCTATCTTTTTTAGTTGACTCGGCCTGTACAAGTAAAACAAACGTCTCGCTATATGTGACTTAACATCACCCATAGTCATAAGATTCAGTTCAAGGATGTAGTTGATAAAGGATCGAATTATACTGTAACTAATATGGAAAGGTTAACGACAGAATCAACCTGTCTTCTTATAGCTCTAGGGAAATGATTACGGACTTGCTAATCACATACTCTGTACATCATTCCGTTATGCAAAGATTAAATATAATTCTTTGAAAATTAATTTAATAACGTTGCATACGGCTAGAAGCAATAAGAACCTAATGGATCACACATAAGACTTGGAACCTAAAAGAGAGATAGATGTTAATTAATTGATAGAAACCCAATTGAGCCCAATAAGGCCCATAGACATAAGGGGGTCGAAATTCATGTAGTGATATACATGAATAATTAATTTGATTTTGTTAATCCTAATTAGATTAGGAATATGAATTAAATTAATTAAGAGATAATTAAGTTAGGAGTTTTAATTAGATTAATATACTCCTATTATTATCCAATAAGGTTATTATTATTATCCTTAATATATTAGATATATAGTGAGATAATAATTAGGAATTCTATTCCGAATGGAATTCCTATTCAGTAACCTAATTCTATCTAACTAGGGATTAGATACAAGAGATTATAAATACCCCTTCCCTTGAGATTTTCGAAATCCAAGCAAGCCATGCCCTACTTGTGATTTTCGAAATTCACCTAGTACAAGAGAGAAAATTCGACACCCCTAGTTCGAGGATGAGATTTCTCTACGGCTTCGTTTGATCAATTGATTTTCATCTATTTCTTTTATCCTTGATCTTGTGTTCATTAATTAGAGGCAATCTACTTTGGTTGATATTCAACGGTTGATACTAAATTAATCTTCCCGTGTTTTATTTCGTGTTTGGGAACTCGAAGAAGAAAAACAAACAAAAGGAAGAAATTCATTTTACTACTCCTACATCAGGCCAGTTCACGATTTCGCGGATTCCCGGAGATTAAACCGTCGGATCATCGCGAGTTTTGGACAGGAGCTTCTAGACATATTCTTCCACGTTTCCACCGTAGGGATTGTCGTTCGGAGGTCTGGAATTTCTGTTTAGGATAGGGGCAGATTGGTAGACAGTTTCTATCTCTTTTGAAGTTGTGGGCACTTCATTAACAACAGTAGATTGATCATCAAAATGTAATTCTTCTTATCCCTCTTTATATGAAATAACGGTTAACGGATCTTGTGGTTTATGGAAATAGGTTAAATTTTTTATATTTTCGCTGCTATACCTTAGCCTAATTTCCAACAGTATACTAACCCGAACAGCAGTGCTGCTGTAATCTCAGTTCCCCATGACTTAGTTTCACCGACAGTGCTCACCTGATGGTCTTCAAGATTCTTGTGATGAGGGAGCCCAACTTGAGTTTCCCAGTACTTCGTTGGAATGCACCGACAAGAAAGACGGGCATATTGAGTGGTTGGTAGGTCAGCATGTGCCAGATAAAATTCTGCTCGAAGTTGAAGGCAGATGAGGGTGAGTTTACTTTAGGAAAGATAAAGTTGGTCAAGATGTAATGAGCCATCTTTTGATTTTGACCCATACACGTGCTGGCTATTTCTCCCTTGTGGTTCTTTGGTTTACAGAACTCAACTGGGTAGTCAAGTTTGACGTTTGTGGTTCTAAATTCTTTACCCTTGTTGGGCAGTTTTAGTAAAGTTGCAAGGTACGATGGAGTTACCGTGATGTCCTTGCCCGTGACCTTTGTGACTAGATTGTCAGCGTTGTCCTTATCCACCTTCAGATTCGCATAGAATTCCCTTACTAATCGTGGGTAAGCCTTACCGGAGAGAGAATAATTCCGACCACCCATTTTTGGAGATCCATTCACAGAACGGCTTCTCAACGGTTACAAAACTCAGGGAGAACCACCGGCAATGAAGTACTTAACAGTTCTTGACACTGTCGTACACCATACGAAATTCCTTTTCCTTAGGTTGCTTGTCTTTCTTCTTCTTCTTCTTTTTCGAAGAGGTTGCAAGGTCAGCTTGGGGGCTCTTGCTCGGAGTTTGGTCATGCTGACTGTGTCCTTGAGACTTGGTGGGAGTCTCGACGTATTCTTACTGAGCAGGAGATGGAGGGTTTTCATCGGAGTGATTGCCGTCATAATCAGCTCCGGAAATGTTTTGGGAATCCGACATGATTTTTAGGGATTCTTTGAGAGTATCTGAAGATTAAGGATTTAGATAGAAATCAATTTGCCAGAGATTTCAAAGTGTAAAGAGATGTGAGTGGGAATTCGTCCACTATTTATAGAGGGTCGAGTTGATCTGGAACGTTGGAGTAGCCGTTTTACCTCGAGATGATCAATCGATAATAATTTTGGCATTTATGACACAATCGGTGCATTTATTTTCTTAATTATTGTGATTTCGTCATCCTAGGTGGCTATTTATGGCGCGTGTGCTAGCATTTAATGTGAAATGAATTTTACTCAGTATTTAGAATTCTGAACGTTTGAGATACTGAGTGCTCAGTTTTACGTAGAGGAAATTTTCACACAGAAGTAACTCAGCCTATAGTAATCACACAGCATGTATGTCTAGTCAGCATAAGGTGATTCTATGTTATTCAGTTTAGCTCAGTTTGAGTAAGTTACTTAGCATGCATTAACTACTCGGCATATAGTATAATCACTCAATATTGATCAAGAATTTACTAAACAGGATTACACATACCGATAGCTTCCCTTAATATGCTGAATTGCTCACGAGCCAAAAGCTTAGTGAAGATATCCGCAAGCTGTTCATCTGTTGGTACGTAGGTCAGCTTGATCTCACCTTTGAGTACATGATCTCTGATGAAGTGATGCCTTATGCTGACATGCTTCATCCTGCTGTGTTGGATTGGATTCTTAGATAGGTCAATAACGCTCTTGTTATCGCATTTGACTTCAATTGTTTCTGTTTTAACTCCGTAATCCTCAACCTGTTGCTTAATCCATAGGACTTGGGCCACACAGCTTCCAGCAGCAATGTACTCAGCTTCAGTTGTAGATAGGGCAACTGATGACTGCTTCTTGCTAAACCAAGACACTAGACATCTTCCAAGGAAGTGACATCCTCCAGAAGTGCTCTTACGCTCTAGCTTGTCCCGTCCATAGTCAGCATCAGTGTATCCAATGAGTGTGAAGTCATTTGAGTTAGGATACCACAAACCTGTTGGGGTTTAGTGTTCTATAGACAATTGTTCTAGGATACAAACTTAATGTAAATGAAATGTTCTTTATATCATTTGTTTTAATGAGATATATGTTTTATAAATATATAAAGGCAATCCCTTTTAAAGAACTAAATAAAATCTAATAAAAGGAAATCCGTGAGTTTGTTTAAAGTGATTATAAAGTGTTCATACAAGCATGAAGTTACGAAACTTTATAATAAACTAATAAACTTAAAACCACCCCAAGTCAAGTAATATGTTTAGGATTGACATATCACTGTTGAGACTTGCATGTAACAATGTCTTCTGTCCCAACAGAAAGCCGATCTCACAAGCTTCACATATACAGATATCTGGACAGTTACGTGGATCCAATGAAAAGTAGTTCATTAGGATTGGGGACCCGACTTGAGATAACAGGATGGGTAGATTCATCCTTGTCACCTATTCATCTCATTGGTATTAATAGGTATAAATAATCCTCAGACTCAAAGGAATGTTAATTGGTATTCTGGATTACGGAATGTGACGTTTTGATCCTGTTGTAACACGATCCTTATCAGAGATGACTCTGGGGTGTGAACAGCTGACGTTGGGTATCACAAGAAGTGATTGCAGGATAATTATACATTGGATTGAGCATTTATCACTCCCGATAAATGGGAGATATGTCCATGGATCGCTTGTGGAAGTCTTGACTCTAAATCCTTGCAAGGTGATAGCTTAAGATTGAAATACAGATTTATCTTAACCTATCTAATTGGAGTTGACTCGGCCTGTACAAGTAAAACGAACGTCTCGCTATATGTGACTTGACATTATCCATAGTCATAAGATCCAGTTCAAGGATGTAGTTTATAAAGGATCGAATTATACCGTAACTAATACGGAAAGGTCAACGACAGAATCAACCTGTCTTCTTATAGCTCTGGGGGAATGATTACGGACTTGCTAATAACATACTTTGTACATCATTCCGTTATGCAAAGATTAAATATAATTCTTTGAAAATTAATTTAATAGTTGCATACGGCTAGAAGCGATAAGAACCTAATGGGTCACACATAAGACTTGGAACCCAAAAGAGAGACAGATGTTAATTAATTGATGGAAGCCCAACTGAGCCCAATAAGGCCCAATTACTAAGGGGGGCCGATTTTATGTATATTAGATACATAAATAATTAATTTGATTTTATCAATTCTAATTAGATTGGGATTATGAATTAAATTAATTAAAGGATAAATAAGTTAGGAGTTTTAATTAGATTATATTACTCCCATTATTATCCAATAAGGTTATTATTATTATCTTTTATATTTAGATATATTAATAGATAATAATTAAGAATTCTATTCCGAATTAAATTCTTATTCAGTAACCTAATTCTATCTAACTAGGGATTAGATACAAGAGATTATTATTCCCGATATGGTTATATCTATTTGATGAAGCACAAGTCAGAATCTTTTGAGAAATTCAAATGCTTCAAGAATGAAGTAGAAAATCAATTAGGAAAGAAAATAAAGATACTTCGATCCGATCGAGGTGGCGAATATCTTTCTGATGATTTTCTGAATTATCTAACTGAATGTGGGATTTTCTCACAATGGACACCTCCCTATACACCACAACACAATGGTGTATCCGAGAGGAGGAACCGTACCTTACTAGATATGGTACGATCCATGATGAGCATAGCATTACTTCCAAAGACATTCTAGGGCTATGCCTTAGAAACCGCCCTCTTCACCCTAAATTGAGTACTAACTAAATCCGCTAATTCCACACCATATGAATTTTTCGTTGGTAGGAAACCCGTGTTCTCATTCATGAGAGTATGGGGTTGTTCAGCATTTGTCAAACGCATTGCGTCCGACAAACTAGATTCTAAATCTGATAAATGTTTCTTCATTGGACACCCTATGGAAACTATGGGATATTACTTCTATCATCCAGATGATCAGAAAGTAATAGTATCCAAGCACGCAACCTTCTTAGAGAAAGAGTTTCTCGAAGACACAGAAAAGGGAAGCATAATTGAACTTGATGAAGTTCAAGAACAAGAAACACCAACTGAAACAACAGAAGCGGTTGAGGAACCCGATGCAGTCCCATTAGATGAGACTCAAGTGCCACCACTTCGTAGATCACAAAGGGTTCGTGAACTCCCTATTAGATATGGTTTTCTAGTGGGAGATGATGATGAGGTTTCTGTGTTAGACGACGAACCCGAAAACTATGAAGAGGCTCTTAACAGTCCAGATTCTAAAGCATGGCTCGAAGCCATGGATTCTGAGATGGATTCCATGTACACCAACCAAGTGTGGACTTTGGTTGATCCACCCGAAGGGATAAAACCCATTGGGTGCAGGTGGATCTTCAAAAAGAAGACTGACATGGATGGAAAGGTTAGCACCTACAAAGCTAGGTTAGTAGCGAAAGGATATCGTCAGAAACAAGGAATTGATTATGACGAAACTTTCTCTCTTGTGGCTATGTCCAAATCAATCAGAATAATGCTCGCTATTGCCGCTCACTACGATTATGAGATTTGGCAAATGGATGTGAAAACAGCTTTCCTAAACGGAAACCTGCTTGAGGATGTATATATGATGCAACCTGAAGGTTTCATATCTAAGGATGCAAACAAGGTTTGCAAACTTCAGAGATCCATTTATGGACTCAAACAAGCATCAAGAAGTTGGAACAAGCGTTTTGACGAAACCATAAAACAATTTGGTTTCGAACAAAATTGCGAAGAAGCTTGCATTTACAAGAAAGCAAGTGGGAGCTCAGTAGCATTTCTAATATTATATGTGGACGATATATTACTAATGGGAAATGACATAGCTCTGCTACAGTCGGTAAAAGTATGGTTATCTGGTAACTTCTCAATGAAAGACCTTGGTGAAGCAGCTTATATACTTGGTATAAAGATCTACAGAGATAGATCAAGAAGACTGCTTGGTCTTTCACAGGCTACATACATCGAAAAGGTGCTAAAGCGGTTTAACATGCTTGAATCGAAGCGAAGTAACTTACCCATGATACATGGAGTAAAGTTAAACAATCATCAATGTCCTAAAACCGATGATGATAAGAAGTGCATGGCTGTAGTCCCGTACGCCAGCGCAATCGGTTCGATTATGTTTGCTATGCTATGCACTAGACCTGACGTAGCGTTCGCGTTAAGTATAACGAGTCGTTACCAAGGAAATCTGGGAGACAAGCACTGGATTGCCGTCAAAAACATTCTTAAGTACTTGAGAAGAACTAAAGATATGTTCCTAGTGTACGGAGAAGGGGATCTAAAAATAGAAGGATTTTCAGATGCAAGTCATCTCACAGATGAGAACGATTTTAAATCCCAATCAGGATACCTATTTATCTTGAATGGGGGCGCGGTCAGCTGGAAGAGTTCCAAGCAAGGAAGCGTAGCTTTTTCTACGACCGAGTCAGAGTATATCGCTGCTGCGAAAGTAGCAAAGGAAGCAGTTTGGATTAGGAAGTTCATTACTGAACTTGGTGTGGTGCCTGACATTGTAAATCCCATTACACTGTACTGTGATAACAATGGAGACATTGCGCAAGCAAAGGAACCGGTCTCATAATGCATCCAAGCATTACCTAAAGCGATACCACATTGTAAGAGAAATTGTGGCAAGAGGAGATGTGAGAATAGAAAGAGTACCTACAGAGGACAACGTTGCAGATCCGTTGACAAAGCCCTTAACCCAGAAAGTACATGATCGTCATCTAACTTCTACTGGGATAAGTTATAGAAACAATTGTCTTTAGTCCAAGTGGGAGTATGTTGGGGTTTAGTGTCCTATAGACAATTGTTCTAGGATACAAACTTAATGTAAATGAAGTGTTCTTTATATCATTTGTTTTAATGAGATATATGTTTTATAACTATATAAAGGCAATCCCTTTTAAAGAACTAAATAAGGTCTAATAAAAGGAAATCTGTGAGTTTGTTTAAAGTGATTATAAAGTGTTCATACAAGCATGAAGTGAGACGAAACTTTATAATAAACTAATAAACTTAAAACCACCCCAAGTCAAGTAATATGTTTAGGATTGACATATCACTGTTGAGACTTGCATGTAACAATGTCTTCTGTCCCGACAGAAAGCTGATCTCACAAGCTTCACATATATAGATATCTGGACAGTTACGTGGATCCAATGAAAAGTAGTTCATTAGGATTAGGGACCCGACTTGAGATAACAGGATGGGTAGATTCATCCTTGTCACCTGTTCATCTCATTTGTATTAATAGGTATAAATAATCCTCAGACTCAAAGGAATGTTAATTGGTATTCTGGATTACGGAATGTGACGCTTTGATCCTATTGTAACACGATCCTTAACAGAGATGACTCTGGGGTGTGAACAGCAGACGTTGGGTATCACAGGAAGTGATTGCAAGATAATTATACATTGGATTGAGCATTTATCACTCCCGATAAATGGGAGATATGTCCATGGATCGCTTGTGGAAGTCTTGACTCTAAATCCTTGCAAGGTGATAGCTTAAGATTGAAATGTAGATTTCTCTTAACGTATCTAATTGGAGTTGACTCGGCCTGTACAAGTAAAACGAACGTCTCACTATATGTGACTTGACATTATCCATAGTCATAAGATTCAGTTCAAGGATGTAGTTGATAAAGGATCGAATTATACTGTAACTAATATGGAAATGTCAACGACAGAATCAACCTGTCTTCTTATAGCTCTGGGGGAATGATTACGGACTTGCTAATCACATACTTTGTACATCATTCCGTTATGCAAAGATTAAATATAATTCTTTGAAAATTAAGTTAATAGTTGCATACGGCTAGAAGCGATAAGAACCTAATGGGTCACACATAAAACTTGGAACCCAAAAGAGAGACAGATGTTAATTAATTGACAGAAGCCCAACTGAGCCCAATAAGGCCCAATTACTAAGGGGGGCGATTTTATGTATATTAGATACATAAATAATTAATTTGATTTTATCAATTCTAATTAGATTGGGATTATGAATTAAATTAATTAAAGGATAAATAAGTTAGGAGTTTTAATTAGATTATATTACTCCCATTATTATCCAATAAGGTTATTATTATTATCTTTTATATTTAGATATATTAATAGATAATAATTAAGAATTCTATTCCGAATTAAATTCTTATTCAGTAACCTAATTCTATCTAACTAGGGATTAGATACAAGAGATTATAAATACTCCCCTACATGCTATTTTCGAAATACCCTAAGGCAAATTAAGAGAGAGAATTTCGACCCCCTTGCTCGAGGACGAGATTTTCTACCGCTTCCTTCCGTTCAATTGATTTTCATCTCTTTCTCTTTATCCTTGATCTTGTGTTGATTAATTAGAGACAATCTACTTTGGTTGTTATAAACGGTTGATTCTAACTTGATCTTCCATTGTTTTGTTTTGTGCTCGGGAACTCGAAGTAAGAGTTATGGGCACTTCGTTTGCAACGGTAGATAGAACTTCTGAAAGGTATTTCTTTTATCCCTCTTTATATGAAATAACGATTAACGGATCTTGGGGTTAATGGAAATAGGTTAAAAATTTTATATTTCTGCTGCTATACATTTGCCTATTTTCCTTCAAAACCTGCATTAACTGAGCTCTGCAAATATCTGAAAATTCTTTTTACAGCTATAAGGTGTGATTCTCTGGGGTCAGCTTGATATCTAGCGCAATAGCATACTGAGTACTGAATATCAGGTCTACTAGTAGCAAGATAGAGTAGAGAGCCAATCATACCTCGATATAGCTTACTGTCTACTGAATTACCTTTCTCATCCGTGCACAGGACAGTATCAGTACCCATTGGGGTTGATATGGGCTTACAATCTTCCATATCGAATTTCTTTAACATTTCTTTGGTGTACTTAGACTGGCTAATGAAGATGTCATTCTTCCCTTGCTTGATTTGAAGTCCAAGGAAGAAGTTGAGTTCGCCCATCATAGACATTTCGAACTCAGTTTGCATCTGTTTACTAAATTCTTTGCACATAGATTCGTCAGTAGCACCAAATATTATATCATCTACGTAAATTTGTGCAAGCAGGGTATTTTTACCCTTCTTCTTAATGAATAAGGTTGTGTTAGCTTTGCCTCTGACATAGTTCCTGGTCAGCAGGAAATTGGTCAACCTCTCATACCAAGCACGAGGTGCTTGTTTCAGGCCGTACAAGGCCTTCTTGAGTTTATAAACGTGGTTTGGAGACTTTGGATCTTCGAACCCAGGAGGATGACTAACATATACCTCTTCATTTATAAATCCATTAAGAAAAGCACTTTTGACATCCATTTGATATAGTTTGAAGTTCATGAAACTAGCATATGCACACAATATACGTATAGCCTCTAACCTAGCAACAGGTGCAAAGGTTTCACCATAGTCAATACCCTCTTGCTGACTATAGCCTTGGGCTACTAGTCGGGCTTTATTTCTGACTACATTGCCTTGCTCATCTAGCTTATTTCTAAAGACCCACTTAGTTCCTATGATCTTTTGATTCCTAGGTTTTGGTACTAAATCTCATACCTCATTTCTTTTGAACTGATCAAACTCCTCTTGCATAGCATTGATCCAATGTTCGTCGTGCTCAGCATCAGTGAAACTCTTTGGCTCATGTACTGAGACGAATGCAACATTGCTGAGATACTTTCTAAGTTGATCTCTTGTCATCAGCCTGTTGTCAGCAGCATCAAGAATGGACTTCTCCGAATGTCCTCTTGGAATTTTGATTTCTTTGGGTAATGTTGAGTTGTCTGGAATAGGCGTTTCTACAATATCTGTAGGAGTAGTTTGGTCAGCAAAGGTAATTTCGGTTTCGTGCTTACCTTTGGTCAGCCCTTGTACTGATGACTCAGAGACACCATTTTGATCAGCGGAAGATGTGCTTGGTTCATCTTCAGCAGACTGAGTTGTCTTTCCTGCAGGGTCAGTTTCATCGAACTCGATATGGACAGACTCTTCTACAACTTGAGTTCGTTTGTTATACACCCTATATGCTTTACTGTTAGTTGAGTACCCTAAAAAGATCGATTCGTCAGCTTTAGCATCAAATTTATCAAGATTATCTTTTGTGTTGAGTATAAAACATTTACACCCAAAGGCACGAAAGTAGCCAATATTGGGCTTTCGTCCTATCCAAAGTTCATAAGGAGTTTTCTTGAGTATAGGTCTAACTGAAGCCCTATTCAGTATATAACATGCTGTGTGGACAGCTTCACCCCAGAAATACTTTGGAATCCTATTTTCGCTCAGCATTGTCCTAGCAATTTCGACTATTGTTCTGCTCTTCCTTTCAACAACCCCATTTTGTTGAGGCGTCCTAGGAGCAGAAAAGTTATGGTCAATGCCACTGACTTCACAGAATTCATCAAACTGTTGGTTTTTGAATTCTCCGCCATTATCACTTCTAATATGAGCTACTCTTAGGTCTTTGTCATTTTCAAGCTTTTTAATCAATGTTGTGAACATCTCAAATGTTTCATCCTTGCTACTCAGCAAGATGATCCAAGTATATCGAGAGAAATCGTCTACAGTGACTAAGGAAAATTTCTTACCGCCCAAGCTGAGTGGTTGGACAGGTCCGAAAAGGTCCAAGTGTAGTAATTCCAATGGTCTCTTGGTTGAGACAATATTTTTACTTTGAAAAGACTTTTTTATTTGTTTACCTTGCTGACAAGCATTACATAATTGATCTTTTTCAAATTTCAATTTGGGCAATCCCTCAACTAGTTGCTTTCTAGCTAATTTGGCAAGGAGGTCCATGCTTACATGACCAAGTCTCCTATGCCATAGCCAGGAGTTATCCTCTTTAGATACTAAGCATATATTTTTGGAAAACTGTTTTTCTAAACTCAACATATATACATTGTCAACACGAGGGGAAGTTAAAATCAAATTATTTGTTTTTCCCTCGAGTATCCGACACTGAGTAGCATCAAATATAACCTGTCTACCACTGTCACACAGCTGAGCTACGCTCAATAGGTTATATTTGAGACCCTTAACTAAGGAGACTGACTCAATAGTGGGGTTACCTCCGATAGTACCTAAACATACTATCTTATCCTTTTTATTGTCTCCAAAGCTTACGTTTCCACCTCGTTTAAGCTCAAGTGTGATGAACTGAGTTTCATCACCAGTCATATGCCTCGAGCATGCGTTGTCAATATACCAAAGCTTTGACTTCTCCACGCACCTCAGGCTCACCTGCATTTTAAATCATTCATCTTTAGGTACCCAATTCCTTTTGGGTCTTCATTGGTTAGCGTAGACAGGTGCTACATCATGTTTTAATTTGTGACGACATATATTTATTGTGTGGCCAGCTTTACCACAGAAGTCACAATAGGTCACCCTTTGAGGGTGATTTCATTTCTGGTCAGCACCATTGTGTTAAGCATGCCAACATACCTTAGTGGTATGACCTTTCTTTCCGCAGAAGTCACATTAGACAATCCGCTTATTATACCAACACACATCTATTGTGTGTCCTCTTTTTCCACAATAATCACACTGAGTGAACTGTCTACGCTGACCAGTACCTGAGTACTCAGCATGGGATTTATTTGAACCTTTCATTTGGTTCTGTAGATTTGTGACATCCTTTCTCAGTTTCTTTGAATCGGATTGGACTTCCGAGACAAACTTATGCATGATTTCCATATTGCTATGCAAAGTTGAGTTATCTTGGAGAAGATATCGAAAGTCACTGAGTTTGACCTCTTCAATCTCGTCACACCGCCTGTTGAGTGCCTTTATTTTCTTGTTACACTTTTTAGTCAGTGTATATAAATCACTCAGGGCGTTAACCATTTCATTTCTAAGCAAGTGTAAGGAAGTTACCTCTTTTGAGTATCCCTCCTATTCAGATTCTTCAGATAGGTCAGCCTGCTTAGATCGAGTGTGGTCAGCAGCGTCATCCGCCATGAAGCATATATTTCTTGTTTCATTTGCATCAGCTTCAGATGAGGTTGACTCATCACTGTCACTCCATGTAGCGACCATAACCTTTTTGCTTCCCTTCTTTTCTTTCTTCAGATTAGGGCAGCTTGACTTAATGTGCCCAGTTTGATGGCACTCAAAGCACGTGACAGGTTTGGAGCTGTCCTTTTTGTATTTGTCAATGGACTCAGCTTTGTACCTATCACCTCTTCTGAATGACGTCTTGCTGTTCCTTTCATTCTTTCTGAACAACTTCTTCATCTTCCTTGTGAACATGGCCATTTCCTCATCTTCTGATGAGTCAGCTTCGGTTGAGTCAGCTTTCATGACAAGTGATTTTTGTTTCTTGTCCTCTGACTTCTCTTTTGCTTCGAAGTTTTTCATAGAGATCTCATGAGTCAGCAGAGATCCGATCAGCTCGTCGTATTTGTACGTGGTCAAGTCCTGAGCTTCTTCTACAACTGTCTTCTTAGCTTGCCAGCTTTTAGGAAGACTTCTCAATATTTTCTTCACCTGTTCCTCTTCGGTGAAGTTCTTTCCGAGCCTCTTGAGCTCATTTATAATATTGGTGAACCTTGAGTTCATCTCCGAGATGTCTTCATTTTCATTCATCTCGAACAGCTCGTATAGTCTCATATGTTGGTTTACTTTGGACTCCTTGACCTTGCTTGTGCCTTCATAGGTCACCTCCAGCTTTTTCCAAATCTCCTGTGCGGACTCGCAACCTGAAATCTTATTGTATTCTGCAGCATCTAGCGCACAGTGAAGCATATTGATAGCCGAAGTATTGTTTTGTAATTTTTAAGATCATCTTCTGACCACTCAGTTTCACTCTTAACAACTTTCTCATTGTTAACAGTTTTATAAGGCACATATGGGCCTTGAACTATTGCAAGCCATGCACTCATGTTTGTGGCTTGAATAAAGTTCTTCATCCTATTCTTCCAGAATGTATAATTAGATCCAAAGAATAGGGGAGGCCGAATAATTGATAATCCTTCACGGAGTATCTGTGTTGTTTGGTTCCCTGGAAGAAAACGAGTGCTGTTCTCAGCCATTTATCGGGATCAGCTCAAGATAGTAATATCTTTGAGTAGTGAGCTATTAGGCTCTAATACCACTTGTTGGTCCCGTGTGATTAGTTCCAAGGGGGGGGGGGTTAGGAACTAATATAACTTTTTCGTTTTAATTATGCCGACTTAATATAATTCTTTGAGTTTCACAACTCAGTTTTGGTCAGCACGGCCGAGTGAGGCGTAAGACGGCTTTAGTCAGATACTGACTAGAGCTGTTTTACTTGCGAGTTGGGAAATGACACTTTTGTGGTCAGCTTCCAACTCAGCACTCTGATTTACTCAGTGTCAGTTTAAACAATTTATATACTGAGTAAACATAGCAAGCAACACATACAAATATATATTGAGGGAGAGTTAGAAATTACTCAGCACGACTTATCCTGGTTCGGCCTCTCCGCCTACGTCCAGTCCCCAGAATCCCTCCGGGCTTTTTCAATCCAATACTGAGCTCTTTAAAGGTAGAGCACAAACCGTTTACAAGGCAGTTGAATATGCAAGAGTACCTTCCTCTATTCGTCTACTCAACTCCTACTAAGTGCTATAACCGAACACCTAGATTTCTCTACCGCTGAGTACTTAAAACCAAGTACTCAGCACAACTCTCTCAATTTTACAATTGATACAAACGTGTTCTTTTTCAGACAAAGAACACTTTAGATGATTACAAAATCAAACTAGCTTTTACACAGAGATAGAAATTTGGTGTAAGATCTTTTTTTTGTTTTGATGTGCTTTGTATGTATGCTCTTTTTCTCTTGTATTTCGGCAAAGGATCCAAGAAGTGTACTTGTCCTTTCATAGTTGAAATCTGAAGATACAATGATTTGAATCCGGAATTTTCTGTTGGATTCAAACGGCTTTTTCTTGCGACATGTTCTGGTCAGCTTCAGATTTGCAGGCCAATCCTGTCGTCTGAATCCGGCAGGCGCCAGACTTTTCTTCTTCTCGTAGGTTTGTCTTCTTGTATAAGTTTCATCTTTTAGCTAACGAACAGTTGACCCATGCGTCTCAAAACTGTATCCATGCATAATTCCAAAGCTTCTGAATTGGTGCAGATCACTGTCGGATCTTGTCTTATCGCAACGGATCATTGGTGATGTCCTTAAGATCATTCAGCATGACTTTGATAACCGTTGTCTTTGATTGTTGCCAATTCCGATACCGAGTTGCCTTTCACTCAGCTTCCACGGTCAGCTTCATTCTGCAAGATATAGTTCCAAAGAAGACTTTTCTTCTTTTATGCTGAGTTGCTTTTCACTCAGCTTCTACGGTCAGCTTCGTTCTGTAAGCTTCGGTCCTGAAGAAGACTTTCCTTCTTTCGTACTGGGTCATTCTTTACTCAGCCCATGCTATGTTATCATGCTGACTACGTTCTGTCTTAGTTTGATTCATGTTCTTAAATATTTTTATACTTAACATTGAACAAACGCATTAGTACAATTAAATCAAAGCACTTAAATTTAATTGTCTTAATCATGGATTAACTTAAATAATTTTGTCAAATCAAAATCATGTTGGAAAGGTGTTTCAACAATCTCTGCCTCAATCATTTCTAGATTCTTTTAGAGCATTTACTAGCCTTAGGTATCTTTTAGTAGCAGATTCAGACGGTGCCCATCCCATTTGACAAATCTCTAGCTCGTCGCATTAGATCCAGGAATGTCTTCGGTCGTTTAGTAATGACCTTTTTGGATAGATCTATATTTCGGCAATTGGAAGCCATAGCCTTTGCGGCTCTGTCTATGTTCAGTTCACATATTTGTATGGCGGTCCCCTGAAATCTCTCTACCCACTCACAAAGGGTTTCGTGAGGTTCTTGCCCTAGGGAGTTCAAATCCTGCATACTTTTGCTTTCTAGGATGGACGTGATAAAGTGTTCGACAAACTCATTTGCCATTTGGTTAAACGTATGTATGGATCCCGAAAGGAGTTGATCATACCAGTAGGCAGCATACTCTTTGAGTGTGGTGGGAAACAATATGCACATGAGTGGTCTGTGGCAGTAGTGGTCTCTAAGACTCGATGAAAGTTCTTCACATATTTCATGGAGTGAGTCATCCGATTATATTCTTTCAACATCAGATACTTGAACCCTTGAGGCATCGGCTTCTCCATAATCTCTACATAGAGTGGCGTGCTTACATCTATTATGTTGCATATCCAGGAATCGATACATACGTCCACTATATCATTCTGGAGCTCCTTCCGTATGAGATTATACTTATATTCTTTGAGAAGGGAACCTTCGCCCTCTCTAGTCCCCTAATTTGGTCTGGAATTCCATCGATTGTTAGACCTTGATCTTAAAGATTTAATTCACTTTTCTTTATAATACTGAAGATGAGATTCAGCTGAATTTTGATGGACAATTTTCCTCTGTTTGTGAGATTTGGATTCATTTAAGAGGTGTTTGTGAATGGTGATGCCTTCGGCTTAGAGGCATTTGATTTTTGCTTTCTAGATCATCCTCGAGATACGTGCTATTGGGAATCTATGGACAAGTTTCGCTTTATAGGGCATGTGCGGATGATATGATGTCTGGTACAATAGGAAATAGAGTGGTATCTATCTGACTGTTTGTTGGCTTCTCTTGACTACTTTAACTCTTTCCATGCTACCTCCACATGCTCAGTCCTAAGGACATTCATGGACTCTTAACCGAGCCTATATTGTATATAAGATTTTTCCGTGATTTCATCCATGAACCTTTGTCGGTCATGGTCTAGAGATTCCAGACAGGCTTCTATCTACTGATCTAGTACTGGGGTGATTTGTATTGGCTCTAAGAGGTTATTGTTTACCTCCACCAATCCTTGATTCCTAGTTGGTTGGGCTGAAAAAGAAGGAATGTCCGAGGTTGGCTGGAGTAGAAAGTTGTTCATTTGAGTCATAGTGCAAGTTTTCATCCATGCTCACTGCATCAATTTGTGTGATGATTTCCAAACTGAGCTTGATGGACACACTAATTACCCGAGACAAGATAGAAAAATGGTCAAAGAAGGGGTCGAGAACCGGCGATCCCACCCTGATGCTTAAGTCAATGAAGAATAATATTGAGGAGTATATGAGCTTAGTGGCTTAGGTGATCTAGGAGAATGAATGAATGTGTAACTTTTGAGTGTTGTACCATGTATTTATAATAGATCCAAGAAGTACCCTAGATTTTAATAAGTAACAATGTGGCAATCTCTTAATGGGCAAGTCAATAGTGGTTACATTCAAGAACGCTTGTCGTTCTGCTTTTCAGTAAGAAATGGGAGGTGGATATGTGTGTTCTTTTAAGACTCTATTTGACTGGGCTACGTGTCAATGACGGTTACTCCTATGAGTAAGGTTGTCCCGATGATTCATGTATGCCCCTATATAGTACTCTAATATTAGTATACATTGGTTCAAATGGGGTTCATTGGAGAGGAATTAATTGCAACCTTTTGAAGTTGACGTGAAACTCTATTAAACAATTTATATTTTATTAATCGTTTCAAATGATTTTATAGTTGATTCCATTCACTTTCACTCTATTACATCCCCTTTTCCTTGAGTTTATGAATATATGAAATTGGGTGAAATTGATTTCTGGCCATTTGAACTCGTTTGAAAATTGAAGTAATTTTGTTATATGGTTTCAAAATATTTTAACATGAGTTTTATATAAATGTTTATTGCCTTTTTATATGAAACTTACTGAAATAAAGATTTTTTTTTTTCGTTTTGTTTACTCGTTTCATTGTTGTAGTATTCCTAAATGATGTTTTTATGAACATATGTGATGCATGGAGTATTTCATTAGTGTATTGTTTCTTGCCTTCCAGATAGAGGTAAAATCTAATTGTCATGACATTGGTGTTTATCGTTCCCATAACTAAAATCAAACTTAAATTTTTCTTTTGTTTGATCAATTTGCATATTATCTTTGATAGCTTCTAGCAAGTTTTTGAATATGCAGTTCTTTGGAATCAAAATTCTAATGATGTTGTAGTTGATGAATTCGTTTTCTTCAATCCAAATATCTTTATGATGTGCTAGAATTGCGATTTCTTTCATTGTTTTTTGTCTTTCTGTTTGAAATTATGTTGAATCTTTGGATTCGAAAAAAGAAACGAGTTAAAGAACGTAGATTGTTATCGAAATACAAAGATTGAAATTCATAATAGAGAGATAGGCATTCAATTGTTGTTGTTTTGCAAATTATCGAGAATTTATAGGGAGCTGAAATTTTGTTATGAAAGAAATATGAGATGGATTTCCTGCATAACATTTTAGGATTGTTGAAAATGACATTTTAGGAATGCTGATTTTATTTTATGATATTTAGAATTTTTGTGTGTATGGCAAATTAACAATAGGCCGAGTGTTTTATGGTATTTTAGTTAAATCCTCAAAAACTTAATACATCAAGTCCATATACTTGGCTAAATAATCTGATGAGTCCAATGAATTTTGAAGATATGTCATTAGCCCACTTCAACTAACTTAAAATGATATAATCACATCTTAACTTAAAAAAAAAAAAGAGTCATATATGACAGAGCAAAGTAAAGATTTGAATGAATTAAAGTTTAAAGTAAACTTAATTAAGTTCAGGTGACGAATATGTCTATTTAAATAAGTTTTAGAGTGTTAATAAGGAAATTCAAAAGATTAATGGAATATTTTCAAAGTTAAAATGTTACGTGCATAGAGGAGCTGATGTATTAAACTATAAAAAAACCACATTTCTTTTTAGAATTGTACCACCATAGAATTTTTTTTTATTATTGTTTTTTTTAGTTAAGATGGAAAACTTATCGTGACTGCTTACATGCAATAATCCAATAACAATAACTACTCGTATAACATGAGAAAAAAAAATTACAAATTTAGTTTGGGAAAAACTCTAAATAAAACAGTGCAATCTTAAACCTAACTTTTATCAGACGTTACAATTTCAATCCTTATAAACGAAAAATGAGTTTTTTTTTATGAACAGAAAATGCATAGTTTCAAATTTTATTGAATGACCAGATAGATAGCTGGAGATTGTAAGGTAGCTATAACACGAAATCACACATAAAAAAAAAATAATTTTTTTTATGAATGATGCTTGAAATTGCATGTCCGATAAATGTTGAACTTAAAGATTGCACTATTTTGTACCTACAGACTAAAAAAAAATATTTAACATATAATCATTAAATAAAATCTACCGACTGTCATGATCAAATTTATTATATGGAGCAAGTGGTTGGAAAGATTTGCATGGAGAAATCTAAACGCCAGAAAAATAAACATGCTGATGCTGATAAAGGTAACTGCTCAGAAATTAAATATTCTCTTCGTTTTCCAGAATGTGAAGATTTTCTACATTGCTTAGCTAGTTCATATTTGGGCGTCCCAAGTGCAAATTGGCCCCTCAACTTGCAGATTGTAACCAATTCAGTCCAAAATAATCTCATATTGTAAAACACTAGGTTGTGAGGTAATATATAGAACTGCAAGGCAATTGCTATAGATGTATTGCTGCAACTAACACGAAATAACAAAATAGTGAAACAGAGAAGATGAAAATATGAATGAATATATCTGAATATTACGTACACTCTGTACTTTTAAAGTAGAAAACAACATGAACATCAACGACAACAACAACATGTAGAAGAGCAAGGCTCAAGATTGATCTAAAGGCTCAACAGCAGTCCTAAAGAGTAAGATGTAAACCTTGTCAATTGAGAAATACAAGAAGCCTCCTATTGAATGAGTTACATATGAACCAAAGCTTGTTCCCACTATGCAATGCCATGCTGGACCGTACGTCGAGTCAAATTCCTGCAACATTACATTCATAAAAAATCTATAAATCAAACGATTCATAGTAAACTGCACCTTCGAAAATAAAATAATCAACACAAACAAGCTAATAATCTCTCTTCACATGAACTCGACAAGAATACGGACTAATAGAAGAAAGTCCGTCAACAGTAACGCTGGCTCAATTGAAGGACTGACATGTTACTTCACCATCAAAGATGAAAATACATAACATTTGCATAATGTACAAAAGCTGAGCAACATTTAGTCACATTTTGGTACTGCTTTGCTCCATTGAATACAGTCCAACTTATATTAAAAACCATTTGAAGTGCTCTTTGCTCAAGTGATCTAATAAAGATATTTCATGAAGTTCAATGTGAATGTGATATTAGTTTCAACTTTCACAGATTCATGTTCTTCATACTAACACAGACTATAAATATGACTAATATAAGACAACTACAACCTGGAGAATATAAAACGCATTGTCAAGAAATTCATATATATCAGACTACAAATAAAGCTATTTCCCAAATGTAACAGATTCTATTTCATTTTGTTTTCTCATCTCTCAACTTTCTAGAAATAATTCATTTACCACTTTCTGATTTGGCTGTTTTTCTCCGTATTTCAAGGTTTCAGCTTGTTTAACAAAGGAGAAAGAAGGCAATTCAAATGAATGATAAACATAATGGTCACATTTTCATAGATGAGAAACTTTGCAATGCACGCAAAAACAAGTGTTGAGATTGAGCAAGTGATGTAAGATTTGCAAGTCAAATGTTTGCTTACATATATGATATGGAAAAATCTAACTCGTCCCGACTTAAACCTAATTAGTTGCTCAGTCATTCTACTAAGCGGGCTTATATCACCAGTCCTGGAAGCTTATGATTTTGAATGTAACCAAACTTAAACCACCCCATTTCAGTTCTTCTAGTCAATGTCAAAATCCCTTCAAACTAATAACTCGAGGAATTGAAGTTCTATTCGGTTACTTAATCTAGATCTCGTAAAAGACAGCACAAATTAAGTTTGTGGAACAACACAAAAACTTTCAACACAAATAAATGCAGGCAACTTCGTTGATAATCCTTAATCAAAGCTCTTTCAGGATGCTTGATGCTGACCGAAAACATTTAAGCATCACAGAAAACTATTATTAGGACTAGCAATCAACATAGAAGAAAAAAACATGAAAGCTAAACTTCAACAATGAAAATAGAAGCTGCTAACTGATTCTATAGGTTGCTTCAATCAGGTCGAAAGGCAAATGGAACTATTGTGGTAAGATGCATAATGAAAAGTGTTACATTTTAATGTTAAGCAGCACTAAAATGCCATTAGTATCAATTCCTGCAACTGATGGCATACCATATTAGGTAAACATGGGACTACATTAGTTGTGAACTCAGATGTTTCAAATCTCACTAAAAACGTTCCACCCAGTCGTTGAGTTTCATTATTGAAGTGAAGTCCAATAATTTTAGACTAAAAAGGGCCAAAACAACAAATACAACATAGCAATTCACTTCCACACCCGTGAAACTTGAAATAATTGACTGAATTTTACTAAAAAGTTATGAGCAAATATAGCTAAGAACTGGACCACCACACAAGCATTTGAATTTATTGCATAAAAAGTAGTGACATCATTCAAACCCAAACCAATAATACAATCACAAAAACAGAAAAACAAAATCTACTATTTTCCCACAATTGAACCACCTGTAGGCATTAAAATTTTATTGATCTCTCTAAAAAAGAAACTACAAAACATAATTACTTGGAAATATGAACAGGCAAAGCAAAAGGAAGATAATTTCAATAAAGAATGCAGACAAACCAATTTAACCTCACAACCCAATACTGTATATAAATTAGTTTGCCAAATTAACTAGATTAGACATTATCAATTACTAAAACCTGTGTAATTAAGCAGACCCATGAAGGCAAGGGGAAAGGGGAAAGATAAGGATAAAATGCGTGGTAACCTTCTTAAGTGAAAGCGCGAGGCGTTTGCTGTCGAGCTTTGCAGGCATGGAGTCAAGGAGATCGCGAGCACATCTAAAAGCACGAGTTTGCAAAGGAATGGGCATATCAGAAGCTCTAACACGAATATTGAGCTTCTCATATTGATTTTGCTCTTCTTTGGCTTTCTTTTTCTCTATCAAACTGCTCAAGAACCTGCTCCTCCTCTCCAGTTCTAGCTCTGCTCCCTCCATTATTTGTTCCCCTTATTATTCTCTCATATCTCAAACCAACTCAATAAATCAAAATCAAAATCAAAATAAAGTATATGTATATTTCTTGTTCCTAACAGCTGAAAATAAAATAGTAGTCACAGAAAAATGCCCACAAGTGTTCGACAAAAAGTCACAAAGAAAAAGAAAAGGAGAAAGGGGTAGACTGGAAAAAGAAGCAAAGTTGATTTCTTTGTTTTTTCCCCTTTTTCGAGCTTCTATGTAATGGGGTTAGGCGTAGAGGGGACAATCACACATATACAAATTTGATGAGGAAACTAAACTCCGAAATTTGTGTGTATTAGCGACAAACCGGAGTTGATTCTTGCCTGTCTGCCCTTTCTATAGTAATTGTTTCATACTTGTTTACTGTCATTGTAGCATTTTTTTTTTCCTTTTTGGTAAATTTTGGTTTTGTTAGTTAAACAGAAGCTGTTAATTATGAGTTGTGTCCTCCTTCAGTATTCAACAACAACAACAACAAAAAAAAAAAAAAAAAAAAATTATCTAAATATTGTTTATTTATGACATTACATCTATTTATTCCAAACTAAAGCTTCAAAATCAATTAGGATACTAAACTATCAAAATCATCAATCAGGTCCTGAACTAAGCAAAAATCATCAATTAAGTCACACTCTAACCTAAAATCATAAACTGTGACTATTTAATATAGACTATAATAATCTCTATGTTGGTTCAAAATGAATTTGGTGAAGAATGTCTGAAACTGTTCAACCGAATGATTTTTTTATGAGACCTCAATTAATCATTTTTGTTTAAAATGGGGATTCAATTGATGATTTTTTGTTAGTCCAAGGTTTTAATTGACTTTGAAGCTTTAATTTGGGATTTAAATGGATATTATGCCTTTATATATGTATAGAATTAAAAGAGAACACAAATGAAACTAACCATGGTTAGAAAATACATTAACAGTGAGGGCAATTTTACCCTTATTTGTATAAAAATATTTTTAACATTGACAGTCAGAGGCAAAATTTATGGGATCAAGTATAAAAATATTTTTAATATTTTTACCCATAATGTTGAAAATAACGCAATTTTATTTCTAATATTAGCTGCAAAGAGTAATTTTACCTTTAATGTTGGTAAATTAGGTCAATTACATATATCATTATAGAATACAAATGTTTTGCTACTTAGTATGCACCAGTTACATATCGGTTAGTTCTAAAAAAAATTCACATTTTTTTGTGTATTAGTTTAGTAATAGAATGAGAGATTAATATTTTTAAATTTGATGAAATATTTCATTTTTTTTGTTTAATTCGTACAAAATACTGTAAAATTGCTTTTGACTGCCAACATTGGGGATAAAACTGCACAATTTTAGACGTTAGGAGTAAAACAGCTCCTAACTATCAATGTTAAGTAGACCTGGCAATTATCGTGTTCGTGTCGTGTCATTTTGGGTTTGTATCAAAAAGAGTAAACCCAAACCCAACCTAAAAACTTTCGTGTCAAAGTCGTGTTAACCTATTCGGGTTAGTGTCGATTTCGTGTCGTGTTTTCGGGTTACATGTAATTTTGTTATGCATATATATTAATAATAACTCTTAAAAATATAAGAAGATATGATATTGTTTTTAAACATTTTATATCATTTTTAGATTAGTATGTTAACACTAATTATCGAAAAGTTCGATAATATCATGTTAGAGGATCATGTAATGTGTTTATAACAATTTAGGAAATTCAAATCAATATTTGCAATTAATAATTATAATTTTATCATCTTTATTAATAAAGTGATGTAAAAAAATACGATAGAATATAACAATACTTTTCAATATCCGTGTCATTTCGTGTCGTTTTCGGGTTCACATATCAACACTAACCCAATCCAAAAATTTGCGTGTCAGTTTCGTTTCAACCCAAAAATGACTCATTACCTATTAAGCTCAACACTAACACTAAAAATCCGTGTCGTGTTCGTGTCGTGTAATCGAATGGTGTGTCATTTTGCCACCTCTAATGTTAAGGGTGTATTTATAGCTTATCCCTAAATTTATTAAAACAAAAAAGGGGTTATTCAACGCTTTATCATGGAATCAAATAAAAGTATATCAAGAATCATAAAATTGAAAAAAGAAGACACTAAACTGCAACTAAATTTTGGAACATTCAGGCTAAGCTGAATGAGAGTAGAAAAGATTAAATGATGAAATTTTGGCAATGAATTACTTACTAGTACTACCCCACCAAACTAGTACGATCAATCTCAATAATAATAGAAACTGACAAAGCCACTTGTGTGGGTCCAATTATATTAAACTACTGATAATAATAAATAAAATTTTTAATATAAAACTTTATTAACACATTTTACCTACATTTAAAATTTATATTTTTTTATAATTTGTTCAATTTTTCGATTCGAACTCGATCACATATTTTTTAAATGGATTTTTTTTACATATGATAGATTCGAGTTCGAGATCTAATTAAAGCGACTTGCAACTTTAATCACTCAAACCAATTTTAATTAATTAAATTTTATATTTTTAAAAGTTCGAAAATAATATTATATATATAATATGATTATAAGAAAATTATAAAGTTATATTTTAAAATGTAAAAAAATATATAATTTTAAATATAAATAAAATAAATAACATTTTTTAAATTAAATTGAATATTCTTAAATAATTAATTTGACGAATAAAAAGATTAATATGATCACAGTTTAATACGTTGATACGAGAGATCCGCAATCCAATTCGCTAAAATTGGAATGATAACATAAGATTTAAAGATGCTTTTTAGGTTATTAACGTAGCAATTAACTCAATTCAAAGAGTTCCCATAAAAAAACAATAAAAAGAAAAGCTTTAAGAGTTTTGGACAAACAAACGCCAATTGCGGGGAAAATAAAAAACTTGATGGAGAAGGACATTAATGTCCTCGATCTACCTTATGATGTAGGACACCTGACTTGTCTATTTTTACTTTTGAGTTTTTGACCAAGGGAATGTCCCTTGCTTTCCCTACCTACAAATACTTTAGGGTAATGATACATGGTTTTTTATTTTAAGGGTCCGAACCCATTTTCAACGGACCTGCTCAATGACGTGAAGAGTACAAGTCATTGAAATAACAAGAGTTTTTTTTTTTAAAAGGAAATAACAAGAGTTGTTTTTTTTTATGGTAATATTGTCGCTTTTTAATACCCGTTTAACACCTGATAACAACCAGATATTATTTACGAGACCAAAAAGGATATTTACCAAAACGACCGCGTATTCGGACGATCAGGAAAGCTATGGCGTATCAAGCAAGCCATCAAGGTGGCGGATCTCATAGATTCCTCCACACGCCATCCGTAGTCAAACCTATGGGAGACCCACCATCATGCCTCGATTCGCCCAACTAACAGTCGAGCCGATTCTCAATAAAGGCAACTAATAACCCATTAATGAGCTAACGGTCATACTTGAATAAGATCAGTAACCGCCATTAATGAGGCATTAATGGAGACTTTCTAGTTACTAGGAGTTACGACTACATGACTATAAATAGCTTGCATCCCAAGCTATTGAGGTACACACATTATGCTCTTTTTAAACCCTACTTTGTCAATACAGTTTATTCTCCTACTTTATACTAACTTTGGCATCGGAGCTTCCCCCCATCGAAACCAACGACGCCCTCCGCAGGGAAGGATTCCGATCAAGAGTTCAGCACCAGTCATCAATTGGTGCGGTGAGCGTGAAAGTTCTAATAAAAAAAAAGGACTCAGTTCACGATTCAAGCATGGCAAGTGGGGGGTCTAACCCCTCAACATGAGCTACCACACCATCAGTACCACTTTCAGTTAATCCCCCTGCAAGCGTTGGCCGCGTTGAGCCTAATGCGCCAGCTGCCCATGATGAAAGGGACATGTCGTCAGAATCCTTTTGGGATATTTGCGCAAGTACCGTAGGGAGAGAGCACTGACCCATTATGGAGGGTCGATTAAGGGCCTACCTGGACAATCAAGATGTAGGAGGAGCCACGACAGTTCCCACGCTGAATCGGCGTCGCCCGCCAAGGCCAACCCTATCTCAATGGAAGAACGCCTATCTTAGGCCCGGTGCTTCCCGTGATTCGTCATTTTTTCTCTCCCAGCTTGTGGATTCAACAATCGTTAATCCGGAGCTCGCTAGTGATATACTGATAAACCGAAGGTTGTTTTCTGATATACCAGAGGGAAGTCGCCGGAATGACCAAGCTCCCTTGAGGAACATGACAAACCCAGGAATTACTATTGGTGGACCTCGAGCTCCCCCAGTACAAACTGGAATGCCGGCGGATCAGGGACGAAATAACATTGTGGTGGATCAACTGGAAGGCGGACGTGATGGTCACAGACATAGGAGACGAACCAAATCTCGTTCTCATCACAGGCGCCGAACTAGATCCTCCCGGCATGGGAGATCGCCCCTACCTCCCGAATAAAGGGAGGACGAACACCGAGCTGGGACACCTCGCCAGGTCATTCAACATCCGCCACCAAATCAAGGAGGAGGCGGACGGTCTCCACCTAGGGGGCGGGGCGGTGGCGGAAGAAGGTCGCCATCAGATCCTTCATCAGACTCCAGCTCCAATAAGGGATCAAGGTTCTATGGCAGATCAGATCAGGGCAGAGATACGTAGACAAAACGAGGAGAATGCTAGGCACAATCCGTTCGCCAACCGAGAATCGCCCTTCACTGCGTGGATTGAAGCCGAAGAAACCGATAGGCATTTTAAGATCCCGAACATACCAGCCTACTCCGGTGAGGATAATCCTGAAGCCCATGCAAGGAAGTATCGCATGTTGCTTGGACTTAACCGTGCAAGCGAAGCAGTGTTGTGTCGGATGTTTATCACCACGCTAAAAGGTCCAGCATATGATTGGTTCCAATCTCTCCCCCCGGGATCGATAGATAGCTGGGACCAGTTGAGTAGGGAGTTTTGTGCAAAGTTTGCAGGATGCATTCCGCCGGTGGTAAAATCGCGAAAGCTCTTCGAGCTAAAGCAAAAAGAAAATGAGTCTCTTCGGGAGTATGTCGACAACTTCAATAAGTTATGCATTCGCATTGTAGATGTGGATCTCTCTATGGCTGTAGAAGTAGTAGTAAAAAACACAACATGCAAGAGCTTACAGGTGGATCTTATTAGAAACAAACCAAAGACTATGGCGGAGCTGATGGAGAGGTGTAAGGATTTCATGGAAGTTGATGACATTCAAAGAGAATCGGTATCTCCTCTAAAAAGAGGGAAAGGTGAATCTCGAAGGCGAGATAAGGAGAAAGAAAAGCCCTCTGACTCATCCTCCCGAAATAGGCGAAGGGGCTTTAGGAACAAATCAGCTTATACGCCATCGTTTACGTCGTTAAACGCCTCCAAAAGTGAAGTGCTAATGTGGATAGAAAACAGCCAACACAAACGGAGCATTTCATACCCCGAACTAAAAGGGGGAGAGTACACCAATACGGGGAGAAACCCCAAGAATTATTGCAAGTATCACAAGAGGAACGGCCATGAAACAGATGCATATTGGGAGTTGGCTAGGGAGATTGAAAGACTTATTGAGAGAGGAAAACTGGACAGGTTCGTCCAGAATGACAAGAAAGGAGATGGTGATAAACCAAGAGATGAGCTGAAGAAGAAGGCTAAAGGGGTCATTAATGTTATCGCTGGCGGACCGGGGTACCAGCCTACAGTAAAGAAGGCAAAAACTATCGCTCTAGATAGAGCATCACTCAATCGCCCCTTTGCAGATGTTGGTCCAGCGATCCCCCCACATGCAGACGCTCTCGTCATCACTATGATGGTGGAAGGATGGGAAATGAAAAGGGTGATGATAGACACTGGCAGTTCATGCAATGTCATCACTAGGGAGCATTCGCCAAGCTCAAGGTTGATCCTATTCAAATAGAGACCACCATCGTGGATATCCTGGGAGTAACAGGTCACACAATCCAGATAAATGGACAAGTGATGCTGGAATGCGAATTAGCAGATGAAGATCAGGTATGGGTGGGAGATCTGGAGTTCTCCATCATGGACGATCAATTGGCATACAACATTATCTTAGGGCGACCTTTTATCTCAGAGGTGGCGGCTCTCATATCGATACGCCATTTGACGATGTACATCCCTACTGCCAAGGGAGGTGTGATGATCAAGGGGAACCAGAAGGTTGCTCAGGAGACATACTCTGCATCCTTATCAATTCGCCCTCAGTCCAAGGATGACGAAGAAGATGAGCTTGTTACGACGGCCCTTGGAGATACAGAAATGTTCCTCATTGTAGATGGTAAGCAGGTACGGATCACCAAAGGACTAGGAGTTAAGATTAAGGAGGACGTTACGAAAGTTCTCCTCGAATCAGAAGACGTGTTCGCATGGAAGGATGAGATCCTCACGGGGGTCAGTCCAGATGGGATCACTCATAAGATCAATATCGCCGAAGACGCAGTTCCTGTGGCTCAGAAGAGAAGGAATCATGGGCCAGAGAGACAAAAAGTGATAGAGGAAGAGACATCTAAACTGAAGAAGGCGGACACCATTGAGGAAGTTATTTATACACAATGGCTAGCAAATGTGGTCCTAGTTAAAAAGGCAGGCGGATCATACCGCATGTGTATCGATTTCACGGACCTTAATAAGGCTTGTCCCAAAGACAACTACCCTTTGCCTTGCATTGACATCCTAGTTGACGGAACCACAGGACATGCAGTATATTCCTTCACAGATGTGAAGTCGAGTTATCACCAGATCCTCATGGAGCCATCAGATAGGATCAAAACTTCCTTTGTAACTCACCAGGTGACTTATTGCTTTAAGGTCATGCCTTTTGGGCTAAAGAACGCTGGAGCTACTTACCAGCGGATGATGAACAAAATATTTGAAGGAAGAAAGGGTGACAACTTCTCAGTTTATGTGGATGACATGATCATTAAGAGCACCACCATGGAGAGGCATGCAGAGGACATAAGAGAAGTCTTATGAGTCCTTCGCCATCACAACATCAAGTTAAATCCTAAGAAGTGTACTTTTGGGGCAACTTATGGAAAATTCCTGGGATACATGATCAGCCAGAAAGGAGTAGGTCCCAATCTAGATAAAATCAAAGCTGTACTGGATATGAAGGCTCCACAAAATGTCAGAGACGTACAACGCCTTAATGGGCGGATCATAGCACTTGGTCGATTTATCTCATGCTCTACTCGTAGATGCCAACCTTTTTATGAAGTGATAAAAAAACAGAAAGCATTCGAGTAGAATGAAGATTGCAAACAAGCCTTCAAGGGATCAAACGCTTCCTCTCAAAACCACCTCTAATGAGTAGACCTTTGGAAGGTGAGAATCTGTACATGTATGTTTCTGTTACTGATAAAGCAGTTTGCACAGTCATGATAAGGGAAGAAGATGGCCAACAATATCCGATCTACTATGTAAGCAAAGTCCTAAAAGATGCCAAAACTCGGTATTCAAGATTGGATAAAATGGCTTTAGCGGTGGTCACCACTTCGATTCGCCTGAGACCTTATTTTCAAGCACACACAGTCATCGTTCGCACCAACATACCCATGATAAAGGTATTACAAAATCCAGAAACTTCAGGGAGGCTGATGGAGTGGGCAATCCGCCTAGGCGAGTTTGATGTTCGTTATGAACTCAGATTCGCCTTGAAAAGCCAAGTCTTGGCAGACTTTGTAAATGAATTCACCGAAGAGGGCATAAATCTCCCCAAACCAAAAGTGGAGGAATGGACGATGTACACGGATGGCGCTTCTTCAGCGGAAGGTGCTGGAATAGGCATAGTAATCAAAGGACCTCACTACATCAAGTTACATTATGCTGCGAAGTTAGGGTTCCCTGCAACGAATAATGCCGCAGAATATGAAGCCTTGATATTGGGGCTACGCTTGCTGAAGGAGATCATGCCAGAGCGAGTTGTGATCTATAGCGACTCTAAGCTAATGGTCAATCAGGTGATCAAAAACTTTGATGTAAAGGATGAAACTCTGGTTAAATATGTAGAAGAGGTCAAAAAGCTATTAAACCATCTGGAGGTCAAAGAAACCAAGTGGGAACTAGTTCACGTATTGCGAGGATCAAATATAGAAGCGGATCACCTAGCTAAGCTGGCTTCAAGCAAAGATCAGTGGGCAGACCTGCAGTGCCCATTCGAGGTGAAAGTTAGACCGACGTTTGCCCTAGAAGTCATAGCTCTTCTTACACCCGTCGTGGGAGATTGGAGATCACCGATCCAGCAGTATCTCACAAACGGGATTTTTCCTCAAGACAAAGAGGAAGCCAGACGAACGGTAAGAAAATCGGCGTACTTCTCCATAATTAATGACCAGTTGTACAGGAAGTCTTTTGGACACCCCTGGTTGAAGTGTGTTGCGATGGAAGAGGGGCAGGAAATCCTCAAGGAGTTACACGATGGTGCTTGCGGAGCCCATGAAGCATCCACCTCCATTTTGAAAAAGTCCAGGTTATCGGGTTTTTATTGGCCCACGATGGAACTCGATGCACAGAAGCTGATAGAGACCTGTCATAATTGCCAAGTCCATGCAAACGAGTCTCATACGGCTAAGCACTTACAAAAGCCCGTTATTGAAGGACGACCCTTTGCCATCTGGGGTATTAACATTGTCGGCCCTTTCCCTCCTACCAAGAGACAAAGGAAATATGTGATAGTAGCTGTGGATCACTTCACGAAGTGGGTTGAGGCCGAAGCTGTCTCCTCCATAAACGCAGAACGGATGGTCGAATTTGTAAGGGATAATATCGTAGGAAGATTTGGAGTTCCTCACACGATTATCACCGATAATGGGATGCAGTTCAATTGTGGAGAGTTCAGGGCATTCTACGAAAGCCAAGGCATTCAGAACAGGTTCGCCTCTGTTTACTACCCCCAATCCAACGGGATGACTGAAGTTACAAATCGGACAATCGTCAAAGGCATAAAAAAGAGACTGCGCGAACATAACAAAAAATGGGCGGATCAGCTAACGAGTGTCTTATGGGCATATAGGACCACTCCACGGACATCAACAGGTGAATCGCCATTCGCCCTCTCCTATGGCGTAGAAGCTGTGATCCCCGTAATGATTCAAGTTCCTAGCGATAGAATTTTGTTCTATTGAGAGGACAAGAACGAACAAAGGTTGAGGAAAAGCCTTGATCAACTAGAGGCGAAAAGGGAGAAAGCGTATACATGAATGGCCGCCTACAAACAGAGGATTACAGCCTATCATGACAGACACGTCAAACTCGTGGATCTGAACCCAGGAGATCTAGTGCTCCGGAAGGCGGACAAAATTCAATCCACGGAGGGCAAAGGAAAGTTAGGAATCATCTGGATGGGACCATACAAAATAGTCACTAAAATTGGACCCGCCACTTTCAAGATCCAAGATATGGAGGGGAACACACTGCCGCGGACGTGGAATATTCAGAACCTCCGCAAGTATTTCGCCAGAGAGTAAAATGTAACCAAGGTCTTGAGTACTCTTTTTCCTTTAGTAAGGTTTTATCCCATGTGGTTTTTCTTATTAAGGTTTTAATGAGGCTCACACATAGGACCAATTTGCTGTAATAAGGCGAATCGCCATTCAATAAAGAGAAATTTTCATCTTATAAATTCTTTCTTAAGTATTTTCTTGCAGCATTATAAATATTCCAGATTCAAAAAGGGGGAGGCAACAAAACGCATTCCCATGGTAGAATAATGCCATCATGGCATGACTACCTTCTCCTCAAAGATAGGAGAACAAATAAATCTCAGCGGCGGATCAATTTACCTCAAAGATAGGAAATAATTGATCACCGTCAGAGGCAAAGTTAAAACATTTCTCAGACGTGAGATCTTTACACTCTCAAATACTCTTCCCAAAGAAGAATTTCAAGACCTAGTGGCAGATCAATTCACCTCAAAGATAGGAAGGAAATTGATCGCCTAAGGCAGCTTAACTTCCTCAAAAGGAATAAAAGCTTAAAAGCCTTCAAAAAGGCTCACACTCCAAGGTATGGCTGGCCACCTACCTCGAACCAGCACAATAAAGTCCTAAATATAAAAATTTTACTTGCTAAACGATATAAAGCATATAAGGTTAAAATTAAAAGCCAAAAGGCTTGCAAAAAATTATACTTAGTTACAATAGAGTTAAATGTTCACAACATTATCCTCTTGGGATCCTTTCTTAAGAGACACATCCTTCAAAGGGACCTCCTTCTCCATATTAACGATCCTCGCCTGAGGAGCTGCATCATTGATCTCTACAGCATCCGCCTTATCTCCTGCTTCCTTGGGTGTCTCATCCAGGTCATCCGCGTCAAGATTGACGATGGGCTTGACTTCCTCATCTGATCCTTTCGGCTCTTTTCGAACCTGGTCATGGATGAAGTCACGGGGATTTATCACTTTGTCATATCTAAGGGCCTCCTCAACCTCGGGGACCACGTACTCCGGATCTACAAAGTCAATCTCCGGGTAGACAACTCAAACGTAAGCCATAATCTTTTCACCATAGTAGTACGCCCGACTACCCGCCACAGTTCCGTGTTCATCAACACCGCTTTGTGATCCACAGCATCCTTCTCCATCTTCTCCTTTAGCAGGCGGATCTCGTCATTCTTCTTCTGATTAAGTGCAATAGCAGCGGTTGCATTGGCATTGGCCACTACTAACTCATTCTCCAGCCTCTGAATGGTAGCCTTATCCGCTACCCCTTGGAGAAGATCCGCCTCCATTGCGCGCATATGAGCATAGGCCTGACAAGATAAAAAGACCGTTTAAAAAATAAAGTCTCTCTCATCAGAACCACCCTTTCATCCAAAAATGTAAAACATGAAGAGAAAAGCTTACTGAAAGGAGATCCTTTTTCCCCATGATCAGACCCAGAAAACTTAGTCTGGTTCTCTTGAACCTCTCCCAACTGACCAATGGCTTCATCCAGGTCATTCACGACCGCCTCATTCCCCAGGGATCCCTTAGCACCGTACTTAGAAACCCAGTACTTCCCCAAGTCAGGGTTGACCACCTACCCAAGCAAAAGATCAGGATCTATAAAAAAACTAAAGAACAAAGAGAAGTAAGACGGTCGTACCTGCTCTTGGGGGGAACTCAACCAGTCCATCATTGGCTTCCCAGCATTCATGGCATTCGCCAGCAATTTCTCTCCACCGGCAGCAGCTGACCTCGTCTTCTTACTAGGAGGGTTCGCATCACCCTCCAAAGGGCGTTTCTCATCCCTCTTACTGGGATTCGCCACCTGCACATTCATTTGGGCATCCAAATCCTTCTGCTTCTTACGCCTCTCTAGAAGAGCGCGACTGGCCTCAGACAAATCCCTGACAAGGGAACAATAAAATAATCAAGGTTCAAGGAAGAAACAAAGGTACCTTCATCAAGCTGAGTAAACTTCACGTAAGTAATCTTGTCCCCATCGTGGCGGATCAGGGGAATGTCATTCATCATGAATTCTAGAGCATCGGCGTACGTCCAAGCATCCGTTTTAATGCTCTTTATGAGATCCACCACTTTCTTATCACTATCAGTCAGTATACGCAAGTCCCCAGCTATATATTGAGGTTTAGCATTCCAATTCAACGGGAACCCCATGGATTCGCTCTTTTCGATCTTGACAAAGAAAAACTTTTCGTCCCAGAGATGGACGTTCGACATCTTATCACTAAAAGGCGAATAGCCTTTAAATTTGACAAAGGTGAAGAAAGACTCGTTTTGACGCTTCGAAGGCTTGTGAAGAGATCGGAAGACACGGGGTGTACAGGTTACCCCCAGATTCGAAGCCAAAAAACAATCTAGAGCAACGTCTAACCAGTGATTTGGATGTAGCTGGCAGACGGTAATCCCGAAGAACTCCAAGATATCCACCATCATCCTGGGAAGAGGAAGGCGGAATCCCCTCTCCACATGACTCCTATATACGGAAAGGTATCCCCTAGGGGGACAGGCGGGTCGCTGATGAGCAGCCGCCAATTCGGTCTCATAGTTCTTAATCCACGGGTAATGATCCGCCAAATCGGCAAGATCCGCGGCACTCATACGAGATGGAGTGATCTCCGCGCGGGGCTTCTTTTTCCTAATCGAAGCTGAAGGGGAAGCCTCCATTCTGAAAAATGTCCTAGGGTTTATCGCCGGAGCAGTATGGACTACAGCGGCGGAAAGGTTTCGGGTTTCAATTAAACTGGGACGACAATTTCTACGCTCCCTCACCGTATTATGTAACTCCGACAAATTACAACTAGGGGTACTCTCGGATGAACTCGAGTTCTCGGAGGAAGACCAACTAAATGAGGGCTCGGAGGGGGTAGTCAAATCAAAGAGCTCAGAGGTAGAACCAGAGGAAGAACTCATAAAAACCCAGAAGATAACAAAAACAGAACAAGGAGGACAACTTACATGGAAAATCGGAAGCTTCAAAGGTTCTTGACACAGGAAAAACTCTGGAAAAACGCAAGCAAAAACGGGGAAGATTTAGCAAATAAGGAAGAAAGAGGGAAAAAGAGTTTGAAAAGACGCCATCATTTACCTCGAGCGGAGTGTCCCTGACACATGTCGCACGGTGGATGGCCTGGGACAGAGCAGCTATCAATGTGCCGCCTATTGACGGCACGCCATGAAGACTAAAAGCCCTAAAGGACTTTATCGGCATTTTAAGGGGGGCTTCTCATAACAACCAGATATTAGTTACGAGACCAAAAATGATATTTACCAAAACGATCGCGTATTCGGACGATCAGGAAAGCTATGGCGTATCAAGCAAGCCATCAAGGTGGCAGATCTCATAGATTCCTCCACACGCCATCCGTAGTCAAACCTACGGGAGACCCGCCATCATGCCTCGATTCGCCCAACTAACAGTCGAGCCGATTCTCAATAAAGGCAACTAATAACCCATTAATGAGCTAACGGTCATACTTGAATAAGATCAGTAACCTCCATTAATGAGGCATTAATGGAGACTTTCTAGTTACTAGGAGTTACGACTACATGACTATAAATAGCTTGCATCCCAAACTATTGAGGTACACACTTTACGGTCTCCTTAAACCCTACTTTGTCAATACAGTTTATTCTCCTACTTTATACTGACTTTGGTATCGGAGCTTCCCCCGTCGAACCCAACGACGCCCCCCACAGGGAAGGATTCCGATCAAGAGTTCAGCACCAGTCATCAACACCTTAACTTATTTTATTTTAACATTGAAAAGAGATTTAGTTGTTTATTATTTGTGCATTTCTATGAACGTAAACTAATAATTTGCGGGATCATAGTGACAACTCTTAGAATTGTTTAGTATTAAAATATTTTTTGAAAAAAAGTTTCCAAAATAATATGGATAAATAAAAAAAAAAATATATATATTTTAGAATAATGTATTAAATTTTGATAATTTTGAAGTTGTTAGGATGGGAAATGCTCCTAGAATATCCTTTAAAATTATGCAATGTGGCACTACATGTACTTTTTGGTTACATGGCACAATCCTAATCCATAGTTTAAGGATCGGCTTCTTATATAAATTTCCATGATATAGAATGGTTACTAAAAAAGGTTGCTAAAAAGTTCTAAAGTTGTTAATGGATTGAGCTCGAATGAATTCAGTGAATTTTCTCGTCTAAAAATGTTGGCCCAAATCCAGCTCCACTTGCTCATAATTTAGGCTCGCTGGAATTAAGATGGATCCGGGTCAATCCAAACAAAATATGCCTATTTAAAAATATATTTTTAATAATAAAATTATTATTTTTACTTATTGATGAATATTTAATATATAAATTAATTAAATTAATAAATAATATTTTTGACGATATTATCGAAATATCCTAATTTTCAAACTTGATATGCGAGTGTAGAAATTAAAAATGGTAAAAATAATGGGGGCGTGCCAGAGAAACTAGTTTTCAAAAGGTAAAATGGTAATTTAATAAAAATAAAATGCGCCTAAATGACTTGAATTCTAAACGAAAAGCGATTGGCGACCGTTACAAGGACTGGAAATAAAACAACGGTCTTGGGCCTTGACGTTACTTGACAGATCGGTCGGAAAACAATTCTTTAAGATAAGTACCAAAAATAAAAGCAATAAAAACGACACAAAGATATAAATTTTTAATTTTTCTTTATATTTTTATTGATTTCATAATTTATTTTAATGTTTTGGATTACAAACATGAACATAAAGCATGAAAATTACTAACTTGAAAATAAAACTTTAAAAGTTAGAAATATAAATAAGTCATAAAAACAATATGTACGGGGTTAAATGAAATTAACCGATCTTGTTGACGTGGTTGGGATGCATGAGAATGAGGCTTGGAACTTCGCAAACTGGTCTCAGAGACTGTCGTGTTGTTCGGGTAATTCTGGGTAAATTTAGAGCGAACCAAAAAGTTTAGAGACTTAAACAACAATTTGCAATTTAAATCGGCAACAATTTTGGGACAGAAATTATGATTCTGTGGGACTTTTGAACTCGATTTTGGAGGCTTTAGAAGTCGGATTTGATTTGAGTAAAACGAAAGCTAGGATTTGAAGATAATGTGAAAAGGAGGGGTTTAGAAGTGAAATCTCGGAAAGATATTGAGTAACGGAGTCGGAATAAATTATTGAAAATGGCTCGAACAGAATAGTTGTTTGATGGTTAAAAACCAAAAGCTTGATTCTGTTTTACGGATGGTACTTTAAGAACGATTTTGAAAGTTGTAGGATGTCGTTTTTCACAAAATAAAAATTGAGAGTTCGAGATCTGATGTCACAAAAAGATTAAAATTAATTTGGGACGAAATAATGAGCTAACGAACTCAGAATAAATTTTTGAAAACGGCTCTTTAAAAAAGTTGTTTGATGCATCCTATAAAAAAATCAAAAACTTGTTTCTGGTTTTTTTTCCAAAGTTTTGGCTAAAATGTTTTTTTTAAAATATTAGATAATTTTAAATAGTTATAACTAATATATAACTTACTTTTTATTTTATCTTTTATCCTTATCCCTCTCTAAACATTTTCATTTCCCAGTTACTCCTAACATACCAAACGGCCCATAGTGGTAACGGTGAGTAGCCCAGCGATAGACTCTTGAATTTGCTCTTCAACATTTGGGTCGTCTTTCTCTTTCTATATGGACCTATCTCTGCTACAATCCCGACCCCTCCAATCACTCTGATTTCGATTTCCACCACGACGACGACGATTTCCACACCGATTGATTCTTCTATCTGTATAATTTGGTTGCTCCTCTTCGATACGTTTTGTAAGGTTTGCAATCTTTTTGCTTCATCTCCGGGCATAATTGTTATTGAAAAACACTCATTGGGGACGCCGAACAGCCTGCCCCATCATCAATTCAAGTGTAAAATGTGTTCGCAGTGGTTCTCTACCATTCCAGTGGTCAGTAATACCCCGACTTCTTTTCGACGTCCTCTTCTTCTGTCATATCACAATAGTCTTCGGTTAAGGGCAGTTTTGTCCATTAACGAAATTCCACCCAACGCCCTTCGCCGGAAGTCTGACCCGCAATGGAGAGGAGGGTTCAGTCTAGGACTAGACTTGGGATTGTCTCGCACTGGCCTTGCCCTCAGTAAAGGATTCTCCTTTCGTCCTCTTACTGTAATTTCTTTTCTTTTCCCTTTTATTTTCAATTTCAATTTGAATTCGAATTCGAATTGTAATTCATTTTAGTTTAGGTTTTGGAGTTGCGAGGACAAAAGCTTGAGCTTCGGCTTCTTGAAATGGCTGAAAATGAGGTTGGAATTATAATAAAAACAACAAGATACTACTATTTTGGTTCCCTATTAAGATAATTGATCAAATGTAGGAAGTAGATGAGTTTATAATTGGGATTCCTAAATCATCGGATGGAAAGGAGACACCTCAATCCAACAAAGTTCGTAGTGTTGCTGGAAGAATTGCAGTTCGAGCAGCTGAGAGGTGAACCTCTAAACATTTTTCTATGTATTTCTGAACAACAATTCCTAATTTGAATTCTCGTAATTCAGGGGTTGGAGAGTGTATCTGCAAGATGAACATGGAACAACAGAAGATGCAAGTTACAGAATGATTAACATGTATGTATGTATTGGTTTTATCCTATTAATATTGTTATATTGAAAAAGGATAATAAAGTGTGAGCACTTTGAATTCAGGGGGCTGGGCAAGGGTACTCGAGAGAAGAAAATTGATGCCTATGCGGCAGTGGTATGTATGCAAAGTTATGATAAAATTGGTTGTGTTGTGTTAGTGAAATATTGTGAATGCAGATGGTATTAGAGAGGTACTTTGGCACATCAGGGGAAGGAGTTGAACTTGTGCTGCCCAAGCAACTTCATCTACAAGATTTACTCAGGAAAGGTCCACCCCAGGACATTGATTTTCTTGAAATAATTTAGAGAGACTTGTATGGCTGCTCCAAGGGCTGGATTTTGATACAGAGATGGGGGAGACTCAGAAGGTGAATTTTTTTCAATCCAACATAACCTTTAATTGAAAATTACACAGCCATATTAATTAGAATCAGGAATTTAGCCCCAAAACCATGTCACTTCCCTTTCAACTATCAACTTCTTTGTTGCATTTTTTTTTTTCGTAATCTTGATAGTTATTTTAATAACCTCTCAGAGCAGTAAGTTTTAAATGATCCTAGTTCTGTTCTATGGTATTCAATAACTCTTTATTCTTGATCAATTACCTTCAATAACACTATATTATTTTCCAATTGCATCCTATAATACTCATTGTTCTTGTTCAATGATTCCAAAACTGCATCCAATAATACCCATTGTTCGTGTTCAGTTGTATTCAATGATCCCAAAACTTCAACAACATTTTTTTTCCCTGTTGCATTCAAGTTCTATTAACCTTAAAAAAAAGGCCTAATGCATCTGTAGTCCCACTTGTCCATATTATAGTTATGTAGGAGAAAAATACATAAAATAAGAAATTAGACGGTTTATTATTAAAACATAGGCTTAATGCTTCTCCAGCCCCTTAATTTGTCCAAATTGGTTATTTTACCCCTCCAACTCATCGAATGTCCTATTTACCCCCATAACTCCATAAAGTTGTATTTCTCACTCCCTTAACTTGTCCAAATTTGTCATTTTACCCCTTCTCAACTCATCGAATATCCTATTTACCCCCTTAACTCCATAAAAGTGGTATTTCTCACCACTTATGATCCTATTTACTCTCTTAACTCCATAAAAATGGAATTTTTTATCCATTTATAGTAGTCAAAAAAGTTGAAAAGAGAAAGAACGAATAAAAAATACAAATAACAAGAACATTAATATAAACAAGTTAATGTACCAAAATAGGCCTATGATTTTTGGGGAAGTATCAATTTAGGTTCCACTTACAAAATAGCATAAATATAGGTTTAACTTTTTAAAAAAGTTATCAATTTAGACTTCGATAACGAATTGTAAGGGGTGAAAAATACCACTTTTATGGAGTTAAGGGGTAAATAGAACATTCTATGAGTTGGAGGGATAAATGGACAAGTTGAGGGGGTGAGAAATACCACTTTTATGGAGTTAAGGGGGCAAATAGGACATTCGATGAGTTGAGGGGGTAAAGTGGTCAATTTGGACAAGTTAAGAGGGTTGGGGAAGCATTAGGCCTAAAACTTATAATAAATGTTAATTTTCATATTTTAAATTTTATTTAATCTAACATGGTCATTAACTCAAACATAAGGACAAAGAGAGGATAAAATAAAAAAATTAAAAGACTATTTAATTATTTTTAAATAGTGTATTAAGTAAAAATATATCAATTAAATTTTTCTTCTAACCTTTTAAGCCGATCTTCTTCCATTTAAGGCTTTTTTTTTTTCTTTTGCGTATGTTGGGATTTAAATAAAAAATCTAGTTTAATTTAAAATTATTTATCCTTGAATTATATTACAACATGATGTAATTAGAATTATACCATCCAACATGCTTTGTGATAAAAAAGATAAGAGTACATATTTACTAATTCAATAAGGGTAAATTACATTTATAGCCCCTAAATTTTGCTTATACTTTCATTATGATCCGGAACATTAAAATCGCACGTTATAACCCTTACACTTTACTAACATGATAATAACCTTTTCACTGTTAATTAAGTCATCAAAATGACCGCTGACAATCTTAAAAGTACCACGTTTTCATGGAACCATCCATTTTGATTTTTTAAATTGTCATTTTTACTCTTTGAGCAATATTTTTCTCTCCAAACATAAATAACCTCACAACTAAAAAGTTCAAGAAGATCAACTCTATAATGAATTGTTTAACAATAAAAAGGTCATCATGTTGTAAAACGCAAAGTTTATGGGTCATAATCTCCGATTTAGAAGTTGAGGAACCATAACAAAAGTAAAAACAAGCCACGAATATAATTTACCCAATTCACCAACAACATCCACCGAGAGTTAAAATCTCCCACACTACCGGGTCATGCCTCCTTCGACTGATGGTGAAATCATCTCCAATGTACGATTCTTTTTCTCCACATTTCCATGCCATCCTAATTATGATTATTAAAGAAAAGAACAATAATGAGAAAAAAACCATGTGTTCATGAAAACTCTTATTGAATAGTGTTTCCGCATTTTGTGTTCATTTACCGAAAATAAAAAAAGTGAAAAATGATGATTACTTACCAATGGAAAGGTCGAAACCACGGTTTTTAAGCTCGCGATACTCTTGGCATAAGGCACAATACTCGCAAAAGCAGTGAACGAAACAATCTCCACAAGGACTTTCTTTTAAAGAAAGCTGCTGTCTCATTTTAGCTCGATAGAAGCATGAATAGCAGCAAGCACAGCCAGTCACACATCCTATTAATGTGTATAGTGCTCCATTTACACCACAAGCTGTTTTTCATTTTTAATATTTTTGGTCAGTTTATTTCAATGTCAAAATACCATACCACACTATTACCATCTCAATTCAATTAAAAATAAAAATATACAAATATTGATTAATAAAGTACTTTAGTGCAAGAGTATACTAGAATTTAAATAACCCGCCCTTGGAGACTATAATAAATTAATGAGATAACATCTAAATTTACATCAATAGTTTTTCGAGGAAGAATCAATTTTACTCCTACAAGTGAATGAATTGATTTGAGCATCACAAAATTTCCAAACATCAATTATGTCAAAATGTTATAAATTTAATTGTAAACAATCTGATAAAATAAATTACTGACCTGAGGATCCCTTGTCTACGATCTCAGCGACTTGTCCGAAAGTAACACACGGGCACCAGAATGTAATACAGCCTGTCAAACAACCAATAAAAAAACAAACAACGAATAATTCAGCAAAAACCCCATTCTCGAAGGAGGCGTGTGGAGAAGACGCGCCACCTAAAAAAGAGGGCAAAGAGATTTGAATTGAATTGAATGTTTGAACTTACAGTTTCTCGCATCGGAGAAGCAATCGCAGAGGCCAGTGGACCAGGGATCCCTTCTCTTGGTTTCGAGTTCAGAATCTAATCGAGAATTGTCGGAACTGTAGAACTGGGATGTTGAGCTGACCGGAATCCCTGTGCTGGTGGTTGAGTCCGGTGTGAACATAGGTGGCGGAGGAGGACCGCCGAAGTATTTCTCGTAAGAATTAGGGCCTGGAGAAGAGTACATAATTAAGGCTGATGATTGATTGATGAAAGAAGAAGAAGTGGGAGAAGGAAGGGATCTTAAAAACTGGAGTTTACTGGTCAACACGAGTAGGAGATTACCCAGTATCCACCTGGAAAAAACTAAGAAACTGCAATACCTTCTCAAATGTCTAAATTACCCCTTTACTTCCACGGAGTGTTTGGCTGACTTCAAAAAATATAATGGGATACAATGAGAATGACACCTTTTCATTTTTAAGTTTGGTTAACAAATTTAAATATTTAAGTAGAATGTCACAAAAAATAGTAGTCTTCTCCGTGTGAGATGTTTCCGTCTTCTCCGTGTGAGATGAAACCCTAATCCTTTTTTTATTAAACCTAAACTGTTCCGTAACCCTAAAGTAATCCTATTACACCGGCGCCGATCACCACCCTCTATCGGAAAACAAAACTAAAACTCTTGTTCTTACTCTACTGCAGCGGCACAGCAACAAAACTGGTAAAGATAAGCGCAACATTACCATGGAAACACCAAAGGAACTTACTGCTACATACGCTAGACTTCAAATCAACCCTGCGGACAACGACGAATTGGAGATTGGGGATGATGTCGCAGTTGAGGAAGGAAGACAATATTGGTTTGTGGTTGGGAGATTTCTGAACGCCCGAACAACTCACTTTGAATCAATGAAAAATACTCTAGCATCCATATGGAGACCAGTAAAGGGCGTTACCATTACTGAGACGGATGAGGAAGGGAGATATCTATTTCAGTTTTTTCACGAGAAGGATGCAGCGCGAGTTTTGAATGACGGACCATGTACCTTCAACCAGAACGTACTGATTATCAGAGCACTTGATATACAGGAACAAGCTATGCAAGTTGAACTATCAAAACTAATTATATGGGTGCAAGTTTCAGACATGCCCATTGGATTCCAAACGCCGATGATTTGCAACATACTGGGAAATAAGCTGGGCACCTTTCTGGAAGCGGACCCTAGAAATTTTACGGGCCAGCGAAGAAACTATTGTTGAAACACCTTTCCACATAATTTTGATTTGACAAAATTAATTAAGTATAATTAAAAACATATTCTAAACACACTAAGTTTAAATGCTTTGATTTATGCTACTAATGTGTTTGTTCAATGTTGAGTTAAATTGTTTATAAGATACAAAGTTTAAAAGGCCCAAGCCCAATACGGAAGTCAAAGCCTAAGTCAAACATATTAAGGCAACTCGGCCCGCGTATGTCAAAACGTTGTCGTTATGGACAAAACGCAACTCAGCGGAAGAATGATCTAGAAGACCTTCAGGGAACAACTTCGGGACGAAGCTGCTGAGTTGATTCGACAAAGCGTACAAGACAGCAGCTGGCTAAGGCAAACTTCCAGACAAAGTGTTTCCACTTTGGGTAAAGTTCAGACGACACAGTATGCTGTCTAGTTGACATTACCATAAATGGAGAGACACTCTGCCGAGCTGACCAAAAGCTGACCGAGGACAGAAGATACTCAAATCTGATTGGCCGAGAGCTCTGAGCAAGTTAGGATGACAACGACAGGAAGCCGTTTCCCTCCAACGGTTATTTCGAAATTCGAAATGACCGACACCTCAGACGTCTCTATAAATAAAGCCATCAGTTGCTTCATTCAATACAAAACTTGATCAAGCCATTACGCTGACCAAATTTCTACGCAAGTTCTGCAAGCAAAAAGCAAAGCAATCTTACACTAAATTTCATATCTTTTGTGTAAAAGTCTATAGTGATTATTCAATCATCTAAGGTGTCTTAACAATCATTGTTTAGGACAAACACTTATCATTTCTAGAGATTAGAAAGGAGAGGCTGAGTACTCGGTTATAGTACTGAGCGAGAGATTAGGATTGAGTAGATGTATAGAGGAAGGAACTCTTGTTATACTCAGTTGCTAAGATTGTAAAAGGTTTGATGCTCTACCGTTAAAGAGCTCAGTAGAGAATTCAAAATCTCGGAACGTGTTCCGGGGACAGGACGTAGGCTTGGAGGCCGAACCTGGATAAATCTGCTGAGTAACATATTTCTAACCTTAAACTCCTTTATATATTTATTGCTTGCTTAAACAAAAACTGACCAAGTAAAGAGGTCAAGCTGAGTTGTGCGCATTGAATATCTGAGCTCAGGAATAGACTCTAAGTGCTATCTTCTAACTCAAGTAAAGAAACTGACCTAGTCACTAGTTGACTAAGCCAGTATCTTGCTATTCACTCAGCGCCGCTGTCCAAACCTTTTTCTCACGAAAAAGAAGTCTGCCCTAGCTTAAATTTTTTAAATAGTTCCTAACCCCCCCCCTTGGAACTATACTTGTAACGTTATAAGGGACCAACAAGTGGTATCAGAGCTTAAAAGCTCACTGTAAAAGGTTTAACCACCTTGAGCTGATCCCCACTATGGGCGAAAACAGCACTCGGTTTCTCCCCGGAAACCAAACAACTCAGATCTTACCTGAGGGGCTGTCCATTACTCGGCCTCCCCTATTCTTCGGGTCTAACTATACCTTCTGGAAGAATAGGATAAAAAATTTCATTCAGGCTACAAACATGAGTGCCTGGCTATCCATAGTCCAAGGCCCATTTGTACCTGTCGAAGTTGTGGCTGGCCAAACAGTTGTTAAAGCTGAGGCCAAATGGACAGAGGATGATCTCAAGAAGCTACAAAATCATGCTTCGGCTATAAATATGCTTCACTGTGCGCTCGATGCTGCAGAATATAATAAAATCTCAGGTTGTGAGTCGGCGCAAGAGATCTGGAAGAAGCTGGAGGTCACCTACGAGGGAACCAATAAAGTAAAGGAGTCCAAGGTGAACCAGCAGATGAGACTGTACGAGCTGTTCGAAATGAACAATGATGAGGGTATATCTGACATGAATGCAAGGTTTACCAACATCATCAATGAGCTCAAGAGACTTGGGAAGATTTTCACTGAGGAAGAACAAGTCAAAAAGATACTCAGGAGTCTTCCTAAAGACTGGCAAGCAAAGAAGACCGCTGTTGAGGAAGCTCAGGACTTAACCACCTATAAATATGATGAACTCATCGGCTCGTTGCTGACCCATGAGATATCAATGAAAAACTTCGAGGTGAAGGAAAAGTCTGAAGACAAGAAGCAGAAATCTCTTGTCATGAAAGCTGACTCCACTGATGGGAGCTAAACAGATGATGAAGAGATGGCTATGTTCACAAGAAAGATGAAAAGGCTGTTCAGGAAAAATGACAAATATTCTAAGAAGCCTTACAGAAAGTTTGATAAGTATAAAGCTGAGTCCAGCGACAGCAAATACAAGAAAGACAACTCAAAGCCCATTACATGCTTTGAATGTCATCAAACTGGCCATATAAAGTCAAGCTGCCCCACGCTGAGGAAAGATAAGAAGAATGGCAAAAAGGCAATGGTGGCTACATGGAGCGACAGTGATGAGTCTTCATCAACAGAAGCTGAGGCCACCGAGTCAGCGAAGATATGCTTCATAGCTAACGAACTTGCTGAGCCGTGCGTCTCTGAGCATGTTGACCCCTCCGTTGCATATGAGGATGAGGAGCAATCAAATGAGGTAATATCACTTTCCCAGCTCAGAAACGAAATGGGTAATGCCCTGAGTGATCTCTATACACTTGTCAAAAAGTGTAATAAGAAAATTAGAGCACTCAGCAAGCGCTGTGACGAGGTTGAAGAGGTCAAGCTAAGTGATCTCAGATACCTTCTTCAGGACAACTCAACTTTGCATGATAACATGAAAATCATACATGAGTTTGTCTCTGAAGTCCAATCAGATTCAAAGAAACTGAGAAAGGACGTCACAAATATCCAGAACCAACTAAAGGCTCAAAACAAAAGGAATATTCCTCTGAATGCTCAGTACAGAAGTACTGGTCAGCAGAGATGGAATCCCCAGCGGAATGTCCAGTGTGACTTCTGTGGGAAGAAAGGACACACCACTAAGGTGTGTTGGTATGCTCAGCACTGGGGTGCTGACCAGTCAGTGAAAAATCCTAAACGGAAGGTCAGCCGTGACTTCTGTGGAAAGAATGGCCATACTGTCCATGTATGCCGCCATAAAATAAAATATGATGCTTTACCTGTTGAACCTAACAAGCAAGGACCCAAAAAGAATTGGGTACCTAAAAGTAACTAGTTACAATGCAGGTAAGCTTGAGGTGTGCTGAGAAGTCAAAGATGTGGTATATTGACAGCGCATGCTCGAGGCACATGACTGGTGATGAAACTCAGTTCATCACATTTGAGCGTAAACGAGGAGGAAGTGTAAGTTTTGGAGACAACAAAAAGGGTAAGATAGTAGGGTCAGGAACCATCGGAGGCAATCCTACTATTGAGTCAGTCTCCCTAGTCAGCGGACTCAAATATAACTTACTCAGCGTAGCTCAGCTATGTGATAATGGGAGAAAAGTTATATTTGATGCTACTGGATGTAAAATATACGAGGGTAAAACAAATGAGTTAATTTTAACTGCCCCTCGGATTGATAATGTCTTTATGCTAGACTTAGAGAAAAAGTTTTCAAAAACTGTATGCTTAGTTTCAAAGGAAGAAAATTCCTGGCTATGGCACAGGAGACTTGGTCATGTAAGCATGGACCTCCTGGCCAAATTAGCAAGAAAACAATTGGTTGAGGGACTGCCTGAACTTAGATTTGAAAAAGATCAATTATGCCACGCTTGCCAAGCTGGAAAACAAACAAAACAATCTTTTCATAGCAAAAACATTGTCTCAACTAAGCGTCCGTTAGAATTACTACACTTGGATCTCTTCGGTCCAGTCCAGCCGCTGAGTCTGGGTGGAAGAAGATTTTCCTTGGTCATTGTAGATGACTTCTCTCGGTACACTTGGGTCATCTTGTTGAGTAGCAAAGATGAGATCTTTGAGACATTTTCAAATTTGGTTAGAAAACTTGAAAATGATAAAGACCTAAAACTAGCTCACATCCGAAGTGATAATGGTGGAGAATTCAAAAACCAACAGTTTGTTGAATTCTGTGAAGCCAGCGGCATTGACCATTGTTGAAACACCTTTTCACAAGATTTTGATTTGACAAAATCATCCATGATTAAGAGGCAATTAAATTTAGATGCTTTGATTTAATTGTACTAATATGTTTGTTGAATCTTGAGTGCGAAAATATATAAGGTAAAAGACAGGACAAAAGTCAGCACAAACAAAGCTAAGTAGCAAAGAACTCAGCATGACAGAATAGAAGCTGAGTGGAGGTCAGAAACAAAACAAAGCTGACTAAAGCTAAAGACCTCGTCAGGAGCATTTAAACAAAGCGGAGCTGACCTTGGTGGAACTCAGCATGAACCATGAACAAACGGAGCTGAGTATTCATCAGGGCAGCATGAAGGATCCGTTCTACTAAAAGACAAAGTCTGCCAATCATCTGCACCAATAATTGGAACCTCGAAGATACCTAAGAAGACTGATTCCGAGAGTCATGGGACGTTGGATTATTGGAAACAGACAACTGTCACAAACAAACAAAACAGACGCTAAAAGACAACCTGACGACTGAAGTAAAACAGAAGCAGGGAATGGTGTGCAGTCTGAAGATTTCCAAAAAATGTTCCCCGAAAGAGCCGTTTTGGTTGCAACGGTCAAGACATTTCAAACAATCAAGTCCACAGTTTTTCGTCTATAAAAGGACAATCGAAGAACCAAAACAAATAGAAGTTAGAAGTATAAAAAAAGAAAAATACAAGAGAGAAAGTTTCAAAAGCACTCAAATACAAAAAGAATCTTACACCCATGTTTCTATTCTATTTGTAAATGCTAGATTGAGTTGTAATCATCTAAAGTGTTCTTTAGTTCAAAAAGGAACAAGTCTGTGATCAATAGCAATATTGAGAGAGTAAAGCTGAGTGCTAAGTTGTAAGCATTTCAGTAGTAAAGAAATCTAGGTGCTGGGTTGTAGCACTTAGTAGGAGTTGAGTAGACGAATAGAGGAAGGTACTCTTGCATATTCATCTGCCTTGTAATTGGTTTGTGCTCTACCGTTAAAGAGCTCAGTATTGGATTCAAAAAGCCCGGAGGACTCTGGGGACTGGACGTAGGCAGAAAGGCCGAACCAGGATAAGTGATACTGAGTAATCTCTGAACTCTCCCTTATATTGTATGTGTTGTTTGTTAAATTTACTCAGCATATAAATTGCCTAAGCTGACCTTGAGTAAATAAGTGGTGCTGAGTTAGAAGCTGACCTCCAAGAGTGTCAATTCTCAACTCACAAGAAGACAACTTTAGTCAACATCTGATTAAATCTGTCTTCGAACATATCTCACCAAGCTGACCAAAAGCAGAGTTAACAAACTCTCAAAAATTACTTCCAGTCAGCTTAATTAAATCTAGAAAAAGTTATATTAGTTCCTAACCCCCCCTTGGAACTAATTATCAGGGACCAACAAGTGGTATCAGAGCTCAAAAGCTCACTACTCAGAGATTTAACAATCTTGAGCTGATCCCTAAAAATGGGTGAGAATAGCACTCGTTTCCTTCCTGGAAACCAAACAACACAGATACTCCCTGAGGGATTATCAATCACTAGACCACCCCTATTCTTTGGATCGAATTATACATTTTGGAAGAATAGGATGAAGAACTTTATTCAAGCCACAAACATGAGTGCATGGCTTGCAATTGTTCAAGGTCCACATGTGCCATACAAAACTATTAACAATGAGAAAATTGTTAAGAGTGAGGCTGAGTGGACAGAGGATGACCTCAGAAAACTACAAAATAATGCTTCGGCTATAAATATGCTTCACTGTGCGTTAGATGCTGCAGAATACAATAAGATTTCAGGTTGTAAGTCAGCACAGGAGATCTGGAAGAAGCTTGAAGTAACCTATGAAGGCACAAGCAAAGTTAAAGAGTCTAAAGTCAATCAACATATGAGACTCTACGAGTTGTTTGAGATGAAAGAAAATGAAGACATCTCAGAAATGAACGCAAGGTTCACAAACATTATAAATGAGCTAAAAAGGCTTGGAAAGAACTTCACTGAAGAAGAACAAGTGAAGAAGATTCTGAGAAGTCTGCCCAAGAGCTGGCAAGCAAAGAAGACAGCCGTAGAGGAAGCTCAGGACTTGACTACCTACAAATATGATGAGCTGATAGGATCCTTGCTGACCCATGAAATCTCTATGAAAAACTTTGAAGCTAAAGAAAAAGAAAAATCAGAGGATAAGAAACAAAAATCCATTGTCATGAAAGCAGACTCAACTGAAGCAGAGTCAACCGATGATGAGGAATTGGCCATGTTCACCAGAAAGATGAAAAAGCTGTTCAGAAGAAATAATAGAAATGGCAAAAGATCATTTAGAAGAAATGATAAGTACAGAGCTGAGTCAAGCGACAAGTACAAGAAGGACAGCTCGAAATCTGTCACATGTTTTGAGTGTCATCAAACCGGGCACATCAAGTCAAGCTGTCCCAATCTCAAGAAAGAGAAGAAGGGAAGCAAAAAGGCTATGGTAGCCACATGGAGTGACAGTGATGAGTCAACATCATCTGAAGCTGAGCAAAATGAAACAGCCAACATATGTTTTATGGCAGATGATGGAGCTGACCAATCCCAGTCTGAGCATGCTGACCTTTCTGATGGAACTGACCAAGAGAACCACAACAATGAGGTAACATCTTTACTTTTGCTTAGAAATGAAATGGTGAATGCCCTGAGTGACTTATATACACTTACTAAGAAGTGTAACAAAAAGATTAAGGCACTCAGCAGGCGCTGTGATGAGATTGAAGAGGTCAAGCTGAGTGATCTTCGATATCTTCTCCAGGACAACTCTGACTTGCATACCAACATGCAAATCTTACATAAGTTTGTCACGGAGGTCCAATCTGAGTCAAAGAAACTTAGGAAGGATATCACACACCTACAAGGTCAAGGGAAAGGCTTAAACAAAGCCCATACTGAGTACACAAATAATAGTCAGCATAAGCAAGTCACTCAATGTGAATGTTGTGGAAAACATGGACACACAAAGGATGTGTGTTGGCATAACAAGCGGACTGTCCAATGTGACTTCTGCGGAAGAAAAGGGCATACCACAAAAGTATGTTGGCATGCCCAACACAATAATGCTGACTATACTCAGTTCAACCCACAAAGGGTACCTTTTTGTGACTTCTGTGGTAAACCAGGCCACACCATAAAAGTATGCCGTCATAAGCTGAAACATGATTTTGCACCTGTCTACACTAACAAGAAAGGACCCAAAAGAAATTGGGTACCTAAAAATGAATAGTTTGAACTGCAGGTCAGCTTGACATGCGTGGAGAAGTCAAAACTATGGTATATAGACAGCGCATGCTCAAGGCACATGACAGGTGATGAAACTCAGTTCATCACACTAGAGCTTAAACGAGGTGGAAGTGTAAGCTTTGGAGACAACAAGAAGGGTAAGATAGTGGGCTCAGGTACTATCGGAGGTAACCCAACCATTGAGTATGTCTCCTTAGTTAAAGGTCTAAAATACAACCTGTTGAGTGTAGCTCAGCTTTGCAAAAGCGGCAGAAGGGTTGTATTTGATGATACTAAGTGTCAAATACTCGAGGGAAATACAAATGAATTGATTTTAACTGCCCCTCGTGTAGAAAATGTATATATGTTGAACTTGGAGAAACAGCTTTCTAAAAATATATGCTTAGTATCTAAAGAGGACAACTCCTGGCTATGGCATAGAAGACTTGGGCACGTCAGCATGGATCTTCTTGCCAAATTAGCTAGAAAGCAATTAGTTGAAGGATTACCCAAATTAAAGTTTGAAAAAGATCAGTTATGTAAAGCCTGTCAGCAAGGAAAAAAAACTAAAAAGTCATTTCATAGTAAAACTGTCGTCTCAACCAAAAGGCCATTGGAATTACTACACTTAGATCTTTTCGGACCTATCCAGCCACTCAGCTTGGGAGGTAAGAAATTTTCTTTGGTTATTGTAGATGATTTCTCTCGGTATACTTGGATCATCTTGCTTAGTAGCAAGGATGAAACCTTTGAGATGTTCACCACATTGATCAGAAAACTTGAAAATGACAAAGACCTAAAAGTAGCACACATTAGAAGCGACAATGGTGGAGAATTAAAAAACCAACAGTTTGATGAATTCTGTGAAACCTATGGTATTGACCACAACTTCTCTGCTCCAAGAACACCTCAACAAAATGGGGTTGTTGAAAGGAAAAATAGAACCATTGTTGAAATAGCTAGGACGATGCTGAGTGAAAATAGGCTTCCAAAGTACTTCTGGGATGAAGCTGTTCACACAACATGTTATATACTGAACAGGGCTCTAGTCAGACCGATACTTAAGAAAACCCCATATGAACTTTGGAAAGGTCGAAAGCCCAACATTGGATACTTTCGTGCCTTTGGTTGTAAGTGTTTTTTATACTTAATACAAAAGACAACCTTGCTAAATTTGATGCTAAAGCTGATGAGGCGATCTTTTTAGGGTACTCAACAAACAGTAAAGCATATAGAGTATTTAATAAAAGAACTCAAGTTGTAGAAGAGTCTGTACATGTTGAGTTCGATGAAATTGACCCTACAGGTAAGTCAGCTCAGCCTGAAGAAGAAGAATCAGGCTCAGCTTCCGCTGATCAACCAGAAGCCACAATGCCTAACATACAGGAGCTGACTCAAGGTAAGCAAGAAATTGAAATATCATTTGCTGACCAATCTATTCCTGTAGAGATTGTAGAAACACCTCTTCCAAATGACTCAGCACTACCAAAGGAAATAAAGATCCCAAGAGGCCATACAGAACAAGCCATTCTTGATGCCGCTAACAACAAACTGATGACCAGGGATCAACTTAGAAAATACCTCAGCAATGTTGCATTCGTATCAATACATGAGCCAAAGAATTTTGCTGATGCTGAGCAAGATGAGTATTGGATCAATGCCATGCAAGAAGAGCTTGATCAATTCACCAGAAATGAGGTATGGGATTTAGTACCTAAACCTAGGAATCAAAAGCCCATAGGAACTAAGTGGGTCTTTAGAAATAAGCTAGATGAACATGGGAATGTGATTAGAAACAAAGCCCGACTTGTAGCTCAAGGCTATAGTCAGCAAGAGGGTATAGACTATGGAGAAACATTTGCCCCAGTTGCTAGATTAGAAGCTATACGAATATTGTGTGCCTATTCCAGTTACATGAATTTTAAATTATACCAAATGGATGTAAAAAGTGCATTTCTTAATGGCTTTATAAACGAAGAGGTATACGTCAATCAACCTCCTGGATTTGAAGACTCAAAATTTCCAAATCACGTTTATAAACTCAAAAAGGCTCTGTACGGCCTAAAGCAAGCTCCAAGAGCTTGGTATGAGAGGTTGACCAACTTCCTGCTGACCAGAAACTATGTCAGGGGAAAAGCTGACACAACCTTGTTCATTAAGAAAAAGGGTAAACATACCCTACTTGCACAGATATATGTTGATGATATAATCTTTGGTGCTACTGACGAATCTTTGTGCAAAGAATTTAGCCAACAGATGCAAACTGAGTTCGAAATGTCCATGATGGGTGAACTCAACTTCTTTCTTGGACTCCAAATCAAGCAAGGCAAGAACGGCATATTTATAAGTCAATCTAAGTACACCAAGGAAATGTTAAAGAAGTTCAGCATGGAAGAATGCAAACCAATATCAAACCCCATGGGTACTGATACTGTCCTATGCAAGGATGAAAAGAGTAAGTCAGTTGATAGTAAACTCTATCGAGGTATGATAGGTTCATTACTCTACCTCACTGCTAGTAGACCAGATATTCAATACTCAGTATGCTATTATGCTAGATATCAAGCTGACTCCAGGGAATCTCATCTAACTGCTGTAAAAAGAATTTTTAGATACTTGCAAAGCTCAGTTGATGCAGGTCTATGGTATCCAACCTCAAATGACTTCACACTCATTGGATATACTGATGCTGACTATGGACGAGATAAGCTAGAAAGAAAAAGTACTTCAGGGGGATGTCACTTCCTTGGAAGCTGTCTAGTATCTTGGTTGAGCAAGAAGCAATCATCCGTAGCTCTGTCTACAACTGAAGCTGAGTACGTGGCTGCAGGAAGCTGTGTTGCACAAGTTCTATGGATAAAACAACAGCTTGAGGATTACGGAGTCAAAATAAAGACAATAGAGATCAAATGCGACAACAAAAGTGCCATTGATCTATCCAAAAATCCCGTCCAACACAGCCAGATGAAGCATGTTAGCATAAGGCATCACTTCATCAGAGATCACGTATTAAAAGATGAGATCAAGCTGACCTACGTGCCAACAAACGATCAGCTTGCACATATCTTCACAAAACCCTTGGCCCGAGAGCAATTCAACACACAAAGGGAAGCAATTGGTATGTCAAATCCACTGTAACTAAATTTTGCATTAAATAATTATGAGTGGAACTTTGAATGACTGTACGAATGCCATGTTGAGTGAAATATCTATTCCCTACTAAGCTTAGGTTGAAATAGCCACCCTGCGTACACATAGTAAGCAACAATACTGAGTTAGGCATAAAGGTTAAGTAAACATCCCATGCTAAGTAGATAGACAAATCACTTCATGCTGAGTAAAGACACACACTGAGCACGTAACCTATGCTGAGTTAATAGGAGATAGAGAGATCGTCTTAACAAACGATAGGCACTCAATATTATTGACGCTTCGAATTTCGGCAATAACCCATTCGTATAAAATAAACTTACACGTGTAAATTCTGACACATTGGGAAGACGCACATTAATGGCAAAAACCCATGCGCCGAAGATGTCATAATTAACAGAGTATCTGACGCTTGAACGTCCCTAGGAGAAAAACGGCAAGATAATGATTTAGGATCCTCATTGATTTATATAAAATAGTTGAACCCCCACTCGTCCTTTCTCATTCTTGCAATCCCTAAAACTCAAACTTCTTCCGTTCCAAAAATCTCAAATTCGTCAAAATGTCTCCCAGCAAAAAGAAAACCCCAGAAGCGCAAAACACACTCACTGACCACGCTAGTCCTTCAATGGAAAAGGAGAGGATAATGCTGAAAGTACACTCGAAGGTTAACAACATGGAGGTTTTAAAATGCCGGTGGTTCTCTCTGAGCTTCGTGTCGACTGAAACACCATTCTATGAATGGATTGCGAAAAACAACTGGATAGGTCTCTTTTCCCTTCCAGGAACAGCCTACCCAAGGTTAGTTCGAGAGTTCTACTCAAATTTACGAGTTGATGCAGACGACTCAGATTACTTGGAGACAAATGTGAAAGGTCAGAAAATCGTTATTACCCCTGCCTATCTAGCCACACTATTAGAGATACCGAACGAAGGAATCCAATTTCGAACAACAAAGGAGAAGATACCTAAAGCCACGTCTGAAAAGTTAAAAGGGTTCTGTAAACCCAAAGATCATAAAGGAGAAATACCCAGTACTTGCATGGGTAAGGATCAAAAGATGGTTCATTTCATGCTGACTAACTTTATCTTTCCCAAACTTAGCTCTGCCTCCTCCGCATCTAACTTCGAACAGTGCTTTATATAGCACATGTTGACTTCAACTCCATTCAATCTCCCTGTGTTCCTAGTTGGAGCCCTTCAACGAAGCGGTAGGAAACTACGTTTGGGTTCACTTATCACGAAAATCATACAGGACAAGCAAATAGAGACAGTGGACGAGACAAGTTCGTTGGGAAGTAAAATCACTGCAGTCTTACTAGATGGACTATTGTATAATCAACCCTTGAAGGGGTATGAAGGAACTGGAGAAGCCGAGGAAAATGAGGAAGAAGAGCAAGCAGAAATGGAACCTGAAGCTGAGCTTGCACAAGAAGTTGAGGCTCATACTGAGTCACCCAAGACAGTTGAGCCTGAAAAAGGGAAGAAGAGGAAGGCTGCAGAAGTTAGCTCCAAAGATATCCATTCTGTTCCAAAGAAAATAAGGCTTTCATCAAGACAGAAAGCCCAAACTGACAAGGTTGATGAGCACATTGGGAAAAGAAAGAGGCCAGAAGTGCCTGAGGATGAAAACGAAGAAACTCCTGAGACCCCGTTAAAAAAGAAGAAAAGAGGTCACTCCTTGAAAATAGTGGAAGCCGTACCACTAACCTCTCCTCAAACTGAAGGTCATGAGATTAACCACGAAAAAGAAGATGTGGAACACGTTGAGCAACAAAAAGGTAATACTGAGGAGGAAGCATACCCTCGTGATGATGCTGAGCAAACAAGGGAAGAAGGTAATATTGAGCAACTTGTAGGGGAAGGAACTGTGGCTGCTGAGTCAAGTGAAGGTCTTCAAATTGACCATTCTCCGCCTAAAACTGAGACCCGACGGAGATTAAAGAAGAAAGCGCAAAAACACCTTGATCTCATGAACGACTTTCCCCTTGACGAGCCAGAAACTGACCTGTCTAAAATTCAGTTCAAGTATTTCTCAACTGCCACTGAATCTCCACCAGAAGATCTAGTAGAAAAGCAAGCCACTGTTACTCAACATGAGGAACATGCCAAGAACCCTACAAATCCAAGTCAAGCTACACCAATTGAGCCAACTCATACCTCAACTCCACCTCCATCACAAAATGTTGATAACTCATCTCAACAACTTCATAACAGTCCAGGTACTCAGTCTGGCAAGGAACCAACACCTCCACCATCAGAAAATCCTACACCAGCCTCTGAGTCCAATGCTGCAAAGTTTGCATACCTGAATGCAACTGAGTCTGGCCGTAGGGTCATTGATTCAGCTCAGTCTCTACTTCAAGACTTTCATTCTACTCACGCTGAAGGTTGTCAGTCCACTCAAGAGCCCTCTCACCTAACCAGTATCACTCAACTTCTACAAGAACTCCGTAGCCTGAAAGATTTGGTTAGTATTATCACTGCAGTGCAAACCCAGCAGCCAAACCAAGAGCAAATGGCCAAACTAACTGAAGTAGTGCTTACCATGGCTACTCATCTGAACTCTCTTGAAGGAAAAATTCAACACCTATCTGAAGTCAATCCAGGGTACGTCACTTCCTCTGAGCTTCAAAACTATTTTGTTAAGCTAGCAGCAGAACTGACCCCCTCCAGAGCAACTGTACACACTGAGTCCGCAACATCTGCTGAGTTGCAAGATTGCTTCACTAAGCTATATGCTGAGCGAACTAAATCCAGTCCACCAAGCACTACAGAACCTGTCACCTCCACTGAGCTCCAACAATGGTTTACTAAGATTCAAGCAGAGCTGACAAGTACCCGTGACCTTGTATCCTCCTCCTCTCAATGCACGATTGATCAACTGAGTGAGGCAGTGAGACTCTTGAACATTGATCGGGCCTAGATGGACGTTGATCCAGTATCCAACACAGAGCTAATGACCTTCTCGCAGGCTATCATGAAAGCCATGAGGATCAACAATGCACAACGAATGTTCTATGACTCTGCTCTGTTGAAACTATTTCATCAATCTTATGGTCAGGTCACCAACTCCATTGCTTGCCTCAGCAAAGCCCATGAATGTCTTCTTAGCATGATAAGTAGCTCCATTCGAGTCCACAGGCACGTCCAAGACGATAGCGTTCCTGTCATTGACAGTTTGGTAGAAAGCACAAAGAGGCTTCAGCGCTATTCCAACTACCTCTCCTCGGCCGCCAAGAATAAAACCTTCCTTTATAAACCCGATGATGGCAAAACGGGGGAGACTAGTAAAAGAGGAACTCAGCCTGGAACTCAGCCTCTAACTTTAGGAACTGCGTCTGCCTCTGGGAGTAAGGGAAAAGGCATTGCTCATATTGACCCCTCAGCTCAAAGAAAGAAGAAGTGAATCTAGGATAATATGTTTTGTTGTCCAATGTTGTTTTGTTGGCACCATATCAAACCATATCCTGTTATTTGTTTTTATTTCTGTTATCCACTGCTTAGGATAATATGTTTTGTTATCCAATGTTGTTTTGTTGTTGACTGTTATTTAAATCCAATATCAGTTTCTTTTCTCTTCCAGTCAAGTTTGAACAAACAATTCAAAAACAGACAACATCTTTCCAAAAGTAAAGCCAGTATACACAAATATAACAAACCTAATAAAATTAGACCTTAGAAGGCTTAAGACAAAATGAATGCAACCCTTACGGGGGAGTCAATTCAGAAATATCAATCATGGGGCAACTTAAAACTGAGTTCCGTAATTATGTATTTTGCCAACATCAAAATGGGGGAGTTTGTTGAAACACCTTTCCACAAGATTTTGATTTGACAAAATCATCCATTATTAAGAGGCAATTAAATTTAGATGCTTTGATTTAATTGTACTAATATGTTTGTTGAATCTTGAGTGCGAAAATATATAAGGTAAAAGACAGGACAAAAGTCAGCACAAACAAAGCTAAGTAGCAAAGAACTCAGCATGACAGAATAGAAGCTGAGTGGAGTTAAAGGTCAGAAACAAAACAAAGCTGACTAAAGCTAAAGACCTCGTCAGGAGCGTTTAAACAAAACGGAGCTGACCTTGGTGGAACTCAGCATGAACCATGAACAAACGGAGCTGAGTATTCATCAGGGCAGCATGAAGGATCCGTTCTACTAAAAGACAAAGTCTGCCAATCATCTGCACCAATAATTGGAACCTCGAAGATACCTAAGAAGACTGATTCCGAGAGTCATGGGACGTTGGATTATTGGAAACAGACAACTGTCACAAACAAACAAAACAGACGCTAAAAGACAACCTGACGACTGAAGTAAAACAGAAGCAGGGAATGGTGTGCAGTCTGAAGATTTCCAGAAAATGTTCCCCGAAAGAGCCGTTTTGGTTGCAACGGTCAAGACATTTCAAACAATCAAGTCCACAGTTTTCCGTCTATAAAAGGACAATCGAAGAACCAAAACAAATAGAAGTTAGAAGTATAAAAAAAGAAAAATACAAGAGAGAAAGTTTCAAAAGCACTCAAATACAAAAAGAATCTTACACCCACGTTTCTATTCTATGTGTAAATGCTAAATTGAGTTGTAATCATCTAAAGTGTTCTTTAGTTCAAAAAGGAACAAGTCTGTGATCAATAGCAATATTGAGAGAGTAAAGCTGAGTGCTAAGTTGTAAGCATTTCAGTAGTAAAGAAATCTAGGTGCTGGGTTGTAGCACTTAGTAGGAGTTGAGTAGACGAATAGAGGAAGGTACTCTTGCATATTCAACTGCCTTGTAATTGGTTTGTGCTCTACCGTTAAAGAGCTCAGTATTGGATTCAAAAAGCCCGGAGGACTCTGGGCACTGGACGTAGGCAGAAAGGCTGAACCAGGATAAGTGATACTGAGTAATCTTTGAACTCTCTCTTATATTGTATGTGTTGTTTGTTAAATTTACTCAGCATATAAATTGCCTAAGCTGACCTTGAGTAAATAAGTGGTGCTGAGTTAGAAGCTGACCTCCAAGAGTGTCAATTCTCAACTCACAAGAAGACAACTTTAGTCAACATCCGATTAAATCTGTCTTCGAACATATCTCACCAAGCTGACCAAAAGCAGAGTTAACAAACTCTCAAAAATTACTTCCAGTCAGCTTAATTAAATCTAGAAAAAGTTATATTAGTTCCTAACCCCCCCCTTGGAACTAATTATCAGGGACCAACAACCATAACTTTTCTGCTCCTAGAACGCCTCAACAAAATGGGGTTGTTGAAAGGAAGAACAGAACACTGGTTGAAATAGCCAGGACAATGCTGAGTGAGCATAGGCTTCCAAAGTATTTTTGGGGAGAAGCTGTTAACACAGCATGCTATATTCTTAATAGGGCTCTTGTCAGACCTATACTAAAGAAAACCCCCTATGAGCTTTGGAAAGGACGAAAGCCCAACATTGGATACTTTCGTGCCTTTGGCTGTAAATGTTTTATTTTAAACACTAAAGATAGCCTAGCTAAATTTGACTCAAAAGCTGATAAAGCTATCTTTCTAGGCTACTCAACAAACAGCAAAGCATACAGAGTTTTCAATAAACGAACTCAAGTTTTAGAAGAGTCAGTACATGTTGAGTTCGACAAAACTAACCCTGTAGGAAGATATCTGCCGCTGACCGAGGATGATCCACACTCAGCACCCGCTGATCAAGATACAGCCGCTGAGTCATTCCCTCAAGGGCTGATCAAAGGTAAAAGTGAACCAAATATTGTTTTCACTGACCAGTCTTCACCTGCAGAGATTGTTGAAACACAGACAGCACAAGACATCAATCTACCTAAAGAGATAAGGATTCCAAGAGGGCACTCAAAGAGTGCAATCCTTGATGCCGCTGAGAATACCTTGATGACAAGAAACCAACTCAGGAGGTACCTCAGCAATGTAGCCTTCGTCTCAGTTCAGGAACCTAAGAACTTCGCTGATGCTGAGGAAGATGAATTCTGGATGAGCGCAATGCAAGAGGAACTTGACCAATTCAGAAGAAACGATGTATGGGAGCTAGTGCCACATCCAAGAAGTCAGAAGACCATTGGAAAAAGATGGGTCTTCCGCAATAAGCTGGATGAGCAAGGAAACGTAGTCAGGAACAAAGCAAGGCTGGTAGCTCAGGGCTACAGTCAGCAAGAAGGAATTTAGCAAGCAAATGCAGACTGAGTTTGAAATGTCTATGATGGGAGAACTCAACTTCTTCCTTGGACTTCAAATCAAACAAGGAAAGAATGGCATTTTCATCAGTCAAGCTAAATATGCCAAGGAGATATTGAAGAAATATGATTTTGAAAATTGCAAGCCAATATCCACTCCTATGGGCACTGACACTGTCCTCTGCGCCGATGAGAATGGTAAGTCAGTAGACAGCAAATTGTATCGAGGTATGATAGGCTCTCTACTTTACTTAACAGCCAGTAGACCGGACATTCAGTTCTCAGTATGCTACTGTGCTAGATATCAATCTAACCCTAAGGAATCTCATTACATAGTTGTAAAAAGAATCCTTAGATATTTGCAAAGCTCAGTGAACGCAGGTTTATGGTATCCCAACACTCATGGCTTTACACTCGTTGGATACACTGACGCTGACTATGGTAGAGACAAGCTAGAACGGAAAAGCACCTCTGGAGGATGTCATTTCTTAGGAAGCTGTCTTGTATCCTGGTTCAGCAAGAAGCAGGCGTCAGTAGCCTTGTCTACCACTGAAGCTGAGTACATTGCTGCTGGTCACTGTGTTGCTCAAGTCCTATGAATTAAGCAATAGCATGAAGACTATGGTGTTCAAACAAAGACAATTGAGGTCAAATGCGACAACAAAAGTGCAATTGATCTATCAAAGAACCCAATTCAACACAGCAGAATGAAGCATGTCAGCATAAGGCATCACTTCATTAGAGACCATGTACTCAAGGGTGAGATAAAGCTGACCTACGTCCCAACGGATGAGCAGCTTGCGGATATCTTCACAAAGCCACTCGCTCGTGAACAGTTCAGCATACTGAGAGAAGCCATTGGTATGTTTAATCCTCTTCAGTAAATGGGGGAGTTTGTTGAAACACCTTTCCACATAATTTTGATTTGACAAAATTATTTAAGTATAATTAAAAACATATTCTAAACACACTAAGTTTAAATGCTTTGATTTATACTACTAATGTGTTTGTTCAATGTTGAGTTAAATTGTTTATAAGATACAAAGTTTAAAAGGCCCAAGCCCAATACGGAAGTCAAAGCCCAAGTCAAACAGATTAAGGCAACTCGGCCCGCGTATGTCAAAACGTTGTCGTTATGGAAAAAACGCAACTCAGCGGAAAAAGGATCTAGAAGACCTTCAGGGAACAACTTCGGGACGAAGCTACTGAGTTGATTCGACAAAGCGTACAAGACAGCAGCTGGCTAAGGAAAACTTCCAGACAAAGTGTTTCCACTTTGGGTAAAGTTCAGACGACACAGTATGCTGTCTAGTTGACATTACCATAAATGGAGAGACACTCTGCCGAGCTGACCAAAAGCTGACCGAGGACAGAAGATACTCAAATCTGATTGGCCGAGAGCTCTGAGCAAGTCAGGATGACAACGACAGGAAGCCGTTTCCCTCCAACGGTTATTTCGAAATTCGAAATGACCGACACCTCAGACGTCTCTATAAATAGAGCCATCAGTTGCTTCATTCAATACAAAACTTGATCAAGCCATTACGCTGACCAAATTTCTACGCAAGTTCTGCAAGCAAAAAGCAAAGCAATCTTACACTAAATTTCATATCTTTTGTGTAAAAGTCTAGAGTGATTATTCAATCATCTAAGGTGTCTTAGCAATCATTGTTTAGGACAAACACTTATCATTTCTAGAGATTAGAAAGGAGAGGCTGAGTACTCGGTTATAGTACTCAGCGAGAGATTAGGATTGAGTAGAGGTATAGAGGAAGGAACTCTTGTTATACTCAGTTGCTAAGATTGTAAAAGGTTTGATGCTCTACCGTTAAAGAGCTCAGTAGAGAATTTGAAATCTCGGAACGTGTTCCGGGGACAGGACGTAGGCTTGGAGGCCGAACCTGGATAAATCTGCTGAGTAACATATTTCTAACCTTAAACTCCTTTATATATTTATTGCTTGCTTAAACAAAAACTGACCAAGTAAAGAGGTCAAGCTGAGTTGTGCGCATTGAATATCTGAGCTCAGGAATAGACTCTAAGTGCTATCTCCTGACTCAAGTAAAGAAACTGACCTAGTCACTAGTTGACTAAGCCAGTATCTTGCTATTCACTCAGCGCCGCTGTCCAAACCTTTTTCTCACGAAAAAGAAGTCTGCCCTAGCTTAAAATTTTTAAATAGTTCCTAACCCCCCCTTGGAACTATACTTGTAACGTTAGAAGGGACCAACAACTATCTCCGCATCAAAGTAGCTCTCGACATTACCTTGCCTATTCGTACTGGCCAGAAGATGAAAAGAACCGGAGGTACCTGTTTCTGGGTGGATTTCCGTTATGAAAGACTACCACAATTTTGTTTCTACTGCGGTATCATTGGGCATACATACAAGTTTTGTGGCCTACTATTCGACAATCCTGATAACCCTACAGAAAGGAGGTATGGCTCTCACCTGCGTGCTCAGCTGAGAAAAACAGGATTGCAAGTAGGGCGAGAATGGCTTAGGGAGCAAGGTTCAGAGGGGGAAGGTTACTCAGAATCTGAAGGGGAGGGAGGAAATCAGATACAAAGTGATAAAGAGATGGAGGACGCGCTAGCAGCAGATCCTAAACGAAGCAGGATGGATGGATCGTCAACCAGCAACACATTAAACTGCACCGGTCAGTCAAAAAACGGTCAAGTAACGGGATCTGGGGACCAGACCCGCGGAGCGCAATGAGTTGGATTAGTTGGAATTGCCAGGGACTCGGGAACCCCCGCGCAGTTCGAGTGTTGGGAGAGTTGGCTCGGGCTTACAATCCTGACGTGTTGTTCCTGATGGAGACGTTGGTAGATAGTAATCGTATGGAGGGATTGAGACGAAAACTGCATTTTGATAATTGTTTTACAGTGAATTGTAGAGGAAGAAGTGGAGGGCTTGCAATCTTATGGAACAATAAGATTTCAGCTGTAATTGGAGGGTATTCGGACCATCACATTGATTTGAGAATTGAGAATGAAACTGCGGGACACTGGAGATTTATTGGTTTCTATGGCCTCGCCGATAGAAGCAGGCACAGTGAATCATGGGACCTCCTCCGGTTGATTCATTCATCATCAAGCCTCCCATGGGTAGTTATGGGAGATTTCAACTGCATAATTCAATAGGAAGAAAAAGCGGGTGGGGCATTTTATCCGAATTACCTTATGAATGATTTTGCAAGGTGTGTCGACGAATGCAGTTTAATCGAGCTTGTTATGGAAGGGAGCAGATTTACGTGGGAGAGAGGAAGGGGCACGGGAGCTTGGATTCGAGAGAAACTAGACAGAGCTCTCGCTAGCGCTCAATGGCTTGAACGATTCCCAAATTATAAAGTCAAAAATGCTGTTGCTGGTTACTCCGACCATTTACCGGTGATTATGCAATTGGAGGTTAGTGTCAAAAGAGCTGGAAACCGACGGTTCCGGTATGAATCTGCTTGGACATTGGAGGAAGGGTTCGACCAGCTTGTTCGAGAAAATTGGAGATTGAATTCGCGGCTTTCACTGACAGCAAAACTGGAAGCTTGCGCAAAGGAGATGGCGAGATGGAGCTCAGGCTTCAAAACAAACTTTAAACAGCAGATCATGAGATTAAAAGCAACAATGACGAGGCTACGGGACAAAGAGGACAGAAGGTCGATTGATCAGTATCTTGAAGCGCAGGGGCAGCTACTGCTGGTTCTGGAACAGGAATCAATTTTTTGGCACCAAAGAGCTAAAGCCTTCTGGATTAGAGATGGAGATCAAAACACAAAAAAATTTCACGCCTGCATGAAAGCAAGAAGGAGGCAGAACATGATCAGTAGCCTTCGGGATGAAGGAGGCAATCTCATCTCCGACCAGCGGGAGCTCGGCAACCATGTCTGTGAGTACTTTTGCGAGTTATTTTCTCCATCTTACGTTGCTCAAAATAATACAATTAGTGTGGTTAACCGAGTAGTAACAAATGGGATGAATGATACACTAATAGGCAACTTCACAATAGACGAGTTCAAAATTGCTACATTCTCGATGCATCCGGATAAATCCCCGGGACCCGATGGATTGAATCCGGGGTTCTATCAGCATTTTTGGGAGAGTATTGGTACTGATATATTCAATATTTGCACAGATTGGTTGAGAAGGGGTGAGTTCCCTGCAAATCTAAACGACACTGTGGTGGTACTTATTCCAAAGTGTGACACCCCCTTGTCAATGAAAGATTTAAGACCTATTTCGCTTTGTAACGTGCTATACAAGATAATAGCGAAGGTACTGGCTAATAGGCTTAAAACTATCCTTCCTGATATTATATGTGAAAACCAATCTGCTTTTGTCCCTGGAAGGTCTATTATTGACAATGTGCAAATTGCATTCGAGAGTATCCACTATATGCAGCGGCACACAAGAGGGTCTGAAGGAGAAGTAGCGTTGAAAATTGATATTAGTAAAGCCTATGACAATGTTGATTGGAATTTCCTATGGTCAGTGATGGAGAGGATGGGTTTCCATGAGAATTGGATTGCCTGGATGCGATTGTGTGTAGAAACTGTATCATACAATGTATCGGTTAATAGAGAATTGGTTGGTCCTATATCACCAGGGAGGGGTTTAAGACAAGGAGATCCGCTTTCACCGTATCTGTTTCTGTTCTGTGCCGAAGTGCTTTCCAAATTAATTTCGAAAGCTGAAGCAGAAAACCAAATTAGAGGTTGTCAAGTTTGCAGAGGGGCACCTTCAATAACACATCTTTTCTTTGTTGACGATAGTTTTCTTTTTTTCGGTGCTAATGTTGAACAGGCTGAGACAATTATGGAGATTCTGGGTGAATATGAAGCTGCTTCGGGACAAGCTATCAATCTGAATAAATCAGGAATCTTCTACAGTAGAAACGTCAAGCAAGATCTTAGACAGGCTATTGGTGAAATTACCCAGGTAGTGACACCCCTTGATACAGGTAGATACTTAGGTCTCCCTTCACTAATTGGTAGATCAAAGTATAGCTTGTTCAGCTTCATGATTGATAGACTTAGAAAGCGGTTTGGGAGTTGGGGTTTCCGGTTCTTGTCAAATGCAGGAAAGGCTGTTATGCTAAAATCCGTGGCACAGGCGCTCCCTACATTCTGTATGAGCACATTTCTCCTTCCAAAGAGGATATGTGAGGAGTTACAGCGCATGATGAACAGCTTTTGGTGGGGTTCGAAAGCTGACGGAAAACAAAGTATCCATTGGTTCCACTGGTCAAAACTGTGTGATGGCATGGATCAGGGAGGTATGGGATTCCGAGATCTGAGGATGTTTAATTTAGCATTACTTGGGAAACAGGGATGGAAGTTGATTCAGTATCCTCAATTGATGATAAGCATATTGTTCAAAGCCAAATATTACCCTAATGGGTCTTTTCTATCCTCCAAATTAGGCACTAATCCTAGTTTTGTTTGGAGGAGCGTTTGGGGGTCACTTGATCTTCTTCATCTTGGGTTAAGATGGAGGATTGGGGATGGATGCAGTATCAGGGTGTGGTACGATCCTTGGGTACCCAATATTCCACATTTTAGAATCAACTCTTATTCAATACCTGGGTTGGAAGATATGGTGGTATCTGATCTATTTATCCCAGGAACACGCATTTGGGATAGGAATCGCGTCTTTGGCTGTTTTAGTGAGCTTGAAGCGGAGAAAATTTGTGAGATAGTTGCACCAGTTCGGAGTAGGGAAGACACGCTAATCTGGGAATACACAAGGAACGGGATATATTCATCAAAATCCGGGTATCGAGCTGTAGATGGTGTCTCAAATAACAGGGATGCGATGGAAGGGTGGGCTGATCTGTGGAATATGTCGATTTCGCCTAAACTAAAAACCTTTGCCTGGAAAGTGGGTACGGGATGTTTGCCTACTCGTGTTAATTTGGTCTCACACCACGTCCAAATTAACCAAAATTGCGTTCTGTGTGAAGACGGGCAGGAAGACGAAGCACACTTATTCGGGGAGTGTCGGACTGCGAGGCTCTGCTGGCAATTCGTGGGACTGTCGGCTCCGGTGTTTGCAGAGAGAAAGATAGGGCGCTGGCTGTTATCCCTTGGTCGAAATGGAGGAGTAAAATTGATGGAGGATTCACTTTGCGTGTTATCGGCTATTTGGAAACAGAGGAACAACACGTTGTGGAATGGGGATGCTGTCGATGGTAAACGACGGGTACAGGAGATAAAACAACAGATCAGTGAATGGAGGGAGGCGAGACAGCGTTTTACACGAACTAAAGTGATAAAACCAGTAGTGGGTAGCGCTAAATGGAAGCCGCCCCAACAAGGATACCTTAAGTGCAATGTTGATGGTGCTAATTTTAAAGACACAAACCAGAGCGGAATCGGTGCTGTACTACGAGACGAGAAAGGGGAATTCATGGCGTTCTGCAGTGGGGTTTACCAAGGTACAAAGGATTCCAGGGAAATTGAAGCGATTGCTCTTCGAACAGCATTAATCTGGGCTTCTGAATCAAACTGGCAGATGGTGGAGTTTGAAACGGACTCACAGATTATAGTGGCGAGACTTAAATCTTCATCACAGGATAGATCGGAGTTCGGTGCAATTATTCAAGATTGCCAGAGCTATCTGACTGAAAACGACAAATTCATAGTCAATTTTGTTCCTCAATTAGCGAATGAGGCTGCTCACACAGTTGCTCGGCAGGCTCGTTCCAACGCTAATATTCTTTATTCATATTCTTTCCCTGTTTGGCTACATAATGTAATCAGAAGGGACTTACCCTTGTTTAATCAATAAAAGTTGCAGTATTCTTTCAAAAAAAAAAAAGTAGAATGTCACAAAACTCAAATAATTTCTTTTTAGATTAAGGTAAAAAAACTAACTGAAACTTCTACACTATGAAAAAAAAACACAAAATAGAAATGGAGAATGAAACTCAATTCGACGTCTAGAGAAAAATAAATAACATGTTAAGAATATTTTAAAATCAACAAAACCCTTAAAAATTTTATTCTATTCTTCACGTTCAGGATCACGCCCATGATCATTAGATAAAAACCCAAAGATGAAGAGTGAAACAAAGAATATAACTATTGTGTAAACAAAGAGTTTAAGAGTAAGCATCAAAAAATCTCCAAGATCTTTTTTGTGATCTTTTTTGTTTTAGCTTGTAAAAAAAATAGATTCTCTATTTTTATATCACATTTCCTATTTTAACACCAAGATATTTTAACACCAAGAAAGGAAGTGATTTTTAAAAATAAAAATGAATTTCTAAATTCATTTAGAATAAGAGTCGATTCTTTCTTATAATTTTTTTTCCCGAACTATAATTACGACTCTAGTAGAATCTAAAAAAGAAAGTTTTCGTTCATTGAATTTGACAGTGTTTTTCTCGTGAAATGCAATTCAATGGGCCAAAGCCTTCCTTAGCAGAGAGGTACACAAGTTATGAGACTAAAAGGTATGTGGTTACTCGACCGTAGGAACGCATTAGCTCGGCCAATAGGTTCGGAATATGCTCGACCAAACCACCCAGGAGAGGGGGACAAAACAGACTTGCTCTAATGGGGTATTGTTACCGGGGATCGAGGCGAGAAGATCGGGACAAGGAGTAAAGCAGGTTGACCAAAGGTGCGGAGGTAGGGGACTCATAGTTACCCGAAAGTTTGCTGAAAGAGCGAGAAGTAAAAAACTGGGAGAAAACTGTGGATCCTATCATTTTTCAAGCGCAATAGCTTTCTATGTTTATGTTCTCGATCCGCTAGAAAGTATGAAAGCTTAAGCTAGTTGAAGTTGCCTTTTCGAGTCAGTTGCAGTCCTTATATCAGTTATTTTTGAGCCATTTGTGGTAACCTTTACAGTGGGAAAGACTTCTTTACGAAAGACATATAGATAAGAAGACCTTTCCACACTGAACCTTAACCCATTACCCCAACACTCTAGGGAAAAACCGAGATATAGATATTGAGTCATGGTCGATGTGACTGATTTAATCAGAGTGGGCATCCATCTTTTTTTCTTTCACATTTCCCAAAACTCATTCAATTGCTCGTGACGGGATGGAGAAAGATAGGGGTAGGGACTCTTGATGTAAGGTAAGATGCAAGCGGTCTAACTCAAGTAAACAGATGAGCCGGAGTAGGTAGGCAACTATCCTACAGGGTTTGAGAGTCTTGATAGGTGGGAGACCTAGAAAGGAATAGCAAAACCAACCCAGCTGTTTGCGTGAGTCGCCTTCTTCTAGGCTCCGCTGGACGACACAACATTTTCGTTCAAATATAGGTCGGTCGTACTTGTGATGGTTCCTAAGGATCCAATATGATATGATACCACTTAGGTTTACGTTTCCACGATATTGTTCTATGGAAGCGGGCGGGCTTGTTAGAAGTTTGGCCCGATTTTTTGGTGTCGTAGGGGAGGGATTGACCTTTCTAACACATATCCAGTCATATCGGCATGTCCGTACTGATTTATTTTCGATCGGAGCATCAAGCAGCACAACCCGGTTCTACTTGACTAAGCCTCGTGCTCATCCAAAGAGGGAGTTTGATTTACGCAACTTCCTTTTTTTATAACAAAGCAGAAAGGGAGTTGCAAGGAAGGGATAAGGGCATTTTAGTAATTAAATAAGTGAGAATGTTATTTTAGTAATTGTATAAGAAGTGAATCCCATTTCTTAAATGTGTAGTTGAAAAATGATGAGGTGGCGCATTGACCAAGCGTTGACCGGTCATTTTTACCTGCTGTATACCAAAATGAAATGTCACCTATCAGAGACAAATTAAAAATTATACATCAAAATGTGAAATTAGACAAAGATTGTACACCATTGATAAAGTTTACCCCAATCAATACATTCATCATAAGAATATGGATGTTCATTTCAAGGTTATTAATTTTACTATTATAATATCTTCATCATATCAAGATCATCAAGTTTTCAACGATTCATTTCCGCCTGTAAAAGTTATATTTATGCATCACAAATATATTTATTTATCACCAAAAACATAAATAAAATAAAAAGACAACGAGGTTTAAAGTCCTGTAAAAAAAAAAAAAAAAAAAACTGTACTTCCAAAATATCATATAATTATTAGTTTAATGTATCAAGGAATCAATTAAATATAAATTTCATGAAAAAAGAAAAGAAAAAAGAAACATGATCAGTTTCATAAAAAAAAAAGATTTAATTATATATGAACATGACATTTTGGAAGTTGACCTAATCCCATGAAGTCTGATAATGCAGATATTAATTTTGTGTGGATAAACATTAATTAATGTTGTTACCACAACTTTATCAATCCATCACATCTAACCACTTGCACCTTGCAATTTTCAACCGTTTTGTATCTTATTAATCACTCCTGTGCAATCAACTCCAAATTAACAAAGACAGTCTTATCAATAAAATAAAAGACAAGATTCAAATTTATTAAAAATTGGTTTCGACCAAAATTTTTTTTATTAAAAATTGTATTATATAAATTTACTTTTAATGGTATGAAATATCATATTTTGTCTGTTTTTTACATTTCAATATTGCACAGGAAATAGAAAGTATTGGGTAAAACTTTGAAATATATGTTGTTTTGCTGAAAAAAAAAACTGATATCTATTACCTATCAGCAACAGCTAAAACACAGTAGCCTCATCAATAAAATAAAGATAAGATTAAAATTTATTAACAATCTTATTATACAAATTTACTTCTAACATATATCATATGAAACGTTTTGATACCTAGGGCAAAAACTTAAATAGACCAATTTACTGTTATTTGATCTGTTATTTAATTATTATTACATCATACTTTCCAAATATTAATTATATCGAAAATATTTCTTGTACTAACACAACTACAAAACAACTTATCCAAATTTCAATAATTATACATGTTTTTTTAAGCAATAATTATACATGTTAAGTTAATCATAAAAAAAATCTAAAATCTTTGTTATGTTATTAACACAATTATAAATTGCCAAAATCTATGAAACTATGGATAAATTTGTTTAAAATGTCTGATATGAGTTAAATGACGATCCAACCAACTCATTCAAATTTTGTTAGGTAGAAGTAAAATTGATTTTGCTTGAAATATTAAAAGTACAAAAATTATGATTTCATACGTTAATAAAAAAAATATGTAAGTTTATCTTTACCCATCAAAATAACAAGGAGAAAAAGGAAAAATGATTTTTTTTTAATTATCTTTATCAATAATTTCACACGACATTTTAAGAAACAATAATTATTTATTAAATAAAGATATGTTAATAAAACGTTCAACACAATAAACAATTACATGAAGATGCAAATGTATTTATCTTACAGAAACTGAAAAAGCAGTGGCTTTAAATAGCTTTACAAAAACAAATGAATCTAAAAATAAGCTAATGTTTTTCAGAATTAAAGATAACGTTATGACAGGAAAGAGACTAGATTTAGATGATGATAATAATAAATTCTTTATTGCTCCTAATAACTAGGAAATCTTAACAAACACAAAGATTTGTTCAAAACTCGCGTGAATCAGTAAAACTCTCCCTTAAACTAAACTTGCATACAATATGTTAGTTTATACCCAAGATGCTTCGAACATCAAGTGCTTCTCTGAGTTTCTTGAAAGATCAGGCTTCAAAGGTTTTGTCATGGTATCTGCTACTTGCTCATTCATGCCACAATATTCCATATTAATTGACACGTCACTTGTAAGATTTCTTAGAAAGTGAAACCTTACATCAATATGTTTACTTCTCCCATGAAATATCAGATTCTTTGCAGGCTTGATAGTATAAGAATTATCACATAGAATATTAACAGAGTCACTTTGTGTAACTTCAATTTGTTTCTGAATTCGCTGAATCCAGACATTTTGACAGGTACATAAAGCTGCAATATACTCTACCTCTATAGTTGATAGCGTTACTACGAGTTGTTTCTTTGATGCCCACCCAAGCTATAACTGCCCCACTTAATGCGAAAACATAGCCCGAAGTACTCTTTCGATCATCTATATCACTAGCATAATCACTGTCTGCATAACCCATTAATTTAGTTGTGCGACCCCTTTTGTAAAAGATGCCAAATTCAGCAGTAGTCGAATGTATCTCAAAATTCTTTTATCTGCTAAGATGTGTGTCTCCATGGGTTTGTACATGAATATACTTATAAGGCATACACTGTACACCAAATCTGGTCTTGTGACAGTCATGTATAAGCTTCCTACGATCGGTTTGAACAAAGTTCCATCTACTTGAGCACCTTCCTCCTCCTTTGATAATTTGTTCCGTTGAACTATTGGATTTCTGACTCTGTTGCAGCTTTTCATCCCGAATTTTTCAAGCATTTCACCGACATATTTCTTCTAACTGATGAAAATGCCATTGACGCCTTGATGTACTTCCACCCCCAAGAAATACTTTATCTCTCCAAGATCAGTCATCTCAAACTCATTCTTCATGCGAAAAGGAGAAAGAATTTCACCTCCTTCCTTTCACGAAGCCGATTCTAGTAAGTCATGTACTATTAAGAAGTTTTGGTATTGATTTTTGAAGTCCTGTATCATAAACAAATCATTGCCTGTAAAAATAAGATCACCAACATAAAGACTTATAATAAGACTTTTTTATTCTCCTGTTTTTTGACAAATAGAGTAGGATCACATGAGCTTCTTTCTAACCCTTCTTTGATAAGGTACCCTTTAATTCTACTGAACCACGCCCTTAGAGCATGTTTTAAGCCCTAGGAGGCTTTGTTTGGTTTATACACCTCGTTTTCCTCTCCCTTCACTTCATAGCATTGTGGTTGAGTAATATAAACATATTTTTTTAGTTCTCCGTATAAAAAGGCGCTTTTGACATCGAGTTGAAACAACTTCCAACCATCTTTAGCTGCCAATGCAATCACTCCCATCTTGCTACTAGGGCAAAGACTTCATTATAGACAATTCCTTTTTCTTGAGCATAACCTTTTTCCACGAGTCACTTTACATTTGACAATCTCACCATTGTCATTCAAATTTGTTGGATTCACCCACTTAACTCCTATCACCTTCACTCCTAAAGGGACCTTTACAAGCTTCCAAGTTTGATTTGTCTCTATTAATTCGATTCCAAAGTCCATTTCATCTTTCCATCTTTTTTATTTTGTTATTTGTTCATAGAAAAAAGGGTCAGCAGATATGCATAAAGCAAAGTTTTGTACCTCATCTTAAAAGAGTCCTTCTCCACTTGTGTAATCTTCTAAATAGTCCGGAGCCCTTTGTTCTCTAATTGAAGAAGATGAATTTGAGGCATTGTTGGGTTTGTAGTTCAACAAATTTGGAATGTCAGTGGAGTTGGAATTTGCTGAGTTTGAAACATCGTTGTTAGAGCTGGAATTTTCTACATCATCTTATGTGGTGTCTTCATCTGCATCTGTTGTATTGTCTTCATTCAAATCTCCTTCTTCTTCACTTTCGTCTCCTTAATTATAAGCAAGTTTTTTCATATGTTTTTTTTTTAGTTTTGAACATCCCTGCTCGAGTTGAAATTTTATGCATCATTGGAGGTGGTGTCTTCGTCTACATCTGTTGTATTTTCTTCAATTAAATCTGCCTCTTCTCCACTTTCGTCTCCATGATTGTAAGTTTCTTCATTTGTTTCTCCTCAATCAAGTACATCATTATTCTCCTCTTTTGTTTTTGCCCAATCCCATCTTTCATTCTCTTCAAAGATCACATCTCTATTGATGGTTACCTTCTTTGTCGAGGGATTAATTAGTTTCTATCCTTTGGACTATTTGTTGTAGTCAATCAAAACTAACTTTTAGCTTTTGGCATCTAACTTTAATATCCTAGCATCAGGTATATGCATATTTCCAATGCAGCCAAAGACCCTGAAGTATTCAACATTAGGTTTAAAACCACTCTAACATTTTTCTAAAGTTTTATTCTTCAATGAGGTGGTAGGACTTTGATTGAGAACATGACAAATCTATTTGATAACATCAGGCCAAAGAATTTTGGGGATCTCCTTCTTTTTAAGCAAGCATCACACCATGTTGAGAATTATACAATTTTTACGCTCCACAAATTCGTTTTGCTGAGGCGCATATGTTGTAGTAAAATGCCTTTTAATGCCTTGCGTTTTGCAGAATTCAAAAAAATCTTTAGAGTTGAATTCTCCTCCTCTATCTGTTCTCACACTGCACATTCACAACCACATTCTTTCTCCACCATTATTTTGAAATTTTTCAAGGTTATAAACACTTCATTGTTTTCATTTAGAAAATAGACCCATAGCTTTGGGCTAACATCATCTAAGGAAGTTAATGTGTACCTCTTTTTTCTATAGGAAGTTGGTGAGATGGGACCACAAATATCAGAGTGGGTGAGTTTTATTGCTTGGTAGCTCTCCATTTTCTTTTCTTTAGCATGGCTACTCTGTGTTGTTTTCCTAGAAAATAACTTGTGCATTTTTTAGTGTTCAGATAATTGGAAGCCCTATAACCATCTCTTTGTTGTGCAGCAAAGAAAGATTTTTGTAGCTCATGTGCCCATATGTTTTGCGTCAAATCTCACCCAGTTATTCAACTTGAGTGTTAAAGCAAGAGTATGGTGTTATGAGAATGTTTGCAATGGTTATAAACATTTTATTTGTAGTCATTACACCTTGATTATAACACCACGGGTGAGATGGTACAACTTACAAACTTTATGCTTCATCAAAATTGTGATGCCTCAGTCTTGTAATTGACATATACTAAGCAAATTGTTACGCAAATCAGGCATAAAAACACATCCTTTACAATGTGAGCTTAAACTCTAACTTCCAGTTTGATACTCCATTTTCCCATTACCATCAATTTGGAATCATTTCCAGTTTTGGGAGAATGATTAAACTTTTCATCAAGTTGTGTGAACCACCCATTGTTCCCAGTCATGTGATTTGAGCAATCGGAATCGAGAAACCAAATTGCTTCCCTTTTTTCTTTGTTTGAGCTCTACTTGTGCATTAGAAGCATCTCATCTTCATCATTAATTTCAGCATAATGAGATTTTTTCTCTCTATTAGGGCATTCATATTGAAAGTGCCCCAAGTTATGACACTTGTAGCATTCCACATCATCTTTGTAAAAGGGATGTCTACATATGCCTCTTCCTCGACCCCTATTAGCACCTTTGCCTCATCCATATTATTTTTCATGCATGACTTTCAAGGCTGGTTCTTCTACAACTGGCCCTTTCATCCTCAGATCATGGATTATAAGACAACTTTTGGAGTTCATCAACACTTAAAAGATCCACATTTTTTTACTCTTCAATTGAACATACTACATAATTGAATTTTGGGACTAAGGATCAAAGGATCTTTTCTGTGAGGTCTACTTCCTTGAGGCATTCTCCACATGCTTTCATCCTCTTGGCAATGAAAAGTGGTCTTCCAAAGTAGGCATTGATAGTTTCTCCTACTTTCATCTTTAGAGTTTCGAATTCAGTTTTAGAGTTTCTCCTACTTTCATCTTTAGATCCCCAATTTGCTTGGATGTATCATCATTGAGGATGGTTTCCATGAATTTTCTATCTATTGCCTTATAGAGATCATGTTTCACCTTCTTGTCCTTCAATTGTTGCTCTCCAATGAGCTTTGTTTCTGCTTCTGAAGGCTCCTTATTGATAGGGGTCAAGAACCCTTATCTTTAGGTACGGTTTTTAGGATAGTTTAGTTTAGTTTTCCTTCAATAAGCGAGCAATTCTCGCATTTTTATGCATGTTTGCGTATTAGTTAGATTTTATATATATTTTATTTACTTTTTTAGTTTGAGGTCGTTTTTTGATTGTTTTTGGGCAAATGCTGCCAAAATAGCACGTATGATAACTTTCAATTATTTATTATAGCTAAATGATCCACCAATAGTCACACCAAATGGAGTTTTTACTCAAATCTAGCGATTGGTGGGTCAATTTAGCCTTTGAACTAACGTCGTTTGGAGTTTTAGTGTATGTGCAGGTCAAAATAGGAACAATTTCAGGCAAAAATCGCATCTCATGGTCCCTCGGCAGTCGCTCGGTGCGTTTGGGCGTTTGTCGCTCGTCGAACTGGCCATTATAGGCCAACTCAGTGAGCTGGCACTGCTAGTGCGACGAGCTGGCCCTTAGAGGCAAGCTCGCGCCAAGCTGGCTGTCAAAGACTAGCTCGACGAGCTGGCTCACCCAGCTCGGTCTTTTGACTGATTCCCAACCCTATGACTCCATGTTTCGCCCCCGACTTCTCCACCTGCAACAGGAAACAAATCCAATTAGGTTTAGGCTTCGAACTACAACTATAAATAGGAATTTGTAACATTTGTAATAGCATCTTTTATCTTTTGTAAAAACCCTAAGCCTCCTCCTTAAAGAATCCCTTCCACCTCTTCCATCCACCATTGAAGAATATCGAAGCTCTGCTCCCCCAGGATCATTCAAGGTTTCACCCTTACGTAAAAGGGATTTTCTTCTCTTTTCATATTTTGTTTACCTCTGATCCAGTTTATGAATCCTAGGCTCATTGTATCTTCGTGACAAGTTTCTTCATCTTTAATATAAATTCAGTTTCTTGTTTTGTTCAATTAACTGTATGATTTAATCTTTGTCTTACGCTTTGTTTAATTGGTTTAACTCATTCATAAATCCAAACATATACTTGGCACATATTGCGAGCTGAATCTGACCTAGTCATAGCCTATAGGATTGACGACCCTATAGAAGATTAAGCCTAAATTTCTGAGCCTTAGAGTTAGTTTCAGCCTTACAAGGGAATCACGCGCTAGGAACCACAGAAGGATTAATAGGGTTAATCGCCTTAGGCAAAAGCAACAAAGATTAGGTTATCAATTGATTAATGAATTAGGTTGAATTCTATATTATCGTATCATCACGCTTTCCTCAAGGTAATTGGATAGTTAAAAGATCACCTAGGAATAGAATAACTTAATTAGGAGTAGGTTAATTTAAACAAACTCAATCTCAACCCCCCTCCCCCCCCAAAGCCTAGATAACATTAGAAACCTAATAGCTCGATACTTGCAAGAGTAAATCCCGTGGATTCGATACCTGGACTTGTCCATATTATTACTTGATAACGACGGGGTACACTTATCCCTTAGTGAGCCTCAATTGGACGACAGCCCTGAGGCGCATCACTTACCCGCTGGAATCTCCATTATTTCATATTTTATTAAGCTCTAGTACCCCTTTGATCGGAGAAAAATTTCCATCAATTTTTTCCAATGTTCATAAAAGCCATCAAAATTGGGAATTGCAGGTTGAACTAAGGTGTTATTATTGTTTCTGTTCACTCTTCTTTCCTGTTTCTCTCAAAGAAACTCTCTTCTTTCTCTCTCAATCATGCATGTTTGAGAAGGCTCCGATACCAAATGTTTAAAAACGTTGAACACAATGAGAAATTTCAAATGTATTTGTCTTACTGAAACAATAGTGGCTTTTAATAGCATTACAAAAACAAATAAAGCTAAAAATAGCTACCGTTTCTCAGAATCAGAGATAACGTGATTACAGGAAAGAGTCTAGGTTTAGATAATAACAAACACCTTATTGCTCCTAATAACTAGAAAACCTTAAGATACACAAAGATTTATTCAAAACTCACGTGACTCAACAAGATACATATTGATTCTATCGAGTCATGGGTGGTTGATACATTGGTGCAGTGGGGGCAGTCATTGCCACTCCACCAGTCCGCTTCTCCATATTTCCATGCCACCCTTCAAATATTAATTTCAAATATTAATTCCATGATTAATTTATCTAAAATAAAAAGAATTAGTGAGAATAGATATAGTTACCAATAGACATATCAAATCCACGATTTTTGAGCTCATTATACTCTTGGCAAAGGGCACAAGACTCACAACAACAATGAACCAAACAATCATTACAAGGGGTCTCCTGTAACAAATACTGATGCCTTATCTTAGGTCTATACAAGCACGAATACAAGCATCCACATCCCGTTATCCATGTTAATATTCCATACACTGCTCCTGCTGCTGCACAGGCTGCATCATCCCACCAAAACATACAAGTTTAATACTTACAAGTTGGAAAAATAGTCTCTTTGTGATATATATAATACTTACAAATTGTTCCTTGATCTACTATTTCAGCAATCCTTCCGAAAGTGATACATGGGCACCAACATGTCAAGCAACCTGCCATCCATGCATATCTCAATTTCAACAATGAAAAATAATAATAATTGATGCTAATTTCATCCACCATAGTATGATATATATTTTTTGATCTAATTATCCTGTATCTTAAATTGATACTACATACTAATCACAGTTTGAATCGGGTAGATCGTTTTTGGAAGATAAACTTTCTCACTAAATATTTTAATTGCAACTCTATTTTCATTTTTAAAATTTGAACTCTAATTAAATGGTTAAGGTGATCCATTACTTTAACTATTTAGACATATTTAAATATAGTATAATAAGCGAACACAAAATTTAGAGAGCATATTTTACGGTCTCCGTCTAATTAATATAATATTATTGAATAAATTTGTATATAATTATAACTTTTTTTTTTTATCGTTTTGTCACATACTCATACTTCCATCTATCATATATGTGAAGTTGTTAATTTAGACATACTTCCTCTCATAAAAAAAAAAAAAAAAAAAAAAAAAAAAAAAAAAATTAGACATACTTCCATCTAAAATTAGCAAGTTGAGTTGAGGTGTAATAGATCCAAATTTGAAAAAATCAAAATTGTAATATATGAAAATAGAAGTAGAAAATGTCAAAGGATATCTGACTTACATGTACCGCAGTCGGAGCAGCAGTGGCAAAGGCCAGACGACCACTTTCCTTCTTCTCCTTGGCGGTGATACTGACGATTCTGATTGTAATAGTGCTGGTTTACTGCAATTCCGGTGACCGGAGCATCCTGGAAAACAGGTGCCGATGAGTTTGGGTAGTTCTTCTTGCCGTCAAAATCTTGGTCAGGTGGTGGTGGATACATGGTGATGATGATTATTTGGAATCAGAAAAAAATTAAGAAAGATTAGTGATGATATGTGTGGTTTGGTTTGTATCAAAGTGATATATAGATGAGCAATCAATCCATATCGTTTACTTTTGTTTTTATTGTTATTAATTTCTCTTGACGCGGAAAGACAATTCAACATTCAAAGGGTTCGCCTTTAAATATTTGCTATCTTCAAATTAAATGAATCACTTGTTTTCTTTGATTTGATCAACAACTATTCTTCATTTATTCCTTTATTTTTTAAATTTTTACACGCTAACTGAAATATTTTTCTCATTTTATTATAGGCTTAATACTAATTGACTTTATCTTGTATGCCTTTAATGTAAACAATAAAATATGTATCTTGTATCTATAATTATAGTCATAGTTTCTGATTTTATGATAGGATGAAAACTCAATTGATGATTTTTATTTAGTTCAAGAACCTGATTGATGATTTTGATAGTTTAAGATCCTAATTGACTTTGAAGTTTTAGTTTAAGGATCAAATAGGTGAAATGTCATTCCTAATCTATTCAAATGAACCGAACTACAGCTTAATGTAATTAGTGAAAATCCTAAAAATATATTCACACTATGTACACAACAGAGATGAAAGAATAATTAAGTTAACCTTTCAAAAAAAATAAGTTAAAATATATAAACTGATTTGTCTGATTTATAATTATTTGATCATAGTTATAGGAAATAATTGTAAAAAGAAGGAAATGAGAAAATAAAAGTGAGGAATGGAAGAGCAAAGTCTGTTTAGTTAATTAGGAAGAATTTGAAAATGCGACATGAATAGGTAGGCAGTACAGGAGGGTGGCAATTTTTGCACACCACACCACTACTAATAATATGACTTTATATTACATTACATTAAGGAATCCTGGAAATAGAAATCTAAGAGTGGGCTGAAAAGAATGCAAGTATGCCCACTAATGGAGCATTGATATAAGTTGTGGGCTCCGACTCTTGGAAATAAGGCCTTGAATCTGGAAAAGCATCTGTTACATTCGGCCCACCAACTACTGCTCCAACAAGCACATTTGGGTTTGGGTTTGGACTCAAGAAATACCGAGAACCCGCTTTGCACCCAATACGGGCCGGGTGGGTCTGCACTGATGGTAAGGAACTGCCCCTGTGATGTATCCTCCGCGGGTATCGTTCCCCGTACCCAACCATGTATGACATCCTCAACGGATTATCCCCTAGAATGTAGTCCACCTGCACCCATTAATAAGAATGTATACGAGCCGTTATCTTTTCTGTATTCAAGTAATGTTATGTGAATGTGGGTGTACCTGACGTTTAGCCAATTGCTTGAGAAGTGCAGGTGTGGCTGATGTCTCTCCACATGCCACTATTTTATTGGCGTGGCTTAGATAATTTGAGTAGGCTAGAAGCAGGAATGATAGTGACGTCACATGCTGCATGTTACTTCCTCCAGCCTTGAAGATTAATCCACCTTTTCTCCAACATAAACAATACTAGTATTAGTTTCTAAATTCTGAATGACTTGAACACTTAAAAAAGCACAATAATTCCCTGACTGTTGCAGAGCAGAGTTGACAAACGTAACTAGTCACGTGCTTCCACTAAATTATTATATGCTTTTCTCCCTGGTGTGTTTTGTTTTAGCTGTCAAACATGGTTATATTTTTTATAAGAGGAAATACCTGGAGAATATTGAACTTGAGGATGGGAAATTCCAGGCAATAGAGAACAAATGAACCCATCTGCATTTTGCTTGAAAGACGCAAAATAGTTTGCTTTTCCCATTAACACTTCCTGTCAACAAGTCACAAAATACTATAACATTTTCATAATTTGTCTTATATGTTAATTTCAATGTATTGCATTATGGTACACCAACCCAAAAATTCTTCTTTTATTATTATTATTATTTATTCAAGTATTTCCTGATATAATACATAAAAAAGAAAATAGTAATTATGTTCTTTTTTTTCTATTCTTATTTGAGTAGTTAGAGCAGTTATTTCATTTCCTCTTATATGTAACATTCCTTTATGTCATGTATTAATGTGTTTCACTGATACAGATTATATGTATGAAATGAGTAATGAGTTACAGAGTCCATTCTAAAAGAGAAAACAAAAAAGTTGTGATAAGCAAAGGAAGGATCAGTTTCAAGAAAAGTAAAGGTGGGAAAGGACGCTGGGGTGGTTCAGAGTATGGGGAGAATCGAAGCCCCAGACTTTGGGCACATGCAGCACAGTGATATGCGGACCCACATAGTCAGATCTATAAATGAATTGTGTATAGACTTTGAGGTTCTGAATTGAAGGGACAGGACAATTCTCTATTCTAATTAATGGCTTTTTTTGACTTTTGGTAATCTCTTTCTAATTATCAAGGAATGTCCAGATTGGCCCATCCTCCTCACATGAAACAAACAAATTCTATTCTAATCATGTGCAATCATCAAAATTCTTATCCTTTTAATTTTTAATTTCTTTTTCGAATTAGTATAACATTAGGATACATACAGCCATTATTTCGATTCATGATTCAAGTTTTCCTAAACCGTTTTCCCGTTGATCTAGGCTTTCCCTAATTTACTACAGTAGCTTTTAACTGTTTCTTTCTTTATCAAAACAGATGAGGTGGGTCCAACTGAGCCACTCAACATGCCCTACCGTCAGTCATGTTATCTACTTATTCCTCACCACGTGACACACCTAGATTTCTCACTTTATAAAATTTGCAGATTAAATAAAGTCACCACATAGCAAACAAATACCACAAGACAGGAGGAGGAACGAGGAACACCCACACCAGGACAAACACACATTGGTTTGATAAGCAACAACACATATAAAGTAAAATCATATGATGATACAATTAATTAAGACCTAATTAAGCAGCAAATACTTCAAATTAATCATAAACAACTAATTATGGGGAGATTAGGATATTTAATTTAGATTTACCTTAGAAATGAGGACATTAATGCCAGCATGCTTGTTGTCCCAGCCGAACTCATTGATGGTATCTCCGGCATGCAACACAACCTCGTTTTTAATTATATATTCTCTGTATTGGCGCCTGCGTGAGGCCTTGTGCAACCATGCTGCTCCCCACAGCAGCTCGTCCTGTAAATATATTATTACTAAATCAGTGATTCTTATGCTCATCTAACGGCTAGGGTTTAGCGGCGTTCCTACCTGGTAACCATTCACATCACAGTAAAAAGGGCACACCGCTGAATGCAGGCTACTACTGTATGCTCCCCTGTGTCTGTCAGCAAACTCGAACACCTAAAAAATATAACCGTTTCCCACACCAACGGTCAAATTCTTTCATTCCCAACAATAAGCATGTTACTTCAATTACAAAAATACCCGGCCCATTTATATTAAAGACAATATTAGTCATAAATAACCAGTAAAAGAAATTATTCCAAATAAATATTCCATTAATCGGTTCCAAATAATTATCGCAAACAGATTTTTTATTTATTTCGCAAATATGTGCCACTTTAAGGATTAAGTTTTCTACTTAATTTTTATTTATTTTACTTTATATTAGAGTTTATTATTTGATTACTCTGTCATTCTAGGTATGAGCATAGTATATTTTACTTTAACGAATCTTATTAAAATGAGAATTATTAAATAAGGGATAAAGGTTTATTTTCTATAAATTTAATAAAAAAATATTTTCTAGTAGGTGTAGTTTGATGAAATGTGATAACGGGATGGAGTAGTTTATAGATACTAAATCCAAAAAGGCAGCATAATACACTAGTACTACAGTACATGCCCCACACCCCAATTTAAGACAAATTAATTCGTCTTCCTATAAATCTTCTTAAATTCCTATTTCCTAGTAAATGTATAAAGGGACCAATAATTGCAATTCAAGCTTCAACGGAACAGCAAATTCGGAAAGAAACAATAGGACAACTACTTTTACAAAAACGGCAACGTTTTGAATTGCAAGATAAATTCTGAAAAGAAAACAAAAATAAGGTTACGTTTTTAATTGTGCAAAGTAAAAAATCTAGTATCGCAAAATTAACGGAGGTTGAAAATTATCCATGTATAGGATATATCAGAGTCCCAAACAGGGAACTGATACAGTATGTATGACAGTGACGTACCTTAACGGCTCGATTGAGAAGCAATCTGGAGTATGCAGGATCACGTGAACGAAACACAATAGACGCGGCGGCCAATGCAGCAGCAGTTTCGCCAGCCACGTCGGATCCTGGGTGGGATCCATCGATCTTGTACGCCGTTCGAAGCGTATCCATATCCTCTGGCCTCTCCCAGCAGTTGTGATCAGAGTAAGCATCACCTACCTGAACAAAAACAACGCCAGGGACTGCCGTTACTTTTAACAAGTAATCAGTTGCCCATTTAACGGCCTTAACGGCGTTCTTCAGCTCAGGTCCCATGTTTCTCCCGAAGTCGATTATGCTCCATGAAAGTAAAGTCGTCGTAAACGCCATCGGAAACCCGAATTTTATATTGTCTCCGGCATCGTAGTAACCTCCCGTTAAATCTCTCTGGAACAGAATTAAAATAATCACAATGCTAATCTAAAAGGAAACGATAATCTCCAAAATAAAAGCAAGAAAGTAATCCCCAAACAAGCTTAATTTCTCGGACTCGACTCCACTAGCTAACTACTTTAACATGTATACTGTAGAGTAAAGGAACGCAATATGCTAAGTTAGAGAAAAAGATGCAAATGAATTAAGGACATTACTCCAACTGAGGCGCCGTCGTGCAAGCCAGAGTCGCGGCGCCATTTGAGTCTCTGATCGGGAGGGAGCTTGCCGGAGCGCTGACCTTCAAAGAAGAGAATGCTCTTGCTGAGAGCGTCATGGTAGTCGTGGCCAACGGCGGATATAGGACGGAGAAAGACAAGAAACAGAAGAGCGGAGACGCCAAATGCCATGGAATAGCGAAAGGTAGGGTGGGTGTTTGGCGCCATTTCTTTTCTGTTTTGGAGGTGGTGCAAAGAAAGCAGCTACTCTGTTATGAGTTTTATAACAGAAAAAAAGCGTCATTGGATTCCAGAGAATGGGCCAGTTAAACTAAACCACGTGGATTAACATTACTGGTGTCAATTGGGATTCCAATGCAACACATGCTTGACCGGGTTAGATCGGGTATTGACCGGTCTCGGGTTAAAATACCCAAATAAAATAAATTTGGTAATTTAATATCCATCCATTTTACGGGTAAACCGATTAAATTTAAATATTTCCGTGATAATTGTTTCATTTTTTATAAACAAAATTATTTCATAAGCGAACACCTATTTCATAATATTTATCGAATTTAGTTTTTAAAGTATTTTTTTTATTTTACCATTGATAATGAATTTAATATTAATTACATTTTTTTATCAATTAAGTTTTTAATATAACAGTGATTCAATTTAATGAGTAATATAAAAAATAAAAATTATTAATATAAAAAATAAATAGTATTTTACTATATCTTATCTTTCATAATTTAAGGTAAATTGATAAATTGAGAGAAAAATATTGAAGAAGGGAAGAAGATTGAATTCTTATTAACCAAACAAGTCACAACGATTACACTATATAGAGGAGGAAACAGACAAAAGAGCAATTGGTAAGCACGTGTCAAGTGCATGCTCATAATAATCAAAGGCAAATAACCACAATGATCCTTATACAAAATAAACTGAAATAACAAAATAACAACTAAATCCTTCAGACTCCCCTCAAGATGAAACACTTTTCATCTTGCACAAACCAAACAAAATCAGCAATGAAAACCATCAATCTCCTTAAACTCTGCATCTCCCACCATGCTGATATTAGTGAAATTCATTTGTGCCAAAGAACCTGCCATCTGCTTTCCAGAAAGTGGCTTAGTGAATAAATCTGCCAACTGATTAGAAGAATTGACATAAGGTGTATGAATAAAACCACTTTCCATATGGGATCTCACCAAGTGACAATCGATCTCAACATGTTTCATCTTTTCATGAAACACAGGATTGGCAGCTATATGTATAGCAGCCTGATTATCACAGTATAACGGAATAGGAAGGTTAGGCTGAAATTTGAACTCAGCAAGCAAATAATCAAGCCATTTCAATTCACATGAGGCTATAGACATAGCTCTGTACTCTGCTTCAGCTGAGCTTTTGCTCACCACATTCTGCTTCTTAGACTTCCATGAAACCAGACAATCACCAATAAACACGCAGTATCCAATTATAGATTTCCTCGTGATTTTACACCTTCCCCAATCAGAATCGCAAAAAGCGCGCATATGAGACAGATATGTCCCTGCTCCATAAAACAAACCATTATTCAATGTACCTTTGAGATACCTGACCACATGTTCAGCAGCTTCCATTTGAATCTCAGTAGGCTTGCTCATATACTGACTAAGCTGTTGAGTTGCAAAAGCTATGTCTGGCCTAGTAAACCCCAAATAGAGTAGTCGGCCCACTATTCTTCGATACTTTTCTGGATTAGGAATCTCTGCAGAAACTACATCCAACTCTGCCTCACTTAAAAAAGGACTAGTCACTGCAACTGAGTCATTCAAATCTGCATCAGTAATTAAGTCTCGAATATATTTGGATTGGGAAATAATCAACCCTCGATCATATCTTGCTAACTCTATCCCCAAAAGATACTTTGCTTCTCCCATGTCTTTGATTGTAAAACTTTCATCTAAGGCCTTCTTCACATCATTAATCATTTTGATTGAAGTTCCTGCTATTAGAACATCATCAACATACACAATAAGGGCCAAAAAATGATCTGTGCCAGATTTGATGAACAAACAATAGTCGTGTATAGACTTAACAAAACCCAGCTCAAGCAATTTTGTTGTGAAAGCTTTGTTCCACTGCCTTCCTGCCTGCTTAAGGCCATACAAGGATTTTTCTAACTTGCACACCATTCCTAGTTTAGCTTTACTATACCCTTTAGGTGGTTCCATGTATAATTATTCATCAATGCTCCCATGCAAGTATGCATTATTAATGTCAATCTGTTGTATAGTCCATCCTTTGCTAACTGCTACAGCCAAAAATACTCGGACTGTGGTAACTTTTGTAACTGGGGAGTAACTATCGTGGTAGTCAATACCATACCTCTGATCATATCCTCTAGCTACAAGTCGTGCTTTATATCTAACTATAGATCCATCTGCAGCTCTTTTAATCTTAAACAACCACTTAGACGTTATTGCATGTTTCCCTTATGGCAATTCAGTCAATTTCCAGGTGTTGTTCTTCTCTAAAGCTTCAATTTCTTGTGCCATTGCTGCTTCCCACTGTGGTTGCCCTTTAGCCTCTGCATAATGTTGAGGTTCTTGTTCTTTGATCAAAGCAACTAAAAAGGCTTTATGACCTGCACTATGCTAAAAAACAGATCCATAAGAACACTCTTCTTCATCTTGAACTGTATTAATCACAAAATCATGCAACCACTGCGGCTGTTGTGTTTGTCTTTGTGATCTCCTTGCCTGAGGAGCCACAATAGTTCTCTGATCTGCAGTATCAATAACTTCTACATCTGCAGGTGTTGCTTCTACACAATCTGCATGCACTAAGGGAATGGTCACTTCAACTGCAGAATGGATGTCTTCATTATGTTTCCCTACAGTATTAGTAGCAAATGGGAAAATATTCTCTGCAAAAGTTACATCTCGAGAGACAATGAGTTGCTTTTTAACCCGATCATACATTTTCCATCGTTTCTGATTTCCTGCACTGCCAAGGTGAACACATTTAATAGATCTATCACCAAACTTCCCTCGAGAAGGAGTATTATCAAGTACATGACCCTGGCAATCAAATACTTTTAATGCATTCAACTGTGGTTGAACACCATATAACAACATATGTGGACTTTTCCATCCCAAAACCTTAGTCGGAGACAGATTCAGCAAAATTGTGGCATGTGCCATAGCTTCCCCCCAAAAAAATATAGGCAATTGCCCTTACTTTAGTAAAGCCCTAGCAATACTAGTGAGACTTCTATGCCTCCTTTCCACTACTCCATTCTGCTGGGGAGTGTAGACACATGTCCTTTGGTGTATTACTCCATATTTCTTAAACATAATTTGAGTAATATGCCCTATAAATTCTGTTCCATTGTCTGTTCTAATCCCCTTAACTATAGCATCAAATTGAGTTTTCACCAACAAGAAAAATTGCTCAAGTAAACCAGACACCTGATCTTTAGATTTAAACAAAACAGTCCACGTGCATCTTGTAAAATCATCCACTATAGTAAGCATGTACCTATCTCCACTTAATGAACATGTTTTGTAAGGCCCCCAACAATCAACATGTATCAACTCAAAAGCTGTAGAAGTTTTAATACTGCTAAGGGGAAAAGGTTTCTTAATTTGCTTTGATTCAAGACAAACTTCACAGTATTTAAAACTATCTATAGGCACATTAGTCACACAATCAGTATGAACTAACTTAGTTTGAGACATATGTGTTGAAACACCTTTCCACATAATTTTGATTTGACAAAATTGTTTAAGTATAATTGAAATACATATTCTAAACACACTAAGTTTAAATGCTTTGATTTATTCTACTAATGTGTTTGTTCAATGTTGAGTTAAATTGTTTATAAGACACAAGAATTAAAAGGCCCAAGCCCAATACAAGTGTCAAAGCCCAAGTCAAACAACTCAGTACAAGTCGGCTCGCGTTTGTCAAAACGTTGTCGTTTTGGACAAAACGCAACTCAGCGAAAGAAGGATCTAGAAGACCTTCGGGAACAACTTCAAGATGAAGCTGCTGAGTAGATTCGACAAACGTACAAGACAGCAGCTGGCTAAGGAAAACTTCCAGATAAAGTATTTCTACTTTGGGTAAAGTTCAGATGACACAGTATGCTGTCCAGTTGACTTTACCATAAAAGGAGAAACATTCTGCTGAGCTGACCGAGAACAGAAGATACACAAATCTGATTGGCCGAGAGCTCTGAGCAAGTCAGGATGACAACGACAGGAAGCCGTTTCCCTCCAATGGTTATTTCGAAATTCGAAATGACCGATGCCCAGACGTCTCTATAAATAGAGTACCATCAGATGCTTCAACACTTATAGAACTTGATCAAGCCATTACGCTGACCAAATCTCTACGCAAAGTTCTGCAAGCAAAAAGCAAAGCAATCTTACACTACATTCAATATCTTTTGTGTAAAAGTCTAGAGTGATTATTTAATCATCTAAGGTGTCTTAGCAAATCATTGTTTAGGACAAACACTTATCATTTCTAGAGATTAGAAAGGAGAGGCTGAGTACTCGGTTATAGTACTCAGCAAGAGATTAGGATTGAGTAGAGGTATAGAGGAAGGTACTCTTGTTATACTCAGTTGCTAAGATTGTAAAAGGTTTGAGGCTCTACCTTTAAAGAGCTCAGTAGAGGATTTGAAATCTCGGAACGTGTTCCGGGGACAGGACGTAGGCTTAGAAGAAGCCGAACCTGGATAAATCTGCTGAGTAACGTATTTCTTACCTTAAACTCCTTATATATACTGCTTGCTTAAATAACCAAAACTGACCAAGTAAAAAGGTCAAGCTGAGTTGTGCGCATCGAACATCTGAGCTCAGGAATAGACTTTAAGTGCTATCTCCTGACTCAAGTCAAGAAACTGACCTAGTCACCAGTTGACTAAGCCAGTATCTTACTGATCACTCAGCGCCGCTGTTAAAACCTTTTCTTTTAAGAAAAGAAGTTTGCCCAAACTTAACAAAAAGTTTAAATAGTTTCTAACCCCCCCTTGGAACTATACTTGCAACGTTATAAGGGACCAACAAGTGGTATCAGAGCCTAAAAGCTCTATGTAAAAGGTCTAACAACCTTAAGCTGATCCCTACCATGGGCGAAAACAGTACTCGGTTTCTCCCAGGAAACCAAACAACTCAGATACTACCTGAGGGGCTGTCCATCACTCGGCCTCCCCTATTCTTCGGGTCTAACTATACCTTCTGGAAGAATAGGATGAAAAATTTCATTCAGGCTACAAATATGAGTGCCTGGCTATCTATAGTTCAAGGCCCATTTGTACCTGTCGAAGTTGTGGCTGGCCAAACAGTTGTAAAAGCTGAGGCCAAATGGACAGAGGATGATCTTAAGAAGCTTCAAAATCACGCTTCGGCTATCAATATGCTTCACTGTGCGCTCGATGCTGCAGAATATAATAAAATCTCAGGTTGTGAGTCGGCACAAGAGATCTGGAAAAAGCTGGAAGTCACCTACGAGGGAACCAATAAAGTAAAGGAGTCCAAGGTGAATCAGCAGATGAGACTATACGAGCTGTTCGAGATGAACAATGATGAGGGCATCTCAGACATGAATGCAAGGTTTACCAACATCATTAATGAGCTCAAGAGACTTGGGAAAATCTTCACTGAGGAAGAACAAGTTAAAAAGATACTCAGGAGTCTTCCTAAAGACTGGCAAGCAAAGAAGACAGCTGTTGAGGAAGCTCAGGATTTAACCACCTACAAATATGACGAACTCATCGGCTCGTTGCTGACCCATGAGATATCTATAAAAAACTTCGAGGTGAAGGAAAAATCTGAAGACAAGAAGCAGAAATCTCTTGTCATGAAAGCTGACTCCACTGACGGGAGCTCAACTGATGATGAGGAGATGGCTATGTTCACAAGGAAGATGAAAAGGTTGTTCAGGAAGAATGACAAATATTCTAAGAAGCCTTACAGAAAGTTTGATAAGTATAAGGCTGACTCAAGTGACAGCAAATACAATAAGGACAGCTCAAAGCCCATTACATGCTTTGAGTGCCATCAAACCGGCCATATTAAGTCTAGCTGCCCCACACCGAGGAAAGACAAGAAGAGCGGCAAAAAGGCAATGGTGGCTACATGGAGCGACAGTGATGAGTCTTCATCTACAGAAACTGAGGCCACCGAGTCAGCGAAGATATGCTTCATGGCTGACGAACTTGCTGAGCCGTGCGGTTCTGAGCATGCTGACCTATCCGTCGCATCAGATGACGAGGAGCAATCAAATGAGGTAATTACTCTTCCCCAGCTCAGAAACGATATGGTTAATGCCCTGGGTGATCTCTACACACTTGTCAAGAAGTGTAATAAGAAAGTTAGAGCACTCAGTAGGCGCTGTGACGAAGTGGAAGAGGTCAAACTGAGTGACCTCAGATTCCTTCTTCAGGACAATTCAACTCTGCATGATAACATGAAGATCATACATGAGTCTGTCTCTAAAGTCCAATCAGTTTCAAAGAAACTGAGAAAGGACGTCACAACTATCCAGAACCAACTAAAGGTTCCAAATAAAATAAACATTCCTCTGAGAACTCAGTACCAAGGTACTCAGCAGAGATGGAATCCCCAGCGAAAACTCTAGTGTGACTTTTGTGGGAAGAAAGGACACACCACTAAGGTGTGCTGGCACGCTCAGCACTGGGGTGCTGACAAGTCAGTGAAACATCCTAAACAGAAGGTCAGTTGTGACTTCTGTGGAAAGAATGGCCATACTGTCCAAGTATGTCGCCATAAAATAAAATATGATGCTTTACCTGTTGCACCTAACAAGCAAGGACCCAAAAAGAATTGGGTACCTAAAAGTAACTAGTTACAATGCAGGTAAGCCTGAGATGTGCCGAGAAGTCAAAGATGTGGTATATTAACAGCGCATGCTTGAGGCAAATGACTGGTGATGAAACTCAGTTCATCACGTTTGAGCGTAAACAAGGAGGAAGTGTAAGTTTTGGAGACAACAAGAAGGGTAAGATAGTAGGGTCAGGAACCATTAGAGGTAATCCTACTATTGAATCTGTCTCCCTAGTCAGCGGACTCAAATATAACTTACTCATCGTAGCTCAGCTATGTGACAATGGGAGAAAAGTTATATTTGATGCTACTGGATGTAAAATATACGAGGGTGAATCAAATGAGTTAATTTTAACTGCCCCTCGCATAGATAATGTCTTTATGTTAGACTTAGAGAAAAAGTTTTCAAAAACTGTATGCTTAGTATCAAAGGAAGAAAATTCCTGGCTATGGCACAGGAGACTTGGTCATGTAAGCATGGACCTCCTGGCTAAATTAGCAAGAAAGCAATTGGTTGAGGGACTGTCTGAACTTAAATTTGAAAAAGATCAATTATGCCACGCTTGCCAAGCTGGAAAACAAACCAAACAATCTTTTCACAGCAAAAATATTGTCTCAACTAAGCGTCCGTTAGAGTTACTACACTTGGATCTCTTCGGTCCAGTCCAGCCGCTGAGTCTGGGTGGAAGAAGATTTTCCTTGGTCATTGTAGATGACTTCTCTCGGTACACGTGGGTTATCTTGCTGACCAGCAAGGATGAGACCTTTGAGACATTTTCAAATTTGGTTAGAAAAATTGAAAATGATAAAGACCTAAAATTAGCTCACATCCGTAGCGATAATGGTGGAGAATTCAAAAACCAAAAGTTTGTTGAATTCTGTGAAGCCAGCGGCATTGACCACAATTTTTCTGCTCCTAGAACACCTCAACAAAATGGGGTTGTTGAAAGGAAGAACAGAACTCTGGTTGAAATAGCCAGGACAATGCTGGATGAGCATAGGCTTCCAAAGTATTTTTGGGGAGAGGCTGTTAACACAGCGTGCTATATTCTTAATAGGGCTCTAGTTAGACCTATATTAAAGAAAACCCCCTATGAACTTTGGAAAGGACGAAAGCCCAACATTGGATACTTTCATGCCTTTGGCTGTAAATGTTTTATTTTAAATACCAAAGATAGCTTAGCAAAGTTTGACTCAAAAGCTTATGAGGCTATCTTTTTGGGCTACTCAACAAACAGCAAAGCATACAGAGTTTTTAGTAAGCGAACTCAAGTTCTAGAAGAGTCAGTACATGTGGAGTTCGACGAAACTAACCCTGCAGGTAGATACCAGTCGCTGACCGAAGATGATCCACACTCAGTAACCGCTGACCAAGAACCAGCTACTGAGTCATTCACAAAAAGGCTGACCAAGAGTAAGAGTGAACCTAAGATTACTTTTACTGACCCATCTACTTCTGCATTGATTGTTGAAACACAGACAGCACAAGACATAAATCTACCTAAAGAGATAAGGATTCCAAGAGGGCACTCAGAAAGTGCAATCCTTGGTTCTGCTGGGAATACCCTGATGACGAGGAATCAACTCAGGAAGTACCTCAGCAATGTAGCCTTCGTCTCAGTACAGGAACCTAAGAACTTCACTGATGCTGAGGAAGATGAATTTTGGATGAACGCAATGCAAGAGGAGCTCGATCAATTCAGAAGAAACGATGTATGGGAGCTAGTGCCTCATCCAAAGAGTCAAAAGACCATTAGAACAAGATGGGTCTTCAGGAACAAGATGGATGAACAAGGGAATGTAGTCAGGAACAAAGCAAGACTTGTAGCTCAGGGCTACAGTCAGGAAGAAGGTATTGACTACGGTGAGACCTTTGCTCCAGTGGCAAGGCTAGAAGCTATTAGAATCTTATGTACATATGAATCTCACATGAACTTTAAATTATTCCAAATGGATGTCAAAAGTGCATTTCTTAATGGAGCTATAAATGAGGAGGTTTATGTTAATCAACCTCCAGGTTTTGAGGACCCTAAATTCCCAAACCACGTTTACAAACTCAAAAAGGCTCTGTACGGCCTCAAACAAGCACCACGTGCTTGGTATGAGAGGCTGACCAGTTTCCTGCTGACTAGAAATTACGTCAGGGGCAAAGCTGATACAACCTTATTCATTAAGAGAAAGGGTAAAGATACCCTGCTGGCCCAAATTTATGTTGATGATATAATATTTGGTGCAACTAACGAATCAATGTGCAAGGAGTTTAGCAAACAAATGCAGACTGAGTTTGAAATGTCCATGATGGGAGAACTCAACTTCTTCCTCGGTCTTCAAATTAAACAAGGAAAGAACGGCATCTTCATCAGTCAAGCCAAATATGCCAAGGAGATATTAAAGAAATATGATTTGGAAAATTGCAAGCCAATATCCACTCCTATGGGCACTGACACTGTCCTATGCGCTGACGAGAATGGTAAGTCAGTAGACAGCAAATTATATCGAGGTATGATAGGCTCTCTACTTTACTTAACAGCAAGCAGACCGGATATTCAGTTCTTAGTATGCTACTGTGCTAGATATCAATCTAACCCTAAGGAATCTCATTACATTGCTATAAAAAGAATCCTTAGATATTTGCAAAGCTCAGTGAACGCAGGTTTATGGTATCCCAATACTCATGATTTCACACTCATCGGATACACTGGCGCTGACTATGGATGGGATAAGCTGGAACGTAAAAGCACCTCTGGAGGATGTCACTTCTTAGGAAGCTGTCTTGTATCCTGGTTCAGCAAAAAGAAGGCGTCAGTAGCCTTGTCTACCACTGAAGCTGAGTACATTGCTGCTGGTCATTGTGTTGCTCAAGTTCTATGGATTAAGCAACAGCTTGAAGACTATGGTGTTCAAACAAAGACAATTGAAGTCAAATGTGACAACAAAAGTGCAATTGATCTTTCAAAGAACCCAATTCAACACAGCAGAATGAAGCATGTCAGCATCAGACATCACTTCATTAGAGACCATGTACTCAAAGGTGAGATAAAGCTGACCTTTGTCCCAACAGACGAGCAGCTTGCGGATATCTTCACGAAGCCACTGGCCCGTGAGCAGTTCAGCATACTGAGAGAAGCTATTGGTATGTTTAATCCTCTTCAGTAAATTCCTGAACAAAATGAATATGCATGCTGAGTGAATTACTATGCTGAATGATTGTTTTTGCTGTGTACTCATTGAAATTAATTGAACAGCAAATACTGAGTAAATTTGCACACTGAGTAAGTTAGTTTAAACTTAGAAATCATTCGTTTATGTAATACTGACCACTCAGAATATCAAATGCTTAGTATTCTAAATGCTGAGTGTTAGATCCGTTAGAATAAATGCAATAGCACGCGTATAGCCTCTAGGATGACGTATACGCCGTATGTGTCATAAATGCCAGGATCTTTGTCGGTTGACAATCCCAAGGCAAAACTGACACATGGATTCGATAAAATCCACACCACACCTCACCTCTATAAATAATGGGTAATTCCCCATTTTTTATTCTTTACGATTATCGAATCACTAAGGCAAAGAAAGCTTTCTCACTAAACACTCTCTCTCTCTAAGATTTCTATACCTTCTTCTCCAAAACTATGACTAAAGTTACCTTCAACATCTCCGGTGCTGGCCACTCTAAGCCCAGCTCCGATGAAACTTCCAGGCAATCCTCTGTGCCGGAATCCACCAAGGTCTCCTCACCGAGCAAAGGAAAAACTGGCCAAACCTCCTCTGGTAAGGGAAAGCCTGAAAAAGTCAGGACCTATACAAAGGTTTTCGAAAACGTCCGCGAATGGAAGGTTGAGCCCTCAAGATGGGTATCTGAAGCCTTCGTACAAAACGAACAGCCCTTCTGTGAGTGGATTTCACAGAATGGATGGACTGGGTTATTTTCAATTAGGGATTCTACTTACCCTGACCTTGTGAGGGAGTTTTACCACAACCTTCGTGTTGCTGACGACAACCAGGACTATCTGGTAACAGTAGTGAAAGAGAAAACCATCTTCGTCAACCCTCTCTACCTAGGAAATTTGCTCTAGTTAAAGACTGAGGGAGCAAGGCTAAGGAGATCAGGAGATCAGGATGGTACTGGGTACGAGGTCAACTTTTGCAAACCTGAGGGCCACTCAGGAGAAGTCTCATCTTCATCTATGGGTCAGCACCAGAAGATGGCTCATTATCTACTGAGTTACTTTATCTATCCGAAGATCAACTGCACTACCTCAGCAACGAACTTCGAACAATGCTTTATCTGGCATATGCTGACGTACAAACCGATCAACATGCCAGTATTCCTTATCGCTGGCTTCCAACGCAGTACTGGCACGCTGAGTCTAGGATCGCTCATCACCAGGATCCTCATTGATCATCAGGTAGACCTGACCGATGAAGAAACAGCTAGAGGATCTGAGATCACAACGGCTTCGCTGAGAGCATTGAAGTTCGGTCAGCCTTTGAAGAAAGGTAAAACTGCTGCTGAGGGAACTGCTGTCCCACAGAAAGGAAGAAGGACTAAGGCCCCAGCTTCCCGAAAAAGAAAAGCTGCTGAGACTACCTCACATGATGCTGAGTCTCCAGCTAAGAGGCAGAAGTCAGCTGCTAAGTCAGCTGAGAAAAGGAGTAGGCAAGATGAGCCTGAAACTGAGGACACTAATGAGCAACCTCAGAAGAAGAAGAAGTCTTTTACACTGACTCCCCTCGATGCTATTCCTACTAACATCGTTGTGCCTGGTGACTCTCACTACACACAATGTTTAGGAACTGTGTCTGAGGAACAAGAAGATAAGGTGCATTTGGACGACCAGTTCATTGCACAAGTTCAGGAAGAATTGGATGGGGATTCTGAAGATGATGATGAGAACAACGATGATGCTGACTCCGAGGAGACAGCTAGTGAAATCGAAGCTGAGCACGCCAATACTGGGTTGGCTGCTGGAGAAGAGCAAGAACTTGACCAACACAATGATGATCAAGTCCAAAAGCAAGCTGACCATCCTCCTCATGATCAGGAAGAAACCTCTCCTTCTCACTCAGGAGAGTCTATTCAAGCTGACAAACCTCCTACTCCTCCTCGAAGAAGAAAACTCATCAAGGCAAGTCAGAAAGAAGTCAGTGAGACTCCCGTTGAACTATCAACTTTTCCTACCTTTGCCGTTCAACAACCAACGAAAGACCCTTCTGCCCTAAAACTCAAATTTGTTGGTAGAAAGCCTGCGGCATCCATCGAAAAGCAAGCCTCTGTTTCTTCTCAATAGGAACATGCCGACTTAAGTGCTTCCGCAAACTCAACCAGTCAAGTTGAGCCGATTACTGTAAATGCTATTATTCCAAGCATGGTGCTGACTCCAAACATATCCGCCCCCGTCAGCACTGATAGTATTCGCGTTGCTACTTCTCCAACTCATCTATCTGCCGATGCCTCAGTTCTACCAGAATCTCAAGTGCAGATTGGAACAACACTTCCAGTCACTGACCATGTCATTCCTTTGACTCCTCTTCCTACCGGTCACACTGATGTCACTGAAGGCTCTCAAAGCTATCTGAATGCCACTGAGTCCGACAAAAGGATAATCGACTCAGTGCAAGCATTGATCAAAGACCTTCAACAATCCACTCCTCCTACTGCTGGGTCTTCATCTATTGAGACTACTCAGCTTTCCCAGGTCACTCAGCTTCTCAACGAAGTTAAGGGATTCAAGGACTTGCTGAACGTCATCATCACTTATCAAACACAGCAAGCTAAGCAGGACGCCATCGCCAAGCTGGCTGAGATCCAGCTGACAACAGTTCAACACTTGAATTCTCTACAACAATAGGTTCAAAACTTGTCAGCTGCGAACCAAGGCTATGCAACCTCTGCTGAGGTCAAGATGCTCTTTGCTCAGCTTCACACCGAGCAACTCAAGACCAATGAGCAAATGGTCTCTTACTCTCAGTGCTCAGTGGAGCAAATTGGTGAAGCTGTTCGATTGCTAAATCTGAACAAACAGGAGATGGACACTGACCAAATGAAACAAAACGAGATGATGTCCATCACAAGGCAAACCTTCAATCACATCCGTCACACAAATGTTCAGCGTCAGTACTTTGACACCTACCTACTCAAAACCTTTCATCAAGTCATTGCTGGACTGACTGATGCACTTATATGGATTAGTAAGTCTGAAGCTTTCATCGTCAGTATGATCAGCGCTGCCAACCTCAATATACCTGATGAAGTCTCCAATCAGGGTGTTGCCATTTTTTATGGTGTAAATGAAAGCGCTGACCGCCTTATAGCGCTGTCCAACGAACTGACCAGGGCTGTCTTAACCGACAGCTTTAGGATTCCTCCTCCCGATGCTGACAAAACGGGGGAGAAAGAACAAGCGAGAACACCAGCAAGAACACAGTATGGGTCTAGTCAGTCCCAACAAAAGAAAAGGAAATAGAAATAGGCTAGCTCAGTATAGACTAAGTATGATGTAATCTATATGCCTTGTCTTTAAGTTTTTGTTGTAAACACTGACTACCGATATCAATATATCATATCTGCATCCTTCATTCTATTCCTGAGTTATGATATATATTGCTGTGTACTGAGTCATTATGTATCTTCAATTAAATCAGCTATGTTTAACACATATGAAACTTATTGATTGAATCAAATGTTGATAACATGTTTGACATTGATCTATGTGTTTATAAAACATTGTCTTTTAAGAACTCATTGAACAACAAATTACTCAGCGCACTCTAAATGTTTAAACCTTCCGCTTAATACTGAGTAAATAGAATATGCAAAATAAGCTGACCTATATTTGAAAACTGACCTTAGACTTACTCGATTAAACTTGTAAATGTTTAGAGTAAAACTAAGTCAGTAGCTCAACCCTTACGGGGGAGTTTGCTAAGTATAATAGGTCAACTATCATGGGGGAGCTCAATACTGAGTTCCTCGCTGAATAGTTTTGCCAACATCAAAATGGGGGAGTTTGTTGAAACACCTTTCCACATAATTTTGATTTGACAAAATTGTTTAAGTATAATTGAAATACATATTCTAAACACACTAAGTTTAAATGCTTTGATTTATTCTACTAATGTGTTTGTTCAATGTTGAGTTAAATTGTTTATAAGACACAAGAATTAAAAGGCCCAAGCCCAATACAAGTGTCAAAGCCCAAGTCAAACAACTCAGTACAAGTCGGCCCGCGTTTGTCAAAACGTTGTCGTTTTGGACAAAACGCAACTCAGCGAAAGAAGGATCTAGAAGACCTTCGGGAACAACTTCAAGATGAAGCTGCTGAGTAGATTCGACAAACGTACAAGACAGCAGCTGGCTAAGGAAAACTTCCAGACAAAGTATTTCTACTTTGGGTAAAGTTCAGATGACACAGTATGCTGTCCAGTTGACTTTACCATAAAAGGAGAAACATTCTGCTGAGCTGACCGAGAACAGAAGATACACAAATCTGATTGGCCGAGAGCTCTGAGCAAGTCAGGATGACAATGACAGGAAGCCGTTTCCCTCCAACGGTTATTTCGAAATTCGAAATGACCGATGCCCAGACGTCTCTATAAATAGAGTACCATCAGATGCTTCAACACTTACAGAACTTGATCAAGCCATTACGCTGACCAAATCTCTACGCAAAGTTCTGCAAGCAAAAAGCAAAGCAATCTTACACTACATTCAATATCTTTTGTGTAAAAGTCTAGAGTGATTATTTAATCATCTAAGGTGTCTTAGCAAATCATTGTTTAGGACAAACACTTATCATTTCTAGAGATTAGAAAGGAGAGGCTGAGTACTCGGTTATAGTACTCAGCAAGAGATTAGGATTGAGTAGAGGTATAGAGGAAGGTACTCTTGTTATACTCAGTTGCTAAGATTGTAAAAGGTTTGAGGCTCTACCTTTAAAGAGCTCAGTAGAGGATTTGAAATCTCGGAACGTGTTCCGGGGACAGGACGTAGGCTTAGAAGAAGCCGAACCTGGATAAATCTGCTGAGTAACGTATTTCTTACCTTAAACTCCTTATATATACTGCTTGCTTAAATAACCAAAACTAACCAAGTAAAAAGGTCAAGCTGAGTTGTGCGCATCGAACATCTGAGCTCAGGAATAGACTTTAAGTGCTATCTCCTGACTCAAGTCAAGAAACTGACCTAGTCACCAGTTGACTAAGCCAGTATCTTACTGATCACTCAGCGACGCTGTTAAAACCTTTTCTTTTAAGAAAAGAAGTTTGCCCAAACTTAACAAAAAGTTTAAATAGTTCCTAACCCCCCCTTGGAACTATACTTGCAACGTTATAAGGGACCAACAATATGACCTAGCCTCTTATGCCACACCATAACTTCACTATCATCATGAGCATTTAAAACTACATCTCGACAACCAAAAGAACCAGTATCAAGGTAATATAACCCTTGCTTCAAATTCCCAAGGGCAATTTTCTTCTTAAATTGATGGTCCTTTAAAACACAGCATACTCCTGAAAACTGGACTGAGATATCTTGATCTTGTAGCAACTTGCTCATAGACATCAGATTGTACTTGAAGTTTTTAACTAACAAAACATCTGTTAGTTTAAAAGCTGCATTAAAAACTTTGTCTCCTTTAAACATCACTAGCACAGCTTCTCCAGTTGGAAGATATATTTTCTTGGGTGCAATTTTGGTGACATTGCTCAATGACTTGTGATCAAAAGTCATATGTGTTGTTGCCCCGGAGACAATAATCCATTCACTGTTGCCAGTAGTATCAGATTGATAGGAATCATTACCTGCACAAGCTCCAGCAAATGCAGAAAATTCATGAGAGCTGTTACTCTCTTGAGACATCTTTTGCTTCCATGCTCTTTGAACCTCCTTCTGAATCATTTCCTGCATGTTTTCTGATTTATTTTGCTGCTCCACCTCTATACCAAACTCATCCATAGGCGAATTAAACTCAGATTGCTCTTGAGTGAAATTAGCTTGATGTGCCACTGGCCCCATAACTCTTTTGCCTTTGAACCACTCCGGATAACCTCGAATTCTAAAGCACTCTTGTTTCTCATGACCTCCCTTTCTACAATATGTGCAGAACTTATATGCCTTATTCTTTCCTCCATTTGAATTACCTCCTCTATTGACATTACTACCAGCAGTAACATTATAACCAGTAAAACCACCAGTATTAGAAGATCCTGCTCTATAATTGTTGCTATTATTTGAACACTGAAAATTATCAGATCTATTTCCTGGAGATCTGTTGCTCATAGTCATATTCACAAAATCACTTTGCACCGATTCAATCATACTGCGCTGCCTATCTATTTTGATCAACATAGAATAGGCCTTATTTATATCTGGTAATCGATCCATCAAAAGAATTTGATCCCTAACATGATCGAATTCAGTATTTAATCCAGATAAAAATTGCATAAGTTGTTCTTCTTCTAACAAATCCTGTGCAATTTTTCCAGATTCACCACAAGTACATACACGAGCAGGCTTCATCACAACATATTCATCCCACATTCTTTTCATTTTGCTAAAAAATTCGGTTAGAGACATACCTCCCTGAGTTAAACTGCAGATTTCTCTACGCAGGTGGAAAATCAAAGGGCCATTACTCTGGCCATACCTCAATGCCAATTCATCCCATAATCCTTTAGCCATTGGCCCGTACATGATTGTCTCTGCTATTTCCCTCGACAGAGCATTCAAAATCCATGAGTAAAACAGATCATCCGTCTCCTTCCATTTGATATACGCATCTGACTTCTTGTTCTCTAGAGCTTCATCTTTTAAGAATGAAACTAGATTTCCTCTTAGCATTTACTGCTAACAACATCGATCTCTTCCATGGAAGATAATTCCGTCCATTCAACACTACACTTACAAGTATCAATCCCGGATTATCTAGGTTTTGATTTTGATTCACATTCATTGTTTCTTCTTCGTTGTGATTCAGATCTGAGATTGAATAAGAATTTGAGAATTCTTGTTCGCTTTCTTCTTCTTGCTGTTCGCTTTCTTCTTCTCCTGTAATTTCTTCCTCTGTTTCTCTACTCTGAATATTTTCTACTACTTCAGAGTATGATCTTCTTCTTCGAGTCATCTGTCATCTTCTTTGCATTTCCAGATCTATCCATGATGCTCTGATACCATGATAAATTGAGAGAAAAATATTGAAGAAGGGAAGAAGATTGAATTCTTATTAACCAAACAAGTCACAACGATTACACTATATAGAGGAGGAAACAGACAAAAGAGCAATTGGCAAGCACGTGCCAGGTGCATGCTCATAACAATCAAAGGCAAATAACCACAAGGGTCCTTATACAAAATAAACTGAAATAACAAAATAACAACTAATCCTTCATAAATCAATCATTTTTTCATACAGATGATTTCGTCAAAATAGAGACGGAGGCAGTCCGGGAGGCTCCGGCCCCCCGACACCGGCGCTACCATGGAGTAATTAGGGAGGACTAAATATTAGCCCCCCAACCGCCGCCCTGCTTGATGAAGGTAGGGAACCCTACATCTCCTTCTAGGTGGAGAAGGAGATGTATTTGAAATACAGCCCAACCCACTTAGGCTGGGATGTTTTTTTTTTTATATAAATTTGACCCTCCTAAAACAATGTCGTTATGGGTTGGGGCCAAATTTGTAAAAAACAAACAATGATTAGGGAAATCCCCAATCCCTGTGCGCAAAGTGGCTTAAAAGCCACTTTGCAATTAGATCAGCAACTTCTTCACGAAGAAGTTGCTGATCTCCTCCCCCAAATTTCATTTTTCACATTTTTCTTTTCATTTTCCTCCACTTCCTTCTTCTACTTACTCTGGTCGGCCTCCATCACTATCATAGGTATGTAATTTCTTCCATGAAATTAGATTTATTTTAATTTAGGGTTTTTAATTTAGGGCTTTTAATTTATAATTTGTTGAATTAATTTAGTGATCTAAACTTCTTAGTTTAGGTTACTTTAATTTAAGGGTTTTGATTTAGAAATTTTAGTTTAGGGTTTTTAGTTTATGGAATTAATTTAGATTCTTTAGCTTAGGGGTTTTGATTTTGGGTTTTCAATTTAGGTTACTTTAATTTAAGGGTTTTGATTTTGGATTATTGATTTAGTGTTTTTAATTTGTAGAATTAATTTAGATTCTTTAATTTAGTGATTTTGATTTGAGGATTTAATTTAATGATTTTGATTTGTGCCATATATTGTTTTTTATTAATGTAGAACTACAAAAAAAAATGGACAAATTTGTTATCAGAAGAGAAACCCAAATGAATCATCCTCGGGTAGTAATCCGATTGAGCAAGATAGTGATAAAAGAGTTCGTGTTAAACCAGAAATATCAGATGAACTTATAGGTGATCCGGGAAAACACATACCAATTGATTTATATCCTGTTAATATGAGAGATTCAATGAGGAGACGATACTTGGCTAAAGGCCCTTCTCAACCTAGTGGTCCCGACTTCCTGATGTCTGATGTTGGTAAAGGTAATAGAAGGAAGTTTCAATATAAATGGTTTGAGAAGTTTCCTTGGTTAGAATATAGTGTATCTAAAGATGCTGCATTTGTTTACATTGTTATTTGTTTGCAAATGGTAACAAATTTGGGGATAATGTTTTTACACAAATTGGTTTTCAAAATTGGAAAAAAGCTTTATCAAGCTTTGTTGTGCATGAAGGAGGTACTTCTAGTTCACACCATTATGCTAAAAATTAAATTGATCAATACAAAAATCAAAGGGAGAATGTGGATCATATGTTAGTAACAAAATGTTCAGTACTGGAGGCTGAATATCGCATTAGGTTAACTGCAGTTGTACATGTTATTCGATATCTTTTAGAGGCAGGTGTGGCATTTCGGGGACATGATGAGTCGGAATCGTCAACACGACGGGGTAATTTTCTTTTACTAGTCAAATGGTATTGTATGCGAGATAAAGGTGTAAGGAAGGTAATGCAATCAAATGCTCCAAGTAACAATCAATTGAGTTTTCATACGATTCAAACGGAAATTATAGAAGCTTATGCTTTAGAGACTAAAAAAATTATTCTCAATGAGATTGGGAATAAATTCTTTACTGTTTTGATTGATGAGGCCAGAGATTGCTCAGTTAAGAAGTAGATGGCTGTGGTTTTGAGATTTGTAAATGATCATGGGGAAGTGATTGAACGGTTTCTTGGATTAGTGCATGTTCGTGAGACATCTGCTCAGTGTTTGAAAAAAGCGCTTGATGCATTCTTTGCTGTGAATAGATTATCAATTACGAGGGTTAGAGGTCAAGGGTATGATGGGGCTTCTAATTTCATGGATTAAAAGCACTCATTTTAAATGAAAACAAGCATGCACATTATATCCACTGTTATGCTCACCAACTTCAATTAGCTGTTGTTGCTGCTGCAAGGGATTGTCAACCGGTGAGTGACTTTTTTTTATTATGTTCCTATTATTGTGAATATTGTTGGTGTTTCATGTAAAAGAAATGATGCTCTTCTACAATTGCATCATGAGAAAGTAGCACAACAAATAGAAAACAATGAAATTTCTACAGGAAAGGGCAAGAATCAAGAAATAAATTTAGCTCGGCCAGGTGATACACATTGGGGTTTTCACTACAGAACGATAAATCATCTTTTTGACATGTGGGATTCGGTGATAGAAGTGCTTTCAGCAGTATCAAATGATGGTAATGATGCTAAAAGTCGAGGTAATGTTGATAGTTTGGTTAAGAAAATGTGGGATTTTGAATTTGTGTTGCTTGGAAAGTTGATGGGATTTCTATTGGGGCTTACAAATGTACTATCCCACTTCTTACAAGTTAAGAATCAATACATAGTTAGTGTTATGTGCATAATTAAAATGGTGAAAAATGGCTTGCAGGTATTTAGGGAAGATGGTTGGGTGAAGTTGTTAAAAGAAGTCACTGTACTATCCCATTCAATGTCGTGCTAGACAACTTATTGATGGATTTCAAAAGACTTATCTCCACCGTTATCGTATTGATATCTTCAATGAGGTACTTCATTTTATTTATGTTATCTAATAATATAATTATATTTTCTTGATGACATTAATCTTGATTATACTCTAAATTATTTTTAATTGTACATATGTTAGGCTGTTGATGCTATCATTTCAGAAATGGACAATCGTTTTGCAGAATCAACTTCTGAGTTACTTTTGTGCATATCATGTCTTGATCCTTCAAATTCATTTGCTAAGTTTGATCATGAGAGACTACTTCATCTTGCTAGGTTATATTAAGATGATTTTTCTAGTTGTGATATAACCGAGCTTGACCATCAACTTAGTCTTTACATTTATGATATGAGATCAAATGAAGCATTTTTTGGTCTTCATGATATTGGCGAGCTTGCCAAAAAGATGGTGGAGATGCGATACCATGAGTTTTTTCGTTTAATCTATCGACTTATAGAGTTGGCATTAGTCTTGCCAGTTTCAACATCTACTGTTGAAAGACGGATTTATGCAACCGGATGGGAGATGAATTTCTCACAAATTGCTTGTTGTGCTACATTGAGAATATTACTTTTAACAGTGTTGAAGATGAAGCCATTTTACAATATTTTTAAAATTCGGGGTCTCGAAGAATAAGTTTGCCACCTATCGAGAGCGCGTCCGTTGTTAAAAAATAGGTACATTTTCCGGTAATATAGTATATGTAACAAGTACTTTTAAGCATTTATTTATCAATACAATTAAAATTTTGTATAATTTGATTTTACTTTTTTATATATGCAAGATTTTTTTTTACCTTGGGCTAAAATTAGCCCCCTTATTCAGAAATCCTGGATCCACCACTACGTCAGATATGAGAATTATTTTCAAACAAAATGAGTACTTTATATATGGTTTTATGTTTCAATTTATTCTTTCTTATGTTATTTTCTATTTTCAATAAACTTTTAATAATATTTTCTTAAATTTGTTCTTATGGTAAGAAAAATATAATATTAATGTAAAAATTCTAATTAAGCTATAAAAATTTAAGAACATAGATAAATTTAAGAACATAGATAAATTTTGCATGGAAACTAGTAATTTAAAAGAGAGGTATTAAATGTAAGTTATAGCCATTTAAATAATTTAATTATTAAAAACTTTAAACGACGTACAAAATAAACAATAGAAACAATAATAATTATACTCAACTCTTGGTTTGGAAACGTAAAACATCATCCTTGAGATTTTAAATTATGTAAATAAACACACATAGTTCTAGTGGATTACTATATCTAGCACTTAGCCTCAGGAAAAGACTGAAATACTTTTTTTTATCAAATTTTAAAATTCTCAAATCCTCTCAAATAACCTAAACTCTCTTTAATCAAATCCGGACTAATTTATTAACAAAAAACTTGGATCGAGGGAGGGACGACAAAGGAAATGGACTTATGGTACGTATTTTTGACTAATTTGGATGCTTTTGGTATGTATTTTCGACTGATTTGGATGCTTTTCAAACGTATTTGTGAATCGTTTTACTATTTTTTGAATTCAGGTTTTGCGACACCGGGGGCACGGCTATCACGCCGCCACCTTTGGTGCGGCGTATGAACATCACGCCTCACCATCGGTGCGGGCGTGATAGCCGTGCGCCTCACCATAGGCAACTGTTGAGCGATTTCCGCAAGTGCACGGTATACGCTTGTAGTAATAAAAGATATCGATCACACAGGGAACGTTTTTAACAAAACTTATCTACAATCGGTTAAATTTACTTTAAGGTTTATAATATGGGAAAATCGTTTAATCGGTTTTGGTTTTGAAATTTCTAGAATGAGAATTAGGTTAGATTATGAAAACGTTAGAAAATATTCTGATTTAAGAATGAATTTGCAAGATAGGAACTTTTAGTACTTTTTAGAAAAGTAAACAGATGTATTTGTTTGCATTAAGCAAAGAAAACAACTTTAAACTTTGTACGAATTATAAAGATGAAATAAATGACGGAACCTCTAATTAATTGGCTTTGAACATGACAAAACCCTTTCGGGATAGTTGCCCTTAATCAAATTAAAACTCTTTCGAGATAATAATTTGCCTAAGTGTTCAACAAAGTTTCCTTGTAAAGATTTTGAATTAAATACGTTTTAATGAAAACACCAGCAGTCACTTTAGTGGATTGGTTACCATAAGTGCTGCATAAAAATCTATCGAATAGAACGGACTTTATTAGATGAAATATAAATTGATACAAGTTTACAGAGAACATGGAGCATGGAAACATTCGACGACTTGCAAGTGAACGGGTTGTCAATCCTTTCCTTGGGTTTCGTTAGAGTTTGTCAGGCTCAGGGGCGGATCCTCTACTCAATCTTCTCGTTGAATCTTCGTAATAGAGACTGGGTCGGTCTACTACCAAAATGAAAACTAAACTGGAACAATGTCTAAACGCTACTAAACTTGTTATTATTGAATAAACAATGTGTGTACAGCATATTGCTTTTTTACAGAATCGAAATCTAACTTCTGAATCACTTGATTCGGAATTTCTGCATAAATTCTATACTAATCTCTTTTTTCTACATATCTTCAACTCTCCATCAACTCTTTATTTATAGATGTTGAAGAGTCTTGATTGAAGTGTCGTGTCCGTTGTGAAGGATCGTGTCCGTTGCGAAAGGACGTCTTTATCCACCCGAACGATCGCGTTTCGTCGAAAACGAAAGTGTGTAACTAGGCTTCTAAAATCTCCTGCTCGTACCGAGAATATTAAATTCTCTACCGAGAATGGGGGAACATCAATTGGTCTTCAAACAAAGGAAGGAAAAGCTGGGGAACGTGTGTCGCGACCGAGAATTTGGGGGCCGCGGTCGCGGCACGGAATGTTTTTTGGTTCTTCTGCTTTCGTTCGCGTCCTCGATTTGGCGTTATTAATTTCTGTCGTCTTCGACTCCTTTTGTAGGGTTTTTCTTCTGTTTTCGAGCTCTTTTCGTTCCTATTTGGATTTTACCAAATATTTATGTACCTTACAAGAAAGAAACATATTCGAGAGTAAAAGCTTCCTAAACAGTTATAAATAGCATAAATTCGTAGCAATATTGATGTAATTATTGATGATATTTTAGGTATATTTTGGGCTTAACAAATCTCCACACTTAATCTTTTGCTAGTCCCGAGCAAAATTTCACTGAATTTATTCTTTAACTAATCTCTTTATAAAAATAAAACATATATCTCTGTATTACCTTTTGAATTAGTTAAGCCGAAAAGACTTACTTCGCATGGCAAATTTATACGCAAAACATTAAACTAACTGAGTATAATATACGATATATCATTCGTCTTGTATTTCCAATTTTGAATTGAAGCATTCGGGATGATATAAGCACGCATGTTATTGAGTCTTTCGTCTCAAGGCATTTCAAAGCACAAAATTTCTTTTCCCAAACCTAAACTAATATATGAAATATATTAAATTAAATAAGTATTTAGGATTAATTATTTGCTTAGTTACGCCCGAGATAAGGGTGGTCTTGATCGTAACTTTATACGTATTTTATTGCTTAGTGTTCGATTAAGAGGTACCGACCATGCCATGGGTGGACGCAATCGTTACTTTAAACTTAAACACGCTTATTATTTTTTGCTTTAAACGTTCCTTCCATACCTCGATTGTGATAAGGGTGGTCGCAACCGTGGCCAAAAGTAAACGGTACTTAATTTTCTTCCCTTTCATACCTCAATTGTGATAGGGTTGGTCTCAATCGTGGCCAAAAGTTAAGAATTCAACTAATTGATTAATTAATATGAATTATAAATTGAATTGTAAATTGGGAAAAAGAAAGATAGCACATTCATCCTATATTGATTTAAAATTCAACATGTATTATGGCTAAAGTTTCCTTAAAAACTTCAATTGGTGTTAATGTAAGACAAAATCAAACCGAGCTAAAATTGTTAGTTCAATTTAATGCCTGTAAACCTAATTGAAAACTTAAAATAAGATTTATTGTATCATGAATTGCATGATATAAAATAGAGATTGAATAAAGAATTTTTTTATCTTAAATACATTCACTCGAGACAATTTTACTTAAAATCGTATCGGAGATTTGTGAAAAATTTAAAAAATATTACCCGTATAGAAATATTATTTCTAACAATAATGATAACCTAAACAAATAATCATATTAACTTATGGTTAATTTATAAATATATGAAAATGTGTTGCAATATATTAGTGTTGCATTTGCATAAAAATTAATATTCGTTGCATTTTTTTTCGTTTTGCAAAATAATATCTTCGTTGCATTTATTCGTATACGTATAGAAATTGATATATGTATGTCTCCTCCCACACTTAAATTGGACCATGTCCTCATTGGTGCAAAAATAATGGAGAAAACATAAAAAAATAAATACGAAATAAGGCATACGAAACAAAGATTGAAATAGTAGGAAATTAAACATTCAACATAAAATTAAAAAGAGAAAATGTACCAAACATATGAAAAATAAAATTGTACCAAATTATAACAAGATAATAAAAAATAAAATGAAAGAAAACAACCTATTCTTGAGGCGGGGAATCCGGAGGTGTAGGTGAAGTCTCCACATTTCGGCGTCGGAAAAAGGAAAGCATCCGATGCCGAGTCGATCTATGCTCACGCCTCAAAAGGTTGAGGTTGTCATTCATCACCATATTATTTTCTACCAAATCATCAATTCTTAAGTTCATTTGACGATTGTTGGAATTGATTTGGTCCAAAATTCTCCGCAAATCCACCGGATCATCCGCTTGAGGTGCTTGGGGTTGTGGTTGAGCTTGAGGTTCATTTTCCTCTCCTACCGCCTCTCTGCCGCCTTCGGTACCTGCAAATTGAGAACTTGAAGCGCCACCACCCATAGTGCCACGAAGGTGGGCAATACGGGAGGCATACAAAATAAAGACGGGGGGACCTTGTGGAAGCAATAAATGAGCTCGCTCAAGAGCTGAGATATCCAAAAGTGGAACATACCCACGGTAGGTGGACATGTCAAAATCAGCCAATTCACCCCGAGCTCCCAACACAATAGCGGTGATAAAATTACAAAGAGGGATCTGAATGGTAGTAGCCCTCGAAGCACGGAACAAATTATCGAACATCATGCCATTGCTATCAATCCTCAAACCTTTAAACAAGCTATCCAAAACATATAAATCCCGAACCCGAACCTTGGAACTCTCCACACGACCAAACAAGGAGAAACTCAGAAATTTGTGAAAGAAGAACACACAATTGTCCTTAATCAACTTGCTTGAAGTGTTCTTGGAATTAAAATAGTCTTGGTCCGAAAGAGTTTGCCAAACCGCATCATTATCAAAATCTTTAGGCTTATCATAAAAATTAGAGGTAGGGAAACCAAACATATTTCCCATTGCATCATAATCAATGGTGTATGTGATACCATTATTCCTAAAAGAGATTGAGGTTTTCTTCTTATTCATGGTCAAAGTGACCAAAAATTCCACCACATATTCATTAATACGCGGAAAACGCATATTAACGAATTCTTGCCAACCCAACGCCTCAATAAAAGCATCAATTCGAGTAGAGAAATTCAATGTTCTTACCGAATGGAAGTCTAAGAAGTGCATATCCACAAATTGGCGGTCAGCTTGTGAAAAATGTTTGAAACGAACGGCTTCCTCCTCCGAAGCGATGTCAAAATAAGCTCCACATTGAACCCGAAGGCGATTAGTTTCCGTAACAGCGGGCTTGTTACCAACACGCTTAGTCCTAACCATGGTGATGGTGTTTAGTGTTTTTAGGGTTTGAGAAAAAGAAGAAGAAGAAAAAGGAATTGAGAGAAAGAGTAAAGCTTGAAGATGAGTTTGGGGGTTGGAATATGGAAGTGATGGAAATAGAAAAGAGGATAGAAATTGGAGTGAATAGATTGGGAAGAGTAAAAGTAGGTTTTTGGGGAAGAGTTTGGAGTAAGGGATTGGGTAAAAATAGAGGTGATGTGAGGTTTGTGTAAGAGGTAGGGTTATATAGGGTGATTAGGTGATTGTATAGGTAGAATAGGAATAGGAATAGGCAAAAATATTGACAAAATCGGAATCAAAAGGGCATAAATTACGCGTGTCGCGACCGCGAATAGCAAAGCCGCGGCCGCGACACGCGATTTTCAGGGAATTTTGCCCCTGAAATTCGTCCATTGTTGCTGCTCATACCGAGAATTATTAATTCTCGGTAGAGAATTGGTCAAAATGGCCTATTTGGGTGCCTATTGACATGGTTTGTGCAATTTTGTTGATGATTTGGTTCATGAACTTAATATAAAGTGTTCATGCACTTAAAAACTAAAATAAATGACATTAATTGCAAGAAAAACCAAAGGTTTAACCTTAATAAATTGAATTAAAGTGTAATAAATTGGTTTATGAATAATTAATGAAACTTAAATGTCATTGATGCATATAAGTTAAGAGAATCATATTAAGTGCATAATAAGTGCATATAAATATATATTAATTATAGGAATTTAGTCAATTGAATGAATTAATGTTTTAAACTCAATGAATGAAGTTTGTGAAAATTGGATTAAGTGTGAATATATGTGTTAATTAAGAAAACCATGATTTGTTCAATATTATAGATTTTATATAGATTTAACCATGATTATATAAGAAATGTAATCAAACATATATCTAACCTTTGTAAAATTAATAAATGAACTAAAATAAAATAGAACTTTATTGAATAAAACAAAAATTATAAAAACAAGGCTTAATAGGCACCCAGCCCCCTAAACTTGTAACTTTTTTTCACCTGACCCCCTCAACTTAGGGGACAACCTCTCAACCCCCTTAACTCTCCAAAAACATCACATACAACCCCTTAAACTTGCAACTTTTTTTCACCTGACCCTCTCAACTTAGGGGACAACCCCTCAACCCCTTCAACTCTCTAAAAACATCACATATATCCCCTTAACGCCTACGTGGCTCTGACATGGAATAAGTTTGGATTGCACTCATTAGAAAGCGCGTGAAGGTTGGCTTTAGAAACTTAAACGGTAAAGAAATCCCCTTTCTTCTTAAATCCCTAACGTTCTTCTTCTCAGAAATCCTTCCTTCCTCTTTTCCGATTCCTTCGATTCACCTCTTTTCTGTCTCCGATCGGTCTCCGATTCTAGTTCAACAGTAAGTATTCATCTCCTTTATTCCTCCTCTACCTTCTTCTGGTTTGCCTCTTTCTTCTTCCGAGACAATTCTTTTTTTTTGTCAATTAGGTTAGGGCTTGTGTTGTTCTTGAAACCGATTTCATGGTGGGTACTCATGAATCATGTTTTTATGGTGAATATGTTGTACTTAAGGTTTCATGGAAACCTGCAAATCAAGGAAGAAGACTCTATGGATGCCCACATTATGGGGTAATTTACTGGATTTACATGGAAAAATTTAAGAAAAAAATGACACGTGGCATTGGTGTGGTCAACAGTCAAGCGCGTTTTCTACACGGCTCAATATTTTGACCGGATATAGGGATGTAAGGGGATGTATGTGATGTTTTTGGAGAGTTAAGGGGGTTGAGAGGTTGTCCCCTAAGTTGAGGGGGGCAGGTGAAAAAATGTTACAAGTTTAAGGGGTTGTATGTGATGTTTTTGGAGAGTTAAGGGGGTTGAGAGGTTGTCCCCTAAGTTGAGGGGGCCAGATGAAAAAAAGTTACAAGTTTAGGGGGTTGGGTGCCTATTAAGCCTAAAAACAAAGAATGAAACCAAATAATACAAAAACACACAAATATTTACAAAAAGAAAAATAACTATAAACCTAAACTATTCTATATACTCATCCCTATCAAGTGGGATATTTTTGGCCTTAATACGATCAATTTGAAACTGCATGAAAGTTTCACGTTCCGGTGCAGACAGAAAGTGAGGCCCTGCTCGAAAGACACGTTTTACAAGTCCTTCGTGCTCGAGAAACTCATAGTCAATTATCGGGAAGAATTCATCATCACTCCAGGGAACATCAATGGTACCCTTTGTACCGAGAATTATTCCACAGATTATATTGCCGAACCCAATCTTCTTATCCTTGGATCGAGAAGCGGCGACAAGACCCTCCATCAGAATCTTTGAAGAATCTACTGCATTTCCCTGGAATATATCTCTAAGGACATAAAGATCTGTGTCACGGACCACACTACTGAATGTGCGACCGAATAAACTGTGACACAGGAATTTGTGCAGATACAGCATGGAGTTGGAGCGAAAAGAGTGATTATAGGCGAGTTTTGAATTGAATCGCCAGAATCCAGTGAGCATTCTCCAAATGTCCGAGGATGTCATGTCTCGTCCAGGATGACGTTTGATTGTATCCCTCGGGGGAAAACCAAACCAAGCATGCAACTCAGGATAGCCGAAAGTAAAGATTTCGCCTTCCCGATGAAAACTGAGACGTACTCGTCGTTTATTAGTGAAACGCACGGTATAGAAGAATTCGAGTATCCAGTCGCCTATTATTGGAAATCGCATTTGGGCGAATTTTATCCACCTTAGGCGTTCCATATAGCGGCTCATGTCATCAGTAATGCCTAATTGGCTGTTAAGAAATTCATCCATATACAACATTCCGGTGAAGAATTTGTAACGGTGATTCCAATAACGTCTACCTTCATCGTGATTGAAGATAGGAAAAGGCGCCCCATATCGCTTGGATAAGTCTGGGCGTTTGTTGCTTGAGGCAGCATTGTACCTTGAAGGTTTGTATTTGGTAGGCATGGTGGTGGTTTGAAGGAAACAAAGTTTCTGTTACTAAATGAAAAATGGTGTTTTGAAGAAATCAGAGGTCTGATAAAGATGAAAAGAATTGTAACAGAACTTGAATCCTCTAGGATTAATTTATAAGAGTTTTAGATGAAAAGAGGTGATGTTTTAATCATGAAAAGGTATAAAATGACACCTTTCGGGAATGAAGAAACTTAAGGTTTCAGTTGTCAAGAGGTTTGTCGAAAGGTTTAGGTTGGTTCAGACCTGAGTGTGCAGGAATTTCGTGTGTCGCGATCGAGAATTCCGAATTCGCGGTCGCGACACGCTGATTTCCTTGCGGAAATCAGGCGTCGTAAGCCATGTCCTGATTCACGGTAGAGAATTTATTATTCTCGGTAAGTTCAGAGAAAATCTAACCTATTTGGACAAATCTGAAAAATAGAATTCTCGGCAGAGAATTCCAAATTTTCGGCAGAGAATTGCCTGAAACTTAAATTTCAATCTAATTTCCAAAAATTAATTCTAAAATCATGAAATAAACATATTTTATGCATATAAATCATAACATAAAGTTATCTAATCACAAAAAATTGCATGTGGAAAAATAAAAATAAAAATAAAATAAAATAAAAATAAAATAAAATAAAAAAAATAAAATAAAATAAAATGAAATGAACAAAAATATAAAAAGAAATAAAACAAAATAGACTGTGATCGAAAAACTGAGTGATTTATACGTCAGAAAATCTTGTTACGAACGGAATTTCTATTTGTGAAATATTTTCGTAATAGATTTTACATCGATTACCATTAACTTTGAAACGAATTCGGTTTGGACCTTCCAGTTCTAAAGAACCATAATCGAATGTTTTGACGACTAAATATGGTCCTATCCATCTGGACTTAAGTTTTCCTGGAAATAAACGAAGTCGTGAATTAAATAACAACACTTTATCCCCAACATTAAAGTGTTTGACTTTAATTTTGGCATCGTGCCATTTTTTCACTTTTTCTTTATAAATTTTTGCATTTTCGTAAGATAGATGGCGTAACTCATCTAACTCGTTTAAATCGAGCAAACATTTCTTACCTGCTTGTCGTAAATCAAAGTTAAGTTCCCTAATAGCCCAATAGGCTTTATGTTCTAATTCGACAGGCAAATGACATGCCTTTCCATACACTAAGCGGTATGGAGTCATTCCTATTGGTGTTTTAAATGCAGTACGGTATGCCCATAACGCATTATTTAGTTTACAAGACCAATCTTTTCTTGAGGATGAAACTGTTTTCTCTAGAATCCATTTGAGTTCTCTATTTGATATCTCCGCCTGACCATTTGACTGAGGATGGTATGGCGTTGATACGCGGTGGCGTACTCCATATTTTTTCATAAGCGTTTCAAAACTTCGGTTTATAAAATGAGCACCACCATCACTAACGATGACTCTTGGACAACCAAATCTACAAAATATATCGTCAAGAAAATTAACGACAACTTTAGAATCGCTCGTCGGGGTTGCAATTGCTTCAACCCACTTTGAAACATAATCAACGGCAACTAATATGTAAGTTTTACCAAAAGAAGGGGGAAAAGGTCCCATGAAATCTATTCCCCACATATCGAAGACTTCAACTTCTAATATGGTTGTGAGGGGCATCTCATCTTTCCTTCCTAGATTTCCTGTTCTTTGGCACTTATCACAACGAGTAATAAATGAACGGACGTCTTTAAACATCGTAGGCCAAAAGAAACCACATTCAAATATTCTAGCTGCTGTTTTGGTAGCTCCATTATGTCCTCCATAAGAGCTAGAATGGCATTCCGACATTATGGATTCATATTCATTTTCACCAACGCATCTCCTAATTATCCCGTCACCATAAGTTTTGAACAAAAAAGGATCTTCCCAAAAGTACTGTTTAATGTCGAAGAAAAATTTCTTCTTTTGTTGGAAATTTAATCCTTCCGGAACAATATTGGCTGCAAGATAATTAGCAATATCTGCATACCAGGGTGACATGACGCTTTTCATTTGATAGAGATGTTCATCAGGGAAATCATCTCGTATACCGTTAGTTTCACCTATGGGACCGTTCTCATCTTCAAGTCTCGATAGATGATCAGCGACAAGGTTTTCTACTCCCTTTTTGTCTTTTATTTCTATATCAAATTCTTGTAACAATAAAACCCATCTAATTAGACGTGGTTTTGCATCCTTTTTAGCAAATAAATATCTTAATGCTGCATGATCAGTGTAAATAATAACTTTCGAACCTAACAAGTATGACCTAAACTTATCACATGCAAAAACTACAGCTAACATTTCTTTCTCAGTTGTGGTGTAGTTTAATTGTGCACCGGAAAGTGTGTGACTTGCATAATAAATGACATGAAGTTTCTTATCCTTCCTTTGTCCTAAAACACATCCGACAGCTAAGTCACTTGCATCACACATAATTTCAAATGGTAAATCCCAATCGGGTTTAGCAATAACAGGTGCACTGACTAAAGCTGTTTTTAATGTTTCGAAAGCTTTAACGCAATCTTCATTAAAATCAAAGGTAGAATCTTTCATGAGTAGATTAGTGAGTAGTTTGGAAATTACAGAAAAATTCTTGATAAATCTTCTGTAAAAACCGGCATGTCCTAAAAATGATCTTACTCCCTTAACAGTAGTTGGAGGGGGTAGTTTCTCTATTACTGAGGTTTTTGCTCTATCTACTTCTAATCCTTTTTCAGATATTTTGTGACCTAAAACAATTCCTTCGTCAACCATGAAATGACATTTTTCCCAGTTTAATACCAAATTTGTTTCTTCACACCTAGACAAAACTTTATCCAAGTTTTCTAGGCACGAATCAAAAGAATCTCCATAAACTGAAAAATCGTCCATAAAAACTTCCATGATATCTTCAATGAAATCATTAAAAATTGCAGTCATACAACGTTGAAATGTTGCAGGTGCGTTACATAGACCAAAGGGCATTCTCCTATATGCAAATGTTCCGTAAGGACATGTGAAGGTTGTTTTATCTTGGTCATCCGGGTAAATGTATATTTGAAAGAATCCGGAGTAACCATCTAGAAAACAGTAGAAAGCGTGACCAGCTATCCTTTCGATCATTTGATCAATGAAAGGAAGAGGAAAATGATCTTTCCTAGTTGCTTTATTTAAATTTCTATAATCTATACAAACCCTCCAACCAGTGGTGGTTCGTGTAGGTATTAATTCACCTTCTTCATTCCTTACAATAGTTATGCCTCCCTTTTTAGGTACACAATGGATTGGACTAACCCATTCACTATCCGAGATAGGGTAGATGATTCCATTGTCCAGAAGTTTAGTAATCTCATTTTTTACTACTTCTTTCATATTCGGATTTAGGCGTCTTTGCCTATCCGCTTTAGGTGGCTTATCTTCTTCTAAGTGAATTCTGTGCATTACGATGCTCGGATTAATACCTTTTAAGTCTGAAATTTGCCAACCCATACTTCCTATCCTATTTCTAACAACTTCTTTCAATTTCTCTTCTTGGACTTGTGTTAATTTGTTAGAGATAATAATAGGTAGAGAATCGCCTTCGCCTAAGAAAGCGTACCTCAAATGACTTGGTAATTCTTTAAGTTCTAATTTAGGTGGAACTATAATTGAAGGTGGAACTGGTCCATCTTCTCGAATCAAAGGTTCTGGGTCCTTATCTTCTAGTTCCTCACTCATTATAGGTTCTATTATTTCTTCTTTTTGAACAATGTCATTTACACATTCTTCAATTAAATCAAGTTTCATACAAGCGAAATCCTCCATAGGATATTTCATCGCTTGATTCATATCAAACTCAATCTTATCATCTCCTATTCTTAAAACTACTTTCCCTTCCGACACATCAACTAGAGCATGTCCCGTGTTCATGAACGGTCTACCAAAGATTAACGGACAATTTACGTCATAAGCAAAATCTAAAATAACGAAATCGGTAGGAAAAATAAATTTGTCAACTTTAACTAAAACATCCTCAATTATACCGTATGGTCTTTTAGTGGTTTGATCCGCTAATTGCAAAACCATATTGGTACGTTTGATGTCTTCTTCTAAGCCTAACTTATTAAAAATAGATAATGGCATCAAGTTAATGCTTGCTCCTAAATCACAGAGACAACTGGGAAATTCAATATCTCCCAATTTACACGGAATGGTAAAACATCCGAGATCCTTGAGTTTTATGGGCAAATTACTTGACACAATTGAACTACAATCTTCAGTTAGTGAAATGGATGAAATTCCTTCCCAACTGATTTTCTTTGAAATTAAATCTTTGAGGAATTTACCATAATTGGGAATTTGCGTAATCGCATCCATAAACGTTAAATTAATATGCAAATTCTTAAGTTTGTCTAAAAATGTTAAAAGTTGTTTGTCATAGTCCTTATTGCGGACTTTGTGTGGAAAAGGTGGTTTGGGTACAAAAAGTTTTTATACTAGAGTCAATTGGTGCATCCTTTTGTTTTAATGTATCTTCTTTGGGCTTCGATAAATCAGTTCCAGGTAAGGTCGAATTTCCGGGCATTTCCGGGCTTGAGTAATTTTTCCCTTAACGAAGAGTGATAGCCTTAACATGCTCTTTCGGATTTTCTTCCGTATGGCTTGGAAGACTTCCCTCTTTGCGGGATGGAATTGATTTAGCGAGTTGTCCAATTTGAATCTCCAAATTATGGATGCTAGATGATTGGTTTTTAATAAGCTGATCGAATTTATTCTCGATCCGTTTAAAACCATCGTCGTGATTACTTATTTTTCCGCTCATAGCATCAATAAATTTGTCGATTTTAGAAGATAAAGTGCTAATCGTATCTCTTGATTGATTTTGATAATTAGTAGTACGATTTTGATTAGCATTAGCATTATTATTATCTCTCCAATTAAAGTTAGGATGATTTCTCCATCCAGGATTATATGTATTGGAATAAGGGTTATTATTTTGGTTTTGCCCTTGGACAAAATTTACCTGTTCAATTTCGCTCATACCTTCGTAGTCCATATCCGTTTGGATTGGCTTACCATTAGAATCACACGGTGCCATAAACCTATCAATTTTGTGCGATAAGGCAGAAAATTGGGCTTGCAACATCGCTACTGGATCAAGATTCACTATACCTTTAACTGATGATGTTGTTGAGGATGATGGTTTCGCTAATGGTACGTGTCCACGTTCCGCGGGCCACATACAGCTGTTGATTGCCATTTCCTCCAAAAGTTCTCTTGCTTGGGCAGATGTTTTCTTCATGAATAACCCTCCAGACATAGCGTCCAATGAACCTCTAGTTGTAGTTCTTTAAAACGTTCCCAAGCCTCATAAAGAGTTTCATTATCATTTTGAGAAAAAGATGTTAACTCTTTAATGACTCTTGCGGTTTTTGCTAAAGGAAAATTTTTTGATAAAAATGCTTGGGCTAATTGCTCCCAAGTCTCAATTGATGCGGCTGGCATAGAAGTTAACCATTCTTTGGCTCGATCCTTCAAAGTAAAAGGAAAAAGGCGAAGTTTGATTGCTTCTGCAGTTACATCAGTAATTTTAAAAGTGTCACAAATTTCTAAGAAATTTGTCAAATGGGTATTAGGATTTTCGTTAGGTAACCCGTAAAACGTTACATTATTTTGCAACATATTAAGCAACGCATGCTTAATTTCAAAATGATGTGCATTAATTTGGGGTCTAACTATACTGTTTGTTACACCGGCCACTCCTGGCCTAGCGTAATCTATAAGTGTGGCCATAACTTCTGGCTCGGTAATTTTAGTTTTTCTTGGGGTTTTGTTTTTGTTTTTCTTTTCTTTCTTGTTCTTTTTAAGAGTTCTTTCAATTTCTGGGTCAATAGGATCTGGTGACGTGCCTGAACTTCGAGAACTGCGCATGAACTTGAAATTTCGCACGAACCGAAACTACCTACAAAACAGAATTTGAAAAATAAATATGTTAGTAATTGAAAATAAATAAAATATAAAAGTTTGAATAAGTATGAATAAACCTAGATTCGTAATAAAACACGAAAAATTTAAAATTTTGTCAAAAATTTTGGCGTTCCCCGGCAACGGCGCCAAAAACTTATTGAGCGATTTCCGCAAGTGCACGGTATACGCTTGTAGTAATAAAAGATATCGATCCCACAGGGAACGTTTTTTAACAAAACTTATCTACAATCGGTTAAATTTACTTTAAGGTTTATAATATGGGAAAATCGTTTAATCGGTTTTGGTTTTGAAATTTCTAGAATGAGAATTAGGTTAGATTATGAAAACGTTAGAAAATATTCTGATTTAAGAATGAATTTGCAAGATAGGAACTTTTAGTACTTTTTAGAAAAGTAAACAGATGTATTTGTTTGCATTAAGCAAAGAAAACAACTTTAAACTTTGTACGAATTATAAAGATGAAATAAATGACAGAACCTCTAATTAATTGGCTTTGAACATGACAAAACCCTTTCGGGATAGTTGCCCTTAATCAAATTAAAACTCTTTCGAGATAATAATTTGCCTAAGTGTTCAACAAAGTTTCCTTGTAAAGATTTTGAATTAAATACATTTTAATGAAAACACCAGCAGTCACTTTAGTGGATTGGTTACCATAAGTGCTGCATAAAAATCTATCGAATAGAACGGACTTTATTAGATGAAATATAAATTGATACAAGTTTACAGAGAACATGGAGCATGGAAACATTCGACGACTTGCAAGTGAACGGGTTGTCAATCCTTTCCTTGGGTTTCGTTAGAGTTTGTCAGGCTCAGGGGCGGATCCTCTACTCAATCTTCTCGTTGAATCTTCGTAATAGAGACTGGGTCGGTCTACTACCAAAATGAAAACTAAACTGGAACAATGTCTAAACGCTACTAAACTTGTTATTATTGAATAAACAATGTGTGTACAACATATTGCTTTTTTACAGAATCGAAATCTAACTTATGAATCACTTGATTCGGAATTTCTGCATAAATTCTATACTAATCTCTTTTTTCTACATATCTTCAACTCTCCATCAACTCTTTATTTATAGATGTTGAAGAGTCTTGATTGAAGTGTCGTGTCCGTTGTGAATGATCGTGTCCGTTGCGAAAGGACGTCTTTATCCACCCGAACGATCGCGTTTCGTCGAAAACGAAAGTGTGTAACTAGGCTTCTAAAATCTCCTGCTCGTACCGAGAATATTAAATTCTCTACCGAGAATGGGGGAACATCAATTGTTCTTCAAACGAAGGAAGGAAAAGCTGGGGAACGCGTGTCGCGATCGAGAATTTGGGGGCCGCGGTCGCGGCACGGAACGTTTTTTGGTTCTTCTGCTTTCGTTCGCGTCCTCGATTTGACGTTATTAATTTCTGTCGTCTTCGACTCCTTTTGTAGGGTTTTTCTTCTGTTTTCGAGCTCTTTTCGTTCCTATTTGGATTTTACCAAATATTTATGTACCTTACAAGAAAGAAACATATTCGAGAGTAAAAGCTTCCTAAACAGTTATAAATAGCATAAATTCGTAGCAATATTGATGTAATTATTGATGATATTTTAGGTATATTTTGGGCTTAACAGCGACGGCGTGATGTTCATACGCCGTTACCTATGGTGAGGCGTGATAGCATCACACCCTCACCTGTGTGAGGGCGTGATGCCCATACTCATGTGTAGCCGAATCCGGTTTATTTTTTTTAGTTAATTTAATTTAGTTAAATTTTGTTATTTTTATTTTATTAATTTTAGTGCAATTTTTATTTTATTAATTTTAGGTTGTTTAATTTAGTTTCACTAAATTTTTATTTTGTTTAATTTAGTTCAACTAAATTTTTATTTTGTTAATTTTAGTTAAATTTTTATTTTTTTAATTTTATTTTGTATAATTTAGTTTAGTTAAATTTTTATTTTGTTAAATTTAGTTAAATAGTGTGGTCAATACGTGTAGATGGAGGGGGAGAGTGTAGCTGGGAAATCTATCCCGTCAGCAGCGAGGCAGCTAGATATGGATGCCGAGGATACACCACGTCATACGAGAAGGCGTGGTGTTGATATATAAGGCCGTAGACGGAGAGCGAATGAGACGTAGCAGTTACGGACAGCTCAAATAGATCAGCATGTGTTGGATCAGCCCGAGTTGGGGGGGAGAGGAGGCGGATGAGTTAGGAGACCGAGATCCTGGACTTGACGTTGTCAATGACTATATTCAGGAATTAGCCGAGGCGCAACAACGGCAGGGATCTGATGATGATGATGATGATGATGAGGATGTGCAGCTGGCCCATGGCTCGAGCAGACATCGCAGGGATGGTCGATTTGCTAGTACATGTATTATAATAGTTTAATTTTATTTAAATTTAGTATTAGTTATAGTATAGTATTATTTATAGTATAATATTATTTAAAATTGAGTATTATTTTTAGTTTAGTTTAGTATTATTTAAAATTTAGTATTATTTATAGTTTAATATTATTTATAATTTAGTATTATTCATAGTATAATATTATTTTAAATTTAGTATTGTTTATAGTTTACTATTATTTAAAATTTAGTATTATTTATTTTAGGGACCAGAAAACGGTCAAAGTTATTGAGGACTGTAGTTGGATTGTTTCGAGGCCAGTGGAGGGTGGCCCCAGTGATGGTTCCTTGATTCATAGTTTTTTAGGACACGTTGCCTCACGGATGTTGGAAGGGTATCATCGATCTTATCTTACGTGCTACAACATATTATTAGCATGTGGCACATTGGAGCGATGGTATCAGGGTACGATACCTGAGGTAAAAATAATTTGCTCAATAAATTATTTTACTTATTATTTTTAACCCTAACCCTCAAAAGCATTCAGTAATTGTATATGTGTCATGTTTACAGCCGAGGGCTATGGTAGAGAGGACTGGGTTGTCTCACCTCACATCCACCATGTTCAAGAACTTGGATGCGCCTCTGATATCTGCGTTCGTGGAGCGGTGGCAGCCCGATACGAACTCCTTTCACATCCCGTTCGGGGAGGTGACTATTCTTCTGCACGATGTATGGCAGATTCTACGTATTCCGGTGCACGGTCAAATGATCTCCGATACATGCAGTGCTGAGCAGCTGTAGGCCATGTGTATGATCATGTTTGGGGTCACTCAGCAGGAGTTGCTATCACCGGCGGTGCATTAATAGAGTGGTGGCTGTGTTTATGCTGATACTTTGGAGAGACTTACCTAGTAGGGGGGTCAGGATGACAGGACTTGAGCCACAACGTGGATATGGCTTCTGTTAGGATCCACCTTATTTATCGACAAGAGTGGTGATAGGATCAGGTCGTCCCATCTCCAGGAGGTCCACGCCGGTGTTAGAGTGGCAGTTGGATGTTCTTGGGTGTCTGCTACACTTGCCACCTTATATCGGCAGCTGGGGATAACGAGTAGAGGAGAGTGCTCGGGTATATGTGGATGTTTGACCCTCCTCCAGGCGTGGATATATGAGTATTTTCTGATGTTCCGGCCTCATCGACTACCACTCTAGATTCCAGATGATGCTGCCCGGGCATGCAGATGGGAGGTCAGGACTCCAGACAGGAAGGCCGTCCGACTTGAGACCTTTCGTTCACAGTTGGACCAGATAACGGCAGCCGAGGTAAAATAATATTTTATAACTCGCAATAATTTACTTAAATAAATATAATTTCTTATTTTCATGTTATTATGTATTTTTTTACAAGTGACATGGTTGTCTTATGGTCCAGTCGCCGATGATGATGAGCTACGAGTGTCCTACGCCGGTTGGATACGGTGTAGAGACATTGTTGAGCCATATATGCTCGATCGAGTCCTATGTCAGGTCGGTTATGTTTAGCCTATCCCGGCTGAGCATATTAAACCTGATACTACATTCCGACCATGGAAGTCTCTATCATGCAGACTCGCACATTCATCTGTTACAGTTGATAATACTTGGCAGAGATTTCCATCGACTCGTGGCATTGATCGGAGGAGATGCCACCCAGTTGGAGCCGATCCTATTGCTTGTGATGTCGGGTACATGGAGTGCTACAAACGATATTCACATCCTCGTCTGCTTCGTTCCCCTCGGGATGCGCCGGTCCACCATTCTCACTCCAACAACCAATATGTAGGTTTTTTATTATTTTTTTATTTATTATTGTTTTACATGTGTTTGTTTTCTAATATTTAATTTTCTGCAGTAGGTTAGCCGTTTGGCAGGCATCATTGAGCGGGGGATCTTGCGCCTGCCCGATGAGGATGAGGATGCTCCACCAATTAGGACTGATATGGAGCAGTTTATGAAGGAATGGCACTAGGCGAACTGATATTTGTTGTAATATAGTAGAACTTATTGTTTTTAACACATTTTAACACATTTGAAAACATATGTAATACTGCATGTATATTAATTAATTGTAATGTTAATTATTTATATTTAAAACTAAAAGGTTAATAATTCAAATTAGAATCCGCAATAAACCACTAATCCGCTATAAACCACTAATCCGCAATAATTCAAATTATAATCCGTAATAAACTATAAGGTTAGAAAACTAATTTTTTTTTCTTCTCCCGACACGCGGACGTGAGGACATCACGCCTCACCACACACACACGCCTCACCACTTGGTGAGGCGTGATGTCCTCGTGTCCGGATGTGGGGAGAGGAAACAAAATTAGTTTTCCCACCCCCAACACTTGAAAGGGCATTTTCGTCCTTTCGGGTGGCTAAGTGTGGAAAAATTGGGCTATGTTTAACAACACCCTAGTTCTATGGGTATCATTTTACGAATATGCCTATTTCAATCTTAACTTGTATGGATTTGATGCGGGCGTGCTAGGAAAATTAATTCTCAATTAGTTTTATTGGTTTCAGGTTGTACAATGCGCGTTAAACTTACTTCTAGAAAACGAAGCAATTGGATGAAGAATTCAAGGATTAAAAAATACAAATTTTATTGGGTTCTTTGTTCCACTATAAAAAAAGCTTTTCTATGTGATATTGGAATATCGATTACTTTCTGTTTGCTATTTTCAGATCACCTGAGAATGAAGAAAACTGTTAGAGGGGGGGGCGGAGACCAGCAAACTCTCTCCGATGCTTAAGTCAGTATGAGGAATACGTAACTTGAAAGCTATTTAGTATAAGTGTGCAGTAGAGAATTGTGTACCTCAGATTATGATTTTTATGTTATTTATAGACAATCATTTACATCTTCGTTTGCGCCTTTATACACGTGTCAGCTCATCAATGATTCAGAACCTATAATTCTATAATGTATTGAATTGAGCGTGCTCTTTGAATTCCGAAGCTCCTTTCCTACATTTATTCCAAAAAGGTCATTCTTGATGGATGAGTTGGCCCGATATAGCATTCGATGGGCATGAGCTTATTCGTTTAAGCCCATAATAGTATTTAATACCATATGAGGAGCCCCCCCTCAAAGAGTCTTTTGAAATGCCCTTTAGGGCTTCTTCGGTCATTTGAATTTCATCATTATTTTTTGCAGTAATGATGTCATCAAGACTTCCTTCATCAATGCATCATTTTCCCCTGAAGCGTTTATTACGTCTCAGTAATAAGTGCTTGAACAGGTTCAAAAACTCTTCATTCTCCACTTATTCTATAAATTGCAACAAATCTACGGATGCCATTTCTTCTTTCTTCTATGTGATTTCTGGCAATACTGTAAGTTTCTTTGCACTCTTATTTCCTTCATCTTTTCTGTAATTTTCTTTAACTTTCATAACTCTTAAAGCCATGACCAAGAAGGTTCGTCAGCCCCAAGCTCTTGAAGATGTTGAAGTAGTCAAAAAAACCTAGAAAAGTTAATCCTAGGATCCCTGACCAACCCTCTTCCCTAACCGAAGAAGATATCCAGGAGATAAAGGAACATATGAATGGTTGGAGACAATGACCATTCTCTCCCGAAACCAACAGAAAGAGCCCATAATCCCCCTTCCCTAGACCCGACAAAGCGACACACGACCCGATGACGCGACACGAACACGACATGCTTTTTTAGTGTTAGTGTTTAGGGTTTTATGACACGACACGAAATGACACGTTAATTTTCGTGTCAACCCGAAATCACGAAACTGACCCAAAATTAATTAAAGAAATTAAAAAAATTATAATAAACTAGGTTAAAAATAGACATGACTTTTCTAATTTATTAGAGTATAAATATAAAGAGTATAAAAAAGCAGGTCAGGTCGTGTCGTGTTAGCATGTTAGGTCGTGTTAGCAGGTCAGGTCGTGTCAATTTAATTGGTTGTGTAAAAAATTCATGTTGTGTCGTGTTTACCGTGTCAAGAGCAGGTCGTGTTCGTGTTCTGATTTTGTGACACGAAAAGTTTTCGTGTCGTGTTCGTGTTACAGGTTTTGACACGAACCCGAAACCTGACATGACACGAACACGATACGAACACGGAAATTGCCAGGTCTACCCTTCCCTAGTAAAATTAGGGGTTTTTACCCAATACCTGGAGTGGGAAATGACCTTTCCACTCCACGATGGTGTTGTTTCGATTTTACAAGAATTCAAAATCCGCCCTTACCAAATCACCCCCGTTGCTTGGCTGGAGCTCTTCTTCAACTTCAACGAAGTCTGCAGAGATCTTCACATTGTACTAATCAAATCTTTATTTCGACGGTATTGGCATCCAACCGAGAAAGACGATGAAGATATGGTGTATTGGACCAACTCTAACAAATGAAAACCTTTTATTAAAGACAAGGTTCAAAGTCACAAAGACTTTAAACCGAAATGGTTATGGATTGAACCAAATGGAATCAACCCGAACAACCCTTATATCCTAGGTTTTCGTTTTGCCACAAAATGGAATATAGATCCGAAGTCATCCAAGACCTGGAAGCCGGAACGAGCTTTGACAACAAACGAAGAGGGTTCCTATATTATCACATCGTACGAGAGTGCAACATCTGTTGTAAAAGAATTATGCTTTACTCCCCCACCTGGTTCTTGAATCACTAATCTCTACTTCCGAGCAAATACTGCCTACCAAGGGGATTGTACCGCCATTGACTCTCATTAAAGGGGTCATGCTTTTGATAGACTCCTCTCCCTTAATGCCCATATCCTCAAGCGCTCTCTAGGTTATAATATTGAAAGAGCTACCGGTGTTGAAGGAAAATTGACAAACCTAGGCGCATCGGAAATATAATTTTTTTTATCTATTTTATCTATTCCTTTTCCCAAGATCCGTTAATTATTATTTCATACAAAGAGTGATTAAATAAGTGTACCTTTTCTGAAGATCAATCTACCATTGCAAACAAAGTGGCCACAACTTTTCAACCGTGTATCACGAACAATGATACGAAAATGATTAGTAATAAGCAATGAATAGCAATCTAAATTGATTGCCTCTAAAGGAATCGACACGGGATCAAAGAGAGAGTAAACGAAAGAGTAATTTAGATGGGATGATGTCGGAAGAATTTCTAGCCTCCAAATCTTGCTTGGCCGAAATACATAGGGGATGAAGTTTATTTATAGACTTCTCAAATCCAAACCCTAATTGTATTAGTTAATTAATTAAATTAGAATCCAATTCGGAATAGGATTACTAATTAGATAATTAATTAAATATCTATCATTATCTTAAATTATATCCTAATATAATTAGATAATAAGGCTAATCCAATTATATATTAATTTATGTTAGGGATAATTAATTAGAGTTATAATCACATTAAAACTTCTAATTTACATGATCTCATAATCATATAATTTAATTTACAATCATAACCCAATTATAATTATTAATTAAATTATCTTATTCCTATATCTAACTTGCCCTCAAAGGCGGGCAAATCGACTTTCAACTTAAATGCATAATCTCAATAAGAATCAGCTCCATGAGGATTTCTAACATGTTGATCATTATCACCAATGATTTCTCCCAACAAATCTTACATTTCTATATTATAATTTTCATCATCAAACTTATACTCATCACTGTCATTAGCATGCTCATCAACTATCAAATAGTTAGATCACCTTACCTCTTGTGTTTCCGAACCTCTCGGATTTGGATATGGTGGGAACATATTCCTTCTACGTGGATGTTAAGGTGGTGGTGGCAGTTGTTGTGGTGGCAGATTAGGACCTCTCTCATCTCTTCTTGGATGCCCTCCCAAGGCTTGTTGGAGCATGCCTTGAAAGTCTATCTTCATTTGTTCCATAGTGGCTCTTATTTGCTCATTTGAGTCCCTTCGTTGCTCATTTGCAATTTTTAGTTGCTCCCTCACTTTAAGCCTCAACTTATCTATCTTCTTATCATAAGCCTTCATGGTTTCTCGTGGGATTCTTGGTTGAACCATACCAAAAGAAGTCTCGAGTTAAGAAACGATTGTCTCTAATACTAATTGATACGGATCGATAATGAAATGATAGTTTTAATTGTAAACCAGCAAACATTCATACTCCTCTCAAGCTAGAATTTGAAAGAAATAATCTCAAATGGTTGAACTCAACCCTCCAAAAGAGATAAACTTTGATTTAGATTGATAAAAGATGAATCCATTATAAAAAAAAAGGTTTATATACCCTTCAAACCACAGGTTAGAAAACACTTAAAAGCCCACACAATATAGGGGTAAAATTTAAAGTCTACAAAGTAAATTAGTGGCAAACTAGTAAATAAATTAATAGCATGAAATGTAAATAAGAAGAGATGGACTTATAATTAAGATACCAAGAAAAAATGAAGAACTTGTCGTGTGGTCTGAAAATCCGATAAATCACATATGTGCTTGTGTGATTTTTTATTTATTTATTTGTGTACTTTTTTGCACGCTAGTGGAATATTAAATTTTTGAATTTATCCGCTGCTAATTGATAAACTAGGCCAAGAATATATATATACCAGGATTAATTTCAAATAAAGTTATGTGGTTTTACATTTTCTTTTTACAAATCAGTATTGTGGTGTATAAATTTTTTATTTTTTCAAATTTGAATGGTAACGATCTTAAAATGATTTTTTTTAATAATTAAAGTTGTTTAGTATCATATTTACTATGAAATCACATTTTTTATTTTTCAACATCATCATTTTTGGAATTCTTTCTCTCTAAACATTAACTTTCTCTCTCATAAAACAACAATACCTAAATGACCTCAAACCTAAAATGTTGAAGAATTAAAGTTGCTTAAAATATTATTTAATTATTAAAAATTTCATTTTGAGATCGTTATCAACGAATTTGGAAAAATGAAAATTTTGTCAACCACATATATCAATTTGTACGAAATGTGAAACCACATGCTTTTGTTTGAAATTAATAGGATCGGCCCTGAACCCATGCCAGGAGTGCTGCGGGCTAGGGTCTAGGGTATAGGGGGCCAGAAAAATTTAGATCTATAAATATTTGAAGTAATTTTTATATATATATATATATATATATTAATATTATTTAGGTTTCAAATGGTTCAAATAATTGACATTTTAGACTTTAAAAGGATCCAATTGATTTTTTGAATATAAATTAATAGTTCATCTAAAACAATTATGAAACATTTTTTTTTTGAATTTGGATAAATAAAAGTATATTTGGTGAATATAACAACACGTACTGTATAATTATTAATTTATTAAAATGTATTTTAAATTTTGGTGTACAATTATTTTTATTAAAAGGATTCTTATATCTTATTTCGTGAATCGCTCATAAGTTTTAAGGACCGAAGGACATACACTCGAAATTAACCCTATATACTACTCCCTTCGTTTCATATTACATGTCTTTTTAGAGAGTTGTGTAGAAATTAAGGATATTGCAAAAAAGACATTGTTGCCCCTTATCTATTGATTCCAATATTTATTTATTCTATAATAAGTCAATTATTCTAATTAATTTCCGTAAACTCGCGTTTTATAGCAAAAAAAAAAAAGATGATTTAACGTGTACTGATCATATAAAATGACATGTAATATGAAACAAAAAAGAATCTCTAAAAAGACATGTAATATGAAACAGAGGTAGTAGTATTTATATTTTCCTAGGTTGGCGTTTTGTAATTAAATTAAGGCTAATTAATTTATTAGTTCCTATATTTTGACAAAACACACTGTTTAGTTCCTATATTTTCAAAAACACATGGTAAGGTCCCTAACATTTTTCTCAGTGAACTGTTTAGTCCTTCCGTCTGTTTGTTAGATTTTGTACCGTTTATGACTTCGGAAATGACTAAATTACCCTTTACTATTTACCTTCAAACTTCAGAAGAGGAAATCCAATTTAGAAGAAGAAGCTATTTGTATGGAGAACAAGAAAAAGAACAAACACAATGCTTACGAATTTGAACGATTAAGAAAATCAAGAATAACACTCAAAGTTGATTTTAGATGCATTAGAGTTTAAAGGAAATGAAAATAAAGGAAAAGAAGAACGCAAATCCAAATTAACTAACCGAATCTTCATGAGAATCTAACGGCAGAGACTAAACAGTTCACCGAAAAAAACGTTAGGGACTAAACAGTTCACCGATAAAAATGTTAAGGACTTTATCATATGTTTTTGAAAATATAAGAACTAAATAGTGTGTTTTGTTAAAATATAGGGACTAATAAATTAATTACCCTTAAATTAAATTAGAAATATAAACAAGCAGAAACAGGAAAGCAAGACATCCTAAGGAAGGAATATGAATGAAGGGAGGCGGTGGGGTGGGGGTGAGAAGATGATGGATAAAGTATGGTCCACCGATGAATTAAAAGAAGACACGTGCTTCAACCCAAATAATTGAAAGAACATACATGCCTTCCCTTGGCTTTTGCCTCTTTAATTGTTCCACTCTTGGGAGTAGAGGTCGTCTTCGATACATGTGCTTTTCTGTTTGGGTAATTGGATATTTATCACTCTTTTTTTCATTTTTTCTTTCTCCATTTTAATCATTATTAATATAATGGATAGTCTCAAAATATATCAAATCTTAATGCTTATTTGTAAATTTAATAATTTGGTATTATCTCCGTTTTATACGTGTCTTTTTAAAGATTTTTTTTGTTTTATTATATATATCATTTTACACGAATAGTACATATTAAATTATTTTTTTCCTACTATAAAACGTGAGTTTATAAAAATTAATTAGAATAATGGATTTATTATAGAATAAATAAATAGTAGAATATAATATATTTTTTCTAATATCCTTAATTTCTATGCAACTCTTTAAAACGACACATAATATGAAACAGATGGAGTAGTTAAGAGTTATATTACCTTTAACATGATAAATAATATTCCTATTTATGAATAGTGATTTCAAATATAAAGAATCCAACAATCTAACTCTTACAAAGAATTCAGTGATTAACGAAGTGTTTGATTACTTTTTTCATGTTCTAGTTTGTCTTTTAACTTTAAAAGAGAGAATTTTAGTTGTTTGATTAGTGACATTATATTTCCCTCTTATACTTTAAAGTATTTTTTAAAAAAGCATAAAATTTTTACTTTTTGAAAGATCAAAGCAAACAGAAAACTGTAACAAAAATAAAAAAAGGTAAATCAATGTTTTAAACACCGGTCATGTGCAACATTAGTCTTGATTTGTTTTTTTTTTCTTTTACCTAATTTTGCTTCTGTTTTCAAACAGTCATTATTTTAAAACAAAAAATCTACAATTTTTTTTTTAAGTATTAAGTAGCACTACTCTTGGTGAAGATTCCTTGAAATTAATGAGAGGTGGAGTTAGATTTTGTGGTCCTCCTCCCTCATAAATCAGTTTAGATAAATTTCATTTTCGTGCCTCTTCCACTAATTAGAGATTTTAATATATAGCGAATATCTGAATAATCAAAAGAGGGATGAATTCCAATGTATAAGAAATGATTTGTGTTAATATATATGACATTATTTGAGTTGATGTGTGTATTATACCGGAAATTGCATTATTTAGTTGTTTGAATTTAAGCATTTATCAAGTAAAAAAAAAAAAGAATTTAAGCATTTATAGAGAGTGTTTGTTTCAGCTTTTCGGAGGAGTGTTTAACGTTTCACCCCAAACCGCAGGAAATATAGCGTTTTGTTAGGTTTATATAACCTCAGCGTTTATCATTTTTTCTAGAAACTGCAGCGTTTTGAAGATTTTCATACACAGCTGTTTGTAGTTATTTGTTATTTACATAATTATCCTTTTTGTTTCCACAAAATATGTTTATTCTTTAACATTATTTATGTTTTTACAACATAATTACCGGAATAACAAAGTTTTGTTGCGTTCAATATTTTTTTTTATTTTTTATATAGATTATTTTTATTAATTTGTGTAACACATTTTTTATTTTATAATATGATAAGGTGCAAAAATACCCCTAAAGTTTATAGCTAGGAACAATTTTACCTTTAACGTCTAAAATGGTGCAATTATACCCCTAATGTTGGCAGCCAAAAACAATTTTACCCCTAACATTGACAAGTTATGTCAATTTGAGAAATAATTTATTAAATTATTTTCTTGGTCATGAATATTGTCATCTACACTTCACATTTGCACCATTTTACCATTTTATCATCGTTAGTAAGAGATCACAAACATATAATTAGACGTGGATTTTTTTTTAAGAAAAAAAAATATATTGTCTCTTGTACAAATTGGCAAAAAAAATTCAACTATTTTATCGAATTTATAAATATTAATTTCCAATTTTATTATTAAATCACAAAAAAAATATAAAATCTATCTTTTTTTAGAATTATTAGTATGTGCAATTGGTGTAGAATATTAAATAAAATATCTATATTTTCTAATAATATCTGAAATCGACCCAACTTGCCAATGTTAGGGGTAAAATTTGTCACGTCCGTGTCTAAATTTCTAGAATTTATACCTTGGTATAAATATATAAATAAATATGATATTATGATATTTGGATAAATTTGAGATTCCTAAGTATTGATTATAATCTTTCTATTTCACGCCCGATGTCGATTGAGGTCGTCTAGGGTCGGGTGTGACAAAATTGCTCTTAGCTGCCAGCGTTATGAAATTGTACAATTTTAGACATTAAATAGTAAAATTATTCCTAGTTGTAAACGTTATGAGCATTTTTCACATTTTTCCTTTTATAATTTCATTGTTGATTAATTTAAAACATGTCCATTTTAGACATTTTAAATCCGAACAGCAACATCTCAATATAATTTTACCAAACACTAGTAATTAAACAGCTAATAACAAATAGCTAACATCAACAGCTAACAGCAACCGCAACAACTATTAGCTAACAGCTGAATCAAATATGCCCATATAGTGCATAACTAAATTACTACACTTTTAGAATTAGAGGTGTAGATTCGAACTCATTTCTTTTATAAAAGAAACAAAAAAAAACATATATTAATGGGATGCCTTATTATTCTATATTAATTAGTTTTCTTTTAGAGGCTCCGTAACCTAACCTAAACCGCACGCTATTCCTTACCGCCGCCACCCGCCCCTCCACATAACCTCTACTCCGGTTACCCTAAACATGGATTACTTCACCGAACACAGTGCACGTATTACCCTGGACAAGGAAGACGTTCATGGACTGGACTTGAACCCCCGAGGAGGTTCTCGAACTACAGCGACCGCCGACATGGTGTTTGATTGGCTCATTCCTCACTGATAGGGTCATTAAAGCACCGTATATGAAAAATACGATGGCAGAATTGTGGCGTCCTGCAAAGGGCTTGAGGATAGAAGGCTTAGGTCCGAACCTCTTTCGTTTTGAGTTCTATCACCCCCTGGAGAGGGAACAGGTTATCAAAGGGGGACCATGGACCTTCGAACAACATCTCCTACTTGTGAAACGTGAGGAGGTAAACCAAACCCTGCTTGAATCGCCCCTTAACATTGCAGAATTTTGGATTCAAATATATGAACTGCCGCTAGGGCTAATGTCAGAAAAAGTTATGGAGCTAATCGGCAACTTTCTGGGAAAGTTTGTGGAGTTAGATGCAAACAATTTCACGGGACTGAACAGGACATATATGAGAATCCGGGCCTCCATTAATGTGATGCAGCCGTTAAAACGAAAGATGAAAATTAACAGGGCAGGAGGTCTAGTCACGTGGGCACATTTTAAGTATGAACGACTACCGACCTTTTGCTTCTACTGTGGCCGGATTGGTCACGCGGATAAATTCTGTACAGCTCTTTTGGATGTGGATAATCCTGACAAAGCTGAACGGGTATATGGAACATGGTTAAGAGCTCAGAAGAGACGGAATATAACACAGCCCACGTCCCGATTTCTACTGCCGTTTGTAACAGGAATGCCGTCATCACCTATGCCAAATGATTCGCTGCAAGAAATCAATCAAACACCTAAACCTAATGCTGGTTCCGGAACAGAAAAGGCGGCCAAACCCGCGGATATGGCGAAAGGGGGGAGTACGACGCCAATGGGTGACACGAGCGGTGAGGAGGAAGGCGTTGTGTTCACTGACCCCAAACGCAGATGCCAGGAAACACAAGCTCCATGAAATAACCTGAGCAGTACAAACCAGTCCCGCACGGGACAAGGAGCACTCTCATTTGGAACTGCCGGGGATTGGGGAACACCCGGACAGTTCGTCAACTTCTGGACCTTGTGTCTAGACTCAAACCTGACTATATTTTTCTGATGGAGGTGAAGTGCAGACGCAGTAAAGTGGAAGCGGTTCGGAAAAAACTATCATTTGCTGGTCTGTTTACTGTTGATCCAGTCAACACGGGCGACGGGTTGGCTTTTCTATGGAGGACTGCTGGTTCTGCTAAGTTACTGAGCTTCTCTTCAAACTATATAAATGTCAGTATCTCCTCATTAGGTTTTCCGGAGTATCGATTAACCGGTTTTTATGGTTTCCCGGAAAGAGCTCGCCGACAGGATTCCTGGAATCTCCTTCGTAGTTTAGTCAGTACAAGCCATGACCCATGGGTAGTAATTGGAGATTTTAACGACCTGCTATCACAGTCAGAAAAACAGGGGGGTCACCACCATCCTTCGTCACTTATTACAGGGTTTAGAGAAGCTATTGATCACTCTGAAGTGTCGGAAGTAAAAATGGTAGGATACCAATTTACATGGGAGAAAAGCAGGGGGTCAGACAGATGCATCGAGGAAAAACTCGACAGGGTGTTGGCCAATACGGCTTGGTTTAATACTTTCCCGACGGCTATGGTACTTAACGAAGATACCACTACTTCAGACCATTCAGCTCTTTTCCTCTCCTTACAACAGCGGGTGGTAAATTGTGCTCGCCATTTTCGCTTTGAAAACGCGTGGATGAACGAACAAGATTGTTCTGATGTCGTGAAGTCGGCATGGGAGGGAGGCGCAGGTGTAAATATGATCCAGCGTCAGAAGCAGTTCAGCACGGTATTGGAGGATTGGGGTAATCGGGTGAGGTCAAGGTTCAATGGTTGAATTAAGAGCTGTCGTCATGAGCTTAATCGTCTAAAAACCAGAATTGACAAGGAGGCACAGGAGCGGGTTCTTGCTGTCCGACGAGAACTCGATATGATACTGCATCAACAGGAAGAGTATTGGAAGCAGAGGGTGAAGAAATCCTGGCTGTAGGGGGCGATTTAAAATCGAAATATTTCCACGCAGCAGCCAACGGCAGACGGAAAAAGAATATTCTTCAGAAATTGAAAAACGGGCCAGGGATTTGGCAGGAATGGAATGTGGGTTTAGAAGAAACAGTGAAGGACTATTTTACTGATATTTTCAAGTCTACGGGTTGTGATCCTGGTTATATTCTGGAAGTAGTCGAGCCAGGGATTTCTATAAAAGCTAACTGTGAGTTCTTAAAGCCTTTTACAGCTGAGGAAATAAAAGCAGCAATCTTTTCAATGCATCCAGATAAGAGCCCGGGTCCTGACGGGTTTAACCCTGGATTTTACCAACATTATTGGGATTTGGTGGGTCCGGACGTCGTACAAGCATGTCTACGTTGGCTTGAGGATGGTGTGTTTCCGGAAGCTATCCACGCTACTACACTTGTTCTCATCCCAAAGGTACGTTACCCTGAACGTGTTGCTGACCTTAGGCCTATTGCCCTATGTAATGTAATTTACAAAATCATGTCTAAGGCCATTGCTAACCGTCTCAAAAAGGTTCTACCATCCATCATATCCTCATGTCAAATTGCTTTTATCCCTGGACGGTTGATCACCGATAATATCATGCTTGCATTCGAAGTAAATCACTACCTGCATAAGAAGACACAGGGTCGAGAGGGCTTTGCTTCACTCAAGCTCGATATGTCTAAGACGTATGATAGAGTGGATTGAGATTTTTTGAGAAGAATTATGGAAAAGATGGGGTTTGCGAGTAGATGGATTGCAGTGATTATGGAATGTGTGATGAAAGCATCATACCATGTGGTGAACGGCTCACATTCTGTTGGCCCTATTGTACCTAGCTGAGGGCTCCGATAGGGAGATCCTATCTCACCATATCTGTTTTTGATCTGTGTTGAGGGGTTGTCGGCAACATTATCTAAACTAGAGAGAGCTGGCCAAATTCATGGATGCCGGGTTGCTCGAACTGCTCCGTCAATTTCTCATCTCTTTTTTTGCAGATGATTGCTACTTATTTTTCCGAGCAACTGAAACCGAGGCTAATATTGTTAAACACTGCCTACAACAGTACGAAATAGCATCGGGCCAGCAGATTAACTTTGAGAAGTCGTCAATCACTTTCAGTAGGAACTGCCAAGGTCAGGTCAAGGAGATTTTGAGTTCCGTGTTTGGCGTCGCCAGGAACAATACGAGCAGTAGATATCTTGGTCTGCCATATGTAGTGGGAAGGAGTAAAGTGCATGTATTTCGGTACATTGAGGAGAGAGTTTCTGTTAGACTGCGCAGCTGGAAGTCTAAATTACTATCCCGTACAGGAAAGGAGGTTCTGATCAAGTCAGTTATACAGGCATTATCGAGCTATGCTATGAGCTTATTTTTTCTTCCTCAAGTTCTATGCTCAGATTTGGAGAAAATGATGAACTCCTTTTGGTGGGGTTCTAGTGGAGGGGGCGGCTCGGGCCTCCGGTGGAAGAACTGGGAGAAGTTATGCCAGCCGAAAGAAAAGGGGGGGATGGGCTTCCGTAACTTAAGGCTCTTTAACATAGCTCTACTATCCAAACAAGGGTGGAGGCTTCTTACTAATCCAGAATCGCTGGTTGCAAAGGTATACAAGGCACGGTATTATCCACACTCCTCCTTTTTGGAAGCCGAGCTAAAGGATAATCCAAGCTTTGTCTGGCGTAGCATTATGGAAGCTAAGCCACTTATTCTGTCAGGGGCGAGACGAGTGGTGGGGATGGGTTTTGAAATCAACATTTAGGAGGATCCTTGGCTTCTTGATCCGGTTAACCCGTTTGTAGAAAGTATCAGGTGCGAAAGCTTATCGTCAAACTGTGTTGATGTCCTGCGAGCTGACAGTGAGGGAGATTGGGATGATAATATGCTCAATGGCCTCTTTAACCAACGGGACAAAGATCTCATCCAGCAAATCCCGATTAGCCCGCGGAACCCCAGGGACTCATGGAGCTGGCACTGGGACACCAGAGGCAAGTTCAGTGTAAGGACAGCGTATAAAAGGCTCAATGTTGAAATAGAGGAACATAGTCCAACTTTACCTGGGGTGGATTGGAAGAAATTATGGCGGCTACATATTCCACCGAAGACGAAATCGCTGCTGTGGGGGACCTTAGCAGGTTGTTTACCAACGATCGAAGCATTGACGCGTCGACATGTGCAGGTACAGAGGGCTGTCCGAGATTTCCCAGCAGTAGCGAAGATGCTTTTCATGCGTTGGTAGGGTGTTTAAATGCTCGACGGGTTTGGCAATAATCGCGAATTGGCGATATCAGCAGCCTATGCAACACCTTTAATGAGTTCTGGGCTTATATCAATGCAAACCATGAGGTAGATGAGGTAGAAATGGCGGCTGTCATATGTGGAGGGGTTTGGGCGGATAGAAATGATAAAGTTTGGAGAAATCAATCCAATTCCCCGACGTTCCTTTTTTCTAACGCTGCAGGGTATCAAACGTCGTGGAAACAAGCCCAGGAGACAGGTCGGGTTCATGCTGGTGTAGGGGCGAGAGTCGATGCTGCACATAACTAGTTAGCCCCGGCTCAGGGTGTCACCAAAGTTAATGTCGACGGCGCGCTGTTCGCTAGTAGAAATTGTGGAGGCTTTGGGGTTATTGCTCGTAACTCCACCGTGAGTTCATGGCTGCTGTTAATGGCGTGATCTGCTGCCCACAAGACACTTTCCTTGCTGAGGCGTTGGCCTGTCGGGAGGCATTGCGATGGATTATAACACGAGGATGGACCAATGTTGTTGTGGAGGTTGATTCGCAACTCGTTGTCTATGGCCTTCAACGAGAAATTGAAATTCATTCATGTGTCGATAATATTTTAGGAGACTATAAATCCTTATTACAGGATATAGAAAATTGTTCAGTCAATTTTGCGTACCGTTCAGCGAATCGTTTAGCCCATGCGCTTGCCCGGGCAGCTGGTTCCGAGTCTGAACGAGGAGAGTGGTTTACCCCTCCCTCCTTTTTGTGTAATGTTCTTCATGCTGATCAATAAAGTCCTTATGGTTTTCTGTAAAAAAAAAGAGGTTACTTAGTCCTCACTCCTTCAAAATTTAGCCCTTATTGATAGGTAATTTGTAAATTTCACTGTAAACCCTCATCGAGGTATGTGGTTTACCCTGACCTTAAGAGTAGATAGACTTACCCTTACCTAAATTTTTACTCATCAAAAGAGGTTACTTAGAATTTTTATTTTTATTTTTTCTGCGAGAACATGATTAAATTAGCCCTTCAACTTACTCCTAAATATACACTTAAAACGAACATAGGTTTTAGATATCGCTCTAATTTACAACCTACTTTTTTTGTTAAATTCTGTTAACTATCATACATATTTTTTTGTTTTTTTATTGACACTTAATTATTTTAGATTAATTTGATTTAAAATATCAAATTGGAAGACTAAATTGATTAGACGAGCTAAGTTGAGTACCAAATTAACTATTTTTTCGAAAAACTTATTTTAAGGTTAATGAGAGTTGGTCTGAGTAGTAAGACGTTGAATCTTTGCTTGTCAGTTTTGAAGTTCAATTCTTCACTCCATCAAAATTTAATCCTTATTGATAAGTTATCTATAAATTCCACTTTAAATTCTCATTGAAATCTGTAGTTTTTCTAAACTTTTTGTAACAAAAAAAACTTATTTTAGGAATCTGTAAAAAATAATATTAAAAAAAAAATGAAAGAAAGAAAAAGTAAAGGAGAAAATTGAGGTTACGTGGTCCCATTTGATGTGGATATCATAGGTATGAACCCAAACTAGAAGGTGGGGGTGCATAGATTGAAAGGAAATATTGGTTTATTATTTTCATTATTTTAGTGTGGAAGACAACAGAATTTACTGTGATTTCCGCCTATTTAGAGCCGTAATCAATCATCCATACCATTACGGCAGGACAGAGAGTTCCTTAAATCCTCTCTCCATAACAACATTATACTTGTTTTTTTAGTGGGTTACTAAACCCAGCTCCATATTCACACTTTCAGCCCCGAAAAAAGACCTAACTGCCCTTTGAACAAAAACTGAAAATTTGAATCCCTTCCAAACTCTCTCAAACTCATTTTCATCCGAATCAAAGACAAAACGTTTGATGGAAGACAATCCGTTATCACCGAGAGTAGACGGGAGTGATGCTACGTCCGAAGTCGAGGTATTTTTCCGATTTAACTTCCTTGCATTTCTGTAATTTGAATTGGGAAAAAAAATCTGGTTCGGCACTCGGGCGTGTGAGCATCACGCCCCACCACATGGTGGGGCGTATGAGTATCACGTCCCACCATGTGGTGGGGCGTAATAGCCACACGCCTCACCATGAGGTGGGATGCGATGCTCATACGCCCCACCATGAGGTGGGACGTGATGCTCATACGCCCCACCATGTGGTGGGACGTGATGCTCACACGCCCGAGCAAAATTGTGGCTGTTTTTCGGGTTTAGACACCGAAACGCTATAGAAATATCACGTTTTGGAATGTAATGTTCGTTATTAATCATTTACAGGAGGTTTCGTGAGAAGAATTTGACGGAAACGGCATAGATTACAGCTCGCAGTTTTTTCCTAAACAAACATTTCAAACATATCATGAAGCTGTTAACTGGGCAAAACAGACGGTAATTGGGATCGGGTTTGAGTTAACAACAACGTCGCACAAGACGGGGCGCAAGTCAAAGTGGATATTGGTTAAATGTGCTCGTGGTGTTAAGAATTATAAAAGGAAAAAGGATGTGGATATGGATGTTATACTACGGAAGAATACAAAAACAAAGTAATGTGGTTGCAAATTCCAGATAAAGGTTATGGAAATCGGCGAATTGGGCGGTTGGGTGGTGAATGGGATTCCTGGAGATAGAGGACAGCACTGTCATCAGTTGGCTGTATATCGTCAGGGCTACAGACAGATGAGCGGACTAAGCCCGGCTTCCAAAAAACTTGTTCGTGAAATGAGTTCAGCTCAAGCTAAACCTTGTGCTATTTTTGCTGCAATCAAAGAAAAACATCCGGAGGATTGCTCGACACAAAGACATATCTATAACTACAGGGAGAAAATCAGGACTGAGAGCTTTGAGGGTCGGGATGTAATCGGTCAGTTTTATCGGCTTGCTATAGATAAGGACTATATACATTGGACGCAAGCGGTGCCGGGCAGCAATGTCGTGACTCACTTATTTATGGCACATCCAACATCGATCACACTGTTCCGATCTTATTACTTGTTTATTGGTATGGATTCAACATATAAAACAAACAAGTATAAGATGCCATTCTTTGAAATCATTGGAATGACGCCTTCTAACAAAAACTTCTTGATCGCCTATGCAATCATGAAGGATGAAACCGAGGGTAGTTACATGTGGGTGTTACAAAAATTGAAGCTTTTGCTCCAACCTGATGTGCATCCGACAGTCATTGCTGCAGACCGGGAGTTAGGACTGATGCGGCCGGTTCGTGAGGTATTTCCTCATTCTCATCATTTATTGTGCACATGGCATATTAATAAAGATGTGGAGGATAGAGTTGGCAAGTTGAGTGGAATGAAGAAGTTTGGTGAAATTTTTAAAAATTCCAAATGGAAACGTATAATTGAAGCCCCGACAGAAGCTGAATATGAGGCAGCAGTGGTAGCCATGAAGAATACTACTGGCAACTGGCCTGGTGTGATTCAGTACGTGGAGACCACGTGGCTAGTGCATAAAGAGAAGTTTTGTCGAGCATGGACGAACAAGGTGTTGCACTTAGGAAACACCACAACCTGTCGAGTGGAGAGTTCACATGCACAGTTGAAACAGTGGTTGAATTCATCTACTGGTGCACTTGGTACAGTGTGGGCGAAGGTGCACAAGGACATTGAGGCTCAGATCGAGGCGATCAAGTAAGACATTTATTATGTTATTTGCTTTAATCTTTTAAAATTTAATACATTAGTTTTGTAATCCGTCATTGTATATAATCAGATACTCACTCGAGGACTCGAGAAGAAGATCTGCGGTGAATCACTGTGGAGAACCTTTCACGTATCTCGACTTACACGTTTCACATTACTGCTTAGCTGTACTAAATGATGAGCTCAAGCGTATGCACGCATTGAGTATGGATGTGGTAACTGAATGCGGATGCGTGTTGCCCATGACTCATGGCATTCCGTGTGCATGTGAGCTGAAAACATATATTGACACAAATTTCATATATTAATATTTTCAGTCGGATTTGATGCGGATATGGATATAAATATATTAATATATGAAATTTATCAATAAAAATATATTTACTTTAACTTCAACATATATATAAATGAAATAAAATATACCCGGCATCTGGCTGTTATGCACATATGAGGATGAAGAACGGCCTCGACTACGACTACTCCTCGAACCCGAGGACCGTGCTCGACCTCGTGGTGACTGATTGTACTCCCATGCACTCGGATTTCGTTTTGTTAATGAATTTCCCTTTGGTCTACCCCTAACAGTGTCTTTGACCTCAGGTTCTTTAAAGCCACTTTGTTCCGGGTTTATCTGATCATGAATGTACATCGATATGCTACGCACCATTGAAGGATCTAATTTTTCAACCTTTTCCACAAGAGATTGAAAAAATCGGTGATCCTCAGACCCGTCAGCATATACTGGAGCAGTAACTGGTATGTCACTCAACCCTTCAAACGCAAGAGATCTCCAAAAAGGATGGATGCGGTCAACACGGACCGATTCATTTGTGTCAATATATGTTTTCAGCTCACATGCACACGGAATGCCACGAGTCATGGGCAACACGCATCCGCATTCAGTTACCACATCCATACTCAATGCGTGCATACGCTTGAGCTCATCATTTAGTACAGCCAAGCAGTAATGTGAAACGTGTAAGTCGAGATACGTGAAAGGTTCTCCACAGTGATTCACCGCAGATCTTCTTCTCGAGTCCTCGAGTGAGTATCTGATTATATACAATGACGGATTACAAAACTAATTTATTAAATTTTAAAAGATTAAAGCAAATAACATAATAAATGTCTTACTTGATCGCCTCGATCTGAGCCTCAATGTCCTTGTGCACTTTCGCCCACACTGTATCAAGTGCACCAGTAGATGAATGCAACCACTGTTTCAACTGTGCATGTGAACTCTCCACTCGACAGGTTGTGGTGTTTCCTAAGTGCAACACCTTGTTCGTCCATGCTCGACAAAACTTCTCTTTATGCACTAGCCACGTGGTGTCCACGTACTGAATCACACCAGGCCAGTTGCCAGTAGTATTCTTCATGGCTACCACTGCCGCCTCATATTCAGCTTCTATCGGGGCTTCAATTATACGTTTCCATTTGGAATTTTTAAAAATTTCACCAAACTTCTTCATTCCACTCAACTTGCCAACTCTATCCTCCACATCTTTATTAATATGCCATGTGCACAATAAATGATGAGAATGAGGAAATACCTCACGAACCGGCCGCATCAGTCCTAACTCCCGGTCTGTAGCAATGACTGTCGGATGCACATCAGGTTGGAGCAAAAGCTTCAATTTTTGTAACACCCACATGTAACTACCCTCGATTTCATCCTTCATGATTGCATATGCGATCAAGAAGTTTTTGTTAGAAGGCGTCATTCCAATGATTTCAAAGAATGGCATCTTATACTTGTTTGTTTTATATGTTGAATCCATACCAACAAACAAGTAATAAGATCGGAACAGTGTGATCGATGTTGGATGTGCCATAAATAAGTGAGTCACGACATTGCTGCCCGGCACCGCTTGCGTCCAATGTATATAGTCCTTATCTATAGCAAGCCGATAAAACTGACCGATTACATCCCGACCCTCAAAGCTCTCAGTCCTGATTTTCTCCCTGTAGTTATAGATATGTCTTTGTGTCGGGCAATCCTTCGGATGTTTTTCTTTGATTGCAGCAAAAATAGCACAAGGCTTAGCTTGAGCTGAACGCATTTCACGAACAAGTTTTTTGGAAGCCGGGCTTAGTCCGCTCATCTGTCTGTAGCCCTGACGATATACAGCCAACTGATGACAGTGCTGTCCTCTATCTCCAGGAATCCCATTCACCACCCAACCGCCCAATTCGCCGATTTCCATAACCTTTATCTGGAATTTGCAACCACAGTACTTTGTTTTTGTATTCTTCCGTAGTATAACATCCATATCCACATCCTTTTTCCTTTTATAATTCTTAACACCACGAGCACATTTAACCAATATCCACTTTGACTTGCGCCCCGTCTTGTGCGACATTGTTGTTAACTCAAACCCGATCCCAATTGCTGTCTATTTTGCCCAGTTAACAGCTTCATGATATGTTTGAAATGTTTGTTTAGGAAAAAACTGCGAGCTGTAATCTATGCCGTTTCCGTCAAATTCTTCCCACGAAACCTCCTGTAAATGATTAATAACGAACATTACATTCCAAAACGTGATATTTCTATAGCGTTTCGGTGTCTAAACCCGAAAAACAGCCACAAATTTGCTCGGGCGTGTGAGCATCACGTCCCACCTCATGGTGGGGCGTATGAACATCACGCCCCACCTCATGGTGGGGCGTATGAGCATCGCGTCCCACCTCATGGTGAGGCATGTGGCTATCACGCCCCACCACATGGTGGGACGTGATACTCATACGCCCCACCATGTGGTGGGGCGTGATGCTCACACGCCCGAGTGCCGAACCATATTTTTTTCCCAATTCAAATTACAGAAATGCAAGGAAGTTAAATCGAAAAAATACCTCGACTTCGGACGTAGCATCACTCCCGTCTACTCTCGGTGATAACGGATTGTCTTCCATCAAACGTTTTGTCTTTGATTCGGATGAAAATGAGTTTGAGAGAGTTTGGGAGGGATTCAAATTTTCAGTTTTTGTTCAAAGGGCAGTTAGGTCTTTTTTCGGGGCTGGAAGTGTGAATATGGGGCTGGGTTTAGTAACCCACTTAATTTATTTTCTAAATAATTTTGATTTTCATTTCCTCTGTTGGGAATTTTAATTTAATTTTAAATTATGTACTAAATAAACATATAGATCACGTTGCTGAAGTTGTAGCTTCGTGTTGTTCAATCCGCCCATATATTTAATTTTCATTCCCCCATATATATAATTTTATATTTGTTTATTTTTCTTTAATATGGTAAGATATAAGGGGAAATTACACAGAAATTCATATTTAAAAACTATTTATAATTATGCCAAGTTATAATTTTGGATTATGTCAAATTAGTAAAATCAGTACCTTTAATATATTTTAAGGATTAGAATTTATAAATTAAAGTCTAGAATATATTTTCTAGGGTTTATAATTTATGAATTGAAGTCTAAATTTTTTAAATTATAATATAAAATCATAATATATAGAGAATAATGATATATTAAAAATTAAGTTTGGTGATATGACTTAATTGTAATTTTGTATTTAATTATGATATTAATGTATTTGATCCAAGATATAAATATTTTTTTTGATGGTTATTCAAGAAGATCAGATTTTTTGATAAAAAAAAGATCAGATTTAATTTTCACTTATAAAATCATATAATTTTACGTTTAAAATTTATTAGAGGATGTTTTTTTTTGAAACAATGAATCAATTAAATTAATGGGCCGAATCGGCCAAAAGAACATCGGTAAGGAAGGGAGGTGGACATGCCCACTCCCCACGAACAGACTCCGACACAACCACCCGAGCTAAACTACGAGCCGCTATGTTTGCTGAACGTTTAACAAAAGAGATTGTAATTGAACCTAACTATTGTAATAAAGAAAAAATAACTGAAAGAATATCTGATAAGTAAGAATTATGAAATTGTTGACTCTGAAGTGCTTGAACGATGGAAAGACAATCTGTGCGAATGTCTATATTCCTGAGATGGCTTCCTTTGATCCATGAGAGCACTTCCTTCAAAGTTAATGCTTCAGCCATGACGGGTTCGTATAGGCTGTCCAGAGCTCCATGGAATGCGTAGATACACCTCCCCGTAGCATCGCGGACGATGAAACCAATAGAACTGTATCCTGCCTCCTCGAATGTACCTACATCAACATTACAGGCTAGTGAGCCTTCGACCGGATGAAGCCACTTAATCGGAGCAGCCGTTGCGGGCTGCTGCTGCTGTATGTTCCGGGCTTCTTTTGCTAGTTTCCACTCCCTCAGCTCGTTTCGAATCCGTAGCATTACGCCTCTAGCGCTGCCCCTGTCTTGGCTCCATACCTTTTCGTTCATGTGTTTCCATAATTCCCAGGCACCCACTGCTACTTCACTAACAACTGTACCCATGTTGTTTACGAGCAAATTTTTGAACCAGTCCAAGAAATCTGCTATTAACATCCTCTCGTCTCCGAATAAAAGTTCCCATACTCGTCTAGCGAACTCACATTCGACCACGAAGTGCTGTTCGGTTTCGTCTTCCAATCCACAAACATGACAGACATTCGACAAGTTGCTATGTCTAGATGACAAATTATGCATGGTGGGTAATACCCCGGCTAGTAGTCTCCAAACAATTTTTTTTTTATTTTAGGAGAAACGTCCAGCTTCCACACATATTTCCAAAAATTTTGCGTGCCTGGGCCTTCGTCCGCAAACTCTCCTGTGCTTAGCCTGTAGCCACTACGGACTGTATAATTTCCCCGCACCTCTGGTCCCCAGAACCATCCATCCTCCTGTGTTGACCGTCCTCTCGGTATAGTGAGAATGAGTCTATGGTCTCGTTGGTTGAATAATTGATGTATCAGACTTCTATCCCATCTGTCGTCTTCGCCTATCAGATCACACACTGACCCCGTGGGGAGGCTGAAGTTTCTCGAGCTGGTTGGCTTAGGATTTACACGATCAGGTAACCACGGGCTGTCCCAAATTGGAATCGATGCTCCGCTTCCCACCTTGTTTATCAGCCCTTTTAGAAGCAGATCCCGTCTCGCAAGCATACTTCTCCAGACATACGACGGATTGTGTCCCAGATTAGCTTCCTGAAATGAAAGGTAGGGGAAATATTTGGCTTTCAATACTTTAGCCATGAGGGAATCGAGCTCCTGAATAATTCTCCATCCCTGTTTCGCTAGTAGCGCTAAATTGAAGTGCTTGATGTTCCTAATCCCCATTCCATTAGAGGATGTAATGTAAATATTATTAAAAAGAAAATAAATGTTTTTCACATATAATTTCATGATTTAACAATTATCCAATTTCTAGTATTCTGAATATCTACAGGTTTGAAATTGCACACATTTTGTTAATGAAAAAACTCAACGAGTTTTAAAATTACACAGTCTAATCAATACTATTAAGTTTAAAATTGTATTTTTGTTTTTGTACGTAAAAATTAAATCCGGCCGATTCTAACAACTATAAATCTAAGTAGATGTTTGTTTACTCAATTTTTTCTTTCTATTTTCATATTAAAAAAAAAATTCAGGTGTTTGATTAAGGAACAACTATTTAGTTTTTATATATGAAAAATAGTTTTTTTTCCAACAATAAAATATCTCTACTTTCTAATAACACTAAATAAATCGTAACAATAAACAATAAACTGCAAGTAAATCAAAGAGTCCTGAAACTGTTTTTATTTTATTTTTATTATGATATAAATTGTCTGGTGAACCAAAACCCTACTTATATTTGACATCTGGTACTGGAGTCTAGCTCACGGGTTAATATTTATGCTCTAGTATGGCACTATATCACGATGTCATACTAAAACTATACATTTACCAAATTATGGAATTGACAATGTATACTTAGCTTAAATATCTAATAAAAAATATGACTCGCCAGAAAATATATTGGTTATTATATCTGACATAATTTTGTGCATGTGTTGTTTTTGGACATGGATGAAAATCCAATATTAAATTTTGTCTGCCCCAATTACCCTTTTACGTGTAATTCTATAAACGTCATGTGATTAGATTTATGATGGATACTCGAACAATCAATTGGACCTTTCACCTTTTTTATATTCATGCATGAGAGATTCTGATACGTATGTTGTTTATATGATTGTATTTGTGAAAGGAAGAGCTACCTCTCCAAGATGAAAGTTGTGAACGACTCTTCTGAAAGTTGTCCACATTTTGAAATTTATTGATTTCAATTACCAAGAGATGGTCGAGTTGGCAACACGTATTAATTGCATAGAAGGAAACCAATGATATAAAAGCTTCTAGGTTTGGAAGAAAAATCCAATAGTTTCAGACGAAAATGTAGTGATGTTAAAGATTCATCTTCTAAGATGTTAAAGATTTTATAACATATTGCCATTTTAGATTTAAACTACAAGCAAATCTTGTCAATGAAGGAAAGTATGCAGCGTTGTATTTTATGTGTGAAAGATAGCACGAAAGGAAATTCGAAGATTATCTACAGACTAAAATGCGTTGGAGAAACGCTACAACTCTTGCAAAGCAAAACTCATAAAGATTACAAAAGAAAAGGAATTAAAAGTGAACATTAATTTGGAATTTTATATGTACTAAACATGATTTTTTTTTCTTTAAATTGCAAAAAGTTGGATGGTTTTATTAAAATGACTATTTATTATCTTTAGGGAGTGTTTATTTTGGGGTTTCAGAAAATGTCAAGAGAAATATGAAGTTTGATTGCTTTTATTGATGTTTGTTTTATTAATATAATTATTCTCTTTACTCTGTTTTAATTTTGTGTTTACCCCAAACTCTTCTAATCTAATTACTCAATCCCTAAAGTTTTCTATCCTGTTCCCTCATTCTTTACTACTTTACACTAGACCTGTTCATGGGCTGGGCCAGGCCGGACTCGGGCCGGGCCTAATCAGACTTTACATATAACACTACAAGAAATCAAGTTGTTTGTGACAACGAATATTGTCACAAACTCCAGAAAAGTTGTCACTTAACAGTATATGTGACGATAAGTAGGTGTCACGAGGGTTGTCACGTAAAACTCCGTTGCTAATACTTTTTGGCAAATGTAACATTAAAATATTGTCACAGAAGTTTTTATTTTTTGTGATAATAAGTTTGTTGTCACATTATTTTGAAGTGTTACAACTTTTATTGTAACTGAAAAGTAAAATATTGTTACAAAAGTAGTATGTTGTCACAAATTAAGTAATAATTAATCCTAAAATCGTGTGACAATCTTACTTAGTTGTCACAAAAAACAAATATTCGTTACAATTAGCACTGTCGCATATATAAACCTGTAACACTATTTTTTTATTGTAACAATTATATATCAGTGATAACTTCTTTTTCTTATCACAAAATATTGAAATACAGTGACAACTTTAACTTGTCCTAATTTCATATTTGTTACATTATTTAGTTAACACAAATATGTATTTGTGACAAAAAATTATTGTAACTAATATATATGAGTGTTAATTTTATCTTGTTACAATTACGAATTTGTTACAATTTCTATTCATCACAAAAAAATATTTGTAACCATATTGTTTGGTAACATATATAAATCTGTAAAAGAAGTTATTGTAACTAATACATATCAGTGACAATAATAAATTTACAAATAAATTTGTTGAGTGACAATATTTACATATTATTTTATTTGTTGTCACATATGAGAATTATATATATATTATTTTTTATAATAGCTAGTTTAATTATAAATAAAATAAATAAATACATTCATACATACATAACTATATATAACTAACATATAAATGATTAAATTTTTTATATTACAATAATTTCAATAAAGTATCAATTTACATAGCCATTAACGGCTAACCACCCAATTGAGTATCAATTTACATAGTTGCCTAAAAATATCCCTTGAACTCTCAACTATCTCACTCACACCATACATATTCCCTACCCAAAATATTGATTCCCACCATATCTAGTTGAACTTGGTAACGTATCTATATCTCCATACACATACATTTCAATGCTGGTATCTAGCACTAAAAATGATGGTAAGGATTGAGAATCTCATTAACCGAATTGCAAACTTTCCCAATCTAGTAATCAAAATTCTGAACAGAGCATTCATCACTGCCAACATCGTAGACACCGTGAGTAGATTGTAGAAGGTCCACATAAAGATTTTTTTCACCTGAAACAATAAAAGAGAAACTCAATGGCCATAGAGAGGAATTGGCTTAAAGTGGCAAATAAGGCTTTCGTTAAGCCTCTAAGTTGAATTTGGGATCAGACTATCTTATACTTATATGCTTTTTGGTGAATTTGAATGCATAAAGATAAGTGAACAAAGTGGTCCTTGATAAGTGAGCCACTTTAGTGAATGGATTCCAAGAAGAGTGGAAACTGCTTACTCATTAGTTGGGAGCAAAATAGTTCCAATTTTAACAATGGAAATTTATAACAAAGCACAAAGATCAACCACAGCCAAAGCAAAGAGTGAACAGTACAAAAAGAAATGTTAAAAACAGATTAGAAAAAGATCAATCACATAATATATTAAGGAATCAAAAAAATATTGAAAAACAGAGGCTAAACCACTAACCTGGTTGAAGAACTTGAAGAACTCGAAGAAACAACAATGGAGAAGAAACTCTGGCATTTGAAACAGAGAAACACATAAATTGCTTATGCCTATATAAAATTAATCATTATCCAAAAGAAACAACAAGATAAAATTATGTAGAAAGGAAACAGATAAATGGAATTGTGATACCAATCGTAGAGCTTCTTCAATGGTAGCAATTGGAGAATTTTGGAACTAAGGCTGAGAATCTGAATGGATTAGAAAGCGTAGATTATGATGAGAACATGAATCAATATAAATACAATTTCCAGTAACAAATGCTCCTAAAATCAAGCAACCAGAATATCTCCCATATCCTTCTCTCCAACAAAAAAAGAAGAGTTCTATTAACTCTAGACTTCCTGTACACAATACGTGATGCATGGTTAAAAAAGGTGGGAAACTATTGGAGGGAAACAAAAAAAATAAGAATTAACTAAAATCAAATAATAAAATTAGGTAGAATTTTAATAAATTAAAGTTTTAATATTTGAGAAAACTTAAGATGTAAATATAAAATATAATTTGTGTATTAAATTTTTGGGTTAAGGTTTTAAGCCTTTAACCATTTACCGTTGACTTCTTCCCTTCTCTGCGTCTAAAATTGTACAATTTTACCCCTAACGTTGGAAGCCACGAGCAATTTTACCCCAACGTTGATAAATTGGATCAATTTGAGAAACAATTCATCAAACTGTCTTCTCAGTCATTAATATTATCATCTACACTTCACACATGCGTTATTTTATAAGTAACAAATCACAAATATATGTTGGGATGTGAAAAAAATAAAAAAATATTAAAAAATATACTGTCTTTTGTACGAATTAGATAAAAAATTCAAAAAATTTACCGAATTTATAAATATTAATCTCCAATTTTATTATTAAATTACAAAAAACATGATATCATTTTTTTTAGAACGAATTGATATGCAATTGGTGTAAAATAAAGAAAAAATGGTTTTATTTTATAACGGTGTGGGAAATTGACCCAATTTATTAACGTTAGGGGTAAAATTGCTCTTGGCTACAAATGTTAGGGGTAAAATTGCACCATATTAGACGTTAGGGGTAAAATTGCTCCTGACCCAAAACGTTAGGGGTATTTTTGCACTTTAACCCTAAATTTTTTTAATGTTATTTTTTAAAATAATATAAAATATAAACTTATTTGACAATTATTAGTATCTTGTCACATACTTTAAATAATTTGTGACAATTATTTTAGATAGTCACACAAAGAATTTCCCTTGATAACAAGCAGAGAAATTCTGATCAACTTCCGTCCCTGTGGGGGCGTCGTTGGGTTCGACGGGGGGAAGCTCCGATGCCAAAGTCAGTAAGGTGAATCAAGGGAACAAACTGAATTGACAAAGGATGTGAGAATGTGTACCTTGATAGCCTAGGGATGTAGGCTATATATATAGCTAGGAAGTCGTAACCTTCAGCAACTAGAAAGTCTCCATTAATGTTCCATTAATGGTGGTTACAGGTTACCTTTAACCTGGCGGTTAGCTAATTGATAGCTCGTTAATGGTCTTTATGGCCGAGTCGGCGGTCAGCCATTACTGTGGTGAATCAGGTGAAGGAGGAGATTCGCCTCATAGGTTCACCAGCGGATCTCTCTGAGCGGGACCGTGGAGATCTGCCAGCCGGCTCTCCTTTGGGGATTAATACGCGGCGTTCTCAAGGTGAATATCCCTTTTGGTCCTCGGGATAATATCTCTATGTTATAAGAAGCCCCCCCAAAAGTCCCTTAAAGTCCTTTAGGGCTTTTGAGCTTCCGCGCGCCGTCATGAACACCTGTATTAATGCGCACTCTGTTCGATGCCAATCGAGGAGTGACACGTGTAACGGGCGCACTGTCCTAGGAAAGAGAAGACGTCCTTCTTTCTTCCTTGCTTTCTCTCTCTTCTCCATTTCGTCTTCACTTTCTTCTTTACTGCTCGAAGCTTTTCCTGGGAATTTCAGAGTTCAAAGCTTTTCGATTTTATGTAAGTTCATCTTTTCTTACTTGATTTGTTCTGAATGTTTAGGAGTTCTTCTTCATCTTCTAGATCAACTTCGGAGCTTTTTAATTCGACCCCTTCCCCTGAAATAGTAGTTGATTTTAGTTGGACCACTTCGTCATCGGAGAACTCCTCTTTCCCCGAGGACACGGTTAGCTCCGATTTAGCTGGGTTTAGTAACTCGGCGTGTAATCGTTACCAAACTCGTTCCACTAGGAATCCAGTTCTTTCTACTTCTGTCTCTGGTACCGCTCCGGCCGTTAAGTCTAGGTGTTTTCCGGGGACAATGGCCTCTTCTTCAATCCAACCTAGGAAAAAGAACCCTCGAGCGGAGTCTACTCCGTCGCGTATGAGTGCCGCGGATCTAATGGATCTGGCGAATCGCTTCCCTTGGATCAATAATTATGAGACTCAGTTAGCCGCAGCCCATCAATGACCCTCCTATCCGCCTAGCGGTTTTCTAACAGTATATTACAGTCATGTGGAGAGAGGGTTCTGACTTCCTCTCCTAAAGATGATGGCGGACATCCTCTCCTACTTTGATATTACGGCCAACCAACTGCATCCCAACGGTTGGTTGGATATTGCTTTAGACTGCTACCTCGCCTCAAATTTAGGAGTGGTATATACAGGTCGTGTTTTTAGAGCTTTCCATAAACCCTCAAAACGGAAGTACGAATCCTATCTCACTTTCGCCAAATTCGGAGTATATTTGCCATTCAATGACAAAATTTCCAATGTCCATTGCTGGGACGAGAAATTCTTCTATGTGAAGATAAAAAAGGGCGAATCACTGGGTTTTCCCTCGTTTTGGAATCCCAAGCCTTTACACATGGCGGGCGATATGCGAATATTGACCGATAGTGATGAAGTGGTGGCGGAGCTCATGAAGAAGATCAAGGCGGATGCATGGACATACGCAGACGCTTTAGCCTTCATGATGAGCGATATTCCGTTGATTCGCCGAGAGGGGGAGCAGTTCATTTACTCCAAGATTGCGCAATTTGACCAAGGTAACTTTTATTTCTTCTTGAACTTTGATTACTTTAATGTTTTCTTTGGCAGGGGTTTATCTAAGGCCAATCACGCTATTGCAGAGAAGCGTAGGAAGTTCTTAGAGGCTGAGGCGCGTAAGAAAGATCAAGTGGCGAATCCTCAAAAGGATACTGGAAAACGTCCTGCGGAAACAGTGGTTGAGCCGCCATTAAAAAGGAGGAAACCTGCAACTTCTGGAGGTTTTAAGCTTATGGCGGATGCCATGAAGTCCGCCATGCCTGTAGGGGAGATGGAACAGGTAAGTTGCCTTTTATTTTTATCTGTTTATCAAGTTTTGGACTTGAGTTTTGACCCTTGAATGTTTGTGCAGATGGCGAAGCCTGATATGGGCGGATACTGGTCCGCTAAATATGGTGCTCAAGGATCTTTTGAGAATGAATCCATCATAAACGACTTGGATGAGGCCCTGGGTCAGGTGGGCGAAGTGCAAAGGAATCAGAACCAAATTCCTGGTTCCATTCATGCGCAAAAGGGAAAAACGGAGCTCCTCATGGTGAGTCCCCTAGAAAGGATTTCTTTTTGTAGAGAAACTTGTTCCTTTGCTCTTTTCTTTGAACGAAACTGTTTGTTTTTGACAGATGTATACTCGCATACGTGCTATGGAGGCCGAGCTCTTTCAAGGTGTGGCGGATAAGGCAACCATTGAAAAGCTGGAGAAAGAGGTAGCGGATGCCAATGCGAACATTGCTTCTGCTAATGCGAACCTTGCCTCTGCCACAGCCGCCTTAGTCCTTAGAGACGCGGAGATCGAGAAGCTAAAAGAAAAGATTGTGACAGACGCCAAGAACCATGAGGACGCCCTAAGAGAAGCTGAATATACGGCGGGTGAGCAAGCCTTCTATTATGGCGAACTGCTCATGGCGTACTTTTCCCTGGCGCATCCCGAGATTGATTTTATAGATCCGCAGTTCGCCGTCCCCGAACCAGAAGACGTAGCCAAATATGACAAAATGTCAGACGCTAAGGAATACCTCCGTGAATATGTTCGGAGATGGATGAAGGGACCCATGGAAGAAAGCAAACCTTCCACTAATGTCACTCTAGTGGAGCTTGAGGAAGTGCCCCCCAAGGCGGGTGGTGAACCGATCACTGATAACGCCCTTCCTCTTGGTCCCACATCTTCCGTGGAAAAGGAGGTACCTTTGGTTGGCGTATCTGAGGCTGTGGAGAAGGAGGCTTCCCAGGTAAGCACCGTAAGCAAGGATAGTGTAAAGGAGGATGAGCCCATTATTACTTAGTTGTTTACTTGTGATTTGTAAAAAATCGTTAAGTACAATTTGTTTTAATCCTTTATGGCAGCTATTTATTTTACTATTACGTTTGCGTAAGTAAATATATAGGCATCTAGGATTTATTTTGGAGTATGTGGCCAGCCATACTCCATTGTATGGACCTTTGTGAAGGTTAGAAGCTGTTTTATTCCATTGAAGGAAGTAAAGCTGCCTAGGGGATCAATTTGCTACCTGTCTTTGAGGTGAAGTGATCCGCCCGTAGGACTTGTGAATCCTTTTTTGGGAAGGATATGTAAGAGAGTGTAAAGACCTTGCGTCCAAGGATCGTTTTAACTCTATCGGAGATTGGGATCCTCTCAGAGATGGATCCGCCCATAAGATAGATTCTCTTATGTCTAAGGAGAAAAAGTAGCTATGAGATAGCGATACTTTGTTAATACGGAGAGCGTTGGATGCCCCCCTTCTTTTTAAGACTGGAATATTGATATTGCTGCAATAAACTTTAAAAAGAACACAGATAATAGAACAAATGATGTTTATTAATGGGAGAAATGCTTTATTACAGCAAGCAGGCAGGTCTTATAGGTGAGCCTCGTTAAAACCTTTAGTAAGAAAAACCACATGGGAAAAAGCTTACTAAAGGAAAAAGAGTACTCAAGACCGTGTGTACACCTCATTTTCTGACAAAATATTTGCGGAGATTTTGGAGGTTCCATGTGCGCGGCAATGTGTTGCCCTCCATGTCCTGAACTTTAAATGTGGCGGATCCAATCTTGTCCACTATCTGATACGGACCCGTCCAGTTGAGCCCTAACTTGCCCTTGCCTTCTCGAGACTGGATTTTGTCGGCCTTTCGGAGCACAAGATCACCCACATTTAGATCCACAAGCTTGGCATTTTTATCATGGTAAGCGGCGATCCGTTGTTTATACGCCGCCATGCGTACATAGGCTTAGTCTCTTCGATCTCCTACCTGATCCAGACTTTCCCTTAGCCTTTTGTCGTTGTCCTCCTCACAATAAAAGGCCACTCTATCGCTTGGGACCTGTATTTCGACTGGGATCACAGCCTCTACACCATTAGAGAGGGCGAATGGTGTTTCTCCTGTGGCCGTCCTAGGAGTGGTGCGATAAGCCCATAAAACGCTCGTCAGCTGATCCGCCCACTTCTTATCATGCTCTCCCAATCTCTTCTTTATACCTTTTACGATCGTCCGGTTCGTGACTTCGGTCATTCCGTTGGACTGGGGATAATAAACGGAGGCAAATCTGTTCAGAATGCCCAACTCTTCACAGAAAGTTTTGAACTCGCTACAGTTGAACTGTGTTCCATTATCGGTGATAATGGTATGAGGAACACCGTATCTTCCTACGATGTTGTCCTTGACGAATTCCACCATTCGTTCTGCAGTGATGGAGGAGACAGCTTCGGCTTCCACCCACTTGGTGAAATGATCTACTGCCACTACCACGTACTTCCTCTGCCGGCGAGTTGGAGGGAATGGTGCGACGATGTCTATTCCCCAGAGGGCGAATGGCCGTCCTTCTATGATGGGCCTCTAGAGATGTTTGGCAGTATGTGATTCATTCGCATGAATCTGGCAACTATGATAAGATTCTACCAATTTTTGTGCATCCAGTTCGGCTGTGGGCCAGTAGAAACCTGCTAACCTGGATTTCTTTAAGATGGTGGCGGATGCTTCATGGGCCCCACATGATCCCTCATGTAGCTCCTTGAGGACTTGTTGTCCCTCTTCCGGCAGAATGCACTTTAACCAAGGGTGGCTAAAAGATTTTCTATAAAGGCCATCGTTGATTATGGAGAAATAAGCCGCCCTTCTAACTATCCGCCGTGCCTCTTCCTTATCCTCAGGTAAAGTTCCACATAGCAGATATTGGCGAATGACCGATCTCCAATCATTTTCTACTGTTGTGAGTAGGGATAATTCCTCTGTAGCGAAGGCTGGAGCTAATTTAACTTCGAAGGGACAGTCTGGATCTGTCAAGTTCTCCTCACTAGAGGCCATTTTGGCCAAATGATCCGCCTCAGTGTTGGACTCCCTGGGTACATGAATCAGTTCCCATTTGGTTTCTTTAGCCTCAAGGTGATCTAGCAATTTTTTGACTTCTGCTACATATTTGGCCAAAACATCATCTTTTACCTCATAATTCTTGATTACTTGATTGACCATTAGTTTGGAGTCACTATAGATCACAATCCGCTCGGGAGTGATTTCTTTGAGTAGGTGCAATCCCAATACCAAAGCTTCATATTCAGCAGCATTATTAGTTGCATGAAAATTCAATTTTGCTCCGTACCGTAACTTTATGTATTGAGGACCCTTGATCACAACGCCTATGCCAGCTCCATCCACCGAGGAGGCGCCGTCGGTGTACATTGTCCACTCTTCCATTGGAGGCTTAGGATGATCAATCCCCTCTTCAGTGAATTCATTCACAAAGTCTGCCAAGACCTGACTCTTCAAAGCTGACCTGCTTTCATATCTCACATCGAACTCACCAAGGCGGATTGCCCATTCCATCAACCTTCCAGAAGTGTCCGGCTTCTGCAACACCTTTCTCATCGGTATATTCGTTCGAACCACCACAGTATGAGCTTGAAAATATGGCCTAAGGCGGATTGCTGTGGTGACAACAGCCAGCGCCATTTTATCAAGCTTAGAATATCTGGTTTCGGCATCTTTCAGAACCTTGCTCACATAGTAAATCGGAAACTGCTGGCCATCCTCCTCTCGTATCATGACCGTGCACACAGCTTTATCCGTAACCGATACATACATGTAAAGGTCCTCACCTTTCATTGGCCGACTCATCATGGGCGGCTCCGTGAGGAACCGCTTAATTCCTTCGAAGGCCTTTTCACAATCCTCATTCCACTCGAACATCTTTTGCTTCTTGATGACCTCGTAAAAGGGCTGACATCTGCGAGCTGAACAGGAGATAAACCTGCCCAAGGCTACGATCCGCCCATTAAGGCGTTGTACTTCTCTGATGTTCCGTGGTGCTTGCATTTCTAGGACAGCCTTAACCTTGTTAGGATTTGGGCTAACTCCTTTTTCGCTGATCATGAACCCTAAGAATTTTCCATACGTCACACCAAAAGTACACTTCTCCGGGTTCAGCTTAATATTGTGGCGTCGGAGTACGTCCAGTACCTCCTTTAGATCATCTGTATGCTTTTCCACGGTTGTGCTTTTAATGATCATGTCATCCACATAGACAGAATAGTTATCACCTTTACTATCTGCGAATATCTTGTTCATCATCCTCTGATAAGTGGCACCCGCGTTCTTAAGCCCAAAAGGCATGACTTTGAAGCAATAAGTGGCCCGATGTGTTACAAACGAGGTCTTGATTCTATCTGAGGGCTCCATAGGCTGATACCACCCATAGGCTGGACCCCCTAGCGTGGTGACAAACATTTTGCAGAGCACCGGCTCGGTGGCACGATTGAGTTTAAGAAGTATTCAGTATTTTCTGACGTGAGCTTCCCGATTGTCAACACTTGTGTATATAGCGAGATTAGGTATTTTAAAAGCTCTATCTGTTTCCTCCGCCTCAATCCAAGCTGCGAAAGGCGAATCTCTATTGGCGAATGGATTATGCCTGGCATTTTCCTCATTCATACGGAGTACCAGAGCTCTAACTCTATCATCAAAATTCTCCGGATCCGCCCTTGGGCGACCCCTTCGTGGAGATCTGCTTGGAGAGGAAGAAGAGCTTGACCCAGATGATGGATCTGATGGCGAACTCCCTCCTCCGCTTCCGCGTCCGCCTCCTCCTCCGCTACTACCTCCTCCACCCCCCACCTGGGGGAGCTTGCCCACTACCCCCTCCATGGCCTCCCGATGGGATGTGACCAACAGTTCCTGGGGGTGGCGGCGGTGGTGGTCCACTCAAATGAGGTGTCTCCCTTGGCCTTTTACTCCGTCTATGACCAGTAGATGGGGGCGATCGGCCACAACGGGAGGATTTCGGTCGTCGAGGCGAAGGTGATTTAGACCGCCTACCTTTCTCCTTCCTATGTTTTTTGTGTGTTCGCCCTTCGGATCCGCCAAGGGAGAGATTTGTCCGTGGGCGCCTCGAGATTTTGGACCCACCTAGATTTAATCCAGGACCCGTAGATCCGCCCGGGAGGGTTGAATCATTCCTTTGACTTCCTTCTGCGCCATCAGGGAATAACTCCCGATTGATTTGTCGTTCTCCAACTGCCGCCGTAGTAGTTACCATGGAATCCGTGTTGTGAGCTTGGAGAAATGAAGAACTCTGGGCGCCTGGTCCAAAGTTTAACAAGGGCCAAGATGATACAGCCGATGTGGACGCCATGCTCCAATGCGGAGGGAGGGTCATAAACGACCGCAGGCGATTCCCTGTCTCGGGTCCAAACCGCTCTCCGATTGCTTGTGCACACATGTTGATGAAAGCATCAGGGTTCATACTACTTTCGACGTGCGTTGCAGGAGCAGTTGAATCTGTGCGGCCAGCACTAGACGGTGTAACTAATGGTGTTTCAATCCCTGAAGAGGGATTCTGATCTCCAGTTGTCATAGTTTCTTAATGTGAACGAAAAACCCTTTGTTTGATTAAGGATTCCACGATCACCGCACCAATTGATAACAAGCAGAGAAATTCTGATCAACTTCCGTCCCTGTGGGGGCGTCGTTGGGTTCGACGGGGGGAAGCTCCGATGCCAAAGTCAGTAAGGTGAATCAAGGGAACAAACTGAATTGACAAAGGATGTGAGAATGTGTACCTTGATAGCCTAGGGATGTAGGCTATATATATAGCTAGGAAGTCGTAACCTTCAGCAACTAGAAAGTCTCCATTAATGTTCCATTAATGGCGGTTACAGGTTACCTTTAACCTGGCGGTTATCTAATTGATAGCTCGTTAATGGTCTTTATGGTCGAGTCGGCGGTCAGCCGTTACTGTGGTGAATCAGGTGAAGGAGGAGATTCGCCTCATAGGTTCGCCAGCGGATCTCTCTGAGCGGGACCGTGGAGATCCGCCAGCCGGCTCTCCTTTGGGGATTAATACGCGGCGTTCTCAAGGTGAATATCCCTTTTGGTCCTCGGGATAATATCTCTATGTTATCAATTAACGTTAGGGGTAAAATTGCTCTTGGCTACAAATGTTAGGGGTAAAATTGCACCATATTAGACGTTAGGGGTAAAATTGCTCCTGACCCAAAACGTTAGGGGTATTTTGCACCTTAACCCTAAATTTTTTTAATGTTATTTTTTAAAATAATGTAAAATATAAACTTATTTGACAATTATTAGTATCTTGTCACATACTTTAAATAATTTGTGACAATTATTTTAGATAGTCACACAATTAAATTCAATGACAAGTATAACTTTATTATCACATATTTTAATTGGTTTTGTTACAACTATAAAATGTAACAAAAATATTATAGTTACAAATAAAATTAATTCTTACAAAAATAATAAATTATTTGTGATAATTTCTTTTAACTAGTCACAAAATAAATATTTGTAACAATTATAAATGAGGTGTAACATTTGTTATATTTATCGTTACAATTGTAATTGTCACATCTAAATTTAAGTTACAAGTAAAGATTTATTGTTATAAATTCATTTATCCATATGTGATAATTTTATAAAAATTGTCACAAAATTTATTTTTGTGATAATAAATAAATTATTATCACAAATAATACGCTTTTTGTTACAACAATTTATGTGACAATTAAATAGTTGTCACATAAACACGGATTTCTTGTAGTGTAATTACTTTGTCCAAGCCCAACCCAGCCCACCTATATTTATATCGGGCTCGGGCCGGGCTGGGCTAGACTATAAAAAGTAATTTCCAGTCCCGGCCCGGCCCGCCCATCTAAGATGTTGATATTAAAAAAAATCTAATGTATTTATTATTAGTCTTTATTGACATTAATTTTTTTAAGTTTTTTTTATCATGTAATTTGTAAGGGTATTTTTTTCTTTTGTTAGAGTACAGGGCAAGAGGAGTATTTTTTTTTGTTAGAATGCACCACCTAATTATGTTATTAACTAAGATACATTATTATTAATTTATTCTTAATTTGTAATTTTCTATTGTTTTTATCTATTATTCTAATATATTACACATAATTAAAAAAATATATATAGAGAGAGAGTTAAAAAATATTATAAAATCGGGCCGGACCGGGCTCACTTGAGATTTTGAGACGAATCCCAAGCCCAACCCATTTTATGTGCGGGTTTGAGCGGGCTTGGACCGGGCCGGACCAAGCATCAAGTATGAATGTCGAAGCCCATCCCATGAATGACGGGCTTGGACGGGCCAATGGGCCCATGAACAGGTCTACTTTACACCTTTATCATTCTCATAAAATTCCACTTTAGCCTTTAAATAACTTGTAAATTTTTGTTTTGGTTTATATAATTTTTTATTTTTATTTTTTTATCTGTGGATTAATTTCACTTTTAATCCTTGTACTTATATATTTCTTCATTTTCTGCTAAAAAAATAATTTGACCAAATTTTACTATCTAATTTTTTTAATCTTATAATTATTTATTTTTACCTTTTTTAATTATTTTAAAATATTATTTAAAATATAATTTTTTATGCATTTTCTTTGATCAATTTTATTTCAGTTTCTTCTAGTTTATCGTCTCTTTTATTTAATGGTTGAAGTAATTGATTTTAATTTTTAATGTTACATGTGATTAATTTAATGCAGAACATGTATGTATAAAAATTATTGTTAAAAATAATCCAAAACTCTAGTTAACTATCTCATTTGAACCAAATAGTAGCCACAAAAGAAATCAAAAGTATATCATTCTCTTTTTGGAACTGAAACAAACACATAAGAAAATTTAGGGTCATTCCATTCTATTCTCTATGTTTCCTTTTCTGGATTCCTTTCCGTTACTCCTACGCGAACCAAAACACCCTCTTAATGTGTTCTTTTATTTTTTTAACTAACGATTAAATGTCATTCTATTATTATATGACGTGCCATTGTCAGGGATAAATAGATTTGGCGAAATGTCGATCATAGTAAATAGTTCTTTTTTTTTCTACAAACCTATAGATGAAAAAACAAAAAACAAATGTGACCTATATTTAGACAATTTTATTAATTTTTTTAGACTTAAACCAACTATACTAAATGATTATTTTTTCTATATAACAATATTTACCGTTTAACATTGAACAATTACAATTTAGTATTGTATGGGCTTTGATGTTGTTCTTAGTCGAGGGTAAACTGGAAATCTAACATCTCAATTCGAAGATAAACCGATAAGAGATAAGAGTGGATATGCGGAAGGAAAAAAAATAAGTAAGAGAGAAAGACCTAATATTTCGAATGTAACCAATTGGAAACGACCTCGTGTAAATGGAAGTTATTTTGTTGAGATTCTCCTGAACTGCAAAAGATGTAAACATCATGAACGAAATGCAACGAAATAGCATTAAAGGGCGAATGAAGTATCCCTTTTCATCTTTTTATTATCTTTTAATCTTATAAAAGTAATATAGTAATTTTTTTAAGGATAAATTCCAAAAAAATCCCTTGTGATTTCAAGTATTTTAATAAAAAACCCATGTGGTTTGTTTTTAAAAAAAAAGGACTGTGTTATACGTCGTTGCCCGAAAAACAAAAAATGGCTTAACACCGTTAGTTTGGATGATGTGGCAAGGGGTAAAACGAGAAAAATCAATTTTTTTTATCTTCTTCTTTTTCTTCTTCTTCTTCTTCTTCTTCCATTAATAAGGAGAATAAATTATCTCTCTTTCATGGGTTTTCTTCTTCTTCTTCCTTTTTTCTTCCTCCTCTCTTCTCTTCTTCTTCTTCCTTTTTTCTTCTTCTTCCTCTTCCTCCTCCTTTCTTTTCTTCTTCCTCTCTCTCTTCTCTTCTTCTTCTTTTTTTTCTTCTAATTTTTTTTAATTTCCAGAATTCTGGAGAACGTCTGAAATCCAGACGTTCATCACGTCTAGAAAATCCAGACGTGATGAACGTCTGGATTTCAGACGTTTTGAAATTTCCAGATAGAATTCTGGAAATTTCAGAATTTAAAAAAAAAATAGAAGAAGAAAAGAAGAAAGAAAAAACATAAAAAAAAATTGGTTTTTTCCGTTTTACCCCTTGCCACATCATCCAAACTAACATTGTTAAGCCATTTTCCGTTTTTCGGGGTAACGACGTATAACACAGTCCTTTTTAAAAAAAAAACTAACCACATGGTTTTTTTTTTTGAAATACATGAAACTACATGGGATTTTTTTAGAATTTACCTTTTTTTAAAGGAAAAAGTACAAAAATAAACATTGTGGTTACACATGTTTTCGAACAACACCCATGTGGTTTAAAAGTTTGCAAAATAGTACCTTGAGGTTTATCCCACTAGCAAACACATATCAAATTGACTAACGGTGTTAAAAGTCAAAGAGAAAAGAGTTAATTTTGTCCTTATATTTATTTATTTTATAAATTAACCTCCATTATTATCTAATTATCATAAAAAAAAACCCAAAATAAAAAATAAAAATCAATTACACCATCTTCTCCATCTCTCTTTAAATTTTTTTTTCTTCTTTCTCTCTCCTCTTTGTTAATTTCTCTCTAAAATCATTGAGTTTCACTCACTTTCACTCCCTTTAGGTATATTTCAAGTATCTTAATAAATCTGCACTTCCAATTATTCCCTATGTATCTTCAATTAATCTTCTCAATGTTTCTGTCCAGATTCACTTCCACCACTTTCTGTTTCTCACATAGACTGGCAGATTTTATACGTAAATAATACAAGAATAATACAGATTTTATACCTACTATTTCATGATTCCATGCAACTGGCATCATATCAATTAACCCCTTTCACCAATTTCATACCAGCGATCCAAAGGAAGTAAACTCCAAGGTTATTGTTGATAAAAGAAGAAGAAGAAGATACAGAGTAAGAAGAATATTTGAGATGAATATTAACTGAGAGAAAGACTACAAATTGTTCTTGAATGAATGAATAATCGTAAATACATTATATCCTACCTATATACCCATAACCCCTATAGTTAACTTAACTATGGTTAACTAACTGACAAAATAAATGTCACGTCCGTGACTAAATTTCTAGAATTTATATTTTGATATTAGTATATATGATAATTATTAGGTGTGTGGTTTTTATTTAGTCCTATAGGAAAAGTTTGGAGTTAATTTGATAGTTTTATATGTAAATTTAAAGTTTAGGATAATTTTTAAAAGATTATAGAAAGATGGAGGATCAAACGTGATATTTTCTAAACTTTATCTCAAATCTTCCTGAGTATATTCGATATACTCAGATCAACATCATCTATATTATTTCTTTTCTTTTTCTTTTTCTTTCATTTTCATCATCAATTTTCTCTGAACCGTTTCTCCACCGTTTCTTTGATTTACGGAGATTCGACCGTCCGAATCACTCGAAATTTAAAACACAGCATCCTTATGCATAGTTCTAAGTCCTAACCGAAGAGTTTTTGAGTTTCGAAAACGTTTGGAGGGAAAACGTCTTAAACAGAATTTAGAGAAGAATCGATCGGCTCAATTAGTAGCCAAGGTAAGTAACTATCAACTATATTTTGAGTTTTATGTATATTGATATATATATAGTTAAAGAATTTTCATAAATTGATATTTTAGGGTTATGGAGGAATTTTGTAAAATTGGGGTTTTTCATGATTTTGCTTTTTATTGTGAAATTACGGTTCAAATGAAGCTATTGATTATGCTTCTATGTGAATTTCAGATTTTACTTGATTATGTTGATTTAAGGCTTGATTTGGTTGATTTACATATATACATATATGTTTTTGGTTGCAATGTATATCTATATTGAACAAAATGAATTTGATGATTTCTTACGAATTGTTTTTGGATTGAGAAATCTGTTGCGGTTATTGTTGTTATTATTTTGGATTGAAATCCAAATGTGATTTTTATGATACAAAATGGCTAAGTGAAGCCAAATGATTTTTGGTTATTAAATAGTTTGGAATTTGATTGTGAAAGGATATTTGAGCACGTTATGATTTTATGATTTTATATCCATCGAGGGTTATCCGGATCGGTGGTTTTATATTTGAAGACCATGTTCAGTGAGGGACATGGCCTGTGTACACAGTTTGAAGACCTATTGGGTATAACAGCGAAGTGTTGGGTAAGACCATATGGGATAGGCAATGTTAAGAGACGTCTCGATTATATATGTGGTTATGGATTGATACTTAAGGGGAGAAACTCGAGAATGGATACAATATTTTAAGTTCATTTGGATTATGTTTTCCGTTATGATTGATTTTGATATAAGGTTTTACGTTTTATTGATTACGATTTGGCTTGATAAAACGCTTATTTGATTATCATATTTTATACGGTTTTGAACTCAAGAATCGATACAAGATTATATATTTTTGGTTTTTGGTTTACTACTTTGACTATATCATGAACTTTAGTTTTAAGTATATTTTATAACGTTTTGATTAAATCCCTTTCTAAAGGTATATATGTAGTTATGTTAGATTTTTATAGCTGATAGTTTTTTACTGAGATTTTTGTCTCACGTTTTTAATTGTTTTAATGTTTTTAGGTGAGAAAGTACAAGATAGAGAGAAGGTTACCGACCAATTAGGCGAGAATCAGAAGTTGTTGCTTATTGTTAGAATTATTATTAGAACTTTACTATTTAATTGATTGTGATCTAAATTTGGAGAGTATTAAGTATTGATTATGATCTTTCTATTTCACGCCCGATGCCGATTGAGGTCGTTTAGGGTCGGGTGTGACAGTTTGATATCAGAGATCTAGGTTAAATTCTTCGGAACTAAGGTTGATAGTAATTGCGGAATATCGATATTTGGTAATACCTAAGAAATAATCGATGGTAATTGAGGAATATAGATATTTGGTGATAGCTAAGAAATAATTTGAAATTTTTCGAGGATTGAGTAACTAGCTAATGTGGGGTAGACATGAGACTTGATGGTTAGTAAAATATTGGATGTATGAAAATGAGCAAATTATTTGATATTTGGTGATATGAGTTATGAGTAAGTCATCACTTTGAGCTAGAGATATAGAGAATTATCTATATAGGTGCTGTTGGATAATCAAATTCGTACCTGAATCTTGTGATGCATTTTTCGACCAGATAGAGGCCGAATCTGTCATGGAGTCCTAAATGAAAGTTCTTTATTATTATCTTACGTTTCCCTGGGTTTTTGAATTGCCTTAATCGGACTCCGTATGAAAAAGTTATGATGGAAACGACATATGTTGGTCATTTTAGCTTTAAACCAAAATTTGGTTTTTGTTTGATTTTTCTCCTTAGTATGACTTGAAATTGATATTTGAGAGTTTAATAGTTGGCTGAAAAATATACGTATCTCAGATGTGAAGATCTATTAAAGTGAGATTTGGTTTAATGATACGAATATAAAGTATATCATATCATATAAAATTGAATATATGATATTTGAAGTTTTATTGTGGATTATGGTGATGAAATTAACTAGGTTGAAATTTAGAGTTACTAAGAGTTATGTATAAATAATTGTTATGTGGATATGGATAAATGATGAAGTTAATGGAAGGAAACATTAGAATTTGTGGTCTTATGATGATTATGAGGAATCTTGATAATTTGAAATAACTTCGTAATCTTGAAAATCGTTTCGGAAGGAAATTAAGATAGATTAGAGAATATGAATTTCGAGGACGAAATTTCTTAAGATGGGGAGAATTGTCACGTCCGTGACTAAATTTCTAGAATTTATATTTTGATATTAGTATATATGATAATTATTAGGTGTGTGGTTTTTATTTAGTGCTATAGGAAAAGTTTGGAGTTAATTTGATAGTTTTATATGTAAATTTAAAGTTTAGGATAATTTTTAAAAGATTATAGAAAGATAGAGGATCAAATGTGATATTTTCTAAACTTTATCTCAAATCTTCCAGAGTATATTCGATATACTCAGATCAACATCATCTATATTATTTCTTTTCTTTTTCTTTTTCTTTCATTTTCACCATCAATTTTCTCTGAACCGTTTCTCCACCGTTTTTTTGATTTACGGAGATTCGACCGTCCGAATCACTCGAAATTTAAAACACAGCATCCTTATGCATAGTTCTAAGTCCTAACCGAAGAGTTTTTGAGTTTCGGAAACGTTTGGAGGAAAAACGTCTTAGACAGAATTTAGAGAAGAATCGATCGGGTCAATTAGTAGCCAAGGTAAGTAACTATCAACTATATTTTGAGTTTTATGTATATAGATATATATATATAGTCAAAGAATTTTCATAAATTGATATTTTAGGGTTATGCAGGAATTTTGTAAAATTGGGGTTTTTCATGATTTTGCTTTTTATTGTGAAATTACGGTTCAAATGAAGCTATTGATTATGCTTCTATGTGAATTTCAGATTTTACTTGATTATGTTGATTTAAGGCTTGGTTTGGTTGATTTACATATATACATATATGTATATATGTGATTAAGAAAGCGAAAATGTGGAGATGTCAATTAATTGTTTTGGAGGTTGATTAATTGGAGATTATGATAGGAGTTTAATAAGTTATGGAATCTTAATTTGAATAAATGATATCCGAATTCAAAGTGCAAATCTATTGTTGAACTTTATCGGATTGAGGTTTAGAATTGTTGAGAGTTATATAAATGATGTTTAGAGAGATACTGATGTTAGTGATCAATGAGAAGTAAAGTGGGAGAATATATTAGAGTTTAGGATTTGATGATTAAATATGAAAATTTGGTAAGCTTAAATAGCGTTTGAGGAAATAATTAAGATATGAATTTTGAGGACAAAGCACTGTTTGAGGTAAGAAATTAAGAGATAAATATGATATAAGAGGATGATAATTGAAATTTTGTAGTACACATATATATAGAAGTTATTTTAGTCGAAGTTTGTGTGATTATGGTTTAAGTTTATATAAGGATCAAATTGAGTGTTTATAGGTCAAATAAGAAAATCGAATGATATTATAGATTTATTGACTTTTATGGGTGTAAAGATATTATTTGGAGTTTGGAGAAGACAGAAAAAAAACATTGATTATCGTAATTTAGGTACCATATATTCCTTGACTATATAGTTTGGAGAGATGGTTGAAGTTTATTTGGTTGGATTGATGGTATATATATATATATATATATATATTGAGAAATATGTTGCGGTTATTGTTGTTATTATTTTGGATTGAAATCCAAATGTGATTTTTATGATACAAAATGGCTAACTGAAGCCAAATGATTTTTGGTTATTAAATAGTTTGGAATTTGATTGTGAAAGGATATTTGAGCACGTTATGATTTTATGATTTTATATCCATCGAGGGTTATCCGGATCGGTGGTTTTATATTTGAAGACCATGTTCAGTGAGGGACATGGCCTGTGTACACAGTTTGAAGACCTATTGGGTATGGCAGCGAAGTGTTGGGTAAGACCATATGGGATAGGCAATGTTAAGAGACGTCTCGATTATATATGTGGTTATGGATTGATACTTAAGGGGAGAAACTCGAGAATGGATACAATATTTTAAGTTCATTTGGATTATGTTTTCCGTTATGATTGATTTTGATATAAGGTTTTACGTTTTATTGATTACGATTTGGCTTGATAAAACGCTTATTTGATTATCATATTTTATACGGTTTTGAACTCAAGAATCGATACAAGATTATATATTTTTGGTTTTTGGTTTACTACTTTGACTATATCATGAACTTTAGTTTTGAGTATATTTTATAACGTTTTGATTAAATCCCTTTCTAAAGGTATATATGTAGTTATGTTAGATTTTTATAGCTGATAGTTTTTTACTGAGATTTTTGTCTCACGTTTTTAATTGTTTTAATGTTTTTAGGTGAGAAAGTACAAGATAGAGAGAAGGTTACCGACCAATTAGGCGAGAATCAGAAGTTGTTGCTTATTGTTAGAATTATTATTAGAACTTTACTATTTAATTGATTGTGATCTAAATTTGGAGAGTATTAAGTATTGATTATGATCTTTCTATTTCACGCCCGATGCCGATTGAGGTCGTTTAGGGTCGGGTGTGACAGTTTGGTATCAGAGATCTAGGTTAAATTCTTCGGACCTAAGGTTGGTAGTAATTGCGGAATATCGATATTTGGTAATACCTAAGAAATAATCGATGGTAATTGAGGAATATAGATATTTGGTGATAGCTAAGAAATAATTTGAAATTTTCCGAGGATTGAGTAACTAGCTAATGTGGGGTAGACATGAGACTTGATGGTTAGTAAAATATTGGGTGTATGAAAATGAGCAAATTATTTGATATTTGGTGATATGAGTTATGAGTAAGTCATCACTTTGAGCTAGAGATATAGAGAATTATCTATATAGGTGCTGCTGGATAACCAGTAACATCTGTTAGCATAGGTGAATCAGTAAAAAATAATTGTATCCATAGACATAGGTGTAGCACAAGGTTTGGCTTCTAGAAAACCTGTTTCTGCTAACAGGTCCAAAGTAATTTCCTTTGATAAATATGAATTCCTGCTGTTGTCCTTTCCACTTCAAGACCTAAAATATACTTCAAAATTCCCAAATCTTTAATACTAAAACATTTATGTAAAAAATGTTGGTCCCTATAATGTTACAAGTATAGTTCCAAGGGGGGGTTAGGAACTATTTAAAAATTTTTTTGTTAGGGCAGACTTCTTTTTCGTGAGAAAAAGGTTTTAACAGTGGCGCTGAGTAAATAGCAAGATACTGGCTTAGTCAACTGGTGACTAGGTCAGTTTCTTTACTTGAGTCAGGAGATAGCACTTAGAGTCTATTCCTGAGCTCAGATATTCAATGCGCACAACTCAGCTTGACCTCTTTACTTGGTCAGTTTTTGTTTAAGCAAGCAATAAATATATAAAGGAGTTTAAGGTTAGAAATATGTTACTCAGCAGATTTATCCAGGTTCGGCCTCTAAGCCTACGTCCTGTCCCCGGAACACGTTCCGAGCTTTCGAATTCTCTACTGATCTCTTTAACGGTAGAGCATCAAACCTTTTACAATCTTAGAAACTGAGTATAACAAGAGTACCTTCCTCTATACCTCTACTCAATCCTAATCTCTCGCTGAGTACTATAACCGAGTACTCAGCCTCTCCTTTCTAATTCTAGAAATGATAAGTGTTTGTCCTAAACAACGATTGCTAAGACACTTTAGATGATTGAATAATCACTCTAGACTTTTACACAAAAGATATGAAATTTAGTGTAAGATTGCTTTGCTTTTTCTTGCAGAACTTTGCGTAGAATTTTGGCTTGATCAAGTTCTGTGTGGAATGAAGCAACTGAAGGGCTCTATTTATAGAGACGTCTGAGGCATCAGTCATTTCGAATTTCGAAATAACCGTTGGAGGGAAACGGCTTCCTGTCGTTGTCACCCTGTCTTGCTCAGAGCTCTCGGCCAATCAGATTTGAGTATCTTCTGTCCTCGGTCAGCTTTTGGTCAGCTCGAGAGAATGTCTCTCCATTTATGGTAAGGTCAACTAGATAGCATTCTGTGTCTTCTGAACTTTACCCAAAGTGGAAACACTTTGTCTGGAAGTTGTTCTTGCTCAGCTGCTGTCTTGTACTCTTTGTCGAATCAACTCAACAGCTTCATCCCGAAGTTGTTCCACGAAGGTCTTCTAGATCCTTCTTCCGCTGAGCTGCGTTTTGTACATAACGACAGCGTTTTGACATACGCGGGCCGAGTTGCCTTAAACTGTTTGACTTGGGCTTTTGACTTCCGTATTGGGCTTTGGGCCTTTTAATCTTTGTGTCTTATAAACAATTTAACTCAACATTGAACAAACACATTAGTAGAATAAATCAAAGCATTTAAACTTAGTGTGTTTAGAATATATTTTTTTAATTACACTTAAACAATTTTGTCAAATCAAAATTATGTGGAAAGGTGTTTCAACAAAAAATCCTTAACTTCCTGTATATCAGAAGTATTGTTACTAGCAATAATCAAGTCATCTACATAAACGGTTAAAGCTATAAACGAATTTTCTCTATTTCGAACAAAAAAGGAAGGATCTGCTAACGATTTCTTAAATCCTATAGCAAGTAATGCCTGAGTCAATTTAGAATTCCACATCCTACTTGCTTGCTTTAATCCATATAAGGATTTCTGCAACTTACAAACAGGATTTGGAATATCAGTAGATATACCCTCAGGAAATTTCATATAAATTTCTTCTCCTAAGTCCCCATGCAAAAAAGCATTGTTTATATCTAATTGATGTAATTGCCAATTATAAATTGCAGCAATTCCTAAGTCCCCATGCAAAAAAACATTGTTTATATCTAATTGATGTAATTGCCAATTATAAATTGCAGCAAGAGCAAGTAACAATCTTACTGTAGTTAACTTGGCCACTGGAGAAAAAGTTTCCAAGTAATCAATACCTTCTTGTTGCGTGTATCCCTTCGCAACAAGTCGAGCTTTGAATTTTTTAATCGTCCCATCGCTCTTCCTCTTGACTTTAAAAATCCACCCGCACCTAATAGGCGTCTTTCCTGGCGGTAAGGTGCAAATCTGCCACGTATCATTATCATTTAAAGCTTGTATTTCTTTATCCATCGCCTCTTGCCAAACTTTATCCTTAGAAGCTGCTACATAACTAGTTGGCTCTGTATCTGCAGACAATGCTAAAGAAAAAGCTTTGTGCTTTTCTGTTAAATTATCGTAAGATAAAACACATGACAAAGGATGCATTTGATTATTATTAGTTTCTAACGTCTCACATTTCAGTAATGCACAATGATAATCACGAAGATACTGAGGTTGATTGACATTTCTACCATACCTCCTTACCTCTATAGCATGTGTAAAAGGATGTGCATTTTCAACATGAGACAGATCAGAACTAGTATTTGTATCTCTAACCGGAATAACATCATGTGAAGTAACCATTGGTCTCCGCATCATATCCTGGTTATACATATGATTTGGAGAAATATCCACCATTTCTTTTTGCTTAAGAGGAAAAATATATTCATAAAATTGAACATTTCTAGAAACTAATACTTGTTTAGTTTCCAAATTAAAAACCCTATAACCTTTAGTACCCATTTTGTAACCCAGAAAAACACATTTCTCAGCTCTAGCATCAAATTTCTTCCTATTTCTTTGTAAAGTATTAGCAAAACATAAACAACCAAAGGCTTTAAGATAAGTGTAATCTGGATCATGTCCATATAAACAAGCATAAGGTGTTCTATTTTTTAACAAAGGAGATGGAATACGATTAATAAGATATATAGCATGAGCAACAAAATAATTCCAAAAATCATTCGTTAAATGACTTTGAAATTTTAAACCTCTAGCAACATTCAAAATGTGTTGATAGTTTCGTTCAACCAAACCATTTTGTTGAGGTGTCTCAACACAACTCGTTTGATGTACAATACCTTTACTAACATAAAATTGTAACAGGTTAAACTCCATACCATTATCAGTTCGTATTATTTCTATGCGCACGTTAAACTGTGTATATATCATTTCAACAAAAGCCTGAACTAACCGTGCAACTTCAGACTTATCCCTTATAAAATATAACCAAGTAAACCTAGAATATTCATCTACAATCATAAGAAAATACCTAAAACCTTCAAGTGATACACTAGTCGCACCCCAAATGTCCATATGCACTATTTCAAAAGGCTTACTGCATTCAGAGATACTAATCGGAAAAGGAAGTTTTCTTTGTTTAGATAAATGACATATGTCACATACATATGAAGTATCTAAACTCATATCAGGTAAATTTCTCTTTAAAATTGCCAATCTTTCATTGGATAAATGCCCAAAGCGTAAATGCTAAACTTTGTGATCACAAGAATCATTATTCTTAGTAATTACAGAATTGCTAGAATCCAAAACTTGAGAAACAACAGATGAAAAATTATCAATATTCTTAACATTTTCAGTGTTCTGTTGTTGAATTGAGGATTGAACAAGATGGTATAACCCTCCATTCATCCTAGCTAAACCAATCATTCTCTTGTTCTCCAACTTCTGTATCAAACACTGACCAGCCACAAAAGTCAGACAACAACTCAAAGAAGTAGTTGGTTTAGAAACTGATATTAAGTTGTAAACAAAATTAGGGACAAAAAACACATTTTGTAAATACAAATCTTTATTAAACTGAACTGTCCCTATATATGAAGCTTTAATTTGTTGATTATTAGGCAAAATGACATACCAATTATCAATTGGTCTATAGTTTTCTAATAAATAAAATGAACCAGTAATATGATTACTGGCTCTTGTATCCAGAATCCACTGAGTAGAATCACATTGTAAAGCAAAAGAAAACGTACCATTGGGGCTGGCATTTTGCTGCTAATAGAGGAAACACATGTTGTAGAAGCATAATTGACTGAATCTTGATTTCGTTGATGTTGTGGTGTATTCAAAATAGCAAGAATCTGACTCATTTGTTCTTGAGTAAATCCACTTCTATTCCCTGGTGAGATAGAATTTATAGGTAGAGATGGAGCACTTCCCAATATACCATTTTGCATAGACTGATCACCAGAATCAGAACCCAATTCAACAATAGCATTGACTTTAGTATAAGAGTTCTTGAACCTGAACTAGGGTGGAAAACCATGCTTTTTATAGCAAGTGTCCACGGTGTGCCTTTGTTTTCCACTAAATGTACATACAATAGACTTAGCACCTTGATTCTGAAATTGTGGCTTCTTGAACTTATTAACCATAGCCACAATATCCTGAGCCAGTTCTTGAACATTTGGCACAGAGAATTGCCTCTCATGTTGTAGAACTAATGAAAAAGCTTTATTGATTGTGGGTAAAGGGTCCATAATCATGATTTGCAACTTCACATTAGAAAAAGAATCATTCAACCCTTTTAGAAAACAGATGACTACATCTTTTTCTAAATTAATTTTGACAGCATTAGTGATATCGCAAATACACCCATCACACACACAATTAGGAATTGCTTTAAGAGTTGTATACTCATCCCACAAAAGTTGCAGATCAGCAAAATAATCTCTTGCTGACCTTCCATTTTGCCTAATTGTATAAATCTCACCTTGTAAATCCGCTATATGAAAAACATCTGCCTGGGAAAACCGTTCTTTGAGATTGTCCCAGACCCTTTTTGCATCATCAAGCCACATGATACTTTTAGCAATCGAAGGAGAAAGCGACTTTTGCAACCATGAAAGAACCAAGTTGTTGCACCTCTTCCATGCAGCATAAATGAGAACTCTGATCAGGCATCAGCAAAGTTCCATCCACAAATTCAAGCTTATTCTTGGAAAGAAGAGCCATTCTCATATTTCGACACCAAGCGTGATAATCCGGACCAGAAAGAATCGGAGTAACCAAAACTAATGAAGGATTTTCTCCTGGATGAACATAATAAGGGCTAGTAGTTTGTTATTCTGCTCTCACCATTGATGCAAAATTTCTGAAAAAACAGATCGAAGGGGAAATAAAACCCAAAACCCAACAATCAACAAAAGCAAGAAAGTATCAAACAAAGATCGAGATACCCAGATGAAGTCGAAGAGTTGGATTGAAAAAAAAAACCAGATTGAACAACCAATTATCAAGAAACTAGAAATAAAGCCAATCAGATGAAGGCAACTTGCTGATTTGCAAAGAAAATCACGAGATGCTAATCAGAACAAAAGAATAGATTGGAAAAGAGAACAAATCGTTGAAACAACAGACTGATTTGTTTTACCAGAAATCAAAGATAGAAAGAGTTTGCGGAAGCAATTAATTGCTCTGATACCATGTTGATAAAAGAAGAAGAAGAAGATACAGAGGAAGAAGAATATTTGAGATGAATATTAACTGAGAGAAAGACTACAAATTGTTCTTGAATGAATGAATAATCGTAAATACATTATATCCTACTTATATACCCATAACCCCTATAGTTAACTTAACTATGGTTAACTAACTGACAAAATAAATCAGTTATTTTTATCTATATGGTTAATAGTTATTAGTTGTAATAGTGTATTACATGGTAACTATATTTATGGTGGCAAAGATGGTGGTAGTGGAGTTATTTTTTAGGATTATGCGACTAGCTCAAAGACAATAAAGATAGGAGACTTTATTTATCATAATAATTTGACTCGAGAGGGTCAGAGAGGACTAATTTGGCTTACAACTAAACATCTTGATTTGGAAATGATAAAAGGAGTGAAAGTGAGTGAAACTCAATGATTTTAGAGAGAAATTAACAAAGAGGAAAGAGAGGAGAGAGAAAGAAGAAAAAAACAAAAAATTAAAGAGAGATGGAGAAGATGGTGTAATTGATTTTTATTTTTTATTTTGAGTTTTTTTTGTGATAATTAGATAATAATGGAGGTTAATTTATAAAATAAATAAATATAAGGATCAAATTAACTCTTTTTCCCTTTGACTTTTAACACTGTTAGTCAATTTGATATGTGTTTGCTAATGGAATAAACCTCAATGTACCATTTTGCAAACTTTTAAATCACATGAATATTGTTCAAAAATAGATGTATTCACAAGATTTATTTTTATATTTTTCCTTTTTTTAAACTACTTGTTTAAGTGTAGCTACATCCTAAAATACAATATTTTTATATTATATATTTATTTATTTTAAAAAACGTTACATTCGCAAGCTAAGCGAGGGTATCTACTAATTGATAGTTTATAGAAGGAAACAAACTAGAGAGCCAAATTTGGTGAAAAATGAAATGAAGTGCCTAAAAGAGTCAAATGAATAAATTTAATAAAGTAGAAGGACTAAATTATACTTTTAGAAGATTTAGTTGGTGAAAGCATCGAGTGCACAAAACAAACATTGGAGAGGTAAATTCTTGAGCCTTGTGTTACTGGAATCTATTCATCACAATTTTGAAATATAGTTAAAATTATCGTAAACATCGTTATAATTTTAAATAATATCAATTTGATTCATATTTAATATAAAATTTGAATACTAATTTATTTTTATTTGATATATATTAAATTATTACATCTGATATTCAAAATATAAATTAAGTTTAAAAAATTTATTTGTCCTTTCGGAAAAAAAGTCTAAAATATTTACCATGCTATACGAGTATATATGAAAATGATTCTATAACTATTCCCTTGACACTTTAAATAAGATAAAAAAAAAAAAAAAATTAAAGTAGAGGTTGGAAACTACGTCTGCTTGTTTTGAAGTTAGAGAAAGTTAACTAAAATGAGGTTATGTTTCTAACCTTGCTTGGAAATGAGTTTAAATGGAGGTTATTTTTCTAACCTTATTTGGAAAGGAATTTAAATGGAGATGAAAGTTAAAAAAACCTTGAAATAACCTCAATTGCAGTCCCACCAAATTGGTGGGATTTGGAGGTTCTCTAAATAAACTCCTCTCCTCTTCCTTCCATTCATCTCCCTTTAATGAACCTTGTGAAACCTTCGTCTAAGCAGACACTAAGAACCTACTCCAATGTGAAAGTTAGGAGTTTAGGAGGATGAACACTGATTACTAAAAATGTTTGTACACCTTAATTGTGCTGACATCTTATATTATTTATAGGGTGCTAAGAGCATATCAGATAGCTGACTAAATTTTAGTTCCTAACTCAGCCTGTTGACCCATGTCAGTGTTTGACTGGTGAATGTTCACTATAATAAACAAAAATAATGTTTTACCAACACATTCTCCCCTTAATTCTAGGTGTGGAATCAGGGACCTATTCCGATGTGAATTTGGAATTCCTCTTCCATTGGTCCATGTACCTTGACTGCTTACATTTCTTAACTTATTTTGATTTGAAGACTCGTCTTATGACATATGACCTTCATCTTATGATGATTGTACAACTTTTTATATTCGTTTGATATCACTGTTTACTAACACAGTTTCAAAAAAAACATCATAATATCAATAGAAATTGTCTAATTTTTTATATATAAATATAATTACAAACAATCTGTCAAAATGCATAAAACTGTTCTAGTTTTATAGTAAATTTATTTTAAAAGTCTGTTATATTTATAAAATAATAGTTAAATTAGTATGTTCAAATTTTCGGTTAAATATGAGTAAAATTTATCTTAGACGTTGGCATACGAAATTTTATCAAAATTTCAGTAATTTTTCTGAAAATTATAAAGGACAAATTTCAACCTTTTTTATAACTCCAAAGATACATATCATAATTATAGACCTGCCTGCCCATATTTCTGCTTTTCCTTAATTATTTAAATGTTTTCTATTTAAGAATAAAATAATGTTTTTGCTTTATTTGCTTATCAAGAAAATTAAAAGATAAAGTGAAAGTGGAAAAGGGAAAATTTGAGATGGGCTTATCAATGCTTCAATTTGTGTTAGGCCCATCAATGCATTATGCAGATACTGCTTTATAAGAGATCTGCCCCTTTCCATTACGCATTATTAGGACGAAATTATCCCCTGATGATTTTGACCTTAACTCATGAGTATTTCTAACTTGTTTTAAGGAAGGGACAAAACTTAATAGGCTTAAAGCACTTTTTGATCCTGATCTATCCAAAATTTATGCATTTAGTCCCTGATCTATTATTTGGTCACATTTGGCCCATGACCTATCAAATTAGATAAAATTCAACCCATATTGAATGGAAAATTAACTTTGTTAGAAAATTAACAGCAGCCACCAATACAAAAACGACATATGACACATAAATAAATTTAATTTTCAACTAGAGATGACAATAGTAACTATTTTACACGGTAAAAAAAAACCCTAAAAACTTTTCTAGTGTTCCAATAGAGTGAAAATTAATTTTATTTATGTGTCATGTGTCATTTTTGTATTGGTTACTGTCGTTAATTTTCCAACACAGTTAATTTTTCATTCAATATGGGTTGGATTTTATCTAATTTGATAGGTTAGGGGCCAAATATGATCAAATAATAGGTCAGCGGCCAAATGCATAAATTTTGGATAGACCAGGGGCCAAAAAGTGCTTTAAGCCAACTTAATATATCATACTCAAATAATTTTTTGTTAAAAAATATTATATTAATAAATAACTGTAAAAGTTGACACAATAGTCCACAAATCATTATTCACTTCATTTCAAAATAATTGTCATATTTAATCATTTTTTTTTTATTTATGGTATTTGTTAGGTTTAGTTTTTAAGACAACTTTTTTCTCTTTTACCATTGTTAATGAGTTTAATATTTATTGCACTTTTTGTCATTTTAAGTTTTCAATATAGAGAGAGTGGTTCAATTTAATGAGTGGCACAAAAAATCAAAATTATTACTAATAAAGACAGATAAATGGTACTTTCGTCTATGTTCCTTAAATTTAATGCAAATCAATCATTTTCTTAATATATGTGATTTGGTAAAATGTGACAATTATTTTGAAATGGAATGAATACTTTATATATAATTTATTTTAATTATAAATATTGTTATAAAAATGGACCAATGGGAAGTAATTAAATCACTTTTTTTATATTAAAAAAAGTTTCACAACCTTAAATAAAATTGTCAAGAAGTGACAACGTACTTAAAATTTTTAAACAACTACCCTTATTTCAACAGATGATACCGTTTTTAATAAATCTCCAGAAATCAGTAACATTGCATACCGACTTAGATCACCAATATTGGATAATAACCATACCTGACGGGCTTCTGGACATGAGACCAGTGCGTGGAAGACGGTTTCTTCTTCAAAGTTGCATCGCGGGCATATATTAGTTGTATCAACCCGTTTTTTCGCCAGTTCAGATCGTGTAGGTAAGCAACGAGTTGTTGCCCTCCACACCAGATGACGAACCTTTGGCGGCGCATGAATCTTCCAGATTTTACTCCAAATTTCACTAAGATCTGCCCCTTTTGTATCAGTCGGATTGGTTTGGATATGACGGTATTCGCTTCTGACAGAGTAGACTCCATTTCTTTCCAACTTCCACGACCACCTGTCCCGTGTTTCTCTTCGGCTCAACTGTACTTTTGTAATTAGCATTCTGTCCCTGGCGGAAAATAAGTGTTGTAATTTCATGTAATCCCAATCTCCTTGCGGGTTTACTCGAATTGATGCAACCGTTTCTTCTTCGCGGCCAGGGGGTGCTATGCTGTCAACATAGGGGTTGATATCATCAGGAAGCCAGGGGTCAGACCAGATATTTACTTCAGTACCGGACCTAACAAGGATACGACTTTCTGATTTTAGTAGAGGAAGGCCAGCCATGATGCTCCTCCATATATAGGTTGGATTCGATTTAATTTCAGCATCAAGGATGGATGTCTGGGGGAAGTATCGTGCTTTAAAGATTCTTGCAACAAGAGAGGTTGGGCAAACCAGCATTCTCCATGCTTGTTTTGCCAAAAAAGCTATATTAAAACAGTGAAAGTTCTTGAAACCGATACCTCCTTAGTGTTTCGGTTTGCATAGTCTTTCCCAAGATCTCCAATGTATCTTTCTTCCTTGTCCGTCTTCCAAGCCCCACCAGAAAGAGTTTATCGGCTTTTCAAGGTCTTCGCACAGGGTAATAGGGATTAGGAACATACTCATGACATAGGATGGGAGTGATTGTAGAACTGATTTGATTAATACTTCCTTCCCTGCTTTTGATAGGAACTTATTCTTCCAGCTGTTTATTCTTTTCCTGATCATTGTTTCAATGTACTCGAAGACTTCCTTTTTATTCCTTCCAATCAGTGATGGAAGACCTAAGTATTTTCCCGGGCTTGTTACTACTTCCACCTCAAGGTTGGTGCCGATGCTCATCTTTACAGCTGCTGGCACATTCTTGCTAGTGGAGGGTGGATTTATTGAGATTAATTTTCTGCCCAGAAGCTTCTTCATATTGTTTTAGACATTGTCGTATAGCCTCACTTTCTTCAAATGTTGCCCTGAAAAACAGATAACTATCGTCAGCAAAAAATAGGCGCGTTATTGTTGGAGCCTGAGGTGCTATCGCACATCCATGAATTCTTCCTCTTGATTCTAGCGCTGACAAAGCAGCGGACAGACCCTCTGCACAGATCAGAAATAGGTATGGAGAGATTGGGTCTCCCTGTCTTAGCCCTCTCTGTGGAGTAATAGGACCAAGCACATGTGGTCCGTTGATGATCCTGTATTTTGCTTTGGTGACACATTGCATTATTAGATGAACCCATGTTGGAGAGAATCCCAGATTGAGCATCATTTTTTCAAGAAATTTCCATTCCACCCTATCATATGCTTTGGCCATATCTAATTTCAGCGCTGCATACCCCACCTTCCCTTGTGTTTTCCTACTGAGGTAGTGATTTACTTCAAAGGCTAACATTACATTGTCCGTAATCAATCTTCTTGGTATGAAGGCGCTCTACTGTTCTGAAATGATGCTAGGAAGAACTGTCTTGAGCATGTTTGCCAATACTTTTGATATTATCTTATAAATCACGTTACAAAGGGCAATAGGATGAAGATCGGATGCATATTCAGGAATAGACTTCTTCGGAATCAAAACCAGCAATGTTTCGTTAATTTCCTCCGGTAATTCACCCGAATTGAGCCACTGGATACAAGCCTCTGTTACTTTCACACCCACTACTCCCCAAAACTTTTGATAAAAGCAAGGGTTGAACCCATCTAGTCCAGGACTCTTTTCAGGGTGCATTGAGAAGACTGCACTTTTAACTTCCTCTGGGGTAAACGGCCTGAGAAGATCATCGTTATCTGCTTCGGATACTTTGCATGAGATGTTAGCTATTATAGGGTCAGGGTCACATAGCTCAGATGTGAATATGCTGTTAAAATAGGAGGTGATGATATCGTCAAGTCCAGTCCCCCATTCTCTCCATTCCCCGTCATTCCCTTTTAATCTGTGAAGTAAATTTTTCTTTCGTCGTGCTGTTGCAGCTTTATGGAAGAAACCTGAGTTTAAGTCGCCCCCTTTTAGCCATTATTGTTTTGCCCGCTGTCCCCAATAACTCTCTTTCTGGTTCAATAATGTGTCTAATTCTTCTTTTGCTTCCTTATAAGCCTGGACTGATTCGGCATCACTTCTTCTTTTTGTGCTGCGGATTACCGCTTTACAATTTTCCACCTTCAGCTTAAAATGATTCCTCAGCTCGTTGCCCCATTGGAACAGTGAAGAACCGCACTCTTTAAGTCTGTTAGGAAGAGGAGTGTCGACCTCGGACTGCCAACTTGTTGCCACTCTATCCCTGCAATCACTTTCATGTAACCAAGCATTCTCAAATCTGAACCCATGCTTTAACTGAGTTTTATTCTACCATAGCAATAAGAATAGGGCTGTATGATCTGAGCATGAGACTTCTTCATTTATTAATTTAGCTTCGGGAAACATGAGCCGCCAGTTTGAGGAAGCAAGAGCTCTGTCTATCCTTTCTTCGACTAACCTGCCAGTTTCACGCCCCCTTTCCCATGTATAAGGGTAACCCATCAAGCTAATGTATGTTAATCCACTTGATTCAATGGCTGAATTAAAGCCTCTTATTAGTGCTGGGCTCTGTCGAACCCCTCCGGATTTTTCTGCCTGTGACCTGATGTCATTAAAATCCCCAATTATAACCCATGGAAGAGGAGAGAGAGTTGATAGCTGTATAATTAGATCCCAAGAATCTTTCCTGCGTGATCTCTCCGGATAGCCATAATAGCCAGTCAGTCTCCATGGTTCCTGACCTGATAGATTTATTTCCACATCAATATAGTTCCGCGAGAAGCGGAGCAACCTAACTGAATTTTTCTGTTTCCAGAAGAGAGCTAGACCTCCTCCGTAGTTGACTGCTTCAACCATGAAAACCCCCTCGTATCCTATCTTCTTCTTTATTGTTTCAATTTTCTCCCTGCTGCATTTAACTTTGCTTATAAACACAAACTCGGGCTTTGTTTTGGACACTAGGTCCTTCAACATTCGAACTGTATGGGGATTGTCCGCCCCCTGACAGTTCCAGCTTAGAGAACTCATACCCCCGGGCGGGCCTGGACACCAGGACCCACCTCTTTGTCATTCTTTGTCTGCGCTGATTGGAACTTTCCATTTATCGGGTTTGAGAGAAGCAGGGATTCCTCCTCCATGTTTTGAGTTTCTGGTCCCTCCTGGCGTCTTCTCTTAGGGTCTGAGATGTTGATTTCCCCTGTGCTTGTATCTGTCCCTGGGGTACTGTTCTGCTTTTGGATTGAAGTAGCTCTGAAATTGTCGTACCTTGTCTTTGAAGTAGTGAATGTGGTTTCCTGCACCTTTGGTGGACAAGAGAGTAAGTATTTAGATTGTACCTGTTGTGCAGCTCTCTAGGACAAGGATCGCAATGAGGTTGAGTAAGCCCTTTCAGTTTTATCTGGATCCGGAACATCTAGCAGCAACTCACAGAATTTGTCTGAATGTCCAATGCAGCCACAGAAAAAACAGAAGGTCGGTAGTCATTCATAACGGAAACACACCCAGGAGAATTCACCTCCTTCTTTGCTTATTCTTAGCTTCCTCTTCAAAGGCTGAAAGACATTAACTGATACTCTTATTCTTAGATAGGTTCTGCCTGTTCCCGTGAAGTTGTTCGGGTCTGATTCCACGAAGCTTCCTAGAAAGTTCCTAATATGAACTGCTACCCTTTCTGACATTAGGCCAACTGGAATGTCGTGTACCTGTATCCAGAAGTCAGTACTGTGCAATTCAACTGATTTCGGCTCCTGGCCTGGCTCCAGGGGGGCTAGTAGTAGCAATTGCTGCTCAAAGGTCCAGGGTCCTCCCTTTAGAACCCTGACTTTTTCAACTGGATGGAAGAATTCAAATTGATAGGAATTTGGTCCCAGCTCTATTACACATATTCCTCTTGACGGACTCCATAAATCTGCTAGGACATTCTTCATAAATTGGGTTTTAATGCTTCTTGAAGTCATAAAAGAGCCGACTAAGCTCCAGGACGTAGGTCTGGGAGGGGGGCGTGGTGTTTTCAGATTGTAGTATCAGACCTGCTGTAGCTTCGTCTTCTAGGGTTATCCGGTGGATAGCGTCTGGTAGCTTCTCCATGACTCGTTAAATTGATGAAATTGTGGGATTAGAAGGACGTATGGGGGTCGGCACTCGAAGGGGTTTTTGAAGAGGGCGTCTGTTAAATAGTTGATTGTGGGTGAGGGTGAAATCTTTAACTGTTTGAGGGAAAACGGTAGTAAGGGGGATGACGAAGGGAGACACAGGGGATTTTAATTTGTCGAACATGGATTAGGGTTAGGTCGGTGTTTTGTCAAAAGCGGGGGAGAGGGCGGAGGGCACTGTTGGTTATGGCGGTGATTGTATCTTAGTGATTTGATGATGGGGGAACGACGGTTTTGAGGGGGTACAGGGGAGACGGACTGAAAATTGCAAAGGGGAGAAAACAGGGGTTTTGGGGTTTACGGTTTTTGCTCCTCAACAGAGAGAGATTCTAACTTGTGTTGGGCTATATGGAATGATCGTAACACAGTTCTCTGGGAAGATAAACGACAGCCCCAGCAATAACCTTCTGCGGTGCCAAGACGTTTTTAGCTAAATGGCAACTAGCCCAAAAAGCGTCGGACATGAGAGAAACAGTTACTGCGCGTTCAGCTTGGACCTGTGCAGAATCAGGAAGTGTAAAATTGAATGTTGACGCAACGCTGTTTACAGAATCAGGACGGGCGGGTTTCGGTTTCATCCTTCGGGACCATAGAGGCGAGTTCATTGCAGCTGGAAACGGACCACTAGGACAATGTCAAGACCCGCTGCTAGCAGAAAGCATGGGCTGCCGGGAAGCCTTAAGCTGGTTAAAGAAAGAAAATGTTGTTGGTGTTCATCTGGAAACGGATTCTCAGCTCTTGGCTCTGGCTATTAACGGAACCACCGAGTTAGTTTCCCCTTTTGGCATCATAGTTGATGATTGTAAAACCATAATTAATGGGCTTAATGTGCTATCTTTTTCATTTATTAGGAGGTCAACGAATACGATAGCTCACATGTTAGCAAGAGCTTCGGATTCTGAGACTGACATTAGGATATGGAAACATAATCCCCCGGAATTTATTTGTAACGTCTTATTATTTGATATTGAATAAGAAGTCACCTATTGTTTTCAAAAAAAAAAAAAACAGATGATACCGTTTCAAAGTTGCTAAAGTGATTACACCTTACTCAATACTTAATCAAACACACTTTATCGAATTCGGATTATTCCAATGCTCATTAGGCATTCTCTTAGGTCTATTTGGAATGTAGGTTTGTGAATGTAGCCATCTATTTCATTTCCATTATGTGCTACTAATATAAATGGAAATAAACATGCCTTTAATTCTACTCTAATGTGCTACTCGAGATGGAAAAGCAAGAATATTAACAGTAAAAAACTTTCCGTTTAATCACTCACACCAAAAAGTTTCTTTTTCTTTTTTCTGAAAAAGAAATAAGGAAATGAGAGAAAGATGAAAAAAAAGAGATTTTATGTTGGAAGAAGATGGAAGCAAAGAAGATATGTTTTAATTTTATCTGATTAGTTTGGTTCGTTACTGCTAGATCCAGGTCTATTAAAATCATATGATAGAGTTTAAAATCATCGCACTGTTTAGATTTATATCTTTTAGATTTAATGGTGACTGACAAAATTAACTTAGTTAGTCCACTAACCAGGTGAAAACCACAGTAAGTTGAAATTAAAAGTAAAATTGGGATAGTGAAAATTAATAAGTAGGAAAGAAATGAGGTTAACGGTTATGAGAAGAGTCAAATGTCATAATCATTGGCAATTATTATAATGACTTTTTGTATTAAAAAGTGTAAACTTCAATTACTTTTATGTTGGCCCTGTTTGGGAATTAGCTGTTAGCTGATTACATTAGGTGTTAGCTGTTAGCTGATTGCATTAGCTGATTTGACTAGCTGATTTGATTAGCTGTTTGTGTAGACTTGTTTGGTAAAAATTAGCTGATTGATAATAGCGGTTTGTGCAAAAAGACGAATAAGGGCATTAATTTTAGCGCAGAAGAAGAGGGAGTCTATCTATTAGGGTTAAAGAAGTCCATTAATTTTAATATTGCAAAACGCTAATTGAAAAAGCTCCTTTTAAGAACTTTTTCTAAATTAGCGTTTTCATCCCAAAACTCTCTCTCAAACCTCTCTCCACCAAACACTCCAATTAGCGGTTTCAATGGTCAAACCTCTAAAGTTGGTCAAAACCGCTCTTTTTATCCCAAAACGCTCTTTACCAAACAGGGCCGTTACTTGTTTGCTATTACGGTTTGCTATTAGAAAAAAAAAACTGTTTTTCCAGAAAAAAAAGATCCCCTGTTTTTATAAAATGCTGCTTTTCAGGTGTAAAATAAAAATAAAAAGTAACTAACCAAACACTTAAAAATCTCCATTTTGAAGTGAATAGACAAACATGATCATAAAAAGAAGTAACTAAACACCCTATGTTTTTTGCATCTATTATTGATGTTGTTCTTACTGGCATTTCTAACATTTCACTCTTGATCATCTGCGTGAAAAGAGGATTAGTATAGATGGGAGAAGGGTTTTATTCCAATTTTTTAACATATGGAGTTCACAACCTTCCTTGTCGGATTTATGCTTAAGTTAATCAACAGAGGAATTTTTGCAGCAACAACTTCAAAGAAACCCTCTTAGTTCTACTCTATTGGAGGAGGGAAGAACAATGTCATCCCATTTGAGAGCTTTATTACATAATGAAGAATCCTTCTATAAATAGAATGCTACAAGGTTGAATGAATTCAACTTGGGGATTTGAATACAATATATTTTCATAAGCATTTCAACATCTAAAAAGCAAATTAACAATAGGATTGCAAAATGAATCAAGAATAATGCTTATTTCCATTAATTTGTAAAAGGCAGTGACTATCAGGTTAACATGTTAGTAGGTAGGATAGCACAGCAAACAGATACTCCACACATATCGGAATCGAAAAATGCAAATTACCTTTTCTCCTTGATAAAGGGTGATATCTCGGCCAAAGATGGAGTAAGTATGACCGACTTCATCAATGGTGGACGATAAGGAAGGTATGAAGGACGACAATCCCGTAGATACAACAAATCAGATTACAACGGTCCTTCTCTTCCCGATCGATAGATAACCACAACGTTAGCCCGATGGTAGGATAACATGAAGATGGCCGTACCGCATATGTGACAAGAGAAAGGATGTATGGCAAGCGGTTACTCCGCATGTACCATAATAATAAAAAATGGAAGTTTCCTTTTTCTTTGATCAGCAGGTGCGTACGATGTCATCTTACAAACAAGATAGCACGAAGATGGGCCTCCCGCACTCGTGTGACAAGGGGAAATTCTTCAACCGGGGATGGAGTAAGTATGGCCAACTCCATCAAACAGTAGGCGATAAAGAAGTTACGACATATGGTAATCCTGCACATACAAGAATAGTTCGCTTCTTTTAATCAATGGATAAAAACCGTGTTAGCCAGATGACATGATAGCACTGAGACGGGTTCCCGTAGATATGACAAGAAGCGGAATAACAATCGAAGATGAGTATGCAGACACGACACATCAATGATCGACCTCACGCCAAACACGTAAGACCTCTAACACTCACCATGATATTCAACGCTTAATCGATTCTGACCGTCTAGAGCTAAGGGGCCTATGATGTTACAAAATCGGTTAAGCGAGGGACATCCTGTGAGCACAAATTTTCCAACCTCGGTGATATATCAAGTGTTAACCTTAAGTTACAGCTTGATTAGGGAAAGACACCCACCTCTGAGCCACGAGCGAGTTCCAAGAAATCGAACAAGAATGAAATGAATAAAAAATGAGTTTTAATTAGGAGAAGACTGATTGGCATTCGTTAGGGATGATCGTCCTTCATAATAAGGCGACCTGCCTTCATAGAAATGTGGATGCGTTGAATATTTATGCATATGAAAATGGGGCCACGTCATCATAAGGAAGCCGATCCACCTTTTCTCCACACATATCAGAATCGAAAAATGCAAATTACCTTTTCTCCTTGATAAAGGGTGATATCTCTGCCAAAGATGGAGTAAGTATGACCGACTTCATCAATGGTGGACGATAAGGAAGGTATGAAGGACGACAATCCCGTAGATACAACAAATCAGATTACAACGGTCCTTCTCTTCTCGATCGACAGATAACCACAACGTTAGCCCCATGGTAGGATAACATGAAGACGGACGTACCGCATATGTGACAAGAGAAAGGATGTATGGCAAGCGGTTACTCCGCATGTACCAAAATCAAAAAATTGAAGTTTCCTTTTTCTTGATCAGCAGGTGCCCATGATGTCATCTTACAAACAAGATAGCACGAAGATGGGCCTCCCGCACTCGTGTGACAAGGGGCAATTCTACAGCCGGAGATGGAGCAAGTATGGCTAACTCCATCGAATGGTAGGCGATAAAGAAGGTACAATATACGGGAATCCCGCACATACGGAGACGGATTCCCAAACGTGTGACAAGAAGCAGAATAACAATCAAAGATGAGTACGCACAGACGACACATCAAGGATCGACCTCGCACCAAACACATAATACCTCTAACACTCACAATGATATTCAACACTTAATCGATTCTTACCGTCTAGGGCTAATGGGCCTATGGTGTTACAAAATCGGTTAAGCAAGGGACATCATGTGAGCACAAATTTTCCAACCTCGATGATGTATCAAGTGTTAACCTTGTGCTGCAGCTTGATTAGGGAAATGCATCCACCTCCAAGCCACGAGCGAGTCCCAAGGAATCAAACAAGAACAAAATGAATAAAAAATGAGTTTTAATTAGGAGAAGGTTGATTGGCCTTCGTCAAGTATGATCGTCCTTCATAATAAGGCGATCGACCTTCATAGAAATGTGGATGCGTTGAATATTTAGTGCACGAGAAAATAAGGACCACGTCATCATAAGGAGGCCGATCGACCTTATCTGGAAATCCAACAAACGCCAATCATCTTTCGATCTTAGAAAATTGGGGATTTTGAGACAACTATAGCTTGTCACACTCCATACTCCCCCTTACATAAATGGAACATCGGTTTCAGTAAAAGGAGAGGGGGAGCTTGGGGCATAGTAAAAACCTTACTCTCAGATATCAAAAGAATTCGAGAGAGATAGAAAGAGAAAGTAAGAAAAAGAAAGAAAGAAAAGGGAAAGCTTGAGAGCGAGAGAGAGAGAGAGAGAGAGAGAGAGAGAGGAAGTGTTCTTGAGTATTCAAGGTATTAATCCCACTCATCTATACTCATATTTCGACGTTTGAGTTCACCAACACATTCACACGGTCGGGTTTGCTAAAATAGCATCTACAAACTAGTGAAAAAGGTTCCGTATCATAAAAAGAGTCGGTTTGTTCTTATTTGAAGTCAATGAGCTTGCTTAAAGGTTTAGAGGAAAGGAATCAACCAAATCTAGCTTGTTATAAGCTTTGGATGCACGCTATAAATGTAACAAACCGAGAGGCCTAAATATTTTGTGTATTTACTTGTTTTTTTTGTGTAAAGCTTTGTTATTTACTTAAATTTTTGCGTGTGAGAGGCGATTGGCCTCGTCCGAGAAAGGCGAAGGCCGACCGTCCTTCAGTCGAGCAAAAGTCAAGGCTTTAGGATGAAGGCGGAAGCCGATCAACCTTAAGGGGAAATCTAGAGGATGCCGATCGGTCTTGGACTTTGATTGTCACTTAAATCTCATTGATCTATGTATTTACTTGCCTAAGAGAAGTCGATCTATCCGAATCCTAAATTTTAAGGACATGATGGCGTCTCTTAGTCCACTTACACCAAAAAGTCCCGAAGGGCTTGAAAACAAAGGTGAGAAAATATGATCGCAACGTTGGAAGTGGAAGCCGGTCGTAGGACCGTCCCTAGGCATGAGCTCGAGGGGCGCCTACCCATGGCCCAATAGAAGAAGGGGCCCAAAAATAATATTTTTTCCAATAATAATAATAGTAATATATAAATTAAATTTTAAAAGTTGCAACGGTTACAGAAAAAATCTTAAGCTTGAACAATTCGCAACACATATCTAGGCACGAAGGAGAGTCCCAAAAATAAAAAATTTACAGAAATTAAAATCTCAAAAGATACAATGATAATACATATAATTCATATGCCTAAACAGTCACAACATACAAATTTATGAATACAGTTTTTTATAATATATTTTTTTGCATGTTGATGAAGATGATGTTTTTTTAGAAATTCTTGAGTTTGACAAGCAGCAAAGTGTTATCCAAACATTTTAATTGTTTTTCGAATCCTCATAACTATGTTAGTGACCGTTGTATATATTGAAATTTTTTTTCGTAGTTAAAATCATTGAAGAACTATTTAAGATCATCAACATCTCAATAAAGGTTAAATGGTTTAGCAATTTTATGTACTGAGAGAAATATATTATAGAATATTGATATAAATACTATTTTTAGTGATTCTACATCTAGAAATGCTCGTAGATAATGTTTTGTATGAGCAACTGGGTATTCAAAGCGAAATAAAATATTTTTTTATTAGATCCCTTATTAAGTGTAATAAAAATGTGTCATTTTTAAGTAATTTTTCTTTTACATAATTGATTTTTTTTTACGTTATTTTTTACTTATACTTATATATTAGCGCTCTCATTTGGTACTTCGTTCGTAGAACTTCAGAATCTCAGGATCAACCTATTCGATTGGGCTTCAATCTTAGAAAGGCCTTTTATTTAATATTCAAATGCAAGTTTCCATTTTGCTTTGATAAATCTCGCGGCTCTTTTCTGGACTTTATGACAATTGACACAAGCATACCTCGGACATGGATTCATATGACTTGACTCATTTTAGAAGACTAATAAAATGGACAAAATAATCCTGAAATGATCCAAGATCCCTCGTGATATGTAATAATACATTTCCAAAGGATCAAGCATAATTAAACATAATGAAATTAACAAATGACTCGAGGAAATGATGGATATAACGAAACGGTTAAGTCCAACATTTTATTGGCATTTTGTAGTTTGGATTGACGATAAACCCGTTATTAAGGTTATGGATCGGTTTCTCATAAAGAAAAAGTGTTAATTAGCTCTCTCGGGTATTTTAAATACCCAAAGCGAGTTGATTGACATTTATTATGGTATCTCAAAGATATCTATAATAATCGGTAAATCATCAATCATTAATAATCACTTGGTTGTGGAAATTAGGGATCAACCTTCCATAGCAAATATTAATTAGTTGTTTGCAATGTCTTCCATTCGGAATAAGTTAATTCATATTTATTGTGGCACTTCGAAGATATTTCTAATAAGTCAATCTGTTATTGAATTAAGGTTAGTTACATTCCATGGCGTCACCTACATATATTCCTCGTATCTACATACTTGAGTATGTATTTGAGTGTTATATGTCGAGTCCGACGTCCTAAAAGGACCGAAGACGGGTCCAAACTCATGCTGCCTGAGAAGTCCTTAATTTACGTATTTATGCATGCATATTCATATTTATATTAATGCATTTAGCTTAGTTTAGGATATGTTTTGGAAAGATTTCACTTGTTTGTTCATGATTTCTCCAGGGATAGGTTTGAAATACTTAAAAGCTCAATACGAAGGAATATCAACAAGGAATAGATCAAAGACAGAAGGAAATAGCCAAATTAGGTCAAAAACATATGCCACGATCGTGACACCCCAGTCCCGTTCGTGAACATGCCCGAAATCAACCAAAGACAGTAAACCATCTATCGTGATCGTGACCTCTGTCGCGATTGTGACCTATGTCGCGATCGTGACAGACAGTTCCATCAACTTTGCATGGCAAAGCAAAGTCATGAACGTGACACCCCTGTCTCGTTCGTGACCGACATCTTCACTGCAAAAAGGTATGATTCTTTAGTACATTTGTATCTCTTTCATTCTGAACCATCATTCTTCTTCACAATGGGCTATGACTCTCCATAATAACACTTGAAGAGTTATCATCTTGAAGAGACATGATTCTTCACTCACTATAAGAAGGATATTCCTTTCTCCATTGAACATACAGAAAGAAAGAAGAATAATATAGACATAGTTACAGAAAGTATACTGTAGCAAGGAAGATTCTACAGTTTCTAAGCTTCTATTTCCAAACATTTAAAGAAGCAAGATCGAGAGATACACTTCCTCGAGATACAAGATACAAGATACAAAAGAAGAAGACGTCTAGAGGCCTGACAAACCTTACAGAGACAGTAAAAGGATTCACAACCCCTATACTCTCATCTGTTGTAGTCTTTATTCTCTGTATTCTTTACTTTTGACAAATCATAACATTTGTTTATCAAAATCACAATTCAATCTAATACAAATTACGTTGTTCATCATTAGATTCTATCACTGCTTTTCTGAATATTCTAGGGAAATCTATTTAAGCAAGACATATGAATAGTTATCATTTTATGAAGTTAGAAGATATTCAGTTCATAAAAGGATAATTGTATCACATGATTCACTTGTTTCGTTTCTAATTCTTAATTCTAATTCACTACGATAGGTCGAGGAATTAGGATTATCTATCTAATAACATCCAAGTTATTTAATTCTGGATCGGGAGATTGGATTAAATATTTCTATCTGATACAACTGCAGAAAGTTTGGAAAATCTTTTCAGGTTTAAACTTATAAAAATCTATATGTATCCCGAGCTATACACGTAATATAAACTTAGGAAATATAATTTAAGTATTATTATCATTCTTCTAAATAAAACTATTTTTCAAATCAAATTATTTATTCTCTATAACCAAGAGAAAACAAATTTATAAATTAAATCCGTTATAGTAGTTAGTCAGTGTTCTCTGTGGGAACGACAATCTTATTATTACTACAAGCGGAACCGTGCACTTGCGGAATTCGCCTAATACTGCCTTGTAAATATGTAATTTATTTATTGTTTTCCATTATATCAACATCTACATTAATCAATCAATCGTAGTAATATTCGGAATAAATCACTAAAGTTTAAGCTAATTCAACATTAGAGATGAGTAAGTGAATGTCCCGAACCTATCTCTGAAGGGTATGATAGTCGAGATCTCTACATAGGTATAGTAGATTGGGTAGCAACTCTGTACAATTCAGCTATAAGTTGTTCCATATCACATTTTACCAAACATTATTAATCATGTGTATCCCGCTCGTGATATGATGCATTTTTTTCGGACGACTCGGGTGAGACACCTATAAAACATAAAACAAAGTAAATATGCATCTAAATCATAAAACAAACACTAAACAATAGAGAATTAAGATAGAAAAATATGTAGAAATAAGGACTCATCATATAGAATTAGATATTACAACTAGGTATCTACACATAAATAAGTTGATAGCCATTATATATTCAATAAGTCCATAAACTAAATTAGATCATCTAACATACTGATATATAATAGTCCATAATTTACTGTATTATACATGTAAAACCCACATTATGGATTTTAACCCAACAATCCATGCTTTTTGTTATCGATGAAAATATTGATGATGGTTGAAACTACATGGCCGTTGTGACTTGCTTAATAAATATGGCCAGTGGCATACATAACAGTGTGATATTAATATTATGAGATAATTATTGTTGAGAAAAATAAATGTCGGAGCGGATATGTTTGGTAAATAAAGAAACAAAGGATAATTAATGACTTGTCTTGATAAAGTTATATTTAATGGTTCCTTCGTGTACTTATTGTTGGTATGTGTGGATAAGTTGAGATTGATTATTAGGCACTTGTCCTTAAGGCTAGTGTTGGAGTATCTCGGGCACCTTAGCGTTGGGCTGGTGCTGGGATACCTTGGTGTGGGGGCGATATTCTATTGTGACGTATGTGAATGAAGTTGTGAACCATTGGATATATATTTTCTTGGGAAGCAGAGCCCTTAAACAAATGTTAATGAATAAATATTAAAAATCGTATTTTAATCACTACAAAAAATGGTCTATTACGACGCTAAAATTCATGGTTTAATGACGCTTTTCAACGTCTCTAAACACTTACCCATGCTTTTCAAAGCGTCGTCACATGTGTCATTAAATTATGTATCGTTAACTTTAACGACGCAAAACACCTTGTGTGGGTAAATGAAATTCGACGACATTTCACATACAAATGTGGTCAGCTGCCAATGCTTATATTGTAGGTGTTGTAATTTTAATTTTCAAAATTTTTAATACATTTTAATAAAGCATCAGAAAATTATCAGCACATAATTTTTATTACGTCGTTCATAGTGTCTTTAACACTATGACAATTTAGATTAAAAGTATCTCTAAATTCACAACATTTAATTATATGAACATTTAATAATAATAATGTTTCCATTATTATTATTATTATTATTATTATTATTATTATTATTAAATATTGTATTTTAAGTTATGAAATAATAAAAGAAAGCCTCAAAATTGCATATTGATAGAAAAAAGAAAAATATGCGTGAACAATCGTATAAAGCATTAATAGCAAAAAAAAACATAAACGATATTCAATTGTCAATAAACTCAAAGTACCTCCTCCTCCTCATTTTTGAGTTTTTTTCGTCCTCTGCGATGGCGAGTGCTGCGATGGCGATAGACCCACACTTCCGGCCGCCGTTTCCTGTCCCGCCGGATAAAGAAAGTAATCCGCTTACATAGAATCCTATTACACGCCGATCTTGGAAAGAAATAGCGGAAGGAAAAGGAGAAAGCAAACCCTCAAGAACCCGATTGAACCTTCGAGCGACGGGCCTGCTAATGATAGAAATCCTGGCTTCTACCCCTCTGCAACCAAAGGTAACCATAGATCCTGAGTTGAAATTGAAACTAAGTAAACCCTGGGAGAAAGCCCTGATTGTAAAATTGTTGGGTCGGAGTCTTGGTTATGTCGCTTTACAGAAGAGAACGAGTGAACTTTGGAAACCAATTGCTGACTTCATGCTAATGGATTTAGGTGAAGGATTTCATCTTGTACAATTTGATAATGACTTGGATCGCGATCATGTAATTAATGACGGACCGTGGTTGATACAAGGACATTATCTAACTGTTAGAACCTGGTCTGCTGATTTTAATCCTTCTGAAGCATATGTGGAACAGTCGATGGTTTGGATTAGATTCCCACAGCTCCCTCTGCTATATTACGATGAGGATGTGCTAATGGGTTTGGCAGAGACTGTGGGAAAACCAGTCCAAGTGGATGACAACACCGCGTTGAAGACTCGAGGCCGCTTTGCTCGGGTGTGTGTGGAATTGAATCTGCAGCAACCTCTTATTACTCAGTTTGAATTAGAAGGGGAGATACAACGGGTTGAGTATGAAGGGCTACATATTGCTTGTACTAAATGCGGAAGATATGGGCACCTAAAGATGGAATGCAGCTGGCCGAGTGCAATTCCCCTGAGAACAGTAAGCAGATCTGTAGAGATGGTGATGGAAGGAAACCCTCCGGAGGTGGCTAGTACGAAGGAGAAAATTGATGAACCATTAGCTGCGGGCAACTCGAAAGAGACAGAACGGGCAAGCGCTGAAGATTATGGCCCATGGATGATCGTTCCTAGGAGAAAGTACAAGTCAAGGGTGTGGGCAGGGAGTGGAGATGGGAAGAGTAACCAGCCAAAAGAACAACAAAAAATGGATAACCCCTTTACTACTGCAGCCCCTAGAAAAGAATCCTCTGCTCCAGCGTTTGAAGGTTTTGGAACTCATCAATCCACCAACACAGCTACCAGCAGTAATCCAAGGAAGAACCGACAGATATCTAAACACGGTGCTAGCTCATCAGGAAGTTTACCAACATCGCACTCAACTAGTTTGGGGAACCTGAACCAGAATAAATTCTCTAGCCTGCAGGAAACCGAAGAAGTTACTATGGACTTTGAGATAGGGAGTCCAGCAATACTGGGGAAGAGAAGAGCAGAGGTTGGGAGAGGGAAAAGAGTCAGAAGACTTGGGTCTGGGATGAGACCAGGTTGCGTGACATGGCTGTGGATTTCTTCAATAAGCTCTACTTGGAAGAGATCCCCTTCCGAGCGAAACTCAAATCTAAACATAGTTTCCTGGGATTTACTGATCAGAAGACTAATGAGTTAGCCGCTCCTTATAGAGATGAAGAGGTATGCAAAGCTATTTTTTCTATGGCTCCTTGGAAGGCGCCAGGCCCGGATGGCTTCCAAGCCGGGTTTTTTCAACATTTTTGGGGGACAGTAGGGATGGACATGTGTAGAGATGTGCTCAATTCGTTAAACAATGGAGCTATAGCGGCTGAGCTGAATGAAACGCTGATCACTCTCATTCCTAAGATCAATTCACACGAAAGTTTCTCCCAATTCAGACCCATCAGCCTGTGCAACGTTAATTACAAGACCATCACCAAGTGTATCGTGAATCGACTTAAGCCGCTCCTACCTAACCTTGTAGGTCCTATGCAAAGCAGCTTTGTACCAGGCAGACAGATCACAGATAACATAATTCTCCTACAGGAAGCTGTTTTCTCTTTCAAGAAGAAAAAGGGAAGAAAGGGATCCATGATCATCAAGTTAGACCTCGAGAAAGCCTATGATAGACTGAACTGGAACTTCATTAAAGAGACGCTTATGCTTCTTAATCTCCCAGGGGATATGATAGACGTGATCATGAAGTGTGTTACTTCTTCTTTCCTCGAGGTCATGTGGAATGGTGTAAAGTGTAATGGCTTTGCTCCGACTCGTGGCATTCGACAAGGGGACCCCTTGTCACCATATATCTTTGTCTTGTGCCTGGAGCGACTCAGCCACTGCAGTCTCTGACAAGAAATGGGAACCTATAATAATTTCTAGAGGTGGCCCCAAACTCTCACATTGTTTTTTTTGCAGATGATATAATCATTATGGCTAAGGCTTCGGGGAAACAAGCTCAGGTCATCAAAAACATCCTTACTTATTTCTGTGACTGCTCTGGTCAGAAAGTGAGTCGTGCAAAGTCAACGGTGTTCTTCTCAGAAAATACAAGGCTACAGGATCAAAGGGAGGTGGAGATGGAACTGGGTATCAGGAGGGTTACAAATCTCGGCACCTATTTGGGGGTCCCGATTGTTCATGAGAGGGTAAGCAAACATACTTATAAGAATGTCATTGATCGAGTTCGTGACAAGTTGGCAGGTTGGAAGGAGAAGAGTTTATCCTTTGTAGGGCGCACTACTTTAGTGAAATCTGTTCTGAATGCTCTTCCAATGTATACTATGCAGACGACTCTGCTCCCTATTAGCACTTGTAATGTTCTAGACTCGTTGAATAGGAGTTTTCTTTGGGGAAGTAAAGATGGAGGCAAGAAGATCAGCTTGGTAAGATGGGGAAAGGTTTGTCAACCAAGGCAGAGTGGCGGGCTAGGCATAAGGCGGACTCAGGATTTCAACTTAGCTTTAGCAACAAAGCTAAATTGGAGATTGATTATGGAACCTATGGCCCTTTGGGTACGTGTGCTCAAGAATAGATATGCGAAAGGAGCTCAGGGGATGAACATTCTTCGAGGGAGCCAGAGGGGGAGCAGCATCTGGAAGTGTATTACTGCGGGTAGAGAAGCTTTTTCTCGTGGCATTAGCAGATTGGTTAGAACAGGAACCGACACACGTTTCTGGCTTGATTTGTGGATGGAGGATGATAAACTAATAGACAAAGCACTAGTTCATGTGCCTCAAACAGAAAGTACAAAGACAGTTAGGGACTATTGGCTTGATTCGGGTGGTTGGGATTGGCAAAAGCTTCAACCTCTTCTCCCCCCCTGTGAGTTTACTGCAGCTGGCGTCGTATGTAGTCTTTGTGGATGATGAAGAAGGCGATGGCTGGTTCTGGAGGCTCACAGCGTCCGACAATTTTTCAGTCAAGTCGGCCTTCCTCACCATGAAGCCGGGAAGTAGTGGGGACAAAAATGCTGAGTTAAATTGGACCGATTGTTGGAAGCTTGAAACCACCGAAAGAATTCGTCAGTTTATCTGGTTGATCAATCATAAGGCGATTTTAACGAATGAAAATCGAGTCCGAAGGCATATCAGCTCAGATGCGAAATGCCCTTCATGTGATAATGTAGAATCTATTACCCATGTTCTACGGGATTGTGTTCGGGCTAAAGAAATCTAGAATTGCTTCATTCCTCAAGCATGGAGAAGGTCTTTTTTCACTGGTGAGGTGCGAGATTGGCTGGATAAAAATGTTAAGTCCAAGTATTATTGGAGAAATGTTCCGTGGGCTTCGCTTTTTGCTACCGCGTGCTGGTGGATATGGAGATGGCGGAATGAGGTGGTTTTTGCAACTTGCGTTTTGAACACAAGACGCCGGATTGAGCTTATTATTCATCAGACAAAAGAATATACGGGCAGAGAGAGGATTTTGGGATCGAATATGGGAGGATTTCGTGAAATCCTGGTTGCTTGGAAACCTCCATGTGAGGGTTGGGTCAAGATTAATTGTGATGGATCTAGTAAGGGTAATCCGGGTCTTGCAGCAACGGAAGGCTTGATAAGAAACGAGCATGGTATATGGGAGGGGGGCTTTATGTGCAATTTGGGTTACTGTACGGCAAGCCTTGCGGAATTATGGGGTTTATACTACGGGCTGGTCATGGCTTGGCAAAGAGGTTTTAGAAAGGTTATTATAGAGTTGGATTCTCTAATGATAGTCCAAATGGTTACTGACTGCAACACTTCAAACCAGCGCTACTTCTGGATTATAGAAAGATGTAAGCAATTGTTGAGTCAAGCTTGGGATGTCAAAGTGACTCATACCTTTCGAGAAGGTAATAGAGCTGCGGATTGGATAGCGAACTTCGCGGGAACTTTCCCTTTAGGTCATCACGAGTGTGATAGGCCGCCTGCAGACCTCCGGGACATCCTACTGGCTGATCGAATTGGAACTAGTCTTCCGCGCCGAATGGAAAACTAGCTTCTTTTTCTACTCTTGTTAGCTGCTAAGCTTTTAGTTTCTGTTTTCTTTTTCTGCTCTTTTTTTTTTGTTTTCCTGGGGCCTTAGCCCTTCCTCTGTTCACCAAAAAAAATAAACAATATTCAATTTTATTAAACCACTTTTTTTTTTTGACAACATTAAACCACTTTAAATACATACAAACAATCATTATAAATATACTAAATGTTTTTCTAGTTAACAAAAATACTACTTCTCTCAAATGAAAAACAGAAGTACATATTCAAATAAATAAAATATCAATCTACACATAAAAAAATCTAAATTAACTCAAGCTAAAACTAACCATTCGCTTCAGCCATCTCTTCTTTTTTTCTCAGCAACATTATTCTCTATTTTATCTGTTGAAAACCAAATCGAAAGTCAGACTCATAGATTAAGCCAAGAGAGAGCGAAAGAAGCTAGAGAAAAAAATAGCAATAAAAAGAAGTAGGAGATAAATGGTTGGCGGAAAGATTCAGAGAGAGTGATACATACCATGAGTAGAAAATGTGAAATTGATTTTGTCTAAAGAGAGATGAAAACTGAGGATAATTACTTGTTGATTAAAACAAAGAGAAGAGATGAGAAAGTTTGAACGCACGAGTTGTGATAAATAAGGGTAAAAGATTAAGGCAAAAGGTATCCTGAGGCCCCTGATCTTTTATTGTTTGGTGCATTAAGCTCTCGATTTTTCATTTAGACACATTGAGCCCCTGATCTTTCATTGTTTGGTGCATTAAGCCCTCGATCTTTCATTTAGACATATTGAGCCATTGATCTTTCATATATGTGTGTATTAGGTCCTTTCATAAATCAATTCATATATGGGTGTATTAAGAGCCTGTTTGGTTCAACTGTTAGCTAATAGATGTTGCTGTTGCTGTTAGTTGTTTGCGGTTGTAGTAAGCTGTTTGTTATTAGTTGTTTAATTATTAGCGTTTCACTCCAAACCGCAGGAAATATAGCGTTTGGTTAGGTTTATATAACCGCAGTGTTTAATATTTTCTCTGGACGCTGCAGCATATTGGAGCTTTTCATGGACAGTTGTTTGTAGTTACGTTATTATTGACAAAATTATCATTCTTATTTCCATAAAATGTGTTTCCTTTTTAACATTATTTTTATTTCTAGAACAAAATTATCGAAAAACAAAGTTTTGTTGCGTTCAATAATTTTTTTGTATAATATATTTTTTATTTTACAATTTATTTGTAGATTAATTTAAAACATGTCCATATTAGAAACACACATATATGAACCAACAACATCAACAGTTGAACCAAACAGGCCCTTAATACACCCATATATGAATTGATTTATGGAATGGCCTAATACACTCATATATGAAAGATCAAAGGCTCTATGTGTCTAAATGAAAGATCGAAGGCTTAATGCACAAAACAATGAAAGATCAAAGACTCAATGTGTCTAAATGAAAGATCGAGGGCTTAATACACCAAACAATGAAAGATTAGAGACCCCATGATGCTTTTTGCCAAAGATTAAGGCTAGTTAATATTTCATTGAGGGTGATTAGATTTTCCATTTGGAATGAGTTTTAGTTATTGACCACGTTTAACAAACCCACAAATTTACTTCGTTTTTTTTTTCTTTTTTCTTTTAGACACCCACACTCATGTCAGGTTATAAATGTCTTAAACTCTTAAATAAATTTATTTAAATGTTATATCTTGAGGTTTTTTTTAAAACTGTTTTTTGTTCCTGCAACTGATTAATTAAAATTTTGACAAAAATAAAAATAAAATTATGATATTTTGATATTTTAAAATTTAAAATCATATAACGGTACGATAAAATACATAAAAACGATTTTGTAATTCTAAGTAAAAATTAAAATCTGATTTTTGGTATAATTTTCTCTTGTTAAAATGTTAATTTTACTTATTATTTTTTTCCTTATTTCTGATAGTAATGTAGTGTTTTTTTATTTATATGAATAAGGAGGGGTCTTCTTGTTTTATTTATTTTTTAGAGAAAGATGGTCTTCTTAAATACAAACCAAATAAATATACATAACTATAAAATATATTAATTAAAAAGAGAAATAAAATAAGTGTTTTTTTTTATGCTTATGCTAACGATATTTAACATTAAAATATAATTTTTTTACAAAAAAAAAACTGTAATTAATTTTCTAGAAATACTGAGATTTTTATTGAAAAATAAAAAGTGTAATTAAAAGATAGTACCAAAATATTTCTTTACCAGCACAAACTCTAAACTATCTTTAATTGAAAAAATATTGTTCCAAATTTGTAGTATATTTTTTAAATATGTCAAAATAAAAGTTAAAAAGTAAGTATGAAACACAACACATATAGAAAAAGTGTGGTTGAATGTTTAAATACATTGAATAAACAAGAAGCATCTTCAGATTAAAAATATTCGGACACTTTTTATCAACACAAAATTTAAATCGTCTTTCATAAAAAACAAATACCAACACTTTTTTCTAAATGGATAGCTAAATACGACGAATGAACTAAAAGTGTTTTTAAATTAAAAAATTACCTTAAAACTTTTTAAGGACACACACTTTAACACGTCTTTAACTTTTAAAAAATATCGATGATTTTTTCAAAATACGTAGTTAAATTTTTAAAAATCTCATCACAAGAACTAATAGCGTCATTAAATAATTATAAAAGGCAACCGAAATTAAAAAAAAACGTGGTTGAATTTTAAATACGGGGATAAAAAATAAAAATATATTCAAATAAAAAAAATACTAAGACACTTGTTCACGATACAAATTTTAAATTGTCTTTAATTTTAAAAAATGTAGTTACTTTTTAAAAATGCCAACGTATAATAAAAAAATGTCTTTAAATGAAAGTAAAGACGGACACAAATACAAAAACGTGGCTAAATTTTAAAATATGGAGACACATTCTAAAAAACGTTGCAAAAAAATATCGTAACATACCTTTTTTTTTGTAGTGAATGTTTGGTCACTTAATAATTATTAAATGCATCTAAAATTGTATGCATATATGATTGTGCTATGTATATTATTAGATATCTTATTGGGCCTTCCAAGCTCACCCTATCTCGGCCAGTTTCCTTTTCATGTTGTTTATTAAATGTTTAGCTGTGCATTTGTAAGCGGCTAATATGTGGATTATCATTGCATTAATTGTGTCAGATAGAAATTTAAATAGTCATAATGTAAAGTGTTATAATGTAAACACTGTAAATTCTCATCGAGGTCTGTGGTTTGCCCTCATTTTGGGAGTGGGTAGCCTAAACTTTTTCTTAGCAAAAAAAATATAAAAGAAAAAAAAAACTAATTAAGTAAAAAATCTGAAAAAACAAAGAAAAGTAATTAAGTCAAATCATAAGATGAGAAATCAAAACCTAACATAAGTAGATGGTCAAAGCAGTTATGAGGCAGTTGAAGGGCAATGAAAATAAGAAATTTTTAGAAAAGGAAATCGAAAAGTAATAATCTCTCAAATGCTACTTTTTTGAAGAACGAACAGCTTCCATCGTTCACGGACTCCAATTCGCTTTTCTTTCTCTTCAAAATTATGTTTCTGACTTTGCATACATTATTATATTGATTTTACATTTTTTTAACTTTACTCATTCAATTTCGATTTTACACTTCCAGATATTGTAATTTAGACTAAGATTGTGAGAAAAAAAAATATTCAAATTCAATTCTCAAATTTTGGTTCATGATAGAGGAATAGAATAGATATGAAATGTTTAAAGATGTTTTTTTTTTGTTGAGAAAATTTTGAATAAAATCATATATTAATTTAAATACCAACAAACATCTCCTTTCATGAACAGTCGTGTCCGTCGTCAACAGTCGTGTTCGTACGTTAACAGTCGTGTCTGTCAGTATACGTCGTGTTCGTTCGTGAAAAAACATATCATTTCAAGTTCTATTTATATAGAATGGATTGTCAAATTCACAGACGGTTAGAAAAAATATTCTCTGGAATTTTTCTTACTTATCAGTCTGTTCATAATGTCTTGTTTCCTACTCCGGTGATAACTAGTCTACACACGAATTGAGTTCGCTTGCGTAATCTGTTGTATCCTGGGAGACGATCGTCAATAGCGACGACATCGTCTTAAGGAAACTGCTAATACAAACCTCAGATTTGTCTAACTCTTTCCTTTTAATTTCTAGTTTTATTGGTTATATGTTTTTCTGTGTTCGTTTTGTTTTTTGGTTAATCACATCTAACATTTTTAAGACAGACGTAATTGTTTGTCCAACATTTTTTTAAGAAAAGATCATGCATTAAACAGAATTAGAATATAAAATTTGAACAATGAAATTTGGAGGACTAGTATGTCACTCCATCAGTCCTGACATAGAATTTGATGCCCTTGTAAGTTCATGAGCAACACTATACGCAGAATGATTAGCAAAAATGATACTAACATCATTAAACGAATGAATCAACATATTACAATCATTAAGAACAAAGTCGTAACATACATGCTTTTAAAATTGTGGGAATAATTTTAAGCCGTATGCTGAATCATATCTCAATGTGGTAGGTGATGGTAATTGCGGGTTTTCGATTAATATTTAGCCAAAAAGCGTACCAGAGGGAACATTAGTCATTTTCCTTTGCCGTGATTTTCCGCCATTATTATTGTTCGAGTTTGTGATTATGGAAGAAATTAGAGAGAGAATGAGAATTTTTGTTAGAAAAAAATGACAATGGCAAAAACGTCCAAAAGGGAGCGGTATTTAGCAAACCATGAATTATATTATAGTTACACACTTAATTTAAAGAGATTATGTGTGTTTCAATTAATCTTTATCGCTTAAAGTCATAAGTATATTCCGTTTAAATTAAGGGCCCGTTTATTTTCACTACAACAAATCATCACTTGCGCCACAGTTAGAATTGTGGCACAAGTATAAGATTTCCGTGGCTATACTATATAGCCACGGAAATTCAAAGTAAATACTCTCGTGGCACAAGTGAGCGTGGCTATGTAGTTGCCACAGGAAAATGATGGTTGTGGCATAAATTGAATTTTACGCCACGAAAAAATCTGTGGCTAATCATATCAGTTTGCCACAGGGAAAATCGTGGCAAGAGTAAAATACATGTGGCAAGGTATAGTGGCCCATATCAATCAATCTCAATTAGCTACGAGTATAACCATGGTAAAAATAGAACACTTGTGGCCCGAATCCTTAATTAGCCACGAATATAATCATGGTAAACTTGATCAAATGTTGGTAATTGCTATTAACCACATTTAAGAACATGGCTAAGATAAATTGAAAGCGTGAAATTTTTTTTATTGGATGCGGACAATGCAACGAGTCATATGTAAGATTTATCATCGTCACTAGAGCTATTTGTGTACCTATCGGCTATTTTGTCAATCAAACTCAAAATTGATGTCTGGAATAAATACTTTAATATCTTCGTAGTAAAAACATTTACACAATATCCAATCTCTTAATAACAAAAGAAAGAAAAACTATATAATAGCATCTTTTTTTTTTAAATGCATTAGCTAACTTCTATAGATATCAACATTAACAATGTTCTTTCGCTCCACATGTAAGCGCCTCAACCTTTTTAGACCTGCAAAGGTTTAAAAAAAAATATTGGTGAAACTCATTCCATTTTGAACCAATATCCCAAAATATGGAGCCGAATAACAATGCAGCTATAAAAGTAAAAAATACTCCCATGGCGTCATAACTTAGACTTCCCTAGTATATAAGATTTTTTTCTAAGGAAAATCTAAAATTAAGACAGAGACCTTGTGCATGAGTGAAATCAAACTTTAATTATTGTGAGCCAAAATGTGGAATATGAAAAGCTTAACTCAAATTTCTATTTCCCTAATGCAAGGACAGAAAAAGAATCACTAATTCAAATTACTATGCGAATAAACAAGACCTAATTGGACAATAACTTGCTAGCAGTTTAACAATGCATCATTGGATTAGCTGATTTGTTCAAATTCTGCATATAACTTAGCAAAGTTTGCACCAATTTCTCTTTGACATCAAGGGTACTAACCTTGAGCATTCATGTTGCAAGGTTGTAGCGGTCAAGAATATGAGGGACTTCACCAATTCGCCAGACAAGGCAAAACAATTTGACGACATGCAATGTTACCTTGATAAAACACTAATGAAGAGACCTTATTAGGTATTATGAATTGGTATGCCACTTTGAGATATCAAACAACTAAATTTTTCTTTTATGGAAACATAATAATAATTCGACATTGTGTAAACAGGGGCATAGAAAAAGGTTGTAAGCTTTAACTAATTCACAACAGAGTGCATGTTACTCAAGGTTTCTAAGGAAGAAATGCATTCCTAGATTTAGTTAAATTCAATCACTTTATATGAGAGATAAAAGAGTTTATGTGATCATCATAATTACTTTAAGAGGTGATACGCTAATAGCTCCATACTCCATATTTAACGAAAATGATAAAGATTTTGTAATTGGAAGGACTCATTTTGGATAATGTTGTATACCTGAAAATAGTCGACCATAATCTAGGAATGTATGCCAAGCTTCTCACCATAAATAACCAGCCCCTCCGTATCATGAGAAGTAACTTTCCTCCAAAACAAAACCAGAACATAATATGCATGGATCAGAACTTTTTATTTATTTTCATTTTTTATAGAATGAGAAAAATTCTACCAAAAATTACAGCTATGTAGTAAGAAAATATCATTAGATGACTATCAAAACATACCAACATAGAGTCCCCACAAAAGTACTTCTAGAACATTGTCTGTCACTTGCATCAAACATGCTAAAACACCAAAGTCAGCAGGCTTCACAATCCATTTACTGTTCAGTAGTATATTTCCTGACTAGAATCACTATTAGAACAAATAAAGTTAATAGCCACCAGGCTACATAGGGCTTAAACGAGACAAATGAAACTAAGAATTTAAGCAACATAAATCACAAAGACAATGCCCAAGAGAACTCAACGTCCCAATGTATATGACCTCACTGATGCATGTACACTAAAACTTTTAAAGTTTCTTTAAGAATTGAACCAATAACGACCTCTTCAAACCCATCAAGATATGTAATCTTCATGAGGTGCAAACAAGAACTGTCATCCATAAACAACATCAGTACCCCTAGATTTTGGTCAACAACAAATGAACAATATTCCCTAATAACATTTGGATGATCTATCAAACTCATGGTTAGAGCTTGGCTTCTTATATCATCCTATCAAAGAACAAAAAAACAAATTGAGCATTTGCAAGAATTATTCATATCCATAAATGAAAATATAACACCATCTATATAAAACTATTTAAAATTGAACAATAGAAAAGAGGAAGTATCTTGTTTGAAAATCTAAAAAAAATAAATATGACCTTTCACACAATTATTAAAATGTGCATCATACTCACAAATTCATAGGATCCAATATTGTAGATGAGTTTCTTTAAAACTATAGAAAATGTGAAGGTTAGGCAGACAGAAATTTTCATTGAAAATCTTGATATTTACAATTTGTCACTCACGTCAATCTCAAGCTCATAACTGAAGCTTGACTTATATTCTTCCTAATCATAAGCTTCAAATATACTCACAACAATAAGTTCATATGCCCAATATATGACTAAAATTGAAGATCAAGGGGAAATTAACTATTTAGAGCTTTTACTTTATGGAAAATAAAATGAATCCAGATCAAAGTTTGAAGTTAAAAAAATGATGCATGAATATTGCTGTGAAGTCTAGTGGCAGTTTTTTCCTTAATATACATGTATAAACCTTTTCATTAAAAAATAAAAGAGATAAGGTACCAAAATAGGTTTATGGTTTTTGGAAAAGTATCAATATAGGCTTATAGTTTAAAAAATATAACAATTTAGGTCTCGAGAACGGACGCCATTTGTATTACTCCGTTAAGTTCTGATTTCTCCCTCCACATACAATTGACAAAACTGAACGGAGTAATATCAATAACCTGCCTCATTCCATTATCGAGGCCTAAATTGGTATTATTTTTTAAACGTTAAGCTTATTGGTGTTAGTTTGTAAGTAGAGCCTAAATTGATACTTCCCCCAAAAACCATAGGCCTGTTTTGTGTTAGGAATAATTGAAATTACGATAAACGAAAAATAAGCAAACACACAAGAATTGTTTACCCAGTTCGCCACTCCATTAGAATGACTACGTCTGGGGGAACTACCAAGCCAGGATATTTCACTATAATGAATGAGATACGGATTACAGAGAAAGATGTTACATTTATACTCCTGAAACCCTAACCGTCTGAAACCCTAATCGCTCAAAAAGTCCCAAAAAATTTTTAGTCTCCATAAGCCCAACATTTTGGTACCTTATCCCAAAATAAAATGTTTAAAAGTTGTTCTCTATGATTAATTTAACATGAGCCCGCAAACAAACACACAAAAAGAAGAAGAAAGAACATATTCTGCATAATTGTCCCACACACCATAACTTAGTTTCAATTTAATCCCAAAATTTAATAAAATTTCCAGTTCTGAATCCATCAGGTTAAGGCTTATAAATTGCATTGATAGGCCATTAGTTCTAGTAATAAGCACAATCATAACATGGACAAAATCAACATACCAGCACTATTTGGCCTTTGATGCTTAATTACCTAACCTTAAGCTAAAAGAACTCAATTAGACATTGACAGACTCTCTCAACAAAAATCCCCAGTTTAACTCTTAAGTCATACCAATCAATAAAACAGAATTCTCAGCAAAACACAATTCAGGCTATAGTAATTCAACTAAGACTAACCCTTACCAGTCAAATCCAACAAGATCGTGTCGAGCAAAACAAATTAGACAATCCAATAAAGCGAATGTAACACATAAACGAACAGGCACAGAGAAAAAAAAAAAACTAGAACAAATACCTTCTGGTTAGAGTCGATGGATATGAAGTCATAATCGAATTAGACAATCCAAAATTGCCAAAATCACCAAAATCGCACCGAGCAAGACAAATTAGACAATTCAAAATCGTGCCCTTAAATCTTCCTTTTTGAGTCGTTTACGAAATCAAGCGCTTCAATTAGACTAGCACATAGATATGAATTCGAGAGTGAGCTTAATGGCAGTGAAGAGAAGGGTTCTTAATAATGAGAGAGATACAAAATGGTTTTCTTTTACGGAGATAGGTTGCACTCAAGAGTCTTTTCTTTCTTTTTTCCAATTTTTAGTACGTTTTGGTGGGAATTTAGAGCGCTAATTTTTTTTTGAAACCTACCTAATCAAATCGTATAAAAGTGAGAGCTTAGTTAGAGGTTTTATGCCACAAGTAAATTTTTTTCCGTGGCATAAATAGATTTAGCCACAAAAAAAAAAAATCTACCCGTGGCATAAATATAACACAAGATCATAAGTTTGTAGTAGAATTTGTTTTCCCGTGGCTAATTTGGAAGTATGTCACGAATTTTGAATTCATGTGGCATGATTCGTGGCGCAAGTGATGATTTGTTGTAGTGTTTACCTACTATTTGTCATTGTTGTTGCTATTTGTTGTTTGTTTTTTGTTGTTGGAAAAAAAACTGCTTTTCCAAAAAGCAGAGATTTCATGCTTTTGTAAAAAAACTAATTTTCAGGTGTAAAAGGCAAACATGAGATTATTAACCAAACATCTAAAACTCTCTCACTTTTAAAGTGAAAAGTCAAACAAGAGCATGAAAATGAGCAACCAAACACCCCCAAATTCTTTTCAACAATAGTTATAACTTATAAGTGCTACCTTTAATAAATTGCCATTTGTTAAATACTAATAAATAAAAAGTCTATCATGTAGTTGAATTTGCAACACATGCTATGTTTGTAAGAAAAGATTTTAGTTTCGATTTCTATTAAATACATTTCTATGAAGAGGTGAGTAATCTTGACTATAATCAAGTCTCGATCAGGATTATCTCAAAGAATAAATATGATTTAGAAAAATAAAATAAAATAAAACAGATCAAGATCAAAGGAGGGATCGGAGTCCGGCTAACCCGCTCTGATATCTAAGTGAGCTTTCAAGGACGTTAAGAGGATGAACAAAATAGTAATCAAAACTAGAGAGTACAAGCTTAATGAATGAATGAATATGTACTTGGGAGGATGTCTTACTCTATTTGTAATGTGACTGGAATAGAGGGAGGCATTTGTAAGCCTTGGAGCGTGTTGTGATATGTATCGCCTGTTGATAGGCGAATGTGTGTCCATTGATCGGGATTCGATATTCCTCAAGCCACTAGATCCATAATTGACAGGATTAGACGTGATTATGCTCTAACAGGTTGATCTTTAACTGGGTCGATATTGATCTTCCGGATCAAGACCGTATGACTGAATCGTTTGGAGAGCTGACCTTTAATGATGATGTCGTGTGTACTTTGATTCTGAGTGATGGCTCGTGCAATTTTTATTTCATGTGGATATATTTATATCTGTGTGATATCAGATGTCCCCCAGACCAAGTTTGGTGTTCTTTAGGATGATAAGGCTTTAGTTAATGGCGTCCCTAGGATGCTTTTTTTTTGTTATTTGTATTTACCGAATAAAAAGGGCATAGGTCCTTGTTTGAAGGGGCTTAGCTCGACATTTTGGGGATTCAAGAAAAGAAGGAGGATTGATAAGGTGATTGTGCGGGCTTCTATCGATTGATTTATCCATTTTTTCTTTTGCTATTAATTTTGGATACATCATGGTGCATTTATCTATGTTGGGCTTCGTTCGAGCCGACGACGGTTTATCCCTACTTAGCATGTGTCATGTTTTGCTTTTTTTCAGAGACTGTGTCAAGAGCAGTTAATGCTCTTTGATCATTATTGTTTACTAATGATGGTGGTTGTCTTTATTATTTCTTCCTCGACTGTATAAAAAGATGAAGAGGTTTGTGAGTTTTGTTTTACATTTTGTTCTTTCATTGTTGCTTTTCTGGGTTGTTTCTTGCTCCTCTTATTTTTCTAGCAATTTAGTTGAGGTTGAAAGTAAGTTTTCTATGATTTTGCTCGCTGTTTCCTTTTCTTGTACTTTCAGTTTTCACTATGGTACCTAAGAAGCCTTCAGAGGTAGATAAATCGTCTGGGAAGAAAGTTAATCCTCTGAGGAAAGGTTGCAATCTTTTATTTTTGGCTATCCTGACTTGCAACAGATGGACGTTCATCTTCCCTCTGTCGCTTTCAAGGTAAACACCTGTCTCCACAGTCATGTGAGTATTTATACCAGTATGTGGAGTTAGGGATGCAATTTCCTCTCCTTGATATTGTTGTAGATATCTTGAGGCAGTTCTCCATATGCCCTTCCCAAATTTTCCCCAATTTATGGATGGAGCTTTTAGATTTTACAAAAAAATTGCAAGATTTAGGGATTACACCAAACATGGTTATGGAATTTGGACACCAAGGTTGAGAACCACAGACGATATCTGGAGGATGCAGAAGGACCAGGCCACTTTTTTGGTGAAGAAGAGGATAGTTTTAAGGGCTTCAAAATGAAGTGGTTCCTTGTTGGTCCAAATAAGAAAGTTGTAGTCAATCCGTATTCTCTCGGATTCCCTTTCCGTATTAGGAGTAAATTTACTCTTTGTTGCTAATGTTAGAAGTAAAATCACATTGGTTTAGATGTTAGAAGTAAAATTACTCTTAACTGCTAATCTAGCCCATTTGAAGGGATCTATTAACATATATTTGACCCACTTTGCTTTCATCTCACCAAATTAGACACTTTCATCAACTTTAGACAAAAATACATTTATTTCAATTCACCTTCTTTCTCAGACTTTCAACGTCTTCTTCGCCATCCCATACCGACGAAAGCGGCATTACCACCAAATCTTGAGAGAGAAAAGACGATTGTTTATAAAGAGAGAAAGAAGAGATTATGTTTGTAGAGAGAGAAAAGACGGTGGTTTATAGAGAGAGAAAAGACAGTTGTCACATTTGACACAAAATTAGTCTTGTCGCAACTGCGACAACAGTTATCGCAGATGTAACAAATTTTATCACAGATGTGACAAATTTCGTCACAAATGCGATAAAAATGGAAGTTGAGGAATTATATGATATAAACACGTGCAAATTGTGAATTGCTAAAATGAAATCATAAGTAGTATATTAATAATTGGTTAAGATTGAGATTTAATCACCAAGCACCAAATTTTCTACAAAATAATTCTTCAACTTCCAATTTAAAGCTTTATATATTATAATTCCAATCATATCCATATTTGTCAAAAAAGGATGAAAATGTCTAATTTGGTGAGATGGAAGTAAAGTGGATGAAATATGTTAATAGACCCATTAACTTGGTTTAGATTTGTAATTTGCCCTAGTAACATCTACAATTTGGTGTGGTTCTTAAAAACTGATATTTGGAAAGTTATTTCCCATTTTGAAACTAAACACCTGCTAAAGTAAAGCAAAAAAAAAGAGCTACAAAAGAGGATTAAAGAGATTTATAATTAGTGAGAATAATTAATTAAGTGGAGGGCCCCCATGGTTTTGCTTTAATAGCTCAAACTAAACCCAGCAGCATCAGCATCAGCATCAGGGGTGATTTGAAGATTATATGTCCCCAAATCTCTCCATAAGCAGCGCCGGAGAGTCCGTGAACTAGAGTAAAGTGGAAGTCAAAGGACCCATATGAATATGATGTGGCTATCTTCCAAATTTCACTTTTTTTTTCATTCTCTCCTTTATTTATGTCTAGCTTCAAGAACTATGACATAATAAAACATGTATGTATGTCTCTAAAGAATTTCTTCTTACATTTTTCAAAAACTCTCCACGTTTCACTTTTGACTTCCTTTATTATCCTTAACCCTTTCAAATTATCAAATTATATATTATCACAAACATTATTTTCTCCATTTAACAGCACAAAAACTAGGTAGATTCCACTTTTATCTTTCATATGTTTCATTAGAAAGAAGGGTTAACAAAAATCTTTTAATTTTACTTATCTAAACATTGAGAACTGTATAATTTTACATTGCAAAATCAGGATTCAGTTTTCCAGGATTCATAAAATAAGGAATTTTACAATCACATGTATGTATTTTCCTATCTGAATGCTATATACAAACGTGTACAAAAGACTCCAATATATATAATCTGATAAAATTCTAAACTCTCCAACTTCATTACACTTAAAAAAAACAAGTTCCAAAAAACATCTACTTAAAAAGCTCTAAAAATACAAATATTACAAAAATAAAAGAAATCCTAAATCTTATACATCATAGAAGTTATCAGAGCTGAAAAAACAACGAATTTATGGATCACAATATCATAAATATTATAGAATCATTAAGATTAAGGAGGCATTTGGATCATGTCACGATAACAGAATGAAATTCATATATGAAAAAAAAAAATGAGAAATGAATAGAATGACTCCGAGTTCCATTTGTTTGTTTTGGTTTCAGAAAAGGAATGATATACACCCGCATTCCTTTTGCGGTTGTTTGGTTCAAATGCGATAATAAACCAGTGTTCTTTTTTTTTTTTTGGTAGGAACAGGAAAGGAAAAACAACAGCAAAAAGAAAACCTAACCTGGGATTAGCCTAGGGAAGCTGACCCCAATCCTATCCTCAAGAAGAAGAGAAGAGAGGAAGATAGGAGGATCCGAAAGGGTAGTGACACCCAACATCCCCTCATGACCAGCTGCCGCCAAGCGATCAGCAACCCTGTTCTGTTCTCTGAAGATGTGGCTGAACTCTATGAACTCAAAAGAAGAGCAAAGCCTTTTAATAGCCTTGATGAGGTTACGGCTATTAAGACAGATAACATGATTATCAGAAATCATTTTAATGGCCTCCATGTTATCAGATTCAACAGATAACCTCTTAACACCCAGGCTTTTGGCAAGCTTGATACCAGAGAGAATACCCCAAAGTTCCGCTGAAAAGGAAGAGCCCAGCCCCAGGTTCTGGGTGAACCCAGACATCCAAGCGCCCCCCGCGTCTCTAAGAACACCTCCGGCCGCGATCTTCCCATCAAAGAGGCAGGAACCATCTGTGTTCAGTTTCACCTCCCCCTCTCTCGGCCTGCTCTAACCAAGGAGATGAACATCTCTATTCTGGGTAGACCTGGCCAGGGAGTCCCCTTTGAAACTCTCAGTAATAATAGAGAGCTTTTTTTGAAAAGAACTCAACTAAGTTAGGAATAAAAATAGTTTTATCACCAAAAATCTCCTCATTCCTCCATTTCCAAATTTGGTGACAGATGATTGCAAAGAAAATATCACCATGATCCATGTAAGCCAGTAACTTCCCACAAACACCATCAGAAAACCATTCGCGCTCAGGGTGGGACGGGAAGGAAGGAAGAATGTGGTGTGGGAGAATTTTCTTCCACACCTCTTTACTCTTTGAACAGTCCCTAAGGGCATGTCACAAAGTTTCATCATAGCCAACGCATCTACTGCAACTCCAGAATCCACCATATGCCGTCTGTGCCTATCCGAATTAGTAAGCAACATGTCCTTAACCCCCAACCACAAGAAACTCCTAATACGGTAAGGGATTTTAAGGGCCCAAATGAGTTTCCAAGTCTCAGAGAGAGGACCGGACATGTTAAGGGAAAAAGCTTCAAAGGCCGATTTGCATGAATAGGTTCCATTGTTAGTCAGGGCCCAGCAATGCCTATCCTTGTCTTCCTCTTGGTTACTTATCTTCACTCCTCTAATTCTAAGGAGAGTATCAAGGCCAAAGAAGGAGTCGAACTTAGTCCAAATCCAGTCCCCCTCAGAATCAACCACATCGGCGATCCTCCAATTACGGATATTGCTAGACGGAGGGGAGCTACACACTTCTAACAACGGTTTGTCTCCAATCCAGGCATCATTCCAGAAACTGATGGATTTGCCATTACCCACCTCCAAGCCAACCCCCGAGCAGAACTCTGCAAACACATCGTTAAGCCCTTTCCAGAGGAAAGAACAATTGACCACTCTCTCCTTAGGGCCCCCAAAAATTTTATCTTTTCGATACTTACCACAGAGAAGACGAACCCAGAGAGAGGCAGGCAGGGCTTTGCCACATCCTCCAGAGAAGCTTCATTAATAAGACCTTGTTATTATCTTTAGCTTGTCTTATCCCAAGGCCTCCCATACTTTTCGGCTGGCAGACCTCCTTCCAAGGAACAAGGTGAATCTTTTTTCCTTCTCCAGATTCACCCCAGAGGAACCTCCTGTTAATTTTGTCAATCTCATTAAGAACAGGCTCCGGCAGTCTACAGGCTTGCATGACATGATTGGGGGCAGCGCAACTGACAGACTGGATTAATGTTAGACGACTTGCCAGGGAAAGAGAATTCGCTTTCCAGCTAGCACACAAACCATTAGATTTATCCAAAGTTTCTTTAAAAGAGGCTTTGGAAACTCTGTCGCTATGGAGGGGGACCCCGAGGTACTTACCCAAAGAATGAGTAAGAGGAATACCCGATAAGTCACTAAGTCTTTTACAGACGCCTTTGTCCATGTTTTTAGAGCAGAGCATCCGCGATTTCTGGCCAGAAGCAGAGCAGAAACAATTAAGGATATCCATAACTACACCAATCTGCTCCTCATTCCCTTCCACAAAGATCATCACATCGTCAGCGAAGAATAAATGGGTAATGGGAGGACAGAACTTATTGATGGATACAGGATGGAAACTCCCAGTGTTCACAGCCTCTTGGATCAGGTGCGACAACCTTTCCATAGCAATAACAAAAAGGAAAGGGCTCATAGGATCCCCTTGACGGATCCCCCTGGATGGAGAGAACTCATCAGACATATCTCCATTGATCAAAACCTGAAAAACAGGAGAAGAAATGCAATCCTCAATCAATCTCCTCTAGCTTTCTGGAATACCAGCTCTCTTTAAGCTATCCAGAAGAAAACTCTGGTTTAACCGGTCATAAGCTTTCTCCAGATCCAGCTTGAGAGCCACAATCCCTTTCTTACCCTTCTTCATCTTCATGGAGTGAACCATCTCCTGGGCAATAACCACATTATCCATCATTTGCCTACCAGGAACAAAACTGCCCTGGTTCTGGCTAATAATCTCAGGAAGAATACGCCAGAGTCTATTTGCCACAATTTTAGTGATCTCTTTGTACAACACATTGCAAAGACTAATCGGCCTCATTTGTAGAAAGGAGGAAGGTTTTTCAACTTTTGGGATCAGGACCAGGAGGGTTTTGTTCACCAGCCTAATATCATTAGATCCGCCGAAAACACCTTTAACAAAACTTTAAATGCCTTCCTTCACAGTTTTCCAGTGTTTATGGTAGAAATCAGCAGGAATACCATCGATCCCCGGAGCCTTAGTAGATCCAATACTAGAGAAAGCCAGATCAATCTCTCTCTGGTCAATAGGATGGAAAGCTTCCTTAATAGCTTCCTCCTCCAACCTAGGAAACGAAATCCTGGAAAGGGCCTTATCCAGATCCACCTCATCCTCTCTAAATAAGTCTTTATAGAAGTCAAGGGCCAGGCGACGAATATCCTCATCCTCATAGATCCAATCACCATTGGAGTCTTTAATAGCATCGATTCGATTCCTCTGCCTCCTAATAATAGTAGAAAGGTGGAAAAACCTGGTATTCCAGTCGCCGTCCTTAATCCACGCCTTTCTAGATTTCTGAAATCAAAGGAGCTCTTCCTGTCTAAGGACAGCTTCCAACTCGTTCTGGAGAGATCTAAGATGACAGTTCAGACTATGATCAAAACGGATCTCCAAACTACGTTGAATACCTTCAATTCTTCTTAAAAGTTTATTCTTTCTTCTAATAATGTGGCCAAAGATGTTTTTATTCCATCCCACCACATTCCTTCTAAACCCCTCAGCGGCAAGGACGACATTGGAATGAGGTTGCCAATTATCCTTGACAAAATTTCTAAACTCAGGATGGGACTCCCAAGCTACCTGGTACCTAAAAGGTCTATTCCCTTTAATCCGATGACATTTAACCAGTATTCTTGATTGTTTTAAACAATAATTTTTATCCATACATGTTATACCTTAATAAATTAATCACATGTAAATATGCAAATTAAAATCAAAAGACGGAAAAACTGCGGAAATCCAAATAAAATTAATTTAAAAAAAACATAAACATTATAATTTAAGACGAAAACAATTAGATGAAAATAATCAGAAGTTCGCTAATTTTATTAGTTTGACATAATTGAAAATCGTTATACTTGATATAATTGTAGATAATTTTTTAAAAGTGAATTTATATGTAAATTTCCCTTTAAAATTTATCAAAACCTAATACATTATACTAAAATATAATATTTTATTTTCTCACATATTTCATTTTTTGACAACTTTTATTAAAAGCTATCCCACGAATTATTATTATATATAATTTATTTTAATTATAAATATTGTCACAAAAATACATCAGCAAGCACCTACATCATTTTTTATATTAAAAAAAAGTTAAAAAAGAGTTAACATTACTTGAAGTTAGGAATAAAAGTCAAATTTAAGCCTACCGATTCAATGAAGTGTAGATTTAGCATAACGTATGAGTTTATACAAATCTAACTCTAAGATCAATTTTAGCTATGTGCTATCAAAAATTTGAAAAAATCGGTTTGCCTGTTATTTAACTGTCACGTCAGACATTCCAAATAAGTTTGTCTAAATTGGAGCAGTTCCGTACATTTTTTTGTTTGTTGTTTGTAACTCTATTAATAACATAGTAAATAATTGGCTTAATACATCATTTGCCTTCTGAACTTGTCCAAAAATTTGATTGGCCTCCTGAACTTTCAAAGTGTCCCGATAGCCTCCTGAACTTGCGTAAAATGTAATCAATTGATCACTCGGTCGTAAGAAAAAGTAAGTTAAATGCGGAACACGTATTCCACGAGTTTTAAAAAAAGTAAAACGACCAAAATCGGGGTATACAATTCTAATATAAGAGAATACAAGTTGTATAGTTGAGCAAGTAATAACTTCATTTTTAATTTATTTTTGAATTATGTAATAACATTCTAAGATGCGTGAAATACATCTTCCGCATTTAACTTAATTTTTTGCGACCGAGTGGCCAATTGATTACATTTTATGCAAGTTTAGGGGGCTAACTAAACATTTTATACAAGTTCAGAGGGCTATTAAGACACTTTGAAAGTTTAGGGGACCAATCAAACTTTTTGGACAAGTTCGGGAGGCAAATGATGTATTAAGCCTAAATAATTTATATAGTTTAACAAAAAATAATTGTGATTAATTTATAGGTAATAAATTTAGTTTTTAGCATTTTAACAGAATTTTTGTAATTTTGTTAGTAATACACTAAATATCTTGATATTCGGTAGGGTCTGAAGTGACAATCAAATATCAGTCAAACCAGTTTTTTCTAATTTTCTATAGCATATGGATAAAATTAATCTTGTTTGAAAATATTAGGGTTAAATTTCTACGATTTGAAATCTAAATTTGCACTTCCTTTAAAACGTTAAGTTAAATTTGGTCCTTATCCCCTTGAAAATTTTAAATACCCACCATCACTCCAATAGATACACACTTTTAAGGTTATCAAAGTCATTGTCACCTTTTACCAAACACTCAATTAAGCACCTTCTATTCAAGATTTTTATGAGTAAATCTAAAACTAAAAAAATATAAAAGATAATCATTGAATTAATAAAATAATAATAAAATGAATGAAACCTCATTATTTCGCCACTCTTTTTTGAAACCACTAAAACAAACGTAACTAATTAGTTTACAATTGGAAGATGGAGACATGAGTGTGCATCAGTTCAAAACCGAACCGAACTGAAATTACTAAAATAATTGATACTGATACCGAACAAATATAAGTTCGGTTCGATTTTAAACCGAACAAACTGAATTGGTTAAAAAATAATAAACAACAAATAAAAATTACTATATTTCCTTATTAAATTTATCTCAATAACAAAAATGAAATATTTTCAAAATATATTTATATTAGCTTATTATCTCAATAATATTAAAAAAAAACTTGTAACATCCAATATATGTGTACATATATAAAAAATAATGTAGAATATGTGGAATTCGATAGTGGTTCAATTTTTTTTTTATATTTTTGTGAAATGAACCAAAGCGAATACCAAAATGCACCTAAAACTAAAATGATGCTGAACCGAAGTGTAAAAAACAGAACTGGAAAACCGAATTCAATCGGTTCGGTATGCAGTTTATACCGAACCGGTGCACACCTATAAATGGTCATAATCGATGTATTTCTTATATCCGTGAATCCGGTTGTGTTTAAATAAATTTCATATGAATTTATTTGGATTAGAAATATATACTTATTGGATTTAGAGCTTTCAGTTGAATCTTTAGACCTTGTCCAAAACATCACCTTTGGTCTCGAAATTAGTCACAAAATTATGTGATTACAGTCCTAAATTTATATATTAAAGGGTTAATTACAAAAATGGATCAAATAGGAGGTCCATTTATATATTTAACCCATTTACTCAACCTACTACATATCTAGACTGATTTTATGTGACTTTTCCATAATACCCTCAATATTTACGCGCGTCTCGCTCCCTCCTGTCTGATTTCGCAGATTTGATATTATGCGAAGCTTTGTGAAGTTAATGTTAGGGTTTACTTGATGAATTTAATTCGCATATGCAAAGCTTGCGAAGACTGCGAAGCTAATGTTTGGTTTACTTGATGAATTTCATTAGCATATGTGAAGCCTGAATGTGTTTTGTAGCTTATTCGTGAAGTGGTCCATAACAAAAAAAAAATGGCAAACAACAACGGATTCTAACATTAAAATCATAACATTATCAAAATTTACAACAAGATTGCCACAATAACAACATTGAAATCATAACATTATCAAAATTTACAACAAGATTGCCACAATAAACTCCTAACAAAGAACTTCAAAGTCAACTTAACTAATCCGATACCAATTTTGAAGCGGATGAGTAATCTTGGTGTGCACCGTGAGACACATCCATCCCAAAAGGTCTGGACTTCCATTTCTCATCCCAAAAGGTCTGGATGAGAAATGGAAGTCCAAACATTTTCCCTAGAAGGTTAGGGGTATTATGGAAAAGTTATACAAAATCAGTCTAGATATGTAGTAGGTTGAGTAAATGGGCTAAATATGTAAATGAGCCTCCAATTTGACCTAGTTTTGTAATTTTCCCTATATTAAAACCAATGTCAGGTTCAGTCTGGACCGATCCGACCGGTTCAACTAAGAACCAGCAAAATTTTCGGTTCGAACTGTGCTGGTTTGTCAAACAGCATGAACCGGTGATAGGTGGTCGAACCGAGAACTGGTACAACCCGGTTTATTGAAAATTTAATTAATTTTTTTTACGAACTAAAAATAAAGGTGTTTTTAAATTAAACATGATTTTAGCAAAAGCAGTCTGGTTTAACAGAACTTTATTTCGGTGTGGTATTCGCGTCGCCCACATCATGTGGGTGCGCCCCTAACCCGATGATGCTTTGACTATACTTGTGCACGTGAGATATCATTTCCTTTAGTAATTGGCTAAAGGCTTGTAAATGTCATTTACTTATAAACTAGTTAAAATTCTCAATTCTTTCCGATCCGATCAATTTAAATCATCCGGTCCGATCAAATGACCCGTAACCAAATTACAAATTCGGTTATCCTCTAACATGGATTAAAACCATTTTAAAACAAATTTAAAGAAAAAAATAAAAAGAAATTGAATGTAGAAAGTGGGATATGTATTGATTGTTTTGGCTGCGCATATACGTGTGTGGGAAACAATTGATTCTATATTCCACACTCAGCCGCAGCCGCATTTTATAAAGGTAATGGTTTTTAACTGACCTTTTTCCATTCTCACTGCATGCGCAATCTATTCATTTCCATAACAAATTAAATTAAATAAACCTCCCACATTTGCCTCTACTTTTTAATATATTTACCACAACTTCTCTGCTTTTTGTTTTGTTTATTTTTTTTATCAAAATAATTATTTCTTTAATCATATTATTTTCTTTTTGATAGAAAAAAGGCAAAATGTTTTAAAAACGATACCGAAACTCGAATCGGATTAACAACTGAGTATAGAGTCACTGATTGAGACGGATTGATTAAACTTGATGATGTATATTTATATATATATATATATATAACACATACAAGATATGTAATAATAGTAAAAATAATACGGGCATCTCCTCCAAGAATCAAAGCCAAGGTTGATGGAGGTCTCATATGGTGTGTAATACCAGCCCCATGCCATGTGAGTCAGTTAATGAATGAAGGAGGATACGAAGATTGATCCACACAACGTTTCAGAGGGCCACCCGCATGTGGATGGCTTAGTGAAGCTCCTGGAACTTTTGTGCAAATTCATACGGCGTGTGGCTTTCCTCACATGTCGTGTGAGCTGTTTGGGGAGACCATCGAAGGTGATCCCTGCGGCCGTGTGAGCGGCTTAAGTTTTCAGCCACACGACGTGTCAGACAGACCACACGCCATGTGGGATTACTTCCTTGCCAAGAGACAAACCTACCATATTCTTGCTTCATTTTATTTACTGTTTTTCCACTATGTAATTAATGTTTTACCATCAATGCTTATTTACTGCTTTGCTTATTTATCATTTTTATCCCACTTTACCCCTATTTAGTTAGTTATGGGTTGTAACTATAGTAAAAGTTTTCTTGTCTTTTGCCTTTATTTTAGGGGAGGTATTTAAACCTCAAACTTTGTAAGGATGTTCATCTTTTAACTAGTCAAACACGAATTCTCTTTGAGAGCAAGGTTTTATACCTCTATTTGGGATTAACTCCTTCTAGTTTAGCTAGTAAAGAACTTCTTTCGTTGATTTACGATCAAAATCGATACTATTGTTTTTTATATTTATTAGTTTGTATTAGAGCCAATCATTTTTCTAACCAGAGACTTCTTTTGACAATGGTTCAATCGAGGCTTACACAACAATCAAAGGAGGTTGCAGACAAAAAGTTTGAAGACTTCAAGGCTGAGATTAAAGAGATGCTAATGGAGCAAAACTGGAATCATATGGAATGACAAAGACGTTTTAAAGAGAAAATACGAGCCTCCATAGAAACCCTTAAGCTAGAGATGCAGGCTACAAACTAATAACTCACCGAAGGAATGAGGAGATTTTGATACCCCGACCCCAAAGCCACATCGCCACGTTCACCACCACCAAGGCAAAATATAACACCACAATAACCACATCAAATGGGCCTTAGAGCTCACGAGGTAAGGAGACCAAACTATATTATCGTTCATAATGAAGATAGTGATATATGAATTTGATGATGTTGGGCGTGCTAAATATGGTAGAAATGTTTGTAATATTAGTAATAGATGTGGATGTTGTTAGGGGAACCTATATTTTGATGATGAACTTGCTAGAGGGGGACATATCAGAAACTTCGATCAGGATGATGCCTTCAAGCTTAAAATTGAATTGCCTTCATTCAGAGGTGAGTTCGATATAGAAGGGTTCCTAGATTGGTTGTCCAAGGTGGAGAGATTCTTTGAATATGATGGTATTTCATATGAGCGGAAATTTCGATTAGTAGCCTATCGATTGAAGGGAGGAGCTTCGATTTGGTGTGATCAAGTGAGGGAAGAAAGAAGAAGAGGGGGAAGGGAGCCGATTAGATATTGGCTTCAGATGAAAGCGATGTTGATGGAGCGGTTTCTACCACTGAACTATGAGAAATATATTTACAGTTCGTATCGTGTGTGTTCGAAAGGAACTAAGAGCATCCACCAATATACCTCGGATTCTTGTGACTTTCGGTAATGGCAAACTTATCAAAAACCAAAAGTTAAAAGACTTCAAGGTATCTTGAAGGGTTGAGATATAACATCCAAGATAGGATCGACATAAAAATGGTAATCCGGGTGCAAGATGCTCGGAACTTCGCATTGAAGGTGGAGTCCCAATTGAGCGTAAGGAGTCGAGAGCATTCTAGGAGGATATGTAGGGACGTCAGCACCCCCACTTGGGAACAATTAGAGTCAATAGATGATGGGAATCAAATTACAAGGCTAGTGGGACTAAAAGGCTTAATACTGGGAGGATTCCCATTGGGGAAGGAAAGCAAGGAAGGGGAGTACGAACTCCACCTAGCAACAACAACCCATATGCCTAACCGACACCTTTCAAGTGTTTTCAGTGTAACGAGTCGGGCCATAGGTCTAATGAATGCCCAAAGAAGAGTATTTCTATCATGATAGTACATGGACATGAAAAGGAAGAAGATGATAATGTGGTGAACCTATCAAGAGTGATTCCTCCGGGATGAATGAGTCATTAATGTGATGAAGAGAGTGCTAATATCGAGTGAGCAAGAGCATAACCCGAGACATCAATTGTTTAAAACTTGATGTTTAATCCTTGGGATGAAATGTGAAGTGATCCTTAATGGGGGGAATTCAATAGAACATCCTTAGTAGAGCCACCGTAAGCAACGAACCACACCCGCACCGGTATCGGGTTGGTTGGATCAAAGATGTGGAGAAATATAATGTCACATCCGTGTCCCTAATTTTAGTTATTATACCCTAATATAAGGTTATATTATAGTTACTTATTGATTGGAGAGTTAATTGAGTATTATGGATATAGTTTGGAGACTAATTTCATATTTTAAGTGTAAAATTAAAAGTTTAGGGTAAGTTGTAAAAGAAGTTAAAGTTTAGAGGGACCAAAATGGATATTTACCTTATTGGGAACACAAATTTATACTTCCTAAATCTGTATTTACGGATCCCCAAGTCTAATAAAAAATGAAATTCATTTGAACTCCCTAATTCATCTCCATCATCCTCTCTTTCTCATTCAAACATTCAATTTACCAAGTTTCAATCATACATTGATATCTAGAAATTGAACCGTCGGATCGAGCTGATTTTTTTAAAGTAAGTTCTAGACATCCTAATACACATTATGGACGGTTTGATTTTGATTTGGAGATTTTTAGCATGGATTCGTCCTAAGCAGATTAGATGGGAAGATTTGAGGTTTTAATATGTTTTTCTCCTAATTAGTGCTAAAGTAAGTAATTATCAACTACCCTTTTGAGTCTTTATGTATATATATGTATATACAACTCTATATTTTCCAGAAAATTGAATTTTTTGTGGTGATTTTTGACATGCATTTGATTAATTGGAGTTTTTATGAATTAGTTTTTAACATGAGCTTAAAGTTAAGTTCAAGTATATATATATATATATATATATATATATATATATATATATATGTATGTATGTATTTGCATGTCAATTCCAACTTATAATATATGTTTATGTATACATGAGTTGAGTTTGGTTTTGATGAACTTAGTATATTTGATTAATAGTTTTGACAAGATTTGATATTTTGAAGAATATAGTTAAAGAAATGTATATTAAACATTATTGAAGTTAATTTATGCACAAAGGTATTGATAACATTGGGATATTATCCACAGGATCGAAGAGGATATTTACCAAAACGGTCGCGTATTTGGGCGGTCTGGGAAGCAATGGTGTATCAAGCAATTCATCCGAGTGGCGGATCACCTAGACTCCGCCACACATGATCCGTAGTCAAACCTACGTGAGACCCTCCATCATACCTCGATCCGCCCGCCGAACGGTTGAGCCGATTCCCAATAAAGGTAATTAATGGACCATTAATGAGCTAACGGCCACACTTAAAGGAGATTTGTAACCGCCATTAATAAAGCATTAATGGAGACTTTCTGGTTACTCGGAGTTACGATCACATGACTATAAATAGCTTGCATCACAAGCTATTGAGGTACACATTCACATTGTCACTCTAGACCATTCTCTTGTCAATACATTTTATTCTTTATTCCTATACTGACTTTGGCATCGGAGCTTCCCCCCGTCGAACCCAACGACGCCCCCCACAGGGAAGGAATCCGATCAGAAGTTCATCGCCAGTTTCCAATTGGTGCGGTGAGCGTGGAAGTCCTAATCAGAAAAGGACTCATCTATGACGAAAGGGACATGTCACCAGATTTCTTTTTGGGTATTTACGCAGGTACCATGGGCAGAGAACATGGACCTATTATGGAAGGTCGATTAAGAGTTTCTTAGTGAACCGAGATGTAGGTGGAGCAACGACAGGAACTGCTTTCCCGTTTAATCGTCGTCAACCGCCAAGACCAACCCTAACGCAATGGCAAAATGCCTATGTTATGCCTAACGCTCGCTGTGACTCATCATTTTTTCTCTCTCAACCCGCGGATTCGACAATTGTCAACCTGGGGCTCGGTGATAACCCGCCATTAAACCGAAGGCTATTTCATGATGTACCAGAGGGAAGTCAAAGAAATGATCAATCTCCCCGAAGAATCACAACAAATCCAGGGATCATTATTGGCGAACCTCGAGCTCCTCCAGCGCAAGCGAATCAGGGACGGAATAACACAGTGATAGATCAGTCGGAAGGCAGACGTGATGGTCACAGGCATAAGAAACGGACTCGATCATATAGGAAGGGACGGTCTGGATCCCGTTCTCATCGCAGACGCAAAACCAGATCCCTTTGGCGTGGAAGGTCGCCTCCACCCCCCGAGCAAAAAGGAAACGAACACCGAGATCGATCACCTCGCCAGGTTATACAACATCCACCGCCAGATGGAGGTAATAGGGGATGATCTCCACCAAGGGGAAGATCTCCACCAAGGGGACGATCCCCACCGAGGGGACGATCTCCACCAAGAGGACGTGATGGCGATAGGTCACCATCTAACCCTTCATCAGAATCTAGCTCCTCATCCTCGCAGTGAAGCAGGTCCCATAGTAGGAGGTGCCCTAGAAGGGGTCAAGGTTCTATTGCGGATCAGATCAGGGAGGAGATACACAGACAGAACGAAGAGAATGCCAGGCATAATCCATTCACCAATCGGGAATCGCCCTTCACTGTGTGGATTGAAGCCGAGGAAACAGATAGGCATTTTAAGATTCCAAATATACCAGCCTATTCTGGCGAGGATAATCCTGAAGCCCATGCAAGGAAGTATCGCATGTTGCTCGGACTTAACCGTGCAAGTGAGGCAGTGCAATGTCGAATGTTCATCACCACACTAAAAGGTACAGCCTACGACTGGTTCCAATCTATTCGCCCAGGATCGATAAACAGCTGGGATCAGTTGAGTAGGGAATTCTGTTCAAAATTCGCAGGAAGCATTCCTCCAGTGGTTAAATCGCGAAAGCTCTTCGAGCTAAAGCAAAAAGAAAATGAACCTCTCCGGGAGTATGTCGACAAGTTCAATAAGTTGTGTATCCACATTGTTGATGTAGATCTCTCCATGGCAGTTGAAGCACTTGTAAAAAACACAACATGCAAGAGCTTGTAGAAGGATCTGATCAGAAACAAACCAAAGGATATGGCGGAGCTGATAGAAAGGTGCAAAGACTTCATGGAAGTCGATGACATTCGAAGAGAGTCGGCATCTCCACCCAAGAAAGGAAAGGGCGAATCTCGGAGATGGGATAAGGAAAAAGAAAAGCTCCCTGACTCATCCTCCCGAAACAGGCAAAGAGGCTCTAGGAACAAATCAGCATATACGCCATCATTTATACCGTTGAACGCCTCCAAAAGCGAAGTGCTAATGTGGATAGAGAGCAGCCAGCATAAGCGGAGCATTTCATACCCCGAACCAAAAGGGGGGAGTACACCAACACGGGGAAAAACCCCAAGAATTATTGCTAATACCACAGGAGGAACGGCCATGACACAGATACGTGCTGGGAGTTGGCTAGGGAGATTGAGAGGCTTATCGAAAGAGGAAAGATGGACAGGTTTGTCCAGAGTGATAGAAAGGGAGATGGTGATAAACCCAGAGATGAGCCAAATAAAAAGGCTAAGAGGGTCATTAATGTTATCGCTGGCGGACCAGGATATCAGCCTGCGATAAAGAAAGCAAAAACCATTGCTCTAGATAGAGCATCACTCAACCGTCCCTTTGCAGACGTTGGTCCGGCTATCTCTCCACATGTAGACGCTCTCGTCATTACTATGATGGTGGAAGGCTGGGAAATGAAGAGAGTAATGGTAGACACTGGTAGTTCTTATAATGTCATCACCAGGGGGGAATTCGCCAAACTCAATGTCGACCCTATTCAAATCGAGACCACCATTGTAGATATTCTGGGAGTGACGTGTCACACAATCCAGACAAAGGGCCAAGTAACACTAGAATGCGAATTAGCGGATGAAGACCAAGTATGGATGGGAGATCTGGAGTTCTCCATCATGGATGGTCAATTGGCATACAACATCATCTTAGGGCGACCTTTCATCTCAGAAGTGGCAGCTCTTATATCGATACACCATTTGATGATGTACATCCCTACTGCCAAGGGAGGTGTGATGATCAAAGGGAACCAGAAGGTTGCTCAGGAGACATATTCTGCATCCTTATCGATTCGCCCCCAGTCCAAAGAGGATGAAGATGATGAACTCGTCACAACGGCCCTGGGAGACACAGAAATGTTTCTCATTTCAGATGGTAAGCAGGTACGAATCGCTAAGGGACTAAAAGTTGAGGTTAAGGAGGATGTTATGAAGGTTCTCCTTGAGTCGAAAGATGTGTTCGCTTGGAAGGATGAGATCCTCACAAGGGTCAGTCCAGACGTGATCACTCATAAACTCAATATTGTCGAAGATGCGGTCCCAGTGGCTCAGAAGAGAAGGAATCATAGGCCAGAGAGGCAGAAAGTAATAGAGGAAGAGATATCTAAACTGAAGAAGGAGGACGCCATTGAGGAATTTATTTACACCCACTAGCTGGCGAATGTGGTCCTGGTTAAAAAGGCAGGCGGATCGCACCGCATGTGTATTGATTTCACGGACCTTAATAAGGCTTGTCCCAAAGACAACTATCCTTTGCCTTGCATTGACATCCTTATCGACAGAACCGCAGGACATGCAGTATATTCCTTCACGGATGTGAAGTCGAATTATCACCAGATCCTCATGGAGCCATCGGACAGGATCAAGACTTCCTTTGTAACTCACCAGGCGACTTATTGCTTCAAAGTCATGCCTTTTGGGCTTAAGAATGCTGGAGCTACCTACCAGCGGATGATGAACAAGATATTCGAAGGAAGAAAAGGTGACAACTTCTTAGTCTATGTGGATGACATGATCATCAATAGCACCACCATGGAGAGACATGCGGAAGACATAAGGGAAGTCCTCGAAGTCCTTCGTCACCACAACATCAAGCTAAATCCCGATAAGTGTACTTTTGGAGCAACTTATGGAAAATTCCTGGGGACACATGATCAGCTAGAAGGGGGTAGGTCCCAATCCAGATAAAATTAAGGCGGTGCTGGACATGAAGGCGCCACAAAATGTCAGAGAAGTGCAATGCCTTAATGGGCGGATCATAGCACTTGGTCGATTCATCTCATGCTCTGCTCGTAGATGCCAAACTTTTTATGAAGTAATCAAAAAGCAGAAAGTCTTCGAGTGGAATGAAGATTGCAAACGGGCCTTCGAAGGGATCAAGCGCTTCCTATCAGAACCGCCTCTAATGAGCATACCTTTGGAAGGTGAGAACCTGTACATGTATGTTTCTGTTATTGAAAAAGCAGTTTGCACAGTAATGATAAGGGAAGAAGATGGCCAACAATACCCAATCTATTACGTAAGCAAAGTCTTAAAAGATGCTTAAACCTGGTATTCAAGATTGGACAAGATGGCCTTGGCAGTGGTCACCACTTCGATATGCCTGAGACCTTATTTTCAGGCACACACGGTCATCGTTCGTACCAACATACCTATGAGGAAGGTATTACAAAAGCTGAAAACTTCAGGGAGGCTAATGGAGTGGGCGATTCGCCTGGGCGAGTTTGATGTTTGTTATGAAGGCAGATCTACCTTGAAGAGCCAAGTCTTGGCAGACTTTGTGAATGAATTCACTGAAGAAGGCATAAACCTTCCCAAGCCAAAAGTGGAAGAATGGACAATATACACAGATGGTGCCTCTTCGGCAGAAGGTGTAGGAATCGGCGTAGTGATCAAGGGACCTCACTACATCAAGTTACATTATGCTGTGAAGTTAGAGTTCCCTGCAACGAATAATGCCACAGAATATGAAGCCTTGATATTGGGACTACGCCTGCTGAAAGAGATAACGCTAGAACGAGTTGTGATCTATAGTGATTCTAAGCTGATGGTCAATCAGGTGATCAAAAACTTTGATGTAAAAGATGAAACTCTGGTCAAGTATGTAGAGGAGGCCAAAAAGCTACTGAATCATTTGAAGACTAAAGAAACCAAGTGGGAGCTAGTTCACGTATTGCGAAGATCAAACACAGAAGCGGACCACTTGGCTAAACTAGCTTCGAGCAAGGATCAGTGGGCGGACCTTCAGTGCCCATTCGAGATAAAAGACAGACCGACTGATAAGTTTCCAATTCAACGTTCAAATGTCCACTTTAGTGCTAGGTTATTTAATTAATTTGGTGTTATTTTGGGTATTATTGCTTGTTTTGGTTTGATTTGCCTCCACAGGACTCAAATGATTAAAATGAGCAGAATTGGGCTTAATTGGAGAAACTTTGGACCAGAAAGGAATTTGGTGCTGAATTAAAGGAGCTGAAGTGAAATTGGAGTTAGTCTTGCCCAAGACTAAGGACCTCCGAATCTTCTGATGTTCAAATTGACCAGGACCTTTTCCAACTCGAAATAGAAGGCAGAAAATCAGGGATTTGAAATTTGTAAAAGAGGTTGATGATTTAGATAGATATTATTTTGTTACCCAACTTTTAGGAGGGGGTTTTCTCTATAAATAGATGAGAATTTACACCTTGGGGGAGAAGCTCTTTTTTAGGTTTTTTCTCTCTTTTTGGTTTCTTAGTTAGTTTTATTTATTTTTATCGTCTTTAATGGCTATCATAGTCGATTTCATGACTATGTGTAGCTAAACACTTTATTCGGATAAGGGATTAATCAAAGGCAAGCATTATTTTCTATCGTGAGATTGTTACTCTTTAATTTAGAAATCTGAATTTCTATGAGCTGTTTGCATGTTTGTTAATCTATAAAATCAGACCATCATTGGAGGTTCAGGTGAAGGTTTGGCCAGACTTTTGCTTTTTTCATTCATTGAACAACGTTAGGAAATAGGATTTGTAATCATCTGAATATCTTAACAACGATTAAGCGCATGAACATGTGATTTGGTTTGAATCGGAATCGCTAAGAATTCGGTTAACTTATATTGGGTCCTTCTAATTCCTAATGCTTTCAACAGATTAAATTCTAAGCGCTAAGCTAGAACTGTCTGATTGAATAGGAGCTTATCTTTAGGCGCTCTAGGATTTGCTTTACAATTAAGGAAGGATTAGGTCGGGAATGAATAAGGAACGGCTATAACCAATCCAGATCATGTTAATTAAGATAATGTCTCACCGTCAATGATCGATGGGAAATAATTGTTTGGCCTGCGGAATCTCCCTTAACTGAAATTCCAATATATAATTTTACATTCAATTTCAATTTGACTCTGCAATTTTTATTTATTCATTAATCAACAATTTCAATCCCCCTATTTACTTTTTGTTAATTGTTTGGTTATATTTGTGATTAGATCAGTATTAATCCTTTGGGTACGACCTTTACTTGCTCTTTTACAATTTATTTTCGGCTAAGTGAAGTTATAATTATCTTTGGTGGATTCGACACCCATCAAATTTTGGCGCCGTTGCCGGGGATTAATTTAACTTGATTTAATTCCATATATGACCAGTTCTGAAATTACAAGGTGCTGAAACAGTTTCAGTGAAGAAGAGGAAATTTCCAGCGAGGAAAGCGAGTCATCAGAAGCAGAAATGATGGCAGGCAGAACCTTAAGACAGCTTCATGCGCCTCAGGCTGATCAGCAGCCTTTATGCGTCACTTACCCAGTCCTAGATGCAGCTTTTGAACTTAAATCGGGACTGATTCATTATTTGCCTAAGTTTCATGGAATGGAAAGCGAAAATCCACATAATCATCTTCTACAATTAAGTTGTGGTTCTGGATTCTGATTTGCAGGTGTGTAGGGAAGAAAAGAATGGAGAAATAAGCTTAAATGAGTGAAATAAGAGAGTTAATTGAATTAATAGGGGCCCAATAAGAGAAGTTAAAAAGAGGGTTAAAAACAATTTTTGGTTTTAATTCCTCTGTTTTTACCCTTGTTTTTAATTCCCCTATTTTTACCCTTAATTCTTTTTTTTTTTTTTTACTCTCACCACTGTATTTCCAAAATCAAAACCCTATCTCCATCTCTTTCAATCGTATTCTTCAAACTGCAGCCACACCAAACCCATCTCTTTTAAATCGCACAACCACCGAAGATCAGCCACCATCGACTCCAGTGCAGACAAACCCAGCACATGAACCACCAAAAAAAAGGACAGTAAGCATAATCTTTTCTTCTCCGTTTATTCATTTTTCTCATGTTTGCTACCCTTTGCCCCTAATTTTTGTGAATTCTGCATTGAGACAGTGCGAGGAGAAAGTGGGGGAGGCGTTTTTACTATAGAAGTGTTTGCCTTGTGATTTCATGATTAATTGGCTGATTATGATGGTTAATTTGTTGAAAGGCTTCTAGCTTTTGATTGTTTTGGAATTTTTGTGCGAGTATATTTGGGATTAAATTTATCTGCTGCTGAACTGCTGCAATTTTAGTTTAAACTTTATGGAATATGTGCTGAAATAGTGTGGGGTGTACACCATTTGTTTTGTCCTTAGAAATAACAATGCTAGCTCTCAGTTTTGCACTTGGTTGAAAATAGGTTGCCAACTCGGTATTGAAACCCCTAAGTCTTGTTTTGAGTAAAGCTGTTAATTTCAAAAGGTCGGGATTACACAATTGTCTTGAGCATGCATATGAACCATTTGATTAATTTCCCATTACATGACAGACGTTTTGAATGAAACAACACCAATTTACCCCAATTTTTGGAAAGTTTTTGAGCCTAAATGCAAGAACAAAAACATTACACTTTGTTCTATTCTTTCTGAGAGTTATCCAATTCTAGTTTGGAATTCTAGAACTTGCCATGTTATGCATTTCGAGACCACATTGATGTATTCAAGCATTAAAAATGATAAGGGCAGTAGGTTTCTTTTCTTAGCCATTTCAAATAAAATTCGAACCCTTAGTCTTGCTCAAGACTAACAAAAATAACAGTACCAGCCCTTAGTTAGCCACATTTGAGCCTTTTCCCATTCTTCACCCACCTTTGTTCGAGTCCCTTGGCCAGGGACGTTCTAGCCATCAGAGTATGTACATTCTTTCATTTATTTATGTGTTTAGCCGTTGCTTTAAGCAATCTCCATATTCGAATTAACCACAAGCTCATCAAAGTATGAGGATTTAGCATATGCCTTTTGCTTATATGTGGTTGTGATTCAAAAGGTGTCTAAATGGACATTAGCTTGAAAAGTGGTAGCTTTCTTATTCTAGTTTGAAGTATTATCATTAGAAAAAAAAGAAAAAAAAGAAGCCTCAAAGAAAAAAAAAGAAGAAAGAAAAAAATAAGAGGCACAAAAAAAAGAAGAAGAAAAAAAAACACAGAAGCAAAAAGAAAAAAAAAATGTTTCGTTAACTTATTCATTTCAGTATGTATATAGTGGTTTAAGTTTGTCTTAAACATTCATTCTGAATTTTAAGAATTGTGAGTCGTTCGTAAATAATTGTGTATTGATTTTCATTTTTGGCCATTTTCAGAGTGAATGTACATTTTTATTACTCTCGACCTCCCTTTCTTCCTCAATTCCTATCCAAACCTTAACCCTAGCCTACATTACACCCTATTTTAAGTCCCTTTGATTTAGTGTCTTGAATTCATACTAAGTGGTGGAGATATGATATATTGGCAAGCTTATGGTAATTTCATTCTAGGTTGCGACTTGAGTGATTTCTTGAAATTAATTATAGCCCAAACACTTGAGTGCAATGAGTGGCTTCCGTGAGGGTGTTGTTGATTTTAATTCATACCTTATGTACATGGTCAAAAGCTCAATTCCTGAGATTCTTCAAGTAGTTACATTGTATGTTTAAACATGAATAATGTCTTGGCTTTGAGAGTTGATGGTTGATAATCTTTACATTATGAGGGGGGGTTGAGAAAGGTTGGTAAACACAAAATCATAAGAGTAAAGAGCTGATGACATGATCTGATATGCTTGGGGACAAGCATTGGTTAAGTGTGGGGTATTTGATAAGTGTCCAATTCAACGTTCAAATGTCCACTTTAGTGCTAGGTTATTTAATTAATTTGGTGTTATTTTGGGTATTATTGCTTGTTTTGGTTTGATTTGCCTCAATACCCCACACTTACCCAATGCTTGTCCCCAAGCATATCAGATCATGTCATCATCTCTTTACTCTTATGATTTCGTGTTTACCAACCTTTCTCGACCCCCTCTTGTAATGTAAAGATTATCAGCCATCAATTCTCAAAGCCAAGATATTATTCATGTTTAAACACACAATGTAACTACTTGAAGAATCTCAGGAATTGAGATTTTGACCATGTACATAAGGTATGAATTAAAATCAACAACACCCTCACGGAAGCCACTCATTGCACTCAAGTGTTTGGGCTATAATTAATTTCAAGAAATCACTCAAGTCGCAACCTAGAATGAAATTACCATAAGCTTGCCAATATATCAAATCTCCACGACTTAGTATGAATTCAAGACACTAAATCAAAGGGACTTAAACGGGATGTAACGTAGGCTAGGGTTAAGGTTTGGATAGAAAATGAGGAAAAAAGGGAAATCGAGAGTAATAAAAATGTACATTTACTCTGAAAATGGCCAAAATGGAAATCAAGACACAATTATTTACAAACGACTCACAATTCTTAAACTTCAGAATGAATGTTTAAGACAAACTTAAACAACTATAGACATACTGAAATGAATAAGTTAACGAAACATTCTTTTTTTCTTTTTGCTTCTGTTTTTTTTTTCTTCTTCTTCTTTTTTGTGCCTCTTATTTTTTCTTTCTTCTTTTTTTTTCTTTGAGGCTTCTTTTTTTTTCTTTTTATTCTAATGATAATACTTCAAACTAGAATAAGAAAGCTACCACTTTTCAAGTTAATGTCCATTTAGACACCTTTTGAATCACAACCACATATAAGCAAAAGGCCTATGCTAAATCCTCATACTTTGATGAGCTTGTGGTTATTTCGAATATGGAGATTGCTTAAAGCAACAGCTAAACACATAAATAAATGAAAGAATGTATATACTCTGATGGCTAGAACGTCCCTGGCCAAGGGACTCGAACAAAAGTGTGTCAAGAATGGGAAAAGGCTCAAATGTGGCTAAATAAGGGCTGGTACTGTTATTTTTGTTAGTCTTGAGCAAGACTAAGGGTTCCAATTTTATTTGAAATGGCTAAGAAAAGAAACCTACTGCCCTTATCATTTTTAATGCTTAAATACATCAGTGTGGTCTCGAAATGCATAACATGGCAAGTTCTAGAATTCCAAACTAGAATTGGATAACACTAAAAAAGAATAGAACAAAGTGTAATGTTTTTGTTCTTGCATTTAGGCTCAAAAACTTTCCAAAAATTGGGGTAAATTGGTGTTGTTTCATTCAAAACGTCTGTCATGTAATGGGAAATTAATCAAGTGGTTCATATGAATGCTCAAGACAATTGTGCAATCCCGACCTTTTGAAATCGACAGCTTTATTCAAAACAAGACTTAGAGGTTTCAATACTAAGTTGGCAACCTAGTTTCAACCGAGTGCAAAACTGAGAGCTAGCATTGTTATTTTTAGGGACAAAACAAAGGGTGGACACCCCACACTAGACTCGAGCATACTTTCCGGTTTTTTTTTCTTGAGGTGGACACCTCACACTAATTTAGCACATATTCCATAAAATTAAACCTAGAAAATTGCAGCAGTAAAATAAGGAAATTTCAGCAGTAGTAAATTTTCAAAAGAGTCAGAAGCCCTTCAACAAATTAATCAGCCAATTAACCATGAAATCCAGCACTTCTATAGCAAAGATCCCTCCCCCACTTTTCTCCTCGCATTGTCCTCAATGCGGAATTCAAACAATCAGGGGAGAAGGGCAGCAGATAAGAGAAAAATGAAATTATAAAGAAAAGTGTGCTTACTGCCCTGTTTTGAGGAGGATTTCAGAGGAGGAGGCTGTCGACGTCAATGGTGGTGCTGCCTTGGTGAGATGTGTCTGAAACGGTTGAGAACTCACCGATAGTAGGTCTGACCATCGATTCCTAGGAATTTCAGCATCAAACAGGTTCCGCCTATGTCTATGGTGGTTTTGACGGCAAAGCAATGAAGGTGGGAGTCGAAGTGTGAAAGAGATGGAGTTAGGGCTTTAGTTTTTTTTTCTTTGAGTAAATGAGGTGAAAGAGTGAGAATTGTAAAAATAAAAAGAAAGGGATAAATATCATGGTTAAATTGTGATTCACTCCCTCTTTTTATTTCTCAGCACATCAGGCTTCCCTTAGGGTCCATTTAACCCCCTTATTTCACCATTTAAACCTAGTTCTCCATTTTTTCCTTTCTTCAACACCTGAAAATTATATTCATGACTCCATTGTAGAAGATGATGATAAAATTGGTTATTCCATATGAATTGAATAAATAAATAAATAAATAAAAACAAAGACTGAATATAAATGACAGATGCTGGTCCTGGGCAGGACCAACACTGCTGAATATAAATGACAGATGCTAGTCCTGGGCAGGACCAACACTGGGTTGCCTCCCATTAGAGCCGCTAGTTAACGTCTTTGGCTAGACGGAATCGAGCTTCAGGCTAGTCTCCAGGAACTTGTATCTCCATAACTTCACCATTTTCAATCGGGATATTCTCATAGAATGGCGTGAGACCATTTACTTTTTGCACTTTCCCATTCTCCAAACGCTGAATTTCCACAACTTCATTCCTTAGTTCCTCAAGCTCTTGTACTTTCAGCTTCCTAAGTTTTCCTGATTCATCAATATTCATGTTACACTGCTCAATTGCCCATAAGGCTCTGTGTTCTGATTTTGGTTCCTGCAAAACGGAAGCTAAAAGATGTTGAGTGGTGTGTGAAATTGTTTCAACATTAGAACGCCCAGGTTCTGATTTCAGAGCTACCAACGGTTACATTACTTCCTGCACATCTTCTCCAATCTCCACTTCTTTCTCCTCTATTTTACTGCTCACCTCTAAGCTTTCTTCTATTACTAACTGCATCCTGTCTTCCCTACATGCTCCAAAAACTTGATGAGTTATTAGTTCAATAGCATCTATGCCACAAACAGAAGACACTTCACTAGGAATATTCATGGCCTTATAAACATCAAATTGAACAATTTTACCATCAAACTCCATAGTCATTGTTCCTTTGTGAACATCGATTTTTGTCCGGGCAGTTGTTAGGAATGGTATACCTAACAGGATTTCCGATGAATCTGAAGAGTGATCTTCATCTTCCATGTCTACGACATAGAAATCAGCTGGGAAAATTAAACCATTAACCTGCACAAGAACATCTTCCAACAAACCTTCAGGATAAACTATAGACCGGTTAGCGAGTTGGATTACTACTCATGTTTCCTCTAAAGGACCAGCATTTAAAGATGAATAAATTGATTTAGGCATGACATTAATTGACGCTCCTAGATCACACATTGCTCTCTTAATACTAGTATTCCCAATTTGACAAGAAATAGCAAACATACCTCTGTCCTTACATTTTTGGGGCATTTTCTTTTGGAGTACAACAGACACATTCTCACTCATGGTGATCTTTTCATACCCAATTTTTTTAATCTTGTTAGCACACAATTCTTTAAGGAATTTAGCATATCGAGGGATTTGTCTAATAACATTAAGCAATGGAATATTCACCTCAACCTTACAAAATACCTCAAAGATGTCTTTCTCTTCTTTTTCCTTCTTTAATTTGGCTAAACGTTGAGGGAAAGGGACCTTAATTACAAAAGACATATCTTGCTCTTCGGATGACTTACCAGTTGAACCTTCTGTAGCTAAACCTTCTGTTTCTTTTTCGAATACCTCCTTTTTGCTTGCAGATTTCTCTGACACAGTCTGTCCTGATTCGGAAAAGGACTTAGTCTTGGGCAAGACTAAAGCTTTTCCGCTACAGAGTGAGATTGCACTCACATTCTGTCTCGGATTCACCTCGGTCTGTGAAGGCAACTTCCCCTGGGACTGTATTGCACTTAGAGCGGTCGCTATCTGACTCATTTGCTTCTCTAAATTTTGGACATTTGCTTGAAGATTTACATTGATCTTGCTTTGTTCTTCCTGAAATTTCAACAAGTTAGAAACAACAGATTGGTCATTAGGATTTGGCAGCATACCTGAATTTGGATCTGTTTGAATAGGTCTATATTGTTGAGGTCTTTGCTGATTGTAACTGAGATATGGGTGATCACGCAATCCTGGATTATACGTGTTGGAGTATGGATCATATTTATGTGGAGGTTGCCCCTGATATTCGAGGACGGCATTAATCTGTTCTGGTGTTCCTTCATGCAATGTGGGACATTCATCTGTAGCATGTCCAATAACCGAGCATATCCCACATGTTTTCACTTGAGCTACCTTCCCTACAACCAAATTTTGTACAAGAGATGTCAAAGTATTTAACTTTTCTTCAATTGAAGAAGTACCTACCTCATACGCTTTTCGTGGAGCATCTTGTTGTTTCCCAAATTGTTGGGAAGTTGCTGCCATGCTTTGGATCAATTCTTTAGCAGCAGATGGTGTTTTATCAATGAGGCTTCCCCCACTTGCAACATCTACCATTTTTCTTTCCATTCCTAACATTCCCTCATAAAAATATTGAATAAGAGAATGTTCAGTTATCCCATGTTGGGGACAGCTTGCACATAGCCTTTTGAATCTCTCCCAATAATCATGGAGTGTCTCAATACCTTTTTGTCTTATTCCACTAATCTCCCTTCGAATCATTGCTGCTCGAGAAGCTGGAAAATACGTTTCTAGGAATGCTTGTGCCATACCCATCCATGTTGTGATGGATCCAGAGGGCAGATTGAGAAACCAGTCTTTAGCTGCATCCTGCAAAGAAAAGGGAAAAGCTCTTAATTTCATTTGTTCCTCGGTTATCCCTTGTGGACTCATACCTGAGCAGACCGCATGAAATTCTTTGAGATGATTATGTGGATTTTCGCTTTCCATTCCATGAAACTTAGGCAAATAATGAATCAGTCCCGATTTAAGTTCAAAAGCTGCATCTAGGACTGGGTAAGTGATGCATAAAGGCTGCTGATCAGCCTGAGGCGCATGAAGCTGTCTTAAGGTTCTGCCTGCCATCATTTCTGCTTCTGATGACTCGCTTTCCTCGCTGGAAATTTCCTCTTCTTCACTGGAACTGTTTCAGCACCTTGTAATTTCAGAACTGGTCATATATGGAATTAAATCAAGTTAAATTAATCCCCGACAACGGCGCCAAAATTTGATGGGTGTCGAATCCACCAAAGATAATTATAACTTCACTTAGCCGAAAATAAATTGTAAAAGAGCAAGTAAAGGTCGTACCCAAAGGATTAATACTGATCTAATCACAAATATAACCAAGCAATTAACAAAAAGTAAATAGGGGGATTGAAATTGTTGATTAATGAATAAATAAAAATTGCAGAGTCAAATTGAAATTGAATGTAAAATTATATATTGGAATTTCAGTTAAGGGAGATTCCGCAGGCCAAACAATTATTTCCCATCGATCATTGACGGTGAGACATTATCTTAATTAACATGATCTGGATTGGTTATAGCCGTTCCTTATTCATTCCCGACCTAATCCTTCCTTAATTGTAAAGCAAATCCTAGAGCGCCTAAAGATAAGCTCCTATTCAATCAGACAGTTCTAGCTTAGCGCTTAGAATTTAATCCGTTGAAAGCATTAGGAATTAGAAGGACCCAATCTAAGTTAACCGAATTCTTATAACTTTGATGGGTGTCGAATCCACCAAAGATAATTATAACTTTACTTGACCGAATATGGATTTGTAACAAGGGTAAGCAAAGGTCGAACCCAAGGGAATATTACTGACTCAAAACAATAATGACTTGATAAATAAACAAAGTAAATAAATAGGGGGTTTTGATTTGTGAGATTTAACCAAATTTGAAGAGAATTTCAAATAAAATAAAATTAGCAAGAGTAAATATGATTTTGTAAACAATGTTTGGAGAAATCCGATTAAGGGGGTTCGCATGTAGGTAATTCACTCAGTATCGATCACAGACAGATAAAATAGACTCTTACACACACGCGAATAACCAGATCCTAATCAATAAATAATCCAGCCTCAGCGGTCAGGATTTAATTTATTGACAGCCTGATGAATTAGAAGAACCCGACCTTAGCCAACCGACACTCAGCGTAGACGATTCAGAAACTAAATTAATTGTTCATTCGACTCAAATAAACCTAATTAATTTTGTATTAATGTCACATGAAAGACAATCTCAGGTTGTCAAATCTGAATCTATTCTTTCAAATACAAAACTAACCTAATTTATATTATCGATTGCTACTATAATTGGTTCGTTTGGGTAAAACTCTAACTTTACCAATTCAGCCGTATGACAACCCAATTCAAAGAACGACCTGCAGTTATCATTCGAAGATTGAATAATCAATTGAGAATAAATCCCTAAATGCAATGAACAAATAAACGGTAGATTAATAAGAATAATTAAAGCACAACAGTCTCACGATAATGAAGAAAAACCTCCTTTGAATTAACCCTTAACCGAATATAGAAGTTTAGCTACGAATAGCCATGGAAGAACATATGTTTCTGTTTCAAAAAGAGAACAAAATGATACTAGAAAATAAAACCTAAAAGGAACCTATTCTAAGAACGTAAATGAGGCTTTTTGTAGAGAAAAGCCTCTCCTAAAAATTAGCTAACAAAATAATCTTTTTCCTAATCACAAATCTTTTCTAATCTGTCATATCTCCTAATTTCGTGCATGCTTAGTCATCCAACTGTCCAGGTTCATTCTTGATAGAATAAAGGAGAGTCCTGGTCAATTCGAGTTGGACATTCGCCCCTGAAGTTGTAGCTCTTCTCTCGCCTGCCGTAGGGGATTGGAGATCACTGATCTAGTAGTATCTCTCAACTGGAACTTTGCCTCAAGACAAAGAAGAGGCTAAGCGGACGGTGAGAAAGGCCGCATACTTTTCTATAATAAATGGCCAGCTGTACAGGAAATCTTTTGGTCACCCCTGGTTGAAGTGTGTAACGATAGAAGAGGGACATCAGATCCTCAAGGAATTGCATGAAGGTACTTGCAGAGCTCACGAAGCATCCGCCTCCATCCTGAAAAAGTCCAGATTGGCGGGATTTTATTGGCCCACAGCAGAACTTTATGCTCAAAAGCTAGTGGAGTCCTGTCATAATTGCCAGGTAAATGCAAATGAATCTCACACGACTAAGCACCTGCAAAAGCCCATTATAGAAGGATGACCTTTTGCTGTTTGGGGAATCGATATCGTCGGTCCTTTTCCCCCTACCAAGAGACAAAGGAAATATGTGGTAGTAGCCGTAGACCACTTTACAAAGTGGGTAGAGGCTGAAGCTGTCTCCTCCATAAACGCAGAGCGGATGGTCGAGTTTGTCAGAGACAACATAGTCGGAAGATTCGGGGTTCCCCACACGATTATCACTGACAATGGGACACAGTTCAATTGTGGAGAGTTCAGAACATTCTGCGAAAGCCAAGGCATTCAGAACAGGTTCGCCTCTGTTTACTACCCCCAATCCAATGGAATGACTGAGGTAACAAATCGAACGATTGTCAAGGGCATAAAAAAGAGACTGGCGAGCATAACAAAAAATGGACGGATCAGCTAATGAACGTTCCGTGGGCATACATAACCACACCTCGGACAGCAACAGGCGAATCACCATTCGCCCTTTCCTACGACGTAGAAGCTGTGATCCCCATCGAGATTCAGGTCCCTAACGACAGAGTCTTATTTTATTGTGAAGATAAGAATGGCCAAAGGTTGAGGGAAAGCCTCGACCAACTGGAAGCAAAAAGGGAGAGAGCGTATGTATGAATGGCCGCCTACAAACAGAGGATCGCTGCATATCATGACAGACACGCCAAACTTGTGGATCTAAACCTATGAGATCTAGTGCTCCGAAAGGCGGACAAAATTCAATCCTTGGAAGGTAAAGGAAAGTTGGGAGTCACCTGGATGGGGCCATACAAGATAATCACTAAAATTAGACCCGCCACCTTCAAGATCCAAGATATGGAGGGAAACACATTGCCACAGACGTGGAATATTCAGAACCTTCGCAAGTATTTCGCAAGAGAGTAAAATGTAACCAAAGTCTTGAGTACTCTTTTTCCTTTAGTAAGTTTTTATCCCATGTGGTTTTTCTTATTAAAGTTTTTAACGAGGCTCACACATAAGACCAATTCGTTGTAATAAGGCGAATCACCATTTAATAAAGAGAAATTTTCATCTTGCAAATTCTTTCTTTGAGTACTTTTCTTGTAGTAATATAAATATTCCAGATTCAAAAAGGGGGAGGCAACAAACACATTCTCACAGTAGAATAATGCTATCATGGCATAACTACTTTCTCCTCAAAGATAGGAGAATAATCTCAGCGGCGGATCAATTCACCTCAAAGATAGGAAATAATTGATCACCGTCAGAGACAAAGTTAAAACATTTCTTAGACGTGAGATCTTTACACTCTCAAACACTCTTTCCAAAGAAGAGTTTCAAGTCCTAGTGGAAGATCGATTCACCTCAAAGATAGGAAGCAAATCGATCGCCTAAGGCAGCTTAACTTCCTCTAAAGGAATAAAAGCTTCAAGCCTTCAAAAAGGCTCATACTCCGGGGTATGGCTGGCCACCTACCTCGAACCAACAAAATAAATCCTAAAACCTATAAATTTACTTGTTGAAAGATATAAAGCGTAAAGTAAAGATAATGGTTGAAAAAAGGATTAAAATAAATTGTACTTAAGTTACATTTAAACATTTACAGGAGTATCCTCCTTAGCGTCTTTCTCTAAAGATGCGCCCTCTGGACAAACCTCCTTCTCCGTAACAATAGTTCCTTCCTGAGGAAAGCTACAATCGATTATCAAGCCATTGCTCTTATCACCCGCCCCCTGGGACGCTTCGCCGAGGTCATCTGATTCAAGATCAACGACAGGCTTGCTCTCCTCGGCTGATCCGCTCAGCTCCTTCCAAATCCGATCGCGGATGAAATCCTTAAAGTTCGGGATCTTGCGATACTTAAGGAAATCCTCAACCTCGGGGACCACGTACTCCGGATCCACAAAATCGATTCTGGGGTAGGAAAGCTTAACGTATGCCATAATCCATTCGCCATAATAATAAGCACGTTCTCCCGCCAGGATCTCCGCGTTCAACAAGGCAGCCTTGTGATTCTTAGCATCCTCCTCCATCTCCCCATCTTCTCCTTCAGGCTGCGGATCTCTGCGTCTTTGCTCTCGTTAAGGGCAATGGCAGAAGCAGCATTTGTATTGGCGACGACAACCTCTTTCTCCAGCCTTTTTATGGTCGCCTTATCCGCCACCCCTTGGAGTAGATCCGCCTACATAGCACGCATGTGCGTATACGCCTATCAAAGCAAAGGATGATGTAAGAAACAAAAGTCTCCTCAAAGAGATCACTCTTTCATCCAAAAATGTGAAATAAAGAAAGCTCACCAAAAGGAGATCCCTCTTTCCCATTTTGGCATGGGCTGATCCGGAGAACTTGTTCTGGTTTTCCTGTACTTCGCCAAGTTGACCGAGGGCCTCGTCAAGATCATTGATAAAAGACTCATTCCTCAGGGACCCTTTATCACCATACTTGGCGAGCCAATACCCTCCTAAGTCCGGCTTCACCACCTATGTAAAGATTAGAAGGCCTAAATCAAGATCCATGATAAAAGAAGGAAAAACAGTAAAGTAAATATACATGCTCAAGCTCTAGCCTAGGTTTCTCGGCTCTTATGGCATCCCCCAATAACTTTTCTCCACCAGCAGCGACGAACCTCTTTTTCTTAAAAGGGGGATCTGATGCGGCCTCACCTAAGTTAAAGATGAGAACTCACTAAGGGATAAGTGTACCCCATCGTTATCAAGTAATAAATTTCTGGAAAGTCCAGGTTATCGTCCACAGGATTTATTTCTGCAAGTATCGAGCTATCGGTTTCAGGTGTTATCTAGGCTTAGGGGGGTTTTGAGTTTGTTTTGCTTAAGTTAATCTACTCCTAGGTTGAATTATACTAAACCTAGCTAAGTTATCTGATTCTAACTAAGTTATTCTATGCCTAATTAAGTTACTCTACCCCTAATTAAGTTAAACTACTCCTAATTGATCTTTCACTAATGCAATTATCCGAAGGAACGTGGTATGAACGATAATAATGAAGATAGATTATTAGGTCTATTGAATAAAAACCTAATCTGAGTCACTTGTATTCAAGGCGATTAACCCTACTTACCCTCCTGAAGTTCATAGCGCGTGATTCCCTAAGGCCGAAACTAGGTCTAAGGCTCAGTAAATTGGCGCTTAATCAACTAAGAGGCCGTCAATCTCCTAGACTCTGACTAGGTCAGATTCAGCTCGTAATATGTGCCTACTAGATTTTGGGGCTTTTGAATGAGTTAAACCAATTGAATAAAGCGTAAGACAAAGATTAGACAAATAATCATAGAACAAAACAAGAGCTAAATTATTATTAAAGGCGAAGATAAATGTCACAAGATACAATAAGTCAAGTTCGGCAACTGTATCAAAGAGTACAAACAAGGAAAGATAAAAGGAGATACAAAAATCCCTTTCAGGGAACCTGTTTACTCTGCAGCCGGCGACTTAATCTTAAGGACGGACCTTGATAATTCCTCGAGAAAAAGCTTTGAAGGAGCTTCAATGGAAGTTGAAGAAGATGGAGGAGATGGAGAGGAATTACAAGGGGAAAGCTAAGATAATTTACAAAATTGAAAGATATCTAAATTACATTGGAAAAACTCTATTTATAGGCGTGTCTCGGCCCTCTTTTTGACCTATTTTCGTGTCCTTATTGGTGTAGGAAGACGTGGGGTCCATCGTGGCTTTGTGGGGGCGGAATTGGTCTTTTTGACCAATTCCCGCAGGCCTGCTCGCCGAGCAGGGCGAGCTGCTCGGCGAGCAGGGCTACTCGCGCCGAGCAGCCCCCTGCTCACCGAGCAGGCACCTGGCGGCCTGCTCGGCGAGCAGGCATGGCCTGCTCGGCGAGTAGGCCTCCAGGGGCCTGCTCGGCGAGCGGAAATGGCTCACAGATGCCCGCTCGTCGAGCGTTTTCGCCCGGCATGTTCTCGATGCCTGCCGAATGTCGTCGATGTCCTTTTTCGCCCGAACTTACACCTGCGCACGTACAGAAACTCCAGATAACATTAGTCCAAAAGCTAAATTGATCCGTCAATCGCTTATTTTGAGCAAACGCTTCATTTGGTGCGACTTTTGACGGACCAATTAGCTTCAAAAGATAACGGAATTACACTATGCATGCTATTTTGGCCATAATTGCCTAGATTGGTCATAAAACGAGCCTAAACAATGAAAAATAAATAAAACGTTTCCAATTCCTAATTAACTCACACAAAAGCATTTAAATGCGAGAAATGCTCGCTTATTAACTAAATAATGCTAAAACCCGTCCTAAAACCGTACCCAAAGATAGGGGTTTTTGACCCCTATCAAACCTCCTCGCACTTAAAACTTTACTTGTCCCCAAGTAAACTAAAAACTAAGCCCGCCATCACAAGCAAGCTAGAAAACCTCCCGGTTTGACTAGGTGCTTGACACAATTTCGAGCATCTGTAATTACATGCATTCAGAAATACAAAGTAGAGACACGATATCCAAAAGCCGCATTTCGATTATCATAGGTCATAGTTTTAAGCAAAAGGATACATGTTCAATTAAACGAGCTTGAGGGGATAGCTAAGTAAAACACCTCACCATAGGTAGTTCACTCATTTCACACAATTTTGGTGGCTAAAGTGTTTACTTTCGGCTTATGTTCTTGCTTAGGATTACGTTGGTTTTGCACGTTCATCCGCGTTCCTCTACTATGCTATATGATTCCGATGATATCAAAAACAGCCTCTAATTGGGGTTGTAATGTGGTTAGTTTTTGGGATGTTTTCTTGAGACGTTTTTGATTTTTTAAGAACTGGGAATGAAGTTCTTCCCTTTTGTTCGTCTCTTTTCTTTTCTTTTTGTTTTTTTGTTTTTCTCTTTTTCTTTTTGGGATAGTGATGCTCATTCACTTCTTAGCTTTTTGGCTTGCTACTGTAATGCCATAAACAAAGATAAAGCGCTAGAAGAAAACAAAGGCTCTATTTGAGCTTTGCAAAAGAATTTGGGTTAAGTAGCAAACCAAGTTGTGGTTTGCAAAAACAGGTTAGAACGAAAGAAAAATCTATAAACTACAAAAATATGGGCTCAAAGGGGCTTCCTAGAGTGGATGAAAAAGAAAAAAAATAAGGTAAGGAAAATGGTTAATTCTAATGAGGCTGATTCATCGTTTATCATCTCAACCCATTGCATGTAGGTTCAACACAGTATTAGGTGCAAAATCTGTAATCTTCCACAAGTCAAAGCATTCACACAAAAATGTCAAGAAAAAGAGCTTTTTGATGTTCGCTCTTAGGCTCAAATTCAACTCACAATTCTTTGGGTTTCAATTTTGTGTTTACTAGTTTTCCCCAAACTCAAGTTTAATGTCACATGCCTTCAATTCTTAAGTTATCTACCTAAGTAATGATTTTAGCATTTCTTCAAAAGTAGGGTCTAAATGCAAACCTTAGCTCATGCTTTTACAGATACAAGAGTTGTGTCCTACGTCTAAACTAGTTGTCATGAAATTTTAGATTCGGTTCTCAGCCCTCAAAGACAGATAACGAAGTTTAGATTCGAAGGAGGTTCACGGTTTTAGGTCCTAAGCATGCAAAAACATAAACAAAACCCAAAAACGCTAAACTAAACTAGACACGACGCAACAAAAATTTAAAATTTATACAATTTTTGTAAGTTTGTCTACCCCTCCTCCTCACACTAAAAATATGCAATAAGTTCCAACATTGCATCTCAAATCATGAAGTACGAGTGTAAAGAGTTAGGGTGGAGAAGACAACTTACTGATCGGCCTCCCATTCTGTGCTTGTCTGCAGGCGCAGAACTTGTACGTCCGAATCGTCTTTGCCAAGATAAAGCTTTAGGCGGTGCCCATTTACCTTTTGGGTGGCCCCGTCCGTTCCTTTGATTTCAACCATTCCGGAGGGATGTGCGTTGATGACCGAGAATGGCCTGTGCCATCTACTTTTGAGTTTGCCCGGGAAGAATCTCAATCGGGAGTTGTATAGTAGTACTTGATCGCCTATTTCAAAGGTTTTCTTTTGTACTTTCCTATCATGCACCCTCTTAGTTCGTTCTTTGTATAGCTTGGCATTTTCATAGGAATTGTACCGGAGCTCATCCAGCTTGTGCAGCTGAGTTAGCCGTAGTTCACCTGAAAGTTTTGGGTCAAAATTCAAATATTTCAGCGCCCAATAAGCCTTATGCTCTAGTTCAACCGGTAAGTGACAAGATTTTCCGAAAACTAAACGATAGGGGGACATTCCTATTGGAGTCTTGAAAGCTATCCGATATGCCCAAAGAGCATCATCCAGCTTAAGGCTCCAGTCTTTTCTAGCATTCCCTACTGTTTTTTCAAGAATACGTTTCAACTCTCTATTTGACACCTCTACCTGGCCACTCGTTTGAGGGTGGTAGGGTGTTGCAACCCTATGAGCTACGCCATACTTTTGGAGCAACATGTCAAATTTCCTATTTACAAAAATGGGATCCCCCATCATTGATGATGGTCCGGGGGGTCCCGAATCTAGTAAAAATATTCTTTCTCAGAAATCTCATCACTACTCGAGCATCATTTGTGGGTAGAGCTTCTGCTTCTACCCATTTGGAAACATAGTCAACCGCCACAAGAATGTATTGGTTGTTGTGTGACATGGGGAAGGGTCCCATGAAGTCTATGCCCTAAACATCGAATAGCTCACACACGAGTATACCTTGTTGAAGCATCTCATTTTTCCTAGAGATATTTCCCACTCTCTGACATGCATCACAGTATTTAATATAGCTATTAACATCTTTATGCATTTGTGGCCACCAAAACCCACTTTGGAGGATTTTTGCCACTGTCCTATCTGGCCCAAAGTGGCCTCCTGGTTCCCTAGAATGACACATATTAATCACCGAATCTACCTCCTCTTCGGGTATACATCTCCTAATCATGCCATCAGTACAGAATCGAAACAGATATGGTTCTTCCCAAAAATATTATTTGTTCTCAAACATAAACTTACGTTTTTTGCTTGCATCTAAATCAAGGGGAAGAATGTTACCGACTTTGTAGTTTGCGATGTCTGCAAACCAGGGGAGAGATCGTACCGAATACAATGTTTCGTCCGGGAATACCTCCTTGATTGCCTCATGTTCTAAGGCTTGTTGATCTGACTCTAACCTGGATAGGTGGTCTGCTATTACGTTTTCCACCCCTTTCTTGTCTCTGATCTCGATGTCAAATTCTTGGAGTAGTAAGATCCACCGAATCAGCCTAGGTTTTGCATCTTGCTTGCTCATCAAATATCTTAGAGCTGCATGGTCAGTAAAAACAATTACCTTGGATAGCACCAAATAAGATCTAAATTTGTCAAAGGCAAAGACTACGACTAGCAATTCCTTTTCAGTTATTGAATAATTTTGCTGTGCATCATTTAAGGTTTTGCTAGCATAAAAGATTGGGCAAAAAAGTTTATCCACCCTCTGCCCGAGACAAGCTCCCACAGCCAGATCACTGGCATCGCACATTAACTCAAAGGGAAAGGACCAATCCGGGCTTACCATAATAGGTGCTTCGATTAATTTCTTTTTCAGTAATTTGAATGCAGACATACATTCTTCATTGAAATTAAAATCAGCATCTTTTAGTAATAATTGAGTGAGGGGTTTAGTGATTTTTGAAAAGTCTTTTATGAATCGTCTATAAAACCCCGCATGTCCTAAAAAGCTCCTAACCAATTTTACATTGGTAGGAGGTGGCAGTTTTTCAATTACCTCAATTTTTGCCGGATCGACCTCGATCCCTTTTCCCGAAACCTTGTGTCCTAATACTATACAATTTTGGACCATGAACTGGCACTTTTCCCAATTAAGTGCCAAGTTCTTGTCTTCACAACGTTCTAAGACTCGGTCCAAGTTTTCAAGACATTGGTCGAAAGTAGGTCCTACAACATTAAAATCATCCATGAAAATTTCTAGGAACTCCTCGACCATGTCAGAAAACATAGCCATCATACAACGTTGGAATGTGGCAGGGGCATTACATAATCCGAAAGGCATCCACCTATATGCGAAAGTCTCATAGGGGCAAGTGAATGTGGTTTTCTCTTGATCCAAAGGGTCCACAGGAATTTGCATATAGCCGGATAGCCCATCTAAAGTACAGAAAAATTCGTGCCCTGCCAATCGTTCCAACATTTGATCAATAAATGGTAAAGGAAAGTGGTCTTTACGGGTGGCCTCGTTTAATTTCCTATAATCTTTCCATACACGCCAACCCGTAACCTTTCTAGTTGGGATTAATTCCCCTTTTTCATTTTCCATTACCGTTGTTCCCCCTTTTTTGGGCACGCATTGAACCGGGCTTACCCATTGGCTATCAGAAATTGGAAAGATGATACCTGCGTCGAGGAGTTTTATAACCTCGACTTTTACCACCTCTTTCATGTTAGGGTTGAGCCGTCGTTGAGGTTGGGCGGATGGCTTGATCTCTTCCTCAAGGAAAATTCTATGCGTGCAGATTTTGGGGTCGATGCCTTTGATGTCGTGGATTGACCATCCAAAGGCCCCTTTATGTTGCATCAGCACCTCCACCAATTTTTCTTCTTATTCAACTGTCAACAAAGAAGAAATAATAACGGGTAAATCTGTGGGAGGTTGAAGAAAAACATATTTCAGATTGTTGGGCAAGGGCTTAAGCTCTAATTTTGGAGGTTCCTCTAACGAGGTTTTGGGTTTAGGTTTGATCTCACGATCAAGGTCCTCTTTTCTACCCTTAACCCAATAACATTTTTCAGGTGGGAGATCTTCAAATGGTTCATTCGAGTTTTCACATTCCTCACCACCTAGACCGAGTTCTAAAGAGGCATTTCTTATGTTAAGGTCAACTTCCTCAATACATTCATCTATTAGTGCATCTACAAAGTTACAACTTTTGGAGCGTTCTTGAGGAAATTTCATAGACTCATAAACATTAAATGTTACCTCTTCGTCCTGCACCCTTAGGACCAATTTACCTCCATGGACGTCTATTAGTGTCCTACCGGTTGTAAGGAACGGTCTCCCAAGAAGAATGGGGACGGAGTCATCTTCTTCCATGTCGAGGACCACAAAATCGACCGGGAAGATCAGTTTGTCCACCTTCACCAATACATCTTCAACTATGCCTCTAGGCCGTGCGATCGACCTATCCGCCAGTTGCAGTGTCATGTTTGTTGGTTTAGGCTCTCCGAGTCCCAATTTCCTAAAAATTGATAAAGGCATAAGATTAATACTTGCTCCTAAATCGCATAATGCCCTATCTATGTGCATGTTGCCTATCCTACACGGGATGGTAAAGCTCCCTTGATCTTTAAACTTGGGGGGTAATTTATGGGTGATTATGGCTGAGCATTGCTCTGTTAAAGCCACTATCTCATTTTCCCCAAACTTTTTTTTTGACAACATGTCTTTAAGAAATTTTGCATAGTTCGGCATTTCCTCTAGTGCTTCCATTAATGGAATGTTTATTTCTAATCTACTAAGGATTTCCGAAAACCGAGCAAATTTCTTATCAAGGTTGGCCTTTTTCTGTTTCTGAGGAAATGGCAGTTTTGGTGTATAAGGCCTAACTACTTTTTCTACAGCTACTTCAGGAGCTGGAGTTTCAGATGCGGGACCGGGGTTGCTTACCACTTTCGGTTCCCTACTTACCTGAGGTGACAGATTCGTTTGCGATGGAGGTGCCACGAGTGTGTCCACTTCCTTGCCGCTCCTTAGGGCAATGGCTTGAATTGCCTCTTCTTGTAAGAGGAACGCCGCTTGGCATTCCCTTTCTTCTTGTCTGATTATGGCAAGCTGGTTACTCAGGGTCCTGCATGCCTCCTCGTTGGCTGCCAGTCGGACGGATATCTCTCTTAAGAGGGTCATTATTCCTTCTGAGCACTCTGTTTGCCTGCCATAAAAATCAGAGTCAGAATGGGGACATGGAAGGGTATCTACGGGTGCCATGTAGGGCACCGGTGGATATCGTGTATGCTCCTGATCGTAATAGTTGTAAGTTGAGGGTTCAGAATTATACCTTTGGTGATTACCCACAAAACTTACATTCTCACCTCTAGGTATGTAATAGTTGATGTGGCATACCCTACCGGGGTGATTCTGGCCACATCTCTCGCAAAATGGTGTCCTTGGTTGGTTATTACGGCTGTATAAAGCCACAAGGAAATCCATTTTTGTGTTGAGATCGTTCATGGACGGATTTGACGCTCTGTTGTCCATAGTTGCTGGAAGAACGATTTTATAAGTACAAGTAATGTTACAGAATTTAAGTAATAGTATATCAACAAGTATTTATGTATACAAGTATAAGTTATGGTCGAATATAAGCAAGTATGATATAAACAAGTATATATATAAACAAGTATAAATGATATTAACAAAGAATATATTCACAAAGAATGCCTAAACTAACAAATCGACCTTTGGTTCGTTATTGCAGAAGAAATAAATCCCCAGCAACGACGCCAAAAACTTGATGCGCCCTCACCTAAGTTAAAGATGAGAACTCACTAAGGGATAAGTGTACCCCGTCGTTATCAAGTAATAAATTTCTGGAAAGTCCAGGTTATCGTCCACAGGATTTATTTCTGCAAGTATCGAGCTATCGGTTTCAGGTGTTATCTAGGCTTATGGGGGTTTTGAGTTTGTTTTGCTTAAGTTAATCTACTCCTAGGTTGAATTATACTAAACCTAGCTAAGTTATCTGATTCTAACTAAGTTATTCTATGCCTAATTAAGTTACTCTACCCCTAATTAAGTTAAACTACTCCTAATTGATCTTTCACTAATGCAATTATCCGAAGGAACATGGTATGAACGATAATAATGAAGATAGATTATTAGGTCTATTGAATAAAAACCTAATCTGAGTCACTTGTATTCAAGGCGATTAACCCTACTTACCCTCCTGAAGTTCCTAGCGCGTGATTCCCTAAGGCCGAAACTAGGTCTAAGGCTCAGTAAATTGGCGCTTAATCAACTAAAAGGTCGTCAATCTCCTAGGCTCTGACTAGGCCAGATTCAGCTCGTAATATGTGCCTACTAGATTTTGGGGCTTTTGAATGAGTTAAACCAATTGAATAAAGCGTAAGACAAAGATTAGACAAATAATCATAGAACAAAACAAGAGCTAAATTATTATTAAAGGCGAAGATAAATGTCACAAGATACAATAAGTCAAGTTCGGCAACTGTATCAAAGAGTACAAACAAGGAAAGATAAAAGGAGATACAAAAATCCCTTTCAGGGAACCTGTTTACTCTGTAGCCGGTGACTTAAGCTTAAGGACGGACCTTGATAATTCCTCGAGAAAAAGCTTTGAAGGAGCTTCAATGGAAGTTGAAGAAGATGGAGGAGATGGAGAGGAATTACAAGGGGAAAGCTAAGATAATTTACAAAATTGAAAGATATCTAAATTACATTGGAAAAACTCTATTTATAGGCGTGTCTTGGCCCTCTTTTTGACCTATTTTCGTGTCCTTATTGGTGTAGGAAGACGTGGGGTCCATCGTGGCTTTGTGGGGGCGGAATTGGTCTTTTTGACCAATTCCCGCAGGCCTGCTCGCCGAGCAGGGCGAGCTGCTCGGCGAGCAGGGCTACTCGCGCCGAGCAGCCCCCTGCTCACCGAGCAGGCGCCTGGTGGCCTGCTCGGCGAGCAGGCTCCTGCTCACCCGAGCAGGCGTCTGGCGGCCTGCTCGGCGAGTAGGCCTCCAGGGGCCTGCTCGGCGAGCAGAAATGGCCCACGGATGCCCGCTCGTCGAGCATTTTTGCCCGGCATGTTCTCGATGCTTGCCGAATGTCGTCGATGTCCTTTTTCGCCCGAACTTACACCTGCGCACGTACAGAAACTCCATATAACATTAGTCCAAAAGCTAAATTGATCCGTCAATCGCTTATTTTGAGCAAACGCTTCGTTTGGTGCGACTTTTGACGGACCAATTAGCTTCAAAAGATAACGGAATTACACTATGCATGCTATTTTCGCCATAATTGCCTAGATTGGTCATAAAACGAGCCTAAACAACGAAAAATAAATAAAACGTTTCCAATTCCTAATTAACTCACATAAAAGCATTTAAATGCGAGAAATGCTCGCTTATTAACTAAATAATGCTAAAACCCATCCTAAAACCGTACCCAAAGATAGGGGTTTTTGACCCCTATCAGGATCCGCAACGCCTTTAGAAGGACGTTTCCCAGAGCTCTTACGGGGATCCGCCACCTGCGTATCCTTTTGGGCCTCCAGCGAGATAATCAAAGTTTCAGATGAAACAAAGTTACCTTCATCAAGTTGAGTAAACTTCACGTAAGTAATCACATCCCCCACACAGCGGACCAAGGGAATGTCATTCATCATGAATTCTAGAGCATTGGCGTACGTCCAAGCATCCGTCTTAATGCTCTTCATGAGATCTGCCCCCTTCTCATCACTATCAGTCAATATACGCAAATCCCCAGCCATGTGTTGGGGCTTAGCATTCTAATTCAATGGGAACCCGAGGGGCTCATCCTTTTTTACCTTAACAAAGAAAATTTTTCATCCCAGAGATGGACGTTCGACATCTTACCGCAGAAGGGCGAGTAACTTTGCAATTTGGCGAAAGTATAAAAAGACTCGGATTTATGCTTCGTGGGTTTGTGAAGAGACCGGGAGACGAGAGGATTACAGACCACCCCCAGGTTCGAAGCTAAGTAACAATCTAAAGCAATATCCAACCAGCCATTTGGATGCAGCTGGCAGACAGTAATCCCAAAAAACTCCAGGATATCCGCCATCTTTTGAGGAAGAGGAAGACAGAATCTTCTCTCCACATGACTACTATATACAGATAGGGACCTTATGGGCGGACAGGCGGGTCGCTGATGGGCAGTCGCCAACTCGGTCTCATAATCTTTAATCCACGGATAGCGATCCGCCAAATCGGCCAGATCCGCGGCACCCATACGAGACAGAGTAGTCTCTGCATGAAGCATCTTTTTCCTAATCGGAGTCGAAGAGGAAGCCTCCATTCCGGAAAAGCTCCTAGAATCTATTGCCGGAGCAGTTTTGGTCACAACGACAGAAAGGGTCTGGGCTCTAATTAAACAACGACAACGATTCCTACTCCCCCTCACCGTGTTACTTAACTCTGATAAATCGTAACTAGATGTACTCTCGGACGAACTCGAGTCCTCGGAAAAAGACCAGCTAAAAGAGGGCTCAGAGGGGGAAGTCAAATTAAAAAGTTCAATGGTAGATTCAGAAGAACTCATAAAAACCCAGAAACACGGCGAGAAATTTCACTTACATGGAAAATCGGAAGTTTTGAAGCTTCTTGATGCCAGAAAAAAGCTCTGAAAAAACTCGAACGAAATGGAAAAGAAAATAGCAAATGAAGCGGAAAGAGAGAAGAGAGGTTGAAGAAGGTATCCCCACTCACCTCGAGCAGCGCGCCTAGGACACCTGTCGCTCGATGAATGGCCTGGAACAGAGCAACAATAAATGTGATTCATCATGACAGCGTGCAAGGAAGTGCAAAAGCCCTAAAGGACTTTAACAGAACTTAGGGGGGCTTCTGATAACATCGGGATATTATCCACGGGATCAAAGAGGATATTTACCAAAACGGCCGCGTATTTGGGCGGTCTGGGAAGCAATGGCATATCAAGTAAGTCATCAGAGTGGCGGATCACCTAGACTCCGTCACACATGATCCGTAGTCAAACCTACGTGAGACCCGCCATCATACCTCGATCCGCCTGCCGAACGGTTGAGCCGATTCCCAATAAAGGCAATTAATGGACCATTAATGAGCTAACAGCCACACTTAAAGTAGATCCGTAACCGCCATTAATAAAGCATTAATGGAGACTTTCTGGTTACTGGGAGTTACGATCACATGACTATAAATAGCTTGCATTACAAGATATTGAGGTACACATTCATATTCTCACTCTAGACCCTTCTCTTGTCAATACAGTTTATTCTTTATTCCTATACTGACTTTGGCATCAGAGCTCCCCCCCCCCCTCCCGTCGAACCCAACGACGCCCCCACAGGGAAGGAATCTGATCAAAAGTTCATCGCCAGTTACCAGATATATATATATATATATACATTATTTCGGTTTTTGGATTTGAGTATACTTGATATAATTGATGAATTTGAATATATTTGGTTAATATTTGTATAAAATTGATATTTTGAAGGATTGATTTGAGAAAAAGTACTTGAAAAACTATATGATGTTGATTTATGAGTTATATATATATATATACATATACATATATATATATATATATATATATATATATATATATATTTCTGATTTTAGTTATATTAAAGGAGTATTAGATTTTAAATGATTTTGTATTTTGAGCAATTTTTAGAGAATATTTGTATAATTGTGGTTCTTTTGCGGAAGCCAAATGGTTTATGGTTTACAGTTTATGATTATGAAATAATTATGAAATTTGATCGCGAAAACAGATTTGAGCATGTTATAATTTTATTATATAATATTTTTAGTATCCATCAAGAGTAATCCGGATAGGTGGTTTTTATTAAAGTCCGTATTTAGTGAGAAATACGGCATGTGTACACAGTTGAAAGACCTATCGGGTATGGCAAAGAAGTGTTGAGTAAGACCATGCGGGATAGACAAATTATGAGATATCTTGATTCTATTATATTGTGGGGATTGATACATATGGGGACTATCTCTCGGATGGATACGATTTGCGAAATATTTATTGATATACGATTTGTGAAGTAATTATTGACATACGATTTGTGAGGTATCTATTGAGATACAGTTGATGGAGCTTTTATTAAGATACAATTTATGAAGTATTTATTGAGATACAGTTTATAAAGTATTTATCGATATACAGTTTATGAAGTATTTATCGAAATACGATTTATGAAGTATTTATTGATTTACGGTTAATTTGAGTAAATGGTTAATTGCGAACCTATTTATTTTGTATAGTTGAGATTTTAAACAAATAAAATATATATAGCTATTTTGGATATGAGTTTTATATTAAGTATTTTAATACAGTGATTTACGTTTTGACTATGTGTGGTATTTGAGTAATGATAGCAAGCTTGATATTTTAAATTGCATATTTGGATAAAGGTACTATTTTGAGTATTTTATTATGGTTTAATCCATAAAAAGATCATTTTTAAGAATATGAATTTTATGTGATGCATTTTGAGAATTTAATATATATATATATATAGTTATTTTGAGTATAAGTAATTTATGTAGTTGATAATTGGTTACTGAGATTTTTGTCTCACGTTTTAAATGTTTTAATGTTTTAGGTGAGAAAGAGCAATGTATAGGAGAAGTTACTGGTTGATAGATAAGGTTGAAGTGTCAAGTCATTGACTTTGTCCTTAGTTAGGACATTTACCTCTCATTTGGAGATTTAATTGTATTGGGTAATATTTTAGGACTTGAATGTAGTAGAAATATGGATTTATTTTATAATATATCTAAAGGAATTCTTGAAAAGTGTGATATTTATAATATTTGGATAATTTGGAGACTAGTAAGTGTTGATTGTGATATTTCTATTTTCACGCCCGATGCCGATTGAGGTTGTTTAGGGTCGGGTGTGACAGTCCGATGCCGATTGAGGTCGTTTAGGGTCGGGTGTGACATATAATGTCACTCACTAGTGTAAGGTTCTTATCTCCCTTGGAGCCTACCGAGATGAGGTTATATGTGATATGGTTGAGATGGACGTGTACCATTTGGTCCTAAGGAGGCCTTGGAAATTCAATCAAAATGGCACACATGCGGGAAGAATTAACACTTACACCATATGCAAGGATGGAGTCAAGTACATTCTTACACATTTGAGGAATTATTCTAATGGGGAAAAGAAAGCCATTTTGATTGTTTATCTAAACCGGGAACCGGTACTAGAAAGGAGTGTAATGACTTGTCAAGCCCTTGATCCGGTGGTAAAGGGTAGTTCATTTCAAAGTGAATCTAGTTTTGGTGGAGTGAACGAGACATGCCATGTTCCGTTGAATATGGGGGATGGATTCGCTAGTTCTATATTAATGTTCCCCATAGATCAGACATTGACCCTAACACGAGCAAGCAATTGTTGACTCAAATCTCCTATTGGGTAATTTCCAAACTCGTATATTTTGTTAACTCACTTAAATTGATAGTTATGCCAACCTTGTTGGGAAAATATCCATTATATGTTCCTATCATAAAGTATCACCTCATAAGGTGGAGATCGAGGTTCGTGAAATGTACCAAGAAAGACATCGATATGGGAAGCCCGAGGTTCATTTGACCCCAAACCATGGTTGAGTTATAAGGGATCTTGAAGCAATATGCACCCTCTATAAGCTTATGGTACAACGATAGGGCAAAGATGGAGAACCTAAGTGGAGAAATGAGCATGAAGTTCCCGTGACATGAGTCCATGAGATAGCATACTCGACGATCGCCTTAGACCTCGACAAGTTGTTGATGGTCGAAAGTGGTTCCATCAAGCTTAAGATTGGTAATGGAGTTCTTGGACGTGCAGAGTAGACAACATATGTATGGAAACGCGTTGTTTCTTATCTTATGCTAAATTGGGGTCCAAATCTTTTCAAGAAGGGGATAATGATGTGGGTATCTCCTCTAAGAATCCAAGCCAATGCTGATGGAGGTCTTACATAATATGTAACATCTGCCACACGCCGTGTCAGTCGGGTATTGAATGAAGGAGGGCATGAATATTGATCCACACGGCGTGTTAGAGGGCCACACAACGTGTGGACACCTTGCTTAAGATCCTAAAACTTTTGTATAAATTCACACGACGTGTGGCTTTTCTCACACACTATGCGACCTATTTTGTAACATCATGTCCCAATACCATGTAGATATTGTCCGCTTTGACCCAAATCCAACATATTAGGCCTCACAAGCATCGTCATGTATTAGATTCCCATCTTACGAATAAGCCGCAGTTACTCTCTCTCCATTTTCGATGTAGGATTTAGTTAATTCCTGCAATGAACCAGTTCGGAGTGGGTGGCATTGGGGTAGGAGGCATGAGTAAGGAGCAACCCTAAGAGATGGGGATGGGGGCAGGAATGAATTGAATCCACATCGGAAATAGAGAGGGAGTGATTGTGGCTTATTATTAAGATGAGAATCCAATACATGCAGACACATTTTAAAGTCGTGAGGCCCTATGTATTGTGTCACGGACATAGCCTCTTAGGCGGGCCGTGACAATTGGATATGGGCCAAAGCCGACAATATCTACATGGTATTGGACCAGAGTGTTATAATTGGTATCATAGCTGAATCTCCACGTACGATGTGTGATTCAGGAACAAACCAGGTAGAAGTTGATGGGCCTGTAATTCTCCAGTCTAAAGTGGATGACATCGGGATAGAAGGCTCACACAACTGTTTCAGGCTGACCTCGTCCATTAGGCAAGTGACATGTGGAATAAGATGGATGTATATAATGTTACTATATAAAATAAAAAGTACATATACATAAAATGTACTACTCTTTACATACTGAGACTATATACCTCTGAAGATATTTTTTTTCTTTAAACATTATTGATTTAAATATCTAAGTGGGGTCGCTATTTCTCGGCATATGTATATAACCTATTTTTCAATTTTATATTTTTATGGTATTATTTTGGAAAAAAAAATCATTTTCTATAAAAATTTTTTTAAGGAAAAGTACAAAAATAAACATTGTGGTTATATCTGTTTTCAATTGGCATCATCGTGGTTTAAAAATTTACAAAATGGTACATTGAGGTTCATTCAGTTAGCAAACACATGCCAAATTGACTAACAGTATCAAAAAAGTCAAAAGTCAAAGGGAACAGAGTTAATTTTGTCTTTATATTTATTTATTTTACAAATTAACTCCCTTTATTATCTAATTATCACAAACAAACCCCAAAATAAAAAAAAATAAAAATCAATTACACTATCTTCTACTTCATCTCTCTTCTCTTTATTAATTTTTCTCTCTTCCAACAAACCGGCTATGCAATCAACAACCAAACCAGAATCATCCCGTAAAACACAATCAAAACTATATAGAACTCGGGCTTGATAAACCGCTGCTTCAATATTGAAAGCTGAGTCAAAGGAAGAGGTTACAAGCACTCCACATTCACACCTTCCATCGATAATATAGCCGATGGAGTGGGACGAGATTGTGGAAAAACAGAATCTGCCGCAGCGGAACCAAATGGAGAAAAACTTGCAGATACCATTGTGAGAGGAAAGAAGTTGAACTTTGATAAACATTTACTGGAATTGATGCTCGATCAAACCAAATATTATCATTACGAACACTCCAAATGCCCTATAGAAGAATCGAAGTCTCCTGTTGTAAATGTCGAGATAATAGTAAAGAAAAACCCTCCCATCATTCTTGGATAGTACTTAAAGGTGTGCACTTGATTATGATTTTTAAACTTTATTTCTTGATATAAAAAATTAATAAAGGGAAGAGAGATGAAGTTGAAGAAAAATAAGAAATTAAAGAGAAATAGAAAAGATGATGTAATTGATTTTTATTTTGGGATTTGTTTGTGATAGTTAGATAATAATGTGAGTTAATTTGTAAAATAAATAAATATAAAGATAAAATTAACTTTTTTCTTTTCGTTAGTCAATTTAACATGTGTTTGCTGATGGAATTAACCTCAAAGTATTATTTTATAAATTTTTAAACCAGAAGAGTGTCGATCTGTGAAAACAGGTGTAAATGGAAGATTTATTTTTGTTTGTTTCACTTTTTTTTTTTTTTCTTTTTTTTTTTTGAATGAAGGGGTAGTGGCAATTATGTAATTAAAAGAAAAGACAATGAATAGAAAAGTAATTTAAATAAAACATTTTAGTCTATTTAAGCATATGAAGACACACATACTCCAACAAAACGCACACCAATCCCAACGAAGAACCCACCCATCCCTCTAAAAGGAAAACCACAATGAACCTGATAGCACAACGGCGTCTCCTCCTCTCCCTTCTCATCACAACCTTACTCTTCCATCTCCGGTCAATCCCCGCCACCGCTTCTCCAGGCCCTACTTCCCAGCCAAACACCACAGATTACATCCGTTCAAGCTGCGGCGCAACATTGTATCCTGAAATCTGCTATTATTCCCTCTCCAGCTACGCCAGTGCTATCCAACAAAATCCAGCCAATCTAGCTCGCGTCGCCATCGGGCTCAGCCTTTGGAGAGCTCGGAGAATGGCTGCCTATGTTTCCAATCTCTCCCGTGAAGCCGACTACGGTTCCGATCATCGCGCTTCATCCGCTCTCCACGATTGCTTCTCCAACTTCGGCGACGCCGTAGACGAAATCAACGACTCGTTAAAGCAGATGCGGCAGCTTGGAGGCGCCGGATCATCGACGCAGGCATTCCGGTTCCAGATGAGCAACGTGCAGACGTGGATGAGCGCGGCCTTAACCGACGAGGAAACGTGTACGGACGGGTTTGAGGACGTTCCGGATTGTGCGGTGAAGTCGGAGGTGTGTAATCGAGCAACTCAGGCGAAGAAGTTCACTAGCAATGCACTTGCTCTGGTAAATAGTTATGCTGCTAAAGGATTGCCTTGATTTTAAGGAATGTTTGGTTGGTGAAAATAATATTTGGATTGTGAGTGTTATACATAGTAGGAGAGATGTTTGGTGTCGACTGAGTTTGTTTTTTCTGTATATGATAAGCGTTTTCTTAGTTTTTGGTATGGTAGGAGGGAAAAAAGGAAAAAAAAAAGGGAAAAGGAAATTTGCTTGAAGATGTAAGATGTAAACCGAGTTTAACGGGTTGCTTTAACTCGGATTAACTTTTGAGTAGAAATCCTGAATTTTTAACTTTCACAGAAGCTGTTTCCTTCCAGTTGATGATATTGATTTGAACAGTTTCTCTTTTTCATATTATAAAAAAGTTGACACTTTAATTACTACTTGGTTGAAGTGAAAAAATTATGAATTGTGTATCAAAAGCTTTGTAAAAGAAAAAAGAAAAAAAGCTTTTACCCTGGTTAATAGGGTAAGAGTAAAATGAGGGGTAAATTATACACATGGCCATTGAACTTTACCTATTTTCACATTATGGCCACTCAACTTCATTTCTTCCCGGTATGGCCACTCAACTTTACACTTTTTAACACCGTTTGCCACTTAACGCCTCAAAACGATTATTGACGGCTAAAAATAAAAAATCCAAAGCGTTAATGATATTCTAAAGAACTTTAATTCTTGAAAATTCTCGTTTTGAGGTCATTTAGGTATTGTTTGGTTGTGAGAGAGAAAGTGAATTTTTAGAGAGAGAAAGCTCCAAAAAATGTGATTTTTGAAAATAAAAAATGTGGTTTCATGGTAAATGTCGTTCTGAACAACTTTAATTCTTGAATATTTTTATTTTGAGATCGTTAACAACGGTCATTTTGATAAATTAGTTAAAATTGAGTGGCCACCGATGTTAAATAGTGTAAAGTTCAGTGGCTATACCGGGAAAAAATGAAGTTGAGTGGCCATAATGTGAAAATGGATAAAGTTCAGTGGCCATGGGTGTAATTTATCCGTAAAAGGAGTAATGAAAAGAAAAGGAAAATCATCGAAATAAAGTGATATTTGATTTTTCATTATTCTCATTTACTTCTATTAACTTTCTCTTTGTATTCCATAATTTTCGATTGGGAATCAAAGCCAATTAGGTAAATTAAATTAAATAGTTACGATTAAATTTCTGGTCAAGAGTTTATTAGAATTTCAAAAGCATATGTTTGTCGTGTAGAAATTAAGTGACATAAATATAGAAGTTTGATATTATTGCTAAGCAAATTTGGTTTTGAGAATAATTGGTGACTATAGATCAAAGAGACTGAAGTTTGATATAGAACGTAATGTCTAGGATACATGTCTTACAGGAATGAGTTATGAGGTGATTGTGTTAAATTAATGTGGTTAAAGACTGATAAACGTTCAGGTAATCAGCTAGAGATCATTCTCTTAGAAATTAGAATCGTATTTCTGACCCGTAAGTGTTCGTTATTTTTATCTCACCGTCTTATTATTTGGTATTTAGGATCGGGTATGATAATTTGGTAACTTTCTCCCAAACAAGGATTTAGGCTATATTTGGTTTAGTTTCTTTTGTAAAAAAATGATGTAAAAATAAGGTTTTAACTATATATCTAAAAATTTTATTTTTTATTTATTTAACTTCTGTAAAAAAACATGATGTTAAAATAAGGCTCTAACTAAACATATAACATCTTTCAAAAAAAAAAAAAACATATAACATTTTTAAATTTAAAATGAAAGGTCAAACATAACAAAAAAAAAAAAAGTAAATAAACAACCTTTGCTATTTATTTTAGTAAAATTAGGGGTATTTTTCATTGTAAATGAAATTTAAAATCAAATTCTGAAAATAGTTGAAAATTTTCAAAATAATAACTCTAATTCTATATCCCTAATTAGACATATTTTTTTTAACTAAAGTGAATACCGTTTTTTTTTCTTCGTCAAGTCAACGTAGATTTTTTTTAATAAAAAGAATTGTTTCAATTCATATAAAAAATATTACATTTTTATATGAGTAATTAAAAATTACAATTCAGAAATACATTAGAAAAGGTTGAATCTGCATTTTCAATATCATAGATCATGATAGAACACTGGTAGATATTATTTGAAATTGTTTTTAGCACAATAACGGAAAACACACTCTATCTATAATCGACTTCATAATATTTTTTTTACAGAAATAATTTCATGTTATTTCAATTAGTCAGATCTATGTGATAATAAACAAAACTATCTTATTTTTTCATAAACAAAAACATGATAATATTTATATAGAAAAATTCAGAACAAACTTACAAATAAAAAGACATATCGCAATCACCTATAAATGGAAAAAGACAAAAAAAAAAAACTACAAATAAATAAAAAATTATCCAATCTATCCTAATAGATAAAAAAAAAAATTAGGCAAAGCAAATAATTAACTTATCTTCTGACTAAAAGCAATAAAAAAAAAAGCACCCGAATATAACTGATATGAACCCAATTTAATTGAAACATTTAATGGAGGTAACGGTAACCATAAACAAAGTTTATAGGATAAGCTGGACCCATAAGTAAATGGATTATATATGAGGCATGTTATAATTCAATTAAGGCTTAAAGTGAATTTATAAAATATTTTGTTACCATTCTGAATTTTATTGAAGTAATATTATTAATATCTTTATGTTTATATGATAGAAAAGAAGATTTGGACAAATTAAAATACATATCACTTTAATTAACGGTCCGTTTATTTTATCTACTGTTTGCTGTTACGGTTTGCTGTTTGTTGTTACTATTTGCTGTTGGAAAAAAGCTGCTTTTCCAAAAAGTAGAGATTCTCTGCTTTTGTAAAATGCTGCTTTTGAGGTGTGAAAGACAAACAGAAGGTTACTAACCAAACATCTAATGCTGCTTTTCAGATTTAAAAGGCAAATAGGAGGTCACTAATCAAACACTTAAAACTCTCCATTTTGAAATGAAAAGGCAAACAAGAGCATGAAAAAGAGCAAACAAACACCCCTAAATTTATGAATCAAATATATTACTATAAATAAGTTAAGAATTTAATTAGTAGATAAATAACTTTAAAAATTTAAGAGATTAATAAAACTTTTTATAAATTTGCAAATTTAGAGAAAAAATAGTTTTTTTGGGTACCAAGTTCGGACACTGCTCATGTATTGAGCCTTTAATTAGTTATTCTCATTCTCAATCAAAATCATATACTGTTTTGTAATTATTCAAATTAGATTTTATTAGAATAATTACAAAACAGCAAACTGAGACCAATATTGTTTTGGTCCTAGTTCCAGCATGTCATATAAATATCAACATGATATTTTGGTTTTAATGCATTGAATTTATAATTTATAATTATTAAATTATTAAATATCTAAAATCATTTAAATTGGACTTCATTTAAAAATTATTGAAATGGACCATAGTTTTTTTTATTGAAATGGGAAAAAATTTTATACTGATTTTTATTAAGAGTTTGTTTTTGTTTTTGCATTTTAGTAATAGCTTGTTGATTCCAGTAGGAAGGACCGGAGCTTCTTTAATTTAATTAATTTTTAAAATATTAAATTTTGTGTATGTCGAAAAATAATACTTAATCCATTTGTTTTATTATATAATTTTTAGATTTATAAATTTATTCCAGCCACTGGTTGGTGGAAATGCAGCGTGGTGGATGGTTCGATCTTTATTCGGGACAGCAGGTGTGGTGCGAATGCGATCATTCGGAATGTAGAGGGTGTGTTTATTTCGCTGTCCAGTTCGTGGTATGGAGGCGTTTTTGGTCCAGGCATAGTGGAAGCTATTGCACTTAGACATAGCCTAGCATGGCTTAATTCATTGGGTCTTGATCGGGTTATGATTGAGATTGATGCGAAATCGGTGGTAGACAAGCTCTATTCGGGAAATCAGGACATCTCGGAAATAGGTGTTATCATACGAGAATATTGAGATATTTTAGCTCAAAATTCTGACTTGAAAGTCGTCTTTGTTTCTAGGTTCGCAAACGAGACTGCCCCTGCTATTATCCATCATGCCTTGTTTTATGCTAGTCAATTTTATTCTACCTCTATTTCACTTTGGTTAGAGGGTATTCTTTGTAAGGTTTCTTCAGTCATTGATTAATAAAGTATTCTTTCATTGTCAAAAAAAATTATAAAGTGTGTTTGTTAGGTTGGATAAGGTGTACGCTAATGTTGCAGCGATAAGTCATTGATTAAGGATATGTGCGGGCTTTCGGACCTGGGTGCTGCTGGCCACAAATTTACCTGGAAAAGGAATAGTGTGTTTGTTAGGTTGGATAAGGTGTACGCTAATGTTGCAGCGATTTATAGGTTTCCTGAGGTCAAGGTACTTAATCTCCCTTTCCGTCACTCAGACCATTGCCCTATCCTCATTAATTTGGTCAAAGGAAATCGGCTGAAAGGTAATAGACCTTTTAGGTATCTGGTGGCTTGGGAGTCTCACCCCGAGTTTAAGGATTTCGTTAAAAGCAATTGGCATCCCCACTCTGATGTTCTCCTCGCTACTGAGGAATTCAGGAGGAATGTGGCTGTTTGGAATAAAAATACTTTTGGTCATATTATCAGGAGGAAGAACAAACTCTTGAGGAGAATGGAAGGTGTTCAGCGTTGCTTGGAGGTTCGTTTTGATCATAGCCTGAATGGTCACCTAAGAGCTCTTCAGAACGAGTTGGAAGCTGTGCTTAGACAGGAAGAGCTTCTGTGGTTCCAGAAATCTAGGAAGGCTTGGATTCAAGACGGGGACCGGAATACCAGGTTTTTCCACCTCTCAACGATCATTAGGAGACAGCGAAATAGGATCGAGGCTATTAAAGACGCCAGTGGAGAGTGGAGTTTTGAGGAGGAGGACATTCGGCGCCTTGCCCTTGATTTCTACAATGACCTGTTCAGAGAGGAAGCTGTGGACCTAGAGAGTGCCCACTCTGGCATTTCCTTTCCTCGTTTGGGGGAGGATGCTATTAATAATGCTTTCCATCCCATTGAGCTTAAAGAGATTGATCTGGCCTTCTCCAGCATCGGTTCCACTAAGGCTCCTGGTATTGATGGTATCCCCGCTAGTTTCTATCATAAACACTGGGACACCGTTAAAGAGGGTATATACAGCTTTGTGTTAGGTGTCTTTGGTGGTTCGAATGATATCAGTTTGGTTAATAAAACCCTCATTGTCTTGATTCCTAAGGTTGCCAAGCCTTCTTCCTTTCTCCAGATGAGACCCATCAGTCTTTGTAATGTCTTGTATAAAGCTATTACTAAGATTGTGGCTAATAGAATCCGGAAGATCCTTCCGGATATTATCAGCCAAAATCAATGGAGCTTTGTTCCTGGAAGACAATTGATGGATAACGTTGTTATTGCCCAGGAGGTTGTCCATTCTATGAAGATTAAGAAAGGCAAGAAAGGGATCGTGGCTCTCAAGCTGGATCTGGAGAAAGCCTATGATAGGTTGAACTGGAGCTTTCTTCTAGATAGTTTAGCCAAAGCTGGTATCCCGGAGAACTGGAGGAATTTGATTGGAAAGTGTATCTCCTCTCCTGTTTTCCAGGTTATGATCAATGGGGATATGTCGGATGAGTTCTCTCCATCCAGGGTTATTCGTCAAGGGGATCCTATGAGCCCCTTTCTTTTTGTTATTGCCATGGAAAGATTGTCTCACCTGATCCAAGAGGCGGTGAGCAAAGGGACTCTCCACCCTGTTTCCATCAACAGACATTGCCCCCCTGTTACCCATTTACTCTTTGCTGATGATGTCATGCTTTTTATGGAGGGTAATGAGGAACAAATTAAGGTTGTGATGGATATCCTCGACTGCTTTTGTGAGGCTTCTGGCCAGAAGATTAACATCCATAAATCCCGTATGCTTTGTTCCAAGAAAACCTCGTTCACAACAGAGTGGGGAACATACTGTTACAGAGTGATGCCATTTGGTTTGAAAAATGTCGGGGCAACCTACCAGCGAATGGCCACAACCCTATTCCATGACATGATACACAAGGAGGTAGAAGTCTACGTGGATGACATGATGGTCAAATCAGAGACAAGAGAATGGCATTTTGCCGCCCTCGAGAAGTTTTTGGACCGAATTGCAGAATTCAAGCTAAGGTTAAACCCGAAGAAGTGCTTTTTCGGCGTTTCGTCGAGGAAAATCTTAGGCTATGTAATCGGAAATAAGGGAATTGAGGTGGATCCCGATAAAGTGAAGGCTATAAAGGAAATGCCAGCACCGAGAAATGAGAAGGAAGTGAGGGGGTTTCTGGGGCAAGTTCAGTATATCAGTCGGTTCATAGCAAGACTCACCACAATCTGCGAGCCAATCTTTAAATTGTTAAGGAAAGACCAACCCATCGTTTGGAATGATAAGTGTCAACAAGCGTTGGAGAGTGTCCGAAGTTACTTGTCTAATCCGCCAGTGTTGAGACCGCCTAAACTGGGAAAGCCACTTCTCCTCTATATAGCAATTGAGGAGCGATCTATCGGAGCAATGTTAGCTCAAGAGGGAGACACCGGTGTGGAACACGCGGTGTATTATTTGAGTAAGAAGTTCCTAGAGTATGAGCTCAAATACAACATGATCGAAAAGACATGTGTGGCAGTGGTGTGGTTGACGAAGAAATTGCGGCACTATTTCCAATCGTATAAAGTGATCATTATTTCTCGGATGGACCCCGTGAAGTATCTATACCGAACTCCATCCTTGACGGGGAAGTTAGCCAGATGGTTGTTGCTTTTGTCCGAGTTTGACATTGAATATGTGACGAAGAAGGTTATCAAAGGAAGAGCCGTGGCAGAATTTTTGGCTAATCAACCCCTGAATACAGAAGAAGAAGAGATAAGCTATGATTTCCCCGATGAACATTTGAATGCAATCGAAGTTATACCGTGGAAAATGTTCTTCGACGGAGCAGTTAATTCGAATGGAGCCAGAGTAGGAGTACTACTTATCTCCCCGGAAGGAGAAAGAATCCCGATGGCGAAGAAGTTATCCTTCCCCCTTACCAACAATATGGCCGAATACGAAGCATGCATTTATTGTTTGGAGTCATTAGCAGCACTGGGAGCGTCATATGTCGAAATTTGGGGTGACTCCAAGTTGATCATCGAACAGGCACAAGGAAACTGGGAAGTGAGAGAAGAAAGGCTACGTCCGTATCTAGATCAGCTAGAAGGGTTGGCATTGAGATTCCAAGAATGTCGCTTCTATCACATTCCTCGAGCTCAGAATCAGGCCGCGGATGCCTTGGCCACTTTGGTGTCAGTTTGGGACAACCCCCGGAACCTCGCTTCGAAACCATTGGTATTGAGAAGATCTCACAAACCGTGCTACGAAGACGTAATGCTGTTAGGGGCAGATGAAAAACCGTGGTATTTCGATATCGTGAACTTCATGAAAGATGGAACATATCCGGCAGAGTCAGAACCTAGGGATCAAGCTGTGATTAGAAGGCTAGCCCGTCAGTTCGTCATCCATAACGACTTGCTTTACAAAAGGCACATTGACGGATTACAACTAAGATGCTTGGATGCGGGGGAAGCCCACGAGGCGATGGAATCAGTACATTCGGGAATTTGTAGAGCCCATATGGGAGGAGCAGTACTAGCTAAGAAAATTATTAGGCAAGGCTTCTATTGGCTCACCATGGAAAGAGATTGTAACGAGTATGCGAAGAAATGTCACGATTGTCAAATCCACGGCGATTGCAGTCATCTTCCGGCCATGGAACTACATGTGCTAGCACCTATTTGGCCATTCGCTGCCTGGGGCATTGACATCGTCGGCGAAGTAAGGCCTAATGCTTCAAATGGACATAAGTTTATTGCAGTCGCCATCGATTATTTCACCAAGTGGGTAGAAGCAGAGTCGTTTAGCAAACTGGGATCCAAGCAGATGAGAAAGTTCATTGAAAAACACTTGATCACCAGGTTCGGAGTGCCTCATCACATGATCACGGATAACGGGGTCCAGTTTCAGGGGGAAGTAAGGAATCTTTTCCGAGAATATGGCATTGAACATCACAGGTCTTCTCCGTACCGTCCACAGGCTAATGGGGCAGTAGAAGCAGCTAATAAGAACCTTAAAAGGATTCTCGTAAAGACGGTGGAATCACATCGGAATTAGCATGAGCACCTCCCACTCGCGTTGTGGGCTTATCGCACGACAGTCAGAACCTCGACTGGGGCAATGCCATTCTCCTTGGTATACGGAACAGAAGCAGTCCTGCCGATTGAGATTGAAAAGCGATCGTTGAGAATCGCGGTGGAAGCAGAAATCCCCGAGACGGAATGGGTGAAAAGGCGATGTGAGCAGTTGGCTTTAGTTGATGAGAAAAGGATGGGAGCCCTTTACCATGTACAGTTATATCAAAGAAGGATGGCTCGGGCTTTCAATAAAAAAGTCAAGACCAGCCCCATCAAAGAAGGAGATTTGGTGCTGAAACAGATCCGTGTGACGCACACCGACCCGAGGGGGAAGTTCAGGCCTAACTGGGAAGGACCATTCGTCGTAAAGAAGATACTAAGCAAAGGAGCGGTGAAGTTAAACACAACGGACGGCATGGAATTCTCCGAACCTACCAATCTGGATAGGCTTAAGAAATACTTTTCGTAAAAAAAAAAAAAAAAGAAAAATAAAAGAAAAATTCCCGATAGGTTGAAAACCCGCAAAGGGCGATCTATGCAACAATAAGGGAAATCCCAATGGGTGAAAACCCGAAAGGGCACTCATTTAAAAATTCCGGGATAGTAAAAGGAGAGGAGAAAAATCACCAGGATCCGAAAACCGAAAGGCGGGTCCTGGTAACAATAGTTATGACTTGAGCAATTACAAAAACAATGTATAAGAGACTAAGTATTTCTGTTGTTTGTAAATAAATAAAGGCATGAATATATTTGACGAGAATGATTGGAATCATTATAATCTACCGCATGCATGGTAATATGAATCACGGGTTATACATTTCCTATCCTACTTTTCACAAAAAGCCTACCTACTATCCACCCCACTCCCTATACATCAGCTATACATCGGGGAAACTCTAATAAAAGCTACAAAGCAACAATGAAAGCTACGAGCCTAATACGGAGGGAAGTCCCAATAGTTCTCAAAATCTCTCAGGTGAGATGCCCGCTCCGCAGATAGTGTCTCCTCGGTAGCACGCGCTCTCTCATCAGAAACTCACGCTCTCTCGTCAGAAACCCGTGCTCTCTCATCAGCAGCTCGTGCTCTCTCCTCTGCAGCAAGGCGGCTGATCGACTCATCACGCGCCCTCTCCTCGACGGCAAGGCGACCCTCAGTCTCCCGTCGCATCATCCTCGACCAGTGGTCATTCCTCTCTTGATACACGTGACCAACTCGGGCATCAGCCTCCCGCACTAGCTCGCTCTGTCTCCGCTCATGAGCATACAGATCACTCTACAGAAAAAGAAAAAAACACAGATAAAAGGCAGGATAAGCAAAAACATAAATCATACATACATGCATACATTTCACTACACTAAAGTACAATGATGATACATACCAGGTGATCGGTGCAGCGCAAGCTGAGGCGGTCTCGGAGATAACCAGACAGCCCTACGTAATCAGTACAAGTCTCTCTCGTGGCCAGAGAAGCGTCCGAGGGATCAAACGGGACCCTCGAGGAGAAGATAGGAGGGGCCGCCTCAAATCCCGCGTAAGGTGCCCCGGACTCGTCATAGCAGATCGTAGCATAATCTCTCCCATAGTCTGGTATAGGCACGCCTATGGACGACCCCTCCGGTCGAGCTGCACTGGATGACTCGCCGATAAAATAGGGCTGCTCGCACACCGGTGTTTGAGCCCGAGTGCCATCGAAAAAATCTGATAGGTGGGCACTCCGCCAGGATCCCTCCTACAAAAAAGGCAAAAAAAAAACACACAATAAAACCTCCGAGCATATCATGAATAAAATGAAAAGAGGGCGGAATCACTTACCGGAACCTCCGCCTAACCAAAGACGGCCTCGACCGCCTCTCTCGAAAACACGTCCGCTACCGGATCTACCTCCATCGCTGCCGCCGGGGCATCCCTCGCACTCAGTAAAGTAGACAAATAAGGCTCACGGCCCCCGACGTGAACCCAGACTACTCTACCGACAAAACGACGGGTCAGATCTCGACGAATGGTCGATAAGGGCAGAGTCCGCACAGCAAATATGGAAACGGGAATCTCCCCCGGCGTCCAGTGAACATCACTCACTCCGGTGATTCCTCGATCTCCCAAATACCACGCCCGCACACAAGGGCCGATGAGCACGCACTGCTGCTCCTGGATCATCGATGCGTATGCATAATCAGGGCTGAAGTCAAGATCATCCCACCTGAACTTAATCTAAAGAAAAATGCACAAAGAGAAAGTCAGAGGGACTCAAACAAAAATCTAGCATGATTAGGCAAAATCTACCTGTCTCAGGGTCAGTGAGTCGATCCAATCCAGAAGCCGCGACACTGTCCGACTCCTCTCGGCACTCAAGTCAAAATCCCTCCATCGGGTCATGAAGGGCGGCCTCGGTACTCTCGATCGAGATCGAGACCGGCTGGGAAGGATGTGTCTCTCGTACGCCCACACCTGCGGTAAAAATGAGGACTAGGAGTGTGAAAAATGCGAAAAAGACAAGACGGATAAGTCAAGAAGGCGTCACGTACCAGCAGGGCAAAGGTGTAACCGCCGAAGTCCTTGCGCTTCCGGCAAGTCAGATCCAAGAACTTGTAAAGAAAGGCTAAGCCTGTCCCTGCCCAATCATAAGAAGCCGCTGCATCCAGATCACTAAGTGCCTGAATGAGACCTGCGTGTACCTTCCCGCCCTTCGTGCGGAAAATCGTCTCACTCAGAGCATATACTAAGAAACTATGAACCGCCAGGTCGGTAGCGTCAGTCTCGCAGAAATCACGTCTACTCAAGAGGCTCGCGGTAGAGACAAACTTCGCCGGAGTAGACTTGGCGCATAGACGAACTCCCGGTCCAATCAAGGTAGCAAGCCTAGCAGGGTCGACCCGTGGTCGCATCATACCAAAGTGGAAAGGGACGGGAGTGTTGCTCCCTCGCAATCCTGTCAGCATCGAAAAATCTCGAGGCGAGATGGTCATCTCCCCAAAGGAAAGGTGGAAGGTGTGGGTCGAGTCAACCCACCGTTCGCATAAGGCCCGTAGGCCAAAAGGATCGCATACCCCGTTGGTGCGGGGCAGCGCTGCAATAAAGGGCTCGAAGCCCAATGAACTAAAAAGAACAAGACAAGAAAATTTAAATACGGCTCCTAAAGCATGCATTTGATAAGAACGCGTAAAGAACGGGTATTCTTTCATTATCTAACCTAGAGACATCCGGTCAGTTAGAACCAATTTTCTGTAAAAATCTCTCCTGTAGGGTCATTCACGTAAGGTTTAGTCAATTCTTTAATCCACCCTCGTCTGCGGTGACGAGGAGCATAGATTAGGTTCTACTATTCACGTGCATTAGCTAAGTTTTTACTATTCACGTTTTTTACTATTCACGTGCACTATTCACGTTTTTACTATTCACGTTCTACTATTCACGTGCATTAGCTAAGTTTTTACTATTCACGTTGTCACTATTCACATTTTTACTATTCACGTGCATTAGCTAAGTTTTTACTATTCACGTGCACTATTCACGTTTTTACTGTTAACATGCATAAATTCGTAGTGTACTATTCACATGCATATAGCGCGCATTCTAACAAAAACAAACAGGTGTTACGTGTAAATAAAGGAATTCACGTTTTCTAGCTAAAGTCCTCTAAGGCAGTGTAAGAGTTAGCATGCAAATCATGTTCGTATAGGAGTGCTAAAGCCTAGAGTTCAAATCAAATAAAAGTGAGAAACCACTTACCTCGTTGCAGCGTGTCCTGCTCAAGTGTGTCGTAGGGTCGTGGAAGGTATCCACTCTATCCAGGTTCACATAAACCTCGTCCATGCCTCTGGTGCCATCCCATTCGTCTAAATCCATCCCAAGAATAATCCAAATTGAAGTCTAGTGAGAGAAAGAGGAGAGAGAAGGTGTGGGGTTGAAATGAAACCCCACCACCTTATATAGAAAAAGGGAATGTCATTCCCGTAAATAGTGAAAAAAGTACGATTTGACATAAAGGTAAAAAGTAAATAATTAATTACCAGGTGCACAGACCTCCGATTTGCAGTCCGTTTCAGCCTGTATTTCTTCCAGACAGTGACTAACATTGTCAAGACATCAATTCTAGACAACAGCTAATTTTTACAGAACAGTGACACCAGTCAAAATACAGACGACAGTCAACAGAAAAACAATCAGTAGTCTATGTCATTTTGGACTAAGATGTGTGCCCATTGAATCTTCGAGATGATAGCTCCAGTGAGAAAATACAGACAACAGTGTGGTAAGAAAATCCAGAAACAGCCCCCGCTTTTTAGCCATTTGACTCACGGTCGCAGACCGGAGTTGCTTTTGAGCCATTTGACTCTCGGTCGCAGATCGAAGTTGCTTTTTAGCCATTTGACTCACGGTCGCAGACCGGAGTTGCTTTTGAGCCATTTGACTCTCGGTCGCAGACCGAAGTCGCTTTTGAGCCATTTGACTCTCGGTCGCAGACCGAAGTTGCTTTTTAGCCATTTACCTCTCGGTCGCAGATCGAAGTTGCTTTTGAGCCATTTGACTCTCAGTCGCAGACCGAAGTTGCTTTTTAGCCATTTGACTCACGGTCGCAGACCGGAGTTGCTTTTTAGCCATTTGACTCTCGGTCGCAGACCGAAGTTGCTTTTGAGCCATTTGACTCACGGTCGCAGATCGGAGTTGCTTTTGAGCCATCTGACTCGTGGTCGCAGACCGGAGTTGCTTTTGAGCCATATTTACCTAAGATCGTAGACTAGGGTAGCTGTTTAGCCATTATCCCCGCGATCTTGAAATGGGGTAGCTGTTTAGCCATTATCCCCGTGATCTTGAACTAGGGTAGCTGTTTAGCCATTATCCCCGCGATCTTGAAATGGGGTAGCTGTTTAGCCATTATCCCCGTGATCTTGAAATAGGGTAGCTGTTTAGCCATTATCCCCGCAATCTTGAAATGGGGTAGCTGTTTAGCCATTATCCCCGTGATCTTGAACTAGGGTAGCTGTTTAGCCATTATCCCTGCAATCTTGAAATAGGGTAGCTGTTTAGCCATTATCCCCGCAATCTTGAAATGGGGTAGCTGTTTAGCCATTATCCCCGCAGTCGTAAACCAGGGTAGCTGTTTAGCCATCATCCCCGCAGTCGTAAACCAGGGTAGCTGTTTAGCCATCATCCCCGCAATCTTAAAATAGGGTAGCTATTTAGCCATTATCCCCGCAGTCGTAAATCAGGGTAGCTGTTTAGCCATTATCCCCGTGATCTTGAAATAGGGTAGCTGTTTAGCCATTATCCCCGCAATCTTGAAATAGGGTAGCTGTTTAGCCATTATCCCCGCAGTCGTAAACCAGGGTAGTTGTTTAGCCATCATCCCCGCAGTCGTAAACCAGGGTAGCTGTTTAGCCATCATCCCCGCAATCTTAAAATAGGGTAGCTATTTAGCCATTATCCCCGCAGTCGTAAATCAGGGTAGCTATTTAGCCATTATCCCCGCAATCTTGAAATAGGGTAGCTGTTTAGCCATTATCCCCGCGATCATAAACTAGGGTAGCTATTTAGCCATTATCCCCGCGGTCGTCAACTAGGGTGCAGCCCGAAGCAGAGTCTGATGCAGTCAGAGAGCAACGCCGGAGCGCGCAGCGCAAAGGTCAGGTATGTTTCCTCCTACTCGTTACGTGTCTTTTACTTTTATATGTTTTACATTGCATGTGTTACGTTAGCAAAAACGTTTTCGAACCACACACATCACTGTCAAAATAGAAAAGTAGGGGCAACTGTAGACACCGAGTCGGAGGACCTGTGACGAAAACCTGAAACAAGACGGTCGAAGCGATTGATTCCGGAAGTTTTGGAAAATATATAAAGAATAATAAGCTGAGGAAAATTAACGGCACGGTGCGGGCACACGACGGCATCCCGCACGCGGACGATGATGGTCGAACGCCCGCTTGACGGCTCGAGACGTGCGCGCGGCATCCGTCGGACGCACCGCGAGTGGCACGCTCTCGACGCCCGAGCAATGCCCGGGACCGCTGGCGGTGCGCGCCCTCATGGGCCGTTGAGCACACGTGCCTGGCAGCGCGAGGCGCGCGTTCAGCGGCCGCGACGTGCGAGCGTCTAGCTGCGCGAAACGCGCGCTCGGCGGCTACGGAGTGCACGCGTCCGACGGCGCGGGGCACGCCCCGAGGGTCGCCGGTCGGGCACCCAACCACCTCGGGCGAACGCCCAAAGCGTCGGGCGGACGCCCGACGAGGGTTGGGCGCGGGCGCCCAACCTCGCGTTGGGCGATCGCCCAACTCATGTTGGGCGGCCGCCCAACACTAGGTTGGGCGGCCGCCTAACCACAATGGGCGACGCCCAAATTTTTTTGGGCGTCGCCCATTGTTCCGGGATCCGTTTCCCTATATAAGGGCACGGATCCCAAGGTGAAATGGAGGCTTTTTGGGGGAAAAAACTTTCTCACTCTAAACATTTTTAGAGAGAGAGAGTGGATTTATTTGAGAAAAATTTTTTTTTTCTCAAAAATTCCAAATTTCCTAAGTTCAATTTTTACTAAATTTTTATTAAAATCGGGAGCTCGCGGTTCGTGGAATCAATCGGCTTCGACTGTCAGATACCGAATCAAAGGTATTATCCGAGGACTAGACTCTTTATTTTATTTAATTTATTGCTCTCCTTCTATTTATTTTTTATGCTATAGTTTTTATTCCTTTAGTCATTTATTTATTTTGTCACGTTTTATTTAGTTAGCGTATTTATTTAATTTTCGTTTCGTGTTAAATAAAATTCGGTTTTGTTTTAAAATAAAAACCTCGTTTTGGATATCCCAATACGAACCGTGATCCGATAAAAAGGTAGTTCGGGTATCGAAAATGTTGTAATTATAAGTTTTTAATTTAAAAGAGATTTCCAAATAACGTTTTAAAATAAAAACATCGTTTTAGGAACTTCCGTTTTCGACTATGATCCATCTTTGGTAGTTCGGAAGTCCAAAACGATTGAATTAGATTTAATTTAAAGCTTTTGAACAAATCTGGAAAATATGGGAGTGCTGTTGTAATTCGCCAATTCTGTCTAAAGGCTGTTTACCGACGGATTTTCCGTCGGTAAATCTGCCAAAATGTAAAAAATGTCAGTTCGGTCCCTTTTTCTTAAGTTTTAGACTTTTAATCCTTAGTATATATATATATGATTATGTAATATATTCTTTTCAAATTGTTTTAAAACTTTAACATATATATAATTATTTTAGGAGATTGGTATTCCGTTTTTATTCTAATTTTTTTATATATGTACATATTACTTTTTTTTTATTATTATTCATTTAAATTACATTAAATTCTATTTTAAATGTTATTTACTTGGGCATTTTGGGAGATAATTAGTAGATATTGGGGGATGAACATATAGTCTTTTTGACATTAGGATTATATTAGTATATATATAGTTTTGGGGTATATTTGGGTTATCTTAATTATTGTTAAATAAAATTATTTTGAGTGATAAATGCTATTTTCTTATTTATGAATTTCATTCACTATTTTCTTATGTTTAAAGTATAAATATATTATTTTCATTATTCTTTCTTATATATGTATTAGATAGTATATTTTCTTTTACTCTTATTTTATGTCTTTTGGGCTAAAATGTGTAAATATATATCTATATTATTTTCTTTATTTCTTTTGGTCATTTATAAGTCCATGTTTCAAATGGGCTTCACTTGGAAAAGTTAATTTTTGGGCCTAAATGTGTTTATTGATGTAATTATAATGGTTAGAGAGTCCATTAAATAAGTGGGGAAAATAAATCACAAAAAAGAGAGTTTTCAATTGAATTGTTTAAACTAATGAGTTTTTTTTAGATTTCTAATGTAAATAAATAGAATCATTCTTGTTAATATTTCAAACCATCTTCAAAACACCACGTTTTAAAACCTTAATCCGTTCCAAAGGCGGATTAAAGGATCATTGTAATTAAGACCGCTTTCGTTGTGAACAATAGAATTTTCGAATCACTTTCTTAAAGAATTTGTACAAAGTAAAATTGACTTGTATGTTTAACCATGTTTTCTCATTAAAAGGTTTTCATCTCAAACGTTTTCAAATACTCGAGTCGTTCCAACGGCGATTCGGGTAAACTTCATCAAACGGGGTTTTAAAACGCACCTAAATCGTTCCAACGACGATTAAGGTGCGAACCATGTAAATAAATCCGTTTTGGGGAAGTAAGTTAGTGTAGAATAGACACACAACATAACCTTTAAATACGGTTGTAAATAAATCACTTCTTTCTCCCCCCTCTCTGTGTATGTATAAACATAAATGGGTGATTCTTTACTGATATGGTTTTTCAATATCATATGCTCAAAACGGTTTCCAAAAAGAGAAAGAAAAGGGTTTCAAATGAATTTTAAACTTAAAGAAGTATACGATTAGTCCGTTATCGCCTAACATGCTGAGTAGGAGGCCGGTGGTTCATAACCGGGCGATGTCGGGGTGCCTAGTAGCCTTTCTCCGGAAAGGAGCTAGCCTTCTCGGCTGGTACCTAAGTTTCCCAAACCCACACCGGTCTCCCGCAAGGGATCGGTGTTCATTTTCCCATTCGTGGGTGGCGACTCTTCCATACTCTGAGCTCCGGTCCTGTAGAGCAGCTTGATTCCACGATTGGTTGCTTTCGGCGCCAATCACCGCTTACGTCGCCATGAGGTTGTCCACCCCTCGGTCCGCCCGGGAGATTAGGCCGCGACACCTCGTCTAACAACACTCGATTGCCAAATAATCTTCCATATTTTAGAATAGCCAGTAGTTAAAGAATTGCTGGCCTCCTCACTTCTTCGGATAATTTCTGCTTGTTGGTATCCTGACTTAACTGAGTATGCACCATTCTTAGAAAGCGTCCAAAACATAATATCATCCGGTAGCCGATAACTAATAGGAATACTCAGAATAGATGGTACCTCAGAAGGTAGGAAAGCAGCTTTGACAGCTTTAGGGTTCCAACACCGAAGTACAGGGTCAATTAAGCAGTGAACCAAATTAGAAGGAAGAACATTTGATCTAACCAGAGGCTTCCTGTAAGACTGAGTTGAAATCCAGTTATCTTCCCATATATCAATAGACTGACCATTCCCCACACGCCAGCAAAGGCCTTTCTCAAGGATAGGTCTGCCCTTAAGAATACTCCACCAGGAATAGCTCGGGTGTATACCAACGTGAGCTTTAAGGAAAGAAGAGTTCGGATAATACTTTGCCTTCAAGATCTGAGCACACAACAAATCTGGCTGGGTCAATAATCTCCACCCTTGTTTAGTGAGGAACGCTAGGTTGAAGGATTCGAGCCATTTGAAGCCTAAGCCCCCTTGACATTTAGGCAAACAGAGCTGCTTCCACTTAATCCAACACCCACCTTTTCTCCCTCCATCCTTCCCCCACCAAAATTGTCTAATCAGCTGTTGAATTTCCAACCAAAAGGTGCTTGGTAAAGCAAATAAGCTCATGACATACTGAGGGATCGATTGGGCGACAGCTTTGATGAGAATTTTTTTTCCCGCTTGAGATAAGTTTCTTTCCTTCCAACTATTGAGCTTCTTAATAACTCTGTCCCGAATATAGGCAAAAATTTGTTTTTTAGATCTCCCAATTAGAGAAGGCATTCCCAGATACTTCTGAAAGTTATCAACTTCGCTCACTGAAAAAAATTGCAGATTCTAGCTCGCATCTCAGATGGTACATTTTTGCTAAAAATTATCTCTATCTTCTCAAAATTAATTCTTTGGCCTGAAGCCTTCTCATAACAGCTCAAGATTCGCTTGATTTGGTGACATTCCTTGATGGTGGCACGGGCAAACAATAGCGAATCATCCGCAAAGAGCAAGTGTGAAACTGATGGGCCGCTTCTACTCGCTTTCACCCTATGAATCTGGTTTCTTCTTTCAGAGAATCTAGTCAAGGCTGACAAGGCTTCAGCACAAAGAAGAAAAAGGTACGGGGATATCGGATCCCCCTATCGGAGACCCCTGCTGGGAACTAGATGCCCTGAAGCTTGACCATTAATTAAGAAGGAGAAAGAGACTGAAGATAAGCACGACATAATCAGTTTGACAAAACTATGTGGAAAACACATCTGCTTCATAACTCTTTCCAAGAAAGCCAACTCAATTCTGTCATATGCTTTACTCATATCGAGTTTTAACGCAAAAGTCCCCTTTGAGCTCAAAGTCCTATGCTTCATAGTATGGAATAACTCAAAGGCTATCAAGGCATTATCAGTAATAAGACGACCAGATACAAAAGCACTCTGGGCAGTGTCAATAATATCAGGCAGTACCCACTTAACCCTATTAGCTAGCACCTTAGAAATTAGCTTGTAAGGCACGTTGCACAAGCTAATAGACCGAAGAGCTTTCATATCAGTAGGCTTGCTCTTTTTTGGAATCAAACAGACAAGGGTATGGTTCAGGCTATCAGGCATTATTCCAGAGTTCAAAAATTCCAAAACAAATGTTTTAATGTCAGCTCTGATTAAACTCCAATAAGATTGATAGAATAGAGCAGGCATACCATCAGGCCCAGGGGCTTTGTCCGAGTGCATCTGCTTTAATGCCTCGGTAATCTCTTAGGGGACGAAGGGCTTTGCCAAATCCTCAATCTGGTCATCTGCAAGCTTTCGGTCAATCACATGAAAAGGGAATGCATTTAGTTCAGGGTGAGAAGTAGCAAACAAATCATTATAGTACTGGAGAACAATATTTTCGATGGCCCTTGCCCCTTTTTGAAGGTGCCCATTACTATCTTTATGCTCAGAGATCGAATTTGCCTTTCTACGGGCCGTCGCTTTAGTATGAAAGTACTTAGTGTTCTTGTCTCCATCCTTAAGCCACATTACCCGGCTCCTCTGCTTCCACATAATTTCCTGTCGATGCAATAACTCATTCAATTCTTTTTTTGCAATCTTCATTTGTTCAGGAAAATCAGCAATTGGCATTGAGTTTTAAAGCTCTTCAATCCGTTCAGAAGCCTGTTTAACTCTCCTTCCTATAACCCCAAAGCACTCACAGTTCCATTTACTGAGATTTTTAGCACATGATTTGATTCGGTCTAAAACAGATTGGTGTTCCCTACTAGCACCTGACTTCCAAGTTGTTTCAATAATCTTTGCACAATTTAAATCTTGCTGCCACATTTTTTCAAACCTAAAACATCTCTTTTTACCCATTTCCGCAACACAGCTCCCTTCACAATCAATGAGTAACGGGACATGATCAGAAGTAGAACTAGGGAGATGCTTAACCAGGCATACTGGGAAGATATTCAACCATTCTTCCGTAGCTAAAGCACGGTCCAATCGTTCCATGACGTTTTCAAACCCCTTTCGGTCATTGCTCCATGTAAATGGGCAACCTGAGTATCCAAGGTCTTCAAGCTGACAAGCATTAACACAGCTGCGAAAGGCCTCCATCTGGGCTTGGGGTTTTGGTCTTCCCCCGACCTTCTCAAAAGAAAAAAGTATTTCATTGAAGTCCCCAAAAGCCAAGAAATGGAGGTTGCTTTTCTGAAAAATATTTTCCAGAAGCTCCCAAGTTAAGGATTTCTGATTCGTAGTAGGCCATCCATAGATACCCACACCCCTCCACACACTCTGATCATCAACCCTAGGTACTTCAAAATATACACAGTGGTCAGTGAAGCCTTGAATGCTCAAATTGACCCTTTTTTTCCAAGCTAGGATAATCCCACCAGAACGACCTTTAGCATCTACTGTAAACACATCAAACTCTGATAAAAACTGTTTTAACCTTCCGAGCTCTTTCCTTCCCAATCTCGTTTCCATCAAGAATACCATATCTGGGCCATGAGTTTTCAGCAAATGGCTGAAGGCACGAAATGTCCAAGGGTTTCCCATCCCCTGAACATTCCAACTTAAAATTTTCATTGTTGACGGCGGGCTTGCTGAGCAAGCTCCGCCGATAACATATTCATTTTATCCGAGTCCACATCATTACGAGAATGTTTGGACGTGCATTGATCATCGATATGCATATCTTCAATTGTTCCATCATCTCTCTGCCTTTTAACTTTTGTTTCTCCTTCCTTGCTCACCACATAACGGTTGGCTTCGCCTTTAGCATCAGTAGTAACCGAGCTTAGAGAACGTGCAAGTTTCTTGATTCTTCTGTAACCAGAACCCTCAGTTATCTTTTGTGTATCTTTGGTTTTCATCTCTTCCATTATCTTCGTGTGAGTATCTTCCTCCATTGGCTCTGAATGTAAAATCTCCCTAGTCATTTTCACAGCTCCATCCTCCCCACGAGCATTCTCCATTCCAACTTTAGAAGAACTTTCTAGGGAAGAAGTACCCCGAGCTAATTCTGAAATCCCCTTATCACTAGACAGCAACTGTATTTGACGTCTCACGGTGTTTGGCTCATTATAATTGCTTGGTGTGCTAGAGGGACTTTCATTACATGTTGACACTCTATTTTGGCCTTTCCAGGTCCCATAGGATTTGCGTTTAAAGGGGGAAGCTCTAAGGGAAGGGGAACTTTATTTTTTCAATAATTATAAAAACATATTACTATTATTAATTAATTAATTTAAATAAACTCTTTATTTTGATAACACTTTTGAATTCATTTTTATTATGTCTTTATCATTAAAAAAATTAATTTCTTACTTTTGAGATTCAAATAACTTAGTTTTTAAATTAAATCTTTTTTTTATGAAAAATATAAAAAATTTTAAAATAAAAACTATAAAAATGTTATAATTTTTTAGAAACTACCATTGAACTCATAGAAAATTAAATATATTACACTTTTAATGTTTTAGCGAACACACCAAAACGATGGTGTGTTCGCTAAAACATTAAAAGTGTCCAACACGAAAAGAGTAAACATATTTAATTTTCTATTAATTCAATGCTAGTTTCTAAAAAATGATTATCCTTAACTCCACGGCTAAAATTAGCCCCCCCCCCCAAATCTAAATTCCTGGCTCCGCCACTGATCATGAGGGACAAAATTATCTCTATTCCCGTCCCATGGGCATCCTTATCGGGGATCTCCCGTCTCCGTTGGGGCAAGTCACTGAATGGGGATGACTCATTTGCATCCCTAGAGCTACCCTAACAAATCCTCCCTTTATCCAAATCCCCACATATATGGAACTGTTTCAAAAAACTGAATTCTTTTTTGCATATCATTCCTCTTATTCGTTCCGCTAAGGAAACATCCATCAAATAATAAATATTTTTTCCTTTTTTCATTTCCTTCCAATATCAAGTTATCACCAACGAACACCTTACAAAACTTGCCAATATCAATATACCTGTGCGCACGTTAAGCCAATTCACCAAAATAAATTATGTTGGTTCTAGGATTATGTACAAACTTCACATCAACAAGTGTTCTCACAACATCATTGTGGAGCTGCTGGCGAACACTTCCAATTGTAAATACTGAGATAATAGTTGATTGAGAAATAAAGTATATGACTTAATTGATTAGGGTTTACATAAATGTATTTATACAAGGGATAACCTATTTGTACTAGAACTCTAAATGAGAGAAGTCATAGAAAAGAGTGGGATTACAGGATAGATATCAAGTATTGTATTAACAATGTAATTCCTAAATAGATAAGTATCAACACCAATGCCTTCAATCTTCATATTTGAATTGCTCTCATTATGAATATAGCCAAAATCTTCATCTAATCTATAAAGTGTCAAAACAAGCTTGGTTTATACAAATATGAATGTCATCAGTAGATTCCAAGTAGACTCTTCAAGTCCTACTTGAACTGTGGACAAAGAGATTACATATGACCGATTTTTCCATAATAAAATCACTCAACGGTACTCATATCTTTTTGCCAAGATCTTGATCTTCCACCATGGGCACCCTTCCTATGCGTTCTCCATCTTAAAACATCGTGGAAAAACTCTTGAACAATAGTAAAAGACCACGGGACCCTTAGACCATTTAAAATCTTCACTATAACAAGTTTACAATTTTTGGACGAACAAAACTATAAAAACCCTCTCACTCTCACAAACTCAATGACCAAATTAAATTATATCCAATTAACTAGTCTAAGATGTGATTTCTAACTAGTAAGGCATAAAACCTATATATAAAGGGAATAACCCTTGAGAATTCCACTTTTAGCCAATGTTGCATTTGGGAAGCTATCCCAATACATTTTTAGAGCTTTTCACAAAAAAAACTCACTTTGAAGTTTTTTTTACGAAAAATTGTTTGTAATTATTTGATCTTGACAAAATTATTCTTCTTATTCACACAAAATATGTTTCTTCTTTCATATTATTCCGATATTTTATAATGTCATTAAAAGAATAAAGTTTTTCTCAGTTCAATAAGTTATTATTTTTTAATTTATTTTTCGTTAATTTATTTTTTATTATATTTCTTACTTTTATAATTTATTTATTAATTAATTTAAAAAACATTTTATATACTAGCAACAAGAATTCATTATAATTTATCAAATACTAATTGGTTAAAAATAAATACCTAACCATAACATAAATAACTATCAACTAACACCTAAACATGCCATTAATATCATTTGAGATCCTTGGAACCAATAAACAGATGGTAAAATAGCAATAAAAATGTCTTAATTTCCTTTTAAATAAACCTTAATTTTCTATTTTCTACTATTATTTTAATAAAAATAATTTGTTTTGTCTTTCTGTATTAATCAAAGTTACAATAATCAATATTTTCTACATTCCTAGCTCTGACAATAATCGTATTTAACATGAAATCTAAATTCATTGTGGTGTAGATTAATTGGGTGATAAGCATGTGCATCCTCATTTCAAATTCATAATGATGTCCCTTCTAATTATTTTATATAATTAGGTACAAATTATATTAATTGGCTCTTTGTTAGACACACTTTATGCTCTATTGATGACTAATTTTGACCAATCCTAATGTACAGTACCATATTTCAACCACCAACAACGAATCAATTAATCATCATATGCAATTTATATATCAAATATCACCAATTAATGCGAAACTATACCTAATCATTAAATTAGCTCAATTACAAATCATTTCATTTGGCATCATACTAAACAACAATGCTGCTAGGAAAATGTTATTCCAAGGATTCAATTTAATTAATGAGGTAACTATTGAGTTAATTAAAAAGAAAAGAGGCAAGTTATATTGTCACACAATAAAGAGACATACAATATTGTGGGATTTATGGGAAAAAAAAGTTGTTACTTATATTTTTAGGAAAATGCTTTAAATGTTTTGCCTAAAGTAGAAGAGTCAAACACTGAGATTAAATCTATATTGAGTGCTATGAAAATCAAAGAGAAGAATCTCGTGTGTTTTAAAATTTGAATGGTCTAAATAAATCTTACCATACTCGGAGAAGTCAATTGTTATTGTTGAGTCCTTTCTGATTGTGGAGATTGCTTCTGCAGCTCATCAATAAGAAGAAGCACAAAGATATTTGCTGAGTATAGTAAAAAATGACTTGAAAATAACCGTGCTAAAGTAAACTTAATCTTTAAATCTGCTATGTATAGTAAGACTCCTTTTGAGAAATCTCAAATTTGTGCTGCTTGTGGAGGTAAAGGTCACAGTGGGGACCGATGTTGGTCTGTTGTAGGATATCCTAAATGGCGCTCTAAGCACAAGGCAAATTCAAACAACAAATCGAAAGGCACTAATCAGTTCTCTTCACCAAAATTGATCTCTAGTTCCAAATTAACTCCCAATGTTGATGACAAGGCTCAAGGCACATTCAGTCTTGGAAGTGATGGAGCAGAACTTTTGTTTACTCCATATCAGTTGGAGCAAATTGCAAGGCCAGTCCCTCAAATGCAGTTTCAACAACGAGGAGCAGATACTGATGAGGTTGACAATTCTTTCTCTAATATGACAGCCACAGAAGAAATATCATGTCATTATGTTGCTGGTCTATCTCATGAGTGGATCATTGACTCTAGAGCCACTGACCACACGACTTCTAGTCTGCAGAACCTCTCACAAGCTGTATATCTGAAGGTAGTGTCTCAAATTAATTACAAACTGGACACACTACCACTATTTCTCATATAGGTATGGTTCACTTGCCTTCTGGTTTGATTCTGAAAAATGCTTTATGTGTGCCTCATTTTAGACATAATCTGTTGTCTAGAATTGATTGGAGATAGTCAATGTGATGTGTTCTTTTATCCTACTAATTGTGTCAATATGAATATGAATACTATGAGAACTTTTGGGTTGGGGCATTTTAAACATGGTCTTTATTATATGGCCAATAACTCCTTAGATCAACTCCCATTTTAGTATGGTGTTGCTAATTGTCAGGCGGTAGTTAGGTGGCAGCCTCCGCCTACGGGTTCCCTCAAATGCAATGTAGACGTTGCTGTTTTTGTGGATAGTGGCGAAATAGGTGTTGGTGCTATTCTGCGAGACAGTCTTGGGACGTTCCTAGCATGATATAGTAGCTTTCTGTCTGGACGAGCTTCTGCTCTTTTGGCTGAGGCAGAAGCTATCCAAAAGGCGATGGCGTGGTGTATCGAGCTGGAGTTTTGCAATGTCATATTTGAATCCGACGCAAAAACTGTTACTGATTTGATTGCTTCTAGTGGTGTGGATTGTTCTGAGGTAGGAGCAGTGATTGAGGATATTCGTTGTTTACTAGTTCAACAATCGGGATTTTCCGTGACTTTCATTCCTAGGCTAACGAACTGTGCGGCTCATGCTATGACTCACCATGCTCGTTCCAATGCTAATCTTTTCAGTGGGTTTTTAGTTCCTAGTTTTCTTAGTACTACTCTTTGTGATGACTCATTCCATGTTAATTGAAATTATTTTCGTTTAAAAAAAATAAATCAATAAATATTAATAGTTAAAAGATGAATTAACTGTTCCAATATTTATATATATAAAGTAAAATTTGTACTTATATTTTAATATTTGCAGTGTCATGAAACCATTATTTAAAAAATTAAGTTTTTTAATGAAAAAAAAACCAAGTTCACAATGCATTTTACTGATCCTATTTGTTAAATAGTTGTTAGCTGTTAGCTGGTTTGACTAACTGATAGTGTAAACTTGTTTGGTAAAACTTAGCTGATTGCTAATAACTGTTTGTATAAAATAATGAATAAGGATATGGTAAAACCTTTATTTGGGGTTAAATGGTAGTAATTAGAGGAAAAATATCATTCAAAAGAGACGAAACAATAAGCTATTTAAAAAAGCTCATAAAACCAACTTTTTCAAAATTGGTGTTTTTGGTCCCAATAAGCTTTTTCAAACATCTTTTCACCAAACACCACTGTTAGAGAAGTTTGAATAATCAATACCTTTAAAATGTTCAAACATCTAATTTTACCCAAAAAGATCTTTACCAAACAGGGTCATTGTTAAAAAAAAAAAAAAACATTTATTAGTCCTTAAAAAACAATATAATAATCTCTGATACACTTCTATATGTGAATGTCTATTGAATTTGAAACATATACAATACAAATTCATCTTAATTTATATTGAATTACATCAACAAATATAGTTATTAGGATTTAAAGAATGAGTTACTTAATTTAAGAGGCTATATGTCATATCAACAAAGATTTAATTCTCCTGAACGGACATCTAAAAAATAGAAGAATTACGCTCATCTGTATAAAACGTATATAACTTTTTAATTAACAACAGATATCTAGCATACCTCTTACATCCAAATATAACTCATTAATTAAGTAACGTTGGATATTCAACCCATTCTCTTGCATCTAAATTATTTGGATCGAAGCACGTATTAATACATAGCCTAATACAAAACTAACTCACTCCAAATTTAAAAAAAAAAAAAAATAGAAAGAGAAAAGAAGTAATAAAAAAAGGTGCAGTTGGCAGTAGGAGAATAATTGAAATAGAAATGTTGGATTGGGTTGGGATACAGTGTGAGTGTGAAGTATTAAACCAAGTCGAATTAAGAATGATAAAACTCATGGCTATGTGACAACTCGAACCTACCCCTACCCCAACCCTAACCCCAACCCCAACCCTAACCCCAACCCCAACCACAACCATATTTGATTATTCATGAGGTTGTCTTGTCTACGATTAACGTATTCATTTCTATGTGTCTACGTGTGATGAAAAGAGGGATATGATGTGATCAGCAATAATATAAAACTAGTTTTTGACCCGTGCGATGCCCGTTTCGGCCTGGGGTATAACGTGTGACATGCCTATCTCCCTTAAAAACGGGCCGAAACGCAATAAAACGTAAAATTTTGAATTTTTTCTGACTTTTTTGACAACTGTTATGCTTTTTTGGTATATTCAGGAACTGTTAGAAGATTGTTATACCGATGGTATTGATTACAGTCCCCGTTTCATAACAGACACTATTTTCCCTTCGTGTCATGATGATGTTGAATGGGGAAAAAAGGTTGCTATTCAGAATGGGTTTGAGCTAATTATATCTTCGCACAAACATGGGGGAAAGCAGAAGCTGTTGAGATGTTTATGGGATGAACGCTATAGAGGAGTTGTGAAAAATCCTGAAGGGACTTTAATAAGAAGAAGTAAAACTAAAGCGTGTCGTTGTAAATTTCAGATTAAAGCCTATCAACATGCAGACTTTTCTGGTTGGGGGATACAGACTAAGTCTGTGTCAACTGGTATGCACAATCATACATTACGTGTTTATGCAGAGGGAAGTCGGCAGATGAACAAACTCAGTACCAGATCTAAAATAATTATGCGTGATATGAGTTCGGCTCAAGCAAAGCCGTGTGCTATATTAACAGCAGTTAAAGAAAAGCATCCATCAGATAACCCAACAATTAAACACGTCTACAATTACATGGATAAGTTTAGGAAGGATGGGTTCGAAGGTAGAGACCTGGCTAGTCAATTCTACCATATTGCTGTCGAGAATAGGTATGTTAATTATACCATTGCTGATCCTGATTCTGGTGTGATAACGCATGTTTTTATGGCACATCCAGACTCAGTGGATATATTCAGGACCGACTACTAGTATATCAGTATTGATTCAATGTACAAAACTAACAAGTACAAAATGCCATTTGTTGAAATTGTTGGGATGACGCCATGCAATAACAACTTTAAGATAGCGTATGCGATAATTAAGATGAGACTAAAGGGAGCTATCGTTGGGTCTTACAGAGGCTGAGGATTTTGATGGGGTTTGATCTTAAGCCGACTGTTATTGTTAGTGATAAGGAGTTGGGGTTGTTGAAGCCGATCCAAGAGGTTTTTCCACATTCAACATACTTGCTATGCACCTAGCATATAAATAAGGATGTAGAAGATAAAGTCTACAAACTTATAGGAAATGATAAGGTACATGCCGCTAAATTCAAGAATGGAAGATGGAGAACAATAATACAATCCCCAACCATTGCTGAATATGAGATAAATCTGAGCAAGATGAGGGATGCGATGTCTAGGTAGCAAAATGTTATCTCTTACATTGAGGAGACGTGGTTGGTGTATAAGGAGAAGTTCGTTGTTACTTGGACGAAGGATTTCCTACATTTTTGGCAACACAACTTCTTGTAGAGTGGAGAGTGAACATGCGAGTCTAAAGCAATGGCTAAATACCGCCATTGGCTTCCCTCGATACGGTATGACAGAAGGTTCACAAGCAAATAGAATCTCAAGCAACTAATATCAGTTATTAGCATTTGCAATTTGTTCTACTGTAGTTAATTAATTTGCATTTATGAATATATTGTATAACTGATAGTATGTTTTTCTTCTTATCAGGTACATGCTTGAGCAGTCAAGGCTTCGTAAAGGAGTCATGTACTCCGGATTTCCACTTAACTACCTGGTCTTTAATGTCTCCCACTACTATATGCAGTTGGAATGTGTATTCGAGGGTGGTGAAAGACTTTGACAATTTAGGAGTTGAAATGTGTAAAGGTGGAAAAGGAATCCTGGGCTTCAACATGTTCATCAACTTAGGACAATATTTTGAGCCTGTTGTAGACACCGGGGTCGGAGGACCGATGAAGAAAAATTATAAAAAGGGATCCAAATCAGTCGATTGAAATAAATGATGAGTCAATAAAAAAATAATAAATAAATAAATAACGTTGTTCGAAGGAACCGTGGAGACCGGTTTGATCGAATTCGGAAATCGAATCGAGATGACGGGCGAATCGGTTCCGCGAGTGAAATCTTAAATCATCTCGCCGAGTTCGGGGTATTTTCACGCCTTTTTCTTATTTATTTTATTTTTAATAAAGTCTCGGGACGATAGAGGGTTTTATTTTGGTATTCGAGCAATCCAAAAAATATATATGGTTTTGTAAAAAGATCGATTTTATAAAAGTTAATTTTATAAAATCAGTTTTGACGAAAATCATTTTCGATGAAAATCGTTATTGATTTTGGTTATTTTTAAATGTATTTTGTTTAGTTAAACGTTTTTTATTTTTTTAGTATATATAAACGCGGCCCCGTTGGGGGCCGGTATTTACGTCACGGGCCGTTGGACGGCCCGTGACGGGGCTGGGCCGCCCAGGCCCAGCCCCCTGCACTTGGCATTCGGCCAAGTGCATTTTGCTGCACTTGGCCAAATGCCAAGTGGAATTTTAGTTTAGGATTTATTAAAAAAAAAATTAATTAAAATCAAATAATAATAATAATTAAAATAAGTAATAATGATAATAATAATAATAACAATAGTAATGATAGCAATTAGCCATGGATATTTCTATAAAATTTCCTAGGCTAATTTGGCTTATCTTTGGCTCCAAGTTGGCTTGGAGCCAAAAATAAACTAAGTTTAGGGCTCCATTTGCCTATAAATAGGATGGAGTCTCAAGGCATAGGGAGGAAAAAATTGGACCCGAACCCCTGGAAAAATTCAACGAGACCCGAAATCTCCTAAAAACACAAAAAAACCGACTCAAAACACAATCAATCGACTTGATTTGGATCCCCATTACCGATTGAAGAGGTAATAATCCGAGGAACTAGACCCATTTAATTCTTTTATTGCATTTTGGTTATGTAGATCTCTTTATTTACTCTTTTATTGCACTTTTATTGTTTAGATTTGCCAAATTAATTTTCTGTTTTCATTCTACAAATACTTGAGTTTGGATCTAAAATAAAAACCTCATTTTATGTCCCAATACGAACCGTGACCCCATTTAGGGGTAGTTCGGGACTAAAACGTTGTAGATCTAGATTTAGAAAATGTTTTAATTAACGTTTTAAAATAAAACATCGTTTTGGGAGTCTCCGTTATAGACTATGACCCGATTTGGGTAGTTCGGAGGCCAAAAATGATAGAATAGATTAGATCTAAAGCTTTTTAATAAATCTGGAAAGTTTGGGGCTGTTTCTGTAATTCTGTCTTTTCTGTTACTAAAAGAGTTTACAGACGGATTTTCCGTCGGTAAAGCTGTTGGAATCCAAAAAATGTCTTTTTAATCCTCATTTCTTAACTTTTTGACATTTATACTTGTATATATATGTATATAATTATGTAATATATTTATTAAAATTATTTTGGAAGTATATAACTAATAAATGTTCATTATATATCTATTTATTGTCCCTTTAAGTATCATTTACACTAAATTAGCTTTTATAAAAATTACATGTATATATATATATATATATATATATATATAGGTTTTGCTTGTTTGGTTTTTTTTTTTGAAATAACTAATTGATAAATGATTTTGGGGGTTTATGGGCTATTAGTACATTATTTGTGTTTATAGATATATTTGGGTTAAATTGGAGGTCATATATGTATATAGGGGTATATTAGAACATTAAATATAGTCTTTATGCTTTTTGTTTTCCTAACTATTTTTAATAATAATCTACTTATTATGTATAGTATAATAGTTATTTTCCTATTTAAATATCATTTATACTAAGTTAGCTTTGTAAAATTATATATATATATATATATATGTTTCTTTAAGTCTATTTGAGCTATATTAGTGATTATTTTGGGATTGTTTATTTGGGCCTTTTGAGGTAATTAATTAATAAATATTTTTGGATTCATTAAACACTATTTTAAGTATTAATATTTAGATGTACATTTGGGGGTTATTTTCTATATATTTATTATGTAAAAACTATTTGGAATTAAAAGTTATTTTCTTATTTATGAACCTTGTTCATCGTTTTTACATGTTTTTAATTAAGATAAAAAAGTGTATTATATCTAATATTATTTTCATCACTATTTCTACCCATTAATATATATTATCTTCTCTATTTTGTTTTAATAAGTATTATTACCCTTTTTGTATATATGTATATATTTCAAATGTATTTGGTTGGGTGAATTTGGGCTTAATTTGTTAATTGTTGTGATTATGTTAAAATGAAGGTTAATTGAGTGAAAAGGGGGAAAATAAACCACAAAAAGAGATTTCAATTTGGTTATTCAAACTAAAGTTTTTCTAGATATTCTTAAAGTGTAAATAAAAGGTTTTTCATCATTTCAAACGATTTCCTAAAACATCACGTTTTAAAACCTTAATTCGTTCCAACGACGGATTAAGTGAACCTTGTAATTAAAACCGTTTCTTAAATTGTACATAATGGAGTTTTGAATCGTTTTCTTATCCAAATGGTTTTGTACAAAAATAAATGGACTTGTATGCTTAATCACGTTTTCTTGTTAAAGCTTTTTATCTCACACTTTCAAACACTCGAATCGTTCCAACGGCGATTCGAGTCGATATCATGTAAATTAACGGGGTTTTGAAACGTACCTAAATCGTTCCAACAGTGATTAAGGTACGAACCATGTAAATAAACTCGTTTTGTGGAATGAGCTTAGCTTAGAGTTAGTGTATAATATGAAGTATAAATCACACTGTGAATAAATCAATTCTTTCTTCTCCCCCTCTCTCTCCTATGTACTTTAAATTTATGCAAAATGGGTGATTCTTTACTAAGATGGCTTTTAATGACATGCTCAAAATGGTTTTCAAAGCGAGAAAGAAAAGGTTTCAAATGAATTTTAAACTTAAAGAAATATGCGATTAGTCCGTTATCGCCTAACACGCTGAGTAGGAGGCCGGTGGTTCATAACCGGGCGATGTCGGGGTGCCTAGTAGCCTTTCTCCGGAAAGGAGCTAGCCTTCTCGGCTCGTACCTAAGTTTCCCGAACCCTCACCGGTCTCCCGTAAGGGATCGGCGTTCATTTTCCCATTCGTGGGTGGCGACTCTTCCATACTCTGAGCTCCGGTTCTGCCGAGCAGCTTGATTCCATGATTGGTTGCTTTCGGCGCCAATCACCGCTTACGTCGCCATGAGGTGTCCACCCCCCGGTCCGCCCGGGCGAGGCCGTTTGGCACCTTGTCTAACAAGTGGCGACTCTGCTGGGGAAGCGAGAAATTTGATTCCGGAAGGCGTGTATTAAGCCCTTAACGGGGACGGATCATATTATTTCTTTTCGTATGCATTCATCAGCATTATTGCAAACCTTTTGGGTAATTTCTGCGAAACCTCTAGCGAGAGTCCATTCGTCGCTCGAAAGAAGCTAGTGTAAGTTCCCCCTTACAGTAAGGCACCAAAGGGTCCCCATCCATTCGTTAGGGGCGAATTTGTGCGGTCCTGCGAGGTCCCGCGATCAGCCGTGTCAGCATATAGTAGCCTTAGAAGTTGCCATAGGATTACCCGTTACTATTTTTGATGTGATGAATGAATCAGTTCGTGTTTTCAAATTGCCATGATACATGTCTAATCCTAAAATATGTAAAGAAAATAAAACGATACGTTAATATATACTCTTAAACCGATATACAAACTACCCCAAAACATCGAAACGATTCGAACTAAAGACGACTTAGTCATCTCGTATGAATGAACTTGTGTGACCCGCCTGGTCCCTTTCCGTGTCCCGAAGAAGGCACATGTTCAGGAAATGCGCTATGACGTAAGCACGTATTAGTATGAATTGGTTTGGTATTAAGGATAGTTATATCTCGATTCAAAAGACTATATTAACAGTAGCCGTTATTCACATTCTTTAAATAGGTTGGGGTAAAACGAGATTATGACGAAACGAAAACGAAGAACATTTCTGTTTTGAATGACCCCGTTGTAACGTAAAGAGTTTTGCAAACATGGCCCGTCCCTTTCGAATAAAAGACGAGCTCTTACGTTATGCCTTGCGTTGTTCTAAAGAGAAATGGATGTATCCGCAAAAAGTGACTAAGAAAATAAAAGAAAAGCAAAAATAAACAAACGACCAAAGTCATTCTGTATCTACGATGTATATCCATCCCGAGGGTAGTTAAAGAAAATGAACCAATGCCGTTAAATACGTGCCTCAAGCCGGTATATACGCCGTTTAAAATCATAAAGCCGAATTAAGCTAAACTGCATAATTGCGCCATATGGACGAGACTGTGGGTTTGACTAATGGCTCGATCATTTCGATCGTTACCAAAACCATAAGAAATATGGCCCGATTGGCGTGTTTGCTCAATTCGTGTCTAAATGAGGAGAGCGGTAATATCCCTGCTTCGAATAAGCATGCGATTCAACGAAACGTTGATTTTCTATAACCACGCTAGGATAGTATATCCCGTAAATTGGAAGAAATAAAGAGTTGTTAATAGCCGAAGGATTATCGTGCGCTCGAATAAGACTCGCCGTCTTTTTCACGTAGCCAAAATGAGCGAGCGGATCCTTGACGCTAAAAACAAACGCGTTACGCGATGAGTCCGTTCCCTAAGGAAAAAATCCGAAAAGTGATTTCATCACTAAACAAACACGTGGTTGCGTCTCTCGATAGATCCAAAAGATCCCGTCGTAATCCAAAAATCGAGACACGAACCCACGCGAATAAAAGGGAACGAGTCATTGTCAATAACGAATGATTGAACCAGAAGAATAACTTGTACCACGTCTAAAATCCGAGATGCGCTCAAAGGGAGTCAAAACCCAAACTAATGCGTCTCACAAAATGACAAAAGACGAGTTATTCCGAAAGGACAATCCAACTTGGTCGATATCTTAGTCACTAAACGTTGATATGTCAAAACGAACTGTATTCTCTGATGAATGATTTACTTTTCCGCAATAATCGACGGCATCACGCGTCCCCTGGATCGCAATGTGGGCCCCAAACCAAAGTCCTAGGAAAGAGACTTGGACCAACGAGTGTGTGGAGGAATAAGGGTGGAAGAGAGATGTTGTGATACGTGTAATTAGACTAACGTTTGTTCTTCTTATCTTATATATCCGTAAATAATAAACGCACACACCACGAATCATGCATATAAAATCATGCATACATACTAATGGATACCGTTCGCGCAGACTTCATCATTAAGCGGTTGTGGTTTCGCGAGAGTAACCGGCTAGTCAGGCAGTTTGATCAGCTACAAATTGACAATTCTGAATCGGCAGTTGTGGCTTCTGAATCATCTTCGTCCGAGTATACTCAGTCTTCTGCCAGTATGTCTGCGACCGACGAAAAGGTGGCCGAATTGGAAAACTCTGTGAACAACATTAATGATCAGTTGGCCGCAGTTTTGGCCCAGCTCGCTGAGCTAGCATTGAAGGATAATAAGAGTGGTAGCAAACGCGCTGAGAATGAAGTGAACACCGGTCCCCGCTTCGGGAACGAGGATGACTATCAGGATTATATCCAGAAATAGCTTGAGAAAGAGAAGGCTAAGGAAGAGGAGTGGAAGCAGCAAATCACTCAGGAAGTGCAGGATCTGCGTGGGGGAAGTTCCGGGAGTCAAGACTTTTATAATTTGAAGAACTGCTTGTCGGTAACGGCTTTTCCCTTGAAATTCTGGCTCCCGGACATGAAGAAGTTCGATGGAACCGGGGATCCCACGGCTCACATGAATCAGTATGTCGCAGTAATGAAGCACACGATCCTAACTGAGGATCAAGTCCTGGGACTATTCAATACCTATCTGGAGGGAGCGGCCCTCGTATGGTTTCATGCGTTGCCGCTGGTGACGAAGAGAGATTGGAAGGAGTTGGCAAAGTCATTCATCGCCTAATATAGTTTCAACACTATGCTTGAGGTTACTCTGAAGGAGCTGGAGAGTACTAAGCAACAAACTGGTGAGTCTTTTTCCGATTTTGTGAAGAGGTGGAGAGCCAAGGCGGCAATCATGAAGCAGAAACCGCTTGAGCAGGATCAGATCCGAATGGTAGTTGGTAACACGTTGCCGTATATTAAGAATGAGCTGTGGTATATGCCTTTTACCGATTTTAATCAGATGTATAGTTGTGCCTTGACAGTTGAGGGGGATGGAGAGCCGAAGAAAGCTTACACTAAGTGGACGAAGTCTGGATATAGTGTCGGAGGGGTAAGTGCGAGTACAAAATCAGCCGCAGTGAAAGTGCTTGAACTTAACGCTATCGAGAAGAGGCAGTTCGCCAAGTTTGATCAAAGCTACGCAAAAGTTTTCGAACGATTGCAGAAAAGGGGATTGTTGAAATCCCTCACTCCTAATGGCAAAGCACCGTCTACTCCTCAGATGCAAACTAGGGGGTACTGTGAGTTCCATAGCAACTACGGGCACACTATTGAGAACTGTGAGAGGTTGAAGCATGAGATTCAAAATTTGATTGAGGAGAAAAAGATAGCTGATCCATCATCAGCAAACCTTTCCACTAGGCGCAATCCATTTCCTAATCATAGGGTAAGTATGATCGAATCCGGGCTCGAGGAGAGTACGGTGGTAGAATCCTTTGAGGAGGATGAAGAGGAGCTGTTGGACTCCGATGAGAAAATGACGATAGGAAGCGGATTGTATGTGTCTTTTCTGGGAGTGGAAACAGCGGGCGAGATGATAGATGAGGAATTGGGCGATGGAGCGCCATATGACGAAGATGACACCAAAGAGACCGGGCAGGGGTCATCTCGGAGAATTATTCTTGAGTTAAAGATATTCAGTGGGGTGGAGGACCCTGAGGTCCACTTGTATGAGTATATGTGTGCTATGTTTGTTGAACCGTTTGGGATTAATGAGATCGCTCAGTGGTTCCACCCTTCGTTGATAGGCGAGCCTTTGGAGTGGTTCCGATCCTTGCCTGATTCCATCAAGGGTGATTGGTCACAATTGGCAAGTTTATTCTTGGAAAAGTATAAGAAGGCTAAAGAGAGAGCGGCAGAAAGTAGCGCAATGCAGGTTGGGCCCATCAAGCGCCCGTTGCCAGCAGTTAGTAAGTATAACGGCAACAAAGACCCTATGGGGCATTTGCACTTCTACTTGTCAGTGATGGGGCCATTGGGCTTCAAAGGGGAGGAAATCACGAGTTTTTTTTTTGCAACTCGTTGGCAGGAGAATCGCTGGTGTGGTATATGTCTCTTCCGATGAATGTTAAGGTGAACTGGGCTGAAATGACTAAGAGATTCATCAAGAAATGCACCGCATGGGGACATCCAGAGGAAATGCCTGAGTCACTCGATAAGGAGACACCTGAGGCAGTATTAACCATGGCTAAGTACAAGGGAGATGAGAACCCCATCGATCATGTAAACCGTTTCCATGCCTACATGTTTGACGCGGGACTCTATCGAAGTGAGTTGGTTCAGCATTTTCCAAAGACACTCATAGGAGAAGCTTTGATGTGGCACCGACTGCTCTCGGCAAAGACAAAAGGGGACTGGGGGTCCCTCATGGAGGCCTTTGTGCAAAGGTATGAGATGTACATTCCGTGGACAGGGTCGTTGGAAGATTTAAAAAGGATCAAGCAATTTCCCGAAGAAACATTTGTGGATTACGCAAGAAGGTGGAGGTTCAAGTATGCTTCACGTCAGGTCACCTTGAGCGATCAGGAGCAACTCATGTGCATCTGAAAGGGTGCTATTCCACTTGTGGCAAAGAGGTTGAGTATGGTGTTCTTGAAGGATTATGATGAGGTTATAGGATGGGCTCGGTATGGATCGTCGGACCTTTCCTACGTAAATCCGAACGTCCCTCACGTGATGGATCTGATTGTTGTGGATATCTGGGGAAGTTCCTCGGAAGAGGAAGGTATCAATCAGAAAGCTCCAATCCATATCTGGGATGAGTCTGATGACGAGCTGGAAATTGCCGTAATGGTAGAGTCGGGCCGAGGCACCGAGGGAAAGAATCTGCCCGGATTTAAGATCTTCAACGATGTTACTGACTGGGGCAAAGGAAAGGGAAGCTGCTTCATAGAGGGGATCATGATGCTTGACCTGAATGCTGAGGAGCAGGTGATTACTATTGAGGCCACTGTGGGAGCGGTGGATGAGCCCAGTACCTCTAAGACTTATGAGAAACTCGAGAACCCTGTTGATGACAACTAGATTACCGCTTTGTTTGAATCTGATGGTGTACTCACCAATACTATCAATGAAATGAATTCTGATTTTGCTTACTTGCTTGATGTTGATTCTGATCATTCCATGCATTCTCATTCATATAACATGCCTACATTTGAAATCAATACAATAGAAATGTCAACTTTCAATCTTGGCACGGATGAAAATCCTAAACTTATACAAATTGCTCAAGAATTAACTATTGAAGAGAGGAAAGAATTTGAGAGAATAATTAAAAAAAAAATACGAAATAGTGTTTGCTTGGACGTACGAAGACATGCCTGAAATCGATAAATCCATCGTAGCTCACCGTATTCCAAAATACCCCGATGCTAAACCCGTAAAGCAAAAGCTCCGACGCATGAGGCCAGAATGGGTAGATAAGATCAAGGAAGAAGTGAAGAAACAGTTAGAGGCAGGTTTCATCGAAGTAATTGAATATCCGCCATGGGTGGCAAATGTAGTGCCAATCGCAAAGAAGGACGGTAAGGTGCGAATGTGCATCGACTATAGAGATCTCAACAAGGCTTGAAGATGAATTCGCATTGCCTCACATCGATGTATTGATCGACAGTGCAGTATCAAGCGTCTTGCACACGAATGTGGATGGCTTCATGGGCTACATGCAGGTTCAGATAGCCGAGAAGCATAAAGCAAAGACCTCGTTCACTACTGAGTAGGGGACATGTTGCTATAGAGTAGTGCCATTTGGTTAAAAAAAAGCCGGGGCAACTTATCAGCAAATGGCTACGGCACTATTCCACGACATGATACACAAAGAGGTGGAGGTCTATGTGGATGACATGATGGTCAATTCGGATACAAGAGAAGGGCACTTCGTAGCACTTGAGAAGTTTTTGGCCCGAATCGCAAAATTCAAGCTAAGGTTGAACCCGAAGAAGTGCTTCTTTGGCGTTTCGTCGGGGAAAATCATAGGCTACGTAATCAGTAACAAGGGGATTGAGGTGGATCCCGATAAAGTGAAAGCCATACAGGAAATGCCGGCACCGAAGAATGAGAAAGAAGTGAGAGGATTACTGGGGCAGGTTCAGTATATCAGTCGATTCATAACATGACTCACCACAACCTGCGAACCAATCTTTAAGCTGCTACGGAAATATCAACCCACGGTTTGGAATGATAAGTGCCAGCAAGCATTGGAGAGTGTCCGGAACTATCTGTCCAATCCACCGGTTTTAAGACCGCCTAATCTTGGAAAATATATATACATTCATTCATAACCATGTGCATACATATCACTACACTAGGTTATACAATACTCACCAGATGATGGGCGTGACTTAAGTCAAGCCGCACGCAGAAATACTTGGATAGCTCCACGAAATTTGTGCAAGTCTAGGCAGGCTTCGATAGGAAAATTAGGATTCGATCTATGGGCACAGGCCCCGCTACGGACTGCGGTCTACGACATTATCAATGGGCACAGGCCCCGCTACGGACTGCGGTCTATGGCATCATCAATGAGCACAGGCCCTGCTACGGACTGCGGTCTACGGCATTATCAATGGGCACATGCCCGCTACGGACTGCGGTCTATGGCATTATCAATTGGCACAGGCCCTGCTACGGACTGCTGTCTACGACATTATCAATAGGCACATGCCCCGCTACGGACTCCAGTCTACGGCATGAAGCGACTGTAGTCACAAACTCTCGGACGAGTGATAAAGCCCAAATATCAAAGCGACTGCGGTCAAAACCTCTTGGACGAGGTCTCAATTCCAACTCTCGGACGAGTGATAAAGCCCAGCTATCATCAACGAAGAGCACCTGCGATCGATGTAGAGATTAAGGTCGAACGGTTAATTTGGAGATATGTGAAACAAGCAAACGTCTGCGATCGATGTATAGATTAGGGTCAGATGTTCAATTTGGAGATCTGCAATACAAGGAAACTCCTGCGATCGATGTAGAGATTAGGGTCGAACGATGGATTTGGAGATATGCAAACAAAAGGACGCCTGCGATCGATGTATAGATTAGGGTCGGATGTTCGATTTGGAGGTCTGCAATACATGAAAACGCCTGCGATCGATGTAGAGATTAGGGTCGAACGATGGATGTGGAGATACGCAAACGAAAGGACGCCTGCGATCGATGTGGAGATTAGGGTTGAATGATTAATTTCAAAACGAAAGAGTACCTACGGTCGAGATAAAGACTAGGGTCGCTAGAAAAAGCAACTTTACCTGCGGTCGAGATAAAGACTAGGGTCGCTAGAAAAAGCAACTTTACCTGCGGTCGAGATAAAGACTAGGGTCGCTAGAAAAAGCAACTTTACATGCGGTCGAGATAAAGACTAGGGTCGCTAGAAAAAGCAACTTTACCTGCGGTCGAGATAAAGACTAGGGTCGCTAGAAAAAGCAACTTTACCTGCGGTCGAGATAAAGACTAGGGTCGCTAGAAAAAGCAACTTTACCTGCGGTTGAGATAAAGACTAGGGTCGCTAGAAAAAGCAACTTTACCTGCGGTCGAGATAAAGACTAGGATCGCTAGAAAAAGCAACTTTACCTGCGGTCGATGTGAAGACTAGGGTTGCTAGAAAAAGCCATTTACCTGCGGTCGATTTAGACTAGGGTCGCTAGAAAAAGTTATTTACCTGCGGTCGATTTAGACTAGGGTCGCTAGAAAAAGCCATTTACCTGCGGTCGATTTAGACTAGGGTTGCTAGAAAGAGCCATTTTACCTGCGGTCGATTTAGAGACTAGGGGCCCCAGAAGGAGCGTTCGCCGGAAACCGATTCAGAGGCAAGGACAGGACAGCCAAAGTGAAGATTGAAGACAAGATAGGAACTTGCGACGTGAAGATCAGGTATTCAGGGAGTCCTCCTCCCACTCTATATGTGTCTTTTACTTTAATATATTTCGCATTGCATGTGTTGTATTCTAGAAAAAGTTTTTTCAAAAAGCACACACGTCACTGTCAAAAATAGAAAAGTAGGGGCAACTGTAGACACCGGGATCGGAGGACCGATGAAGAAAAATTATAAAAAGGGATCCAAATCAGTCGATTGAAATAAATGATGAGTCAATAAAAAAATAATAAATAAAAAAACGTTGTTCGAAGGAACCGTGGAGACCGGTTTGATCGAATTCGGAAATCGAATCGAGATGACGGGCGAATCGGTTCCGCGAGTGAAATCTTAAATCATCTCGCCGAGTTCGGGGTATTTTCACGCCTTTTTCTTATTTATTTTATTTTTAATAAAGTCTCGGGACGATAGAGGGTTTTATTTTGGTATTCGAGCAATCCAAAAAATATATATGGTTTTGTAAAAAGATCGATTTTATAAAAGTTAATTTTATAAAATCAGTTTTGACGAAAATCATTTTCGATGAAAATCGTTATTGATTTTGGTTATTTTTAGATGTATTTTGTTTAGTTAAACGTTTTTTATTTTTTTAGTATATATAAACGCGGCCCCGTTGGGGGCCGGTATTTACGTCACGGGCCGTTGGACGGCCCGTGACGGGGCTGGGCCGCCCAGGCCCAGCCCCCTGCACTTGGCATTCGGCCAAGTGCATTTTGCTGCACTTGGCCAAATGCCAAGTGGAATTTTAGTTTAGGATTTATTTAAAAAAAAAAATAATTAAAATCAAATAATAATAATAATTAAAATAAGTAATAATGATAATAATAATAATAACAATAGTAATGATAGCAATTAGCCATGGATATTTCCATGAAATTTCCTAGGCTAATTTGGCTTATCTTTGGCTCCAAGTTGGCTTGGAGCTAAAAATAAACTAAGTTTAGGGCTCCATTTGCCTATAAATAGGATGGAGTCCCAAGGCATAGGGAGGAAAAAATTGGACACGAACCCTTGGAAAAATTCAACGAGACCCGAAATCTCCCAAAAACACAAAAAAACCGACTCAAAACACAATCAATCGACTTGATTTGGATCCCCATTACCGATTGAAGAGGTAATAATCCGAGGAACTAGACCCATTTAATTCTTTTATTGCATTTTGGTTATGTAGATCTCTTTATTTACTCTTTTATTGCACTTTTATTGTTTAGATTTGTCAAATTAATTTTCTGTTTTCATTCTACAAATACTTGAGTTTGGATCTAAAATAAAAACCTCGTTTTATGTCCCAATACGAACCGTGACCCCATTTAGGGGTAGTTCGGGACTAAAACGTTGTAGATCTAGATTTAGAAAATGTTTTAATTAACGTTTTAAAATAAAACATCGTTTTGGGAGTCTCCGTTATAGACTATGACCCGATTTGGGTAGTTCGGAGGCCAAAAATGATAGAATAGATTAGATCTAAAGCTTTTTAATAAATCTGGAAAGTTTGGACTGTTTCTGTAATTCTGTCTTTTCTGTTACTAAAAGAGTTTACCGACGGATTTTCCGTCGGTAAAGCTGCTGGAATCCGAAAAATGTCTTTTTAATCCTCATTTCTTAACTTTTTGACATTTATACTTGTATATATATGTATATAATTATGTAATATATTTATTAAAATTATTTTGGAAGTATATAACTAATAAATGTTCATTATATATCTATTTATTGTCCCTTTAAGTATCATTTACACTAAATTAGCTTTTATAAAAATTACATGTATATATATATATATATAGGTTTTGCTTGTTTGGTTTTTTTTTTTTGGAATAACTAATTGATAAATGATTTTGGGGGTTTATGGGCTATTAGTACATTATTTGTGTTTATAGATATATTTGGGTTAAATTGGAGGTCATATATATATATAGGGGTATATTAGAACATTAAATATAGTCTTTATGCTTTTTGTTTTCCTAACTATTTTTAATAATAATCTACTTATTATGTATAGTATAATAGTTATTTTCCTATTTAAATATCATTTATACTAAGTTAGCTTTGTAAAATTATATATATATATATATATATATATATATATATATATATATATATATATATATATATGTTTCTTTAAGTCTATTTGAGCTATATTAGTGATTATTTTGGGGATTGTTTATTTGGGCCTTTCGGGGTAATTAATTAATAAATATTTTTGGATTCATTAAACACTATTTTAAGTATTAATATGTAGATGTACATTTGGGGGTTATTTTCTATATATTTATTATGTAAAAACTATTTGGAGTTAAAAGTTATTTTCTTATTTATGAACCTTGTTCATCGTTTTTACATGTTTTTAATTAAGATAAAAAAGTGTATTATATCTAATATTATTTTCATCACTATTTCTACCCATTAATATATATTATCTTCTCTATTTTGTTTTAATAAGTATTATTACCCTTTTTGTATATATGTATATATTTCAAATGTATTTGGTTGGGTGAATTTGGGCTTAATTTGTTAATTGTTGTGATTATGTTAAAATGAAGGTTAATTGAGTGAAAATGGGGAAAATAAACCACAAAAAGAGATTTCAATTTGGTTATTCAAACTAAAGTTTTTCTAGATATTCTTAAAGTGTAAATAAAAGGTTTTTCATCATTTCAAACGATTTCCTAAAACATCACGTTTTAAAACCTTAATTCGTTCCAACGACGGATTAAATGAACCTTGTAATTAAAACCGTTTCTTAAATTGTACATAATGGAGTTTTGAATCGTTTTCTTATCCAAATGGTTTTGTACAAAAATAAATGGACTTGTATGCTTAATCACGTTTTCTTGTTAAAGCTTTTTATCTCACACTTTCAAACACTCGAATCGTTCCAACGACGATTCGAGTCGATATCATGTAAATTAACGGGGTTTTGAAACGTACCTAAATCGTTCCAACGGTGATTAAGGTACGAACCATGTAAATAAACTCGTTTTGTGGAATGAGCTTAGCTTAGAGTTAGTGTATAATATGAAGTATAAATCACACTGTGAATAAATCAATTCTTTCTTCTCCCCCTCTCTCTCCTATGTACTTTAAATTTATGCAAAATGGGTGATTCTTTACTAAGATGGCTTTTAATGACATGCTCAAAACGGTTTTCAAAGCGAGAAAGAAAAGGTTTCAAATGAAAGAGTACTTCTCAAGATTCTCCAGCTAAAGCTTTCTCAAGATTGTCTTTTGGACTAGTGTCATCTAAAACTTCTTTGTCTTTCATGAGATAGGCCCATAACTATCGCTTCACTTTATAGATGCATTTCTTCCATCTTGACTTGGGTTTCTTGCAAGTTTTGTAATGCGACGAGTAGTATTATGTTAGGATCTATCGTGAACCCTCGAGTCGTATCAAGCTTCTTAGTCATATCATCCTCGAAACCATGTATTTTGAGGTCTTACTCATCATTATTTGGCATTCGTTCTTCTCCTCCCAATGTAGGGTTTTGCTACATCTTTCGATCCATCTAGTAAAGAGGTAGACTTCTTTCGACTAGGTTTCTCAGATAATTGGCTTTCCATTTCTTAGAGAAATGGTTTCGAGCCTAAAGGATGAATATTTGGAGATCGTGGAGTAGGATCTATGCCCACCGCACCAAATATTGGATATGGTCCGACTTCTGAGTTGGCTTCTTTAGCTGCTCATTGACCTACAATGGGGTGGGCCTCCTAGACACACTCTAATGCCAAAGTTAGTACACAATCATAACATAGAAAATGAGATCTCACATATGAAGAGAGAGAAAGTAAGATCTCGTTTGTTTACCGGATATGTTCCTGATTTTCCGTTGTTTGTTTGCTTAGGAAAATAAGTTAACCGAAAATTTTATGTTAGTAAACAGAATTTAAAAAAAAAAATGGGAAAAGTATTTTATATTTTTGAAAAGAGTAAAATATTTTTATAAGACATTAACACCCTTTTGTTGATTGTTACCATTTTAAAAATATGATTGATAGACTAATTATTGAAGAGGTTTTTAAGACATACTCCCACCATTCTCTTATATAAGTCATTTTAGGGTATTCCACACAAATTAAAAAATATATTGGTTAACTAAAAAAAATTCTCTCTCATGTCAATATTAGGAATAAGCATTGGAATATGAAAAAAACACATATACCAAATTTAATATTTAAATAAAAAACTAAATTAAAAGTTTTTGGAATCTTATAATGAGTTATATTCCGAGAAAAAAATAATTTGTTAGAATGACTTCTTATAAGGGAATGAAATGAGTATAATATAATAGAAAGAAAATAGATAATCTAAAAATTGAAGTCGCCGACCTACAATATGGTTTGGATTTTAAGAATATGTGAAAGGAAACGTGTTATAATATGATGAAGTCATTAATTTGTCCTTGTACGGTTTTGTTTGAGGCTTCGAGTTTTGGATTGATGGAAGAAGACACCTAAAGAAGGAAATAATGGTTGTAGAAAAATGTTAGCATGGCTGCATACTAGTCTACGTGATGCAGATTCAGACAAATTGAATTTATTACATGGCCTAGGTTTGCTCATTTTTTATGGTTCACGGGATGCTGTCGATTATCGTTTGCCTTCACGTTTTAAGGAAAGTGGGTCCCGATTGGATGGTTTTGATTTATCATTTCGAAACTGATCCCATCGCCAATGTACCTCAACATGGCAACGCCTAACATTCATTAATACATAGGCTTAATCCTTCTTAACTTCTTCAAATTGGTCATTTTACTCTTTCTACTCATTGAATATTCCATTTACCCCTTTAATTTTATAAAAATAGTATTTCTCACCTGCTTAACTTGTTCAAATTTATCATTTTATCCCTTCTCAATTCATCGAATATCCTATTTACACCCTTAATTCCATAAAAGTGGTATTTCTCACCACTTATGATCCTATTTACCTTCTTAACTCCATAAAAATGGTATTTCTTATCCATTTATAGTAGTCAAAAAAGTTGAAAAGAGAAAGAACGAATAAAAAATACAAATAACAAGAACATTAATATAAACAAGTTAAATACTGTTGGGGGCTAATTAAAATTTTTTGTATTTTAGCATAGGTTATAGTTTTTACTCTATAGTTTTTTATTTTAATTAAATTCATCTCTCAACAAAATAAAAATGTGACAAAAAATAGAAAATAGTATCAAAGATTATTATAAAAAAAAACAGAAATAAAAAGAAAAGAAAAAAAATAAATAATAAAAATCAGGGGCAAATTTGCACCATTTTTCAGCAACCCGTCTAGCAACTTCGACGATGAAAACGGACCCCAAAACAGCAAGATATCAAACAGTTATATTTTTTTTCAGAAAGTTCGGGATGTTAGCTTTCCGGAATGTCAAAAACGGAGCAAAACGGAGCTAAAACGAAGCCGGTAGAATTTTTCAAAGGGAAGTGGTGCTGAAAAACGGGTTTGAACATTTCCAACACATCCAGGACATATTCAACGCATTATCTCCATTCTTCCAACCCCACTCACCCACTTTCTTTCTTCAACTAATGGGAAGGTAGTGGGATCATGTTTGAGAAAAATAAGGGCCACTAACTTGGAATTTGTTGCTCAAAATCCTATAAATAGAGCATAATCCTTTCATTCCAAACCCCACTCAAAAATCAATCAACCCCACTCAAAAATCAATCAAACTCAATCAAACACAGACAACTCAAATTTTTCTCTCAAATTCTCTGCCAAAATCGGCCTCTTTATCAATCATTAGATTCGTAGAAATCGCTCTCTAGCATCTATTTAGTCTAAACAAGGTCTCAATTCCCAGAATTAGTTCTTTAATCTTCAGTTCCTCAAAAAGCTTTCAATTCTCAGAAACTTCAAATCCGAAATTCTCTTAGTTTAATCAACCAATTCTCAAATCGTTTTTTGCAATCTCTTAGTTAAGTCAGTAAAATCATTACCCAATCCTCGGTTCAAGCTTTTTTAGTCTAAACCAAATTTCGTCATTGTTAAGTTCTTCAAAGCTTCAAGCATTTTCCGTGAAACCAAGATCACCGAAACCCCATTTTCGAGTCATTCTTAGTTTACACACCTATTCCAAATCATATTTGGGAACTTTTTATTGATTTCAATCAATTAAAAAGACCCAGAAGCAAGCTTTTGAGTTTTTCATCATTGAAAAATTCATCAAACAACCTTTCTGGTGAGCCGCTTTCCAAATTTTATTTAGAGTTCGTTAGCTGATCGTTTTAGCCCAAATTAATTTTAATCTCTTTATTGACATCAATTCTATAACTCTCAATTTTTATTTCGTAAGAAACGACATCCTATAGCCTTCTAAATCTCCCCTAAAGTACCCTCCACGAAACAGAATCAAGCTTTTGGTTTTTTCAACCATCAAACAATTATTCTGTCGCCCAATTTTCAATAATTTATTCCGACTCATTTACTCGATCTTTTTCTGAAATTCCAGTTCAAAACCCTTCCTTCGCACACTAACTTTAAATACTAGCATTCGTTTCGCTATAATCCGACCTCTACAGCTCCCGAAAATGAGCCCGAAGGTCCCACAAAAGCATCAATTTAGTCCAATTTTGCTGTTGACTTGGTGGTAAATTTCTGCTCAAGTCCCTGAACTCTCCGAATTACTTCAAATTCGCCCAGCACTACCCGGACAACGCAACAGCCCCCGAGCCAATTTTCTGGAGGTCCAATCCTTAATTTCACGCATCCCAACGACATCAAAGAGATCGGTTAATTTTATTTCATCCCGTACATATTTGTTTTTGTGACTTATTTACATTTCTAGCTTTAAAGTTGTTATTTCTTTTTAAGTTGTAATTTTTATGCTTTATTATTATTTGTAATACAAAAAATATTGAAAAATATTTACAAAATCAATAAAAATATAAAAGAAAATTAAAAAAATTTATATCTTTGTGTTGTTTTATTGCCTTTACTTTTAGTACTTATCTTAAAAAATTGTTTTTCCGACCGACCTGTCAAGTAACGTCGGGGCCCAAGACCGTTGTTTTTATTTTCAGTCCTTGTAACGGTCGTCAATCGCTTTTCGTGTAGAATTCAAGTAATTTAGGCGCATTTTATTTATTTACTTCATTCAATTACCATTTTACCCTTTGAGAACTAGCTTCTCTGGCACGCCCGCTTTATTTTTACCATTTTTAATCCCCGCAAACGCGTATCAAGGTTGAAAATTGGGATATTTCAAAAATATCGCCAACAATTTTTGGCACGCTCGATGGGACCTAAAAACATTTTTTTTATTAGTACCAAAACTAAGATTTCTTAAGCTTTGCCAAAAATTTTAAAGTCTTTTTTTTATCTCATAACAATTTTTATTTGTGTTGCACTCATTTTTTTGCCCCACTTCACTATCACCAAAATTTGTTTGCTATCGCCAACAATTTTTGGCACGCCCAGTGGGACCCCAAACATTTTTTTTTCTAGTACCAAAAAATTTTCACCAAATTTTTTCCTATTTTTAGGCTTAATTTTTTTTTCCATTACTGAATTATTTAACCAAAAGTTAATTATTTTAGTAGTGTATTTATGTGGTATTTTATTGCCGCGATATTCTACTTTAGTGTTTTATTTCCAAACTTTCCTAAATATTATTTGTTGTTTACAATGCCACCCAAGAAAAATACAAGTCGAGAATTACACGTTTCGGAGTCTGATGAAAATCAGAAGAGGAATGAAGATACAAACGTGGACACGAATATACCCGAAGGTTATGTTGCCGAGACCGTGAGCCACTTGGAAGACATTCGTCGGACGTCAATGCCACAACCGGACTTCAACACATTTTTTGCGAGACAAGAGGCCCATATGCGCAACATGGAAAGGCTTGTAGCCGAGATGTCGCAAAATGTTAAAGCTCAAACTGAGATGATGCAAGCTTGGAGACAACCCAATTTGGAAAACAGGATTAATAATCTCACAGATGAGATGAATAGAATCCCAGATAGGTGTGCTAAAATTTATGCTAAAAATTTGAATTCTCATAATGTTTCAGATAACACAAGGGAAGGCACTCCCCAAGGCGACCGATATAGGCCACCGTCTAGTCGGGAGGAAAACATGAGATTCAATGAGCGAGGAGATCGAAGAACCTCAGAACAATTTTCAATACCCCCAAATGATGACATCAACGCCCGTGGTTTGGGGGGCACGTGGAGAAATCAAGACCGTGATCATACCCGCGAATATACTCGTGAAAATATTCGTGAGAATTCTCATGATAATAACGACATATCTCGTGTTTCAGGTGTGAGGAGCGAAATGTGTAATGAAGCGGAGGATAGGCAACGTATTCGGAACATCGTGCAAGAAATTTATGGACCTACGGTCCGTGAAGTATACCGTCCGGAGTTTCAGAAAGCTTACCCTAGGGAATACGACCAGCGATACACATTTCCTCACAATTTTAGAATTCCGGATTTTTCTTTATTTTTAGGTGAAGATGTACAATCTACCATCGAGCACGTTGCTCGATTTTCATTCCAATGCAGCGGGATTAGTGCAGAGCGAGACTTCGATATGCTCCGTTTGCGTTTATTCCCTAGATCACTAACTGGACCGGCTTTCACATGGTATACGACATTACAACCTGAATCTATCAGAAGCTGGGGTCACATGGAACAATTATTTCATGCTCAGTTCTATCGAACTGAGCCGGAGGTATGTGTCGCCGAACTATCTCATATGGTTCAGCGCTCAGGTGAGTCTATTGAAAGTTTTATTAATCGTTTCAAGAAAATGAGGCATAGATGTCGAGTTAATATTCCTGAAATAGAGTTTTTTAAAATTGCTCAACGTGGCTTACAGTTTGAAAATAGGAAGAAATTCCAGGGCATTGATTTTTGTGATTATTATGAACTTGTTGCTAAAGTGTCAGAATATGAAGAATTAATGCGCGAGGATAATCGTAGGAAGAAAAACTCTGTAGGTAGTTACCATCAGGATATAGAAACCAATGAGGCACATGAGGTAGCTATAGCCGAACTAACTAGAACAGGATCCCGCGTTTGTCCAATGTTAGCAAAAATTCCAAAAACCCCTGAAGTGGTTAAGCGGAATACAAATGTGCAATACACATTTGATGTTTCTAAAACTGGAGAATTGTTTGATTATTTGCTAAAAGAGGGTTTTATCACCTTACCACATGGACACATTATTCCATCGAGAGATGACACCAGTGGAAAAACTTACTGTAAATATCATGATAGTTGGAGCCACGACATACAATCTTGCTTTGTTTTTAAGAATGCGGTGCAGGATAGAATAAACAAAGGCGTGCTTAAATTTCCTGAAAAGAAAGAGAGCATGTTGATTGATGATGATCCATTTCCAGCCGCTACAATGATAAATGCAACTTCCATCGAGATGCCACCTCTTAAGCATAATGTCCATAGCAACACCTCGAGTCAGAGAAAAGGGCGCCTCGACCATCCAAAGACAAAACAAATTTGGGTACCAAAGGGCACTTTGCCAACTGCCAAGGAGAAAGAAAAGCCACGGAGAAAACGAAAGCCAATAAATAAAAATAAAAGTGGCGCAAACCAAGGCCGATCACGCTTCGTTACTCCATCGGCGCAAGTTCCCCTCAAAAAATGGTTCATCAACCGACATAAAAAATTTCCACAACCTCTCTCAAAAAATGCAAAAAGAAGAATAAGAAAGAGAGAGGCAGAAAAAAGAAGGAAAAATGAAATGGAGTTGTCTAGTGTCGATTCTAGCAACGTTTCGAAAGAAAAAATAAAAGAAAAGAAAAAAGTGGAAATTCGTGTGAGAGACCTTTTGATCCAAGTTGGATGTGCGGCTACTTCTTTGATTTTACCAATAAATTTCCAAAGTGAAGATCCAAAGGATGAAAGGAACGAAGTCCAAGAAGAACGACAAAGTAGTGTTACAACACAAGCTTCATCGGAAGATCGGATGAAGCGAGTTTATTTTGATAAACCCACTTCAAAGATAACACAGCACATCAAGCCTTTGTATGTCAAAGCACATATTGATGGCAAGCCATTGTCGAGGGTTCTAGTTGATAATGGATCAGCCGTTAACATCATGCCATTAAAGATGGCACTAGCTCTCGGAAAATCCGTAAGCGACATAATGACGATAGAAATTTCTGTTTCAGCTTTTACTAGTGAAGTCGCTAAAACCTATGGGGTTTTACCTGTGGAACTTACCGTCGGTAATCAAACCACAATTTCGGCATTCTTTGTAGTCAATTCAACGACAAGTTACCAAGCATTGCTTGGACGAGATTGGATCCACTCCAACTCGTGCATTCTGTCATCCTTGCACCAACTTTTATTACGTTGGAAAGGAAACGACATTGAGGTGATTCGGGCAAATGAAAAACCTATTGAGATACATTCGGATATGGTGGAGTCTCGATTATACGAAGATAATATTGGTCTAATCAAGATCAAGACTAAAGGAAAAAGAAAGTCATGCGCCAATCAAGTGAAGAGCATCTTCAAGACGAGCACCAGTATGTCTTACCATAGGCCAGTTAACAATGAACCTCTCATCGAAGAGGTTTAATGATTTTGTCACAGCCGAAGGACAAAGCGGTAGCATCAGCCGCTATAGAAAAAATAAAGATGCGACAAGGTACGAGGTGCCTTTTATTTTTTTTGTTTTGTTCCGTTTTTGCATCATTTTACATTTTAGTTTTTCTTTTAAGTTGTTAATTAGCATCATTGATATTTTTAGTGCGCTTAGAGGTAATAAATCATCCATTTCAAAAAAAAAGTGTAAAAAACGAAATGATAAAAGACATAAATGAAAAGAAAAATAAAAATGAAGAAAAACAATAAAAGTTCGTCTACATGTCCCAAAAAATTAAAAAAGAATAAAAGAGCTACGAGATATATATATATATATATATATAAAGCAATCGAGAAAAGAAGCTCAGTGTAGCCTTTTCCACCCGATCCGTCGTCCACTCGCTCAGTTTTGTCCCCATCAAATACGAGACAACAACATGTGCAGCACTGATGGCATCCAAGCTCGAAGACGTCGGGGGGGGGGCAGGTTCCGTCATGTACGATATATCCATATCATCAAATGGATTCTCAACTCCAAGCTCAAGAGGTTCAAGACGGATATTAGCCAATCATGATTCTTGAGAAAAAGAAGTGACAATTCAATTTATTTTCGCCAATCAGTAGCTCAAAGAAGTTTATTAACAACAGAAGTGAAGTCGCGAATTCATAGACGGAGTTAATCCAATTTCAGCAAGCAACAGATCTATATGGATATAAATCGGATTCAACTTTAACATTTTTCAGGAATAAGGTCAACTCAAGATCAATTTTTATACAATTTAAATAAAATGGCAGCAGCTATTTTGTTTAAATGAGCAGGAAAAACTGATTGCAAATTGAGCCTAGTTACGAAGGAAAATAGAGGCAGACACGAGCTTATTCAGCATCAACAAACATGGCGTGATTGATGAAAATTTCAGCAGCAGCGCAGCATATCAGTCAAAGCCGAAGCAAGCAAAAAATCAAGATTCCAATATTAGAAAATGCAGCAGCAGATGGACATGTCTTGTAATTCAAAGAAAAATTCAACAAGTCATCCAGCAATTCCATCACACACCATCAATTTTCATACAAATTTACCTCGGTGATCTTTATTTTCTTTCTGAGCCATCAACCAGTAGAAATCATGTCTGAAAATGACGAGGAAGCTGCAAAGAACACAATTTCAGCTTCAACAAAATCAGTACTGATGGGTAAAAAAAAATTAATAAAAGACTTATTTTATGTGCAAAATTCATTTTCAAATCTTTTACACATAAAATAGGGGGGCAATTGTTGGGGGCTAATTAAAATTTTTGTATTTTAGCATAGGTTATAGTTTTTACTCTATAGTTTTTTATTTTAATTAAATTCATCTCTCAACAAAATAAAAATGTGACAAAAAATAGAAAATAGTATCAAAGATTATTATAAAAAACAGAAATAAAAAGAAAAGAAAAAAAATAAATAATAAAAATCAGGGGCAAATTTGCACCATTTTTCAGCAACCCGTCTAGCAACTTCGACGATGAAAACGGACCCCAAAACAGCAAGATATCAAACAGTTATATTTTTTTTTTTCAGAAAGTTCGGGATGTTAGCTTTTCGAAATGTCAAAAATGGAGCAAAACGGAGCTAAAACGAAGCCGGTAGAATTTTTCAAAGGGAAGTGGTGCTGAAAAACGGGTTTGAACATTTCCAACACATCCAGGACATATTCAACGCATTATCTCCATTCTTCCAACTCCCCACTCACCCACTCACCCACTTTCTTTCTTCAACTAATGGGAAGGTAGTGGGATCATGTTTGAGAAAAATAAGGGCCACTAACTTGGAATTTGTTGCTCAAAATCCTATAAATAGAGCTTAATCCTTTCATTCCAAACCCCACTCAAAAATCAATCAAACTCAATCAAACACAGACAACTCAAATTTTTCTCTCAAATTCTCTGCCAAAATCGGCCTCTTTATCAATCATTAGATTCGTAGAAATCGCTCTCTAGCATCTATTTAGTCTAAACAAGGTCTCAATTCCCAGAATTAGTTCTTTAATCTTCAGTTCCTCAAAAAGCTTTCAATTCTCAGAAACTTCAAATCCGAAATTCTCTTAGTTTAATCAACCAATTCTCAAATCGTTTTTTGCAATCTCTTAGTTAAGTCAGTAAAATCATTACCCAATCCTCGGTTCAAGCTTTTTTAGTCTAAACCAAATTTCGTCATTGTTAAGTTCTTCAAAGCTTCAAGCATTTTCCGTGAAACCAAGATCACCGAAACCCCATTTTCGAGTCATTCTTAGTTTACACACCTATTCCAAATCATATTTGGGAACTTTTTATTGATTTCAATCAATTAAAAAGACCCAGAAGCAAGCTTTTGAGTTTTTCATCATTGAAAAATTCATCAAACAACATTTCTGGTGAGCCGCTTTCCAAATTTTAATCTCTTTATTGACATCAATTCTATAACTCTCAATTTTTATTTCGTAAGAAATGACATCCTATAGCCGTCTAAATCGCCCCTAAAGTACCATCCACGAAACAGAATCAAGCTTTTGGTTTTTTCAACCATCAAACAATTATTCTGTCGCCCAATTTTCAATAATTTATTCCGACTCATTTACTCGATCTTTTTCTGAAATTCCAGTTCAAAACCCTTCCTTCGCACACTAACTTTAAATACTAGCATTCATTTCGCTATAATCCGACCTCTACAGCTCCCGAAATTGAGCCCGAAGGTCCCACAAAAGCATCAATTTAGTCCCATTTTGCTGTTGACTTGGTGGTAAATTTCTGCTCAAGTCCCTGAACTCTCCGAATTACTTCAAATTCGCCCAGCACTACCCGGACAACGCAACAGCCCCCGAGCCAATTTTCTGGAGGTCCAATCCTCAATTTCACGCATCCCAACGACATCAAAGAGATCGGTTAATTTTATTTCATCCCGTACATATTTGTTTTTGTGACTTATTTACATTTCTAGCTTTAAAGTTGTTATTTCTTTTTAAGTTGTAATTTTTATGCTTTATTATTATTTGTAATACAAAAAATATTGAAAAATATTTACAAAATCAATAAAAATATAAAAGAAAATTAAAAAAATTTATATCTTTGTGTTGTTTTATTGCCTTTACTTTTAGTACTTATCTTAAAAAATTGTTTTTCCGACCGACCTGTCAAGTAACGTCGGGGCCCAAGACCGTTGTTTTTATTTTCAGTCCTTGTAACGGTCGTCAATCGCTTTTCGTTTATAATTCAAGTAATTTAGGCGCATTTTATTTATTTACTTCATTCAATTACCATTTTACCCTTTGAGAATTAGCTTCTCTGGCACGCCCGCTTTATTTTTACCATTTTTAATCCCCGCAAACGCGTATCAAGGTTGAAAATTGGGATATTTCGAAAATATCGCCAACAAATACATTATATGTAAGGATAATGTACCAAAATAGGCCTATGATTTTCGGGGAAGTATCAATTTAGGTTCCACTTACAAAATTGCTTAAATATAGGTTTAACGTTTAAAAAAAATTATCAATTTAGGCTTCGATAATGGATTGTAAGGGGTGAAAAATACCACTTTTATGGAGTTAAAAGAGTAAATAGAACATTCTATGAGTTGGAGGGATAAATGGACAAGTTGAGAGGGTGAGAAATACCACTTTTATGGAGTTAAAGGGGTAAATAAGACATTCGATTAGTTGAGGGGGTAAAATGACCAATTTGGACAAGTTAAGGGGGCTGGAGAAGCATTAGGCCTAATACATACAAATTATAAACATAAAAAGAACTTAGGTGCTGAATTTAGACATTAATATAAAAAAGATTTTATTAGAATTTAATTATCAATACAGTTAGTTTCAGTATAATATTCTCTTGGATCAGTAGTCCAGACTTAAAATTCTTACTTCTTGGTTATATGACATTTGATGTGAGAGAATTTAGAAGAGATATCCTACAATTAGACAGAAAGATAGGTTAAGAAGAGCAGAGGCAAATCCGGAATTTCTCCCCCATAGAGGTAAACAATATAATTAAAATAATTTTTATCCAAATAATAATAATTATAAATCAAAGCTTAAGTTTAAGTAAAGGGTTAATTACAAAAAACTACCATGTGGTTTTGCCGATTTGCGATGTGGTACCTGTGGTATTTTTTGTTACAAATAGGTACTCGTGGTTGTCACCGTTATACAAATAAAGGAAACGGCCCAAATTCTGTTAAAAAGCTGACGTGGCATAGGGGTAATTTAGGAAATTCGATTTTTTTAATTTTTTTTAATTTTTTTCTCTCTCTCCTCTTTCTCTCTCCTTCTTCATCGCTTGATTCTTCTTCTTCTTCTCCCTTTTCTTCTTCTTCTCCTCCTCCTCCTCCTCCTCCTCTCTTTTCTTCCTCCTCTTCTCTTCTCTTCTTCTTCCTATTTTTTTCTTTTTCTTCTAATTTTTTTTAATTCTGAAAAATTCCAGAAATCTGAGAAAATGGTGCGTTTTTGCTCAAAGAAGAAGCTGGTTTTCGTGGCGGTGCACCCGTGGTGGTCCGGTGGCCGTCGTTGTTGGTGATATTTTAACCAAAGATCAGATCAGTTATGGCCTGTAGTTCTTCCTTTTCTGTTATCAGATTGTTTCTCTTCATTCTCTCTATTTCAAGTTTGTTCTAATTTTCTGTGTTTTTTTTTCTGGATTCCGCCATGGAAGTTGAAACAAAAAGCTTGGGAATTTGTTATTTTTTGTTTTCAGATGTTCATGATTGAGAGTTTCTTACTATTTGAGCATGATTCTTGTAATTTTGTGTGTTTTAATGGTGGGTTTTGTGTTTTGAGTTGCAAATTTGTTGCTTCTTGATGATGTTTGATTAAATGCTTCCGTGAAATTCTTTGTTTGTTTCAGATTCATTAGTGAGAATACAGAGTAATGGAATTGGGATAAACTACAGCCAAATCGCCAACAATCTTCCATCTCCATCACAGGTTGTTGTTCTTCTTCAATATCTGAACATTACAAGGGTAAAACATAAATGGAAGATGAAGAGAAGAAAAGAAAAAAAGAAGAAAAGAAAGGAAGAAGAGGAAAAAATGGAGGAAGAAGAATTAAAGAAAGAAAGAAGAAGATGAAGAAATGGAGGAAGAAGAAGAGGAAATGGAAGAACGAAGGAGAAGGGAGGAAGAAGATGAAGTCAACCCAAGAATTAAGAAGAAGAAAAAAGTCAAAATTTATCTTTCCCAAATTGCCCCTGTGATTTAACAGAATTTGGGCCGTTTCCTTTATTTGTATAACGGTGACAACCACGAGTACCTGTTTGTAACAAAAAATACCACAGGTACCACATCGCAAATCGGCGAAACCACAGGGTAGTTTTTGTAGCAGAAATATAAAATCAAAATTCAAGTAGGAACAAAAAATAGTAGCAGAAATATAAAATCAAAATTCAAGTAGGAACAAAAAATACCAAAACAGAAATATAAAATCAAAATTCAAGTAGGAACAAAAAAAACTACAAAAAAATACCAACGATCAACGATCCGACTACGGAGGGATTGGCTGCCAATTTTGATTTAATCTTAGTTAAGATTAAGGATTTCAATTTAGGCTTAAGAAGAAAGATGAATTGTGGAAGAAGAACTAAAGAGATTAAAGAGAGTAAGAGAGACCAATGGTTTGTTTTAGGATCTATTTTGTTTAACATTTAAATATTTACTTTTTACTTTTTTTATGTTTGTTGTAAACAAAACGACGTAGTTTTAATTAAATAAAACGACGTCGTTTTGCTTTAAAACATAATTAAAAAAATAAAAATAAAATATTAAATTTAAAATCATTTTTTACCCTCAATTGTAGAAGCAGTAAATCCTAAACCTCCATTGATGAAGGGGGACAAAGCTCTAAAACTTCAAAATTAATACACGAGTTTTAAAAAAAATACAAATGTTAGTGGGGGCAATTGCCCCTAGTGCCCCCATACTGGATTCGGCCTTGAAGGACAGGCTAGAAACCGCTGATCTTGTTTCGATGTCAAAATTAGTAGAATTTTTAAAAATAATGAAATTCAATAGGTTAATAAATGAAATACTTTAGTTGCACAACATCATTTTTTATTTATAAAGTATTCATGAAAAGTATGTCGTCGTGTGACTGAGAGGTCACGGGTTCGAGTCTTAAGAGCGGCCTCTTGTCAAAAAATTGGCAGGGGAAGGCTTGCCCCCAGTACACCCTTGTGGTGGGACCCCTCTCCGGACCCTCGCTTAAGTAGGGACACGTAGTGCACCGAGCCGCCCTTTTAAAGTATTCGTGAAAAGTATCAATTTGTGTATCCTAGCTCATGTTTGGGATACATGGGTGAGAAGATTGGAAATGTGTCATCTGATGATACAGATTTGACATGTACCTAATACCAACCGTAAGTCATAACAATCGAGATGACATCTTTTTGGGGATCGAGGGATAAGGGAGTGGCGTGCTTCTCTGATTAGCCAACGTTTCGAGGCAATTATCCTTCATGTACTTGGGAAAGTGTGATTGACACGTGTGACATACTAATTTATTTTTTCTATTATGTCCCTCATCTAAGTGTTGAAACACAATTTCCATTGTGTTTTTTACTATGACAAAAATCATACTTATGGATGTAAATTCCCATAAGTATTTAGAGAAATTAAATTAAAATTTATTTTATACTAATGAGTTTGTTAAATGTTGAAATATAAATAGGCTATCTTGGTTGCGTTTAGACCTTTATCATATTTTGGGCCTGAACCATAATTAGAACGTCATGCGTATGATATCATTTAACCCGATATCAATATCTAAAATTTGATACTTTAATATAGTTGCAATACTATGTTAAAATTTTGTATGTTGTTTATAATTTATTTATTTTCTTTTTTTCTCGGATGCATGATGTAGCAACACACCCTGATGCTTTAGATTATTTGGATGTTTCTATATTATTGTTTGATGATATTCGATCGGAAACTTTCTAATTTAATTGAAGTTTGTCTTGTATAATATTATTATTATGTTTTAATTTGATAGAACATTGCGTTATTTGAACCAATAATTATTACTTTTATGTTCATTAATTGAAATTCAAGTCAATAAATTTATAGTTTTTTTAAAGTTTTAAGTTTATTAAGAATTAAAATAGTTTTTTAATAGTTTAGTAATGTTATTGCATTGACTGGAAAAAAAGTCATAATAATTAAAATTATTTAAATTAATATTCTCAAAATTATATAGTTTTTTATATAGTTATCATTTGAATTATTTAAATTAGGATCAAATACATGAATATCATAACTAAGTACAAAATTACAACTAAGTCATATCACCAAACTTAATTCTTAATATATCATATATTCTCTATATATTATGATTTTATACCATAATTTAAAAAATTTAGACTCAAATCCATAAATCATAAACCTTAGAAAATATATTCTAGACTTCTAATTTATAAATTCTAATCCTTAAAATATATTAAAAATATTGATTTTACTAGTTTGATATAATCCAAAATTATGACTTGATATAGTTGTAAATAGTTTTTAAAATATGAATTTCTGCGTAATTTTCCCTTTAAATTAATATTTAATTTAATAAAATTCAATCCAATTCTTTTAATTTAAATACTTGATGGGTTAGGTTGGTTTTCCATGAATTATTTGTTTTAGTGAGTTGGTTGTAATCTAAATAAAAAAAAACTTATTCACTGTGCACCTAAATATAGATAACAATGATGTTTACAATATTATACATCCCATTACTTTATAAACATACAGAATATAAAAACCCAAATATTTTAATTAGGTTAAATATAATATAAACATAATGAGACAAAACCTAAATCCATCAATGGAATCCTTCCTATATGCATTGCAAGAGAGTCTCATAAATCCACTAATAAATTAGTTATTGTACAACCAATTCATGACCTAACCTCAACTTTAGAAACAGCCACCGAACCTGTAACAGTGAAGCCCATGGGCTTGCTAAATGGACCTGGAAAATCAATTTCAAAAAATTATTTCAATTATGTCAAGTAATAAGTTAAATGATATCAAATTAAATAAATTATTATTTTTAAAGATTAGGATTTTTTTTTTGAAACCATTAAAGATTAGGATTTAAAAGGTAGGATTTAGAATTTATAAATTGAAATGTTTTAAATTTGAATATAAAATTCGTACTATGATATATAAAAAAATAGTAATATATTAAAATTAATTTTAATAGTATATTTTTATTATAATTTTATAATTAATTATGATTTTTATGTAAAAAAACTCAGAATTATCACAAGTATTAATGGAGGCCTACCCTCCTTTTAGTTCTCATGCTTGTATGATTAACAATCCTATTTCTAATTAAATACAAGTTTGTTTGTTGAAGCTTGGAGAAAATAAGAGAGTTGTTTGGAGGGCTTAATCCCTTATTTGGGGCAATTTAAAATAAAAATTACCCTAATAGATATGGTTAAAAAATATTCCCCTAAAAGGGGCTATTTCCAACCATGGTCAAAAAAAAGTAATTTTTTTCTTATTATATTACCCATTACGGGACCATAGGCGCTATAATGGATATGTTGACAGGAATCCAATAAAGGGATTCATGTCAATAATTGGACAGTGGCGTAGAAATTTATATAATAAATTTTAAACTTTTTTTAATATAATAATTTTTTTTAAACTTATATAATAAATTTCTTAAAATTTTATTATATTATAAAAATAAAATTATAACTGTAACGTTAGGATTAAATTTGTATAATTTCATATGTTAGGACTAAATCTGCATTTGGTTTGAAACGTTATGGTTAAATATTTAGTGCATTACTAACGTATGAAATTGTGCAAATTTAACCCTAACGTTTCAAGGGAAGTGCAGATTTAGCCCTAACGTATGAAATTGTATAAATTTCACCCTAACGTTTTAAGCGAATCGCAGATTTAGCCCCAACGTATGAAATTGTGCAAATTTAACCCTAACGTTTCCAAGCAAAATCAATTAACCACGTGGTACCGTATTAGATATATATTAGATTTTATTATTTTACAGCTGTATGGGTAGTTTAAGAATATGTTAGTTTTATAGGGACTAAATTAGAATTTTACTTCCATTCCATTCCCTTCCATTCCCTAATCTTCTTGTATATATTGTATACCTGTGTAGGTATACGATTACTTTTGATCTTCTTCTCTATCAATAAACTTCTAGTTTTCTTCTTTGTTCTGTGTTTAATATGGTATCAGAGCAAACTAAATCATTTCCGCTGATTGTTCTTCATTAATGGTCTTCCATCTTCTTCTTCTATTAGAAATTTCTTTTGAGAAATTCTACTTTTCTTCTGATAGATCTTTGTGTTAGATCTTTATCATTTTCTCTGTTTTCTAGAATCTTTTGTAAGATTCAGATCCCTTTTTCAAGAAGATTCTTGAAATTTTCCTTCAGCAAGATGACTACTCCGGTGACACCGATTGCAACGGTACTTGATCAATCTTCATGTCCGACAAGCTTCTATTATATACACCCAAGTGAAAATACCAATCTATCTCTGGTATCTTTACCATTAACAGGGAGTAAAGATTATCATTCTTGGGCTAGGGCTATGAAGCGTTCTTTGACAGCGAAGAACAAACTCAAATTTATTGACGGTACGCTTTTGCAATCAGATGTTGAGGAAGTGAATCAATTAGCATGGAATAGGTGTAATCAACTTGTTCTTTCTTGGATCAATAGTTCTGTTTCTTCTTCAATTTCACAAAGCATCACCTGGTTTGAGACTGCTTATCAGGTTTAGCAGAATTTGAAAAATCGTTCTCTCAATCTGATCATCTGCGCATAGCTGAGTTGCAAGATGAAATTGCAGCATTGATGCAAGGAGATGTTTCAGTTACAGACTATTTCACCAAGTTACAGGTAATATGGGAAGAATTAGTTAATTTTCGTCCAATTCAAATTTGTGATTGTGTGCCAACTGGTTCTACTACGTGTATTGCTATTAAAAATGTGAGAGACCAACAAAGACAAGATTGCAACATTAAGTTTCTGAGAGGGTTAAATGAGAATTTTAGTATGATTAAAACTCAATTTTTAATGATGGATCCATTGCCTAATCTTGAAAAGGTTTTCAATATAGTTGTTCAACATGAGAGGCAAATTCATGAAGGGGCTGATATGAGTGTTCTAGGCTCGTTGGGTGCCACTATTAATTTTGCCCAAGGCAATAGTAGAAATATTGGAGTTAATAATTACCGTAAAGGCACCAACAATGGAGGGAATATCAAGAAATGTAGTTTTTGTGGAAAAGAATGGCATACTGTTGATCAGTGCTACAAAAAGCACGGGTTTCCTCCAAATTTTAAGTCAAATAATAATAAGAAGAGGGTTGTAGCCAATATGGTGACTGGAGTAGAAGATTTAGGTGGAGATATTGTTCAAGATTTGGGTCAAACTCCAGCTGTTCAAGATTCATGTTCTTCAGTTTCCATTCCAGCAGCAAAGTATAATACATTAATGAACATGTTGCAGTTGTTTGAGTCAGGAAAAATTAATCAGCCATCTATCAATGCCTTTTCTACTTATAATGTAGCAACATTTCAGCCACAAGGAACACAGTCAGGGCCAACTATGCAGTCAGACTTTGGGAATACATCTTATCCAGGTATTCTTAATTCCAAAATAAGAAATGCTTTTATTCTTAATACTCAAGTCAATACAGTTGTATGTTGGATTTTAGATTCAGGAGCAACAGATCATATTGCTACTGATATTAGTGTGATGATTGATGTTGTTAGTGTGCCCGATATTTGTGTGTCTTTGCCTAATGGTGCTACTATAATTGTTAATCAAATTGGGAAAGTTTTTTTTAACTAAGGATATTTGTATATATGATGTTCTTTATATTCCTCAATTTCATTTTAATTTGGTGTCGGTTAGTAAACTTACACAAGACATGAATTGTGTGGTAGTGTTTACCCATAATATGTGTCTTTTACAGGACAAAATGACACTGAAGAAGACTGATATAGCTGAATTACATGATGGGCTGTATGTTCTTAATCAAGACTTGAAAGAAGTGAAAGAATGTTATGTGAATAATGTGCACAAGACAACAAATACAAAGAATTTAATTTGTCCTCTTTGGCATTTTAGATTGGGTCATTTGTCACATAGCAGATTACAATTTTTGTCTAAAGAAAATGTGAATATTGAAACTTCTGGGAATTATTGTTGTGCTATCTGTCCTTTAGCTAAACAGAAAAGAGTTCCTTTTCCTATTAGTGAATCTATTACTGAAAATTGTTTTGATTTGGTGCATATTGATGTGTGGGGTCCCATTAAAATTCCTTCTTTGGCTGGCTTTAGATATTTTCTTACTGTGGTAGATGATTTTAGTCGTTTTACTTGGGTTTATATGCTCAAAAACAAAGCAGAGGCTTCTACTACTATTAAAGTTTTTTGCAATTATATTCAGACACAGTTTGATACAAGTATTAGAATATTAAGGTCAGACAATGCTTTGGAGTTACATTTGCATGAGTTTTATCAAGATAGAGGTATTGTACATCAAACTAGTTGTCCTCACACACCACAACAGAATAGTATTGTGGAACGAAAACACCAGCATATTTTAAATATGGCTAGGTCCTTAAGATTACAAGCTGGGTTACCATTGCATTTTTGGACAGAATGCATTATTCATGTCGTCCATCTCATTAATATAGTTCCTACAACTTTATTAGATAATCATACTCCTTATGAAATTTTGTTTCAAAAGAAACCTAACTATGACCTTTTAAGGGTCTTTGGTTGTCTTAGTTTTATGACTATTTTGACAGCTAAGTCAACTAAAATGGATGCTTGTGCACATCCATGTGTTTTTTTAGGTTTTGCAGCAAACACTAAAGGTTATAGGTTGTATGATTTAGTTAATAGAAAGTTTGTCATTTCTAGAGAGGTTTCATTTTATGAAACTTCATTTCCTTATTTACAAAAAGCTCAACAAGGAGGGCCTGTTGTCCTAATTTAGATTTTCGAGCAAATTTTACATATGAACATGATCATATAGATTCTGTTGTTCATAGTGATGTATCAAATGTTCATTTAGATGTGTTACATAGTCCTATTGAACAAAATTCAGCTGCTACAAATACTAGTGAAAATTTACAGCAAGAAGGACATGAATTTGTTAGAACTAGTGATACATTACAGGGCCAAACTCAAAATCAATTTCCACAAGCTACTCTTCCTGTCCAGGGAACTTCTTTATCTAATGCACCAATCGTTAATGTTAGAAGATCTGAAAGGACTAGGAAAGCACCAGAATATTCAAAACAATTTCATTGCAATCAGTTAACTACACAAGTTAGTATTCAAGAGTCTAGTATTAAATATCCTATTTCTTCAGTTGTTAGTTATGATCAATTATCTGATGCACATAAAAATTATGTGTTAGCTGTTTCTGTCATACCAGAACCTAAAACCTATGGTTCAGTTACAATGTTGGAGAGATGCTATGGATGCTGAAATACAAGCTTTGGAGAATACTAATACTTGGGAAGTTGTTGCCTTACCACTAGATAAACAAACAATAGGTAATAGGTGGATTTTTAAAGTAAAATATAAGGCTGATGGTAGCGTTGAGAGGTATAAAGCTCGTTTAGTTGCCAAAGGTTATACGCAAAAGGAGGGTATAGATTATCTGGACACCTTTTCTCTTGTAGTAAAGATGACTACAGTTAGACTTGTTTTAGCTTTAGCTAGTTGATACAATTGGAGTTTGTTTCAATTAGATGTGAATAATGCTTTCCTCCATGGTGATTTAAATGAGGAAGTTTATATGGATTTGCCACTTGGTTTTAAAACTGAAGGAAAGAACCAAGTTTGCAAATTAAAGAAATCTTTATACAATTTGAAACAGGCTAGTAGACAATGGTCTTCTAAATTGTCTGAAACATTAATTAGTTGTGATTATATCAAATGTCCATTTGATCATTCATTGTATATTAAAAGAAAAGGAGATTATTTGACTTTACTTTTGGTTTATGTTGATGATATCATTATGACAGGAAATGATATCTTAGAAATAGATAGTATAAAAAGGGTATTAGATGAGAAGTTTAAGATAAAAGATTTAGGAGCTTTAAAATACTTCTTAGGTTTGGAAATAGCTAGAAGTAAAGAAGGTATTTCAGTCTGTCAACGCAAATATATTTTGGATTTCCTTTCTGAAATAGGTTATTTGGCTTGCAAACCTGCTGATACACCAATGGAGTCTACTCTTAAGCTATCCAGGACAACCGGGAAGCAATTAGAGGATAGGCAGCAGTACAGGAAGATTATTGGCAAGTTAATTTACTTAGCCAACACGAGGCCAGATATATCCTTTTCTGTCAGCTGTTTAAGTCAATTCCTTGACTGTGCAACAAATATTCATATGCAGGCTATTCATAGAGTCTTGAGGTATCTCAAGAAAACACCAACGCAAGGTTTATTTTATCCTAGCAAGGGTAATTTGCAACTGAAAGCTTTTAGTGACTCAGATTGGAGAAGCTGTGTAGACACCAGAAGATCAGTAACAACTTTTACTGTGTTTTTTGGAGGATCATTGATTTCCTGGAAAAGTAAAATGCAACCAACAGTTGCAAGGATTTCTAGTGAAGCAGAATACAGGGCACTTGCTTTAACTACTTGTGAGGTTCAATGGTTCTTATACATACTGGATTACATAGGTATTAGTCATCAACAAGCTGTTTCTATTGAAGGAAAATAGGCAAACATTTGGCAGCGGAAATATAAAATTTTAACCTATTTCCATTAACACAAGATCCGTTAATCGTTATTTCATATAAAGAGGGATATAAGGAAATACCTTTTGGAGTTCTATCTACCGTTGCAATCGTAGTGCCCACAACTCTTACTCCGAGTTCCCGAGCACAAAACAAAAACACAATTCAAAATCAAATTAGAACTCAACCGTATAAAAAAACCAAAGTAGATTGTCTCTAATTAATCAACACAAGATCAAGGATAAAGAGAAAGAGATGAAATCAATTGAATCGGTAGGAAGCGGTGGATTATTTCGTCCTCGACTAAGGGGTTCGAAATTCTCTCTCTTCGGTTGCACAAGGGTTAGCCAAAATTCACTTAGTAGGGGGGTATAAATAACCTCTTGTATCTAAACCCTAGTTAGATAGAATTAGGTTACTTAATAAGAGTTCTATTCGGAATAATACTCTTTTTATTATTATCTATAATTATATCTAAATATAAAGATAATAATAACTTATTTAGTAGGATAATAATTAGAAGTAATATAATCAAAATAAACCTCCTAATTGAAATATCCTATAATTAATTTAATTCACAATTATAATCTAATTAAAACTGTTTAAGAATCAAATTAATTATTCATGTAATTTCATACATGAAATTCGCCCCCCTCATTTACTGGGCCTTAGTGGACTCAGTTGGGCTTCCATTAATTAATTAACATCTGTTTCTCTTTTGGGCTCCAAGTCTTATGTGTGACCCATTAGGTTCTTATTGCTTCTAGCCGTATGCAACTATTAAATTAATTTTCTCAGAATTATATTTAATCTTTGCATAACGGAATGAGTGCCCGAAATGTGATTAGCAAATCCAAAACATTCCCCCAGAGCTATAAGAAGACATGTTGATTCTGTCGTTGACCTTTCCGTATTAGTTACAGTATAATTCGATCCTTTATCAACTACATCCTTGAACTGAATCTTATGACTAGCGAGACGTTCGTTTTACTTGTACAGGCCGAGTCAACTCCAATTAGATAGGTTAAGCAAAATCTGTATTTCAAGTCTTAAGCTATCACCTTGCAAGGATTTAGAGTCAAGTCTTCCACAAGCGATCCTTGGACGTATGTCCCATTTATCGGGAGTGACAAATGCTCAATCCAATGTATAACTATCCTGTAATTACTTCCTGTGACACCCAACGTCTGTCGTTCACACCCCAGAGTCATCTCTGTTATGGATCGTGTTACAACAGGATCAAAGCATCACATTCCGTAATCCAGAATCACTAAATAACGTTCCTTTGAGTCTTAGGATTACTTATACCTATTAATACTAATGAGATGAACAGGTGACAAGGATGAATCTACCCATCCTGTTATCTCAAGTCGGGTCCCCAATCCTAATGAACTCCCTTTCATTGGATCCATGCAACTGTCCAGATTATCTGTATATTTGAAGCTTGTGAGATCAGCTCTCTATCTTGACAGAAGACATTGTTACATGCAAGTCTCAGCAGTGATATGTCAATCCTAAACATATTACTTGACTTGGGGTGGTTTTAAGTTTATTAGTTTATTATAAAGTTTCGTCTCACTTCATGCTTGTATGAACACTTTATAATCACTTTAAAAAAACTTATGGATTTCCTTTTATCAAACTTATTTAGTTCTTTAAAAGAGGTTGCCTTTATACAGTTATGAAACCATATCTTATTAAAACAAATGACATAAAGAACACTTCATTTATATTTAGTTCATATCCTAAAACAATTGTCTATAGGACACTAAACCCCAACATACTCCCACTTGGACTAAAGCCAATTGTTTCTACAACTTATCCCAGTAGAATTTAGATGACGATCATGTACTTTCTGGGCTAAGGGATTTGTCAACAGATCTACAACGTTGTCCTCAGTAGGTACTCTTTCTATTCTCACATCTCCTCTTGCCACAATCTCTCTTACAATGTGGTATCGCTTTAGTTAATGCTTGGATGCATTATGAGACCGTGGTTCTTTTGCTTGTGCAATGGCTCCATTGTTATCACAGTACAGTGTAATGGGATTTACAATGTCAGGCACCACACCAAGTTCAGTAATGAACTTCTTAATCCAAACCGCTTCCTTTGCTGCTTCCGCAGCAGCGATGTACTCTGACTCGGTCGTAGAGAAAACTACGCTTCCCTATTTGGAACTCTTCCAACTGACCGCGCCCCCATTCAAGATAAACAGGTATCCTGAATGGGATCTAAAATCGTTCTCATCTGTGAGATGACTGGCGTCTGAAAATCCTTCTATTTTCAGATCCCCTTCTCCGTACACTAGGAACATGTCTTTAGTCCTTCTCAAGTACTTAAGAATGTTCTTGATGACATTCCAATGCTCCTCTCCCGGATTACCTTGATAACGACTCGTTATACTTAACGCGAACGCTACGTCAGGTCTAGTGCATAGCATAGCATACATAATCGAATCGATTGCGCTGGCGTACGGGATTACAACCATGCGTTTCTTATCATCTTCGGTTTTAGGACATTGATTATTGCTTAACTTTACTCCATGTACCATGGGTAAGTTACCTCGTTTCGATTTAAGCATGTTAAACCGGTTTAGCACCTTTTCAATGTATGTAGCCTGTGAAAGACCAAACAGTCTTCTTAATCTATCTCTGTAGATCTTTATACCAAGTATATATATGCTGCTTCACCAAGGTCTTTCATAGAGAAGTTACCTGATAACCATACTTTCACCGACTGTAGCAGAGCTATATCATTTCCCATTAATAATATATCATCCACATATAATATTAGAAATGCAACTGAGCTCTGTTGGTCCCTTATAACGTTACAAGTATAGTTCCAAGGGGGGGTTAGGAACTATTTAAACTTTTTAAAGATTTAGGGCAGACTTCTTTTCTCAATAGAAAAGGTTTTAACAGTGGCGCTGAGTAATCGGTAAGATACTAGCTTAGTCAACTAGTGACTAGGTCAGTTTCTTGACTTGAGTCAGGAGATAGCACTTAAAGTCTATTCCTGAGCTCAGATGTTCGATGCGCACAACTCAGCTTGACCTCTTTACTTGGTCAGTTTTTGGTTATTTAAGCAAGCAATATATATAAGGAGTTTAAGGTAAGAAATACGTTACTCAGCAGATTTATCCAGGTTCGGCTTCTTCTAAGCCTACGTCCTGTCCCCGGAACACGTTCCGAGATTTCGAATCCTCTACTGAGCTCTTTAAAGGTAGAGCCTCAAACCTTTTACAATCTTAGCAACTGAGTATAACAAGAGTACCTTCCTCTATACCTCTACTCAATCCTAATCTCTCGCTGAGTACTATAACCGAGTACTCAGCATCTCCTTTCTAATCTCTAGAAATGATAAGTGTTTGTCCTAAACAATGATTGCTAAGACACCTTAGATGATTGAATAATCACTCTAGACTTTTACACAAATATATGAAATGTAGTGTAAGATTTGCTTTGCTTCTTGCTTGCAGAACTTGCGTAGAAATTTGGTCAGCGTAATGGCTTGATCAAGTTTTGTATTGAATGAAGCTTCTGATGGCACTATTTATAGAGACGTCTTGAGGCATCGGTCATTTCGAATTTTGAAATAACCGTTGGAGGGAAACGGCTTCCTGTCGTTGTCATCCTGACTTGCTCAGAGCTCTCGGCCAATCAGATTTGTGTATCTTCTGTCCTCGGTCAGCTTTTGGTCAGCTCGGCAGAATGTCTCTCCTTTTATGGTAAAGTCAACTAGACAGCATACTGTGTCGTCTGAACTTTACCCAAAGTGGAAATACTTTGTCTGGAAGTTTTCCTTAGCCAGCTGATGTCTTGTACGCTTTGTCAAATCAACTCAGCAGCTTCGTTCCGAAGTTGTTCCCTGAAGGTCTTTTAGATCCTTCTCATGCTGAGTTGCGTTTTGCACACAGCGACATCGTTTTGATAAACGCGGGCCGAGTTATCTTGAGTTGTTTGACTTGGGCTTTGACTTTCGTATTGGGCTTGGGCCTTTTAATCCTTATGTCTTATAATCAATTTAACTCAACATTGAACAAAACACATTAGTAGAATAAATCAAAGCATTTAAACTTAGTGTGTTTAGAATATGTTTTTCAATTATACTTAAACAATTTTGTCAAATCAAAATTATGTGGAAAGGTGTTTCAACAAACTCCCCCATTTTGATGTTGGCAAAACTATTCAGCGAGGAACTCAGTATTGAGCTCCCCCATGATCGTTGACCTAACTTAGCAAACTCCCCCGTAAGGGTTGAGCTGCTGACTTAGTTTTACTCTAAACATTTAAAGGTTTAATCGAGTAAGTCTAAGGTCAGTTTTTCAGATAGGTCAGCTCATGTTGACATATTCTATTTTACTCAGTGTTTACGCGGAAGGTTTTATCATTCAGAGGGCGCTGAGTAATTTGTTGTTCAATGAGTTTTATAAGGCAGTGTTTTATAAACATACAAGTCAATGTCAAATATGTTATCAGTATTGGGTTCAATCAATATGTTTTACAAGTGTTAGACATAGCTGATTCAATTTGAAGATACATAATAACTCAGTACACAGCAACATATATCATAACTCAGGAATAGAATGAAAGATGCAGGTATGATATATTGATATCGGTAGTCAGTGTTTTCAAAAAAAACTTAAAGACAAGGCATATAGATTACATCATACTTAGTCTATACTGAGCTAGCCTATATCTATTTCTTTTTCTTTTGTTGGGATTGACTAGATCCATGCTGTGTTCTTGGTTGTGTTCTCGCTTGTTCTTTCTCCCCCGTTTTGTCAGCATCGGGAGGAGGAATCCTAAAGCTGTCGGTTAAGACAGCCCTGGTTAGTTCGTTGGACAGCACTTTAAGTCGGTCAGCGCTTTCATTGACACCATCAAAAATGGCAACTCCCTGATTTGAGACTTCATCAGGTATATTGAGTGCGGCAGCGCTGATCATACTGACGATGAAAGCTTCAGACTTACCAATCCATATAAGCGCGTCAGTCAGTCCAGCAATGACTTGATGAAAGGTTTTGAGTAAGTAGGTGTCAAAGTATTGACGCTGAACATTGCTGTGACGAATGTGATTGAAGGTTTGTTTGGTGATGGACAGCATCTCGTTCTGTTTCATAGCGTCAGTGTCCATCTCCTGCTTGTTCAGATTCAGCAATCGAACAGCTTCACCAATTTGCTCCACTGAGCACTGAGAGTAAGAAACCATTTGCTCATTGGTCTTGAGTTGCTCGGTGTGAAGCTGAGCAAAGAGCATCTTTACTTCATCAGATGTTGCATATCCAGGGTTCACAGCTGACAAGTTCTGTACTTGCTGTTGTAGAGCGTTTAAGTGTTGCACAGTTGTCAGCTGGATCTCGGCCAGCTTGGCGATGGAATCCAGCTTAGCTTGCTGTGTTTGATAAGAGATGATGATACTCAGCAAGTCCTTAAATCCCTTAACTTCATTAAGAAGCTGAGTTACTTGGGAAAGCTTAGTAGTCTCCACATTAGAAGACCCAGCAGCAGGAGTAGACGATTGTTGAAGGTCTTTGATCAAGGTTTGTACTGAGTCGAGATGCGTTTGCCAGACTCAGTGACATTCATGTAGCTTAAAGAACCTTCATTCAATTTTCCAGATGCATCAGTATGATCGGTGGGAGGAGGAGTCAAAGGAATGACATGGTCAGTGACTGGAAGTGTTGTTCCAATCTGCACTTGAGGTTCTGGCAGGGTTGATTGATTGGCAGAGATGTTAATTGGAGAAGTAGAAACTCGAATACTGTCGGTGCTGACGGGTGCAGATACATTTGGAGTCAGCACAATGCTTGGATGGACAGCATTGACAGTAATCGCCTCAACCTGACTTGTTGAGGTGGCGGAAGCACTTAAGTCGGCATCTTCCTGTTGAGAAGAAAGAGAGGCTTGCTTTTCTATAGATGCCGATGCAGTAGAAGGTTGTTATCGATTAAAAATTTTTAGCTTCAGAGCAGAAGGATCCTGGGTTGGCTTTTGAATAACGAAGTCAGGAAGACTTGGTGGTTGTACAGGAGGCTCACTGCCTGTCTTCTCACATGCCTTAACCAACCTTCTTTTTCTAGGAGGATTGTCAGCCTGTATAGACTCTCCTGAGTGAGATGGAGAAGATTCTTGTTGCTCATTATTAAGCTGGTCAGCTTGTACTTGGACTTGATCAACAGTGTGTTGGTCAAGTTCTTGGTCTTCTCCAGCAGCCAACACAGTATGGGCTTGCTCAGCTTCAACCTCACTGGTTGTTTTCTCATCATCCTCAGCGTCATCCTGACCGCTGGCCTCTTCTTCTTCGTCATCTTCTGAACTATCACCATCTAGTTCTTCCTCGATTTGTGCAATAAACTGGTCGTCCAGATGCACTTCTTCTTCTTGTTCCTCAGACACAGTTCCTAAACACTGTGTGTAGTGAGAGTCACCAGGCACAAAAATGTCAGTAGGGATAGCATTGAGGGGATGTCAGTGTAGAAGACTTGTGCTTCTTCTGAGGTTGCACATCAGCATCAGTTCTGGCCTCAGTTTCAGGCTCATCTTGCCTGCTTCGTTTGTCAGCTGACTTAGGTCGCTCCTGTCCCTTAGTACCAGCTGACTTTTTCCTCTTAGCTGGAGACTCAGTATCATGTGAAGGAGTCTCAATAGCTTTCCTCTTACGAGAAGCGGGGGCCTTAGTTCTTTTCCCTTTCTGCGGAACAACTGTTTCCTCAGCTTGTCCAGCAGCAGCAGCAGCAGCTTTTCCTTTCTTTAGAGGCTGACCGAACTTTAACGCTCTCAGTGAAGCTGCTGTGATCTCAGATCCTTTAGCTTCTACTTCATCAGTTAGGTCTACCTGATGATCAATGAGGATCCTGGTGATGAGTGATCCTAGCCTTAGAGTTCCTGTACTCCTTAGGAAGCCAGCAACGAGGAATACTGGCATGTTGATCGGCTTGTACGTCAGCATATGCCAGATGAAGCATTGCTCGAAGTTTATTGCTGAGGTGGTGTAGTTAATCTTGGGATAGATAAAATAACTCAGCAGATAATGAGCCATCTTCTGGTGCTGACCCATGGAGGAATTGGATACTTCTCCTGAGTGGCCTGCAGGTTTATAGAAGTTGACCTCGTACCCAGTACCATCCTTATCTCCAGATCTCCTTAGCCTTGCTCCCTCAGTTTTTAACTTGAGCAGATTCCCTAGGTAGAGAGGGTTGATGAAGATGGTTTTCTTTTTCACCACGGTTACCAAGTAGTCCTGGTTATCATTGGCAACGCGAAGGTTGTGGTAAAACTCCTTTACAAGGTCAGGATAGGTGGGATCCCTAATCGAAAACAACTCAGTCCATCCATTCTGTGAAATCCACTCACAAAAGGGTTGTTCGGATTGTACGAAGGCTTCAGATACCCATCTTGAGGGCTCAACCTTCCATTCTCGAACGTTTTCGAAGACCTTTGAATATGTCCTGACTTTTTCAGGCTTTCCCTTACCAGAGGAGGTTTGGCCAGTTTTTCCTTTGCTTGGCGAGGTGACCTTGGTAGATTCCGGCACAGAGGTTTGCCTGGAAGTTTCATCGGAGCTAGGCTTAGGGTGGCCGGCACCGGAAATGTTGAATGAAACTTTAGTCATAGATGAAGAATGTGTTTGGGAAGCTTTGAGAGTTTTTAGAGAGAAAGCTTTCTTTGCCTTAGAATTCGGTAGTCGTAAAGAGAAAACAATGGGAATTTACCCATTATTTATAGCGGTGAAGTGTGGATCTTAACGAATCCATGTGTCAGTTTTGCCTCGGGATTGTGAACCGACAATGATCCTGGCATTTATGACACATTCGGCGCGTACGTCGTCCTAGGTGGCTATACGCGTGCTTTTGCATTTATTCTAACGGATCTAACACTCAACGTTCAGAATACTAAGCGTTTCATATTCTGAGTGGTCAGTATTGCATAAAGGGATTATTTCTAAGTTTAACCTAACTTACTCAGTGTGCAAATTTACTCAGTATTTGTTGTTCAATTAATTTCAATGAGTACTCAGTAAAAACAATCATTCAGCATAGTAATTCACTCAGCATGCATATTCATTTAGTTCAGGAAATTACTGAAGAGGATTAAACATACCAATAGCTTCTCTCAGTATGCTGAACTGCTCACGGGCCAGTGGCTTTGTGAAGATATCCACAAGCTGCTCGTCCGTTGGGACAAAGGTCAGCTTGATCTCTCCCTTGAGTACATGATCTCTAATGAAGTGATGTCTGATGCTGACATGCTTCATTCTGCTGTGTTGAATTGGGTTCTTTGAAAGATCAATTGCACTTTTGTTGTCACATTTGACTTCAATTGTCTTTGTTTGAACACCATAGTCTTCAAGCTATTGCTTAATCAATAGGACTTGAGCAACACAATGACCAGCAGCAATGTACTCAGCTTCAGTGGTAGACAAGGCTACTGACGCCTGCTTTTTGCTGAACCAGGATACAAGACAGCTTCCTAAGAAGTGACATCCTCCAGAGGTGCTTTTATGTTCCAGCTTATCCCATCCATAGTCAGCGTCAATGTATCCGATGAGTGTGAAATCATGAGTATTGGGATACCATAAACCTGCGTTCACTGAGCTTTGCAAATATCTAAGGATTCTTTTTACAGCAATGTAATGAGATTCCTTAGGGTTAGATTGATATCTAGCACAGTAGCATACTGAAAACTGAATATCCGGTCTGCTTGCTGTTAAGTAAAGTAGAGAGCCTATCATACCTCGATATAATTTGCTGTCTACCGACTTACCATTCTCGTCAGCGCATAGGACAGTGTCAGTGCCCATAGGAGTGGATATTGGCTTGCAATTTTCCAAATCATATTTCTTTAATATCTCCTTGGCATATTTGGCTTGACTGATGAAGATGCCATTCTTTCCTTGTTTAATTTGAAGACCGAGGAAGAAGTTGAGTTCTCCCATCATGGACATTTCAAACTCAGTCTGCATTTGTTTGCTAAACTCCTTGCACATTGATTCGTTAGTTGCACCAAATATTATATCATCAACATAAATTTGGGCCAGCAGGGTATCTTTACCCTTTCTCTTAATGAATAAGGTTGTATCAGCTTTGCCCCTGACGTAATTTCTAGTCAGCAGGAAACTGGTCAGCCTCTCATACCAAGCACGTGGTGCTTGCTTGAGGTCGTACAGAGCCTTTTTGAGTTTATAAACGTGGTTTGGGAATTTAGGGTCCTCAAAGCCTGGAGGTTGATTAACATAAACCTCCTCGTTTATAACTCCATTAAGAAATGCACTTTTGACATCCATTTGGAATAATTTAAAGTTCATGTAAGATGCATATGCACATAGAATTCTAATTGCCTCTAGCCTTGCCACTGGGGCAAAGGTCTCACCGTAGTCAATACCTTCTTGCTGACTGTAGCCCTGAGCTACAAGTCTTGCTTTGTTTCTGACCACGTTTCCTTGTTCATCCATCTTGTTTTTGAAGACCCATCTTGTTCCAATGGTCTTCTGACTCTTTGGATGAGGCACTAGCTCCCATACATCGTTTCTTCTGAATTGATCGAGCTCCTCTTGCATTGCGATCATCTAGAATTCATCGTACTCAGCTTCAGCGAAATTCTTCGATTCTTGAACTGAGACGAAGGCTACATTGCTGAGGTACTTCCTGAGTTGATTCCTCGTCATCAGGGTAGTCCCAGCAGAATCAAGGATTGCACTCTCTGAGTGCCCTCTTGGAATCCTTATCTCCTTGGGTAGATTTATGTCTTGTGTTGTCTGTGTTTCAACAATCTCTGCAGAAGTAGATGGGTCAGTGAAAGTAATCTTAGGTTCACTCTTACTCTTGGTCAGCCTTTTAATGAATGACTCAGTAGCTGGTTCTTGGTCAGCGGTTACTGAGTGTGGATCATCCTCGGTTAGCGGCTTGTATCTACCTGCAGGGTTAGTTTCGTCGAACTCCACATGTACTGACTCTTCTAGAACTTGAGTTCGCTTATTAAAAACTCTGTATGCTTTGCTGTTTGTTGAGTAACCCAAAAAGATAGCCTCATCAGCTTTTGAATCAAACTTTGCTAAGCTATCTTTGGTGTTTAAAATAAAACATTTACAGCCAAAGGCACGAAAGTATCCAATATTGGGCTTTCGTCCTTTCCAAAGTTCATAGGGGGTTTTCTTTAATATAGGTCTAACTAGAGCCCTATTAAGAATATATCACGCTTTGTTGACAACCTCTCCCTAAAAATACTTTGGAAGCCTATGCTCATCCAGCATTGTCCTGGCTATTTCAACCAGAGTTCTGTTCTTCCTTTCAACAATCCCATTTTGTTGAGGTGTTCTAGGAGCAGAAAAGTTGTGGTCAATGCCGCTGGCTTCACAGAATTCAACAAACCTTTGGTTTTTGAATTCTCCACCATTATCGCTATGGATGTGAGCTAATTTTAGGTCTTTATCATTTTCAATTTTTCTAACCAAATTTGAAAATGTCTCAAAGGTCTCATCCTTGCTACTCAGCAAGATGACCCACGTGTACCGAAAGAAGTCATCTACAATGACCAAGGAAAATCTTCTTCCACCCAGACTCAGCGGCTGGACTGGACCGAAGAGATCCAAGTGTAGTAACTCTAACGGACGCTTAGTTGAGACAATATTTTTGCTATGAAAAGATTGTTTGGTTTGTTTTCCAGCTTGGCAGGCGTGGCATAATTGATCTTTTTCAAATTTAAGTTCAGGCAGTCCCTCAACCAATTGCTTTCTTGCTAATTTGGCCAGGAGGTCCATGCTTACATGACCAAGTCTCCTGTGCCATAGCCAGGAATTTTCTTCCTTTGATACTAAGCATACAGTTTTTGAAAACTTTTTCTTTAAGTCTAGCATAAAGACATTATCTATGCGAGGGGCAGTTACGATTAACTCATTTGATTCACCCTCGTATATTTTACATCCAGTAGCATCAAATATAACTTTTCTCCCATTGTCACATAGCTGAGCTACGCTGAGTAAGTTATATTTGAGTCTGCTGACTAGGGAGACAGATTCAATAGTAGGATTACCTCCAATGGTTCCTGACCCTACTATCTTACCCTTCTTGTTGTCTCCAAAACTTACACTTCCTCCTCGTTTACGCTCAAACGTGATGAAATGAGTTTCATCACCAGTCATATGCCTCGAGCATGCGCTGTCAATATACCACATCTTTGACTTCTCGGCACATCTCAGGCTTACCTGCATTGTAACTAGTTACTTTTAGGTACCCAATTCTTTTTGGGTCCTTGCTTGTTAGGTGCAACAGGTAAAGCATCATATTTTATTTTATGGCGACATACTTGGACAGTATGGCCATTCTTTCCACAGAAGTCACAGCTGACCTTCTGTTTAGGATGTTTCACTGACTTGTCAGCACCCCAGTGCTGAGCGTGCCAGCACACCTTAGTGGTGTGTCCTTTCTTCCCACAAAAGTCACACTGGACTTTTCGCTGGGGATTCCATCTCTGCTGAGTACCTTGGTACTGAGTTCTCAGAGGAATGTTTCTTTTATTTGGAACCTTTAATTGGTTCTGGATAGTTGTGACGTCCTTTCTCAGTTTCTTTGAAACTGATTGGACTTCAGAGACAGACTCGTGTATGATCTTCATGTTATCATACAGAGTTGAATTGTCCTGAAGAAGGAATCTGAGGTCACTCAGCTTGACCTCTTCCACTTCGTCACAGCGCCTGCTGAGTGCTCTAACTTTCTTATTACACTTCTTGACAAGTGTGTAGAGATCACTCAGGGCATTAACCATATCGTTTCTGAGCTGGGGAAGAGTAATTACCTCATTTGATTGCTCCTCGTCATCTGATTCGACGGATGGGTCAGCATGCTCAGAGACGCACAGCTCAGCAAGTTCGTCAGCCATGAAGCATATCTTCGCTGACTCGGTGGCCTCAGCTTCTGTAGATGAAGACTCATCACTGTCGCTCCATGTAGCCACCATTGCCTTCTTGCCGCTCTTCTTGTCTTTCCTCAGTGTGGGGCACTTTACTTAATATGGCCAGTTTGATGGCACTCAAAGCATGTAATGGGCTTTGAGCTGTCCTTTTTGTATTTGCTGTCGCTTGAGTCAGCTTTATACTTATCAAACTTTCTGTAAGGCTTCTTAGAATATTTGTCATTCTTCCTGAATAGCATTTTCATCTTCCTTGTGAACATAGCCATCTCCTCGTTATCAGTTGAGCTCCCGTCAGTGGAGTCAGCTTTCATGCCAAGAGACTTCTGCTTCTTGTCTTCAGATTTTTCCTTCACCTCAAAGTTTTTCATAGATATCTCATCGGTCAGCAACGAGCCGATGAGTTCGTCATATTTGTAGGTGGTTAAATCCTGAGCTTCCTCAACAGCGGTCTTCTTTGCTTGCCAGTCTTTAGGAAGACTCCTGAGTATCTTTTTGACTTGTTCTTCCTCAGTGAAGATTTTTCCAAGTCTCTTGAGCTCATTAATGATGTTGGTAAACCTTGCATTCATGTCTGAAATGCCCTCATCATTGTTCATCTCGAACAACTCGTACAATCTCATCTGCTGATTCACCTTGGACTCCTTTACTTTATTGGTTCCCTCGTAGGTGACTTCCAGCTTTTTCCAGCTCTCTTGCGCCGACTCACAACCTGAGATTTTATTATATTCTGCAGCATCGAGCGCACAGTGAAGCATATTGATAGCCGAAGCGTGATTTTGAAGCTTCTTAAGATCATCCTCTGTCCATTTGGCCTCAGCTTTTACAACTGTTTGGCCAGCCACAACTTCGACAGGTACAAATGGGCCTTGAACTATAGATAGCCAGGCACTCATATTTGTAGCCTGAATGAAATTTTTCATCCTATTCTTCCAGAAGGTATAGTTAGACCCGAAGAATAGGGGAGGCCGAGCGATGGACAGCCCCTCAGGCAGTATCTGAGTTGTTTGGTTTCCTGGGAGAAACCGAGTACTGTTTTCACCCATGGTAGGGATCAGCTCAAGGTTCTTAGACCTTTTACAGTGAGCTTTTAGGCTCTGATACCACTTGTTGGTCCCTTATAACGTTACAAGTACAGTTCCAAAGGGGGGTTAGGAACTATTTAAACTTTTTAAAGATTTAGGGCAGACTTCTTTTCTCAAGAGAAAAGGTTTTAACAGCGGCGCTGAGTAATCGGTAAGATACTAGCTTAGTCAACTAGTCACTAGGTCAGTTTCTTGACTTGAGTCAGGAGATAGCACTTAAAGTCTATTCCTGAGCTTAGATGTTCGATGCGCACAACTCAGCTTGACCTCTTTACTTGGTCAGTTTTTGGTTATTTAAGCAAGCAATATATATAAGGAGTTTAAGGTAAGAAATACGTTACTCAGCAGATTTATCCAGGTTCGGCTTCTTCTAAGCCTACGTCCTGTCCCCGGAACACGTTCCGAGATTTCGAATCCTCTACTGAGCTCTTTAAAGGTAGAGCCTCAAACCTTTTACAATCTTAGCAACTGAGTATAACAAGAGTACCTTCCTCTATACCTCTACTCAATCCTAATCTCTCGCTGAGTACTATAACCGAGTACTCAGCATCTCCTTTCTAATCTCTAGAAATGATAAGTGTTTGTCCTAAACAATGATTGCTAAGACACCTTAGATGATTGAATAATCACTCTAGACTTTTACACAAATATATGAAATTTAGTGTAAGATTTGCTTTGCTTCTTTCTTGCAGAACTTGCGTAGAAATTTGGTCAGCGTAATGGCTTGATCAAGTTTTCTATTGAATGAAGCTTCTGATGGCACTATTTATAGAGACGTCTTGAGGCATCGGTCATTTCGAATTTCGAAATAACCGTTGGAGGGAAACGGCTTCCTGTCGTTGTCATCCTGACTTGCTCAGAGCTCTCGGCCAATCAGATTTGTGTATCTTCTATCCTCGGTCAGCTTTTGGTCAGCTCGACAGAATGTCTCTCCTTTTATCGTAAAGTCAACTAGACAGCATACTGTGTCGTCTGAACTTTACCCAAAGTGGAAATACTTTGTCTGGAAGTTTTCCTTAGCCAGCTGCTGTCTTGTACGCTTTGTCGAATCAACTCAGCAGCTTCGTTCCGAAGTTGTTCCCTGAAGGTCTTCTAGATCCTTCTCATGCTGAGTTGCGTTTTGCACACAGCGACATCGTTTTGATAAACGCGGGCCGAGTTATCTTGAGTTGTTTGACTTGGACTTTGACTTTCGTATTGGGCTTGGGCCTTTTAATCCTTATGTCTTATAATCAATTTAACTCAACATTGAACAAAACACATTAGTAGAATAAATCAAAGCATTTAAACTTAGTGTGTTTAGAATATGTTTTTCAATTATACTTAAACAATTTTGTCAAATCAAAATTATGTGGAAAGGTGTTTCAACAAGCTCCCACTTGCTTTCTTGTAAATACAAGCTTCTTCGCAATTTTGTTCGAAACCAAATTGTTTTATGGTTTCGTCAAAACGGTTGTTCCAGCTTCTAGATGCTTGCTTGAGTCCATAAATGGATCTCTGTAGTTTGCAAACCTTGTTTGCATCCTTTGATATGAAACCTTCAGGCTGCATCATATATACATCCTCAAGCAGGTTTCCATTTAGGAAAGCTGTTTTCACATCCATTTGCCAAATCTCGTAATCGTAGTAAGCGGCAATAGCGAGCATTATTCTGATTGATTTGGACATAGCCACGGAGAGAAAGTTTCGTCATAATCAATTCCTTGTTTCTGACGATATCCTTTGGCTACTAACCTAGCTTTGTAGGTGCTAACCTTTCCATCCATGTCAGTCTTCTTTTTGAAGATCCACCTGCACCCAATGGGTTTTATCCCTTCGGGTGGATCAACCAAAGTCCACACTTGGTTGGTGTACATGGAATCCATTTCAGAATCCATGGCCTCGAGCCATGCTTTAGAATCTGGACTGGTAAGCGCCTCTTCGTAGTTTTCGGGTTCGTCGTCTAACATGAGAACCTCATCATCATCTCCCACTAGAAAACCATATCTAATTGGGAGTTTACGAACTCTTTATGATCTACAAATGGGTGGCACTTGAGTCTCATCTAATGGGACTGCTTCGGGTTCCTCAACCGCCTCTGTTGTTTCAGTCGGTGTTTCTTTTTCTTGAACTTCATCAAGTTCAATCATGCTTCCCTTTTATGTTTCTTTGAGAAACTCTTTCTCTAAGAAGGTTGCATGCTTGGATACTATTACTTTCTGATCATTTGGATGATATAAGTAATATCCCACAGTTTCCTTAGGGTATCCAATGAAGAAACACTTATCAGATTTAGAATCTAGTTTGTTTGACGCTATGCGTTTGACAAATACTGAACAGCCCCATACTCTCATGAATGAGAATGTGGGTTTCCTACCAACGAACAATTCATATGGTGTGGAACTAGCGGATTTAGTTGGTACTCGATTTAGGGTGAAGAGGGCAGTTTCTAAGGCATAGCCCCAGAATGTCTTTGGAAGTAATGTTATGCTCATCATAGATCGTACCATATCTAGTAAGGTACGGTTCCTCCTTTCGGATACACCATTGTGTTGTGGTGTATAGGGAGGTGTCCATTGTGAGCATATCCCACATTTAGTTAGATAATTCAGAAAATCATCTGAAAGATATTCGCCACCTCGATCGGATCGAAGTATCTTTATTTTCTTTCCTAAATGATTTTCTACTTCATTCTTGAAGCATTTGAATTTCTCAAAAGCTTCGGACTTGTGCTTCATTAAGTAAATATAACCATATCTGGTATGGTCGTCTATGAAGCTTATGAAGTATCTGAATCCTCCTCTTGCTTGGAGTGACATAGGACCACATACATCTGAATGTATTAATCCTAGAGTGTCTGATACACGCTCACCTTTATTGCTAAAGGGTGTCTTTGTCATTTTACCTTTTAAACATGCTTCGCATGTCTCCAATGATTCAGGATCAATTGAATCTATAAGCCCATCTTGATGTAGCTTAAGCATGCGTCTTTTGTTTATATGGCCTAAACGACAATGCCACAAGTAAGTCAAATTATCTAGCTTATGTCTTTTGGTATCAATTGCGAATATAGAAATTTTGTCATCTAGCACATAAATCCCATTTTGTGATATTCCTGAAAAATAGAAAATCCCATCTCTATAAAACTCGCAACGTTTGTCTTTTATTGAAATATGAAAACCGTCGTCAACAAGACGGCTAATAGAAATAATGTTTTTGGACATTTCTGGAACATACAAACAGTTCCCTAATTCTATTACAAGCCCAGAGGGCAAACTTAAAGCATAATCTCCAACAGCGAGGGCGGCAACTCCTGCTCCATTTCCTACTCGCAAGTTTATGCTTCCTTTCTTCAATTCCTTAGTCCGATTTAGTTCCTGCATATTTGTACAAATATGAGATCCGCATCCGGTATCAAGTACCCAAGATTCAGACCGTGAAATTGTATTTATTTCAATATAAAACATATCAGATGTTGAAGCACCGTCTTTTCCCTTCTTGAGGGAGGCTAGGTATTCCTTGCAGTTCCTTCTCCAATGCCCGTCTTTACCACAGAAGTGGCATTCTCCTTTGGGCTTCTTCACTTCCTTTCCCTTAGCTCTAGTGGGCATGGCCCTCTTGCCTTTCTTGGGATGTTTAGGATTGGGAAAATTCCCCTTCCTCTTCTTTGATCCCTCTATGACAAGAGCCGGTATTGCATTGTCTTTCTTCATATTGGGCTCAACTGACTTGAGCATATTTGCAAGCTCTTCAAGATAGGTTTGCAAGTCATTCATCTGGTAGTTCATGATGAACTGTGAATAACTCTCTAGGAGGGATTGAAGAATTAAGTCTATGCTTAGTTCGTTATCCATCGCGAATCCAATACTAGAAAGCTTGGTAATATAGCCAATCATCTTGACACAATGTGTCATCACAGATGTGCCCTCTTGCATCCTGCAACGATATAGCAATTTTGATATCTCGTAGCGTTCGCACCTGGTCTGTTTCCCAAACAATTCCTTTAGGTGCATGATGATGGAATAGGCATCCATTTCCTCATGTTGCCTTTGTAATTCCGGTGTCATCGATGCAAGTATGATGCATCCCGCATGATCGTCATCAGCCTTGTGCTTCTGGTAAGCATCAATTTCTTCGATGGGAGCATCATCAGTTGGGATAGGGGGTATCGATGTATCAAGTACATACCCTATCTTATCGAACTTCAAAACGATTTTGAGGTTACGAAACCAGTCGGTGAAGTTTGAACCGTTCAACTTTTTATCGGTAAGTATATTTTACAGATTGGTTTTAGTCATGATTTTAGGAGTGTTTTAATTTAAATCTGAGAGTGAGAAAGAGTAAACGTACGTTATTCATTTGCTTTAAAATATATCAATCTAAAATTATAGGTCTTTTAGTTCATTTTAGATTGCTCCCACTATTTTTCCAAATTAATAGCCATCCATATTAATTCGAAGAATTTCACAAATCCTTTAGTGAGCTAGGATCCTAACTCCTGAGATTTCACCTTGAGTTTGCTCAACAAGCTAGTCTCATTTGTTGGGTAGATTCATGTAATCAATCACATCTTTGATGTGATTCCTAGGTTATTGGGTTACTAACAACATTAGTAACTAATATGCTATTCATATTAATCCCAACCATATTGCCCATTAGTTTATGATAACATGAGTTTGCTCATCCAATTATCATAATCTAATTTAAGTATTACCCCATATTCATGAAAAGACGATTTTCAATAATTCAGGTGTTACCATAAGACCCCGAGCTTGAGTTTGCTCAACAACCCAAAGGCCTCCAGTACTGCCGGCTGAATTATAATATTAGGGAGGGGCAACTGATTTTAATAACTTGCTTATTTACTTAACTTTTAATTAGTGAGGGATTTTTATTTTAAGTCTCATAATCTAACTTAGTCTTGATTTGCTTTAGCATACATCAGACACATACATTGGTGTTATGGACATATTATCTAAATTATTCCGTCGAGCCAAAGACGGAATAAAAGGCCAAACCTAGGGAAATACTAACTATTACATATTTCTCTTTAGGTCCTCCGTCTTCTCCATGGCGCCTTGAAATTACATATTAATTTCTATACTACTAAAGCAAACTTCAATTAATTTTGAAGGGAATTAGATGAGAGGAGAAATTACAATAGATAGTAGATAGGCAGGACTCGCAGACCCTATTTCAAAAATACCAAAAGACTAAATAGAGGGTCCAAATATGTCTATAACTCCAAACATACATAGACTCAATTAAATAAATTTAATTGGTTGATTACATAATATACTTATGTAATATTTAGGTTAATCACATTAACACATCAAATTAACTTTCATCCAATTTTAATTCTATTAGTTTCGTATCTTATATATTAACCTTTTAGATTAATACAACTATACAAAACAATATTCATGCATATCCCAATTATTTTGATTTTAATTCATTTAATACTTTTGATTTACAAATAGGTAAAACAAGCTTTCAAATAAATTTTTCATTCGATAATCAAAACAGAAAACTATTAATTTCTGAAACATATATATATATATATAAATATATTTAAAACTTAATTTTATTTTAAAAACAATTTTTAAAACAAATACCCATCGGACCGGGCCAGTGTCGGGCCTGAAGCCATGGCTGCTGCCGTTTGGCAGCAGCCAGCGTCTGGCCCGTCGCTGCCTTGCAGCAGCGGCGGCCAGACGCAACGCGGTTGCTGCCGTGAGGCAGCAACCGCGGAACGGCTGTTCGGGTTGCGCGGTGCGACCCGAACTGCTGTTCATCAATTTTTTTTTTATTTTAAATATAAATACACACACAAACAAACACACACACACATATATATATATATATATATATATATATATATATATATATATATATATATATATATATATATATATATATATGTGTGTGTGTGTGTTTTAAAACGATTTTCAGAAAATAAGGAAAAAACTTATTGAAGATTTTTTTCCGTTTTATCTTTAGAATAATAAAACTAATTTTTATCAATCTAACTATAAAACTAATAGATTTTGTTATAATGATTATCAACCAACATAATCAGGAACATATGCAGAATCTATTTTAATTAACAATTAATTAAAACTTATTTATCTTTAGAATTAATTAATCAAAATCAGTTTCGTTAATTAACCTAACTATAAATATTCATTCAATCTGATTGAAAAACTTCTAAATTTTCATATATTAAATAACGGATTTAACGCAGACTCTGATACCACTGAAGGAAAATAGACAAACGTTTGGCAGCGGAAATATAAAATTTTAACCTATTTCCATTAACCCAAGATTCGTTAATCGTTATTTCATATAAAGAGGGATAGAAGGAAATATCTTTTGGAGTTCTATCTACCGTTGCAATCGTAGTGCCCACAACTCTTACTCCGAGTTCCCGAGCACAAAACAAAAACACAATTCAAAATCAAATTAGAACTCAATCGTATAAAACAACCAAAGTAGATTGTCTCTAATTAATCAACACAAGATCAAGGATAAAGAGAAAGAGATGAAATCAATTGAATCGGTAGGAAGTGGTGGATTATTTCGTCATCAACTAAGGGGTTCGAAATTCTCTCTCTTCAGTTGCACAAGGGTTAGCCGAAATTCACTTAGTAGGGGGGTATAAATAACCTCTTGTATCTAAACCCTAGTTAGATAGAATTAGGTTACTTAATAAGAGTTTTATTCGGAATAATACTCTTTTTATTATTATCTATAATTATATCTAAATATAAAGATAATAATAACTTATTTAGTAGGATAATAATTAGAAGTAATATAATCAAAATAAACCTCCTAATTGAATTATCCTATAATTAATTTAATTCACAATTATAATCTAATTAAAATTGTTTAAGAATCAAATTAATTATTAATGTAATTTCATACATGAAATTCGCCCCCCTCATTTACTGGGCCTTAGTGGACTCAGTTGGGCTTCCATTAATTAATTAACATCTGTTTCTCTTTTGGGCTCCAAGTCTTATGTGTGACCCATTAGGTTCTTATTGCTTCTAGCCGTATGCAACTATTAAATTAATTTTCTCAGAATTATATTTAATCTTTGCATAACGGAATGAGTGCGCGAAATGTGATTAGCAAATCCGAAACATTCCCCCAGAGCTATAAGAAGACAGGTTGATTCTGTCGTTGACCTTTCCGTATTAGTTACAGTATAATTCGATCTTTTATCAACTACATCCTTGAACTGAATCGTATGACTATGGATAATGTCAATGCACATATAGCGAGACATTCGTTTTACTTGTACAGACCGAGTCAACTCCAATTAGATAGGTTAAGTGAAATCTGTATTTGAAGTCTTAAGTTATCACCTTGCAAGGATATAGAGTCAAGTCTTCCACAAGCGATCCTTGGACGTATCTCCCATTTATCGGGAGTGACAAATGCTCAATCCAATGTATAACTATCCTGTAATTACTTCCTGTGACACCCAACGTCTGTCGTTCACACCCCAGAGTCATCTCTGTTATGGATCGTGTTACAACAGGATCAAAGCATCACATTCCGTAATCCAGAATCACTAATTAACATTCTTTTGAGTCTTAGGATTACTTATACCTATTAATACCAATGAGATGAACAGGTGACAAGGATGAATCTACCCATCCCGTTATCTCAAGTCGGGTCCCCAATCCTAATGAACTCCCTTTCATTGGATCCATGCAACTGTCCAGATTATCTGTATATCTGAAGCTTGTGAGATCAGCTCTCTGCCTTGACAGAAGACATTGTTACATGCAAGTCTCAACAGTGATATGTCAATCCTAAACATATTACTTGACTTGGGGTGGTTTTAAGTTTATTAGTTTATTATAAAGTTTCGTCTCACTTCATGCTTGTATGAACACTTTATAATCACTTTAAACAAACTTAGAGATTTCCTTTTATCAGACTTATTTAGTTCTTTAAAAGAGGTTGCCTTTATACAATTATGAAACCATATCTTATTAAAACAAATGACATAAAGAACACTTCATTTATATTTAGTTCATATCCTAGAACAATTGTCTATAGGACACTAAACCCCAACATCTATCTACTGCGATAATCAGTCAGCAATTCACGTTGCTAACAATCCAATTTTTCATGAAAAGATAAAACATATAGAACTTGATTGTCATTTTGTGAGAGAGAAGGTGCAAGCAGGGGTTATTCACTTGTTATCTGTTTCTACCAATCAACAACTTGCAGATCTTTTAACAAAAGCTTTGGGAAAGTCTCAATTTGAAGAACTTGAACACAAGCTATGACTGAAAACTATATACAGTCCAGCTTGAGGGGGGATATTAGATATATATTAGATTTTATTATTTTACAGTTGTATAGGTAGTTTAAGAATAAGTTAGTTTTATAGGGACTAAATTAGAATTTTACTTCCCTTCCCTTCCCTAATCTTCTTGTATATATTGTATACTTGTGTAGGTATACGATTACTTTTGATCTTCTTCTCTATCAATAAACTTCTAGTTTCCTTCTTTGTTCTGTGTTTAATATACCGAAAATTTGAAAAGACTTGTTTAACTGTTATTTAGCTACACCAGACCTTCTAAACCCATTTGTTGATAAATTGAAGCAGTTTCATATATTTTTTTGTAGCTATATTAATAACACAGTAAAATATTTTAGACAGTTTAAAAAAACTAAACCTGCTCCATATAAATTAATCACAATTTTTTTTAAATTGTTTGAAATATTTTACTGTGTTATTAATGCATTAAATATTTTTTTTTTGTTAGTAATGCACTAAATATTTAACCATAACGTTACGGCTAAATCTGCACTTCGCTTAAAACATTAAAGGTAAATATTTAGTACATTACTAAAAAAAATAATAATTAGTGCATTAATAACACAGACAATTTCAAAAAAAAAAATTGTGATTCATTTATATGAAGCAGGCTTAGTTTTTTGTAAACTATCTAAAATATTTTACTGTGTTATTAATATAGTTAAAAAATTATATGAAACTACTTCAATTTATCGACAAACTGGTTTAGAAGGTCTGATGTAGCTAAATAACAGTCAAACATGTCTATACAAATTTTTGGTAACGCGTGGTTAAAATTGATTTTGCTTGAAAACGTTACGGTTAAATTTGCACAATTTCATATGTTAGAACTAAATCTGCACTTCGGTTAAACGTTAAATTTAAATTTATACAATTTCATACGTTAGGGCTAAATCTGTACTTCTCTTGAAACGTTAGGGTTAAATTTGCACAATTTCATACGTTTGTAATGCACTAAATATTTAGCCATAACGTTTCAAACGAAGTACAGATTCAGTCCTAACGTGTGAAATTATACAAATTTAACCCTAACATTACGGTTTTAATTTTATTTTTACTTGTATAATATAATAAATTTTAAATTTTTTATTATATAAGTTTTTAAAAAAAGTATTATATAAAAAAATTAAAATTTATTATATAAATTTTGGGCACTGGCGTCCCTTTGTGGGATTCCTGTCAACATACCCATTAGGGCACTTATGGCACCGTAATAGGTAATATAATATTAAAAAAATTCATTTTATTGGCCATGGTTGGGAATAGCCCCTTCTAGGGGAATATTTCCCAACCAGGTTTAGTAAAGTATTTGTTTTAAAAAAGTGGCCCTAAATAAGGGGCTAATTCTGTTTGGAGAGGGTTTTTTTGTGATGATGTGCCAAAAATTTAAAAGAGAGAAAATATGAATTGTAGCATATTCTTACGGGTTTAATGAGATTGCAACAATAATTCAAAACTCATTTTTATAGTGTCAAACTCTATGATCATCATTTTTAACATTAAAATCATAACAACAAAAGATTGCAACAATAATTATAACAGTACAATCATAACATTATCAAAATTTACAACAAAATTGTAACAATAATTCAAACCCTAAACCTTAAACAATAATCATAATATTGGAGTGCTTCCAGGCTTTACAGAAGCAATAAAAATCAGCATCATCATACAGAATTAATGGCCTTTGAGAGGAAGTTCAGAAGAAAAAGGAACTAGAACATCCCAATCACCCTCACTGTGATTGATGTCTTGGCCTTCACCATTTTTATCACATCCCAATCACCCCTCACTCTGATCGATGCCTTTGTATTCAAGATAAACGAATCATTGTGATTGATGCTTTTCCATTCAACCTTCATAAAAATTAAGTCATTTTAGAGAAATAAAAAAAACGCTCCGCAGAGAGAGAATATGCGAAGTCTGCGAAGAAAAAGACACCTGAAAAATGATGATTTTTACTTCGCAGAAAGCGAATCTGCGAAGTCTTCAAAGATAAATTCACCTGAAAAATGATGATTTTGCTTCGTAGAAAGCGAATCTACGAAGCTTGCGAAGAGAAAAAAACAAACTGAAAAAGGACGATTTTGCGTCGCAGGCTTCACAAATTCGCTTTCTGCGAAGCAAAATCATAATTTTTCAGGTGAATTTCTCTCTGCAGACTTCGCAAAATATGATGTAAACTCATTTTGCGAAGCCATTTTCTAGAAAAAGAGGAAGATGAAACAGATACTTACCTTATTTCCGCCTTTTTCGATTGAAATCGACAACAAACATATGATAAACACAAAAGAACATTGAATAACGATGCCTTCGATTTGTACAAGAAGAAAAAACCAAGAGACGAAGAAGAAACATGAAGATGAAGAACCATGCCTTCACAAAAAAGTGACAAAGAGAGGAAGAAGGGACATGATGATGAAGAAATTCTTAGTGATTCACACAATATAAAGGAAGGGGAAGTTGAAACGATAGACAAGAAAGAGAAGTGAAACCGATATACATGAAGGGGGAAAGACGAAAGGTTTGGGGTACTTTAAAAAATTCACAAATATATAGTCTAGATAGGTACTGCCTTGGATAATTGGTCTATATATGTAAATGAGCCTCCCATTTGATCCAATTTTATAATTTTACCTTAAAAATATAACAGTAACTCATATTATCACTAAACATCGTAGTAAAAATAGAATCAAGAATATAATATTTGAAATTATTAACTATTAAAATGGTTAAGCGATAATATATAATCCATGCAACGTGCGGGTCTTCGACGTGTGTTAGTTGTAGAATTGGTTCCTCAATACTGTAGTGGTCGAAGATGCATCAGATGAAAGTTTAAATTTGATCATCCAACAACATTGTTGTTCTTCAAACAACATCAATCCATGACCATTATGATATGTGGTAAAAAATGTGAGAAAGAGAACATAGAAGAGAGGGAGAACAATTACCAAAAACTTTAGGGAGGAGAAACTGATTTTGCATTTTCGTTGATGAGATTCCAAAGCACAGAGCTCGAGATACAAATAGTCGTTTCATGGGCTTGCACACAATATGTGTCAACCGTTTCTCTCTCCATAATTAACTTGTCAAGCGATAAAAGCTACAAAAAAAATAGCAAAACACACTACAAAAAGAATAAAATACAACAAAAAATGAAAACATGACTCATTAGAATTTAACATATATCATTGCACTCCCCTTAAGACCTTGCCTCAAGGTCAAATTTAGGAAAACTCTTCTGCATCTCATAAACAAATTCCCAAGTTACTTCATCTAGAGTTCCTCATATCCACTACACGAGGACTTTGGTGGCTGCCCTCTTGTTTATTCTCAGCAAGCATGGATTTCACCTTGTTTTTAAGACTTTCTTCCATCTTTCTAAACTCAGTCATCGGAAAAGGTTTCGATATGGCAGGTGTACCACAGGGAAGAAACGATGCTCTGATACCAAATGATATCAGTAAAATTTAGGGAGAAGTAGAATCTAATAGAGAGAGAAGAATTCTGATATTTTTATTCATAACTGTAGCAATGGTGAATAAATGCAATATAGTTGTTGCACATGTGCGTGATTACAAGATACGTGTCACTATTTGCTCTCTCACTCAACTAACTTGAAAACGAGCAAAATAACAAAAACACAACAACAAAGCATAAAACGACAAACTGAAATTTAAATAATATCACCTTATGATGCATGAAGTCTTGGAGTGAGTTATGGTGTTACGGGCTTAATACATTATTTGCCCCCTGAACTTGTCCAAAAAGCTTGATTGGTCCCATTAACTTTTAAAGTGTCTAGATAACCTCCTGAACTTGCAATAAATTTTATGTTAGCCCCCTGAACTTGCGTAAAATGTAATAAATTGATCACTCGATTGAAAAAAAAAGTAAATTAAATGCGGAAGATGTATTCCACGTGTCTTAAAAAAAGAAAAACAATCAAGATCAGGGGTATGCGGTTGTAATATTAGAGAATACAAGTTTTATAGTTGAGCACGTAATAACTTTATTTTTAATCTATTCTTGAATTATGTAATAACATTCTAAAACATGTGGAATATATCTTCCGCATTTAAGTTACTTTTTTTTTTTGTAATCGAGTGATCAATTTATTACATTTTACACAAGTTGAGAGGACTAACTGAACATTTTATGCAAGTTCAGGGGGCTATTGAGACACTTTGAAAGTTAAGGGGGACAATCAAACTTTTTGGACAAGTTCAAGGGCAAATTGTATATTAAGCTTGTGTTATGTGTATCATTAAACTAAAACAATGTTTGAGATTCAATTCATGTGTGTATATATATATTAAATAATTATTAGTTTTTGGTGCGATGCACAGATTTATCTTAACATCTAAATATTAACAAAAAACTAAAATCTAATAATTACAATTAATGATATAAGGTGCAATATAAATTAAATATTATTTTATTTTCACATTTACTTTAAATAATATTTTTATAGATAAATATAATAATATAATTAAAATTAATATATTATATATTATATTTGATAACTTGTGAAAAAGTCCTTGATCGGAACACTTTCCTATGAGGCGCCGTTGGGATCGGCCGGGGACACTCCGATGCCTTTGTCAGTAATATTTTTGAGAGAATAAACTGTAATCACAAAAGTAGGGTTAGAATAATGTGTACATTTGATCCCAGGAAGCTGGGGTATTTATATGCAATTCTGTAACAATCACATTAATCCATTTTATTGTCCTTGAAGGTGAGTTTCGATGTTACTTTAGTTATACTTGATGGTTTCAGTATTAATGGAGTTCTTAGTGTCATCAATGTCAGAAGTTTCTCCTTGATAACGGTTTAAAGACCACTAAATTAATCATGCATTAATTATAATTAATTACATATTAACCATGCATAAATTCTAATTTTATAAAAAAATAATGGTTTATCATTATTTCTATTAATTTCTCTTTATTTATCGTTCTATAATAATTTGGGTTGTTATTAATATTATATTTTTTATCAGTAAAAAAAAGAAGTGATACCTCGACTACATCATTACTGTTTTATATTATATATATATCCATCGTGAAAGATTCTAAAATATATATATATATATATATTTTTTTTGATAAAGCATATTTCCTTAAAAAACACGGACCTTCAAAGTTCCATTGATTACTAAATTTGATTCCTATGATAGTAGAGAAATTTTATTGTAGATAGGATTCAATAAATTCAATTAATAAAAAATCAAATGCATTATTAAAAAATGATTGATTAAAGAAAAAAAAAATACAATCATTACCTTTTCTTAAAGATTCATTGTAAACAACATAGTACAATCCCCTCGTACACATGGCAGATCCTTTCTTATTTCTGCTCTTTTTCCTTTCAGATTCACTTATTTATTTTTAACAAGTATTTTTCTTATTTATGGTAACAATGTAATTGCAGATTTGCAAATGATCCTTATAATCAATACTATAATATCCTTACGGATTTGGACAATTTAATTACCATTTCTGATTTATGGTATGAAACTGCACCAATTTAGCCTATATAAAGCATATACATATGAACACCAAATTGCTCACATCAATCCCAAATTAACTGAAAATGGAATTCCGACCACCTCTCCTCCTCTTGGCAGTTTTAGTCTTCCATCTCCGGCCGGCTTCCTCCGCCGTTCCTATTAATGGTGAAGACTTCATCCGCAAAAGCTGCAAAGCATCAACGTATCCTGATCTCTGCTACTCTTCCCTGTCCCCATTCGGCGGTCAAGTCCAGCAAGATCCGGGGAAGCTTGCGGGTGTAGCAGTCTCATTTTGCCTCTCCAAAGTTCAGGTTGTGAAGGCCTACATATCCAGCCTCTCTCGTAAAACTACAGAGCCTAAGTTAAGCGCATCTCTCAAGCAGTGCTTGGAGAACTTCGATGACGCCGTAGATAATATCCAGAAATCAGTGAATCGGTTGAAAAATGGGAAATCCTCAGGCGTAATCGGCGACGTACAGACGTGGATGAGCGCTGCGTTAACCGATGAGGATACTTGTGTAGACGGTTTCAAGAACGTTCCGAATGGGCCGGTGAAGAAGGATGTGATTAATCGGACGGCGGAGGTGGAGAAGTTTAATAGTATTGCGTTGGCTATGATAAACCTTTATGCTCATACTTAAATAAATGTCTGGTTTTCTTATTTATATATGATTCTCGGTAGCTTGTATTGGGAAAGGATTATATATCATTTAACCTCAACTTCTCATATTATATTAGAATAATAGCACTTCTTAATTTATGATTTCACATTATATTATCTTACAGTAATTTTAATTTTACCTTTGCGGGGTTCTTGTATTCTATTGAGATAGGGATAAGGATAAATAGAGATACAAATATGATAGTTTGGTATGTGGGATAAGGATAGAGATAAAATAGTACTCAATCTGTTCAACAATACATGTCTTTTACTGGGCGTTTGGTATTCTATTAGGATAAGGATAAGGATAGAAATTGGGATAGGGATAGGGATAAATGGTTGGGATAAAGATAAAAATATGATAGTCGAGAATTATTATTCAATGTTTGGTATGTGGGATAGAGATGGGGATAAAATAATACATTTTACTATTTTAACCTTATTTAAAGTACATAGGATTAATTTGAGGGATAAGATGGACTTTTCCATCCTATTAAAATCGCAGGAGCTTATCCCACCTCCTTATACCATCCCCTCCTGGGGGGGTAAATTACACCCATGGCCACTGAACTTAACCCATTTTCACATTATGGCCATTGAATTTCATTTCTTCCCAGTATGGTCATTGAACTTTATACTTTTTAACACCGATTACCACTTAACGCCTCAAAACGACCATTGACGGCTAAAACTAAAAAATCCAAAGCGCTAATGATATTCTAAGGAACTTTAATTCTTGAAAATTTTCGTTTTGATGTTATTTAGGTGTTGTTTGGTTAGGAGAGAGAAAGTGATTTTTTAGAGAGAGCTCCAAAAAATGTGATTTTTGAAAATAAAAAATGTGGTTTCATTGTAAATATCGTTCTGAACAACTTTAATTCTTGAATATTTTTATTTTGAGATTGTTAACAGTCGTTAAAGGTCATTTTGAGAAGTTGGTTAAAATTGAGTGGTGACCAGTGTTAAATAGTATAAAGTTGAGTGGCCATACCGGGAAGAAATGAAGTTGAGTGGCCATAATATGAAAATAGGCAAAGTTTAGTGGCCATGGGTATAATTTACCCCCTCATGGGTATAGGATTTGAGGGATAAGAAGCTTATCCCTCATCCGTCTCACTCTTCTATCTCCCAAACAAACACGGGATAACTTATCTCGTTTTGTTTATCCCTATCCCGCCTCCTATATCCCTTTTAACAAACATCCCGTTAAGGTTAATGCACACTAATTAAGAAATGCAATTAATTTTAAGTAAAAACCTTGTTACCCTTGTATTAATTGCATCCACTAGTAACTTTATCTATTCCTAAGGCAAAAAGTCAACTTAAATAGAGGTATATTTGGTAAAAGTAAATTAATATGTATAGATTGAAGCAAAATGTCATGTATTGTGAAACAAAAAAGGTTCTCTAGAAAAACATGTATTGTGGAACATATGGAGTACATTTTACTATTTTAACCTTATTTAAACTACATAATATTAATTTGAGGGATAAGATGGATTTTTCCATCCTATTAAAATCGTGTGAGATTATACCACCCTCTCTTGGGTATAAGATTTGAGGGATAAGAGGCTTATCCCTCATTTGTCTTACTCTTTTGTCTTCTAAACAAATACGTGATAACTTATCTTGTGTTTTTTTATCCATATCCCACCTCCTATATCTCTCATAACAAACACCCGTTGATGTTATAAATCGTAAAATTTTATGTTAGGTGTATTTAAGAAATTATCGACCAACCATTTTTCTGGCTCATTAATCTTGTTGCCTTACTAAATGCTTGTCCTATTATCATCAATAAATAAAAATATGAATAACACCATTTATCAAAACATCACGTTACCATATCTCATCATCAAAATATTTCATTGTGACATGTTAATAAAATAAAAAAGTTAATGTGGATCAAACTCAAAATGCTTCATCATCGAAGATTAATTACCACTACAAGCCAAAATTTCTTTATTTATTGTAAAACACATGTCTTTTTAGCAAACAGAAATATCACATTTCTTTTTACTTGCAAATTTTGACTGGGCTACAATATTCAAGCACCGTAGGCTTCCAATCTATTATCCTTATCGAGAACAAGTTTATGGATCCTAACTGACTGGGGGCTTTGGTTGGTTGTATTTTGGATATCAGTAGCAGACTGCAGAAATTCAAGGTTCATGAACCCAGAAGTGCTAATGCAGCTCACAAACTAGCAGCTTTGGGGACTTGCTGTTGCTAGTCGAAAATCTTTGTAAAAGATTTTCCTCAATTTATATCTTCTTTTATTATGTTAGATAAAGGTGTTTAAATGTTTCTGTTTGAACTTACCATTTCAATAATAAAAACAAAAAAATAGTTGATGAATCAGATTTCTGCTACATAGCTTAAGGTTTTTTTTTTTTTTTTAAAGGTTAAGGTTTTATTTTATTTGTAATGAATTAACATTTTATTTTGTCAAATTTTTATAGTTGTATTGCTAGGTGTATTACATAACATGTCAAAAATCACGCTAAGTTGGAATATATCGAAGCTGTTAATTTTTTGTCCACATTGCTTGACACCAATTTTAATAGATGACACAATTCGATTTTCCTATTTAGATAACACACAATAAATATCAAGACATTTTTTTCCCATCATCTGATAGTTTTTTTTTATGATAGTTTGTTAAATTTCTGTCATCTGAAAACTTAAGTGAAAAACCCTCAAGTTTTCCAAAAAGGGAAGATGATGGAGAACACGAAGCCAATTGTTGAAGCAATCAAGTTTTCCAAGAAGGGAAGATGATGGAGAAGTCATTACGAACAATTTGAGTATGACGCAAATGCATATGAACTAGTAAATTCAATTTTTCAATTTGATTGGTGCCATCTGCATATGCGCTTAGTTGAATTTTGAGGGTTTTGTGGATTTTGGCTGCGCTTGAAAGGAAATTAGGTATTTGTTTCTATATTATTTGATTTTTCTAATAATCTAATGTTTTCGTTAATGAACCTCAATAATCAATGCATGTTTTTCGATTTCTGCAATAAGATTCCATACGTTTAGTTCTAGAGGATAAAAAAACAAAAACATATGTGGCCATTATCAAGATAAGTGCGTGAAACTTCTTTTATATGTCCATCTATATAGTTTGTATTCTATTATTTTTATGAGATAATGGTAGAAATTGGCCTTTGAAATTGTTTCATCACTTACACCCATTATTCAAAACCAAGGCCGTCTAGACACTTAAAATCGAGAATCCGCCGCAATTTTTTCTAATTAGTCCCTCTAAGCATTTTTGTGGCCCTAAACGCTTTTTAGCCGTTTGGGCTCCGCCTAGGCGCCACCTAAGCAACGATGAATAAAAACATTTTTTTATTATGAATTTATTTGTTTTTTTTATTATAATTCACTTTTCAGTGACGAACCAACCCAACAATAGACGTATCAATAGAGTTCTTGATACCCAAAAACAAACAAGCATCATCTACCATCCAATCCTCATCATTTGTCTTCGGATCATCAGTTAAATGACGAGTCTTCCTGATGCTACGCAAATAAATCTTAATTGTTTTAGACCAGTCTAAATAGTTGGAACCCGTCATTTTTTTTAATAATTCTCTTAATAGTTGATGAATCAGATTTCTGCTACATAGCTTAAGGTTTTTTTTTAAAGTTAAGGTTTTATTTTATTTGTAATGAATTAACATTTTATTTTGTCAAAATTTTATAGTTGTATTACACAGCATGTCAAAAATCACGCTAAGTTGGAATATGTCGAAATTGTTAATTTTTTATCCACATTGCTTGATATTTCACCAATTTTAATAAATGACACAATACGATTTTCCTATTTAGATAACACACAATAAATGTCAGACATTTTTTTCCTATCATCTAATAGTTTTTCTTGACAGTTTGTTAAATTTTTGTCATCTAAAAACTTAAGTGAAAAAAACCTCAAGTTTTCCAAGAAGGGAAGATGATGGAGAATTCATTATGAATAATTTGAGTATGACGCAAATGCATATGAACTAGTAAATTCAATTTTTCAATATGATTAGTGCTATTTGCATATGCGCATAGTTGAATTTTTAGGGTTTTGTGGATTTTGGGTGCGCTTGAAAGGAAATTAGGTATTTGTTTCTACATTATTTGATTCTTCTAATAATCTAATGTTTCCGTTAATGAAATTGCATGTTTTTCAGTTTCTGCAGTAAGATTCCGTACTTTTAGTTCTAGAAGATAAAAAAACAAAAACGTATGTATCCATTTTCAAGATAACTGCATGAAATTTCTTTTATGTGTCAATCTATGCCGGGCCGTCTTAAATTTTTTAGGGTTCTTGTGCTAAATTTTTCTTAAACCCTTAATAATTAATAGAATTTTATATTAAGGTTATAAATTTTGAATGGTTAAATATCTAAATCACATACGAACTCAATGTAGTGAAAAAATGTAAATAAATCTTATTACATTATGTTTTTTTTTTAAGTTAATATCTATATTTGACTAAACACATCTTAAATTTTGGGGCCCTTATAATTTTGAGGCCCTGTGTAGAAGCGCTCATTGCACACCCTCATCTACTCACCTGCATCTATGTAGTTTGTATTCTATTATTTTTGTGAGATAATTGTAGAAATTGGCCTTTGATATTGTTTCATCACTTACCCCCACTATTCAAAACCAAGGCCATCTACGCACTTAAAATCGAGAATTCGCCGTAATTTTCTCTTATTAGTCCTTCAAAGCATTTTTGTGTCCCCTAAGCGCTTTTTAGTCGTTTGGGCTCCGCCTAGGCGCCACCTAAACAATGATGAACAAAATCACTTTTTTATTATGAATTTATTTGTTTCTTTATTATAATTCACTTTTCAGTGACGAACCAACCCAATAATAGACGTATCAATAGAGTTCTTGATACCCAAAAACAAACAGACATCATCTACCATCCAGTCCTCATCATTTGTCTTCGGATCATCAGTTAAATGACGGGTCTTCCTGATACTATACAAATAAATCTTAATTGTTTTAGACTATAGTCTAAATAGTTGGAACCCTTCAGTTTATGATCGATAATCTTCGGGAAAACCGTCATAATGCTACTAACCACACTTTTGGTAGATTTAACTTTCTTATCCTTTTCATGAGCCATTTTAGCAAAGAAAAACACAACCCAACAAGTTTCAGCAAAAAAAAAAAAACACAAACAGGGACCAACCTCCACCGGATGAGAAAACAAAAGTCGCTCGAACACGAAACAAACTTGACAGGGTGGGTGATCGGAGGGAGACGAAGCCAATGGTGGCGGTCGGAGTCGAAGCGGTGGCCGGAGGTGGCCTGACGCGCGGAGAAGAGTCGCCGAAAGCAGGAGCGTGTGCGGCGCACTCGTCGATCGGAATGATGTCGGACCCTCGCGAGAAGGCCGATCTGAGGGTGGGAAGAAGGTTAGGCCGAACGGTGAGACTAGTAGGTGGCCGGAAAAACTAAAATCGGAAGTGGGTGGAACCCTAAATCAGTTTGCACACTAGGGCAAACATAAAAGAAAAACTCTGCACACTAGGGCAGGAATACCATGTAGTTTGAGAAAACTCAATAAATGTATTACTAGAATACTAGTTATTTATATACAAAGAGGTATAAATGCTAATAGATCATTGAACTATAATATATAGTTACAATTATATACATTACAATGTAAAATAATTTTATGACATAATATTAGAGTCTTAAATTAAGTAGCTGATAAGATTCGTTTGTGTTGTGAAGGTTTTTTTTTTTTTTTTTATACTGTAAAATCTAATAAATTTGTTAGAAATGTTATGATATAAAGCATGAGATGTATTTGCTTCAAAAAAAAAAAAATCATGATATGTATTAAGAAAACCGAACTATTAATTATTGACAATTTGAGTACATAAAAAAAAAAAAAAACTATCAGAAACTAAATATATATAGTTTTGATAATTTTCACCTTGTTGATGAGGTGATTATCCCATCTCAATCTCAAATTGACAAGTAATAGACATCTTCAAAATATATTCCCTCCCTAGTCTCTAATTTCCTCTACAACCCAAAATTAACAGGCACTCCGCCGGCCCGGATCCAAGAACCTCCGTCTAAAATGTTACCGACGGTAAACATTGCAGCATCGGAGGCCTTTGTTATAACATGGTATCCAGGCCATTTAACTCTCCCTCTAGTACCTGCTCCACTTCCAGTATTCATATACTCACCATAAAAAAGAGTGCTCAAAGCAAAATTACCTTTCCACGGAAACCAACCTGCAGGCTGAATAATCTTATCCAAATTAGTCTTCATAATCACTGTTCTTGAATATTTCTGCCATGGCCGACCCAAATAAGTTTTAATCGATCCCTGAACTGGTCTCAGATCAGAAGCTGCTGTCACAATTGAATTTTGGATAATTATCCCTGTGTTCTCGTTTGTGTCTTTTCTTCCTTGTGCTGTCACCGTGTTTTTCTGGTTGCTCATCGGTTTTCTTACATAAATGTTGCAACTTTGTAATATAACTCTGGCGTCGCCGAATATGAAATCTATTGTTCCATATATGTCGCAGTTCCGGTAGAATTGCCGGTTATTGTTTACGTATAATGTGTCTTGATATCCTTTGAAACTGCACCTGTAGAAAACTGACTTATCGGAGTTTGATCGGAGGGCTACTGCTTGGTGTTTTTCTGGTCCGGCTGTGTTCTCGAATGTCATGTCCTTTGCTATGAAACCTTCACCGCCGACCGCTGCACATAATCAACATGTGTTATGACTCATGACTAACAGAACTAGAGGTGGTCATTTCTGACACGAAAACACGTTCTACTGAGACAACCCTACTAACACTTTACGATTGACACGAAAACCATTTTTTTAGCATTTATAACATATAAAACCATATAGAACATGTATATGAAATAACACGATTTTAATACGAAACACGAAATTGATACCTCTAAACAGCCCACAGCTCATTTTAAATGATCTCAACCATAAAAAAAAAAAAAAAAAAAAAAGATTGAAGTTTACAATTGGAATGTGTAATATTTGTGGTGTGTGAATTATAAAAGAAAACAAATAAGAGTTTAGGACAAGAGTACCTATTTTATTTATTGCAATTTGGACTTTCTAATAATGATGTAATGACAGTTATAGGTGGTCAAATACCTATGTTCTTGATTGTGATTGACTCAGATGTTTTATGAATAATTAATGGACACCATGGATCGGGACCTTTTTTTATTTATTTGTCAACATAATGTTTTTTCTTGAGAAAATTTCTTTAAAGAAGATTCAGTTATAATTCTTTTTCCTAGATCTAATATTCTACAAAATTCCTGTTTAAAACACCAAATGTCAGAATTAAGTAATTCAATCATTACGTGTTTTTCAGATCAAAGGAAAAAACAAGTGTGAAAAAAGAAATTACCAAAAGTGGCAGAACGAAATGTAGTAGAACCATCATTAACATTCCGGTTAGCCGTAACAATAGTAGCATCAATCCCATCTCCGATAAACATTAAATTGGTAATCGATTTCTTAATCTCCACATTCTCTTTATAAACACCTTTTTTAACATATATAACAAATCTACCACTTCTTTTCCTTTTCCCACCCATTGCACTAACTGCCTCCGTTATTGTCTTATAATCACCCGATCCATCTTGTGCCACCACCATATCCCCCTTCCGAGCATCCGTCTCTATAAGTCTCCGGTCACCACCCGAAACCCACCAAGGGAATCCCCCGAACCCCAACAATCTCCGGCCACCGATTTTTCTGGCATGAAATGGTCCCGAATCCTTATTAACAGCAAGAGAATTGCTAATCAATTTAGAGAAATTAGTCATAAATGAAAAAGACTTCAAACGATGGCCTATTTTAAAATCAATAAACCCGTTTTCGCAAGTTTGTTGATTGGCAATAACTGCACTTAGCCATGTTTGTGAATCTGTGGGATTGGAAGAGATTAATGAACGATTAAGAAGGTCTATTGAATCTTGATAGAGTTCTAAACAGTCGGTTAATGCTAATTTAGATTTCTTATCGAGTGATTTGGTGTTCATAGATATTGAAAGCTTTTTATGAGCTTCAATGGCTTGATTCAGAGATGAAAGTATAGATTGATTTCGGAAAGAGAAAGGTGTTGTTTCATCTTTTGATTGTAAGAGATCGAGGAAATGTTTGCAAACACGAGGGTGTGGTGTTTGGGCGCATGAACTTATTTTCTCAGAAGCATGAACGAGAACGAAACCAAGTGAATAAGATAGAAAGTAGGCATAAAAAATGGATACAGAAAGCTTCCCCATCGAAAGGGAGAGAGAGAGAGAGAGTAAATGATTCAGTGATAACTGAATTTTTCTTTCTTTGGAATGATCAAACAACTGTGTCTGAATCCTGGTATTTATAGCCTACCATGTTTCCTTTTTATTTGGAAAGTGTAAGTTTATCACTAGTAATATATTTCTCAAAAAAAAAAAAAAAAAAATTATCACTAATATAAAGTAAATATTTTATAAATTAATAATATTGGGACCATGAAATTTTATTAATTTATCGAATATAAATTTACTGAACTTACCCAAATCGGGACAAGAAGAAATTATCATTTTAAAGAGGTTATTAATTTTCGAGTATTAATTTACGAAGGTTTATATGAATTGATACCATTTTATAAAATTTAAGCACATGCATACAATTTTTTTCCTTTACATCAATCATCTCACATATATAGTGGTATGCAAACTATTTCCAGTGATCACGTGTATTACTCTAGAGTAACAAAAATTGCGCCTAATGCGCTTACATTAAAGAAGAAAGAAAAATCTCCACTAAACCCGGTTGTAATTCGAACTCATGACCTCCCTAGTAATAGGCAAACTCTCAACTACTAGGCTAAGAGTTTCACCACAATAAATATCAAAATGTTAATAACTAAACCTTTTACTTATAAATTAATCATAAGAAAAATGCTTTCAAAATTACAAAAAAAAGTTTACCATGTGACGGTTAAATAATGCTCAAACTAGTATATTTAAAATATTTTCTTTAAAAAAAAAACTACTATTATATTTAAAATATTTTGTTAGATAAATATTAAATTGATATTACATAAAAGAAATTAAAATAAAATTTTACTATTTCATACAAGTAAATCTACACTTGTAAAATGGTTGGGAAAAAAATTCAACCTAATCACATGTATAAATAGAGTTGTTAGGCTCCAACTCCATAGCTTTTAGTCTAAGAATTATTGAATGTACTGTGATGATATATAAATGGGGTTGTTAGGCTGGAATTTTAGACCTTTTAGGCTACGAGTTCACTAAAAGAATTGGAAATTATAATTTATTTTTCAATAAATATGATAGTTTGAAAAGATTAAATGTTAGTGATGATGCAATTCAAGTGGAGTAGGGCTTAAAAACGTTTTCTTATACCAAGGTCCTGTATTTCTATATCATTTGAAGGGACCATAATTCACATTTCCACATGTTAATATGTGTATTATGGGTCCTTCAAATGTTACGGAAGTCCAAAACCTCTAATAATCCTTCTTTAAAAATCTCGCATTTTCCTTTTCAAACTTGAGTTAGTTAAAAATAAACTAATTCTTCTCTCCTACAAAACCACGATTTGCGATGGCGACGGTGGCGTAAACCCTAGCCAGTGAGAGTGTCTCTTCCCCGGTCGGCGGTGAGAGTATCGGTGGTGCCGGCGTTTTCCTTGCGGCGGTCGACTGTAGTTATCTGGTAAGTGCGCTCCTTCCCCTCTCCGATCTCTGGTGTTGGTGTTTGATCGGTATTTTCTCTGTTTTTCCCCTGTATTGGATTTTTTTACTGCTGAAGTGCATTCTTGCCTGCGATTGTTTTCTCTGTTGGTGCGAGTTGTCTGTTCTTGTAAACTGGATTGCCGTTTTCATTTCCACCTCTCAGAATCCTATGCTTGTTCTTGAGTTACCGTGGTTTTCTTTGTTGTTTGGGTGTGATTGTGGGTTTCTTGATTCTTGTGGCTTTCTCGACTTTTCTGTGTTTGAGGGTGGATTGCTTAGCTCTTGTGTGGGGAGCGCAATTTTGTGTCTGTTTGTGCTTTTGCTGGTTGGTGACCGAGCTTGGGTCCTCTTTCTGTTGTACTGTTTGTGCGGTACCGGTATTTGGAGGTCTTCTTCCAAAATGGAAAAAGCATTTGAGGGGCTGAACCTGGTAGGGGATGAGGGAGACTCTTTTGACTTCTCCACAGCCACTCAGGAGCGACCGACTACTGTTGAAACGAGATTGGTCATGGTTGGGCATTTCCTGACTGACAAACCGGTTAATTTCAATACAATGAAAACTAAGCTTGCTGACGTCTGGAGACCAGGGCGTGGGATCGCTATATCCAAGGTCCAGGCAAACTTGTTCCTCTTTGAGTTTTTTCATAGGGTGGATAAAGAACGCATCCTTATAGGGGGGCGTGGTCCTTTGACAACAACATGCTTGTGTTTGTAGATTGGAAGCCAGGGGAAAGACCTGGACAGCTAGAACTGAACTCTGTGGCCATTTGGGCCCAAATTTATGAACTACCGATTGGTTGTATGATAGAAAATATTGGCAAGCAGATTGGCAACTTTATAGGAAAGTTCCTTGAGTACGACCTCAACAATAACAGTAGCTTCAGGCGACAGTTCATGCGCATCAGAGTGGCGATTGATACACATGTTCCGCTCAAACGATGCAAGAAAATTAAAAAGTCTACATCAGAATGGTCACTGATCAAGTTCAAATATGAACGACTATGTAACTTCTGCTACATCTGTTGCCATCTGGGCCATACTGACAGATTCTGTGAGCAATTATTCCACTTGGCACCGCAGGATATCACTAGGGATTGAGGAGAGTGGCTTCGTGCACCTATAAGACGTGGGGCTGAGGCTAATAGCTCGAGATGGCTAAGGGAACCTAGTGGGAGCAGAATGGTTGGAGAGGGAAGTAAACGGAATAATAGATGGGATAACATAAGGGTTGGAAGAAGGTGGGGACCATTGGAACAGAGCAACCTGGTGAATGAGAATGAGAAACAAAAGGAGATCAATACAGCTCTAAATGAAGATGTAGAAATGGAGCTGCTGGAAGCGAGAAAGAGGAGGAGAGAGGAAGAATGCTCGACTAATGTCCTAAATAAGATTGACCCTAATATTATGAGTAATAAAGCGGCCAATTCTTCTGCACAAGGTGTGGATCAATTAGCCTTTTCAGATATGGATTCAGTGAGACCTGAGATGCAGGTCCGCCGGGAAGAATGACTTGCCTAAGTTGGAACTGTCAGGGTCTTGGCAACCCCCGGGCAGTTCGTGCATTGGGTGAACTGATGAAAGCTCACTGTCCAAGTTTTGTTTTTTTTTATTGAAACACAAGTAAATAAGACAAAGATGGAAGTGATCAGGCAGAAGTTTAAATTTGAGGGGTGTTTTGTGGTTGAGGCTAGAGGGCACAGTGGAGGTTTGGCAATGTTATGGAAGCAAACATAGAGCATGGAGATCAAATCATTTTTTGATCACCACGTCGAGGCCATTGTGAAAGATGAAGTCCTGGGAGATTGGAGACTGATTGGTTTCTATGGGTATGCTGACCGGAGTAGACACAAAGAATCCTGGGATCTGTTAGGCAGCCTGGTTGATGACTCTAGGATGCAGTGGGCTATCATTGGAGATTTCAACTGCATTCTTACGCAGGATGAGAAGTTGGGGGGTCAACAGTATCCATAGGCCCTACTTACTGAATTCATGGACACTATTGCATCAGCTGCTCTGATTGAACTGCAAATGAAGGGCAATTTATTTACATGGGAGAGAGGTAGGGGTTCTGACACATGGGTTCATGAGAAGCTATAGGGCTTTTAGGTCCCTCAGTTGGTGTTCGAGGTTTGAAAAGTATGAGGTAACTAATCTGGTTATGGTATACTCTGACCACTCACCAATTCTTTTGAAGCCCTCAGGGTTAGTCCAAAAGAGAAACAGCTACCAGTTTAGGTTCGATCGAGCTTGGTTGAAGGAGGTGGATTTCGATAATGTAGTTGTGGGGCAGATGGAATAGGAGTGCACAGCTGAATATACCATCTCACATATGAGCCTGTTGTATGGATATGGATATATGGGGACGGAACTTCAAGAGCAGATTTGTGAGGGACATTGAGAGCTGTAAGGTGACACTGCAGAGGCATCGAGATCGCTCTGATTCTGAGTCAGTATAGATGTGTAAAAATTCCAGAAGAAGATTGAATGTATTACTTGAATAAGAGGAGACCTATTGGAAGCAGAGGGCAAAAGTATTCTGACTGAAGAAAGGTGATCTGAACACAAAATATTTCCATGCTTGTGTCAATGCACGAAAACAAAAAAACCGAATCCAGACACTTGTGAATGAGGAAGGTGTGGAAGTTCGTGATGTTGCAGGCATGAATGAGGTGGTGCACCAATACTTCACCTAACTCTTTCAGGGCGATACGAGAGATCAGACCATTGATGTGAGCGCCTTATCGGCTTCTATGACTTTTGAAATGAATAAGGACCTCACTAGATCTTTTACATTTGAGGAGTTTACCAGTGTTGTTAAGCAGATGCATCTAGATAAATCCCCGGGGCCGGATGGGCTCGAACCTGGCTTCTATCAGCACTACTGGCACCTGATTGGAGAGGACATCTATGCAGCCTGCACCAGATGGTTAAATTCGACCGAATTCCCTGACAAGCTAAATGATACCCTTGTCACTCTCATCCCGAAGTGTGAAAACCCCAGGAGGATGACCGAGCTCAGGCCAATCTCATTGTGTAATGTAGCATATAAAATCTTGGCCAAGGTCCTTGCTAACCGATTGAAAGGAGTTCTGCCTTTGGTGATTTCTGAGACTCAATCTCCTTTTGTCCCTGGAAGGTCCCTAATTGATAGTGTACATATTGCCTTTCAAGTACTCCATTACATGAAGAGGAAGAATAAAGGAGCCAAAGGAGAGGTTGCCCTCAAGATTAACATTAGCAAGGCCTATGATAGGGTTGATTGGAGATTCTTAAAGGAAGTTATGATTAGAATGGGCTTTTGTTCACAATAGGTCAATTGGATTATGCTCTGTGTCAATTCTGTTTCCTACTCCTTCATTATCAATTCCGAAATTGTGGGACCTATTAAACCTAGTAGAGGCCTCCGTCAAGGGGACCCTCTATCTCCATACTTGTTCCTATTATGTGTGGAGGTGTTATCCCAATTAATCTGCAGAGCTGAGAGACAGGGCCTGATTGAAGGGTGTAGGATCAGCCCTAAGGCTCCTAGCATCACCACACCTGTTTTTTGCTGACGACAGTTTCATGTTATTTAAGGCTACACCGGAAGAATGTAACCATATTAAGGAAATTCTCTGTGAATATGAAACTATGTCAGGGCAGGCGGTCCATTTAAGCAAATCATGGATATTCTTTAGCTCTAATGTGAAGGAAGATCAACAAACTGGTATAAGGGACTCACTGCAGGTGCATGCTGTGTTAGACACAGGCAGGTATCTAGGCTTGCCTTCTTTAATTGGTAGGTCCAAACGTGCAATTTTTGGATTCTTGAAAGAACGCCTGACGAAACGTGTTGGGGTTTAGTGTTCTATAGACAATTGTTCTAGGATATAAACTTAATGTAAATGAAGTGTTCTTTACATCATTTGTTTTAAATAGATATGGTTTCATAAACTATATAAAGGCAACCTCTTTTAAGAACTAAATAAGTATAATAAAAGGAAATCCCTAAGTTTGTTTAAAGTGATTATAAAGTGTTCATACAAGCATGAAGTGAGACGAAACTTTATAATAAACTAATAAACTTAAAAACACCCCAAGTCAAGTAATATGTTTAGAAATAGGATTGACATATCACTGTTGAGACTTGCATGTAACAATGTCTTCTGTCTAGACAGAGAGCTGATCTCACAAGCTTCAGATATGCAGATATCTGGACAGTTACATGGATCCAATGAAAGGGAGTTCATTAGGATTGGGGACCCGACTTGAGATAACAGGATGGGTAGATTTATCCTTGTCACCTGTTCATCTCATTGGTATTAATAGGTATAAGTAATCCTCATACTCAAAGGAATGTTAATTAGTGATTCTGGATTATGGAATGTGATGTTTTGATCCTGTTGTAACACGATCCATAACAGAGATGACTCTAGGGTGTGAACGGCAGACGTTGGGTATCACATGAAGTAATTGCAGGATAATTATACATTGGATTGAGCATTTGTCACTCCCGATAAATGGGAGATACGTCCAATGATCGCTTGTGGAAGATTTGACTCTAAATCCTTGCAAGGTGATAGCTTAAGACTTGAAATGCAGATTTCACTTAACCTATCTAATTGGAGTTAACTCGACCTGTACAAGTAAAACGAACGTCTCGCTATATGTGACTTGACATTATCCATAGTCATAAGATTCAGTTCAAGGATGTAGTTGATAAAGGATCGAATTATACTGTAACTAATACGGAAAGGTCAACGACATATTCAACCTGTCTTCTTATAGCTCTGGGGGAATGTTTCAGATTTGCAAATCACATTTCGCGTACTCATTCCGTTATGCAAAGATTAAATATAATTCTGAGAAAATTAATTTAATATTTGCATACGGCTAGAAGCAATAAGAACCTAATGGGTCACACATAAGACTTGGAGCCCAAAAAAGACACAGATGTTAATTAATTGATGGAAGCCCAACTGAGTCCACTAAGGCCCATTGCATAAAAGGGGCAATTTTTATGTATGTAAAATACATAAATAATTAATTTGATTTTTAACAATTCTAATTAGATTATGATTGTGAATTAAATTAATTAAAGGATAAATAAGTTAGGAGGTTTAATGAGATTAAATTGCTCCTATTATTATCCTAAAAGGTTATTATTATTATCTTTATATTTAGATATAATTATAGATAATAAATAAGAATTATATTCCGAATTAAATTCTTATTCAGTAACCTAATTCTATCTAACTAGGGTTTAGATACAAGAGAGTATACATACCCCCCTTATGTGTAAATTTCGGCCAAGCCCTAGTCTACCGAAGAGAAGAATTTTCGACCCCCCTTGTTGAGGACGAGATCATTCACCGCTTCCTTCCGTTTCAAATGATTATTAATCTCTTTCTCTATTCATTGATCTTGTGTTGATTAATTAGAGGCAATCTATTCTTGATTGCTTTCATACGGTTGAATTCTAACTTGGTTTTGAATTGTGTTTTTGTCTTGTGCTCGGGAACTCGAAGTAAGAGTTGTGGGCACTTCGATAGCAACGGTAGATAGAACATCAAAAGGTATTTCCTTCTATCCATCTTTATATGAAATAACGATTAACGGATCTTGGGTTAATGGAAAAAGGTTAAAATTTTTATATTTCTGCTGCCAAACGTTTGCCTATTTTCTTTCAGTGGTATCAGAGCCTGCGCTAAATCCGTTATTTCATATATAAAAATTAAGAAGTTTTTCAATCAGATTGAATGAATATTTATAGTTAGATTAATTAACGAAATCTACATATTAGCGCAGGCACGTGTTCGGGCCCGGCCCGAAACCTACATATTTTAAAATCGTTTTAAAATAGTTTTAAAATATATTTATATACATATATGTTTCAGAAATTAATAGTTTTCTGTTTTTGATTATCAGATAAAAGAATTTATTTAAAAATTTGTTTTACCTATTTGTAAATCAAAAGTATTAAATGAATTAAAATCAAAATAATTGGGATATGCATAAATAAAGTTTTGTATAGTTGTATTAATCTAATAGGTTAATATAGAAGATACGAAACTGATAGAATTAAAATTGGATGAAAGTTAATTTGATGAGTTAATGTGATTAACCTAAATATTACATAAGTATTTTATATAATCAACCAATTAAATTTATTTAATTGAGTCTATGTATGTTTGGAGTTATGGACATATTTGGACCCTCTATTTAGCCTTTTGGTATTTTTGAAATAGGGCCTACGAGTCCTACCTATCTACTATCTATTGTAATTTCTCCTCTCATCTAATTCCCTTCAAGTTAATTGAAGTTTTCTTTAGTAGTATAGAAATTAATATGTAATTTCAAGGCGCCATAGAGAAGACGGATGACCTAAAGAGAAATATGTAATAGTTAGTATTTCCCTAGGTTTGGCCCTTTATTCCGTCTCTGACTCGACGGAATAATTTAGATAATATGTCCATAACACCAATGTATGTGTCTGATGTATGCTAAAGCAAATCAAGACTAAGTTAGATTATGAGACTTAAAATAAAAATCCCTCACTAATTAAAAGTTAAGTAAATAAACAAGTTATTAAAATCGGTTGCCCCTCCCTAATATTATAATTCAGCCGGCAGTACTGGGGGCCTTTGGGTTGTTGAGCAAACTCAAGCTCGGGGTCTTATGGTAACACCTGAATTATCGAAAATCGTTCTTTCATGAATATGAGGTAATACTTAAATTAGATTATGATAATTGGATGAGCAAACTCATGTTATCATAAACTAATAGGCAATATGGTTGGGATTAATATGAATAGCATATTAGTTACTAATGTGGTTAGTAACCCAATAACCTAGGAATCACATTAAAGATGTGATTCATTACATGAATCTACTTAACAAATGAGACTAGCTTGTTGAGCAAACTCAAGGTGAAATCTCAGGAGTTAGGATCCTAGCTCACTAAAGGATTTGTGAAATTCTTCGAATTAATATGGAGGGCTATTAATTTGGCAAAATAGTGGGAGCAATTTAAAATGAACTAAAAAGGCCTATAATTTTAGATTGATGTACTTTAACGCAAATGAATAACATACGTTTACTCTTTCTCACTCTCAGGTTCAATTAAAACACTCTTAAAATCATGACTAAAACCAATCTGCAAAATATACTTACCGATAACAAGTTGAACGGTTCAAACTTCACCGATTGGTTTCGTAACCTCAAAATCGTTTTGAAGTTCGATAAGATAAGGTATGTACTTGATACATCGATACCCCCTATCCCAGCTGATGATGCTCCCATCGAAGAGATCGATGCTTACTAGAAGCATAAGGCTGATGAAGATCATGCGGGATGCATCATACTTACATCGATGACACCAGAATTGCTGAGGCAACATGAGGAAATATATGCCTATTCCATCATCGTGCACCTGAAAGAGTTGTTTGGAAAACAAACTCGGTGTGAACGCTACGAGATATCAAAATTGCTATATCGTTGCAGGATGCAAGAGGGCACATCTGTAATGACACATTGTGTCAAGATGATTGGCTATATTACCAAGCTTTCTAGTATTGGATTCGCGATGGATAACGAATTAAGTGTAGACTTAATTCTTCAATCCCTCCCAGAGAGTTATTCACAGTTCATCATGAACTACCAAATGAATGACTTGCAAACCTCTATTGAAGAGCTTGCAAACATGCTCAAGACAGTTGAGCCTAATATGAAGAAAGACAAGGCAATACCGGCTCTTGTCATAGAGGGATCAAAGAAGAGGAAAGGGAATTTTCCCAATCCTAAACATTCCAAAAAAGGCAAGAGGGCAATGCCCACTTTAGCTAAGGGAAAGGAAGTGAAGAAGCCCAAAGGAGAGTGCCACTTCTGTGGTAAAGGCGGGTATTGGAGAAGGAACTGCAAGGAGTACCTAGCCTCCCTCAAGAAGGGAAAAGACGGTGCTTCAACATCTGGTATGTTTTATATTGAAATAAATACAATTTCACAGTCTGAATCTTGGGTACTTGATACCGGATGTGGATCTCATATTTGTACAAATATGCAGGAACTAAATCGGACTAAGGAATTGAAGAAAGGAAGTATAAACTTGCGAGTAGGAAATGGAGCAAGAGTTGCCGCCCTCGCTGTTGGAGATTATGCTTTAAGTTTGCCCTCTGGGCTTGTAATAGAATTAGGGAACTGTTTGTATGTTCCAGAAATGTCCATAAATATTATTTCTATTAGCCGTCTTGTTGACGATGGTTTTCATATTTCAATAAAAGACAAACATTGCGAGTTTTATAGAGATGGGATTTTCTATTTTTCAGGAATATCACAAAATGGGATTTATGTGCTAGATGACAAAATTTCTGTATCCGCGATTGATACCAAAAGACATAAGCTAGATAATTCGACTTACTTGTGGCATTGTCGTTTAGGCCATATAAACAAAAGACGCATGCTTAAGCTACATCAAGATGGGCTTATAGATTCAATTGATTCTGAATCATTGGAAACATGCGAAGCATGTTTAAAAGGTAAAATGACAAAGACACCCTTTAGCAATAAAGGTGAGCGTGTATCAGACACTCTAAGATTAATACATTCAGATGTATGTGGTCCTATGTCAGTCCAAGCAAGAGGAGGATTCAGATACTTCATAAGCTTCATAGACGACCATACCAGATATGGTTATGTTTACTTGATGAAGCACAAGTCCGAGGCTTTTGAGAAATTCAAATGCTTCAAGAATGAAGTAGAAAATCAATTAGGAAAGAAAATAAAGATACTTCGATCCGATCAAGGTGGCGAATATCTTTCAGATGATTTTTTGAATTATCTAACTGAATGTGGGATATGCTCATAATGGACACCTCCCTATACACCACAGCACAATGGTGTATCCGAAAGGAGGAACCGTACCTTACTAGATATGGTACCATCTATGATGAGCATAACATTACTTCCAAAGACATTCTGGGGCTATGCCTTAGAAACTGCCCTCTTCACCCTAAATTGAGTACCAACTAAATCCGCTAGTTCCACACCATATGAATTGTTCGTTGGTAGGAAACCCACATTCTTATTCATGAGAGTATGGGGTTGTTCAACATTTGTCAAACGCGTAGCGTCAGAAAAGTTAGATTCTAAATCTGATAAATGTTTCTTCATTGGATATCCTAAGGAAACTGTAGGGTATTACTTCTATCATCCAGATGATCAGAAAGTAATAGTATCCAAGCATGCAACCTTCTTGGAGAAAGAGTTTCTTGAAGAAACAGAAAGGGAAGCATACCGACTGAAACAACAGAGGCGGTTGAGGAACCCGAAGCAGTCCCATTGGATGAGACTCAAGTGCCACCCATTCATAGATCACATAGAGTTCATGAAATCCCAATTAGATATGGTTTTCTAGTGGGAGATGATGATGAGGTTCCCGTGTTAGATGACAAACCCGAAAACTACGAAGAGGCTCTTACCAGTCCAGATTCTAAAGCATGGCTCGAGGCCATGGATTCTGAAATGGATTCCATATACACCAACCAAGTGTGGACTTTGGTTGATCCACCCGAAGGGATAAAACCCATTGGGTGCAGGTGGATCTTCAAAAAGAAGACTGACATAGATGGAAAGGTTAGCACCTATAAAAGCTAGGTTAGTAGAGAAAGGATATCGTCAGAAACAAGGAATTGATTATGACGAAACTTTCTCCCCTGTGGCTATGTCCAAATCAATCAGAATAATGCTCGCTATTGCCGCTCACTATGATTACGAGATTTGGCAAATGGATGTGAAAACAACTTTCCTAAATGGAAACCTGCTTGAGGATGTATATATGATGCAGCCTGAAGGTTTCATATCAAAGGATGCAAACAAGGTTTGCAAACTACAGAGATCCGTTTATGGACTCAAGCAAGCATCTAGAAGCTGGAACAAGCATTTTGAGGAAACCATAAAACAATTTGGTTTCGAACAAAATTGTGAAGAAGCTTGCATTTACAAGAAAGCAAGTGGGAGCTCAGTTGCATTTCTAATATTATATGTGGACGATATATTATTAATGGGAAATGATATAGCTCTGCTACAGTCGGTAAAAGTTTGGTTATCAGGTAACTTCTCCATGAAAGACCTTGGTGAAGCAACTTATATACTTGGTATAAAGATCTACAGAGATAGATCAAGAAGACTATTTGGTCTTTCACAGGCTACATACATTAAAAAGGTGCTAAAGCGGTTTAGCATGCTTGAATCGAAATGAGGTAACTTACCCATGGTACATGGAGTAAAGTTAAGCAATCATCAATGTCCTAAAACCGAAGATGATAAGAAACGCATGGCTGTAATCCCGTACGCCAGCGCAATCGGTTCGATTATGTATGTTATGCTATGCACTAGACCTGACGTAACATTCACGTTAAGTATAACGAGTCGTTATCAAGGTAATTCAGGAGACGAGCATTGGAATGCCGTCAAGAACATTCTTAAGTACTTGAGAAGGACTAAAGACATGTTCCTAGTGTACGGAGAAGGGGATCTGAAAATAGAAGGATTTTCAGATGCCAGTCATCTCACAGATGAGAACGATTTTAGATCCGAATCAGGATACCTGTTTATCTTGAATGGGGGCGCGGTCAGTTGGAAGAGTTCCAAGCAGGGAAGCGTAGCTTTCTCTAAGATCGAGTCAGAGTACATCGCTGCTGCGGAAGCAGCAAAAGAAGCGGTTTGGATTAAGAAGTTCATTACTGAACTTGGTGTGGTGTCTGACATTGTAAATCCCATTACACTGTACTGTGATAACAATGGAGCCATTGCACAAGCAAAGGAACCACGGTCTCATAATGCATCCAAGCATTACCTGAAGCGATACCACATTGTAAGAGAGATTGTGGCAAGAGGAGATGTGAGAATAGAAAGAGTACCTACTGAGGACAACGTTGCAGATCCGTTGACAAAGCCCTTAGCCCAGAAAGTACATGATCGTTATCTAAGTTCTACTGGGATAAGTTGTAGAAACAATTGGCTTTAGTCCAAGTGGGAGTATGTTGGGGTTTAGTGTCCTATAGACAATTGTTCTAGGATATAAACTTAATGTAAATGAAGTGTTCTTTACATCATTTGTTTTAAATAGATATCATTTCATAAACTATATAAAGGCAACCTCTTTTAAAAACTAAATAAGTCTAATAAAAGGAAATCCCTAAGTTTGTTTAAAGTGATTATAAAGTGTTCATACAAGCATGCGCATCAGAGTGGCGATTGATACACATGTTCTGCTCAAACGATGCAAGAAAAAAAGTCTACATCAGAATGGTCACTGATCAAGTTCAAATATGAACGGCTATGTAACTTCTACTGCATCTGTGGCCATCTGGGCCATACTGGCAGATTCTATGAGCAATTATTCTGTTTGGCACCGCAGGATATCACTAGGGGTTGAGGAGAGTGGCTTCGTGCACCTATAAGACATGGGGCTGAGGCTAATAGCTCGAGATGGCTAAGGGAACCTAGTGGGAGCAGAATGGTTGGAGAGGGCAGTAACCAGAATAATAGATGGGATAACAGGAGGGTTGGAAGAAGGTGGGGACCATTGGAACAGAGCAACCTGGTGAATGAGAATGAGAAACAAAATGAGATCAATACAGCTCTAAATGAAGATGTAAAAATGGAGCGGCTGGAAGCGAGAAAGAGGAGGAGAGAGGAAGAATGCTCGACTAATGTCCTAAATAAGATTGACCCTAATATTATGAGTAATACAGCGGCCAATTCTTCTACACAAGGTGTGGATCAATTAGCCTTTTCAGATATGGATTCAGTGAGACCTGAGATGCAGGTCCGTCGGGAAGAATGAGTTGCCTAAGTTGGAACTGTTAGGGTCTGGGCAACCCTCGGGTAGTTCGTGCATTGGGTGAGCTGATGAAAGCTCACTGTCCAAGTTTTGTTTTTTTTTTATTGAAACACAAGTAAATAAGACAAAGATGGAAGTGATCAGGCAGAAGTTTAAATTTGAGGGGTGTTTTGTGGTTAAGGCTAGAGGGCACAGTGGAGGTTTGGCAATGTTATGGAAGCAAACACAGAGCATGGAGATCAAATCATTTTTGATCACCACGTCGAGGCCATTGTCAAAGATGAACTCATGGGAGATTGGAAACTGATTGGTTTCTATGGGTATGCTGACCGGAGTAGACACAAAGAATCTTGGGATCTGTTAGGCAGCCTGGTTGGTGACTCTAGGATGCCGTGGGCTATCATTGGATATTTCAACTGCATTCTTACGCAGGATGAGAAGTTGGGGGGTCCACAGTATCCATAGGCCCTACTTACTGAATTCATGGACACTATTGCATCAGCTGCTCTGATTGAACTGCAAATGAAGGGCAGTTTATTTACATGGGAGAGATGTAGGGGTTCTGACACATGGGTTCATGAGAAGCTATAGGGCTTTTAGGTCCCTCAGTTGGTGTTCGAGGTTTGAACAGTAGAGGTAACTAATCTGGTTATGGTATACTCTGACCAATCACCAATTTTTTTGAAGCCCTCAGGGTTAGTCCAAAAGAGAAATAGCTACCGGTTTAGGTTCGATCGAGCTTGGTTGAAGGAGGTGGATTTCGATGATGTAGTTGTGGGCAGCTGGAATAGGAGTGCACAGCTGAATATACCATCTCGCATACGAGCCTGTTGTATGGATATGGATATATGGGGACAGAACTTCAAGAGCAGATTTATGAGGGACATTGCGAGCTGTAAGGCGACGCTGCAGAGGCATCGAGATCTCTCTGATTCTGAGTCAGTAGAGATGTGTAAAAATTCTAGAAGAAGATTGAATGTATTACTTGAACAAGAGGAGACCTATTGGAAGCAGAGGGCAAAAGTATTCTGACTGAAGGAAGGTGATCTGAACATAAAATATTTCCATGCTTGTGTCAATGCACGAAAACAAACAAACTGAATCCAGACACTTGTGAATGAGGAAGGTGTGGAAGTTCGTGATGTTGCAGGCATGAATGAGGTGGTGCGCCAATACTTCACCTAACTCTTTCAGGGCGATACGAGAGATCAGACCATTGATGTGATCGCCTTATCGGCTTCTATGACTTTTGAAATGAATAAGGACCTCACTAGATCTTTTACATTTGAGGAGTTTACCAGTGCTGTCAAGCAGATGCATCTAGATAAATCCCCGGGGCCGGATGGGCTCGGACCTGGCTTCTATCAGCACTACTGGCACCTGATTGGAGAGGACATCTATGCAGCCTGCACCAGATGGTTAAATTCGACCGAATTCCCTGACAAGCTAAATGATACCCTTGTCACTCTCATCCCGAAGTGTGAAAACCCCAGGAGGATGACCGAGCTCAGGCCAATCTCATTGTGTAATGTAGCATATAAAATCTTGGCCAAGGTCCTTGCTAACCGATTGAAAGGAGTTCTGCCTTTGGTGATTTCTGAGACTCAATCTGCTTTTGTCCCTGGAAGGTCCCTAATTGATAGTGTACATATTGCCTTTCAAGTACTCCATTACATGAAGAGGAAGAATAAAGGAGCCAAAGGAGAGGTTGCCCTCAAGATTAACATTAGCAAGGCCTATGATAGGGTTGATTGGAGATTCTTAAAGGAAGTTATGATTAGAATGGGCTTTTGTTCACAATAGGTCAATTGGATTATGCTCTGTGTCAATTCTGTTTCCTACTCCTTCATTATCAATTCCGAAATTATGGGACCTATTAAACCTAGTAGAGGCCTCCGTCAAGGGGACCCTCTATCTCCATACTTGTTCCTATTATGTGTGGAGGTGTTATCCCAATTAATCTGCAGAGCTGAGTGGCAGGGCCTGATTGAAGGGTGTAGGATCAGCCCTAGGGCTCCTAGCATCACCCCATCTGTTTTTTGCTGACGACAGTTTCATGTTCTTTAAGGCTACACCAGAAGAATGTAACCATATTAAGGAAATTCTCTGTGAATATGAAACTATGTCAGGGCAGGCGGTCAATTTAAGCAAATCATGGATATTCTTTAGCTCTAATGTGAAGGAAGATCAACAAACTGGTATAAGGGACTCACTGCAGGTGCATGCTGTGTTAGACACAGGCAGGTATCTAGGCTTGCCTTCTTTAATTGGTAGGTCCAAATGTGCAATTTTTGGATTCTGGAAAGAACGCCTGACGAAACGTGTTGGGGTTTAGTGTTCTATAGACAATTGTTCTAGGATATAAACTTAATGTAAATGAAGTGTTCTTTACATCATTTGTTTTAAATAGATATGGTTTCATAAACTATATAAAGGCAACCTCTTTTAAGAACTAAATAAGTATAATAAAAGGAAATCCCTAAGTTTGTTTAAAGTGATTATAAAGTGTTCATACAAGCATGAAGTGAGACGAAACTTTATAATAAACTAATAAACTTAAAAACACCCCAAGTCAAGTAATATGTTTAGAAATAGGATTGACATATCACTGTTGAGACTTGCATGTAACAATGTCTTCTGTCTAGACAGAGAGCTGATCTCACAAGCTTCAGATATGCAGATATCTGGACAGTTACATGGATCCAATGAAAGGGAGTTCATTAGGATTGGGGACCCGACTTGAGATAACGGGATGGGTAGATTTATCCTTGTCACCTGTTCATCTCATTGGTATTAATAGGTATAAGTAATCCTCATACTCAAAGGAATGTTAATTAGTGATTCTGGATTATGGAATGTGATGCTTTGATCCTGTTGTAACACGATCCATAACAGAGATGACTCTGGGGTGTGAACGGCAGACGTTGGGTATCACATGAAGTAATTGCAGGATAGTTATACATTAGATTGAGTATTTGTCACTCCCGATAAATGGGAGATACGTCCAAGGATCGCTTGTGGAAGACTTGACTCTAAATCCTTGCAAGATGATAGCTTAAGACTTGAAATGCAGATTTCACTTAACCTATCTAATTGGAGTTAACTCGGCCTGTACAAGTAAAACGAACGTCTCGCTATATGTGACTTGACATTATCCATAGTCATAAGATTCAGTTCAAGGATGTAGTTGATAAAGGATCGAATTATACTGTAACTAATACAGAAAGGTCAACGACAGATTCAACCTGTTTTCGGATTTGCTAATCACATTTCGCGTACTCATTCCGTTATGCAAAGATTAAATATAATTCTGAGAAAATTAATTTAATAGTTGCATACGGCTAGAAGCAATAAGAACCTAATGGGTCACACATAAGACTTGGAGCCCAATAGAGAAACAGATGTTAATTAATTGATGGAAGCCCAACTGAGTCCACTAAGGCCCAATACATAAAGGGGGCGATTTTTATGTATGTAAAATACATAAATAATTAATTTGATTTTTAACAATTCTAATTAGATTATGATTGTGAATTAAATTAATTAAATGATAAATAAGTTAGGAGGTTTAATGAGATTAAATTGCTCCTATTATTATCCTAAAAGGTTATTATTATTATCTTTATATTTAGATATAATTATAGATAATAAATAAGAATTATATTCTGAATTAAATTCTTATTCAGTAACCTAATTCTATCTAACTAGGGTTTAGATACAAGAGAGTATATATACCCCCCTTATGTGTAAATTTCGGCCAAGCCCTAGTCTACCGAAGAGAAGAATTTTCGACCCCCCTTGTTGAGGACGAGATCATTCACCGCTTCCTTCCGTTTCAATTGATTATTAATCTCTTTCTCTATTCATTGATCTTGTGTTGATTAATTAGAGGCAATCTATTCTTGATTGCTTTCATACGGTTGAATTCTAACTTGGTTTTGAATTGTGTTTTTGTCTTGTGCTCGGGAACTCGAAGTAAGAGTTATGGGCACTTCGATAGCAACGGTAGATAGAACATCAAAAGGTATTTCCTTCTATCCCTCTTTATATGAAATAACGATTAACGGATCTTGGGTTAATGGAAAAAGGTTAAAATTTTTATATTTCCGCTGTCAAACGTTTGCCTATTTTCCTTCAAAACGCCTTAACAACTGGACATTCAGATTCCTGTCGACAGCAGGCAAGGAGATCCTATTAAAATCAGTAGCTCGGGCTCTACCTACCTTCTGTATGAGCACCTTTCTCTTACCAAGATCGACATGTGATGAGCTACAGAAGATGATGAACTCTTTCTGGTGGGGTAAAAAGGAAGATGGCAGCAAACGGATACACTGGGCTGATTGGGAAGGACTGTGCGCAGACAAGAATAAGGGCGGGTTGGGTTTCCATGACCTGCGAGAGTTCAACCTTGCTATGTTAGGAAAGCAGGGATGGAAGTTGATTGATGAGCCTAACACTTTGGTGAGTAGAATGTTCAACGCTAAATACTACCTTAGAGGGACTTTCCTTACTTCCAAATTGGGCAATAACCTCAGTTATATTTGGAGGAGTGTATGGAGCTCGATCAATATGCTAAGGGAAGGGCTGAGATGGTGCATTGGAAGAGGGGACCAGGTACATCCTCATGCAAATACTTGGATTTGGAACACGACCATGCTACTAATCGTGGGAACATGGAGGAGACTGTGGCAGACTTATTTATACCAGGCACACGGGTCTGGAACCAGGCTAAACTCAGACAAGTATTCAGTGACAATGTAGCGGAAGTTGTGAGTAGCATGGTGCTCCCCAGTGGATCTAGACCGGACAAAATCGTCTGGCACTACATGTCGGATGGCCTATACAAGGTTAAATCAAGCTACAAGCTTCAAGCTATGAGTAGAGGGGAGGATCTTGGAGGAAGTTGCATGGAAACGGGTGTGGGATCTTGGGATCCCTCTGAAAATCAAAATGTTTGTTTGGAAGCTCATGTTGGGTTTCTTACCACTCAGAACTAAGCTGACTAATAGGAGAGTACCAATAGCGACAAATTGCATTCTCTGTCCTAATGATATAGAGCATGGATGGAACCTATTCTCCGGATGTGTATATACGCATGAATGTTGGGTGAGTTGGAGATTAGACCCGCCCGGAGACGAGTGGGAGAGGATTGAAGACTGGGTGCTGCACCTATTTGGGGATCCTAGTGCTGATATAATTGAGAAAAAATTGGTTGTTTGTGGGTTATTTGGCAAGCCAGTAATAATATGCTGTGGAACCAGCAGGTAAGGCCCCCTTTGGAAGTGACTAAATCGGCGTTTGATTTTGTTAGAGAGTGGAAAGACGCCCAAGAAAGTAGATATGGGGACGGGTTGCTTACTGAACCTGAAATGGCAGTTTTTGATTCAAGGGAGGTGGTTGGGGAGGTAGATGAAGGTGCCTCGGGTAGCTTGGGTGGACCAAGGGAGATAACAGTACCTTGTCAGCCTCCACAAGCTCCAAATGCAAGAATTAACGAAACTTTTTTACCTAACGATTTTGCAGGTACTGATGGACTACAGGAGATGGCTGCCGTCCAACCTTATTTACGACACACTAGACTACGGTCGTGGGAGGTGCAGTCACCCGTCGTCCATAACGACACAGACATGCCGATGATCCTTGGCACAAGCTGCCCATAAATTACAGCAGCAGATCTGCAGAAGGACGAGAACTCTTACCGGAACGGGGGAAGGCAGCGAACCGACCACGCGGTTGGTACTTCCAGCAGCTCACATGTTGGTGGGGAGGATCATCTCCACTTGGTGCACAGGAGCAACAAGGTCCCCTGTTGACAAACAGAATTGATGTCGGGCTCTTCTGCACTGAACCACCAGATGGACGTGACGATCAGACACGAAGACGACCGCTGCTGCATCCCTCTACTAAACAGCAATGACGACCCAGCTTGCCGCAGACACTGTTTCAACCCAAAGCAGCAACGACACACAATCGTGAAGGTATCGTGCTGGATCTTCAGACAAACTCCGGAACCAGGCGGCACTTGGGTGGTACTAGCGCTAATCCTCAACATGTACCACGGTCAATTAAATGGAGTCGCCCGGAATTTGGATGGACTAAATGCAATGTAGACACGACATTATTTGAGGAAGATCTGGCATTTAGCATGGGGTACTACGACACAATGAAGGATCATTCATAACTGATTTTAGTGCTCACATGACCGGAACAATTACAGTTAAAATGGTTGAGGCTATAACGCTTAAAAGAAGCATGGAAGGGATACACAATCTTGGCTACCAGAACGTCACCTTCGAAACTGACGCTAAGGCAGTTATTGATAGCATTCATTCAACGGGTAGGGACATCACGGAATTCGGTAACACAATAGCCGGTGTGAGATCCTTACTACGAGATCACACTAGTTTTACAATGTTTTTTTATTCCAAAGTTAGCGAACGAAGTGGCACATCTTATGGCACGAAACGCTCGTTCATATGCTAATTCTTTCATTCATTATTCTTATCATGTATTCATTGAAAGCACTCTCTTCCGAGATGCTTCACTAAGTTATGAATACAAGTTATTCTTTTGATTAAAAAAAAAACTTTTTTTTTAAAAAAAAATTTGCGCAATGCGCTTACATTAAAGAAGAAAAAAAAATCTCCACCAGACCCGGATGTGATTCGAACCCATGACCTCCCAAGGCATAGGTAAGCTCTCAACCACTAGGCTAAGAGCTTCAAAAAAAAAAAAAAAAAAAAAAAAAACTTGATTCGAACCCATGACCTCCCAAAGCATAGGTAAGCTCTCAACCACTAGGCAAAAAAAAAAAAAAAAAAAAACTTGAGTTAGCTAAAAATAAATAAATACATAGTCAAGAAGATTCTATTGTGTATAAAAAGAAATCGGACGAAACATTCATAGCCAACAATAAAATTCAACAATTAATTAAACTAAACTAATCCAGTAATATCTTCTAAAAAAATAATCCAATAATACATTTATTACAAAATTAACTAATATAATATATATAATTAAAATCAACCCCGTATGTAGAAATTAAAACAAATACTGTAGTATATTTAATTATTCTAATCTATGTAATTAAAATCAATCTACATGGGTAAATTACACCCATGGCTACTGAACTTTACCCATTTAACATTATAGCCATTGAACCGCAATTCTTAATAGTATGATCACTGAACTTTACACTTTTTAACACTGGTGGCCACTCAACGCCTCAAAACGATCGATGACGGGCTAAAAATAAAAAATCCAAAGCATAATGATATTCTAAGTAACTTTAATTCTTGAAAATTTTCGTTTTGAGATCATTTAGGTGGTGTTTTGTTAGGAGAGAGAGTGGATTTTTAGAGAGAGAAAAACTTCAAAAAATATGATTTTGGAAAATAAAAAAATGTGGTTTCATAATAAATGTCGTTCTGAACAATTTTAATACTTGAATATTTTCATTTTGAGGTCGTTAACGGTCACTTTGAAGAGTCGGTTAAAATTGAGTGGTCACCGATGTTAAAAAGTGTAAAATTCAGTGGTAATACTGTTAAGAATTAAAGTTCGGTAGCCACAATGTTAAAATGGATAAAGTTGAGTGGCCATGGGTGTAATTTACCCCAATCTACATGTGTTGAAATTAAAGAAAAAAACCCGTAAAGTTAACTAATCTAATCTAACTGATTAAATAAATCAACCTAATCTAACAGTATACTCACTAATCTAAGTATCTAAACAATAGGAGATAACGTCATTTGAGCATGAAGAACTGATTATCTAACTTGTATTGAAATTTGATGCATAAACAAAGTTACTAGGAAACTAATTTCATATCAAGAAAATAGTTTTACTCAAAAATTAATTTAAAGTGACAAATTAAGTTTAAGAGTAATTTTATTTTCTGTTACAACAAAATATTTTTTAATTTCAATTTACATCGTACATTTTATCAAACACTATCAACTTTTCCCGCATCATTTTTTCTAACAATATTATTGCTTATGCTTTAATTAGAGCTATCAATTCTGATGGGAGTGAGATTGTCTATCTCCATTTCTTATCAATGTATTGGTTATGATTTGTTTTTGTAAAGTTTGCTTCAACCGTATATAACACATATCAATTTTATTATATGTTAAAAATTTAATCAACAAATGAATTTATCAGAATTCGAATCTCAATCATTTTAATAGCATGTCAAAAAATCAATTAATTAAAAATTTAACCTAATAATTAAATAATATTATTGTGTAAGAAGTGTTGGAACAATATATTTGAATGGGTAACGCTAATTTATTTTGGGTATAAATTTATTAAGAAAAACAATATATGGTGGTTACGTGAAAACTGAATATTTTTCCTGGTTTCCACATTTGCTAGTAAATAGATGGTTTTATTTGGATCCTATTAGGGTTTTATAATGCATAAAGTTTACGGAATTTCTGTTTTGATTGGCAATTCCAAATTAATTTCTTAGGGAAAGTAACACAATATTAATACATACAAAATGGATGAGTTTGAATAATCTACAATCACACGTTTTATTTATAGCTTATAGCCTTTTATACAATAATCAATTATTTTTCAAAAACAATGGGTTTGCCATGTAATATAATGACAAAAACTTATGTATTATCCTTCCAACTTGCAAATTTTCCCCACTTTTCCCTAAATAATTAAATATCCATCATTATCATCGTCCTAATCCATATTATTTGTTTCCTTCGTAAAAGTAAATTAAAATTATATCAATTTTCAATTCAATGTTTAATTTATTTTATTGCGAGAATTATAATCGTTAATTGTAAAATAAGGTGTAACTCACTTCAAAAGTTTTGAACTGTCTTTCATATATAAAGTTTCATATAACTTCTTAATTTAATATAATATAACGCTCCTCATTCATACTCAATTCATTTAGAGCGCAACATTAATATTAACGAGACACTCAACCCAACCTTAAACCATGGCTCTAATAACATGTAAAAGAATCAATTAAACCATGTTGTTTTTGTTTGAGCTATAAGATAATATATATTTATCATTGGAATCAATTCAACTAAAATATTAAATTAATAGTTAAAATTGGCTAATAGCTTTTATTATTATTTGTGACACACTTTTCCATGTGAATATTCTCTAGGTGTGAAGCAAATTCCAAACCCTCAAGCACTTGGATTTAGAAGCTCTTATATCATATCATTAGAACTAATTGAATTAAAAACATAAGTTAATAGTTAAAGACGCGTAATAACTTTATATATTATTATTATATCGAACATACAGGCTTACTGAATACATTCATGGTCTAATCTTTTGTATTAATATATCGAACCACCAACATTGTTTAAACTCGATCTCTGACAAAATGAAAGTCAATTTCAAGATGTTTACAAAATGAAAGTCAATCTCAAGATGTTTACTCGAATTGTGAAAAACATTATTGGCGGTGAGGTACAAAACATTGAGATTTCCACACTATGGTATAAAATGGGACGTTAGACTGAGGAACCCCAATTTATTTAACCAACATTTGAATCCAATTGATTTTAGAGGTTGCAATGGCGATGGAACGATACTCAACCTCAGTGGAGAACCTAGTGACTGTCTTTTGCTTCCGAGAGAACCATGGCAATAAGGAATGACCGAATTTTTTTGTGTACCCACTAGTAAACTTTCGGTCAACCTTGCACCTACCCCTAAGTACCATGACAACTAGAAATTGCTAGATACATCGGATTATATTTGTAAGGCAAGAGTTAAGGTATCAGATACTCTTAACATCGGATTGGTGGTTTCGACTTAACACACACCACAAGTATACCATGGTCCTAAGCACTAGATGGGAAGTGCTAAAGTCCAAAAGACTATTCCCTCCAAATCGAGAGTTACACATGGATGTAATTGGAATGGATTTCATATCTAAACAACCACTTCTTAATGTGAAGGGTGACTTTATTAGGATTGGGTCTTATAGAGATCTCGGCCCATTAAATAAAAAAACATGCTACAACATGAATTAATTTATAGGGATATTAGTTCATATTATGTAGACTAAAATGGCAAACACAAACACTTTTTCCTTAAGATTTGTCTTTCAAAAGATAAATTAAGTGCTCAGAACTACATCGAATGGGCTCGAAATATGTGGATAGTGCTTATTCAGGAGCAGAAAGAGTATGTTCTGAACCGAGCTTTGTTTGTTGCCTTAGGGCGAAATGCAAACGTAGAAGCGTTGGACGCTTTTGAGAAGGACTCTCGAGATGTGTCATGTCCCACACTTGCTACCATCGAACCTAAGCTTCAGAAGCAGTTCTTGGATCAACATGTGTTTCAAATTATGAATAGTCTCAATGATACATGCACCTGAGGATACTTATTTAATGGTTGTTAAGTAAATTTTACGTTGTCTCAATGGAGTAAAATCACACGGTCCTCATTTGATTAAAGGTAGCTTGATTAGTAAGCTTCGTTATTTCTATAATGCCTATTAGCGTGGTGATCAAGATGATCGCAATGTACTAGTGGTTATGTTGTCTATCTCGGTAAATATCCTTTTTCATGGTCATCCCAAAAACAACGAACGATTTATCGCTTCTCCATAGTGATAGCCACGATAAGATAGGGAGAGGCGGAGCTAGCCTAGGGCTCGGGGGGGGGGGGGGGGGGGGGGGGGGGGGGGGGGAGGGCTGGCCGCCAGCTCCATCCTTAAGTAGTATTGCTTCGATACTTAATAGCCCCCCTTTAAAATATATGTTTTAATGTTAGATGTATATGTTCAAGGCTCTTAAACCTTTTTTTTTTTTTTTTTTAAGGTTTTTATTTATCTATTTCAATTTTCTTTTCTAAATAATTATCTTATTATTATTAATTACTTTCTATAGCATCCGTATCTTTTTAACCTCTTCAACTATTTTTTTCCTATATCAATTTTTTAAACTTTTGAGACTAAGAAAAAATTAAATTTTGAATTAAATTTTACTTTATTAAAATTATATGTATAATTTTTAAAAATTAGTATTGGATTTATAAAATATTAAATATATCTACTCCTTTTAGACTGAACATTTTTAATTTTTTTAACATTCAACACACTAAAACGATGAAATTTTAGAGCTCTAGAGGCCAAAAAGAATTTGCTCAGCCCTAATGGGCCGAACTTCAAAAGAATTTCCCCAACTCCATAAATCTAATTCCGACACCACCTGCAAGACTAAAATTATCTCCCCATATATCAATTCATGGCTCCGTCACTAAGATAGGGTGCGTTCAAATGATGAAAGAAATTGTATTTCCGGTTCGAATGACCCTTATTTTATAGTATGACAACTTAAGCACTGCAAATCTAGTTTTATAATCATATGTTAATTTTACTTTGTATGGGATAAGATTTGTTCTAAAGCTCATACAGTACATTTTAATTGTCAATCAACCTGTTGGTATTTTTACAAAATCATTACAACGTCACAGTTTCAATTATTATGTGACAAACTTATAGCTGGATCCGACCTATCCATCTTAAGGGGAGCATAACGATAAATGTCTTGGTGTACAAGTAATATAATATTATCCTATTCTGATTGTAATATAACCCTTTCTCACCTAAGCTAATATAGTTTTATTATGATTTCTTCACAAAACATTCGGCCAAGCTTGTTATATTATAGTGTTTATGGAACTTATTTCAGCAAATATAATTATTATAGAATCTTTATCTTATTTATGTAAATTCTATATGAATTTGGAATTCAAATGAAATAATGGATGTTATGAAATTTTGGATTTTATATATAGGCTTAATACATCATGAACTTGTCCAAAATGGTTGATTGGCCTCCTGGACTTTCAAAGTGTGTCGATAGCTCCCTGAACTTACACAAAATGTTCAGTTAGCCCCCTGAACTTGCGTAAAACGTAATCAATTGATCACTCGGTTGCAAAAAAAAAGTAAGTTAAATACGGAATATGTATTGCACGAGTCTTAAAAAAAGTAAAACAATCAAGATCGTGGTATTACGGTTGTAATATTAGAGAATACAAGGTTTGTAGTTGAGCAAGTCATAACTTCATTTTTACTCTATTCTTAAATTATGTAATAACATTCTAAGACGCGTGAAATATATCTTCCGTATTTAATTTACTTTTTTACAACCGAGTGATCAATTGATTACATTTTACGCAAGTTCAGATGGCTAACTAAACATTTTATGCAAGTTCAGGGGTTATCAAGACACTTTGAAAATTCAGAGGGACAATCAATTATTTTGGACAAGTTCAGATGGTAGTATACTCATTTTATTCTTTTTAATGCGGGATAGAGTAGCATTTTTTATTTAGTGAAAGAAGAAAAAGTTAGAACCTAACTAGAATTAATTGGTGATGGGAAATTGTGGTGATAAAGCATAAAGGGACCTCTCATACCCATGCATATATATAGGTGTTTTGTGTTGCGACTTTTTCTTAATTCTTAGGTAATTGCAATCACTTTACACTTCAGCTACACATGAAAACATAATAGAGTTTCTTGATTGACCTTACTAATTTAATGCACTTCGTACACTGTTTTATCTCTCACATATCATTTCCATAAATATTTGTGTGGCTTAAAACGTGCTCCTAAATCTATAATAACTCTCCAACTAGTTTTATATAGTTACTTTCTTTTACGTATTCAATATATGCACGTATGTATTTGACTAAAAGATAGAATCTACTTTTTAACATCATCTTCATCTATGTTTAGAATTTCATTAAATTCACATTATAAGTCTCTTGATCTTTTCAACTTTAACTAACTAGGTAAATAACCGAATATTTATACTAAACAAGATATACCATTGAGAATTGATAGGTTAGAATTCAAATTGAAGTTGTTTTACTGTGTTACTGTTTTAATTGCTGTTAATAAGTTCCTAGTCTTTAGGTTGGACCTACTCTTTAGGCTAGTGGGGTTTGTTTAGGATTCTGTTTTTTGAAGTATCTTACGTGATACTAGTTTCTCTCTTTTTCTGTTATCTGTAAGGCTTTAAAAGCCAATCTTTTCTAATGAATAACTATGCTGAATATTCCAAACATTACTGTTGAGCGATTTCCGCAAGTGCACAGTATACGCTTGTAGTAATAAAAGATATCGAACCCACAGGGAACGCTTTTTAACTAAAACTTTATTTAATTCGGTTTAATCACGTGTTTATGTTTAATAAAAGAAATACGTTTTAATTGATGGAATTGGTTTTGGTAAATTAGGATTAGATAGAAGGATTATATCGAGTTTAGAGAACAATTCCGTTTTGGAATTTTGATTATAAAGCAGATACTTCCGTAATCGGAATAAAATAGAACTTATTTTCATAAAGCAAAGAAAGCAACTTTAACTTTGTAAGATTATGGACATGTAACAATATAGCGATTTATTCAATTAAATGGCTTTGAACCGTAGAAATCCCCCTGGTGCTGAGATGATTCCTACCTTAATCAAACTAGTGTTTTATTTCTGATAAGCCGCGATCAGCGATCATGTCATCCATAAAAACTAAATTTGTTAAGTGTTCAGCAAAGTTCTTATATGAATAAGATGGAATAGAACGTTTTAATAAAAACACCAATTTATCATTTTGAAAATCATTTTGTCAGAACAATATCAAAATAACAACAGTAAGAATGTATTGAATAAATAAGTATATCATTAATGAAATGTGAATTTTCACAAGTTAACAGAGAAGTAGAAACTTGGATAGCATTGCAACGAAAACTTTGAGATCCGGGTCGTCAATCTTTCTCTCAAACTCCGTAGGTTCGTCAAACCTCATGCGCTTCAGCCGTCAATTCTTCTCGCTGGATCTTCGAAATAGAGACTGGTCTCGTCCACTATCAGAATGAAAACTAAACTAATACTGTGTTTATAACTAATCTAAATACAATTCGTGTACAGCACGATTGTTTACAAAAATGAAATCTAACTTTCTGATTCTTTTCTGAATCAGAAACTCAATATAATAACTTTCTTCTCTAATTTCTCTAATTTTTCCCAACCTTCATTTCTTGAAATGGATCACTTATTTATAGTTGTTGAAGGGTTGTAAATGACGGGTCGTGTCCGCTGGTGAAGGGTTGCTTTTATCCGAACGAACAGACGCGTTTTTCCGTTTTAAACATGTGTTTAGTGTGCAGGGAGGTTCGCTGTCGCGACTGAGATTCTGAAAATCTCAGTCGTGACAGGGGGTATAGGGGCGAGCTTGAAACTTCGTTTTCCCCCCGAGCCGGCCTCCGCAAGTCGCGACTGAGATTCTCAAAATCTCAGTCACGACAGAGAGATTATTCCCTGTCTCTCGACTGCTTTTCGTCCTCCTCGAGCGTTCTTCTGACTGATATGCATTCTCGGTACGTTTTTTAGGTTTTTTCTCCATTTTAGCTCCGTTTTTGCTCCTATTTGGATTTTACCAAATATTTAGGTACCTTGCATCAAAGAAGTAAATAAAGACGTAAAAGTATTCCAAATGAATATAATTAGCATGATTTTAATGTAAATTTAACGTATTTATATAGGATATTTTAGGTATATTTTGGGCTTAACAAACTCCCACACTTAAGCTTTTGCTAGTCCCGAGCAAAATTTCACTGAATTTATTCTTTAACCAATCTCTTTATAAATAGAACATATATCCATATATTCCTTTTTGAATTAGTTAAACCGAAAGATAAACTCTTGTATATTTATACGCAAAGTATCAAACTAGCTAATAAAAAAGAGATATATCATTCCTCTTGTATTTCAATTTTTATATTGAAGTATTTGGGACGGTGTAAGCACGCATGTTTTTGAATCTTTCGTCTCAAGGAATTTCTAAGCACAAAATTTCCTTTCCCAAACCTAAACTATTACAAATATAGATTTATTAAGGACTTAGGTTTAATATATTTGCTTAGTTACGCCCAAGATAAGGGTGGTCTCGATCGTAACTTTATAAGCATTAATTTGCTTTCGTGTTCGTTTAAGAGGTACCGACCATGCCATGGGTGGACGCAATCGTTACTTAAAAGTTTAAACACGTTTAATTTTGCTTTGATTTCTAACGTTCCTTTCATACCTCGATTGTGATAAGGTTGGTCTCAATCGTGGCCAAAAGTTAAGAATACGACTACTTGATTAAATTAACATGAGTTATAAAAAATGAAAATTATAAATTGGGAAAAGAAAAATAGCACATTCATCCTATATTGAATTGAAATTCAACATGTATTATGGCTAAAGTTTCCTTAAAAACTTCAATTGGTTTTTAATGTAAGACGAAAAATAATATCGAGCTAAAAAGCTAAAGTTGTTAGTTTGATTTATGCCTATAAACCTAATTGAAAATTGAAAATAAGATTTATATTTATCATGAATTCATGATATAAAATAGAGATTTGAAACTAAAGAAATTATACTTATATACATTTACTCGAGATGTTTTTAATAAAATCGTATCGGAGATTTCTAAAAATATTTGTAAAAATATAGCCTGTATAGAAATATTATTTCTACCAATAATGATAACCTTAAAATATGTTTAACATTATTTTGAAAGTTAAAATGTTTAAAACATATGAAATATTTACTTTTAAAAAAAATTTATCTCCTTTATGAAAAATTGCTATTATTTGTGAAAAGTGTTGCACTTAATGTAAAAATGTTGCATTTATTTTTGTTTGAAAATGTTGCATATTATATTTGGCTTAAAATTGAATAACAATATGCATTTATACTTTAAATAAATAGCATTCATTCGTACTTAAAATTAAAATGAATATGAAATACCTCCTCCCACACTTAATTTGGACCATGTCCTCATTGGTGCAAAAAGCGATAAAACACGAAAAATAGTACGAAAGAAACCATACGAATTAGAAATGAAAAAGATAGTACGTTAATATTCAAACATTAATAATAAAGAGAATTGCACAAAACATAATTAAAAATATTGTACCAAACCGAATAAAACATAATAATAATAACGAAAATGAGTTAAAGAGAGAAACGATAAAACCTATCAAAGTGATGGTGGTGGAGAAGGCGTAGTCTCAACTCCTTGGCGTCGGAAGAAAGAGAGCATCCGGCGACGAGTAGATTTGTGCTCACGACTCAACGTAGTGATCCTTGAACTCATTTCGGCATTGTTGGCAACGACTTCATCTAACCGCAAATTCATGTGACGGTTATGCTCGTTCATTTGTGTCAAAACACGTTGCCATCCAACTTGTTCGTCTTCATTTGGTTCCACATTCGCTTGTTCGGTGGCATTAACATCAACATGCTCCTCCGCCTCTTCTTCTTCATCAAATTCCTCTTCATCCTCCTCATCATCATCTTGGCCACCTAAACCTTGAGAACCCGAGGCTTCACTACTCATGGTAGCAAAAACACGTCTTGTGCGATCCGCATAAGATATAAAGGCGGGGGGTCCCAACTTCTTCAATAAATTGGCCCTTTGAAGTGCCGTGAGATCCAATGAAGGTAAACCAACATGAGACATATTTTGATAATCTGCTAATTCACCACGAGCGCCCAAAACAATGCCGGTAATTAAATTACCCATAGGCACTTGCTTATTGCGGGACTTGGAAGCTCGAACTAAATTAGTAAATATCATCTCAATACTATCAATTGTCAAACCTTTAAAAATAGCATCAAACACAACCAAATCACGAACTTGCACTTTTGAACTTTCAACCCGACCAAATAAAGAGAATGATAAAAACTTGTGAAAGAAGAATACACAATCATCCTTAATTAGTTTACTAGATGTATTCTTTGGACTAAAAACATCTAAACCGGTTAAAGAATTCCAAACCGTGTGTGAATCAAAAGGCTTTGGCTTTGAATAAAAATTCCGAGTAGGAAAACCAAACCAACGGTTCATGGCCGCATATCCAACATCATAACGAACTCCATCACGACGAAAAGAGATAACTCCTTTCTTCTTGTCATAGGTTAGAGTAACCAAAAACTCAATAATATGTGTTTTAAGACTAGGAAAACGCATACTAGCAAATCATTTCCAACCAAGAACGGTAAGAAATTCATCAATACGCTCGGTAAAGGAAAGTTTGTTTACTGTGTCGGTGTCAAGAAAAGGCATGTCGACGAACTCTATTAGGACATTAGAGAATCGGCGATATTTGCGTCCTTCGGCTTCCGACGTAATATCGAACGGTGCGTCATATTGAACTCGTAATCGATTGATCTCGGTGGCCTTGGCTTTGTTTGCAACGGTCTTTTGTCTAGGCATATTGTTTTTGTTTGTGAAATTTGGGTGAAATAGATGAAATTTGTGTGAAATAGAAGAAAAATATGAAAGGATGAAAGCTTGTAAAAGATAATGGTGGTGATTTAGGGAAGAAGATGAATAGGGTAAATATTTATGGGGAAGATGAGTGAATCTTGTTATTGGGAAGAGAAAAGATGATTGATTGGTGTAAAAATAGGTGATATAAATAGGTGTAAGTATAGGTATTGATTAGGATAGGTAAATAGAGTAGTAAATAGAGTGGAATAGGAAAAGAGAGTGAAATTTCGCCCAATCCCGCACCTGCAGGTTGCAAGTCGCGACTGAGATTTTCAAAATCTCAGTCGCGACAGCAAGTAGGGAAAGGGGCGAAATTTCACTCAAAAATTCGTCCTTCGCTGTCTCAACTGAGAATTCGAAATCTCAACTGAGATTCTGAAAAATCTAGGTAAAATTAGAACTATTTGTGATGATTTTAACACGTCTAAACCAATTCCTCTTAAAATTAAGTGACATTAATGTTACAATTAATACCTGAAACTGAAATAAACAAAACTGAAACATTAAATTAAAGGAAAACCAAAGGTTGTTCCTTAAATAAAAGAAAATAAACTAAGGAATTAATGCACTTTTATTTATTATAATCTAAAACATAAACAATACCTTAAAATATAGTACATAAAAACATGTTACTCATATAAACACACACAAAAAAAACAAACACTCATATATATAATAAAACAACAGAAACTCAAATTATGTCCCTAGAATTAGAAAAACGACGTGAATTGGCCCTGTTAATCTTCGTTTGAATGAAGACTTGCCTCTCTGGTGCAGAAAGGAGTGTTGGACCAGAACGGAAAACTCGTTTGACAAGTCCCTCGTTCTCCAAGAACTCGTAGTCTAAAATCGGGAATGGTTCTGTATCAATCCAAGGAACAGAAATGGTTCCCTTGGCTCCTAAAATTATTCCACATATGATGTTGGCGAACCCAATCTTCCATTTCTTCAAACGGGAAGCAGCAACTAACCCCTCCATTAGAATCTTCGAGGAGTTCACTGAGTTGCCTTGGAAAATGTCGCCCAACACATAAAGATCAGTATCTTTCACAATATTGCTACTGACTCGACCAAAAAGGCTGTGACAGAGGAATTTATGCAGATACAGCATGGAATTAGAATTAATGGATTTGTTGAAGGCAAGACGTGGATTGAATCGCCAAAATCCTGTTAGCATCCTCCATATATCTCTAGAAGTCATATCCCTTCCATGATGGTGTTGAGTTGTGTCTCGGGGTGGAAATCCAAACCAATTGTCAAGTTCTGGATATCCAAAAGTGAATACCTCCCCCTCACAACGAAAACTGAGACGAACACGTCTCTTGTTGACGAATCTAACGGTGGAGAAAAATTCTAGAACCTAATTTCCAATTATAGGAAATTTCATAGAAACAAATTTGGACCAACCCAAATTAGTCAGATAGCGATCAATGTCTTCGCTTATCCCGAGTTCCTCGTTCAGAAACTCGTCCAGATACATCATGCCAAAGAACTGAGCATATCTGAATTGCATAAAGCGTTTCCCCTCGTCATGGTTATAAATGGGAAACCATGCACCATATCTATCGGAGATATCAACTTTCCCTTTTTGAGAAGAATTGTGTTTTTGAACATTTTTCAGAGACTTAGTCATGTCTGTGAGAGAAAAGAAAATGAAGTCTGTAGAATTTGAGAATTTGAGAAAGAAATTCAGAAAGATGAAGTGAAATGGAAAAAGTCTGATCCTACAGGAATATATAAATCCTATAAGTGAAAGGTTGTGTCTGTTAAAAAGAAAAGATGCAAAAAGGTGATACTTCTTCGAATCAACTGACAGAAATTTTAAAAATCAGATGGCTGTAATCCCTTACAGTTATTTCAAATTGGAAAAGACAGAAAATCTCAACCGAGATTTTCGGAATCTCAACTGAGATTTCTGCATATTTAATTTCTCAATAATTCTAACACTTAAATGAAATCATTTTCAAAAAATGACTAGATTACAATTTAATTTTACAAAACCTTATTTGTACACAAATTCAAAAATAAAAACAAATAAAAATAAATTAACCTAAAAATTAAAATAAAAATAAATTAAATTAAAAAGAAATAAAAATAAAAACTATGAACAATAGATATCTTATTGAAAATTATGTGTGCCATGGTCGAGAAATGGGAGTATCGATCGCGACTCGTCTTGCCCATTGGCAAGGAATGCTTTGCATTGGTCCTCCATAGTTTTATAGAGAATTGTAAAATCTCAGTTGAGAGTTAAAAATTCTCAGTAAGTTTAGAAATTTGTAAACGTCAAATAAAAATCACTGTAGAGATTTGTTTAAAAAATCTCTATACAATCAGAAACTTAAATTATGTGTGATTTTAATTCAATTGAGATTTTTTTAAATCTAAAAACACTTTCCTCATAAATTACAAAAATTGAAGATACAAAGCATATTTTCAATATCTTTCAATGAATTTTTTTTATTTCTAATCTAATCATTATTGCTAAACTAAAGATGAATATATAACTTTAACTAAAAATGAAAATGTAAAGATTAAAATACAAAAATTAAAAACAACTAAAAAAAAATGTGATAAACCTTAAGAATTCTCAAGGAGAATCAAAATTATGGACAAAATTAATTACCTGGACCGATTTAAAATAATGGTCCTGTCCATTCTAACTTACCTGGAATAAGATGTTTTTTTTATGTTTTCTACATTTTCTCAATTTAAGGATCTACTGATTTCGGTTAAATGCCCGAACCTCTGGTTCTGCGCATGAACAAGAACTACGTGCATGAACTGAAACTGTTGAAACTATGGTACAAATTGACAATTCCTTCCTGGGGGATAAGATAATTTCAAGGACTGTATTCCTCATTCCTACTTTCTAATATATCTGTCTGAGAAAAGTTGATCGGCAATTTCTTGGAGAGATAAATATAGGTGTTTAAGGAAATGATATGATAAAAGAAGAAATTATGTGGGTGTAATGTAGGATTTGAATAATTTGTTTACAAAGAGAAATGATGTTTTGGTGAAGGGTTAGTGTATAGAAAAGAGGTAAATGTGTTTGGGAAAAGGTAAATTTTCTGGAAAAAATTATATCTGTCACGTCTGACATCATGTTTCAAAAATTTCCTTTCTTTCTGATGTATCTATATACTGGATTTCTTTTCTGTAGACTCCTTCTGTGAATTTATATTGATGATCACATCTCTAGGTTATCTTTTGAAAAAACTTGGATATTTTTTTTCTGCAAACATCTAATTGCAAACGTTAAATAACAACGAGGATTTAGTCCTAGCGACCATCCTCAAAAATTAAAAAAAAACTATAAAATAAATAAATATATTGTTAACCAAGGTTCGGAATAAAACACGAAAAATATAAAGTTTTGTTAAAAAAAATTTGGCGTTCCCCGGCAACGGCGCCAAAAACTTGTTGAGCGATTTCCGCAAGTGCACGGTATACGCTTGTAGTACTAAAAGATATCGAACCCACATGGAACGCTTTTTAACTAAAACTTTATTTAATTTGGTTTAATCACGTGTTTAGGTTTAATAAAAGAAATACGTTTTAATTGATGGAATTGGTTTTGGTAAATTAGGATTAGATAGAAGGATTATATCGAGTTTAGAGAACAATTCCGTTTTGGAATTTTGATTATAAAGCAGATACTTCCGTAATCGGAATAAAATAGAACTTATTTTCATAAAGCAAAGAAAGCAACTTTAACTTTGTAAGATTATGGACATGTAACAATATAGCGATTTATTCAATTAAATGGTTTTGAACCGTAGAAATCCCCCTGGTGTTGAGATTATTCCTACCTTAATCAAACTAGTGTTTTATTTCTGATAAGCCGCGATCAGCGATCATGTCATCCATAAAAACTAAATTTGTTAAGTATTCAACAAAGTTCTTATATGAATAAGATGGAATAGAACGTTTTAATAAAAACACCAATTTATCATTTTGAAAATCATTTTGTCAGAACAATATCAAAATAACAACAGTAAGAATGTATTGAATAAATAAGTATATCATTAATGAAATGTGAATTTTCACAAGTTAACAGAGAAGTAGAAACTTGGATAGCATTGCAACGAAAACTTTGAGATCCGGGTCGTTAATCTTTCTCTCAAACTCCGTAGGTTCGTCAAACCTCATGCGCTTCAGCCGTCAATTCTTCTCGCTGGATCTTCGGAATAGAGACTGGTCTCGTCCACTATCAGAATGAAAACTAAACTAATACTGTGTTTATAACTAATCTAAATACAATTCGTGTACAGCACGATTGTTTACAGAAATGAAATCTAACTTTCTGATTCTTTTCTGAATCAGAAACTCAACATAATAACTTTCTTCTCTAATTTCTCTAATTTTTCCCAACCTTCATTTCTTGAAATGGATCACTTATTTATAGTTGTTGAAGGGTTGTAAATGACGGGTCATGTCCGCTGGTGAAGGGTTGCTTTTATCCGAACGAACAGACGCGTTTTTCCGTTTTAAACATGTGTTTAGTGTGCAGGGAGGTTCGCTGTCGCGACTGAGATTCTAAAAATATCAGTCGCGATAGGGGGTATAGGGGCGAGCTTGAAACTTCGTTTTTCCCCCGAGCCGGCCTCCGCAAGTCGCGACTGAGATTCTCAAAATCTCAATCGCTACAGAGAGATTATTCCCTATCTCTCAACTGCTTTTCGTCCTCCTCGAGTGTTCTTCTGACTGATATGCATTCTCGGTACGTTTTTTAGGTTTTTCCTCCATTTTAGCTTCGTTTTAGCTCCGTTTTTGCTCCTATTTGGATTTTACCAAATATTTAGGTACCTTGCATCAAAGAAGTAAATAAAGACGTAAAAGTATTCCAAATGAATATAATTAGCATGATTTTAATGTAAATTTAACGTATTTATATAGGATATTTTAGGTATATTTTGGGCTTAACAATTACATCTGTAATTTTGTTTAACATTTGGTATCAGAGCCAACATCTAGGGTTTCAGTTTGAGTGGAATACAGAGAGTTTCAGTTTGAGTGAAACACTGAGAGTTTCAGTTTGCGTGAAACAGAGAGTGAGAGAGAAAGCGTTCAAGTGTTCGTAAGAAAAGAAAAGAGAGAGATGACTGAGAGTAGCGGTACAAATGGAAAATTTGTACAACCTGCGATTCCCAAATTTGATGGGTATTACGAACACTGGGCAAAGCTGATGGAAAATTTCCTTCATGCAAAGGAATTTTGGAGCCTAATTGAAGAGGGGATTGATTCGGTTCCAGCAGGAACTCAGGCGACTGAAGCACAGATGAAGGCAATAGAGGAGCAGCAGTTGAAAGACAGGAAGATTAAAAATTATCTCTATCAAGCTATCGATAGAGAAATTATGGAGACTATCCTCAACGATGATACCTCAAAGCAGATATGGGACTCCATGAAACAGAAATTCAAGGGTTCCACGAGGGTGAAGATAGCTCAGTTGCAGACGTTGAAGACAGAATTTGAAGTTCTCAGAATGAAGGAAGGAGAGACAGTTAATGCATATTTCGGGCGAACTCTTTCCATTGCCAAACGCATGAAAGCGTGCGGAGAGATCGTGCAGGAGAGGGAAATAACGGGGAAGATTCTCAGATCCCTAGTGCCGAAATTTAATTACGTTGTTTGCTCTATTGAAGAGTCGAATAATGTTGACATTCTAACAGTAGATGAACTTCAAAGCAGTTTGCTTATTCATGAGCAGAGAATGAAAAATGTTGAAGGAGAAGAACAAGTTTTGCTGAAAGTGACTCATGAAGAGAGAGCAGAAAGAGGAAGGGGAAGAGGACGAGGAGCAATTCAAGGAGGCAGAGGAAGAGGAAGATCACCGTTTAACAAAGCCATTGTGCAATGCTATCGGTGTCACAATCTTGGCCATTTCCAGTATGAATGTCCCACTTTGGGAAAACTATCAAATTATGCCGAGCTAGACGAGGAGGAGGAGATGTTGTTGATGGCCTATATTGATGAAGCTGGTGCAAAGAGAGAAGACATTTGGTTTTTGGATTCTGGATGCAGTAATCACATGTGTGGTAATAAGGCTCTATTTTCTGAATTTGAGGAAATTGCACAACAAACTGTGAAGCTAGGGAACAATACCAGAATGCAAGTTTCTGGTAAGGGAAGCATCAAAATGGAGGTAGATGATGTGAATTTCGTTGTTGCTGATGTTTTTTGTGTACCTAAGCTCAAAAATAATCTCTTGAGCATAGGGCAACTTCAGGAGAGAGGTCTTTCCATCTTGATAGGATCTGGAATGTGCAAAATCTTCCATCCTCAAAGAGGTTTGATCATTCAAACCAATATGACGGCAAATCGAATGTTTATTCTAGTAGCAAAGACGGTGCCCATGTTTTCACATCCAAAAGAAGAAGTTTGTTTCAACACAGCAACTGAGGATCTCACTCACCTATGGCACTGCCGATTGGGACATATTAGCAACACAAGTCTCAAAACTCTAATGCAAAAGAAAATGGTTCAAGGCCTACCTCAATTAACATTCTCGAATGAAGTGTGTGTTGACTGTTTAAAAGGAAAACAACACAGGGAGCCCATTCCAAAAAGAAGCAACTGGAGAGCAACTCAGAGGTTAGAGCTTATTCACGCTGATTTGTGTGGTCCAATTTCGCCTATTTCTAATAGTGAAAGAAAATATGTGCTATGCTTGATTGATGATTATAGCCGAAAAGCCTGGTCATATTTTCTTCGTGTAAAGTCTGAAACTTTTTCTATGTTCAAACTCTTTAAGATCTTTGTTGAGAAAGAAACAGGCCTTGCTATCAAGTGTTTACGAACAGATCGAGGAGGAGAGTTCACATCTACTGAGTTCAATGATTTTTGTAGAGGAAGTGGAATTAGAAGGCAATTAACAACGGCATATACACCTCAGCAAAATGGAGTCACAGAAAGGAAGAATCGTACAGTGATGAACTGTGTGAGGAGTATGTTGTCTGAGAAAGGAATTCCAAAATCCTTTTGGCCAGAAGCAGTGAAGTGGGTGATCTATGTGCTCAATCGGTGCCCTACTGTAGCTGTAAAGGATGCAACACTAGAAGAAGTTTGGAGTGGTGTAAAGCCATCAATTGAGCATCTTAGAGTCTTTGGATGCATATGTCATATACACGTACCAGATGCCAAAAGAACCAAGCTGGACAACAAGAGTATAAGTGGCGTTTTCATAGGGATCAGTGATGAATCAAAAGGATACAAAATTTATGATCCTGTTGCAAAGAAAGTAGTAATCAGTAAAGATGTTGTGTTTGAAGAAAAGAAAAGGTGGGATTGGGGAAAGAGCTATGAGCAGCAATTACTTATTGAGCTTGAGTGGGGTGAAAATGAAGAGGAAGTGACCGCTCAAAATGAAGTTGAAGTGGCTGAAACCAATGCAGCAGATAATGATGTTGCTGCCAATGAAGATAATAATATTGCAACTGAAGATGAAAATGTGACAAGTACAACTTCTTCAAATTCAAATTCCAGCTCTTCATCAAATTCTGATACGGAAGCAAGAATCAGGAGACCACCTAGCTGGTTGAATGATTATGTAAGTGGAGAAGGACTCTCAGAAAGTGAAGAAATTAATGTTAATTTTGTTGTTAGTGCAGGTACAGATCCTGTGAGTTTTGAAGAGGCTGTTAAAAATGAAAATTGGCAGAAAGCTATGGAGGCCGAAATCAAAAGCATAGAAAAGACTGATACATGGTTCCTCACTGATTTACCAAAAGGTGCAAAGAGGATTGGAGTAAAATGGGTCTACAAAACAAAGTTGAATGAGCACGGTGAAGTGGAAAAATTCAAAGCCCGATTTATCGCAAAAGGATATGTACAGCAATATGGAATCGATTATGCTGAAGTCTTTGCACCAGTAGCCCGTATGGACACTGTCAGAATGATCCTTGCTCTAGCTGCTCAGAAGGAATGGAAGGTGTATCAGTTGGACGTGAAATCAACGTTCTTACATGGAGAATTGATGGAGGATGTGTATGTGGAGCAGCCTAAGGGATTTGAGAAGAAGGAAGATCCTAATAAAGTGTATAAACTGAGAAAAGCCCTTTATGGACTAAAACAAGCCCCTCGAGCTTGGTTTAGCCGCATTGAAGCTTACTTCTTAAAGGAAGGATTTGAGAAATGTTCCAGTGAGCAAACGCTATTTGTAAAGATTAACATTCGAGGTAAACTTTTAATTGTAAGTTTATATGTTGATGATCTGATATATACTGGGAATGATGAAGAAATGATGGGAGACTTTAAGCAATCGATGATGAAGGAGTTCGATATGACGGACTTAGGGAAGATGAAGTACTTTCTCGGAATTGAGGTGCAGCAAGACGAAAATGGAATTTTCATCAGTCAAAAGAAATATGCAGGAGACGTGCTTAAGCGATTTCAAATGGAGGACTGTAATGCTGTTTCAAATCCTATAGTTCCTGGTTGCAAAATTGTGAAGGATGAGCATGGAATTTCTGTTGACAGCACCCTCTACAAGCAACTTATTGGAAGTTTGATTTATCTTACATCAACTCGTCCAGATTTGATGTATGTAGTAAGCTTAATTAGTAGGTACATGTCTCAACCTACAGAGCTTCATCTCATGATTGCAAAAAGGGTGCTAAGGTATGTAAAAGGAACCATTAATCTTGGCATCCTATATCAAAAGAAGACAAGTGGCTTGTTGATTGCCTACACCGACAGTGATTATGCGGGATGTTTGGAGGATAGGAAAAGTACTACAGGGTATGCGTTTATGATGAGTTCAGGGGCAGTAGCTTGGTCATCTAGAAAGCAACCGATCGTGACGCTATCAACAACGGAGGCTGAATATGTAGCAGCAGCAGCATGTGCTTGTCAAGCAATATGGATGAAGATGGTCCTCACAAAACTAGGTTGCAATGGTGATCAGTGCACAACGATTTACTGTGACAACAGTTCTACAATAAAGCTATCCAAAAATCCAGTAATGCACAAGAGGAGTAAGCATATTGCAGTTCATTTCCATTTCTTAAGGGATCTGTGTAATGAAGGTACAGTTCGTTTAGTTCATTGTGGTTCACATGATCAAGTCGCGGACATCCTAACTAAGCCACTCAAGCTAGAACAATTTCAGAAGCTTAGAAGTCTACTTGGAGTATGTGAATCTCCATAAGTAAACGCAGCAGTATGCTGAGTTTAAGGGAGGGTTTGATAGGTTAGAATTCAAATTGAAGTTGTTTTACTGTGTTACTGTTTTAATTGCTGTTAATAAGTTCCTAGTCTTTAGGTTGGACCTAGTCTTTAGGCTAGTGGGGTTTGTTTAGGATTCTGTTTTTTGAAGTATCTTATGTGATACTAGTTTCTCTCTTTTTCTGTTATCTGTAAGGCTTTAAAAGCCAATCTTTTCTAATGAATAACTATGCTGAATATTCCAAACATTACATCTGTAATTTTGTTTAACATTAATTTCTAGAAGGTAAAACCATGTGGCATGACAATAACTTGGTAACGCACAAATGAAACAATTCTTGTAACATGCTGAAGCTAAGCCACAACTTTTTCTTAGGTACAACTTAAAGAGAAAATCACAACCTATACTTTCACAAATAATTTCCTTAGAAATGATAGCCATACGATATTTTGTCCTTGACTTTGCTTTATGAGAAATGTCATTATATATGTATGGTGCACACCTTATCTATGTAAAGGATAATAATAAAAATTATTGTTAAGTCTTAATTAATTAAGTTTAAATTTTTAGTTAAATTGGTTTCTTATAATATTATCAGAGTCTCTTAAACCAAGTGTTCAATGATATAATTTTGTATTGGTCCTTCAGATACTTTCAAAATTATGTGAGAGTATTGATTTGATACTAATCATGGGAGCCACTCTAGGCGACTAACCCTAGCTTCTCCCTTGGCCGGCAAGTTCCATCCCTTCCTCCTCCAACTCATGGCCAGTGATGGAGCCAGGATCCATACCTGGGGGAGGCTAATTTTAACCCTGATGTTGGGAGGTAAAAAAAAAGCTTTCAGCACGGTAAAATTTCGTCGTTTTGGCGTATTGGCTAAAATATTATAACATTTTTATATTTTTATCTTTAGTTATAATTTAATTTTATAATTTTCATAGTTTAAAATTTAATTCTAAAATTAAGTTATTTGAGTCGTAAAACAGATATAATAAATTCTTCAAAAAATGAGCTATTTTATAGCAATAAATAGTCCATTGAAAGTAATTAAAACGAGATTATTGGGCTTTGAACCTATGACATCTCACCTTAAAGCAAGCAATTTTAACAAACTCAACCACTTTAAATTATTTAAATAATAGTACATAGGTTAAATATAAACTAATATCAGGGGATGAAACCATCACTACTCAATGGTGAAACCGATGGACGGAGGGGCTCTAGGCTAGCTCCGCCATTACCCATGGCTAGATAGGGCGTCATTTTCGACCTATTCCTTGAGATTTCGCTTGTCTTTACCAAGTCCCCTCGTAATATCACCCCTGACCTTGTGACTCACGCAACAAACCTTAATCCTCATGCCGAGGACATCCCTCTTAAGTCCTTTATCAAAGCCTTGAACGCCGACATGTCAAACATATTGAAGGAGAAAACTCAAAGCTTCATGGAAGAAGAAGAAGTTTAGTTTTCAGTTCAAAGAAGAAGAAGACGATGGAAACTCTTTGGTTACAGATAAATAAGTACAACGCAAAAGATAAGACTTTGAGGCTTATCTAATTCAACGAACAAGACCTTTCGCATGACATGGGTACTTTTGTCACTTACCCTTTAGCACATTCCAAAAGCATCAACACATAGCTGAGTTGCACCCCAACACACTTTATTCTATCCCATTTCATCCACACCATTCATCAAAATAATCAAGGATCAATAACCATGATCATTACACTTGTTTATGTCCTTTGAGTACTTAATGTAGTCTTTTCTTGCTCAGCAAACCTAGCATTAATATACAAATGTGTAAGCATCAAATTATCTTTTTTAATGAGAAATATAGTAAGCTTTGATCTTTCCTCATTCAATCTTCATATGGTACTAGAGCATATTATGCTCCAATAAATTTTGAGATAAAGGCAACAATGGCTACTCCTACAATCAGTTCCAGCAGCCTATATCATCTTCCCCAAAACAAAACTCTAGTGTTAGCCTTTGTATCGCAGCAAAAGATAAATTATTCTTCGTAGACAGGACCATAACAACACTTGCAGCTGAAGACAACATGTTTAATTAGTGGGAAAGGCGTAATAATATGGTGATGTCCTGGATCCATCATGGATTCTCACCTTTAATAGCTAGAAGCATTATATGGCTGGACAAGGTCGATCAAGTCTGGGCAGATTTGAAGGAAAGATTCGCTCAAACAGACTCTTTGAGGATCTTGGAGATACGAAGAGAAATGCACAACTTAAAGTAAGGAAATGGTAATATGACAGAATAAAACACAAGACTGAAATACTCTATGATGAGTTAATGAACCTAAAGCCTATGTTAAAATGTACCTGCAAACCAGCCTGTAGTTGTAGCGCCTTCAAGGTTTTGCGATCAACAGGATGCTGACCAAGTCATGACTTATCTCCAAGGGTTAAATGACACATATTCCACCATTTGTTCCTATATCCTCCTCATTGAGCCCCTGCCTTCACTCAACAAAGTTTTTACTTTGTCCATACAGCATGAAAGCCAGATAGGTTTGACAAATGACAAAAACGGTGAAGGAAATGAAAGCACGCAATTCGTAAGGTTCACAAATACCCAAAATTGACAGAACAATAATAGAAACAACTCAAGGTATAATAATCGCAAACCCAATAACAACAAAGCTCATATTTATGCACATATTGTGGGAAGACATAGCACATGAAAGAGATCTGCTTCAAAAAACATGGATATCCCCCTAGTTATAGGAACCGAAAAAAAGGAAATAATTTCAGAACAACTCAGCCTAAGGCAAATGCAGCAACAAACTAACGCATAGAAGATGTAAACTCAAGAGAAGAGGATGGCAGACAAACAAATGAAGAGCAATTAACTCTCACCAAAGAACAATATCATAAGCTAGTAGCACTCGTACCACAAAATCATCAAGGAAAAACCCCTACCCTAGGTAGTAGAGTCAATACCTTTGTCAAAGGTGACACCTCGAGTAAAGTTCTAAACACCACTATTGAGAAGCTTGCAAAACCTTGCTGGATAATAGACATTGGGGCTACTGATCATATTATTTGTGATGTTGGACTCTACAGCTCATTCAACAAGATAGAAAAATGTTGGGTTAATCTACCAAATGGGGAAAGGTAAAAGCATAATATGTTGGCACAATAGTTCTAAGTCCTAAACTTATCTTATATCATGCGTTTTGCATACTTGACTTTGACTACAACCTGATCTCGACTTATAAACTATTGGACACTAGTGAAATGTGCATTGTTATAACGGCCTGAATGTGTGTGATACAGGACACCACAAGCTGGAAGAAGGTTGGCTTGGCTAAGGAGCGTGAAGGCTTATACTACTTGGAATATCCACTACCCAATGTAGTTAATAGTGGCTCTGTTTTTTCTATTTCAATTAAAGCAAATGTATGGCATTCTCATTTTGGTCACCCCTCTTATGAGGGGTGAAAAGGCCTTAACTTACCATGTAATGATTACAATGTTATCAAAGGCAACACCATGCGATATTTGTCAAACAGCCAAACCAAAAAATCACCATTTTCATCAAGTAACAGTATAGCCAAACATGATTTTGATATGATACATGTGGAAATTTAAGGCCCTGTCAAGAAGTCCTACTCCGACACTAACCATACTTGACGACCAGTGGCGAATACATGATTACTCTGTTGGGGAGGGGGTGATTTTACACGTGCGTTCGGGACAAAAATTGCTAAATCGAACTTGCTTAATTTTTTTGTATATATGCGTGTTATAATTTGAATGGTCAAGAACCAATTTTAAGTATTAACGTACAATTTCTCAAAATTAAGCTAGCTTTCGTTTAATAGTCCTAACATGTAAAAAAAATTGGATTTATGGAGGGCTGAACATGTAAAAAAATTGATTTCAGACGAGGCCAAAAAAAATTAATAATGTGGATTTAAACAGGCCTAAGAGGCCAAAAAAATTAGAAATTTGGATTTATAGAGGCCTAACAAGCCAAAAAAATTAGAAATTTGGATTTAGAAAGGCCTAACAGACAAAAAAAATTTAGACATTTGGATTTAGAGATGCCTAACATGCCTAAAAAATCTAGAAATTTGGATTTATAGAGTACCTAATAGGTACAAAATATTGAAATTTTGAATTTTGGACAAGCCTAACACGTAATTGGATATATTTAATTTTTTTTATTAGTTCAATGCTAGTTTCTAAAAAAATTATAACATTTTTTAATTTTTAGTTTTAAAATTTTAAAATTTTATTTAGAAATTAAGTTGTTTGATTGTCAAAAATAAGAAATTAATTTTTTTTAATGGAAAAGACATAATAAAAATGAATTCAAAAGTGTTATGAAAATAAATTAATTAATTAATAATGGTAACATAGTTTTATAATTATTGAAAAATAAAATTTAAATAAATAAACACTTTCTAAAATAAATTGAGGTTGGAGGGAATTGAACCTATGACCTTTTAAAAAGAACCAAGTGTTCTTAACCATCTCATCTACCTTTAAACAATAAAATATTAATACATAGATTTTATGGAGACATACTTTAGAATCTAGAGGCTTTAAGTTGAGCCGAAGTAAGACAGAATATTTGGAGTGTAAGTTTAGCGGCGATAGGAGTAGGGAGGCAGGGACAATCACCCTAGATGGGAGAGTTGTTCAGGCATCGGATTGTTTTCGGTATTTAGGATCTATTATCCAAACAGATAGAGAAGTAGATGGAGACGTTGCTCATAGGATTAAATCTGGTTGGGCGGAGTGGAAGAGTGCTACGGGTTTCCTTTGTGACCCCGGCATGCCTAATAGATTGAAGGGAAAATTCTACCGCACGACAATCAGACCTGCACTGTTATATGGTACGGAGTGTTGGACAGTGAAACACTATCACATCCATAAGAGGATGTGTGGTCATACGAGAAAGGATCGGGTGAGTAATGAAATAATTAGGACAAAAGTAGGGGGTTACATCTATTGAGAATAAAATGAGGGAAAACCGACTAAGGTGGTTTGGCCATGTAAAATGAAGAGCGTTTGATGCGCCGGTTAGGAGGACTGAAGAGCGGTAAGGGGATGTAATGGTGAGGGGTAGGGGAAGACCTAAGCAAACTTGGAGGAGGGTGATCGAGAGTGAAATGAGTTTATTGGGGATTGAGTAAAATATGGTAGTGGATAGGACAGAGTGGAGGGGGAGAATTTGTGTCGCTGATCCGACTTGATCTCACGGTTTTATATGATGGTTCATGTTAGCCGACCCCGAATCATTTCGGGACTAAGGCTTTGTTGTTGTTATTGTAGAATCTATGTAGACTAATATTAGGGGGGTGAAACTACTCGTGAACATGGTGCTTCCAGCGGCCAGAGGGGCCCAGGCCCCTCCCTATCTCCGCCCATGTTGATGACTACAGTAGCTACATATGGGTTACGGTAATGCACACTAAGGCTGAGGCTAGCGCAACATTACAACAGTTCTGTAACTACATAGGCAGACAGTTCAATAAGAAGATCAAAACAATAAGAACAAACGACGAGCCCGAAATCATAATGAGGGATTTCTATGCCAATAACAGCATCACACATCAGATGTCTTGCCTAGACACACTATAACAAAATGGCAGGGTAGAGAGAAAGCATTTAGACATTATGAACACGATAAGGGCACTCATGTTTCAAAGCTCACTGCTTAAAGAATACTGGTATGAAGTAGTCAGTCATGTTGTCTATTTAATAAATAGACTGCCATCCACACCTATCCAAGGACACACACCTTATGAGCGGATATATGGACAAAAGAGCGGTTTCGAGGACTTAAAGGTGTTCAGGTGTTTGGTCTAAGCCTCAACCCTTGATAGACGCAAGATCAAGTTCACCGACAGGGCTGTGAAATGTGTTTTCCTTGGTTACAGGAATGGCATCAAGGGGTTCAAGTTATTAAATCTAACCACTAACATGATTTCCTTTTCCAGGCATGTAAAATTTTTTGAGCAACACTTTCCCTTTTCAAACAGAAGCCATATGGTGGACACTGATGCGCCTCACGGCGTTCGGTATCGCAAGGCTCACTAAGAGATAAGTGTACCCCGTCGTTATCAAGTAATAAAATTTGGAAAGTCCAGGTATCGAATCCACGGGATTTATTCCTGCAAGTATCGAGCTACTTGGTCTCAGGTGTTATCTAGGTTGTGTGGGTTTTGAGTTTGTTTTGATTAAGTTAATCTACTCCTAGTTGAATCATGCTCCTAGCTAAGTTATGCTAATTCGAACTAAGTTATTCTACTCCTAATTAAGTTATTCTACTCCTAATTAAGTTAAACTACTCCTAGGTGATCTTTCACTATTGCAATTCCCTGAAGGAACATGGTATGAACGATAATAATGAAGTTAGGTTATTAGGTCAATAGATTAAAAACCTAATCTAAGTCACTTGTATTCAAGGCGATTAACCCTACTTACCCTCCTGAAGTCTCTAGTGCGTGATTCCCTTGTAAGGCCGAAACTAGGTCTAAGGCTCAGCAATTTGGGCTTAATTAACTAAGAGGTCGTCAATCTCCTAGGCTCTGACTAGGTTAGATTCAGCTCGCAATATGTGCCTACTAGATTTTGGGGCTTTTGAATGAGTTAAACCAATTGAATAAAGCGTAAGACAAAGATTAAACAAATAATCATAGAACAAAATAAGAGCTAAAATATTATTAAAGGCGAAGAATATTGTCACAGGATACAATTAGCCTATGATTCATAGACTGTATCAAAGGGTACAAACATGGTAAGATAAAAGGTGGTAAGAAAATCCCTTTCAGGGAACATGTCTACCCTGCAGCCGACTTCCTAGGTCTTAAGGACGGACCTTGAATAATCCTCGGTGGATGGAGCTTCGGAAGTTCTTCAATGGAGGTTGAAGGAGATGGAGGAGGTGGAGAGGATTTTTCAAGGGGGAAAGCTACGAAAATTACAAGAATGAAAGATAATCATAATTCCTAACAAATGGAACTATTTATAATGAAAAACTAAAACCTATTCATAATGGAAAACTAATTAATAAAACATATTCCTAATAAAAGGCTAATTAATAAAAAGCTTTCCTAATGAAACACTAATTAATAAAAATCTTTCCTAACGAAAGACTAATTAATAAAGAGCTATTCTAATGGAAAAATAACTCTCCCATTATTATCTAATAAAAACTACTTTGGGGATAAAAAAAATCTAATTATTTAAATACAAAAAGCCCAAAGATAATCCCTAAAAATCTGCCAAAATATTCTGCATGACTTTTATTTGCATTTGATGCGCCGAGTGGGTCCTTGATTCTGATCCTTAAAAATCTCCACCTTTATCTCTAAAAATCTGCACATAATCTCATAAAATATTATTTAGATAATTCACCCAAAACTAATTAATTATCCTACCAAAAATCCTTTTTTAATTACCAAGTCAAATTTGATTTATTTTTGGTAGGTTAATTTCTTAATTTTGGGTACAGATAAAGCTCAAAATAACATATAGAGATTAATTTATTAAAAGTGACAAAATACTTGACAAAAGTTAGGAATATTTAATAAAAAGCTAAAAAGTAATTTAAAAACCTAAAATTGACAAAACAATAATAACTTGTTATTAAAGTAAATAAAAAGAAAATAAAAGATACAAAATAGTCCCTAAAACCGTACTAAAAGATAGGGGTTTTTGACCCCTATCAGACACATCAATCTGCAGTGAAGAAGATCTAGACACAATACACAAAGTAGCCATGGAAGACAAAAAAAAAATACACCAAAAATAGAACAACATTCACCAGAAATCATGCAGAACATTAACAACACACAAACAAGCAATGATATTGAAGATGAAAGAGGAAACACACCAAACATACAACAAGAGAAAACAACAAGGAGACCTATCAGAACAAAAAGACTTCCTACATACCTCAAAGACTATCACATAGCCTTGATACAAGGACATCTATTGCCTTGCCTCACAAACTCACCATATACACTTTCGAAACACTTGTCGTATGTTGTCCTCTGAACAGACTCTAGCAAGTGCACTAGATACAAGTAATAAAGTGATAAATAGAGTATCGTCTCCACAGGGATTGATGACCAAATTTTACTAAAAAAAAACCTTGCAGAATAGGGTGTTCGTGGTGTGTGAATTCTTTATATTGAGAAATATTGTGAAATGGTATCAAAGTCAATGATTCAACTTATGAAAAAGAGTATTTAATAATGATAAAAGGTAGAACAGGCTAGGCACAGCGAAACATGTTACTTTCAGTCTCTAAACATCCTATTTATTCATGAATGACGTAAAGTGGAGTCAAGGTTTCTGCTTTAATGCTCACTTAAGTCAACTCTCATGTGTTCTTAAGATTCTAAGACATACTACAACCGTAAGCGTCCCTAAGGTTGGTTCTTTCTTGCATTACGATCGAAACAACATTTCAATAAAGAAAACCCTTGATACAACCTCTTAACATTCCTGCTTCGGGGTTGGACGTTTGATAAAAAGTTTCGTGAAGATGAAAGTAGTTCCCTATCATTCATCTAACACTAATATACATGCATACATCAATAGAGTGAAAGCTTTATCAAACACATCATAATGTATCAACATTCATTCATAAATAGAAAATAGAAGACTTACATAACAGGCCCTAACTGGCCGAACCAGTTTAAAACGACTACTCACTCATACTACCGAGTGAACAGTCTGCATTGTATCTACAGGACTCCATCAATGGAGTCATAATCTTCTTAGAGAGCTTCTCTCTCCACCAAAAACTTCTATCTTCTGTTCTAAAAAAGGTACCTTTCCTTTCCCTCCACTAAGTCTATAAATAGGAGGAAAAAGCAATCAGTACAAAAGTATTTAATAAAATATTACAAAACAAAATAGATTGTTCAACTGATCCTGGATTACTAGAAGTGGTTAAGATATTTTGACCCTTGAACACTCAAGGGTCGAACACTCTTGTCATCTTATTACTTTAGCCGCTCTTTCCTACCGCTCCTTCCTGCCGCTCCTGCTGCTTGTCACATCGCTATCCGTCATCAGACATACAGCGTTTAACCGCTGGATCAAAGGTTGCTCATCTCCTCATGGTTTCTGCAAAACAGGCTGCTTACAGTCTGTTCGGCTTAATCTTTTCAAATCTGCATAAAAACACTTATAAGTCCTTCTTTTAAGTTACATTACTCCTAAAACACCCTTAATTCATCACAAATAGTATGTTTAATTGTAGTCATTTTCATGCCTAACATCATACATAAAGTTGTCATCAGCCAAAAGAACCTTCTCCATCAATGTCTCGTGCCACATAAAACTTGCAAAATATAAAGAAGCACATTTAGATGAAAATTGGAGGCAAGCGATGAATGAAGATTTAGCTGCCCTAGAAGCCAACCAAACTTGGAAATTGGTCACGTTACCTGAGGAGAAAAAACCAATTGGTTGTAGGTGGATCTACAAGCTCAAACATAAGGAAGATGGCAGCATCACAAGGTTCAAGGCTAGGCTAGTGACGCAGGGATACACACAATAAAAGGGCGTGGACTTCACGGCTACTTTTGCACTTGTAGCCAAGTTTACCACAATTAGAACCTTGCTTACTATAGCTACAGCCAAATAATGGAACATACAACAATTGGACATTGATAATGCATACCTTCACGGGGAGTTATATGAAAAGGTATACATGTCTATACCACCAAGAGTCCCAAGAAATACATCATAACAAGTCTGGAAACTGAGGAAGTCTTTATATGGGCTTCACTAAGCATGCATGCAATGGAATGCAAAGCTTACTACAACCATCAATGATACAGGCTTCGATCAGTCAGTGGCTGATCCTTCACTATTCATCAGGAAAGAGAATGGCTTCAGAACTATTATGTTGATCTATGTAGACGATGTCATCCTTATTGGAAACAATAGTCACACCATCAACTACCCTAAAAGATGCCTAGACGAGTCTTTTAGCATCAAAGACCTCGGAGCCATACATTATTTTCTAGGCTTCAAGTTCGCATGCAACTCTCAAGGCCTCCAAATATCGTAAAAAAATACATATTAGAACTATTGCAAGAAATGTACTTCATTGACTGTAAACCAGCATCCTCACCAGCTCTACCAAATTACAAACCCAGCTTACAACCCACTACCTTACCAAAAACCACCCGATATATATAATTAATAGGGAAGCTACTCTATCTCACACGCACCAGACGAGACCTCTCGTACATAGTAAATTAGCTATCCCAACACCTAAATCAACCTACTTCAGATGACCAACAAAGGGTCAATAGTGTCTTACCTTACCTGAAGGGAACGATAGGCATGGACTTGTTCTTTTCTTCTCATAATGATCTCCAACTCTAAGCATTATTCGATTCAGACTGGGCCACTTGCCCAGAAACCAGAAAATCCATCACTGGATACATCGTTTTCCTTGGATCTGTTATTGTCTAATAGGAATCTAAAAAGCAGAACATCATCACTCGTTCATCTTTATGGGCTGAATGGAGGGCCATGACCTCTACCTCGTGTGAGCTCTACTGGCTCACACAACTCCTTTATGACCAAGACATCACTTCGGCCATCGTATCTCTCCTCTTTTGCGATAACACCTCCTCCATACACATAGCTCAGAACCCCACCTTCCAAGAATGAACCAAACATATAGACATCGATTATCATGTGACCCAAGAAAGAATTCAGTCATGCATGATCAGGCTGATGACGATTTCATCTACATTGCACCTAGTATAATTGTTTGTGAAAGAACAAAATTCTCCCCATCTACGTTTTATTCTAGACAAACTAGGCTTGAAAAACCTTTATGAAGTCTAGTTTGAGGGAGGCTATTGAAGGAGAAAACTCAAAGGTTCATGGAAGAAGAAGAAGTTTAGTTTTCAGTTCAAAGAAGAAGAAGAAGATGGAAAGTCTTTGGTTACAAAGAAATAAGCACAAAGCAAAAGATAAGACTTTGAGGCTTATCTAATTCAATGAACAAGACCTTTTACATACCAGGGGCATTTTTATCACTTACCCTTTAGCATATTCCAGAAGCAGCAACACACAACTAAGTTGCACCCCAACACACTCTATTATGTCTCATTTCATCCACACCATTCATCACAACAATCCAGGATCAATGGTCATGATCATTACACGTGTTTATGTCCTTTGATTACTTAATGTATTCTTTTCTTGTTCAGCAAACCTAGCATTAATATATAAATGTGTAGGCATCAAGTTGTCTTTTTTAATGAGAAATATAGTAAGCTCTGATCTTACCTCATTCAATCCTAATAAAACATTCAACTTGCTCTTGTAACTAGTGTGGCTCAATCTGTAATTTTTTATGTTGGCGGTGGTCTCATACCAATTAAAATTCCACAAAACCTCTACAACTCTAAAGTGCATGAATGTCTTTTTTGGGTGATTGGTAGGATTACCTTGGAGACACCAAGACTTGAAACTAAACTCAATGATATTTGGGGTAGAAACATGGATTGGAAACTTGTCTCATTGGGAAGGGACTTCTATCATATTCTCATGCCATGTGAGGAAGAAATCAAAGATGTTTGGAGTTAGAGTGTGTTACCTTTGAAACTATTAATCATACGATTTTCTTAATGGACTCCATGATTTGATCTGAAATCTTTCAGGTCCTCATCCATACATGTGTGGGTCCGGTTCTATAATCTACTATGGGAGTTTTGGGACAGAACAATAATCTCTGAAATTGCTCATGTGATCAGTATTCCTTTGTGTATTGACAAAAATACAATTGTTGGAGAATTTGGCCATTTTGTGAGGCTGCTAATTGATTTGGACTTATCTAAACTAGTGAAGGACTCGATTAGAGTAAATATAAATGATCTTAAAGTATGGGTTACTCTAGAATATGAAGGTATCTCGTTATCTTACTCCGAGTGTAAAGCAATTTAGCACTCAACTGCGACATGTCATTGTGTTGAGAAAGACTAACGGTGATTAAATCATTTATATGCGATTTAAATTCAATCAACAAGGAATCAGATGAACTAGTATAAATGATATCATCAACATAAAGACTAACGGTGATTAAATCATTTTTACCTCCTTTTTCACACATAAGGTAGGTTCATTCTCACTTCTCATAAACCCAAATTGAAGTAGGAAGATTCAAAACTATCGATGGAAAAACTCCGAAGTTTTTAATGTTGGTAAATCAAAGTATTTAAATACTTGGTCAATCGTGTAAATGTGCTTACCTTTGTCTCATGATTAATAATTGACATATTATTATTTTCTTGATGTTTGATTTCTATTGTGAATGTTGGTACGTTTGCATTAAAGTGTATTTCGAGTATCAATATTCACATGTTCAAATTGCAAATAATGTGGCATTTCCTTTTGTTTATTTTGCGATGTGCAAATTTGAAAGAGATGTAGCAAGGAGTGGAAAACTCAAGGTTTAAACAATGGCCATCAGACAGTTAGATTGGTGAAGGTGTCAGTGGCAAGTCGATATCAAGATTCTTCATCAACGTATCAAACCCTTTAACCCCAATCGTCAGGGACGGCTATTCCTCTAATGGGTTAGATGATGATGGATTATAGAAGAATGAGAGGATAAAAGACCCTAAATAAAGGAAGAAGACTCTGATGAAGACCTTTGATTATAGAAAAGTATTTTTCAAAATTTCAAAAACTCTGCGAAAATTACTTTTGCTATTATAGAGGAATGGGTTTGATGTTGCTAACGCACAAAAAAAAAAGTTCTTTTGTTGAAGACATTAAAGTTGCAGATTGTGGGATTAGCGGAATGATTGTTGAAGTTGAAACCATTTCAAGAGACAAGCAAACAATGTGGAAATTCAAGTGAAGTTTAAGTTCGAGCAGAGATCAGTCGAGAAACAAGAGCGGACAACTTGGTGGAACCTCAATAGCATTCGAGTAGAAAGAGAAACTCTCCGGAGAGGCGAGCCCAATCAACGAAGACGTTGATCCTCTAAGTGGGGGAGCGTATAAAGGGGGAGTTGGCCACAGACAAACACTACCACAAACATTGGCAAAACTACGAGGAGGCTTCGACATAAAGTGGCGAATGCGACATATCAATGTATGCTGATAGTATAAGCCAAGTTAGTATAAGGAACACTATAGAAAACAGGGACCCCCTGACATTGGATCTCCACCACCCACTGACTTAAGGGATCCATCCTAGTCCACTAGGGACTAGGAGAGTCTGACATTCGACCTTCGTGAAGGGAGGCGAATGTCTTCATAGAGTGGAACTCTATAAACGCTATCGGCTCTAAAGTTAGCCCCATAATACTTGTCCCTTTTAGGGCGAGTTTATACACAGGGAGTCCCACCGAGACTTAATATCAACAAACGTATTGACGGGATGCGTAAAGGGGATAGATCCCTTCAGTAACAGTTGATTGGCCGAGACACGAAGAAGTCTTGGCGCCACACGGGGTTTTGGCCTGGTTCAGACCTGGCCAATGACACTAGGTCATGTTGGGCCTAGAACTGGGCCTTGCAGGAACTAAACTCTGCCTAGCCCTCTCCACTAATTCTAAAGCTTCTTTTTTATGCCATTCACACATCAATATGAGCATTCAAATATATAAACAGCTCGGGATTATAAGGTACTTGAGGTATTCCTATTATTTTGCACAACAAAAATTTAGGATGGTATTTATCTCGTATGCTTTATGATGAAACACAGTATATATAAAATACAAAGATCAACATGGAACCACTCCAAAGGTTCTTAATACCATCATGGCATTATTCAAGCCGGCATTCAATCTAAGCTTTCGCATGTATTAGCAGTATCTATGTAATAACAGTTGGTGCAGATCGGCCGGTGAATTCCTGCATCTTTGAAAATTTGAGGGCAACATCCACCTGCAACCATGTGCATTAATTAAAATCAATATTACTTGTGGTATTCAATGATACACAATTACTTGGCTTAGCTTTTCTTTTATCTTACAAGGGGAGCAAGTGCATCTTGAGATTCTCTTCCAATTTTTGATGGATCTTTCTCATATTGCTCAATGTAGAGACGGATGGTTGCACCTTCTGAGCCAGTTCCTGAGAGGCGGAAAACCTGCATTGTTTTGCAAAGTTTAATAATCACTGTGACTTCCATTAAAACAGTTCTCTAAGCAGCCATAACAAGGAAAGTCAGCTTACCAGTCGAGAGCCATCCTCAAACAAATATCGTATACCCTGGTGCTTTGAGATGGAACCATCAACAGGATCCTTGTATTCAAACTCATCACCATGAACAACCTTTGATACGTCTGATCTTATTCCCTTCACAATCCTGATGCACGAAGATATATATTACTATGAGTAGTCTATAGAGTATAGGACACGCCATAATTAATCAAAAAGGTCGAGGAGGTAGACTATGCTAAAGAAACAACTGAATATTATTACAGATATTCCTTTCAGACGAGCAGAAACTTGTACAGAGAGTGGTTTAATCTAAGACATACTCATTAACTTCACTCAAGGAAGATTGCAGCTTGACCAAATGTGCCATCAGCTCCTTTGCTGCAGTTGCGTCAACATTCTTCAACACAATTAAAATGTTCAGATGGCAATCGAGGATTTACAACTACAAACGAGAAAAAAAGGTCAAAAATTGTAAAAGAAAAAGTACCTCATAATCATAGCGAGTATAATAGTGGCGGCCATACTTGCTCCAATGGTTGCGAACTATATCTTCAACAGTCACAAGCTTTCCTCCATCCAGATTTTCCTTATTTTTGTAAGCCAGAATAGATAACCAAGCAAGAACTGCCCAAATTCCGTCTTTCTCACGGATATGGTCCGAACCTATACACAAATGTTATTAACACAAAATAAAAGATCTGGAACTTCCCAAGAATAACCCAGCTGAGTAGTTTTACAAATTCAATAACCTATCTGAGTAGTTTTACAAATTCAAACAAAAGTTTAAAGCACTAACCAGTCCCGAAACTTTCTTCCCCGCAAACTGAGCACATTCCTGCATCCATCAAGTTTCCAAAAAATTTCCAGCCAGTGGGAACCTGGCATTAAATGGTAAATACCCAAATTAGCTTCCTTAACACTTATTCAACAGCCAAGAAGGATAAATTTTGTAAGTTTTTCTCCACCAATTACCTCAAAAAATTTCAGCTTCAAATGTTGGGCCACAAGATCGAGGGCAGCTGATGTTGGCATGCTCCTACAAGCAGCAAAAGAATTATCATTCTAAAAGCTGTGTGTGTGGTGGGGGGTTGGGGGAGAGACAATTGAGACCAGCAAATAAAGTTCATAACAAGGGGAAAATAAGAAATAACCTAATCAATTAAAATCAGAGAATAGCCCCGAGATCAAACCACAATATGAAACAAATAATAACCTTTAGCACTTCAGGCTGGTTGACAAATATAATGCCAATATGCAGTTTAATCAGTACATGCACTCTAAGAAAGACCACGGGAAGCACAATTGACAATATGTAACATCCATTAATTGTCTAGATAAGTACTCCCAAACCTCTAACATACATTATCTAGATATACAAGATAAAGAGACATATATTTCTTCAATGCATTTACAAAAATTTCAGCTCATATGCCTTTATGCAATAACTGGACAATTAATGACCTTTATCAACCACTCTTGGTTTGTCCCCAGTCGCACTGACTGCATAATACAGGCATTGATGTCTTACAAGCTAACAAGCATGTAAACATAGCCAGTCGTGATTTGAAGTGAAGAGATGTTTCAGTATATTCTAAGCCATTAAAGCTACTGTTAAACAGTAGGCACGTGTATATGCTTTATTTCTTAACAGGAACAAGTAGTAAACAGAAGAAAGCTACTAGACAGCATAATAGAGTACCTGGCAACACCCTTTAGACCAGAAGAGAAATAAGGTATGGATTCAACTGCATTTGCAGCAATTATTGCAACAGAATCTGAAGGAGTAACGAAGAACCTAACAAAGTAATAGAGATTAAACATGTAAGGTTAAGGAGTTATGACCATTGCTATAGCATAAAAGGCAGGGATGCTACCTTTTACCCAGGACCATATTACGGTCTGCATCACCATCAGCAGCTGCGCCAAATTCTGGTGGTTCAACTTCTGGGTTTGATTTGCCCAATCCCATGCGAGCAACCAACTCTTTTGCATAGGTAAGATTAGGATCTGGATGGCCCCCTCCAAAATCTTCCTGCAAAAGGGAAAATCCTTGTAATGCAAAAAGAGCCTCATACATCATTATATTACCAACGAAAAGTTTGCAAGACCTTAGGTACGCAGTTCAACAATGAGCTCTCTGGTGCACCAAGTTCCTCCACAAATATACTTTTTGCATAAGCTCCACCAACTCCATGTAATGCATCAAAGCTTCAAAATACAACCACCGGTAGTCATCATTAAATGGATATCAACAAGAAATAGAAGCACAAGAACTGAAACAAATGCCAAGGTATGCCTACATACCAGAAAGTGAATTTTGGAGATGAAATCAGCTTCCTCATAGATTCGAAATCAAATATAGACCTGGGACAATGTTTTAGTATTTTCAATATTTTGAATTAGTATTTTCAATATTTTGAAAGATTATACAGTATGACCTAACAAGATGACACAATTCTGAACCATAAGCTCAGTTAGTCAACTGGTCCATACAGACACAAAAAGAATAAAAGATAGTACAATACCACTTCAGTATACAGCTCAAAAAGCAAAAGCAAAAGCAAACAGCAATTAGTTTTTAGAGAATTCTGATCTGTACTTGGTAACAATCCCTTCCGCATGCACTTCCCTATTTTTTATTCTAAATAAAGCCAAAAGCCTTTGTAGCATTTAGGGCTGTAAATGAACAGAGCCGCTCATGAATGGCTCGGTGATCGGCTCAACAAAAGCTCGACTCGGCTCGATTTATAAACGAGCCGCTCGTGCACACGATTTACTGGCTCGGTTCGTAAACGAGCCAAGCTTGAGCAGGCCAAAGCTCGGCTCGAAAGCTTGCGAGCACGCTCGATTAGAACATTTATGAACAAATTTTAGTTTTGTACAAAACTATATAGTTTAGTGTTAGCTCACAAATATCTAAATTTAATATTATTTCATTTGCTATTAGATGAGTTCGTTCACAAACATAATAAATGAGTAATAGACAAACTATTTGTAAGCATCTTGTTTATTTATTTACGAACTTCACAAATATAATTAACAATTTACTCACAAACAATTCATGGTTAAATAATTTTCTTAATGAACCAAGTCCAAAAGAGGATTTTGGGCTCGAAACAAGCTCGAAGCTCGGCTCAAGCTCGTTGAGCAAGCCAAAGCTCGGCTCGGACTCGGCTCGTTAATTTTATAGCAAGCTCGGCTCGGGCTCGAGCTCGTTAATTTTATAGCGAGTCGAGCTTGAACAGACCAAAGCTCGGCTCGGCTCGGCTCGATTACAGCCCTAGTAGCATTAGTGGTACGCAGAAGTCATAGATGATCATTATCTTATCTTCATGAAAAATAACCTTTTTTCTTATAACATTATAAACTAGCAAATGTAATCCATAATGCAACAAACACCTCTTGCCTTTTTCTCAATTTCATTTCATGCTTCTTGAAGAATAAAAAAGTAGTGAAGGGTTTGGATTGTGAGAAACTCAATCAGGAATGAGAAAATTATTTTATGATGTATATAAATCCAACACATGGTGCAGTACTTTATAAGATGACTTTAAAGAGAAAACGCCTTGCTGCTAGAATCTCATCATAATGATATTCTGTAACTAAGGACCAAAATTAAACTCTTTCCCTATGGATATGAGCATCTTAAAATTTGTATTTGGTGCGTACTACATATCTCTTGTTCTGTCCTGGTCTATCAGAAAAACATAAATGCTGATCTCTTGTTCTGTCCTGGTCTATCAGAAAAACATAAATGCTGATATCACATCTTAGCTGGTCCTGTAAGCTAACTAATATCAAGAAAATTTATTACTTCCAAGAGAAACCTGAAGGCCACAAAAGCTCATTTTAACAAATCTTGCACAAACGGAATAATAGAAGTTCAAAAGAGTGTTGTGGCACAAATCCAGTAAATCATCCTCAAAGAAAGACATTTGTAGAGTGCAATGAAATTACATAAACGACAACTTACTTCATTAATTTGACATAATCACTGGCTGAATCAAACACCTCAACATCAAATTGTCCCTCAGGCCCACCAAAATTAGTTACACCAGTTGCAGAAATATCCACCTGGATGAGGATTAAAAAAATAAAAAATAAAGTAAAACATGGAGACAATTCATGAAACAATAATTTCACACATAGTTATTAAAGGCGCATGGCGCACTAAGGTGCAAGGGGTCCTGGAGCCATGGCGCATGGCGATGGCGAGCGCCATAGCGAGACAAGGCGCACTTAAAAAAAATAAAAATTATAAAAATATAAAACTAACATAAAACTAAATCATGAAAAGATCTTAAGCATAAATAAATTTTAAAATGCAAAATAAACCCCATATTAGAAAACTTTAAAGTCGAATACTAATTTCTAAGTTCTACTCCTAATTAAAACTCTCCAAATCCATCACTCCTCATCATCACTATCACACTCCTCATCTAAGGCATCATCAAACTATTGATCATCAAACTGTTGAAGTTGAATTCCCTTTGCTTCTTTGTTTCAGTTGTTTGAATCCGTTTGATGTGTTTTCTTTCTACTAAACTTCTTCCTCTTTTAATGACTCTGTCTCTTACTCTTCAAATGACTCTATCTCTTCCTCTTCAAAGAGTCTCTTCGTCTTCTACTTAGTTTAAAACCTATAATCTCTCTCCTTTTTAATACTTTTTGTTAATATAACAGGTGTTCCATTCCAGATATATAAAGTAACTACCAAAAAACTGCCCATAACTGCCTCTAACTGCCAAGGCGCGCCTTGGTGCGCCTTTGGCGCAAAATGGCGCACCAGGCGCGCGCCATGGCGCTAAGGCCTGCGCCTGGTGCGCCATAGGCGCGCCTTTAATAACTATGATTTCACACTTGAATAAAAGCAAGGGGAAGATGAAACAAAGGTGGCATAACATTCAGGACATACATCAGGCACGTCAGCTATTAAGTACTCCTTTATGGTTTTGGTGTTCTCATAAATCTTATCAGTAATCCCCTCAGGAGCTGGTCCACCATTTTCCATGTTATATTTGATACCAAAGTCCTGCAAATTACAGGGACAATAAAAGAAGAGAATATCAAATATAGAAGAAGCAGAAGTAGAAATAAGCAGAATTTTGATCACTATTTTTCCAAATTATATTGCTATTTTTCCACCCCAATAGTAAACCAAATTATATCGCTATTTTTCCACCCCAAAGAGGCAATAGACTACTTCCATTTCATACAGAAGAAGCAGAAGTAGAAATAAGCAGAATTTTGATCACTATTGTGAACCAGAATTCCCAAACAAGCTAGAAAATAAACAGGTATGACGAACCTCATGCGGACCCCCTGGATTATGACTTGCCGTTAATATAAATGCTCCTGTTGCTTTAGATCCCTGGCATGCAATAATAAAAACATAGCATTATGCTTATCAGTAAAGTTATCATGCTTAAATTATGAACCAGCTAGATGAAGCAAAACAACATACATCTATCCCAACTCTTTCTCGAATTACAGCTGAGACAGCAGGAGTTGAAAGTAATCCATTCTGACCAACCCAAATACGCCTTACTCCATTAGCAGCAGACATCTTAATAATGATCTGGCAACTCAACAAGAGAAATTTAAAGGGATTACGTCATGAAGGCATCTTGCAGAAGAGCTATGGATTGGAAATACAGACAATAAAAGCATTACATATAAAAGAAATCCACTCTTGACCTTTAAACAATATTTTTTAAGAGGAATATTTAACTTTTTACAGCATCTTCTTTATGGAACAACAATTAAATCTTATTTCAAATGCTACAGCCTCTTGTTGCGAAATTTTATTCAACATATATGTTCCTTTATCTTCCTAGAAAATGAGCAACCAAGAGAGTGGGAGAGGTAATAATTATAATTTAAAAGAATAAAAGAAAGATCCACTGCATCAGATTTTGTTATGAGCCTGAAAAATGAAACATATTTGATGTGTCATACCATGCAGATGAATGCAGTCATGCACACACAGTTGATAACAAAACCTTGAAGTATAAAACATAAATGTGCTCCACCAGAGTAAAATAAAAAGAAAATGCATAGTCCCTTGATACTGGAAATAGTGATAACAAAATCAACCTTGGGACCACAGATCGGGAAGAATAAGAAATTTTGCAGTTCGAAAAGCTTCAAATAGCAATCTTTAGTTCATGCAATTTAGGCTATATATTGTACCTGAATGGCATCCTTTGAGAAATAGCGACCGTCACCAGAGACAACAAGTGTAGCACCTGCACATGTTGGAAAAGCAGCCCATCAAAAGCAAATCTAACTACTCATCACACCTTGGGGGAAAGAATATGAAACCATATGTGCAACAAAAGCCTACACAACAATGGGACAGCATTGCCCTAAACAGAGAAATCATGGCAGTCCAATTCCACTATTCATAGATTGCAAAGCAGTAGACAAGAATGATTGGCACAATGACTTGAAATGAACAAGCATCGTATTAGAAAATTCGAATATATTAGTTTAGTTCACCATTTCTTTCCATAAGATGAGATATTTAGGGAATTACAAAAAATATTCTACACAAATGTGAACAAAAGAAATACATATTCCCTTTGGGAACAGAACCATGGGTCAAGATGTAACACATTTTCACAATCGAACCTCATGCTATGTGGATGGACAGTAGGTACTTAACCTCACCCATTTAATTTTAAACTATAAGCTAAGCCTTCAACAGCTTATTTTTGCAAGTAATATATCCAAGTCATACACTGATAGAATAGAACCGTAACACTTAACTACAGCTAATAGAAGTAATGACTAAACCCTACCTCTAACTTTTTCTTCTGTCAGGGCATTGAATGTTGACTGAACAAAATTATGCAAGTAATGGGGTTGCACGAACACTTTCACCTGAAAAGAATCAGCCATCAGCCATCATATTAAATGCAGTGCAGCAAGTAGCAACTAAGTGAGATGCAAATGAAAAATTATTCTAGAAAAATTGACAGTATTCCGTGTAAAAACTCACTAACTAGAAATGCTAAATTGTAACTCAGGGGTGTTTGTTTCAGCTTCTCAAAGCAGCTTTTAGCGTTTAACTCCAAACCGCAGAAAATATACGGTTTGGTTAGATTTATAAAACAATAGCTTTTAGCTTTTCTGATGGAACAGTAGCGTTTTGGAGCAATTCACGAAAAGTTATTCGTATTTTTTTACTATTAACAAAATTAACCTTCTTATTTCCACAACACAAGTCTCTACTTTAACTTCATTCCCATCTCTATAGTACTATTGCCGAAAGAATAAGGTTTTGCTCCATTCAATAAATTTTTATTTTTATTTTTTATTTAGTTACTTAGGTTATTTTTATTAATTTGTATATTATATTTTCTATTTTGTAGTTTATTTGTTGATTAATTTAAAACATGCTCATATTAGACAACAACAGTTCATCACAATTTTACCAAACAATGCTAATTAATCCCCTAATAACAAACAGCTATCAGCTAGGCCCTCAATCCATCTATCTGGTTCAAACAGATTTTAAATGTTTGGAGAAAATATGTCTGGTTTAGATCGAATACTTCAAGCATCTGAAGAGCAGACAAAAGAATTCTATAGGTCTAACCATGGCATGAGAATTATTTGTATGATACAAATATGCATTACGCCTTAACTATCTAATTTCCAGCACAATCTATGGCGAGGTGAAGCTTCGTGAATGAGGAATCAACTTCATCACAGATACTGTAATAAAAAAATTGACTAAATATAGTACAACATACACTATTAACAAATACTATAAGATAGAAAAAGAAGTGAGAAGATATTTAAATATCCAGCAGGAATTAAGTCTTCCATTTTAAACAACATACAATAATGATAATAAATCCAGTAATACAATCTTTCTAAGGTACCAACCAACCAACAAAAGACATCTCAAGAGATAGTGATCCAGGATGATCAAGAGATAGTGATCCAGGATCATAAAATTTAAACACCAAGAGATAGTGATCCAGGATGATCACTGTGTCTCACTGATCCAAACCACTGATAGTTATATGCTAACAGAAATCAAACAATTTTAACAAGCAACAGAGACAGATCATATTCAACTATTGATCTATTATCATCGGCATAAAGCAACAGAGCAATGGCCCAATCACAATAAGTGAACATGCAAAATCAAGGAAAATTAACGGATCTGATTCCAAACGATTGCAAAACAAAGAATCAGAGGTAAGAATGCGAGAAGTAATCAATTAAATTAATAGGATGGAAAAACCTTCTTGCGGAGGCCAGAAGTTCCAGGTTTCTGGCCATCGAAAGGCGTAGTGTCTACTTTGGAAACCTTGAACACCATTTTCCTGTATCCCTGTAATGAAAATCAGAGGTGAGACGGGGAAAGAGAGGGAATTGGGAAATATAAAGAAATGGAAAGTGAATCTGGAATGTGAAGATAGCTCACTAGGATACGTATGGTTAAATGGCTAAAATGAATAGGATGAGTAGGAAAAGATGTTGTATCAGAAAGAAGAAGACAGAAGAGTTAGGGAGGAGTGGGAGAATATAACGAGGATTATGCCATCGGATGGGCGATTTAAAGCCTCACGTATCATTTCCATCCATGTGGTGTCCCGACGAATTGCCAGCATTTGGACGAGAACGCTTCCCCCGCTATTCTTTCTTCTTTCTTCTTTTTGGCCTTTTATGTTTTCTTTCTTCTTTTTTTTTTTTTACATGTAAAGTTTTTTTTTTAAGTTTATAGTTAGTTCAATTTATTTAAAGTTACATATATTTCAATTTTTATAAATTATTTCTTGTTATATCATATAAATTCAAAATTAATCATGTTAACTTAATTAAGTTTAGAAAATTAATTAAACATTTTTGTAATTTCAAACAGTCAATCAGTTTTTCAGACAAAAAAAACTAAAAGAAACCCGTGATTATTAGATCTTTTTATATAAAATAGGATAAATAATAATTGATTAGTTTTTAATTTTTTAATTAATATTAGATTTAGTCCTTATATTTATAACGGTACATGATAAGCTTTTTAAATTTTTTATATCCAATGATTCGGGTTCTCTCCATTTAAAATTACATTTATAGCACATGAACTTTAACTTTTTTCAGTTTGATAACCCAATTTCAAATTTATACTTAAAAATATTATTATTTTAAATAATAAAAATACACTTTTACATATATATTTATTTATTGACATTTGTTTTTTTTTTTTGAATCAATTTATTGACATTTGTTTCTCTCATGCAACATTTTTTCCTACTCACTCAAGATCAAATTATTAAAATACAAATATATTAGAAGAAATAAAAAAAAATCATCAATTTAAAAATTGAAGTTCACTAAAAAGTGGAAGACAATTTAAGTAAAACTCGATATTTTTATTTTACTATTGAGTTCTTTTAGCTCACATTTGAATTTTAATATATAAAATTATAAAATCATATTTTTAATTATTTTAATAGCATTTTTAAAGTGTAAAATTAAAATTCAGTTACCAAATTGTAAAAATGATAAGTACTATAAATGTAATTAAATATTAATGAGTAATGATAAATTAGTATTTTAAATTAACACGGTTTTTTTTTGGTAGGATTAAATTAACACGGTTTAATCGTTGAATAAAATAAAAATTATTAATTTATAATATATTATTATAAATAGGCAAAAAGTATAATTAAGCCTTGAACTTTACCTGTTTTAAAGATCAAGCTCATGATCAATTATTTTTTCCATATTGAGTCCTTGATCATTGATTCTGTTATGGATGCGGCCCTTATTGAACTTTTTCGTTGAGTTTAGGCGGCACATATTGTTAGGACGATTCGGCCTATTGACGTGGACAAATAAAAATAAGAATTTATTGACTATGATAGATAGAGAGTAAAAAGTAAAAGGAAATTACAGAAATCAATTTCAAATAGGTTATTCCAACCTCGATACTTTCCTCTCCCATTTTGCAATTTTTAGTATTATAATCGCCATATCGATCTTCTCATTTCCCAAATTCGATGAAAAAGTTAAATAAGGATCAAATCCATAACAAAATCAATAATCAAAAGTTCGATGTGAAAAAATAATTGATTAGGGGTTTGATCTTTAAAACATGTAAAATTCAAGGGCTTAATTATACTTTTTGCCTTATAAATATAATCACTAAATAATGTTTTTTATACTAAAATATATAGGTAACTTTAAATTAATTGAAATTTTCGAAATATCAAAATTTGATATTAGGCATTATAATGGTACGATGATGATGATGATGATGATATGAAGATTGAGAGTTTTGAGATCTATCTCTTCTCTTTTATATCTTTCCCTCTCTTTTAGATCTATTTTCTCTTTTTCAGATCTGTCTTCTCTCTCTCAGATCTGTTGTCATGGTGAAGAATTTTTATGAAGATTGAGAGTTTTGAGATCTATCTCTTCTCTTTTAGATCTTTCTCTCTCTTTTAGATCTATCTTCTCTTTTTCAGATCTGGCTTCTCTCTCTCAGATCTGTTGTCATGGTGAAGAATTTTTATGAAGATGGAGAATTTTGAGATCTATCTTCTCTCTCTCAGATCTATTTCTCTCTTTTAGATCTATCTCCTCTCTTTCAGATCTCTCTTCTCTCTCTAAAACACAGGATCAATTTTATAACTCAATTTTCTCTCTCTCTCTCTCTCTCTCTCAATTAGTTATAACTAAATTAACTATAACTAATAGTAGAATTTAAGAAAAGTAAATCTCTCTCTCTCTCTCTCGGCGATGACCAAGGCGATCGTGAAGGTTAAGGGGGATGGGTCGGTGAAGACAGGCGGCTGGCCTGTGTCGGATCTGGTGGTGGCGGGGCGCGGGCGGGGCAATGGCTCCGGGATCGATGAGGCGTGGGCGACGGCGGATGATGGGAGATCCGAGGGATCTCCTCGGGGGAGGAGGCGGAGCAGCGGGATTTGGAGGGATCGGTCGAGGGATAGGAGTAGATCGGAGTGGGTGGATGGTGGGGAGGCAGATTCGGCGGTTTCGACGGGGGGTGCTAGGGGTGCGTCGGTGCCGTTGGGGGCTTCTAGGGATGCGGCGGCCGATCGGGGGCTGGAAGGTGTTGGTGCCGCGGCCGCGGCCTTAGACTCGTTTTTCGCGGAGGGACGCGCGTATGATTCCGGAGTTAGAGGGCCGCTTCCGGTGCTTGGGCCACAGGGAGTACCGGCCGTCTCTCCCCAGCAGGATGAGCATGCCGTGCGACTTTCGTTGGCCGCGCAGGCCGTGCTGGCCGCGCAAGCCGCACAGACTACGCAAGCCGCTCAAGCGGAAGTTTCCGTGGATTTGGGAGGCCCCTCCTGGAGGGATAAGTTGCTAGGGGTGTCAGAGGAGGATCCCATGATGGAGGTGGATGCTTTTGAGAATGATTCCGGGGATTTTCTCTCTGATTCCGATTCTGAGGATGGAGAGCCTGATAACCCGCTGTGTCCTAGGATCCGGCTGTCCTCAGATGACAAGCGGGTCATGAGATCGAAGTGGAAATTGGCGTTAATCGTCACTGTGTTGGGGAAAAGGATCAGTTTCAATTATTTTGCCCAGAGGATCCAGGCTCAATGGGCAAAGAAAGGAAAGGTTACTATCACAGACCTTGAAAATGACTATTATGTCATTAAATTCACAAGGGCTGAGGATTTCAATGCTGTTGTGAATGGTGGTCCGTATATTATCTCCAATCATGTGTTGGCTCTGAGACCTTGGGTCCCAAATTTTGATCCCCATGATTGCTCTGTTAACAGGATCCTTACTTGGGTTAGGTTCCCGGGCCTACCTCTTGAATACTACAGTGATAGGTTCCTGAACAAGATTGGTAGCCTTATTGGGAAAGTCCACCATGTTGATAAGACTACCATTGGGGCAGTGAGAGGCAAGTTTGCCAGGGTCTGTATCGATATTGATCTCGCTAAGCCTCTTCTTTCTCAGTTCTGTACTCAAAACAAGGTCTATCATATTGAATATGAAGGTATACACAACATCTGCTATGAATGTGGTATGTTTGGCCATACCCTTGAGGGTTGTCCTAAGAGGAGGAAGGACGTGGAGGAGTTGGTGCAACCTATCATAGGCGAAGCTGAGAAGAGTCAAGGGGAAGTAAGGAGCTTTGGCCCATGGATGCTTGCCAAGAGGCCAGTGAGAAGGAAGCCACGGGCTAATGTTAATGCTAATCATTCACCAGATATCAGTACGAAGATGACTACTCTCCAGATTGCTCCTGAGATCAAGGTCAGACCCCCGGATATTAAGAAGGGGATTGAGACTGGAGTGGACTCAGCTTCGGGTTCCGGGTCAAGGTTCGGTGTTTTGTCTATGGAGAAAGATCAAGACTCGGATCCTTCTGATAAGCAGATTGATTTAAGCATGCATGGTCTGGAGTCGGTAGAGCATGCCTCTAGTCTGGGTAATTCTATTAATCCTCTCTTTGTCTCTAATGCTTCTGCTAAAGGCAAAGAGATTCCCCAGTCTATCCTGTCAGCTGGGAAGGGTTTGAGTAGGGAGGCGAGTACTCTACATCCTCCTGTTGATGCTCCTATTGGTAAGACTATAGGAGTGAGTAAGTTAAACATGAAGAATCCCAAAGGGAAACCTAAAAAGAACCTTCATGGTTTGAATTCTTTGGATAAAAGGGGTCCTTCTGGGACCGCCTCTAGGCTCTCCGGAGCCCCAAACAAATACCTGATCTAGGGTTTGGGCCTGCGTCTGTAGTCTCCCCCTCTGATGGACTTCTTCGTTTGGAATGTTAGAGGTGCGACGAGCAAGGCTACCCGCATTCATGTCAATGATCTCATTAAACAGTTTAACCTTTCCTGCTTTGTCCTTCTTGAGACCAAGGTTAGTGGAGCCAAAGCAGATGAGGTGGTTAGAAAGTTTAAGAATTGGAATTGCGTCAGGTCGGAGGCTACTGGCCGGGCAGGGGGGATTTGGCTCTTTTGGAAGCCAGGTCAAGTCAATATTGATATTGTTACTATGGACAGTCAATTCATCCATAGTAAGGTGTGTTACCCGGGTAATAAACCCTTCTTTATTACCTTCGTCTATGCTGATCCTGTTTCGACTAACCGAAGAAGGCTGTGGGAGATCCTTCATTCTTTTAGCTCTAACATGGTGGAGGCGTGGTTGGTTGTCGGGGATTTTAATGACATTGCCCTCTTGAGTGATCAGAGAGGAGGGGGTAATCATTATGTGAACCGGTGTCTTAATCATAAGCAAAGTATGGATATGTGCGGGCTTTCGGACCTGGGTGCTGCTGGCCACAAATTTACCTGGAAAAGGAATAGTGTGTTTGTTAGGTTGGATAAGGTGTACGCTAATGTTGCAGCGATTTATAGGTTTTCTGAGGTCAAGGTACTTAATCTCCCTTTCCGTCACTCAGACCATTGCCCTATCCTTATTAATTTGGTCAAAGGAAATCGGCTGAAAGGTAATAGACCTTTTAGGTATCTGGTGGCTTGGGAGTCTCACCCCGAGTTTAAGGATTTCGTTAAAAGCAATTGGCATCCCCACTCTGATGTTCTCCTCGCTACTGAGGAATTCAGGAGGAATGTGGCTGTTTGGAATAAAAATAATTTTTTTCATATTATCAGGAGGAAGAACAAACTCTTGAGGAGAATGGAAGGTGTTCAGCGTTGCTTGGAGGTTCGTTTTGATCATAGCCTGAATGGTCACCTAAGAGCTCTTCAGAACGAGTTGGAAGCTGTGCTTAGACAGGAAGAGCTTCTGTGGTTCCAGAAATCTAGGAAGGCTTGGATTCAAGACGGGGACCGGAATACCAGGTTTTTCCACCTCTCAACGATCATTAGGAGACAGCGAAATAGGATTGAGGCTATTAAAGACGCCAGTGGTGAGTGGATTTTTGAGGAGGAGGACATTCGGCGCCTTGCCCTTGATTTCTACAAGGACCTGTTCAGAGAGGAAGCTGTGGACCTAGAGAGTGCCCACTCTGGCATTTCCTTTCCTCGTTTGGGGGAGGATGCTATTAATAATGCTTTCCATCCCATTGAGCTTAAAGAGATTGATCTGGCCTTCTCCAGCATCGGTTCCACTAAGGCTCCTGGTATTGATGGTATCCCCGCTAGTTTCTATCATAAACACTGGGACACTGTTAAAGAGGGTATATACAGCTTTGTGTTAGGTGTCTTTGGTGGTTCGAACGATATCAGTTTGGTTAATAAAACCCTCATTGTCTTGATTTCTAAGGTTGCCAAGCCTTCTTCCTTTCTCCAGATGAGACCCATCAGTCTTTGTAATGTCTTGTATAAAGCTATTACTAAGATTGTGGCTAATAGAATCCGGAAGATCCTTCCGGATATTATCAGCCAAAATCAAGGGAGCTTTGTTCCTGGAAGACAATTGATGGATAACGTTGTTATTGCCCAGGAGGTTGTCCATTCTATGAAGATTAAGAAAGGCAAGAAAGGGATCGTGGCTCTCAAGCTGGATCTGGAGAAAGCCTATGATAGGTTGAACTGGAGCTTTCTTCTGGATAGTTTAGCCAAAGCTGGTATCCCGGAGAACTGGAGGAATTTGATTGGAAAGTGTATCTCCTCTCCTGTTTTCCAGGTTATGATCAATGGGGATATGTCGGATGAGTTCTCTCCATCCAGGGGTATTCGTCAAGGGGATCCTATGAGCCCCTTCCTTTTTGTTATTGCCATGGAAAGATTGTCTCACCTGATCCAAGAGGCGGTGAGCAAAGGGACTCTCCACCCTGTTTCCATCAACAGACATTGCCCCCCTGTTACCCATTTACTCTTTGCTGATGATGTCATGCTTTTTGTGGAGGGTAATGAGGAACAAATTAAGGCTGTGATGGATATCCTCGACTGCTTTTGTGAGGCTTCTGGCCAGAAGATTAACATCCATAAATCCCGTATGCTTTGTTCTAAGAATATGGATAATAGCTTGTGTAGAAGACTGAGTGAGATGTCTGGCATTCCCCTGACTCAATCGTTTGGGAAATACCTTGGGGTCCCTCTTCATAGTGACAAGGTGTCCAAAGCCTCTTTTAAAGACATTTTGGACAAATCTAACGGTTTGTGTGCTAGCTGGAAAGCTAATTCTCTTTCCCTTGCAGGTCGCCTTACTTTAATCCAGTCTATCAACTGCGCTGCTCCAAATCACATCATGCAAGCCTGTAAGCTCCCTGAGCCGGTCCTCAACGACCTTGATAAAATTAATCGGCGTTTTCTGTGGGGAGAGTCTGGGGATGGGAGGAAGATTCACCTGGTCCCTTGGAAGGAAGCCTGCCAGCCTAAGAGCAGGGGGGGTCTTGGTATAAGGCAAGCTAAGGACAATAATAAAGTCCTGTTAATGAAGCTTCTTTGGAGAATGTGGTAATCCCCCTCCTCCCTTTGGGTTCGTCTTCTGTGCGGCAAGTATAGGAAAGATAGAATCTTTGGTGGCCCGAAGGAGAGGGTTGTCAGCTGTTCCTTCCTCTAGAAAGAGCTTAGTGCTGTTTTTGCTGAGTTCTGTACGGGGATTGGCTTGGAGGTGGGTAATGGGAGATCCATTAGTTTCTGGTATGACACCTGGATTGGTGACAAACCGTTGATTGAGGTGTGCATCGCCCCTCCGCCGAATGATCTCCTCTCCTGGAGAATTGTTGATGTGGTGGACTCGGAGGGAGACTGGATCTGGTCTAAGTTCGACTCCTTTCTTAGCCTGGAGACCCTCCTTAATATTAGAGGTGTGAAGATTAGTAATCAGGAGGAGGATAAGGACAGACACTGCTGGGCCTTGACTAATAATGGTTCTTATTCTTGCAAATCGTCCTATGAAGCTTTTACCCCTAATAGGGCTGATCCTCCTTTGGAAATTTGGAAGTCCATTTGGGCCCTCAAAGTCCCCTACCGCATTAGGAGTTTTCTATGGCTGGGAGTCAAAGGCAGGCTCCTCACGAATGCAGATAGACACAGAAGGCACTTGGCTGTATCTGGTGTCTGTAGCAGATGCAGCGGCCATGTGGAAACCTTATGCCATGCTTTGAGGGATTGCCCGAATAGTAGAAAGGTTTGGGAAGGGGTCCTTCCTCACCACATCCTTCCTTCCTTTATGGGGTTCTCTGATATTGACTGGTTCTCTGAAGGCGTTAATGGGAATTTGTTGGCCAGTATGGAGCACGGGGCTATTCTCTTCGCTATTATTTGTCACCAAATGTGGAAATGGAGGAATGAAGAGTTATTTGCTGAGAAGACTGTCTTTATTCCTGACCTCCGGTTTTACTTCTCGAAAAAACTCTCTGTTATTACAAAGAGTTTTGAAGGAGAGCCCCTGGTTCACCCCTCCCCGGTTAAAGAGGTCCAGTTAGTTGGTTGGAGGAAGCCCAGGGAAGGGGTTGTCAAGTTGAATACGGATGGCTCCTGCCTTAGTAATGGCAGAATTGCTGCTGGTGGAGTTCTTCGGGATGCTGGTGGCGCCTGGCTGGCTGGGTTTACCCATAACTTAGGTACGGGCTCCTCCTTTACTGTAGAGCTCTGGGGGATCTTGTCTGGCATTAAACTCGCCATTCGCATGGGTGTTAAAAGACTTTCGGTGGAGTCTGACAATTTGGAGGCTATCAACAGGATTTCGGATAGACAGGTTGTTTGTCTTAAGAGTCAGAATCTCATTAAAGCCATCTTGAGGCTTCGTCCTGCCTTCGATTCTCTTACCTTCTCCCATATTTATAGAGAGCAAAACCGCGTGGCGGATCGCTTGGCAGCTGCTGGGCATGGGGGGATGTTAGGTGTTTCTACCCTTTCCGTTCCTCCTTCTTTTCTGTTACCTTCTCTTCTTGAGGATAGGATTGGGGTCAGTCTTCCTAGACTGATCCCGGGTTAGGTTTTTGTTTGTTTGTTTTTTTTCTTCCCTTCTTACCAAAAAAAAAAAATAATGGTATGATATATATTTCACATTATGAGTAAGTTGTCTTTGTAAAACTTGTAACGGATGAATTTCATGAATAAGTAATAAATTTAAGGATTAAAAGGATGTTTAGTTCTCGCATTTTAACTGAAAGGGATACAAAGAGAAATGGATAATGATCAAATTTAATCCTAATGATTTTGGTAAAGTATAGATTTAGCACTAACATACGAAATGGTTCAAATTTAACCCTAACATTTTCAAGAAAATCAATTTTAGTTTTATGTTATCGAAATTTTAAAAAATATGGTTTGAGTATTATTTAAATATCAAACTTCCAAACATTAATTATGTCTAAGATATTTAATATGTAACTAACACAGTTACAGAAAAAAAATGTTCAAATGCTAACAACTAAATTTGTCACATACTTCCCTGCTCCGCATCTCCTTTCGTTTCTCTTTTCCAGATCTCTTCCGCCTCCTTCCCACCTCCTCCGCCTTCTGCCTTTTCTTCTTCCCCACCCTTCTTGAACTGCCATCTCTTCTCGTCTGCCTTTTCTTCCTCTGCTATCTCGTTGAGGAGGAAGAAGGAAGCTTGTCTTCCTTCTTCCTCCTCCCATTTATATTTTAGTTTTCGTTTTTAGCCTTAGATTTACGTTTTGTTGTTAGTTTGAAGTCTATCTACCTTCTTGAACTTCTTTTTCCGTCAGATCTACTCTCGTGAGCTATATTTCTTCTTTTATTCTTTTTTCAGTCTTAGCAAGAGCGGAAAAGGTTTATCTTGTCCGTAGATCTATAGCTCTGCGTGGATGCACAAACAGAAAGGACTCAGATCCGAACGTCCGGAAGAGCCTAAAGGATGGAGTATGGATTACAACGGTTTTTCAACGGGATTCGACTTACGAGAAGGATATGACTTCTATGTTTGTTGTATTTGTATCTTTTGTGGTTTTTAATGCTCTTTGTAGTCTTTTATTGCTCTTTGTAGTCTATGTATTGCTCTTCGTAGTCTTTTCTTCCCTTTGTGGGTTTTTGTCTGTATGGGATGGAGGTTTTATTCCTCTTTCTTTCGTGATGTATTTGTATTATTAAGTTAATGAAATGATATGTGGCATTTTATCAAAAAAAAAAAATTGTCTCATACAAGTTAATTTCAATTTTTTTGTAATGCGTCTAAAATGTTTACTATGTTACTAATATAGTTATAAATAACTAACAAAAAAAGTTACGAAATTGTTTCAATTCATTGATAAACTTGTTTGAAAAGTCTGATGTGACAGTTAAATAATAGTTAAACCATCTTTTTCAAATTTTCGGTAATGTATTGCTAAAATTGATCTTGCTTAAAAAAAATATGGTTAAATTTATACAATGTCATACATTAAGACCAAATATGAACTTCTTTAAAATATTAAGATCAAATTTTGATCTTCAAATCCAAGAGAAATAAATGGAATTATGTTGAATTCTCCGGTCTATTAGTGTCTTTTCTAAAAATGGAATGATAAACCCTCGATTCCTTTTGCTTAATAGAGTTGTAGGTTTTTTTAATAACAATTTTTATATATCTATTTAACTATAGAAACTAAATTCAATTATGTCAACTATTAAAAAAAATGGCGGTGAAACGAAGTAATTTGAAATAAAATTAATCAAATAAAATGTATAAAAAACTATTTTAAAAATAAAATGATATTTTTAAAATAGTTAAACTGACATAGAATGATAAAATTAAAATTTGATAACAAAAATATAAATAAAATAAAGCACAATAACCAAATAACCAAAAGTAAATTTAATCTAGGGATAAAATTAATAAAAAGTACAAACATAAAAGTATATATTTAATCTAGGATAAAAAAAAGTAAAATAAAAATGTATAGTGATGAAAATAGAAATTAAAATAAGAGCTAAAGTAATATTTTAGAATGAGGAGAGAGACATGATTTGCCCTAATATGTGGCTCCTACTTCACCTGCGGCGACCGACTGGTTGACGGCTAGGTTTTTGGCCTTGTGGTGCACTGTTTCGATTTTCTTCTACTTTTTCATCGCCCAGCTACGACCTCAACGACTTTCTGATACTGGTGACTTTTATTTACAACAACAAACAACATACAATATGGTCGAAGGTTTGGAGAAACAATGGAGGAAGATGAAACTTACTGACGAAGAGGACGCAGCGGTGATTCTGGCTCCCGGGGAATTAAGCGCTAGTACTGATCTTTCCAGGAAGCTTGTGGGCCGTCTGCTCTCACCGAAACCGTTGAACATTCGTGCAATGTCGAACGCTTTTAACGGTATCTGGAAGACGTACAGAGTGTTGGGGTTTAGTGTCCTATAGACAATTGTTCTAGGATACAAACTTAATGTAAATGAATTGTTCTTTATATCATTTGTTTAATGAGATATATGTTTTATAACTATATAAAGGCAATCCCTTTTAAGCACTAAATAAAGTCTAATAAAAGGAAATCCGTAAGTTTATTTAAAGTGATTATAAAGTGTTCATACAAGCATGAAGTGAGACAAAACTTTATAGTAAAATGATAAACTTAAAACCACCCCAAGTCAAGTGATATGTTTGGGATTGACATATCACTGTTGAGACTTGTATGTAACAATCTCTTCTGTCCAATAGAAATCTGATCTCACAAGCTTCATATATACAGATATCTGGACAGTTACATAGATCTGATGAAACGTTGTTCATTAGGATTGGGGATCCGATTTGAGATAACAGGATGGGTAGATTCATCCTTGTCACCTGTTCATCTCATTGGTATTAATAGGTATAACTAATCCTCAGACTCAAAGGAATATTAATTGGTATTCTGGATTACGGAATGTGATGCTTTGACTCTGGCGTAACACGATCCTTAACAGAGATGACTCTGGGGTGTGAACAGTAGACGTTGGGTATCACAGGAAGTGATTGCGGAGTCGTTATATATTGGATTGAGCATTTATCACTCCCGATAAATGGGAGATACATCCATGGATCGCTTGTGGAAGACTCGACTCTAAATCCTTGCAAGGTGATAGCTTAAGAGTAAGAAATACATATTTCACTTAACCTATCTTTTTGAGTTGACTCGGCATGTACAAGTAAAACGAACGTCTCGCTATATGTGACTTGACATCACCCATAATCATAAGATTCAGTTCAAGGATGTAGTTGATAAAGGATCGAATTATACTGTAACTAATACGGAAAGGTTAACAACAGAATCAATTTATCTTCTTATAGCTCTGGGGGAATGATTACGGACTTGCTAATCACATACTCTGTACATCATTCCGTTATGCAAAGATTAAATATAATTCTTTGAAAATTAATTTAATAACGTTGCATACGGCTAGAAGCAATAAGAACCTAATGGATCACACATAAGACTTGGAACCTAAAAGAGAGATAGATGTTAATTAATTGATAGAAGACCAATTGAGCCCAATAAGGCCCATGGACATAAGGGGGTCGAAATTCATGTAGTGATATACATGAATAATTAATTTGATTTTGTTAATCCTAATTAGATTAGGAATATGAATTAAATTAATTAAGAGATAATTAAGTTAGGAGTTTTAATTAGATTAATATACTCTTATTATTATCCAATAAGGTTATTATTATTATCCTTAATATATTAGATATATAGTGAGATAATAATTAGGAATTCTATTCCGAATGGAATTCCTATTCAGTAACCTAATTCTATCTAACTAGGGATTAGATACAAGAGATTATAAATACCCATTCCCTTGAGATTTTCGAAATCTAAGAAAGCCATACCCTACTGTGATTTTCGAAAATCACCTAGTCCAAGAGAGAGAAAATTCGACACCCCTAGTTCGAGGACGAGATTTCTCTACGGCTTCATTTGATCAATTGATTTTCATCTATTTCTTTTATCCTTGATCTTGTGTTGATTAGTTAGAGGCAATCTACTTTGGTTGCTATTCAACGGTTGATTCCAAATTAATCTTCCCGTGTTTTATTTCGTGTTTGGGAACTCGAAGAAGAAAAACAAACAAAAGGGAGAAATTCGTTTTACTACTCCTACATCAGGTCAGTTCACGATTTCGCAGATTCCTGAAGATTGAACCGTCGGATCGTCGCGATTTTTGGACAGGAGCTTCTAGACATATTCTTCCACGTTTGCACCGAAGGGATTGTCGTTCGGAGGTCTGGAAGTTCTGTTTCGGATAGGGGCAGATTGGTAGATACTTTCTATCTCTTTTGAAGTTGTGGGCACTTCGTTTGCAACGGTAGATAGAACTTCTAAAATGTATTTCTTCTTATCCTTCTTTATATGAAATAACAGTTAACGGATCTTGTGGTTAAATGGAAATAGGTTAAAAAATTTATATTTCCGCTGCTATACCTTAGCCTAATTTCCAACAAGGGGCTTCAAAGTGAATGAATGTGGCGAGGGGCTATTCATCATCGACTTCCAATCCATAAAAGATAAGGATAGGGTGTTGAGAGATTCCCCCTGACACTATGACATGCATCTTGTAATCCTATCTAGCATGGAGGGCATAACTCAACTATCGCAGCTTAACCTCAATATGTGCGATTTTTTGATCAGGCTAGGTGATATCCCGATGAACTGGCGGAATGGCCAAGCTATAGTTAAAATAGCATCCAGGGTGGGGCAGGTCATTCAAATTGACGAGGACAATGTGGAGAACTGGGCTACTTATGTCAGAGTTAGAATAAGGATCAATATTATGAAAAGATTAATACGTGGAGTTATAGTTCTGGACAGTCTAGAGGAGGAACAGTGGGTTCTGCTCCGATATGAGAAACTACCAAATTTTTGCTATCTCTGTGGTGTAATCGGACACGTGTATGATGACTGTGAGGCCGGGTTGGCACAGGAAGTCAACGATGAATAGCCATACGATCCCAAAATATGAGCATCCCCGTATAAGTTACGCAGCGTGAGCCATGGCTTCAGTTCCAAACAGTCTCACGATAATCAGAAACAGACAAAGGCCGCTCCATCCGACGGAGATGAGGAAGGAGCGAGGAGGCAACTGGTCTTTGGGGAAAACCGACCGAACGTGTCCAATGTCGCAACCAATATTAATTCTGACTTCGATAGCCAGATTCCTCGTCAAGCGGCGGCATACGATGATGATGATTGCGTTATGGAAACACATAATATCCCGCTATCAGTAGCACATGGAACAGTTCAGGGAGCAAGGGGGCGGATGTTCCTAGTGGGGGAACAAGTGAAGTCAAAAAAGCGGGACCAGGCAGAAAAATTAAGTTAAAAAATCTAGCCAGAAAGCAGAACACCCTCAGTACGACTACAGAACCTATGGATTCTGATCATCAGGGGGGGACAAAAGCCGGGTACAAAGAGAGGAAGGGAGGGGGAAATGACAGATGAGTTAAGGGGCAAATTTGCTACAACAGCACAGAAAAGGGCTTATTACAGCGACCAGAGGGTGGAGGCCTTGGAGGGGCCCCACCCTACATTATGAAGCTACTCAGCTGGAACATCCAAAGTCTGGGTAATACTTGGACGTTTCGCACCCTCGGGCGGCTTATAAGGGATTATTATCCAGACATGTTTTTCTTGATGGAAACTAGAATGAAGAAAAACGATTGTGCCAGTTTATACCGAACCTATCCTGATTACAACCTATTTGTGGTGGATGCGCTAGGTATGAGCGGGGGCCTTATTTTTGGTTGGAGAAAGTTTTTGGATATTACAATTTTGCATTTTTCTTTGCATTGTGTTTATTTCAATTGTAGTTTAAATAATAACCCAGTCTGGAGAGGGCTGGGAATTTATGGGTGGCCGGAACAGCCGAACAAAAAGTATACATGGGAACTGATGGAACACCTTTATGATATGGATACACTGCCACTCTTAAGCTTTGGTGACTTTAACGAAATCCTATGGCAATCTGAGAAGAAGGGGGGCCGTTACAGAGATGAGAGGGGGATGAGAGCTTTTCATGACTGTTTGGAATTGTGCAAACTAGAGGAACTTGATACTGTAGGTGACAGCTTCACTTGGTGTAATAAACGAGCGGGATCAGTGACGATTTGGGAGCAACTCGGTCGTGCAGTGGCCACCACAGAATGGATTAATTTATTTCCCGCAGTACGTGTTAGCACCCTCGCACGTATTACATCAGATCATAACCCGCTTGTTATAGATTGCACGCCTAGCAACGCAAGGCACAATAACCGCCGAATCTTCCTATTCGAATCCATATGGCTACGCAGTGAGGAATGCAAACCGATAATTGAACAGTGCTGGGCTTGTCCGACCTCAAGGAACACGGCAATTAGCAAAATAGCAGCAGTTGCGCGCCGATTAAAGACCTGGAGCAGAAAATCCTTTAATGATCTGCGTGGGCAGATTCAAAATGTGACGCGGGAAATAGAGAGGCTACAGAGGTCCGCTTCAGACATGAATATTGAGCGTGAAAGGGAATTGTCGATGAAAGTGGCAGAATTAGAGAAGTGTGAGGAGATGAAATGGAGGCAGTGAGCTAAATCTGACTGGCTAATTGGAGGGGATCGTAACACTGGCTATTTCCACGCCAAGTGTTCGGCCAGAAGATGAACAAACCAGATCCAGCGTCTAAAAGACGCGGATGGAAACTGGCGGGAGGGGACGCTAGGCATTGGTACCATCATTACAAATTACTTTGCCGAGCTGTTCAGATCAGGAAATCCGCAGATTAACACATCTTTCATTGAAGCTGCGGACTCGAGAGTGTCTCCGCAACAGCAGCTGGATATTTTTGCCCCTTTCCAAAGCGAGGAACTGTCGCGGGCTATACACCAAATGCACCCAAACAAGGCCCCAGGGCCAGACGGTATGTCACCTTTATTCTATCAGTCCTACTGGTCTTTTATTAGTCCCGATGTCACTCATTTTGTGCTTGACTGCTTAAATTCCTGCTCTTTCCCCACTGGTCTAAACCACACTCTCATCACACTGATCCCAAAAGTAAAAAATCCCTCTGTAATGAAAGAGTTAAGACCCACAGCTTTATATAATGTCATCTATAAAATCATATCGAAAGTTTTATCAAACAGACTGAAAGTAGTACTACCCAGTTTGATACATGATACACAATCAGCTTTTGTCCCTGGAAGGCTGATCACTGACAATGCAATACTCGCTTTTGAGGCGTTTCATAGTATGAAGACGAGAATCAAAGGGAACCGTGGTAATTTTGCTCTAAAATTGGATATGAGCAAGGCCTACGACAGAATTGAATGGTCTTTCCTGAAAAAATCTATGTTGAATATGCAGTTTCCACCCTCCTTTGTGAATCCTGTAATGTTATGCGTCTCATCTGTGACAATGTCCTTCATGGTTAACGGAAACCTAGAGGGGTGGCTTAAACCAACTTGGGGATTGAGACAGAGAGATCCTATATCCCCATACTTGTTTCTGATATGTGCAGAAGTTTTATCAGCCAATATCAGACGTGCTGAATCCGTTGGGAACCTACATGGGTTAAAGGTGGCTTGACAGAGTCCCGGGATATCACACTTGTTTTTTGCTAATGATTATCTGATATTTGGTCGGGCCACTATGACGGAGGTGACTAATCTCCGCAACATCCTCCATGAGTATGAGGGCAATTCTGGGCAAGTGATTAACTTTGATAAGTCTGAGATCTTTTTCAGTACTGGGGTGTCAGACACTAAGAAAGCGCTGATCTCTACTTTCCTAAATATCAGCATCACTGATGCGCTTCCTAGATATTTGGGGCTTCCCACAATCATCGGAAGAAATAAAAGAGCTGTATTTTCTGCAATCAAGGAAAGAATTCACCGGAAGCTCAGGGGTTGGAAAGAAAGACATCTCTCCACAGGTGGTAAAGAGGTTTTAATTAAGGCTGTTATTCAATCCATTCCCACTTATATGATGTCTTATTTTTTATTACCAGACGGGCTCTGTCATGATATTCAGTAACTCATTAGTCGGTTTTGGTGGGGCGGATCTGAAACAAAATGTCTAGTGTATTGGCTCGTATGGGAGGCTTTATGTCAGGCAAAACGCGAGGGCGGCGTTGGATTCCGCTGGCTCCGCTCTTTCAATACAGCTCTGTTGGCTAAATAAATGTGGAGGTTGGCTCGCCAATCCGATTCCCTGTGCTTTAGAGTCTTGAAGGCTAAGTATTTCCCCAACATGAATGTTACAGACGCAGAACCTGTCCGAAACTTGACGTGGATAGTGGGGGATGGTGAACGTATTCGGATCTGGGAGGATCACTGGATACCGACCTTGAATGCCCGATGACCCCTATGCTGTCTGTCCAATAACCCACCTAGGCTTGTCAGGGACTTGATGAATACGACAGGTACTGAGTGGAATGAGTCTTTAATTAACACTGTGTTTTCTGTTTCAGATGCCACGGAAGTGATCAAAATTCGTATAAGCCATGTCCGGCACAGAGATGACTACTATTGGGGACCAAGCAAGAATGGTCATTTTTCGGTCAGATCCTGCAATCATTTAGCGGAGAAACGACGTTGAGAAGCGCAGGCAACACCGTCACCGTCTTCCTCCCAGGCTACATTATGGCAGCAACTATGGTGCATTGACGCTCCACCTAAAGTGTTGCATTTCGGATGGAGACTAGTGAAGAATCTGCTGCCAACATTTCAGAATCTCAGTCTTCGGGGCCTGCCGGTGGATACACGCTCTCGAGCTTATGGCGTCCCTGGAGAAGATGTCTACCACGCTCTAATCAAGTGCCCTGTGATGAAGGCGGTATGGAAAAAATTCCCAGCGGCAGCTCGTTGGAATCGTGTGCATGTAGCGGACTGTCAAAATTGGTTATCGGAATGCTTATCAGTTTCGACACAGAATGAGAAAGCAGCAGGTCTGATCCTATTGTGGTGGCTCTGGTATAAGCGGAATCTGCTGGTCTATGAAGGGCGGAATCTGGAACCTGATACAATCTTTCAAAAGGTAAACGATTTTCATGCAGATTGGATTAAAACCCGTACAACACCTCCTAATCCTCACTCTGGCAGATCACTTCTTGACTCTTACAAGGTGTGGTGTCCCCCTCCCGCTGGTATTACAAAAATAAACTGTGACGCCGCATGGGAGGGCAATGGTCTATCCGCAAGGGTTGGAGTGATCGCGCGAGATGAAGGAGGCTCGGTAATATTTTCTGCTGGAATTCCACTCAAAGCCTGCTCCTCGTCGGATGAAGCAGAATTGCACGGTATTTGGGAAAGCTTGCTTTTGGCACAACGATTCCAACTCACTCATATTTGGATTGAATCAGACGCGAAAGGTATAATTGACGCAATTAATCAGCACGACCCTCCCCTGTCAGAATTACACTACCTCTATACGGATGTGATCAATTTATCACAATCCTTCACTAGCTGTTCTTTTCATTTTATTTATCAGAGCGGTAATAATATTGCTCATAATTTAGCTAAATGGGCCAAACAGTCTCGGTCCCCTTTGATTTTTACGGGTCACTGCCTAAATTCGGGTCAGGAACTCTTGCATTGTGCTATTGATTGATTTTAATACAAGTTTGATCTTTCCTTCAAAAAAAAAAAGAATGAGGAGAGAGACAAGGTTATAGGAGAAGAATAAAGATAGAAAACTCTTGCATGTTTTTCACATATTTATACTTCGTATTTTTATTTTTATTTTTATTTTTATTTTTTTGCGTTTTTTTTACGTTTTTTATTTTTCACACTTTTCAAGGTTATCGTGTTTTTAACGTTTTTCCCTATTTTTGTGTTTTCCATATTTTTTTTACGGTTTTTTGTATTTTCCTGTTTTCACGTTTTTTTTTGTATTTTTCATATTTTTTGCATTTTCATGTTTTCGTGGGTTTTTTCTATATTTTGAGTTTTTGAGTCCGTTTGGTCGCTCCTTTGCATGCTCCTGTTTGCTTTTTCATTTCAAAATGCAGAGTTTTAGGTGTTTGGTTAGTCACCTCCTGTTTGCCTTTTAGATCTGAAAAGCAGCATTAGGTGTTTGGTTAGTGACCTCCTGTTTGCCTTTCACACCTAAAAAACAGCATTTTATAAAAGCAGAGAATCTCTGCTTTTTGGAAAAGCAGTTTTTTCCAACAGCAAACAGCAAATAGCAACCGTAAACGGCAACAGCAAACAGCAAACCGTAACAGCAAACAGTAGATAAAACAAACGGGTCCTTTATAGTTTTCATGTTTATCAAGTTTTTACTGTGTTTCGCGTTTTCACAATTTTTCACGTCTCTATGTTTTTTTTTTGTGTTTTACCGTCTTGCATATTTTTTTTGCGTGTTCATATTTTGCGTGTTTTTTGTGTTAACCTGTTTATATTTTTTCGCGTTTCACCATTTTCCACTTTTATTTCGTGTTCTTTTTTTCTTTTGTTTTTTTTTTGTTTTCACGTATTTTGTATTTTTTGTATTTTTTACCATTTTTCATATTTCCTCTAAATTAATATACATTTAACATAATTAAATTTTAAAATAATTAAGAAATTTCACTTAAGGGTAAGGATATCATTTAACTAAATATAAAAATATTTATTATATTATCTCATATTTCATTCTTAAGGAATTATTCTATTCCATTCAGTGAACCAAAAAGCACCTCAGGAGATTAAGTAATCACTTGTAAGAGGTGAAACAAACAAATAAAAAAGAATTTGCTCTTTCCTTTACTTTTTTTTTTTTTTGAAATCTCGAAAACAAATGCCCATTGTCCATTGATAATATTAAATATATTATTGTTTGTATGGAAACTGAAATATGTCAATTGATTTTCTTTTAAGGTTTATATATTATTAGCCCATGAACTTATATAGTGTCTTATTAGCTTTTTAAATTTGTCTGAATTAACATTATTAGCCTCACAAGTCCACATGACATAACAATTAAGGATTTGGATAAATTGAAGTGTATATCACTTTAAGCAAGCTCGGTGGACCAGCAGATCCCTCTAAGCAAGTTTAAGATATTGATAACTCATTTTAAGCAGGTTTAGAGAGCTAATGAGATACTTTATAAATTTATGGGAGTAATCAGTTTTTTGGGCTAAGTTCATGGACATTTGGTGCATTATGCTTTTTTTATTAAAAATATTGTTAAAATACATATAAATAAGTTTTTTAAGGTTCGAAAAACATGAAGGAATTATACTATATAATTACATAGTTTAGTTTATCGGATTACAGTTTGTAGTGCAAATTACTATTGAATAACAACGAAAGAAACGAATTGCGGTCTTGTGTTACCGGTCACACAACTCCTACACCAAAGATTATTTAGGAGGAGAAGCGATTGTTCCAAGAACTAAGTACAAACCCTTAGAGAGTGGGAGATAGGTGTGTTGAGTAAAGAGAGAGAATGTGTATTAATTTATGACTGTCTGGGTCTCCTTATATGGAGAAAGATATGATTAATCTTAATCAAAGTCAGATTAGTAAAACTTTAATTAACTATCAATTCTAACTCTTAGTTAGATAGGATTCCTATTTATCTTAATTACTTAATTAGATAAACTCATATATACATTTATCCACTCGGTCTGATTTACTTATCGGCAGATTATTCCTACATTTCCCGCTCGCACGTAAAGTAATATATTCGGTTGTTGATCTCTTTTCATACTTGAAAATAGACTGTGCGACTAACATACCTTTACGTGAATAGATGCAATATAATAGATCCTTTATCAACTATATCCAAAATGAATTGTGACTATGAAAATTGTCAAGTCGCATAAGTCTAGATGTTTGTTTACTTGCTCATGTTGAATTCACTCTGAATAGATAAGTTGAATAAAATCTCAATTTCCACTCTTAACTTACCACTTTGCAAGAGTTTAGAGTAATTCTACCATATGTAGCTTAGGATATATCTTTCATCTATAAAGAGTGTTGAATGTCCAATCTATCTTACAACAATCCTACGATTACTTCATGTAGGTATCAGCCCAAGGCACACCCGAATGGATCGTGCTCGACAACAGAACCAAAGCATCATACTAGATAATTCAAAATACTCTTGATGATTCTTTGAGTCTAGGGATTAGTTATATCTACTATCACAATGAGATAAACACAGGTGACAACTGACAAATTTATCCAGCATGTTATCTCATGGAGGATCTTCAATGCATATTAACCATTTATACACATCTATGTAACTGCATAGATATCTCCATATTTAAAGCTTGTGAGATCAGATCTATGTTTCAAAAATAAGAGACATTGTTACATGCAAGTCTCAACAGCGTTATATCAATCCTGTAATATAACGATTGACTTGAGATGTTTAAGTTTATTATCATTTAATTAGTTTCATAAAGTATAGTTTCACTTCATCTTGTATGAACACTTTACGTTATGTTTATTGATAACATCCGCATATTATCTCTGGGGGAAAATAGTAAAAACGTATTAAGATATTGACAATGCATTAAGCAAGAAAAGACACATGAAGTACGTAAAACAACAAAAAAATCATTATTATATTTTAGATTTTTTTTATATTTGTTTCTCTACGTATTTTTGAAAGTGGTTCGAATAATTTATTTCTAACTGTTATGTTTGTTGTTTCATTTTTCACACAATTCATCTTGTTCATCATCCAAAAAATGATTATGTACCAACGACAATCACATGGCTACTACCGCACTCCATATCTAAATATAGATGATACATTTTTAAAACATTTTATTCTTACTCGAGTGTTTTTAACCCTTAACATATATATGAGCCAAGACGCATAATACGTTTGTTGTGGAATCAAACATTTACACTTTAAATATTTACTTTACCCATATATTTTAAGTTTATTTTCACAAATAATGTAATATACCTATTCTTTATATAATTAAAACTATACATTACATGTTTCAGCCAAGAAAATTTTTAAAATACCGAAACATAAGCAAGAACAGTTCTAGTAATTTTCTTTTTTTGGAGCAAGTAATTTTTAATTTTTGGGAAGAAAATGTAAATTGAGCTTATTTCTATTTATTTTATTTTTTAATACTTAGGCGAAGTGTTGCTTTGGAATGATTCTAAAGCTAGCTATACGGCCTAACATTCTCCAATTAAACTTATATATATATATAGGTGAAATGAATCGATGCTTACATAGATAGAGATAATGTAATTTAATAGTGAGTTAGCAATTTAGCATGAGATTTGGTGCTATATATGTGTATGATTTGGTGCCTCCATTTCAAAAAGAAAACCCCATCAAAATAATACTCATATATAATGACACCTTGCCAAACAATATTCATACTTTTCTTCAATTATCGTGACAGCTGCAGGGCTCTACCTTTTAGAAACAAAAAGTTGTTTTCAATATATAACTAATTATTTCAGCAAATAATCTATTTATAATTTTTTATATAAAATAAATTAAAAAGGATAAACCTAACTTAATAAATAATAAAACTTTATTCTTAGCATTTTTAATTTACAATAATTTTAGGTCTATATAACTGAACTCATAAAATGAGATATTTATAGGGGAAAGCAAAAGTAGGAGATACGAGATATATCGATTGCATCCTCCAAAACATAAAGAGATGTCGACTTTTTTCTAATGTAGATTAAAACGGTATCATTTTAATATAAGTGAAATAAAAATAAATCCTTATATGTTGGGTTAAATTTTACTTGTTAAAAAAAATTAAATTTTACATTTTAAGCAATCAAATATTGACTTCATTATTATCCAAATCTAAAATTATTAAATATTATGAATGTTGATAATAAAATTTCACTAATATTTTACATTAGACATATATACTTCACTATAACATTTAGAGAAAATTTGTACCTTATCATTTTCTATATAATAGAATAACCTGTCAATATTATGAAACTTCATCAGTTGTGAAATATTTTCATCCAATATTATTATATTATTATGATAGTGGTTCACCCGTATTTTAATTTGGACAAATTTTATAATGAATTGCTCAATTGTGTAAATTATGCAATTGAATGAGATCCGGATCAAGTGGCTAGTTTTAACAATTATTCTCATTTGAATTTGTAATTATTTTATTAATTACTCTTTCCGTAAAAATTTGTGTAAAATATGAAGTTTTGGATCGATTTAATAATTTATCAAAAGTTCTAGCTAAATTGGATAATTATCCAATCAAATATACACAAATATCAGCAACAACTTCGTGGAAGTTTATGCAGGAATTAATGGAGCTGAAACATAAGTTAGTGGAGAAGAGCAATTACAGAATTTATTAGAACTTCCTTATTGAAAACATGAAACTTTCTTGCTGGACTACTTATTTTTTACAGCATAAATACAGATTTTGGCACTAGGAAAAATGCCTCAACAAGGCTCAACAATCTCAAAAAAAAAAAAAAAACTCTCTACAACTATGAGACTCAATTTTGTCAATTTCTCTCAATTTTCTATCCTTAGTTCTTCAATCTTTTTTTTTTCAATTCCTAGTTTCACATTTTCAATTCTCATATTTGTAATCATTCAATTTCAATCTCAATTTCAAGTTTTCAAGCATTTTTATTCTCAATATAGGCATCATTTCCTCCAATTAATTTCAATCACATAGATTTAGTTGTGAATCGTAAATTTTTACATAATCTTTTGATTTAGAAGTCAGATTTCCTATATTTGTAAGTTTTCTATAAATTTTCTGGCACGCTCGCAATCCGATTCAAAAAAGGCGAAACAGATAGTAAAAATATTTATAGTCAGATATCAATAAATTTTATAAATTTATCCTTATTTGTAATCAATTATATAAATGTACATTCTAAACTTCTAAAATCAATTATACTTTTGACGCACGTGAATCCTTTCGACGTCGGGTGACCCATCGCACCCGAACACATCAGAGGAACGCCCATAACCAAATGAAGACCTTAGAAGCATTAATGTCATTACAATGGCAGGGTCCAATATCTATAATCTCCCTCTACATTCTTTCTCAACGTTCTCTCTCTATGTTTACCCTTAATTGTCCACTAACTTGATCGTCGGAGCATATCACACAGACCGCTCGGTGCAAGATCAAGATGGACGGAAGACGTTGACTGATCTCGACTTCTCATCATTTGGTGCAGTGAGTGTAGATCTTGTCACTTAAAACTCCTACTTAACCATCTAAACGATCATGACGAAAACCCCATTCCCCTTGGACCCAGCTTCTACCAAATAGGCGGTCAACACTAGCCAACCAGATATGCAAAAGGAAATAGAGGCAACCGTTGTCATCCTCATCTTTGAAGAGGGCGCGACAGACAGCACAGACTCAGAGGACAAACAAGATCCCCATTAGGAAACACATGGAATGTACAACATATCAAAAGATACTAACAATAAAGAAGTTACATTTCATATTATTGAGATTCACATCATTGAGACTAAGAGGGAAGGGAACGCGACGTTGTTGCCATCCCATCAAAAGCTCGTTCATGAAAAACAAGTAATAACGACAAACATAATACAAAGGCCATTCATTAAAAACAAGTAATAACAACAAACAAAATACAAAGCATGTTCATTAAAAATAAGTAATAGCGACAAACATAATACAAAGTTCGTTCATTAAAATCAAGTAATAACAGAAAAATACAGAGCCCGTTCATTAAAAACGAGTAATAATGGCAAACATAACATAGCATGCTTATCAATAAAATGACGGTCTAAAAAACCATGAAGCCTACATACCACGAGAGATCAACAAATTTCATCATGGATGACAACCAAATTTTGCCAAAGAACCTCTAAAATTTATCTAAGTCAGGAATTTCACCCTAGTCAATCGCCAATTGATACATATCCCTCCAGTCACGACACTCATCTTTGTTATGTCCAGTTTACAAATAGTAAAGGTGTGCATACTCCATTTGTGTTACTGGATACGGTGGGTCCGATGAAATCATCCCTACCAACCTTATTGACAGGTATTCATGAAATACCAATCTCCATGGCTGCAAGTGATCATGATACAAAGGTCTAACCTTGTCCATATCCAAAGGCGAAGAATGTCGCCCCCTTCTCAAACCACGCATAACATAATCAATAGGTATCAATCGAACTTAGGCATCCTCCATATTAAGGCAATGTTTGACCTACAAAGGGTGGGGCTCAATCCCAACATGCCCAATACGGTGGCGAGGACCAATCCTACGATCACTGGCCTGTATCCCCAAACAAGCATCGGAGAGTGCTCTCGATGGCCTATCATCCTCACCTCAAACAGAAACACCATACTAAGAGAAACTGATCACTCCACCTCAACTAGGGTATACGGGGTCATAGGCAACACATATTCAAAAGGGGACTGACAAATGGATGACTCTGATCTAAGAGTAGTAGGCACATTAAGCCAAGATTGCTAAGACGGAGTCGTTGTGGGCTAGGGTACATCTTTCGATGGATCTTCATAGTCCAAGCTCAAATGGCTTGACCCTATAGCTATGCCCCAACCAGGAGCTTCACCACTAGAGTTAGTGTAAGGCATCTCTCAATAAGGAAGTATCATCATATTTGCCTTGTATAAGCCCCCCTGATGCACCCAAGGGTAAAACACCACCCGGACACATCAATGATCTCAAAACCACACCAAAAGCGATGCTCGAGTCATCACATGAAAATAAGTAATGCTCGATTGATCACATACAGGTCAACAATATGTGAAATGCAAAGATTCAAAGCAGGACATGCTCGAGTTATCTCATCCACATAAGTTAGATACTAATGCACATAAAACAAGACATCAAAAGCAATGCAGCTAAAAGGTAAAGACAAAAGTACTTCCATTTCATAAAATAGGGGTTGAGCCTGTTGGTCCCGTGTGATTAGTTCCAAGGGGGGGTTAGGAACTAATATAACTTTTTCGTTTTAATTATGCTAACTTAATATAATTCTTTGAGTTTTATAACTCAGCTTTGGTCAGTACGACCGAGTGAGGCATAAGACAGTTTTAGTCAGATACTGACTAGAGCTGTTTTACTTGCGAGTTGGGAAATGACACTTTTGTGGTCAGCTTCCAACTCAGCACTCTGATTTACTCAGTGTCAGCTTAAACAATTTATATACTGAGTAAATATAACAAGCAACACATATAGATATATATTGAGAGAGAGTTAGAAATTACTCAGCACGACTTATCCTGGTTCGGTCTCTCCGCCTACGTCCAATCCCCAGAATCCCTCCAGGCTTTTTAAATCCAATACTGAGCTCTTTAAAGATAGAGCACAAACCGTTTACAAGGCAGTTGAATATGCAAGAGTACCTTCCTCTATTCGTCTACTCAACTCCTACTAAGTGTTATAACCGAACACCTAGATTTCTCTACCACTGAGTACTTAAAACCGAGTACTCAGCACAACTCTCTCAATTTTACAATTGATACAAACTTGTTCTTTTTCAGACAAAGAACACTTTAGATGATTACAAAAATCACTCTAGCTTTTACACAGACATAGAAATTTGGTGTAAGATCTTTTTCTTGTTTTGATGTGCTTTGTATGTATATCTTTTTCACTTGTGTTTCTACAAAGGATTGATAGGGGCGTTTCGTCCCTATCTTTTAGCGTGATTTACGGTTTAATTTTGGATTAAATAAATAAGTTTAATTGCAAAAATAGAATGTTTTAATAAAATAATGAAATAAAAATAAAATCCGTACTTTCAGTTAATTATCTTTATTTTTTATTAATTTAGAAAATAAAACGTCAAGTTAACTCGGCTCTCGAGAATTGTATTTCAGGTACGAGTAATGAGCAAAAATCCACCGACATACGCGGGGCGTATCACCCTCCACGCGGGGCGTGGAACACCAAGTCAGAAATAATTACTCAATCCGCAGGCACCACGTGGGACTTACCCACTGCCACACGGGGCGTCCTACCTTACACGCGGGGCGTATAAGCAATGATAAGCTCAATCATGAATGTCAGACTGCATGGTCTTCCAAGTCAACTACTCTCACGCGGGGCGTATATGGGAAGTTCTTCAATCTAAAGTTCCAGGGACTCACATACGAGAGGCGTCCGTTAGGCCACGCGAGGCGTAAAAGACACATTTCAAGCCATTAAATCTCAGGAGCTCAACCACGTGGGGTGTAACCCAGTCTATGCGGGGCGTGGTTGAGACAACAAGATCTGAATTTGGTCCACATGCAGGAGATTTCTGACGGAATGGGTCAATACGCGAGGCATCCCCTACCATACGCGTGGCGTGTCATGGGAATTCTGCAGAAATAATGTATCTCCATACTTGTATCTTTTAAACTTACAATTCTACCCCTAGCTTCATGTGTATAAATAAGAGTGACTAACACTCATTTAGACATCCAGAATTTTATGTATTGAGCTCTTGCTATATAGTTTTAGATTTTAGATTCAGATTTTACATAGCAAAATTCTATCACCTTGAGAGCTTGTTCGTTTATTCCGACATTCCGTCAAAGTTCCGTTCTACCTTTGTTCACCAAGCTCGAGAGTTCCACCTCCAAGTCCTAAGAGACGGCCTTGAGTCCGGTTAGCTAGTTCCGAGGGTGGATTCTTCCATTTTCACTTGCTAATTAGCTTGTACTCTTCCTATGTACTAGGCTTGGTTGTATTCCATATTTACATTTTCCATATTTATAATTTATGATTCACAATCTCTTTTTCTATATACGTGTTGATGTTTGTTACTTGTTTTGATATTCGTAATTGATTATTGTGTAGGGGAACGCGATTTCCGACGCCATTTGAGCTATCTGTAGGGATTCATATAGGTGTTGCCTTACCGGAAGTGACGCACCGGAAACCGTAGGAATTGACAAGCCACGGAACTTACGGGCCCTAATTTCTAATCCCAAGCATTAGACACGCCTTGACTAGGAACCACGTAGTCTAAGTACTTCACGGGTCGGTCACACTACACGTAGTCGTCATTACAAGAGTAAATCATTAACCATATATATTGGGAGTCATTGTTTATCATATTTATAACTTATCATCATCCATATCACTTCGTAGAGTTTTCGTTATATAAATCTGTCTCACTTATAGTTAGGAGTAGTTTGTAGTTGTTTCCCAAATCAACTCAAAGTATTCACCGCTTAGATAACGTATAAAACCGAGTCGTTTAATACTTGTAGTTATAAATCCCGTGGATTCGATACCCGGTCTTAACCGGATTATTACTTGATACGACGGGGTACACTTGCCCCTAAGTAGTGGCGTCCAGTAGAGATAGAGCATTTAGGAAGATCACATCTATAGTCATAACGAACTTATCATAATATATATTTCATAAGCTCTACCTAGGCGCCACGCCCCATCAAGGATCCAAGAAGTGTACTTGTCCTTTTATAGTTGAGGTCTGAAGCAGAAATGATTTGAATCTGGAATTATCCATTGGATTCAAACAGCTTTTTCTTGCGACATATTCTGGTCAGCTTTAGATTTGCAGGCCAATCCTGTCATCTGAATTCCGCAGGCACCAGACTTGTCTTCTTCTTGCATGTTTGTCTTCTTATGCAGGTTTCATCATTTAGCCAGTGGACATTTGACCCATGCATCTCGAAATTAACTCTTTGCGTAATTCCAAGGTTTCTATTATTGGTGTAGACAGTTGTCGGATCTTGTCTTTTAGCAAACGGATCATTGGTGCTGTCCTTAAAATTATTCAGCATGACTTTGATAACCGTTGTCTTTGATTGTCGCCAATTCCGATACTGAGTTGCCTTTCACTCAGCTTCCATTGTCAGCTTCGTTCTGCAAGATGTAGTTCCGAAGAAGACTTCTCTTCTTTGATACTGAGTTGCGTTCCACTCAGCTTTGTTGATAAGCTTCATTTTGAAGCTTTTGTTCTGAAGAAGACTTTCCTTCTTTCGTACTAAGTTATTCTTTACTCAGCCCGCGCTATGTTGTCATGCTGACTGTGTTCTGTCTTAGTTTGATTCCTGTTCTTATAAATATTTTTATACTCAACATTGAACAAACGCATTAGTACAATTAAATCAAAGCACTTAAATTTAATTGTCTTAATCATGGATTATCTTAAATAATTTTGTCAAATCAAAATCATCTTGGAAAGGTGTTTCAACAAACTCCCCCATTTTGATGTTGGCAAAATTTTTAATTATGGAACTCGGTTTTGAAATTCCCCATGATTGAATTGTCTTTTGTTCTTCTGAAATTACTCTCCCGCAAGGGTTGAATCTATTTGACTTAATTTAACTCTAAACCTTCCAAGATTTAATTGAAAGAAAAAAATCAAAGCATGCTTGTACTGACTAAGTTCAATTCTAGACCTTCTAAGATCTAATTCAGATGAGCCTAGATCAGCTTTCAGAAGAGGTTAATATGTTGGAGCATGTGTTTACTCAGTTTGATACACGGTCAGTTTTAGGTATCAGAGATAGAGATTATATCTATGAATTTATGTATCAGAGCAAAGTGTATTCATGTATCCGAGTAAATGTGTGTTGAGAGTTTTATGCATGTTCCTTTTCATTGTTTGTTCAATTAAGACAGTTCAGCATTTAGCACATTTAAGTAAGCATCATATGTAGATAAGTCAGTTTAAGTAAAAAGGATGCTTAAAATAGATAGATGGTTAGTCAGCATACAAAAATAGAAAACGCCAAAACCAAATACTACAAGTCAAGTTCTAATGACTAGTCTATTTCTTTCTGTTGACTTGGGCTTGGTGGGCAGGATTAACTTTGCCTTTTCCCTTGGCATTTCCCTGCTGACTACCAGATGCTTCTCCTGCTTCCCCTGATTTGTGCTGAGTTCCATCAGTTTGTTCTTTCTCCCCCGTTTTGCCAGCATCGGGCGGAGAAGGAATGAAAGTGTCGTTGAGAGCAGCACGAGTCAATCTCACGGAGTATGCCTTAAGCTGTTTTGTGCTCTCCCGGAGACCGTCGAAAACAGGTACACCATCGTCTATAATGGATCCAGGGACTCGGATGGATGCACTAAACATACTCAGAATATATTCTTGTGATTTCCCAATCCAGGTCAGCGTGTCAGTCAGCCTAGCATAAGCTTGATGATACATTTTGAGCAAGGCTGAATTGTAGAACTGAAGTTGAGCATTCATGTGGTGCACATGTTTGAAGGTTGCTTGGGAGTATTGCAGGATTTCATTCGTTTTCACCAAGTCAGTATCCATCTCTTCCTTACTCAAGTTGAGTAGACGAATAGCTTCACTGATTTGCTCGATCGAGCACTGGAAAGAGGAGGAAATGAGCGCACAAGTATCGGTCAGCTCATAGTGTAGCTTGGTGAAGTGGTGATCAACCTCATCTGAGGTAGCATATCCCGTATTGACTGCAGACAGAGCATTTATTTGGCCTTGGAGGAATCCATGTGATTTACCATCATTAATTGCAGTTCAGCCAGCTTCGCTATGGAGTCTTGCTTGGGTTGTTGAGATTGAACGGTTGTCATGACACTCACAAAATCTTTGAGACCCTTGATCTCATTCAGGAGCTGAGTGACTGAAGAAAGTTGTGTTGACTCAACATTAACGAACCCAGTAGCATCGGCATGAGAGGAAGTCAAATCCTAGAGAATGGTTTGAGCAGAGTCAATGATTCGACGTCCAGACTCAGTAGCATTTAGGTAGGCATAATTTGCCTCAGGAGTTCGCTCAACAGCCAATATTTGACTAGGTTGCTTTCCAGTACCAGATGGGCCAGCATGATCACCAGCTGGACTTTTGTTCAGATCAGCAGCAGGAACTGACTGTTCAACATTCTGCGATGCTGGGTTAGGAAGAGGTGGATCGGCAGAGATGTTGACCTGCTCAACATTTGATGGAAATTGAGTTGGTGTAGGAGGAGGTACTTCAGAACTTTCAGGATTTTCCTTTGCTCGCTCACCCTCTTGAGCAGCTTGAACTTCGAGCTCTTGCTCGGTAGAGATTGGATTTTCAGGGTTCTTGGCTTGTTCCTCAGTATGAGTAACAGAGGCTTGCTTTTGTGTGAATTGATCTTGAGTTGGCTCGATGACGGAGGAGAAGAATTCATACTGAAGTCCGGTTAGGTCAGTAATTGGTTCTCTAAGTGGAGAATCAGCCAGTAGGTCTAGCGAGTTGGACTTGTGAGCTTTGCGTTTGAAACGCTTTTCAGAACTGACCTTGTTGGTTGGAGGTGATTGGTCAGCAGCAATCGAGTCTAGAGATTCAGAAGAAGAATTGAGCTCTAGGTCAGCATTAAGGCTTCTCTCAGCTTGAACTCTTTCTGTTTGGTCAGCTTGTAGTTCAGTTGGCTCATCATCAACTGACTTAGTTTGCTCAGCAGCATCCTTATCTTGCTCATCATCGACATTAGCTGTTCGCTCAACTTCAAACTGGCCTCCAAAATCTCCCAAATCATCTTCCTGTTCAGAGGGTTTTTTCTCAAGATCAATCTTTTGACTTCTCACGAAGTGGGAATCGTCGGAGACGACAACTTCAAGAGGGGCAGCATCAATGGGACTCAAACCAGATGTTCTTCTCTTCTTCCTTAGAGGTGTCTCGGGAGTTTCCTCAGTTTCTTCTTCTTCAGCCACAACGGGCCTTTTCCCAGCTGACTTAGCTTGCTCAACAGCAGCTTTCTGTTCGATAAACACAAGGCGAATTTTCTTAGGAACTGTGTTGACATCCTTCGTGGCTTGATCAGCTTTCCGCTTTTTATCTTGCTGAGTTCGGTCAGTATGGGGTTTTACCGCAGCTTTCTTTCCCTTCTTAGTCGGCACAGCTTGTGCCCCTTCCTCAACATCAACTTCTTCCTCATTTTCTTCAACAACCCCCTTTCCTTTCTTAGACTTGAGAGGCTGGTTGTATGCTAACCCGAACAGTAGTGCCGCTGTAATCTCCATTCCCTATGACTCAGTTTCACCAACCGTGCTCACCTGATGGTCTTTAAGAATTCTTGTGATGAGGGAGCCCAACCTGAGTTTCCCAATACTTCATTGGAATGCACCGACAAGAAAGACGGGCATATTGAGTGGTTAGTAGGTCAGTATGTGCCAGATAAAATTATGCTCGAAGTTGGAGGCAGATGAGGCTGAGTTTACTTTAGGAAAGATAAAGTTGGTCAAGATGTAATGAGCCATCTTTTGATTTTGACCCATACATGTGCTGGCTATTTCTCCCTTGTGGTCCTTAGGTTTACAAAACTCAACTAGGTAGTCAAGTTTGACGTTTGTGGTTCTAAATTATTTACCCTTGTTGGGCAGTTTTAGCAGGGTTGCAAGATAAGACGAAGTTACCGTGATGTCCTTGCCAGTGACGTTTGTGACTAGATGGTTGATAGGGGTCAAAAACCCCTATCTTTGGGTACGGTTTTAGGACGGGTTTTAGCGTTATTTAGTTAATAAGCGAGCAATTCTCGCATTTAAATGCTTTTATGTGAGTTAGTTAGAAATTGGAAACGTTTTATTTACTTTTCATTGTTTAGGCTCGTTTTATGATCAATTTAGGCAAATACGGCCAAAATGGCATGCGTATTATAATTCCGTTATCTTTTGAAGCTAATTGATCCGCCAAAAGTCGCACCGAATGAAGCGTTTGCTCAAAATAAGTGATTGGTGGGTCAATTTAGCCTTTGGACTAATGTTATCTGGAGTTTTTGTGCATGCGTAGGGATAAATTCGGGCGAAAGACGCAGTTTTTGGCATTCGGCGACCGCGCGGGGGCGTATCGGGCAAGACTGCTCGACGAACTAGCCTATTTAGGCCTGCTCGGGCGAGCTGGCCTTCGTAGGTCAGCTCGCCGAGCAGGATGTGCCTGCTCGCCGAGCAGGCCCTCAGAGGCCTGCTCGGGCGAGCAGCTCGCCTGCTCGCGAAGAGCAGTGCCTGCTCGGGCGAGCAGCTCGCCTGCTCGCGACGAGCAGTGCCTGCTCGCCGAGCAGCTCGCCCTGCTCGGCGAGCAGACCTACGGGAATTGGTCAAAAAGACCAATTCTGCCCCCACGACTCCACGACCGGACCCACGACTTCCTACCTGCATAAGGACACGAAATAGGTCAAGAAAAGGGCCCGAGCCGCGTCTATAAATAGGATTTTTCCAATGTAAATTAGCATCTTTTATCTTTGTAATTTTCTTAGCTTTTCATATTGAGAAATCCTCTCCACCTCCTCCATATCCTTCAAACCTCCATTGAAGACACCTCCGAAGCTCCGCTCACCGAGGATTGCTCAAGCTCCACCCTTAAGTCCTAGGAAGATGCCTGCATTGGTAGACAGGTTCCCTGAAAGGGATTTTTCTTCTTTTATATTCTGTCTAGCCTCTGATCCATGTTATGAATCCTAAGCTCATTGTATCTTCGTGACAATACTTTCATCTTTGATATATATTATAGTTTTGTTCATTCAATCGTTTTATTGCTTTAATCTTTGTCTTACGCTTTGTCTGATTGGTTTAACTCATTCGATAATCCCAAAATTAAGTTGGCACATATTGCGATCTGAATCTGACCTAGTCAGTGCCTATAGGATTGACGACCCTATAGAAGATTAAGCCCAAATTACTGAGCCTTAGAGCTAGTTTCGACCTTACAAGGGAATCACGAACTAGGGACCTCAGGAGGATAGGTAGGGTTAATCGCCTCAGACACAAGTGACCTAGATTAGGTTTTAATTCAATTGCTTAGACAATCTATTTTCATTATCATCGTATCCCTTCGTGTTCCTTCAGATAATTGCATTGGTAAAAGATCAATTAGGAGTAGTTTAACTTAATTAGGGGTAGAGTAACTTAATTAGGCGTAGAATAACTTAGTTAGAATCAGATAATTTAGCTAGGAGTAGTATAATTCAACCTAGGAGTAGATTAACTCAGAAAAACCAAACTCAAAACCCCCTAAGCCTAGATAACACCTGAGACCAAGTAATTCGATACTTGCAAAAATAAATCCTATGGACGATACCTGGACTTTTCCAGAAATTTATTACTTGATAACGACGGGGTACACTTATCCCTTAGTGAGCCTTGCGGTACCGAATGCCGTGAGGCGCATCAAGTTTTTGGCGCCGTTGCCGGGGATTTATTTCTTCTGCAATATCGAACCAAAGGTTGATTTGTTAGTTTAGGCATTCCTTTGTGAATATCTTTGTTTATATCGTCTATACTTGTTGATATATAATTTCTTTATACTTTTCTATACTTGTTCATATCTGTATACTGTTACTTATCAACTTTTGTGCTAGAACTTCACTTTTTCTCAGCATTCTCTGATCAATGAATTGGCAAGAAAAAGTCGAGTGGCAAGCTCAAAAGTTTACTATCCCATCAAGACAATACATTCATGCCCTAGAGAATGAGGCTCTGAATCCCTCCATGGCCAACTTAAATGAGAAAATGGATATCTTGATGGCGAAACTGAGCCTCAACACCAATGAAAGTGTAATTTTTGTGGGTAATCACCAAAGGTATAATTCTAACCCCAATTCTTACAACTTTTATGGTAGTGATTGGAGGAGACCTCAACACTCAAATCTGCCCTACGGGAACCCTAACATGTTGAGGCCTCCAAATAGGTTTGTTAATGAGCACAGGGAAAACGAATTGGGAATGTTCCCTTACGAACAAGCAAGCCAAGTTCCTCCACAACCCTCTAGCTCACGAGATGAGGTGTTGTCCCTTTTGAAAGGAATATCAGCCCGACTTACAATCAACGAGGAGGTTTGCAAGGACTTGAGCAACCAATTGGCTCAAATCAACCATGAGATGCAAGAGCAATCCCGAGATGCTCTCACAGGCATAAAGGAAAACATAGAAATCCCACAAAGGGAATCAGCTCAAGCCATCTCCTTGAGGAATGACAAAAAGGTAGAACCAAGTCCACTATCACATGCATCACTCGAGGTAAGTGAGGAACCGGAAGTGGTAAGCAACCTCGGTTCAAAATCTGAAATTCTAAATCATGTGATAGAGATAAAAGATCAAATCAAAACTTGTGTATCTCAACTACCTTTTCCTCAAAAATTAGAAAAGTTTAGGTTTGCTTCATGCTCTGAAGTTTTCATTCTCTTCGACCTACCAAGAGAATCCAAAAGGGAGCAAACCAAACTTTTTCATAATATGTTTAAATTCGACCTCCTGCTTTCATTAAACTTATTAGAGGCTCTTAATCCGTTTTGTAGGTACGGGTTATTTCTCAAGGAGTTCTAGTTCCTAACGCGAGTAGAAGCTTACACCTAGGAAGGAACTCCATGTCGAGCTAACCGACTATAAAGTAGCGATTCTTGGGAGGCAACCCAAGTTTGGATTAAACTTTTTCTAGGTTTGTTTTTCTTTTTAATTCGATTATAGATTTCTGTTTTTAACTTTGGTTAGCAAGTTGTCTTCTCCACCCTAACTTCTTTCACATGTGTTATTGTTTTATATGTAATGTTGGAACTTATTGCATGATTTAAGTGTGAGGGGGGGGGGTAGACAAACTTACAAAAATTTGTATAATTTTTAAATTTTTAAAATTTTTGTTGCGTCGTGTCTAGTTTAGTTTTGCGTTTTTCGGGTTTTATTTATGTTTTGCATGTTTAGGACCTAAAACCGTGAACCTCCTTCGAATCTAAACTTCGTTATTTGTCCTTGAGGGCTGAGAACCGAATCTAAGATTGCATGACAACTAGTTTAGGTGTAGGACACAATCCTTGTATCTGTAAAAGCATGAGCTAAAGTTTGCATTTAGACCCTACTTTTGAAGAAATGCTAAAATCATTACTTAGGTAGATAACTTAAGAATTGAAGGCATGTGATATTAAACTTGAGTTTGGGGAGAACTAGTAAACACAAAATTGAAACCCAAAGAATTATGAGTTGAATTTGAGCCCAAGAGCGAACATCAAAAAACTCTTTTTCTTGACATTTTTGTGTGAATGCTTTGACTTGTGGAAAGATTACAGATTTTGCACCTAATACTGTGTTGAACCTACATGCAATGATTTGAGATGGTAGACGATGAAATCAGCCTCATTAGAATTAACCCTTTTCTTTACCTTATTTTCTCTTTTTCATCCACTCTAGGAAGCCCTTTTGAGCCTATATTTTTGTAGTTTGTAGATTTTTCTTTCGTCCTAACCCAATTTTTGCAAACCATCACTTGGTTTGTTACTTAACCCAGTTTTTGCAAAGCTCGAATTGAGCCTTTGTTTTCGTCTAGCGCTTTGTCCTTGTTTATGAAATCATAGTAGCAAGCCAAAAGGCTAAGAAGTGGTTGAGCAATGCTATCCGAAAAAAAAGAGACGAACAAAAAGGGGAGAACTTCATTCCCCAGTTCTTAAAATCAAAACTGTTAATCCCTTGTAAGGTTGCAAATATAGTTCCAAGGGGGGGTTAGGAACTATTTTACCTTTTTTATGATAAGTTGGGCAGATTTCTTTTCTTCAAGAAAAGTTTATCTAACAGCGGCGCTTACCACTCAGCAAGACACTGGCTTAGTCAACTAGTGACTAGGACAGCTTCGTTGCTTAGGTCAGGAAATAGCACTTAGAGTCTATTCCTGAACCTTCTCGTTGGTAGCGCACAACTCAGCTTGACCTCTTTTACTTGGTCAGTTTTAGTTTGTTTTAAGCAAGCAATATGAATAAGGAGTTAAGGTTTAGAAATACTTCACTCAGCAGATTTATCCAGGTTCGGCTTCTTCTAAGCCTACGTCCTGTCCTCGGAACACCTCCGAGATTTCAAATCCTCTACTGAGCTCTTTAAAGGTAGAGCCTCAAACCTTTTACAATATCAGCAATTGAGTATGACAAGAGTACCTTCCTCTATACTTCTACTCAATCCTAATCTCTCCGCTGAGTACTTAAAACCGAGTACTCAGCCTCTCCTTTCTACTTCTAGAAATGATAAAGATTTTGTCCTAAACAACAATTGCTAGAACACCTTAGATGATTGAAAAACAATCATTCTAGACTTTTACACAAATGAATAGACTTTGTAGTGTAAGAAATTTGCTTTGCTTCTTGCTTGCAGAACTTGTAGAGATTTGGTCAGCGTAATGGCTTGATCAAGTTCTGTGCAGAATGTGGATTCTGAATGGACTATTTATAGAGAAATGTGAGAGCTTCTGGTTATTTCGAATTTCGAAATAACCGTTGGAGACAAACGGCTACAGGTCGCTTTCACTGAGTCTGCCAGCAGTTCTCGTTAGCCAATCAGATTCCAGCGTCTTCTGTTCTTCGGTCAGTGAGTCAGTATGTTCCACCATTTTGGGTAATGTCAACCAGACAGCTTGTTGTGTCTTCTGACCTTTACCTAATGAGGAAATACTTTGTCTGGAAGCTGTCTTATGGTCAGTAGCTGTCCTGCACGTTTTGTCGAGACAGCTCAGCAGCTTCATACCGAAGTTGTCTACGTGGATCTTCTCGATCCTTCTTTACTCAGCATGCATTTCATCACTTTAACGGCGACGTTTTGGAGATACGCGGGCTGAGTGATCTTTGGCTTGTTTGACTTGGGCCTTGATTTCCATATAGGGCTTGAGCCTTATGATCTTTATGTCTTATGATAAATTATAAACTCAACATTGAACAAACACATTAGTAACACTAAATCAAAGCATTTAAACTTAGTGTGTTATAGAATATTTACTTTCACTTAATTAATTTTGTCAAATCAAAATCCTGTGGAAAGGTGTTTCAACAAAAACCTCTCAAGAAAACGTCCTAAACATAAAAAGAGAATAATGAATGAATAAAAAGCTCAGTCACTTCATATTTGCTAAAACCATTTGAACTTTGTTTTTCTAGCGCTAGAACTATTAACCCTTGTTGTACCTTTAACCCTCTAACCACATTACAACCCCAATTCGAGGCTATTTTTGATATCATCGGAGTCATATAGAATAGTAGAGGAACTCGGATGAACGTGCAAAATCAACGTAATCCTAAGCAAGAACATAAGCCGAGAGTAAACACTTTAGCCACCAAAATTGTGTGAAATGAGTGAACTACCTATGGTGATGTGTTTTACTTAGCGATCCCCTCAAGCTCGTTTAATTGAACATGTGTCCTTTTTTCTTAAAACATATGACCTATGATAATTGAAATGTGGCTTTTGGATATCGTGTCTCTACTTTGTATTTCCGAATGCATGTAATTACAGATGCTCGAAATTGTGTCAATCACCTAGTCAAACCGGGAGGTTTTCTAGCTTGCTTGTGATTGCGGGTTTAGTTTTTTAGTTTACTTGGGGACAAGTAAAGTTTTAAGTGCGAGGAGGTTTGATAGGGGTCAAAAACCCCTATCTTTGGGTACGATTTTAGGACGGGTTTTAACGTTATTTAGTTAATAAGCGAGCAATTCTCGCATTTAAATGCTTTTGTGTGAGTTAGTTAGAAATAGGAAACGTTTTATTTACTTTTTGTTGTTTAGGCTCGTTTTATGATCAATTTAGGTAAATACGGCCAAAATGGCATGCGTATTATAATTCCGTTATCTTTTGAAGCTAATTGATCCGCCAAAAGTCGCACCGAATGAAGCATTTGCTCAAAATAAGCGATTGGCGGGTCAATTTAGCCTTTGGACTAATGTTATCTGGAGTTCTTGTGCATGTGCAGGGATAAATTCGGGCGAAAGATGCATTTTTTGGCATTCGACAACCGCCCGGGGGCATATCGGGCAAGACTGCTCGACGAACTGGCCTATTTAGGCCAGCTCGCCGAGCTGGCACAGCCAGCTCATGGCGAGCTGCCTTCGTAGGCCAACTCGCCGAGCAGGCTGTGCCTGCTCGCCGAGCAGGCCCTCAGAGGCCTGCTCGGGCGAGCAGCTCGCCTGCTCGCGACGAGCAGTGCCTGCTCGCCCTGCTCGGCGAGCAGACCTGAGGGAATTGGACAAAAAGACCAATTCCGCCCCCACGACTCCACGATCGGCCCCACGACTTCCTACCTGCATAAGGACACGAAATAGGTCAAGAAAAGTGTCCGAGCCGCGTCTATAAATAGGATTTTTCCAATGTAAATTAGCATCTTTTATCTTTGTAATTTTCTTAGCTTTTCATCTTGAGAAATCCTCTCCACCTCCTCCATATCCTTCAAACCTCCATTGAAGACACCTCCGAAGCTCCGCTCACCGAGGATTGCTCAAGCTCCACCCTTAAGTCCTAGGAAGACGCCTGCATTGGTAGACAGGTTCCCTGAAAGGGATTTTTCTTCTTTTATATTCTGTCTAGCCTCTGATCCATGTTATGAATCCTAGGCTCATTGTATCTTCGTGACAATACTTTCATCTTTGATATATATTATAGTTTTGTTCATTCAATCGTTTTATTGCTTTAATCTTTGTCTTACGCTTTGTCTGATTGGTTTAACTCATTCAATAATCCTAAAATTAAGTTGGCACATATTGCGAGCTGAATCTGACCTAGTCAGTGCCTATAAGATTGACGACCCTATAGAAGATTAAGCCCAAATTGCTGAGCCTTAGAGCTAGTTTCGGCCTTACAAGGGAATCACGAACTAGGGACCTCAGGAGGATAGGTAGGGTTAATCGCCTCAGACACAAGTGACCTAGATTAGGTTTTAATTCAATTGCTTAGACAATCTATTTTCATTATCATCGTATCCCTTCGTGTTCCTTCAGATAATTGCATTGGTAAAAGATCAATTAGGAGTAGTTTAACTTAATTAGGGGTAGAGTAACTTAATTAGGCGTAGAATAACTTAGTTAGAATTAGATAACTTAGCTAGGAGTAGTATAATTCAACCTAGGAGTAGATTAACTCAGAAAAACCAAACTCAAAACCCCATAAGCCTAGATAACACCTGGGACAAAGTAATTCGATACTTGCAGAAATAAATCCTGTGGACGATACCTGGACTTTTCCAGAAATTTATTACTTGATAACGACGGGGTACACTTATCCCTTAGTGAGCCTTGCGGTACCGAACACCGTGAGGCGCATCAATGGTCAGCGTTGTCCTTATCCACCTTCAGATTCGAATAGAATTCCCTTACTAATCGTGGGTAGACTTTACCAAAGAGGGAGAATAATTCCGACCACCCGTTTTTGGAGATCCATTCACAGAACGGCTTCTCAGCGGTTACAAAACTCGGGGAGAACCATCGGCAATGAAGTACCTCACAGTTCTTGACACTGTCGTAGACCATAAGAAATTCCTTTTGCTGAGGTTGCTTATCTTCCTTCTTCTTCTTCCTTTTCGAAGAGGTCGCGAAGTCAGCTTAGGGGCTCTTGCTTGGAATTTGGTCATGCTGACCTTTTCCTTGAGACTTAGTGGGAGTTTCGACATATTCTTGCTGAGCAGGAGAAAGTGAATTTTCATCGGAGCGGTTGTCGTCGTAACCGGCACCGGAGATGTTCTGAGAATCTGACATGATTTTTAGGGATTCTTTGAGAGTATTTGAAGATTAGGGATTTAGATAGAAATCAATTTGCCAGAGATTTCAAAGTGTAAAGAGATGTGAGTGGGAAATCGTCCACTATTTATAGAGGGTCGAGTTGATCGGGAACGTTGGAGTAGCCGTTTTACCTCGAGATGATCAAACGACAATAATCTGGCATTTATGACATGTTCGGCGCATTTGTTTTCTTAATTATTGCGATTACGTCATCCTAGGTGGCTATTTATGGCGCGTGTGCCAGCATTTAATGTGAAATGGATTTTACTTAGTATTTGGAATTCTAAACGTTTGAGATAGTGAGTGCTCAGTTTTACATAGAAGAGATTTTCATACAGAAGTAACTCAGCCTGTAGTAATCACTCAGCATGTATGTCTAGTCAGTATAGGGTGATTCTAGGTTATTTAGTTTAGCTCAGTTTGAGTAAGTTACTGAGCATGCATTAACTACTCGGCACATAGTATAATCACTCAATATTGATCAAGAATTTATTAAACAGGATTACACATACCGATGGCTTCCCTTAATATGCTGAATTGCTCACGAGCCAGAGGCTTAGTGAAGATATCCGCAAGATGTTCATCTGTTGGTACGTAAGTCAGCTTGATCTCACCTTTGAGTACATGATCTCTAATGAAGTGATGCATTATGCTGACATGCTTCATCCTGCTGTGTTGGATTGGATTTTTCGATAGGTCAATAGCGCTTTTGTTATCGCATTTGACTTCAATTATTTCTGTTTTGACACCGTAATCCTCGAGCTGTTGCTTAATCCATAGGACTTGGGCCACACAGCTTCCAGCAGCAATGTACTCAGCTTCAGTGGTAGACAGGGCAACTGATGACCGCTTCTTGCTGAACCAAGACACTAGACAGCTTCCAAGGAAGTGACATCCTCCAGAAGTGCTCTTACGCTCTAGCTTGTCCCGTCCATAGTCAGCATCAGTGTATCCAATAAGTGTGAAGTCATTTGAGTTTGGATACCATAAACCTGCATTGACTGAGCTCTGCAAATATTTAAAAATTCTTTTCACAACTATAAGGTGTGATTCTCTGGTGTCAGCTTGATATCTAGCACAATAGCATACTGAGTACTGAATATCAGGTCTACTAGCAGTAAGATAGAGTAGAGAGTCAATCATACCTCGATATAACTTACTGTCTACTGACTTACCTTTCTCATCCATGCATAGGACAGTATCAGTACCCATTGGGGTTGATATGGGCTTACAATCTTCCATATCGAATTTCTTTAGCATTTCTTTGGCGTACTTAGACTGACTAATGAAGATGTCATTTTTCCCTTGCTTGATTTGAAGTCCAATGAAGAAGTTGAGTTCGCCCATCATAGACATTTCGAACTCAGTTTGCATCTGCTTACTAAATTCTTTACACATAGATTCATCAGTAGCACCAAATATTATATCATCTACGTAAATTTGTGCAAGCAGGGTATTTTTACCCTTATTCTTAATGAATAAGGTTGTGTCAGCTTTGCCTCTGACATAGTTCCTGGTCAGCAGGAAATTGGTCAACCTCTCATACTAAGCACGAGGTGCTTGTTTCAGGCCGTACAAGGCCTTCTTGAGTTTATAAACGTGGTTTGGAAACTTTGGATCTTCAAACCCAGGAGGCTGACTAACATATACCTCTTCGTTTATAAATCCATTAAGAAAAACACTTTTGACATCCATTTGATATAGTTTGAAATTCATGTAACTAGCATAAGCACATAAAATACGTATAGCCTCTAGCCTAGCTACGGGTGCAAAGGTCTCACCATAGTCAATGCCCTCTTACTGACTATATAGCCTTGGGCTACAAGTCGGGCTTTGTTTCTGACTACGTTGCCTTGCTCATCTAGTTTATTCCTAAAGACCCACTTAGTTCCTATGGTCTTTTGATTCCTAGGTTTTGGTACTAAATCCCATACCTCATTTCTTTTGAATTGATCAAGTTCCTCTTGCATATCATTGATCCAGTGTTCGTCATGCTCAGCATCAGCAAAACTCTTTGGCTCATGAACTGAGACGAATGCAACATTACTGAGATACTTTCTAAGCTGATCTCTCATCATCAACTTGTTGTCAGCAGCATCAAGAATGGACTTCTCCGAATGTCCTCTTGGAATTTTGATTTCTTTGGGTAATGTTGAGTTGTCTGGAATAGGTGTTTCTACAATGTCTGCAGGGGTAGTTTGGTCAGTAAAGGTAATTTCGGTTTCGTGCTTACCTTTGGTCAGCCCTTGTACTGATGACTCAGAGGCTCCATTTTGATCAGCAGAAGCTGAGCTTGGTTCATCTTCAGCGGACTGAGTTATCTTTCCTGCAGGGTCAGTTTCATCGAACTCGATATGGATAGACTATTCTAAAACTTGAGTTCGTTTGTTATACACCCTATATGCTTTACTGTTAGTTGAGTACCCTAAAAAGATCGCTTCGTCAGCTTTAGCATCAAATTTAGCAAGATTATCTTTTGTGTTGAGTATAAAACATTTACACCCAAAGGCACGAAAGTAGCCAATATTGGGCTTCCGTCCTTTCCAAAGTTCATATGGGGTTTTCTTAAGAATAGGTCTAACTAAAGCCCTATTGAGTATATAGCATGCTGTGTGGACAGCTTCACCCCAGAAATACTTTGGAAGCCTATTTTCACTCAGCATTGTCCTAGCAATTTCGACAATTGTTCTGTTCTTCCTTTCAACAACCCCATTTTATTGAGGTGTTCTAGGAGCAGAGAAATTATGGTCAATACCACTGACTTCACAGAATTCGTCAAACTGTTGGTTTTTGAATTCTCTGCCATTATCACTTCTAATATGAGCTACTCTTAGGTCTTTGTCATTTTCAAGCTTTTTAATCAATGTTGTGAACATCTCAAATGTTTCATCCTTGCTACTCAGCAAGATGATCCAAGTATACCGAGAGAAATCGTCTACAATGACTAAGGAAAATTTCTTACCGCCCAAGATGAGTGGCTGAACAGGTCCGAAAAGGTCCAAATGTAGTAATTCCAATGGTCACTTGGTTGAGACAATGTTTTTACTTTGAAAAGACTTTTTCATTTGTTTACCTTGCTGACAAGCATTACATAATTGATCTTTTTCAAATTTCAATTTGGGCAATCCCTCAACTAGTTGCTTTCTAGCTAATTTTGCAAAGAGGTCCATGCTTACATGACCAAGTCTCCTATGCCATAGCCATGAGTTATCCTCTTTAGATATTAAGCATATATTTTTGGAAAACTGTTTTTCTAAACTCAACATATATACATTGTCAACACGAGGGGCAGTTAAAATCAAATTATTTGTTTTTCCCTCGAGTATCCGACACTGAGCAGCATCAAATATAACCTGTCTACCGTTGTCACACAGCTGAGCTATGCTCAATAGGTTATATTTGAGACCCTTAACTAAGGAGACTGACTCGATAGTACCTGAGCCTACTATCTTACCCTTTTTATTGTCTCCAAAGCTTACGTTTCCACCTCGTTTGAGCTCACGTGTGATGAACTGAGTTTCATCACCAGTCATGTGCCTCGAGCATACGCTGTTAATATACCACAGTTTTGATTTCTCCATGCATCTTAGGCTCACCTGCATTTTAAACTATTCATTTTTAGGTACCCAATTCTTTTTGGGTCCTCGTTGGTTAGCATAAACAGGTGCTATATCATGTTTTAGTTTGTGACGACATATATTTATTGTGTGGCCAGCTTTACCACAGAAGTCACAAAATGTTACCCTTTTGGGGTGACTTTGTTTTTGGTCAGCACCATTGTGCTGAGCATGCCAGCATACCTTGGTGGTATGACCTTTCTTTCTGCAGAAGTCACATTGGACAATCCGCTTATTATACCAACACACGTCTATTGTGTGTCCTCTTTTCCCACAACAGTCACATTGAGTGAACTGTCTACGCTGACCAGTACCTGAGTACTCAACATGGGATTTATTTGGACCTTTGATTTGGTTCTGTAGATTTGTGACATCCTTTCTCAGTTTCTTTGAATCTGATTGGACTTCCGAGACAAACTTGTGCATGATTTCCATGTTGTCATGCAAAGTTGAGTTGTCTTGGAGAAGATATCGGAGGTCACTCAGTTTGACCTCTTCAATCTCGTCACATCGCCTGCTGAGTGCTTTTATTTTCTTGTTACACTTTTTAGTCAGTGTATACAAATCACTCAGGGCGTTAACCATTTCATTTCTAAGCAAGAGTAGAGATGTTACCTCATTGGAGTGTTCCTCTTGGTCAGAACTGTTCGAGAGGTCATCTTGCTCAGACTGAGTGTGGTCAGCAGCATCATCGGCCATGAAGCATATGTTTGCTGACTCAGTGGCATCAGCTTCAGATGATGTTGACTCATCGCTGTCACTCCATGTGGCCACCATTGCCTTTTTGCTTCCCTTCTTTTCTTTCTTTAAGTTGGGACAGCTTGACTTAATGTGCCCAGTTTGATGGCACTCGAAGCATGTGGCAGACTTGGAGCTGTCCTTTTTGTATTTGGCACTGGACTCAGCTTTGTACCTATCGCCTCTTCTGAATGGCCTCTTGCTGTTCTTTTCATTCTTTCTGAATAGCTTCTTTATCTTCCTTGTGAACATGGCCATTTCCTCATTGTCTGATGAGTCAGCTTCGGTTGAGTCAACTTTCGTGATAAGTGATTTTTGTTTCTTGTCCTCTGACTTTTCTTTTGCTTCGAAGTTTTTCATAGAGATCTCATGAGTCAGCAGAGATTCGATCAGCTCGTCGTATTTGTACGTGGTCAAGTCCTGAGCTTCTTCCACAACTGTCTTCTTAGCTTGCCAGCTTTTGGGAAGACTTTTCAATATTTTCTTCACCTGTTCCTCTTCGGTGAAGTTCTTTCCGAGCCTCTTGAGCTCATTTATAATATTGGTGAACCTTGAGTTCATCTCCGAGATGTCTTCATTTTCATTCATCTCGAACAGCTCGTATAGTCTCATATGTTGGTTCACTTTGGACTCATTGACCTTGCTTGTGCCTTCATAGGTCACCTCCAGCTTCTTCCATATCTCATGTGCTGACTCGCAACCTGAAATCTTATTGTAATCTGCATCATCTAGAGCATAATGAAGCATATTGATAGCCGAAGCGTTATTTTGTAATTTCTTAAGGTCATCTTCTGACCACTCAGTTTCACTCTTAACAACTTTCTCATCGTTAACAGTTTTATAAGGCACATATGGGCCTTGAACTATTGCAAGCCATGCACTCATGTTTGTGGCTTGAATAAAGTTCTTCATCCTATTCTTCCAGAATGTATAATTAGATCCAAAGAATAGGGGAGGCCGACTAATTGATAATCCTTCAGGGAGTATCTGTGTTATTTGGTTCCCTGGAAGGAAACGAGTGCTGTTCTCAGCCATTTATTAGGATCAGCTCAAGATAGTTATATCTTTGAGTAGTGAGCTATTAGGTTCTGATACCACTTGTTGGTCCCGTGTGATTAGTTCCAAGGGAGGGGGTTAGGAACTAATATAACTTTTTCGTTTTAATTATGCTGACTTAATATAATTCTTTGAGTTTTACAACTCAGCTTTGGTCAGTACGGCCGAGTGAGGCGTAAGACAGTTTTAGTCAGATACTGACTAGAGTTGTTTTACTTGCGAGTTGGGAAATGCTTTTGTGGTCAGCTTCCAACTTAGCACTCTGATTTACTCAGTGTCAGCTTAAACAATTTATATACTGAGTAAATATAACAAGCAACACATACAGATATATATTGAGAGAGAGTTAGAAATTACTCAGCACGACTTATCCTGGTTCGGCCTCTCCACCTACGTCCAGTCCCTAGAATCCCTCCGGGCTTTTTAAATCCAATACTGAGCTCTTTAAAGGTAGAGCACAAACCGTTTACAAGGCAGTTGAATATGCAAGAGTACCTTCCTCTATTCGTCTACTCAACTCCTACTAAGTGCTATAACTGAACACCTAGATTTCTCTACCACTGAGTACTTAAAACCGAGTACTCAGTACAACTCTCTCAATTTTACAATTGATACAAACTTTTTCTTTTTCAGACAAAGAACACTTTAGATGATTACAAAAATCACTCTAGCTTTTACACAGAGATAGAAATTTGGTGTAAGATCTTTTTCTTGTTTTGATGTGCTTTGTATGTATATCTTTCTCACTTGTGTTTCGACAAAGGATCCAAGAAGTGTACTTGTCCTTTTATAGTTGAGGTCTGAAGCAGAAATGATTTGAATCTGGAATTATTTGTTGGATTCAAACGGCTTTTTCTTACGACATATTTTGGTCAGCTTCAGATTTGCAGGCCAATCCTGTCGTCTGAATTCCGCAGGCGCCAGGCTTGTCTTCTTCTCGCATGTTTGTCTTCTTGTGTAGGTTTCATCATTTAGCCAGCGGACATTTGACCCATGCATCTCGAAATTAACTCTTTGCGTAATTCCAAGGTTTCTATTATTGGTGTAGACAGTTGTCGGATCTTGTCTTTTAGCAAACGGATCATTGGTGCTGTCCTTAAAATTATTCAGCATGACTTTGATAACCGTTGTCTTTGATTGTCGCCAATTCCGATACTGAGTTGCCTTTCACTCAGCTTCCATGGTCAGCTTCGTTCTGCAAGATGTAGTTCCGAAGAAGACTTCTCTTCTTTGATACTGAGTTGCGTTCCACTCAGCTTTGTTGATAAGCTTCATCTTGAAGCTTTTGTTCTGAAGAAGACTTTCCTTCTTTCGTACTGAGTTATTCTTTACTCAGCCCGCGCTATGTTGTCATGCTGACTGTGTTCTGTCTTAGTTTGATTCCTGTTCTTATAAATATTTTTATACTCAACATTGAATAAACGCATTAGTATAATTAAATCAAAGCACTTAAATTTAATTATCTTAATCATGGATTATCTTAAATAATTTTGTCAAATCAAAATCATGTTGGAAAGGTGTTTCAACAGAGCCCACCAAGTACATTACAACAGTTGATGCAACAAAAAGAAAAAAGCAAAGCCAATACATAACTTAATCCCCTCCCTCCTGACATACTCTAGGGTCACTATCACATTCTCTTTAGCATATGATTCAAGGCAAATAATGCCTTCTTATGGACTTTATTTCCCCCGACTCTAAGTGCCACAGGACCATACACTAGTTGAAAGATAATAATGTCTTCTCTCGCATAATGCAACATCTTTCATCCTCGCCATCCCTTTCTGCAGATTCTCTGCCACTACCTCTGCCACCTCTAGCCTAATGATGGCCTCCAAAGCAATATTGGATTGATGAGCCGTAACTTTATCAACTTCTAGTCAGTAAAGGCGATACTTCTATTTGAGCTCAGCAACTTGCTTCTTAAAACGCCGCGCAGAGTCCATAGCCAATGCCAAATTCCTTCGAGTTGCCTCAACCACATCCATGATGACATCCTTCTCTTAGGTCAATGCACCCACTTGTCCTTCAACTAGCCTTTTCTTCAATGCACCCACTTGTCCTTCAACTAGCCTTTTCTTCCCACTAACTTCTCAATCCTCCATTTTCACTGCCTCGCCTCCACGTGATAGTTCTCAACTTTCTCCTACAGCTCCACTACCTGCAGCTCCATCAAATGTTGTTACTCTAATGCCTAATTCAATTCAACCAATGTCTGCAAAACCACTAAAGTTAGCATAAGCAAATGAAGGAAACAACTAAAAATTCAGTCAAGCATACTTACCGCTCTGTTCGATGTCACATCCCGATTAATGGCCTCCCTTAAGTCGAGGCTCTCAATCCTCCTTTATTCCCCTAGAACCAGTGCTAAAGAAGCAAGTTATTGTTCTAGAAAGATATTGGACATATTGGCTCCTGATGTCAGCTGCCAAACAAAGTCCATAAAGAGGGCCATTTTCTGCTCCATGTCCCTCAAAAAGTCATCTTTATGCCCAAGGCCACCCACATTCCCCCCCATGATGTGATTCTTCAGCAAGCTCAGGGTCCCCTAACAAAGAGGAGTTAGTACATGATCTCTTTGAAGCCGACTAATCCGCATTTTCATCCAACATCACCACCTCGGGCTGACCCACCACCTTCATATCCTCCATTTCTTCCATCGCCTCACTCATATAAGGCACCGATCGTCCAGCCCTTACCTTCCTAGTCTCTATCGTACAAGGGGTCGCGGCCCTAGCATGCTCACCAGCTATCTCCTCAGCTTTTCTCCTGCCTTCCCCTCCCCCGTCACACCCAATAGATAGACTCATGTTGGGGTATGTCCTAGTCCTAAGATGTTATATTTAACGATATCATTAACTATAAGGCAATAATCTTTTAAGTCAATTCTTACTTGTGTCAGATGATTAACAAAGTATCCAAGATTAGTGATTTGCACACGTTTGACGGGGTGAGGACTTGGTCAAGTGAAGCCGTGTGACAATAAGATACTAATCTAAATATACATAGTCTATTATTATCATAGGAATGAAAATCAACTATAGACTCGTGTGTGTGTTGGTTGTGATGGTGTTTCACTGGTCACAGGCATGGAGTGTCAAACTAAGGGCATTAGGGTTTATGGGAAGTAAACTCTGGATTGATCGGTTATGAGAACGCCACATGATTATCAATGCCACAGGTGGTTCTCATGTAAAGATTATAGTTGAATCATTAGATTCAAAGTCATTATGGGACCTAGATGATACACTACATGCTTTTGTTATCGCCTAACGGGTCAATAACTTGGTGCCAAGTATGGGTTAGCCAAGTATTACTGGATCATGCTGAGGAACCATGCGTGAAGTTTAGGGATTGCTACTCACTTTAGGGAGAGCAGATTTCACTTGCCACTTGATTAGTGGAACTGGGAATAGTGTGACCACACCTGAATGAAGCAATGGATATAGTTTATTCGAACTTATCAATTCACTAAGAGATCAAATAATGTCTGAGCACTATATGAGGATGATAGTAACATGCCTTATGTTCAACATGATATCATTTAGTAAGGGATTACTATGAGGTTACTATTAGGTTCTCAGTCTTTAAACACGAGATATATATCTGAGTTGGATAGTCATATAGGTCAGCTAAAACCTAATGATGACTAGATTAGATGAACCAAAAGTCCAGCCTAACCACCACATCTAGATATACCTATCTAGATTGCTCGTGGAATGAAACTACAATGGAATCAGGGTTTTTTCTTAAGAAAGGTTAGAACTATGTTATTGGGCCTACATGAACAGTAGAATTCTATTTGGATTGAATTCAGTTTCGGTCTGGTCCAAATGGGATAAGTAATGTGGGCAAATTTAATTTGAAGTTTAGTTTTCAATTTAATTAGATTAAATTGGAAATGTAAATTCATATATATATGGGTTAGATATATAGTTTTATATAACAATATTAAATATTATACCTAGAATTTTATAATATAACATTAGATGTTATATAATTAATTCTAATATAATACGGGTAAATTTCAGCAATGATGTACAATCTTTGCCCTATTTCACACTTTGGTGTACAACCTTCAATTTGTCTCACTAATATGTACGAACTTATAGGTGACCTCCCACTATGGTGTACATCAGGTAAAAATGACCGGTCAACGTTCAGTCAATGCACCACTTCAACCCACCACATGTAAAATGACTAAAATACCCTTATCCATAAAAAAAAATAAACCCTCTCTCCACCTTTTATCTTTACCTTTCTCTTTCTAATGCTCATAAATTATACTTCCTAATCTGAAATCATCTCTCTCTCTCAAAATTTTCCCAGCAATTCAAAACTCCACCATTTCCCACAAACTTTGAGAAGCTCCTGCAAATTTTTCCCCTCCCTCAAATTCAACGTCTACACTTTCGATGACTCCTCCATTTTAGACTCATTTTTACTTCAATCCATTCTTCTCTCGATTTCCTTTTGAACTACGCTCGGAGCTTGTCACACCCGACCCTAAACGGTATCGGGTATGAAGGGAAGATAGAATAACCAACTTCTAACAGTCCAAAATCAAAACTTTAAATCTCTGAACCTATTGTTTGAGAAGGAAAAACAATATTAGTAGAAAGTTAATGAAAATTGTGAAAACAAAATGAAAGGAAAACACATTAGAATAATAATGAGGAAGAGAGTCAAAACAATAGGTTCAGAGATTTAAAGTTTTGATTTTGGACTGTTAGAAGTTGGTTATTCTATCTTCCCTTCATACCCGATGCCGTTTAGGGTCGGGTGTGACATTTTGGTATCAGAGCTCTAGGTTATTTTATCCGGACCTAGTGTGGGTGGTGATTTAAGAATATAAATATTTGGAGATAGAAAATTTGAGGGTTATATAGTTCGATAGTGAGTCAAAAAAAAATAATTATGATAAAAAAAATGGATAGGAATTTCGAGGACGAAATTCTTTAAGGCGGGAAGAATTGTCACGTCCGTGTCTAAAATTTCTAATTTTGATTTTTCGAAATAGATAGTCTTAATTAATTTAAGTATATTTTGGGTCTAATTTAATATAAATTAAAAGTTTTGGGTATACTTTAAAAGAAGTTATAAATTAGGAGGAGCAAAATCAATATTTTTTCTAATTACGTAAAACATATACATCCAAATATAAGATTTGACAATTTTATTATTATTATTATTATTATTATTATTATATATAAATATATATATATTGTCTAATTTATTTCATTACAAATTCTTAAATATATGTTTTTATATGAATAGTTTAATTTATTATAAAAAAAAATGGTTAAAGAAAAAGCATTAAATTATGCATGGAATAAAAGAGTAGGTGTCCTAACAATACAAAGAGTAAAAGAAACGTGTCAAAAGGAAGACTAATACATAAACATGTGGATTTTGGAAAAAAATAATAAATAATTCATAACACTATATATAAGGAGGAGGGACGATTTTGATCTCATACACAAATGTATGGATATAAGGTGGACAAATGAAGATTTTGGTATATTCAAAAGAAAAGGGTTTTGATTAAAGGGTTTGATAACAAACGATCCGAATCCGATTTTAAGTAAAGTGTCTCGTGTGGATAGATTTGAATTTGTAACGTTTACGAGGTAATATTATTCTATCTTTACTTAAGTTCTAGTTAGACAGTTATATATTAAAATAGACGATTTTTTAGATGTTTCGGTCACATAAACGATTATTTAGAGGTTCCGGTCACATAAGTAATTAAGTAATTAACGTTTAAATTTTTAATTGAAAAATAACAACAATATAAAGAAACTAATAATAAAATTAGTACAGACTCCTAGCAGTGTTACGAGTCTAACTGAACCTTCGGTCAGAATTAATCAGTTTAGTGTTACAGATTACAATTTCGGTGACGAACATAAATAGTCTAATAGAAACGTTCGGTTTAAAATTTAATTTTATATAATAAATATGTGACGTCAATTTATCGAATTAAAATAAGTTATAAACTAGAAGGACTAATACCGATATTTGTCAATTAGAGTCGGCATAGTAAAATATATAATTGATTATACAATTGGTACATGAATTTGAATATAAAGTTAGTACAAATAAAATTATGATAATATAACGAGTCTAACGCTATATTCGGTGTAAAATATCTATTACGGTAAGAGATAAAAATAAGTTTCAGTTTTAAATTATTTAAGTGGCTTTGAATATGTTTTATTAAATTGTTTAAAATATTTATATACTTTTGATTTCGATTATTTGAAGAATAATTATTTATTATCGTGGTATTTTGAAAATTGGGTTGGAATATGAATTTGACTATTTTATACGAATTGTTTTTGGATTGAGAAAACTGTTGCGGTTGTTATTGTTGGTATTTCTGTGATTTGGATTGAAGTCCAAATGTGATTTTTATGTTGCGATATTTTGAAAGATAGAAAAATGGTTTTGTCCATCTAGGATTGCTCGGGGTAGGAGTTGTAATTATAAGACCATACCTAAGGGCGGTATGGTCAGAGTGCACGGATGGTAGTCCTAACGTTAGGCAAGGCGAGATATGAATGAGATATCTCGATTATTGATATGATTGATGTTATGATAAGCTACACGGGTGGAATTCGAGGATGGACACATACGCAAATTTTGTATTACGTTTTGAAATTTGCTTGATAATTTGAATTATAATGTTTTACGTTTGATTGATTACGAGTTGGTTTGTTAAAGCTATTTATTCGATTACGAGTTGGTTTGATAAATATTTATTTGATTACGGATTGGTTTGAATAAAACGTATATATTTGGTTACGATTCGTTTTGATGAAACGTTGTTCGATTTGATTCGTTTTGATGAAACGTTGTTTCTATTTGGTTCGTTTCGATAAAATGATATATATATATATATATATATATATATATATATATATAGATATATATAGTAATCAGGATACATGGAACAATGATCCGGCTCTCTCTGAGAAAGATTCTTGTGCTCTCCGATGATCGTCTCTGTGCGGGGGAGCGGTCCCTGCGTATACTCTGACGATCAAGACAGTTAGTCGCTCTAGAGAATTATATATTTGCTGAAAGAACGAGTTAGATAGTATGTTATCCGGTCCCTTATCTTGGTTGTCTTCTCCTTATTTATAGTGAGTCCATTTGGGCCCTGCTGGGCCTAATTGGCCAGTTGGGCCCTCAGTTGATCTTCCGAATCAGGTAGTCCCTCCCCCCCTTCGGTCAGGGGTTCCGAGTATTACATGCGAGGTGTTGTCGGGAAGTTCGTAGCATTTTCACCGTCTAGTGTGTAGGGGGAAACTGAGAAAACGCTACTCGCGTTGGTAGACTAGAAAGGAGAACATCGGGGGTTGGGGTGGCCATTCCAATTGCCGCATGCGCTCCTAGTTTTTTGATGCGAAAATTAGTTGCCCCTTCATTAATGTTGCTGCATGCGCCGTAAAGTGTCGTTGGCAAACGTGCTCTGCCGGCGCCTCCGTTTGAGATATAAATAGGGGAAAAAAGGTTCTATCCTTTCTTTACAAAGTCGCACCTGTTGTGATTTGTTCGCCTACTTCGTTCCTTGGACTCTTTGCTTCCCTTGTCGTCATTGGAATTTGTGCTCCGCTCTCTGTCAGAAATTACCAAACGTCGGGCTTGTCTATTCGTGGCGCTCATCTGAGGGTGGTTTCTCCTCTTTGTCTAGATGCTGTTTGAGGTCAGTCTTGCCTCTTCCTCATTTTTTCTGTTTCGCTATTTCATTTGTTTATCTTGGGAGGGATAGTATGTCAGAGGGTTCTTCGTGGGGAGCCCTAAGACGACTGCCGTCAGTGACACCGGGCGACTTCACACTACGTGAAGCCTCTCGAACGCGATCTGTAAAACGAAAAAGGCGAGTGGCGACGGAGGAGGAGGGCGGTGTCACTGTTGGAAAGAAAAGGAAAATCGTCGTGGTGCGCGCGCCACCCAGTGTTGAGCGGCCGTCAGGAGGAGCCGCCGCTGGTATCCTTGAAGTAACTGTGGTTGTGTCGAAGGGAGTGATTACCGGAAAGCGACATTTGGCCTTGATTTGCGAAGAAATGCGTGAAAGAGTGTGGACGCGGTCGCCAGGTGTGACAAGTGTGGACGGGAAATGCTTTGAGGGGAGGCACCGCCCGAAGCGGCCGGAATCCTTTTCGGTGGACGACGCTTATAGCATTATTGTGTCCGCGCACTTAGCCGCCATTTCTACAGTGTACCGACTAGGGCAGCCATATGAGTTGGTTGCATTGGACGAAGATGATCGTGCTCATCATGTTGGTGGGGCAAACGAGCTGGTAGTATACGAGGAGCAGCTGGAGTCAGGGATGCGGCTGCCTCTTCTTCCCTTCTTCGTGGAGGTATTAAAAGAGTATGACTTGTGCCCTGGTCAGATTCATCCAAACGGGTGGAGGATGATGGTGGTGTTTTACTCGTTATGCCGGTCGGCTGGATATTGAGCTACCGGGCTGGTGTTTCGAGAATTCTTTTGGCCGAATAAGGGACCCCGCTCCCAACATGTGACCTTCTCGCATCAAAAGTTTAAGGTACTTGGCGGGCTGAAGGATAAGATTCCCGAGTATAGGCATCGGTACTTTCTGGTGCGGAAGTTGGATGGCGACTTCCCTTTCTGCGTGACATGGAATGAGGATCCCATGGACTCTGCTAGGTGGCTAAAAACGCAACCGATGTTGGCATCGGAAGAGCATCTCATAAAGTATTTAAAGGGGTTGCCGACGGACAAAGAACGTAAGAAGGATGTGGACGAGCTCGTTGGTCATTTCCTTACCGCTGGATATTACATCTGGAAACAGTGGCGAATGGCCCAGTTATCTGGCTGGTCGCAAGCGGATTTTGAGAAGTGGAAACGCGGGTATAACTTTTCAGCCGGAGAACTAGCGGAGTTGGAGGCGATAACTATAAACGTTGCCATCGTAGTTAAGGGGTCCGGGTTGTGAGCTTTGTTTTGCAGTTTTTACGTGTGTTTGATTGAAATATATTGATCATGGTGTTACTGATGCAGGTCCAGGTGATCCTTGCGTTAGTATGGATTTCGATCCGAATGAGTTTGGTGTTGGCCTCGACACTGTGGAGGAAGCATTTGGTGGTGCATCCGGATCCCTGGCCTCGTTTTCTTCGCTTGAAGATGCGAACCAAATGGTTCAGAGCTTGGGGCCGTGCTTGCGACGCACGAGGATATTGACGCTACTGGTGACATGCCGCAAGGGATGCCTGTGTTAGAGAATGAGGAAAAGGAAACTGCGGAGGTGATGGCTGTCGAAGAGGAAAAGGTCGAGAATCAGATTCAGGGACCCCTTACCCGAAAACGTAAGAAAGAGAAGGGTAAGGCCGTTGTTGGGATGGAAGGCAAAAAAAATACGTGCTGATGATGATACCGTTGGGGCAAACGACGGCTCTAAGCGAGCGTGTACTGACGGCGGGACCGAGCTTGGAGCGGGGATGATGGATCGGGTAGGCGATCACCCGGAGATGATGAAAAGAATGGACGTCAATATTGCTAAGTTCCGGGAATATGTTATGGGCTTGTCGGTGCATTCCGATATGACGATGTCTGACCTTGCGCGGGCGATGGCTCGCGTCGCTAAAGTGCCCAAAGAAGTTGCCCGAATGGACGGTGTGACCAAGATGAACCTTGGTGTGGAGACTCTGTCGGCGCTTGGTGTGGTAAGCTCTTTTGACCTTCTCGCTTAGGTTTGTTTCTAACAATTGTGTCCCGAGTTGTGCAATTTTTATGCAGGCCATTCAAAATGCTAACACTATCTTCGACATGTGTGTGAATGATGAGAATCTGTTTCGGGATATGGAGCAAGGTATGCAGAATGCAGTGAAGGAGCTGGAAACGGTGACTGGGAAGCTAGCTACCAATGGAGAGTTGTTGGAACGCTGTGAGGGCGAGATCGCTGTGCTGAACGAGCATCTGAAAGTGGAGACAGGAGGCCGAGTGGAGCTGGCGAAGAAGTTGGAACGTGATGCTGAGGAGCTCCGCTCTTACAAGGTTATCTTTAAGTTTTCCATCCTATGGACCCACCCCGTGAAGGAGAAGTTCGACGAGAGAGCCAGGCAAGCAGTCGCGCTGTCCGACGAGAACGAGAGACTCAAGCGAGAGCTTGAGGTGGCTCGGAAAGAGGCTAGCGAGTTGCGTGCCTTGGCAGGACAGCGCGAGGAGAACCTGATCAAAATGGATCGAATGATGCTCATTGCTGTTGCCTACTCTGCTGGGTATGAGGTTCCTCCGGAGGTCATATTCTCTCCGAACGTGTATGAGAAAGCGGCCCAGGCGAAAGCCGTAGAGTTCTACGGTCGTTTTAAGAAGAAATAGTTGGAATTGGAGATAGCATGCTCTTTTGTTTTTTGATTTCAAAGATGTAATAATTTGGCTGTACGGTTTGTATCTTTGGGGATCTTTTGGCAGTTTATTTTGATCATCATTTTGCACTTTGATTTGATTTGAGACTTCGTGATGTGTTTGTCATGTCTTGTCCATTCTTGCTATAAATAGGAGTCGATTTTTTATTTCTCTCGTTCATGTGGCGTTCTTGCTTCGAGTGCTCGTATTCTTAGTCATTTGTTTACTCCTATCTTCGTGTGATGTCGCTTCGGGATGTTGTGGACTCCGCTAAGGTGCTTAAGGTGCAGAAGTCCATTTCGGCGATGCCTCACCCCTATGTGTATTGTCCCCCGAGGGATGATCATGAGCTGGACAGGAAGGTGCGATATGCTTCCCCTGTGTGGATGAATCGGGGTTTTTCACAGAGAAGCCGAAACGGGGAGAGTGAGAGTTCCGCACCCTATACTGGATCTACGAAGGATTCGTACGATGTGGTTGTCAGCGCCTTGTCGTCTACTGAGAAGAAAGCTTGGTCGCAGGACGGAATTGGATTTCTGAATCCCGATGAGTCGGTGGTACCCATGATGAATCCGCATCCTGCATGGGTAAGGAGGCTTCTTACCGACGAGCTTGATAGAGTTATGAATCTTCCTCTTGAGATGGAAGGCCGTCGTTCTGGACGCCATGCTTCACCGAGTCGACCCCATGGGCCGACGTTTGTCGATCCGCTGAAACCTCGTAGTGTGGTTTTTCTTGAATTTTCTAGACAGGGGTTTCTAGGGCCTATTCCAGCCGACCCGGCGCATTGAGTGACGCATGTTGGGAAAGCATGTCTGTATCATAGGCAGAATGGGCATAATACCGATGAATGTATCGACTGGAGGGCAGTGCACCAGGCTTTAATGGATGTTGAGGCCATTCCTAATCCTGATAGTGCTAATGGAATGTTGTAAGAGATTGGACTATCTTGTGTCGAGCTTCTGTGCTCCAGTGTTTGTATTAGGGATTTCTATGTGGTTTATTATTTCTAATGAAAATTTGTAATTTCGGATTTCCTTTGTTAGTACTTCCAACAAAATCGATCGAGTTTCATATTTTGTTGGTCCCTTATAACGTTACAAGTATAGTTCCAAGGGGGGGTTAGAAACTATTTAAACTTTTTAAAGATTTAGGGCAGTCTTCTTTTCTCAAGAGAAAAGGTTTTAACAGCGGCGCTGAGTAATCAGTAAGATACTGGCTTAGTCAACTGGTGACTAGGTCAGTTTCTTGACTTGAATCAGGAGATAGCACTTAAAGTCTATTCCTGAGCTCAGATGTTCGATGCGCACAACTCAGCTTGACCTCTTTACTTGGTCAGTTTTTGGTTATTTAAGCAAGCAATATATATAAGGAGTTTAAGGTAAGAAATACGTTACTCAGCAGATTTATCCAGGTTCGGCTTCTTCTAAGCCTATGTCCTGTCCCCGGAACACGTTCCGAGATTTCGAATCCTCTACTGAGCTCTTTAAAGGTAGAGCCTCAAACCTTTTACAATCTTAGCAACTGAGTATAACAAGAGTACCTTCCTCTATACTTCTACTCAATCCTAATCTCTCGCTGAGTACTATAACCGAGTACTCAGCCTCTCCTTTCTAATCTCTAGAAATGATAAGTGTTTGTCCTAAACAATGATTTCTAAGACACCTTAGATGATTGAATAATCACTCTAGACTTTTACACAAATATATGCAATGTAGTGTAAGATTTGCTTTGCTTCTTGCTTGCAGAACTTGCGTAGAAATTTGGTCAGCGTAATGGCTTGATCAAGTTCTGTATGGAATGAAGCTTCTGATGGCACTATTTATAGAGACGTCTTGAGGCATCGGTCATTTAGAATTTTGAAATAACCGTTGGAGGGAAACGGCTTCCTGTCGTTGTCATCCTGACTTGCTCAGAGCTCTCGGCCAATCAGATTTGTGTATCTTCTGTCCTCGGTCAGCTTTTGGTCAGCTCGGCAGAGTGTCTCACTATTTATGGTAAAGTCAACTGGACAGCATACTGTGTCGTCTGAACTTTACCCCAAGTGGAAATACTTTGTCTGGAAGTTTTCCTTAGCCAGCTGCTGTCTTGTACGCTTTGTCGAATCAACTGAGCAGCTTCGTTCCGAAGTTGTTCCCTGAAGGTCTTCTAGATCCTTCTCTTGCTGAGTTGCGTTTTATACACAGCGACATCATTTTGATAAACGCGGGCCGAGTTGTCTTGAGTTGTTTGATTTGGGCTTTGACTTTCGTATTGGGCTTGGGCCTTTTAATTCTTGTGTCTTATAAACAATTTAACTCAACATTGAACAAACACATTAGTAGAATAAATCAAAGCATTTAAACTTAGTGTGTTTAGAATATGTTTTTCAATTATACTTAAACAATTTTGTCAAATCAAAATTATGTGGAAAGGTGTTTCAACAAACTCCCCCATTTTGATGTTGGCAAAACTATTCAGCGAGGAACTCAGTATTGAGCTCCCCCATGATAGTTGACCTAACTTAGCAAACTCCCCCGTAAGGGTTGAGCTGCTGATTTAGTTTTACTCTAAACATTTAAAGGTTTAATCGAGTAAGTCTAAGGTCAGTTTTTCAGATAGGTCAGCTCATGTAACATATTCTATTTTACTCAGTGTTTAAGCGGAAGGTTTTATCATTCAGAGGGCGCTGAGTAAATTGTTGTTCAATGAGTTTTATAAGACAATGTTATATAAGCATATAAGTCAATGTCAAACATGTTATCAGTATTGGGTTCAATCAATAAGTTTTACAAGTGTTAGACATAGCTGATTCAATTTGAAGATACATAATAACTCAGTACACAGCAACATATATCATAACTCAGGAATAGAATGAAAGATGCAGGTATGATATATTGATATCGGTAGTCATTGTTTAAAACTTAAAGACAAGGCATATAGATTACATCATACTTAGTCTATACTGAGCTAGCCTATATCTATTTCTTTTTCTTTTGTTGGGATTGACTAGATCCATGCCATGTTCTTGGTTGTGTTCTCGCTTGTTCTTTCTCCCCCGTTTTTTCAGCATCGGGAGGAGGAATCCGAAAGCTGTCGGTTAAGACAGCCCTGGTTAGTTCGTTGGACATCGCTTTAAGTCGGTCAGCACTTTCATTGACACCATCAAAAATGGCAACTCCCTGATTTGAGACTTCATCAGGTATATTGAGTGCAGCAGCGCTGATCATACTGACGATGAAAGCTTCAGACTTACCAATCCATATAAGCGCGTCAGTCAGTCCAGCAATGACTTGATGAAAGGTTTTGAGTAAGTAGGTGTCAAAGTACTGACGCTGAACATTTGTGTGACGTATGTGATTGAAGGTTTGTCTTGTGATAGACAGCATCTCGTTTTGTTTCATTGCGTCAGTGTCCATCTCCTGCTTGTTCAGATTCAGCAATCAAACAGCTTCACCAAATTGCTCCACTGAGCACTGAGAGTAAGAAACCATTTGCTCATTGGTCTTGAGTTGCTCGGTGTGAAGCTGAGCAAAGAGCATCTTTACTTCATCAGAAGTTGCATATCCAGGGTTCACAGCTGACAAGTTTTGTACTTGCTGTTGTAGAGCGTTTAAGTGTTGCACAGTTGTCAGCTGGATCTCGGCCAGCTTGGCGATGGAATCCTGCTTAGCTTGATGTGTTTGATAGGAGATGATGATACTCAGCAAGTCCTTAAATCCCTTAACTTCGTTCAGAAGCTGAGTTACTTGGGAAAGCTGAGTAGTCTCCACATTAGAAGACCCAGCAGCAGGAGTAGACGATTGTTGAAGGTTTTTGATCAAGGTTTGTACTGAGTCGATGATGCATTTGCCAGACTCAGTGACATTCAAGTAGCTTAAAGAACCTTCATTCAATTTTCCAGATGCATCAGTATGACCGGTGGAAGGAGGAGTCAAAGGAATGACATGGTCAGTGACTGGAAGTGTTGTTCCAATCTGCACTTGAGGTTCTGGTAGGGTTGATTGATCGACAGAGATGTTAATTGGAGAAGTAAAAATTCGAATACTGTCGGTGCTGACGGGTGCAGATACATTTGGATTCAGCACAATGCTTGGATGGACAGCATTGACAGTAATCGCCTCAACCTGACTTGTTGAGGTGGCGGAAGCACTTAAGTCGGCATGTTCCTGTTGAGAAGAAACAGAGGCTTGCTTTTCTATAGATGCCGATGTAGTAGAAGGTTGTTGTCGTTTGAAAAATTTTAGCTTCAGAGCAGAAGGGTCCTGGGTTGGCTTTTGAATAACGAAGTCAGGAAAACTTGGTGGTTGTACAGGAGGCTCACTGACTGTCTTCTCACATGCCTTAACCAACCTTCTTTTTCTAGGAGGATTGTCAGCCTGTATAGACTCTCCTGAGTGAGATGGAGAAGATTCGTGTTGCTCATTATTAAGCTGGTCAGCTTGTACTTGGACTTGATCAACATTGTGTGGGCTTGCTCAGCTGCAACCTCACTGGTTGTTTCCTCATCATCCTCAGCGTCATCCTGACCGCTGGCCTCTTCTTCTTCGTCATCTTCTGAACTATCACCATCTAGTTCTTCCTCGACTTGTGCAATAAACTGGTCGTCCAGATGCACTTCTTCTTCTTGTTCCTCAGGCATAGTTCCTAAACACTGTGTGTAGTGAGAGTCACCAGGCACAACAATGTCAGTAGGGATAGCATCGAGGGGAGTTAGTGTAGAAGACTTGTGCTTTTTCTGAGGTTGCACAGCAGCATCAGTTCTGTCCTCAGTTTCAGGCTCATCTTGCCTGCTTCGTTATCAGTTGACTTAGGTCTCTCCTGACCCTTAGTACCAGCTGACTTTTGCCTCTTAGCTGGAGACTCAGTATCATGTGAAGGAGTCTCAACAGCTTTCCTCTTACGAGAAGCGGGGGCCTTAGTTCTTTTCCCTTTCTACGGAACAACTGTTTCCTCAGCTTGTCCAGCAGCAGCAGCAGCTTTTCCTTTCTTTAGAGGCTGACCGAACTTCAATGCTCTCAGTGAAGCTGCTGTGATCTCAGATCCTTTAGCTTCTACTTCATCAGTTAGGTCTACCTGATGATCAATGAGGATCCTGGTGAAGAGTGATCCTAGCCTTAGGAAGCCAGCAACGAGGAATACTGGCATGTTGATCGGCTTGTATGTCAGCATATGCCAGATAAAGCATTGCTCGAAGTTTGTTGCTGAGGTGGTGTAGTTAATCTTAGGATAGATAAAATAACTCAGCAGATAATGAGCCATCTTCTGGTGCTGACCCATGGAGGAACTGGATACTTCTCCTGAGTGGCCTACATGTTTACAGAAGTTGACCTCGTACCCAGTACCATCCTGATCTCCAGATCTCCTTAGCCTTGCTCCCTCAGTTTTTAACTTGAGCAGATTCCCTAGGTAGAGAGGGTTGATGAAGATGGTTTTCTCTTTCACCACGGTTACCAAGTAGTCCTGGTTATCATTGGCAACGCGGAGGTTATGGTAAAACTCCTTTACAAGGTCAGGATAGGTGGGATCCCTAATTGAAAACAGCTCAGTTCATCCATTCTGTGAAATCCACTCACAGAAGGGTTGTTCGGATTGTACGAAGGCTTCAGATACCCATCTTGAGGGCTCAACCTTCCATTCTCGGACGTTTTCGAAGACCTTTGAATAGGTCCTGACTTTTTCAGGCTTTCCCTTACCAGAGGAGGTTTGGCCAGTTTTTCCTTTGCTCGGCGAGGTGACCTTGGTAGATTCCGGCACAGAGGTTTGCCTAGAAGTTTCATCGGAGCTGGGCTTAGGGTGGCCGGCACCGGAAATGTTGAATGAAACTTTAGTCATAGTTAAAGAATGTGTTTGGGAAGCTTTGAGAGTTTTTAGAGAGAAAGCTTTCTTTGCCTTAGAATTCGGTAGTCGTAAAGAGAAAACAATGGGAATTTACCCATTATTTATAGCGGTGAAGTGTGAATCTTAACGAATCCATGTGTCAGTTTTGCCTCGGGATTGTGAACCGACAATGATCCTGGCATTTATGACACATTCGACGTGTACGTCATCCTAGGTGGCTATACGCGTGCTTTTGCATTTATTCTAACGGATCTAACACTCAGCGTTTAGAATACTAAGCGTTTCATATTCTGAGTGGTCAGTATTGCATAAAGGGATTATTTCTAAGTTTAAACTAACTTACTCAGTGTGCAAATTTACTCAGTATATGCTGTTCAATTAATTTTAATGAGTACTCAGCAAAAACAATCATTCAGCATAGTAATTCACTCAGCATGCATATTCATTTAGTTCAGGAATTTACTGAAGAGGATTAAACATACCAATAGCTTCTCTCAGTATGCTGAACTGCTCACGGGCCAGTGGCTTCGTGAAGATATCCGCAAGCTGCTCGTCCGTTGGGACAAAGGTCAGCTTGATCTCACCCTTGAGTACATGATCTCTAATGAAGTGATGTCTGATGCTGACATGCTTCATTCTGCTGTGTTGAATTGGGTTCTTTGAAAGATCAATTGCACTTTTGTTGTCACATTTGACTTCAATTGTCTTTGTTTGAACACCATAGTCTTCAAGCTGTTGCTTAATCCATAGGACTTGAGCAACACAATGACCAGTAGCAATGTACTCAGCTTCAGTGGTAGACAAGGCTACTGACTTCTGCTTTTTGCTGAACCAGGATACAAGACAGCTTCCTAAGAAGTGACATCCTCCAGAGGTGCTTTTTCGTTCCAGCTTATCCCGTCCATAGTCAGCGTCAGTGTATCCGATGAGTGTGAAATCATGAGTATTGGGATACCATAAACCTGCGTTCACTGAGCTTTGCAAATATCTAAGGATTCTTTTTACAGCAATGTAATGAGATTCCTTAGGGTTAGATTGATATCTAGCACAGTAGCATACTGAAAACTGAATATCCGGTCTGCTTCCTGTTAAGTAAAGTAGAGAGCATATCATACCTCGATATAATTTGCTGTCTACTGACTTACCATTCTCGTCAGCGCATAGGACAGTGTCAGTGCCCATAGGAGTGGATATTGGCTTGCAATTTTCCAAATCATATTTCTTTAATATCTCCTTGGCATATTTGGCTTGACTGATGAAGATGCCATTCTTTCCTTGTTTAATTTGAAGACCGAGGAAGAAGTTGAGTTCTCCCATCATGGACATTTCAAACTCAGTCTGCATTTGTTTGCTAAACTCCTTGCACATTGATTCGTTAGTTGCACCAAATATTATATCATCAACATAAATTTGGGCCAGCAGGGTATCTTTACCCTTTTTCTTAATGAATAAGGTTGTATCAGCTTTGCCTCTGACGTAATTTCTAGTCAGTAGAAAACTGGTCAGCCTCTCATACCAAGCACGTGGTGCTTGCTTGAGGCCGTACAGAGCCTTTTTGAGTTTATAAACATAGTTTGGGAATTTAGGGTCCTCAAAACCTAGAGGTTGATTAACATAAACCTCCTCGTTTATAATTCCATTAAGAAATGCACTTTTGACATCCATTTGGAATAATTTAAAGTTCATGTAAGATGCATATGCACATAAGATCCTAATAGCTTCTAGCCTTGCCACTGGGGCAAAGGTCTCACCGTAGTCAATACCTTCTTGCTGACTGTAGCCCTGAGGTACAAGCCTTGCTTTGTTCCTGACTACATTTCCTTGCTCATCCATTTTGTTGCGGAAGACCCATCTTGTTCCAATGGTCTTCTAACTCCTTGGATGTGGCACTAGCTCCCATACATCGTTTCTTCTGAATTGGCCAAGTTCCTCTTGCATTGTGCTCATCCAGAATTCATCTTCCTCAGCATCAGCGAAGTTCTTAGGTTCCTGTACTGAGACGAAGGCCACATTGCTGAGGTACTTCCTGAGTTGATTCCTCGTCATCAGGGTATTCCCAGCAGAATCAAGGATTGCACTCTCTGAGTGCCCTCTTGGAATCCTTATCTCTTTGGGTAGATTTATGTCTTGTGTTGTCTGTGTTTCAACAATCTCTGTAGAAGTAGATGGGTCAGTGAAAGTAATCTTAGGTTCACTCTTACTCTTGGTCAGCCTTTTAGTGAATGACTCAGTAGCTGGTTCTTGGTCAGCGGTTACTGAGTGTGGATCATCCTCGGTCAGCGGCTGGTATCTACCTGCAGGGTTAGTTTCGTCGAACTCCACATGTACTGACTCTTCTAGAACTTGAGTTCGCTTATTAAAAACTCTGTATGCTTTGCTGTTTGTTGAGTAGCCCAAAAAGATAGCCTCGTCAGCTTTTGAGTCAAACTTTGCTAAGCTATCTTTAGTATTTAAAATAAAACATTTACAGCCAAAGGCACGAAAGTATCCAATGTTGGGCTTTCGTCCTTTCCAAAGTTCATAGGGGGTTTTCTTTAATATAGGTCTAACTAGAGCCCTATTAAGAATATAGCACGCTGTGTTAACAGCCTCTCCCCAAAAATACTTTGGAAGCCTATGCTCATCCAGCATTGTCCTGGCTATTTCAACCAGAGTTCTGTTCTTCCTTTCAATAACCCCATTTTGTTGAGGTGTTCTAGGAGCAGAAAAATTATGGTCAATGCCGCTGGCTTCACAGAATTCAACAAACTTTTGGTTTTTGAATTCTCCACTATTATCGCTACGAATGTGAGCTAATTTTAGGTCTTTATCATTTTCAATTTTTCTAACCAAATTTGAAAATGTCTCAAAGGTTTCATCCTTGCTACTCAGCAAGATGACCCAAGTGTACCGAGAGAAGTCATCTATAATGACCAATGAAAATCTTCTTCCACCCAGACTCAGCGGCTAGACTGGACCGAAGAGATCCAAGTGTAGTAATTCTAACGGACGCTTAGTTGAGACTATTTTTGCTATGAAAAGATTGTTTGGTTTGTTTTCCAGCTTGGCAAGCGTGGCATAATTCATCTTTTTCAAATTTAAGTTCAGGCAGTCCCTCAACCAATTGCTTTCTTGCTAATTTGGCCAGGAGGTCCATGCTTACATGACCAAGTCTCCTGTGCCATAGCCATGAATTTTCTTCCTTTGATACTAAGCATACAGTTTTTGAAAACTTTTTCTTTAAGTCTAGCATAAAGACATTATCTATGCGAGGGACAGTTAAGATTAACTCATTTGATTCACCCTCGTATATTTTACATCCAGTAGCATCAAATATAACTTTTCTCCCATTGTCACATAGCTGAGCTACGCTGAGTAAGTTATATTTGAGTCCGCTGACTAGGGAGACAGATTCAATAGTAGGATTACCTCCAATGGTTCCTGACCCTACTATCTTACCCTTCTTGTTGTCTCCAAAACTTACACTTCCTCCTCGTTTACGCTCAAACGTGATGAACTGAGTTTCATCACCAGTCATATGCCTCGAGCATGCGCTGTCAATATACCACATCTTTGACTTCTCGGCACATCTCAGGCTTACCTGCATTGTAACTAGTTACTTTTAGGTACCCAATTCTTTTTGGGTCCTTGCTTGTTAGGTGCAACATGTAAAGCATCATATTTTATTTTATGGCGACATACTTGGACAGTATGGCCATTCTTTCCACAAAAGTCACAGCTGACCTTCTGTTTAGGATGTTTCACTGACTTGTCAGCACCCCAGTGCTAAGCGTGTCAGCACACCTTAGTGGTGTGTCCTTTCTTCCCATAAAAGTCACACTGGACTTTTCGCTGGGGATTCCATCTCTGCTGAGTACCTTGGTACTGAGTTCTCAGAGGAATGTTTCTTTTATTTGGAACCTTTAATTGGTTCTGGATAGTTGTGACGTCCTTTCTCAGTTTCTTTGAAACTGATTGGACTTCAGAGACAGACTCGTGTATGATCTTCATGTTATCATGCAGAGTTGAATTGTCCTGAAGAAGGAATCTGAGGTCACTCAGCTTGACCTCTTCCACTTCGTCACAGCGCCTGCTGAGTGCTCTAACTTTCTTATTACACTTCTTGACAAGTGTGTAGAGATCACTCAGGGCATTAACCATATCGTTTCTGAGCTGGGGAAGAGTAATTACCTCATTTGATTGCTCCTCGTCATCTGATGCGACGGATGGGTCAGCATGCTCAAAGACGCACAGCTCAGCAAGTTCGTCAGCCATGAAGCATATCTTCGCTGACTCGATGGCCTCAGCTTTTGTAGATGAAGACTCGTCACTGTCGCTCGATGTAGCCACCATTGCCTTCTTGCCGCTTTTCTTGTCTTTCCTCAGTGTGGGGCAGCTTGACTTAATATGGCCAGTTTGATGGCACTCAAAGCATGTAATGGGCTTTGAGCTGTCCTTTTTGTATTTGATGTCGCTTGAGTCAGTTTTATACTTATCAAACTTTCTGTAAGGCTTCTTAGAATATTTGTCATTCTTCCTGAATAGCCTTTTCATCTTCCTTGTGAACATAGCCATCTCCTCGTCATCAGTTGAGCTCCCGTCAGTGGAGTCAGATTTCATGACAAGAGACTTCTCCTTCTTGTCTTCAGATTTTTCCTTCACCTCGAAGTTTTTCATAGATATCTCATGGGTCAGCAACGAGCCGATAAGTTCGTCATATTTGTAGGTGGTTAAATCCTGAGCTTCCTCAACAGCGGTCTTCTTTGCTTGCCAGTCTTTAGGAAGACTCCTGAGTATCTTTTTGACTTGTTCTTCCTCAGTGAAGATTTTCCCAAGTCTCTTGAGCTCATTAATGATGTTGGTAAACCTTGAAGTCATGTCTGAAATGCCCTCATCATTGTTCATCTCGAACAGCTCGTACAGTCTCATCTGCTGATTCACCTTGGACTCCTTTACTTTATTGGTTCCCTCGTAGGTGACTTCCAGCTTTTTCCAGATCTCTTGCGCCGACTCACAACCTAAGATTTTATTATATTCTGCAGCATCGAGCGCACAGTGAAGCATATTGATAGCCGAAGTGTGATTTTGAAGCTTCTTAAGATCATCCTCTGTCCATTTGGCCTCAGCTTTTACAACTGTTTGGCCAGCCACAACTTCGACAGGTACAAATGGGCCTTGAACTATAGATAGCCAGGCACTCATATTTGTAGCCTGAATGAAATTTTTCATCCTATTCTCCCAGAAGGTAGAGTTAGACCCGAAGAATAAGGGAGGCCGAGTGATGGACAGCCCCTCAGGTAGTATCTGAGTTGTTTGGTTTCCTGGGAGAAACCGAGTACTGTTTTCGCCCATGGTAGGGATCAGCTCAAGGTTGTTAGACCTTTTACAGTGAGCTTTTGAGGCTCTGATACCACTTGTTGGTCCCTTATAACGTAACAAGTATAGTTCCAAGGGGGGGTTGGGAACTATTTAAACTTTTTAAAGATTTAGGGCAGACTTATATTCTCAAGAGAAAAGGTTTTAACAGCGGCGCTGAGTAATCAGTAAGATACTGGCTTAGTCAACTGGTGACTAGGTCAGTTTCTTGACTTGAGTCAGGAGATAGCACTTAAAATCTATTCCTGAGCTCAGATGTTCGATGCGCACAACTCAGCTTGACCTCTTTACTTGGTCAGTTTTTGGTTATTTAAGCAAGCAATATATATAAGGAGTTTAAGGTAAGAAATACGTTACTCAGCAGATTTATCCAGGTTCGGCTTCTTCTAAGCCTACGTCATGTCCCCGGAACACGTTCTGAGATTTCGAATCCTCTACTGATCTCTTTAAAGGTAGAGCCTCAAACCTTTTACAATCTTAGCAACTGAGTATAACAAGAGTACCTTCCTCTATACCTCTACTCAATCCTAATCTCTCGCTGAGTACTATAACCGAGTACTCAGCCTCTCCTTTCTAATCTCTAGAAATGATAAGTGTTTGTCATAAACAATGATTGCTAAGACACCTTAGATGATTGAATAATCACTCTAGACTTTTACACAAATATATGAAATGTAGTGTAAGATTTGCTTTGCTTCTTGCTTGCAGAACTTGTGTAGAAATTTGGTCAGCGCCATGGCTTGATCAAGTTCTGTATGGAATGAAGCTTCTGATGGCACTATTTATAGAGACGTCTTGAGGCATCGGTCATTTCGAATTTCGAAATAACCGTTGGAGGGAAATGGCTTCCTGTCGTTGTCATCCTGACTTGCTCAGAGCTCTCGGCCAATCAGATTTGTGTATCTTCTGTCCTCGGTCAGCTTTTGGTCAGCTCGGCAGAGTATCTCACTATTTATGGTAAAGTCAACTGGGCAGCATACTGTGTCGTCTGAACTTTACCCGAAGTGGAAATACTTTGTCTGGAAGTTTTCCTTAGCCAGCTGCTGTCTTGTACGCTTTGTCGAATCAACTCAGCAGCTTCGTTCCGAAGTTGTTCCCTGAAGGTCTTCTAGATCCTTCTCTTGCTGAGTTGCGTTTTGTACACAGCGACATCGTTTTGATAAACGCGGGCCGAGTTGTCTTGAGTTGTTTGACTTGGACTTTGACTTTCGTATTGGGCTTGGGCCTTTTAATTCTTGTGTCTTATAAACAATTTAACTCAACATTGAACAAACACATTAGTAGAATAAATCAAAGCATTTAAACTTAGTGTGTTTAGAATATGTTTTTCAATTATACTTAAACAATTTTGTCAAATCAAAATTATGTGGAAAGGTGTTTCAACATATTTGATCGCCCATTGCCTCCTAATGGGCATGCAGTCAAAGTTCTAAAAACTTGCATGACGTTGTTTGAGCGAAGACTGCATCTGACACTGCCCTTGGTTAGCTTATTGGTGAGGGGCGTTTCGAGAAGCTTAGGAAAACCGTTTTGAGTCATTCCGTGCGAGGACCGTATAAGGTAGCTCGCTTCTTAGTTAATCGGTAACAACATGGGGTTGTTGGCGCGATTTAAGAGGCGTTTCGAGATGATCGAGAAGTCTGGAGAATAACGTTTGAGTTATTCAGTGCGAGGACCGTATAGGGTAGCTCGCTTCTTATTTAATCGGTAACAACACGGGATTGTTTGCGCGATTTAATGGGCGTTTTGAGATGATCGAGAAGCCGGGGAATAACATTTTGAGTCATTCCGTGCGAGGACTGTATAAGGTAGCTCGCTTCTTAGTTAATCGGTAACAACATGGGATTGTTTGCGCGATTTAACGGGCGTTTCGAGATGATCGAGAAGCCGGAGAATAACATTTTGACTCATTCCGTGCGAGGACCGTATAAGGTAGCTCGCTTCTTAGTTAATCGGTAACAACATGGGGTTGTTTGCGCGATTTAAGGGGCGTTTCGAGATGATCGAGAAGCTTAGGAAAACCGTTTTGAGTGGAATAACATTTTGAGTCATTCCGTGCGAGGACCGTATAGGGCAGCTCGCTTCTTGTTCAATCGGTAACAACATGGGGTTGTCTGTAAAAACAAATTTTTATTCATGATTCATATTACAGGAGCCTATTGATAATACTTCTTCAATGTTTGAATGTTCCAGCTATTGTCAAAGACCAAACCCTCTAAAGAGGCGATTTTGTAGGCTCCGTTGTGGAGGACAGTATCGATCTTATACAGCCCTTCCCATGACTATCTGAGCTTGCCGTGAGCTAGTAGGGATTGGGCAGCAGCGGCGTCTCGGAGCATAAGATCTCCGACTTGAAAAGTGCAGGGACGAACCCGTCTATCGTGATATCGCGCTATACTCTGCTTATGGGCCGTGATGTACAATAAGGTAATAAGGCGCTCTTCCTCTAAACGCTGACTTGCTTCCGCCAGCTCCGCATTGTTGTCGGCCTCTTCGAAGATGGTCTGTCGAGGAGAGTGAAGGATGACCTCAGATGGTGCCATTGCTTCCGCCCCATAGGTGAGGAAAAAAGGAGTGCGCCCTGTGCCGGAGTGCGGGGTTGTGCGGTATGACCACAATATCGTCGGGATATGGTCAGGCCATGCTCGACCCTGGTCGGACAGGCGCATTTTAATTCCTCGCAGGATTGTTCGGTTGCTTATTTCAGTGAGGCCGTTGCTCTGAGGGTGTGCTACCAAGGTGTATCGCCATTTGATGCCCCACTCTGCGCAAAACTCGCAGAATTGACTGTAGTCGAACTGCCTCCTGTTATCGGTGATGAAAGAGTGAGGGACTCCGAATTGGTATATGACTGTTCGCTTGAGGAAGCTGATTACGTTGTCGGCTGTTATCTTGCGATTGCTTCAGCCTCGATCCATTTGGTAAAGTGATCGACTGCCACCACTACAAAGCGCTCCTGTGTTAAAGCCATCGGAAATGGGCCGAGCAGGTCAATGCCCCATATTGTAAATGGCCATGGTGTGATAATGCCTTTGAGTGCAGCCGCCGGTGCGTGATGAGTATTGGCGTGTAGTTGACAAGCCTGACAGCTAGACGCATTGCATCGGAATCCATGGTTTGCCTATAAAGCCCCTAGAGCCGGGCTTTCTTCGTAATCGTCCGAGCACCCTGGTACGAGCTACAGACGCCCTGATGTATTTCCTTTAGACAGTGATCCCCTTCCTCTTCGTATGTACAGCGCAACCAAGGGTGTGTAGCGGACTTCCGATAGAGTAAGCCATCATGCATTGCATATCGCCAGGAACGCCGAACCACGAGGGATGTCTACGTCCGATCTTCCGGCAGTGTTCCATCTTATAGGTACCTGATTATCGGACTTCTCCACCCGATTGCTGCTGCATCCGCTGTGTCAATCTGTAGCGAGCACTCTGTGTGAATAGCTGGGGCCACAGCAGTCTCGATGAAGGTATGCGGATCACTGGATTGCGCGCCCGCTGCGAGAGCGGCAATGGCATCCACCTCTTCGTTCTCTTCACGTGGGACAAGCATAAGGTCAAAGGTTACTCCTTTGTCTTCGAGATCCTTCAGCAAGGATTTGGCGAGGGCCAAGTATTGACACATCGTCGGGTCCTTCGCCTTGTAAGTGCCACTGACGTGGCTAACTACGAGCTTAGAGTCCGAATATACCGTCAGATGTCCGTTTACAATTGTTTTGGATAACCGAAGAGCTGCGACCAGGGCCTCATACTCTGCTTGATTGTTCGTGGTCGGGAAGTCGAGACGGATGGCATACCGTATTCGAAGATTATTAGGTCCCTGAATTGCAATGCCTGCGCCTGCCTGTCCTGGGCCGCAGGATCCGTCCACACTCATGGTCCATATGTCGCCGTTGTAAGCTTTTATCGGCGTGGGGCTGATGGTTGATGACCCGGTAAACTCCACAATGAAATCGGACAACGCTTGAGCTTTGATCGTTGTGCGAGGTTCAAAACGTATGTCAAACAGGGATAGCCGGACCGACCAGTTGGTGATCCGACAAGAGACTTCTGGTTTCTGGACTGCCTTTTTTAGAGGGTAATTGGTCCTGACCACGACCGTATGCGCTTGGAAATATGGTCGAAGGCGCTCGGACGCCTGTGTGATGGCGAACAGAGCTTTCTCAACCTCGGAGTATCGGATCTCAGCACCCTTTAGGACCTTGCTCAAGAAGTAAATCGGGTAGAGCTCCAGTTCCTCTTCTTGAGCTCAAACGACTGCTACCGTTTCATCGGCGATAGTGAAGTATAAAAGAATGTCTCGTCCTTGCTTTGGTACTGACAGTATGGGGGTGGCGAGGAATGTTTTGCTGGCGCTGAACGCCGCCTGGCAATCCGTAGACCATCTGAAAGGATGCTCCTTCTTAATTGCTCTGTAAAAAGGTAAACATCGCTGCGCCGAGCAGGAAATGAACTGTCCCAAGGCGATAATCCTTCCGTTGAGCCTTTGAACTCCCTGTAAGTTGCGTGGTGCTTCCATTGCTAAGATTGCCTCGATCGTTGTGGGGTTGGGTTCGATACCTGATGCGCCTCCCGTAAAGGAGACTCACTAAGGGATAAGTGTACCCCGTCGTTATCAAGTAATAAAATTCTGGAAAAGTCCAGGTATCGTCCACAGGATTTATTTCTGCAAGTATCAAGCTACTTGGTCTCAGGTGTTATCTAGGCTTTGGGGGTTTTGAGTTTGTTTTGCTTAAGTTAATCTACTCCTAGGTTGAATTATACTACTCCTAGCTAAGTTATCTAATTATAACTAAGTTACTCTACGCCTAATTAAGTTACTCTACCCCTAATTAAGTTATACTACTCCTAGGTGATCTTTTACCAATGCAATTATCCGAAGGAACATGAAGGGATACGATGATAATGAAAATAGATTGTTTAGACAATGGAATTAAAACCTAATCTAAGTCACTTGTGTCCGAGGCGATTAACCCTACCTATCCTCCTGAGGTCTCTAGTTCGTGATTCCCTTGTAAGGCCGAAACTAGCTCTAAGGCTTAGCAATTTGGGCTTAATCTTCTATAGGGTCGTCAATCCTATAGGCACTGACTAGGTCAGATTCAGCTCGCAATATGTGCCAACTTAATTTTGGGATTATCGAATGAGTTAAACCAATCAGACAAAGCGTAAGACAAAGATTAAAGCAATAAAACAATTGAATAAACAAAACTATAATATATATCAAAGATGAAAGTACTGTCACGAAGATACAATGAGCCTAGGATTCATAACATGGATCAGAGGCTAGACAGAATATAAAAGAAGAAAAATCCCTTTCAGGGAGCCTGTCTACCAATGCAGGCGTCGTTCTAGGACTTAAGGATGGAGCTTGAGCAATCCTCGGTGAACGGAGCTTCGGAGGTGTCTTCAATGGAGGTTTGAAGGATATGAAGGAGGTGGAGAGGATTTCTCAAGGTGAAAGCTAAGAAAATTACAAAGATAAAAGATATCTAATTTACAATGGAAAAGTTCTATTTATAGTTGTAGCTCGGGCCCTCTTTTAAACCTATTTCGTATCCTTGTGCAGGTGGGAAGTCGTGGGACCAGTCGTGGAGTCGTGGTGTCAAAACTGACTTTTTTGACCAATTCCCGCAGGTCAGCTCGCCGAGCAGGGTGCGCTGCTCGACGAGCTAGCCCTTGCAGGCCAGCTCGCGGCGAGCAGGCCCCCAGCTCGCCCGAGCAGGCCCCTGGAGGCCTGCTCGGTGAGCTGGCCTAAAAAGGCCAGTTCGACGAGCCGTTTTACCCTGCACGCTTTCGCACGGTTTCTCGATGTTCCACGATGTAATTCTCGTCCGAATTTATCCCTGCTGTAGACACCGAGTCGGAGGACCTGTGACGAAAACCTTTAACAAAGCGGTTGAAGCGGTTGGTTCTGAGAAAATTTTGAAAGAGAAAAGCGTATAATAATAAAACGGCGAGTCAACGAGAATAGCGGTCGTTGAATGAACGGCTCGTGGACGCTCCGCGACGTAGAGCGAGCGCCTAGCGGTAGCCGACGTGTGTCCGACGACAGTCGGACGCACGTCCGGCAGCGCAGGGCGTGCGCTCGGCGTCCGCGGGACGCCCGACGGCCGTCGGGCACGCACCCCCGACAGCCGTTGGGCGAGTGCCCAACGACGTGGGGCGGACGCCCAACGATGGTTGCTCGAACGCCCAACATCAGTTGGGCGAATGCCCAACGATTGTTGGGCGTTCGCCCAACTCTGTTGGGCGTTCGCCCAACAAAAGTTGGGCGTTCGCCCAACATAGGTTGGGCGTTCGCCCAACCAGGGTGGGCGATCGCCCAACCCCCTTTGGGCGACGCCCAATTTTACTCGGGCGTCGCCCAAAGTTCCGGGGATCCGTTTGCCTATATAAGGCACGGATCCCCATGCATTTGAGGGAGGACTTTTGGGAGGAGCTTCTCACTCTAAACATTTTTAGAGAGAGAAAATATATTTTTTTCCTAAAAATTCCAAATTTCCTAAAAGTTAAAATTTCCTAAAGCACGATTCGTGGAATCAATCGACTTCAACCGTCAATACCGAACTTGAGGTATTATCCGAGGACTAGACTCGTTTTATTTATTTCATTTATTTTATTTTCTTTATTTATTTTTATGTTATAATTTTATTTATTTAGTTATTCATTTATTTATCACGTTTTATTTAATTCCTCGTATTTATTTATTTTTATCCCGTGTTAAATAAAAATTCGGTTTTGTTTTAAAATAAAAAACCTCGTTTTAATATCGCAATACGAACCGTGATCCGATTATAAGGTAGTTCGGGTATTAAAAACGTTGTAATTATAAGTTTTAAAAAGATATTTCCGAATAACGTTTTAAAATAAAAACGTCGTTTTAGGAAACTCCGTTATAGACTATGATCCATTTTTGGTAGTTCGGAGATCCAAAACGATTGAATTAGATTTAATTTAAAGCTTTTGAACGAATCTGGAAAGTTTTGGAGTGCTGCTGTAATTCTACCTTTTCTGTCACTAACAGCAGATTGGCGACGGATTTTCCATCGGTAATCTGCTGGAAACCGAAAATCACCATTTTTACCCTCCTTTTCCCCACTTTTTGACATTTCTACTTGTATATATATGTATATTATGGTGTAATATGTTTATAAAAATTATTTTTTAATCTTATAACTATTTATTATGTACTATATATTTATTTATTTCATGTTGAAATTTAATTCGTTTGGATTTAATGTTATAAAGTAGTATACATGTATATTAGCTATCATAGGATAAAACTATTTTAGATATTAAATGTTATTCTTCCCATTTACGAACTTGGTTCATTAATTTTATATGTTTTGAATTAGAATAAAAAGGTATTATATTTAGTATTCGTTTTCACCTTCTTTGTTATATCATATAATATCTCTTACTTATTTTCATCTATAGATACATCCCTATTTTTGGATAAAATTATGTATATATGTATTTCTATTTTATTCTTGTATATATGTATATATTCCAAATGGATTTTACTTGGTGAATTTTGGTTTAAATTGGTTTATTGTTGTAATTATGATAATGTTAAAGGTTAATTGAGTGAAAGGGGGAAAGTAAAATCACAAAAAGAGAGTTTAATTTGCTTATTTAAACTTGAAGTTTTCTAGATATTCCTAAAGTGTAAATAACGTTTTCTTGCCATTTTTAAACCATTTCTTAAAACATCATGTTTTAAAACCTTAGTCCGTTCCAATGACGGATTAAGCGAACCTTGTAATTAAAATAGCTTTTAATCGTAAATAATAGAGTTTTGAATCGTTTTCTTAAATGATTTGTACAAAGTAAATTGACTTGTATGCCTAACCACGTTTTCGGGTTAAAATTCTTTATTCCACTTCTTCAAACGCTCGAGTCGTTCCAACGGCGGTTCGAGTAGAGGCCACATAAATAAACGGGGTTTTGAAACGTACCTAAATCGTTCCAACGGCGATTAAGGTACGAACCAAGTAAATAAACTCGTTTTCGGGGAGTGAGTTTAGTGGAGAGTTAACATGTGAATCGAAGCATAAGACACACTGTAAATAAATCAATTCTTCCTTCTCCCCCTCTCTCTTTTATACTTAGCATCAACGTAAATGGGTGATTCTTTACCAAAATGGCTTTCAATAATATATGCTCAAAACGGTTTTCAAAACGAGAAAGAAAAGGTTTCAAATGAATTTTAAACTTAAAGAAATATGCGATTAGTCCGTTATCGCCTAACACGCTGAGTAGGAGGCCGGTGGTTCATAATCGGGCGATGTCGGGGTACCTAGTAGCCTTTCTCCGAAAAGGAGCTAGCCTTCTCGGCTCGTACCTAAGTTTCCCGAACCCTCACCGGTCTTCCGCAAGGGATCGGTGTTCATTTTCCCATTCATGGGTGGCGACTCTTCCATACTCCGAGCTCCGATCCTGCCGATCAGCTTGATTCCACGATTGGTTGCTTTCGGCGCCAATCACCGCTTACGTCGCCATGAGGTGTCCATCCTCCGGTCCGCTCGGGAGATTAGGCCACGGCACCTCGTCTAACACCTGCGTATGCATGAAAACTCCAAATAATATTAGTCTCGAGGCTAAATTGACCCGCCAATCGCTCATTTTAAGCAAACGCTCCGTTTGGTGCGACTTTTGGCGGATCAATTAGCTATAAAAGATAACGGAATTATAACATACATGCCATTTTGGACTTATTTGCCTAAAATGATCAGAAAACGAGCCTAAACAATAAAAAGTTAATAAAACATTTCCAATTCCTAACTAACTCACACAAAGGCATATAAATGCAAGAATTGCTCGCTGATTCATGAAATAACACTAAAAACCGTCCTAAAACCGTACCCAAAGATAGGGGGTTTTGACCCCTATCAAACCTCCTCACACTTAAAACTTTACTTGTCCCCAAGTAAACTAAAAAACTAAACCCGCAATCACAAGCAAGCTAGAAAACCTCCCGGTTTGACTAGGTGCTTGACACAATTTCGAGCATCTGTAATTACATGCATTCGGAAATACAAAGTAGAGACACAATATCCAAAAGCCGCATTTCAATTATCATAGGTCATATGTTTTAAGCAAAAGGACACATGTTCAATTAAACGAGCTTAAGGGGATAGCTAAATAAAACACCTCACCATAGGTAGTTCACTCGATTCACACAATTTTTGGTGGCTAAAGTGTTTACTCTCGGCTTATGTTCTTGCTTAGGATTACGTTGACTTTGCACGTTCATCCTAGTTCCTCTACTATGCTATATGACTCCGATGATATCAAAAACAGCCTCGAATTGGGGTTGTAATGTGGTTAGAGGGTTAAAGGTACAACAAGGGTTAGGAGTTCTAGTGCTAGAAAAACAAAGTTTAAAGATGGCTTTAGCAAATTGTGAAGTGATTAAGCTTTTTATTTACATATAAAATTTTTTCTTTTCTGAGACGTTCTAATTTTAAGAACTGGGAGATAGAGTTCTCCTTCTTTTGTTCGTCTCTTTTCTTTTCTTTTTCTGTTTTTCTTTTTCTTTTTCTCTTTTCTCTTTTTTTTTTGGGATAGTGATGCTCATTCACTTATTAGCCTTTTGGCTTGCTACTATGATGCCATAAACAAAGATAAAGCGCTAGAAGAAAACAAAAGCTCAATGCGAGCTTTGCAAAAACTGGGTTAAGTAACAAACCAAGTGATGGTTTGCAAAAATTGGGTTTAGGACGAAAGAAAAATCTACAAACTACAAAAATATAGGCTCAAAGAGGCTTCCTAGAGTGGATGAAAAAGAGAAAATAAGGTAAAGAAAAGGGTTAATTCTAATGAGGCTGATTCATCGTTTATCATCTCAAATCATTGCATGTAGGTTCAACACAGTATTAGGTGCAAAATTTGTAATCTTTCCACAAGTCAAAGCATTCACACAAAAATGTCAAGAAAAGAGCTTTTTTATGTTCGCTCTTAGGCTCAAATTCAACTCACAATTCTTTGGGTTTCAATTTTGTGTTTACTAGTTCTCCCCAAAATCAAGTTTAACATCACATGCCTTCAATTCTTAAGTTATCTACCTAAGTAATGATTTTAGCATTTCTCCAAAAGTAGGGTCTAAATGCAAACTTTAGCTCATGCTTTTACAGATATAGGGATTGTGTCCTACACCTAAACCAGTTGTCATGCAATCTTAGATTCGGTTCTCAGCCTTCAAGGACAAATAACGAAGTTTAGATTCGAAGGAGGTTCACGGTTTTAGATCCTAAACATGCGAAAACATAAATAAAACCCGAAAATGCTAAACTAAACTAGACACGACGCAACAAAAATTTTAAAAAATTATACAATTTTTGTAAGTTTGTCTACCCCTCCTCCTCACACTAAAAATATGCAATAAGTTCCAACATTGCATCACAAACCATAAAGAACAAGTGTAAAAAGTTAGGGTGGAGAAGACAACTTACTGATCGTCCTGAAGACGGAGAATTTGGACACCCGAATTGTCTTTACCGAGATAAAGTTTGAGTCGATGTCCATTTACTTTCTGGGTGATTCCATCTTTCAACACAATCTCAACCATACCGGGGGGATGTGCGTCAAGAACTGAGAATGGTCCATACCATCTACTCTTGAGCTTGCCAGGGAGGAATCTCAATTGGGAGTTATAAAGCAGTACTTGGTCGCCTTTATGGAAGGTTTTCCGCTGTACTTTTTTATCGTGCACCCTCTTGGTCCGTTCTTTGTATAGCTTAGCATTCTCGTAAGAGTTATACCGGAGCTCATACAGTTCATGTAGTTGTGTTAACCGTAGGTCACCTAAAAGTTTAGGGTCAAAGTTTAGAAATTTCAGCGCCCAATAAGCTTTGTGCTCTAATTCAACAGGCAAATGACAAGATTTCCCGAAAACTAAACGGTAGGGGGACATTCCTATGGGAGTTTTGAATGCCGTCCGGTATGCCCAGAGAGCATCGTCCAGTTTAAGACTCCAATCTTTTCTGGCATTCCCCACTGTTTTCTCAAGAATACGTTTGAACTCTCTGTTTGACACTTCTACCTGACCACTCGTCTGAGGATGGTAAGGTGTTACGACCCTATGGCCTACGCCATACTTCTGGAGCAACATGTCAAACTGTTTATTGCAAAAATGGGATCCCCCATCACTAATGATAGTCCGGGGGGTTCCAAATCTAGTAAAGATATTCTTTCTTAGGAATTTTATCACTACTCGAGCATCGTTTGTGGGTAGGGCTTCGGCCTCTACCCATTTGGAGACATAATCAACCGCGACAAGAATGTATTGGTTGTTGTGTGACATAGGGAAGGGTCCCATAAAGTCTATGCCCCAAACATCAAATAGCTCACAGACGAGTATGCCTTGCTGAAGCATTTCGTTTCTCCTGGAGATATTTCCTACTCTCTGGCATGCATCACAATATTTAATACAACTATTGACATCACTATGCATTTGTGGCCACCAAAACCCACTTTGGAGGATTTTTTCCACTGTCCTATCTGGCCCAAAGTGGCCGCCTGGTTCCCTAGAGTGGCACATGTTAATCACAGACTCTACCTCTTCCTCAGGTATACATCTCCTAATCATGGCATCGGTACAGAATCGAAATAAATAAGGTTCGTCCCAAAAATATTGTTTGCTTTCAAACAAAAACTTACGTCTTTTGTTTGCATCTAAATCAAGGGGAAGAATGTTACCGACTTTGTAGTTTGCGATGTCTGCAAACCAGGGGAGAGTTTTTACCGAATATAACGTTTCATCCGGAAATACCTCCTTGATTGCCTCCTGCTCTAAGGATTGCTGATCTAACTCTAACCTGGATAGGTGGCCTGCTATCACGTTTTCCACCCCTTTCTTGTCTCTGATCTCGATGTCGAATTCTTGGAGTAGTAAGATCCAACGGATCAGCCTAGGTTTTGCATCTTGCTTGCTCATCAAATATCTTAAGGCTGCATGGTCAGTAAAAACAATTACCTTAGATAGCACCAAATAAGATCTAAATTTGTCAAAGGCAAAAACCACGGCTAGCAATTCCTTTTCAGTTATTGAATAATTCTGCTGTGCATCATTTAAGGTTTTGCTAGCATAGAAGATTGGGCGAAAAAGTTTATCCACCCTCTGCCCAAGACAGGCTCCTACAGCCAGATCACTGGCATCGCACATTAACTCAAAGGGAAGGGACCAATCCGGGCTTACCATAATAGGTGCTTCGATTAATTTCTTTTTCAGTAATTTAAATGCAGACATACATTCTTCATTGAAATTAAAATCGGCATCTTTCAGTAATAATTGAGTGAGGGGTTTAGTGATTTTTGAAAAGTCTTTTATGAACCGTCTATAAAACCCCGCATGTCCTAAAAAGCTCCTGACCAATTTTACACTGGTAGGAGGTGGCAGTTTTTCAATCACCTCAATTTTTGCCGGATCGACCTCGATCCCCTTTCCCGACACCTTGTGTCCTAACACTATGCAGTTTTGGACCATAAACTGGCACTTTTCCCAATTGAGTGCCAAGTTTTTGTCTTCACAATGTTCTAAGACTCGGTCCAAGTTTTCAAGACATTGATCAAAAGTAGGTCCCACAACATTAAAATCATCCATGAAAATTTCTAGGAACTCTTCGACCATGTCAGAAAACATAGCCATCATACAGCGTTTGAATGTGGTAGGGGCATTACATAATCCGAAAGGCATCCGCCTATATGCGAAAGTTCCATAGGGACAAGTGAATGTGGTTTTCTCTTGGTCCAAAGGGTCCACAGGAATTTGCATATAACCGGATAGCCCATCTAAAGTACAGAAAAATTCGTGCCCTGCCAACCGTTCCAACATTTGATCAATAAATGGTAAAGGAAAGTGGTCTTTACGGGTGGCCTCGTTTAATTTCCTATAATCTATGCATACACGCCAACCCGTAACCTTTCTAGTTGGGATTAATTCCCCTTTTTCATTTTCTATTACCGTTGTTCCCCCTTTTTTGGGCACGCATTGAACCGGGCTTACCCATTGGCTATCAGAAATCGAAAAGATGATACCTGCGTCGAGGAGTTTTATAACCTCGGCTTTTACCACCTCTTTCATGTTAGGGTTGAGTCGTCGTTGAGGTTGGGCAGATGGCTTAATCTCTTCCTCAAGGAAAATCCTATGCGTGCAGATTTTGGGGTCGATGCCTTTGATGTCGTGGATTGACCATCCAAAGGCCCCTTTATATTGCATCAGCACCTCCACCAATCTTTCTTCCTATTCAACTATCAACAAAGAAGAAATAATAACGGGTAAATCTGTGGGAGGTTGAAGAAAAACATATTTCAGATTGTTGGGCAAGGGCTTAAGCTCCAATTCTAGAGGTTCCTCTAGCGAGGTTTTGGGTTTAGGTTTGATCTCACGATCAATGTCCTCTTTTCGACCCTTGACCCAATAACATTTTTCAGGTGGGAGGTCTTCAAATGGTTCATTCGAGTTTTCACATTCCTCACCACCTAGACCGAGTTCTAAAGAGGTATTTCTTATGTTAAGGTCAACTTCCTCAATACATTCATCTATTAGTGCATCCACAAAATTACAACTTTTGGAACGCTCTTGAGGAAATTTCATAGACTCATAAACGTTAAATGTTACCTCTTCGTCCTACACCCTTAGGACCAATTTACCTCCATGGACGTCTATCAATGTCCTACCGGTTGCAAGGAATGGTCTCCCGAGAAAAATGGGGAAGGAGTCATCTTCCTCCATGTCGAGGACCACAAAATCGACCGGGAAGATCAGTTTGTCCACCTTCACCAATACATCTTCAACTATGCCTCTAGGCCGTGCAATTGACCTGTCCGCTAGCTGCAGTGTCATGTTTGTTGGTTTAGGCTCTCCGGGTCCCAATTTCCTGAAAATTGATAAAGGCATAAGATTAATACTTGCTCCTAAACCACATAATGCCTTATCTATGTGCATGTTGCCTATCCTACACGAAATGGTAAAGCTCCCTTGATCTTTAAGCTTGGGGGGCAATTTATGAGTGATTATGGCCGAGCATTGTTCTGTTAAAGCCACTATCTCATTTTCGACAACATGTCTTTAAGAAATTTTGCATAGTTTGGCATTTCCTCTAGTGGCTCCATTAATGGAATATTGATTTCTAATCTACTAAGGATTTCCGAAAACCGAGCAAATTTCTTATCTAAGTTGGCCTTTTTCTGTTTCTGAGGGAATGGCAGTTTTGGTACATAAGGCCTAACTACTTTTTCTACAGCTACTTCAAGAGCTGGAGTTTCAGATACGGGACCGGGGTTGATTACCACTTTCGTTTCCCTACTTACCTTCGGTGATGGTTGTGTTTGTGATTGAGGTGCCACGAGTGTGTCCACTTCCTTGCCGCTCCTTAGGGCGATGGCTTGAACCGTTTCCTCTTGTGAGAGGAAAGCCTCTTGGCATTCCCTTTCTTCCTGTCTGATTGCGGCGAGTTGGTTGCTCAGGGTCCTACATGCCTCCTCGTTGGCTGTTAGTCGGATGGATATCTCTCTTAAGAAGGTCATTATTCCTTCTGAACGCTCTGTTTTCCTGTCATAAAAAACAGAATTAGAAGGGGGATACGGAAGGGTATCCGTGGGTGCCACGTATGGTGTCGGTGGATATCGTATGTGCTCCAGATCGTAAAAGTTGTAAGTTGGGGGTTCAGAATTATACCTTTGATGATTACCCAAGTAACTTACATTCTCACCTCTAGGTACGTAGTAGTTGACATGGCATACCTCACCGGGGTGATTCTGGCCACATCTTGCGCAAAATGGTGTCCTTGTTTGGCTATCACGGCTGAGTGAAGCCACAAGGAAATCCATTTTTGTGTTGAGCTCGTTCATGGACGGTTTTGGAGCTCTGTTGTCCATAATTGCTGGAAGAACGACCGTATAAGTACAAAAGTGTAATGTTACAGAAATGACGTAATAATATATCAACAAGTATTTGTATATGTAAATATGAACAAGTATAAGTATGAACGATATAGACAAAGAATATTTACAAACGAATTGTATATAAACAAGTATATGTATAAACAGGTATATGTATAAACAAGTATAAACGATATAAACGATATAAACAAGGGTATTCACAATGAATGCCTAAACTAACAAATCGACCTTTGGTTCGATATTGCAGAAGAAATAAATCCCCGGCAACGGCGCCAAAAACTTGATGCGCCTCCCCTAAAGGAGACTCACTAAGGGATAAGTGTACCCCGTCGTTATCAAGTAATAAAATTCTGGAAAAGTCCAGGTATCGTCCGCAGGATTTATTTCTGCAAGTATCAAGCTACTTGGTCTCAAGTGTTATCTAGGCTTTGGGGGTTTTGAGTTTGGTTTTTCTTAAGTTAATCTACTCCTAGGTTGAATTATACTACTCCTAGCTAAGTTATCTAATTCTAACTAAGTTACTCTACGCCTAATTAAGTTACTTTACCCCTAATTAAGTTATACTACTCCTAGGTGATCTTTTACCAATGCAATTATCCGAAGGAACATGAAGGGATACGATGATAATGAAAATAGATTGTTTAGACAACGGAATTAAAACCTAATCTAAGTCACTTGTGTCCGAGGCGATTAACCCTACCTATCCTCCTGAGATCCCTAGTTCGTGATTCCCTTGTAAGGCCGAAACTAGATCTAAGGCTCAGCAATTTGGGTTTAATCTTCTATAGGGTCGTCAATCCTATAGGCACTGACTAGGTCAGATTCAGCTCGCAATATGTGCCAACTTAATTTTAGGATTATCGAATGAGTTAAACCAATCAGACAAAGCGTAAGACAAAGATTAAAGCAATAAAACAATTGAATAAACAAAACTATAATATATATCAAAGATGAAAGTACTGTCACGAAGATACAATGAGCCTAGGATTCATAACATGGATCAGAGGCTAGACAGAATATAAAAGAAGAAAAATCCCTTTCAGGGAGCCTGTCTACCAATGCAGGCGTCTTCCTAGGACTTAAGAATGGAGCTTGAGCAATCCTCGGTGAACGGAGCTTCGGAGGTGTCTTCAATGGAGGTTTGAAGGATATGGAGGAGGTGGAGAGGATTTCTCAAGGTGAAAGCTAAGAAAATTACAAAGATAAAAGATATCTAATTTACAATGCAAAAGTTCTATTTATAGTTGTAGCTCGGGCCCTCTTTTTAACCTATTTCGTATCCTTGTGCAGGTGGGAAGTCGTGGGACCGGTCGTGGAGTCGTGGGGTCAAAACTGAATTTTTTGACCAATTCCCGCAGGTCAGCTCGCCGAGCAGGGTACGCTGCTCGGTGAGCTGGCCCTTGCAGGCCAGCTTGCGGCGAGCTGGCTCCCAGCTTGCGGCGAGCTGGCTCCCAGCTCGCCCGAGCAGGCCCCTGGAGGCCTGCTCGGCGAGCTGGCCTATAATGGTCAGCTCGTCGCGAGCTGGCATAGCCAGCTTGCCCGAGCTGGCCTAAAAAGGCCAGTTCGACGAGCCGTTTTGCCCTGCACGTTTCCGCACGGTTGCTCGATGTTCCACGATTTAATTCTCGCCCGAATTTATCCCTGCGCATGCACGAAAACTCCAAATAATATTAGTCTCGAGGCTAAATTGACTCGCCAATCGCTCATTTTAAGCAAACGCTCCGTTTGGTGCGACTTTTGGCGGATTAATTAGCTATAAAAGATAACGGAATTATAACATACATGCCATTTTGGCCTTATTTGCCTAAAATGATCAGAAAACGAGCCTAAACAACAAAAAGTTAATAAAACATTTCCAATTCCTAACTAACTCACACAAAGGCATATAAATGCGAGAATTGCTCGCTTATTCATGAAATAACACTAAAAACTGTCCTAAAACCGTACCCAAAGATAGGGGTTTTTGACCCCTATCAATACCCTTCTCGGACACCATGCAACCAAGGAATTTGCCGCTACGAATTCTGAAGAAACATTTCTCCGGGTTCAGCTTGAGGTTGTAATTTCGGAAAATTTTAAACACTTCCGCCAAGTCACACGGGTGGTCACTTTCAACAGTGCTTAGGACAACCATGTCATCAATGTATACTTGCACAGTATTGCCGATGAGGTGAGCGAACATCTTATCTATCAGTCGCTGGTAGGTGGCCCCCGCGTTCTTCAAACCAAAAAGGCATGATGTTGTAGAAATAAGTGGCTTCATGCGTAATGAAGGAGGTTTTCTCGGCATCGGCCGGGTCTAGAGGGATCTGCTGAAAATCAGCGATGGCGTCAAAATGAGATAAGATTTTCCGACCAGCTGTCTGGTCGAGAAGCTGATCTATGTTAGGCAGCGGGTAAGAATCCTTGGGGCATGCTTTATTAACATTCGTAAAATCTACACACATGCGGTACTTTCCGCTGGCTTTCTTTACAAGTACGACGTTAGAAAGCCAATCCGGATAGTGGACCTCGCGAATAAATTTTACAGCTAGTAGCTTCTCGATTTCTGCCTTGACTGCAGCTTGTTTGTCCTTCGCTTGCACTCTCATCTTCTGCTTCAGGGGCTCCATGGAGGGGTCGGTGCTTAATCTGTGCGTTGCTTGCTAGGGTGAGACACCCGTGATATCCTCGGTGCACCAAGCGAACACGTCTGAATGCTCTGATAGAACGGCCTTGATTTCATCGGCCAAATGGGGCATGAGCTTGGTCCGAATTTTCACTGTCTTGGTGTCCGCGATGGCCCAGTCGCTGACCGGTTCAATTGGTATGGGATTGTATCCCCTCATGTCCATCAGACCGTCTTCCAGGTAAAGCGCTGTCCAAGGTTGAGTAGCCTCCCACTGTAATTTTTTGGCCAGGATGCGATCTCCTTGGATGGTGATTCTGTCATGCTGGACCGGCAAAGTCAAGCATAATTCGGAGATATCAACCGTGGCCTTTAGGTTAGCCAGCAGAGGTCTTCCGATAATGGCATTGTAGGCCAAGGGGATATCGACCACCACCCATTCTGCGGTGTCCTCTACTTCTTTATCGCTTTCGGCAAAGACTGTTGACAGAGAGATGACTCCCTTTACTGGGACTTCAATTTTCGACAGGCCAACCAAGGGGAAAGTTCCGGATCGGAGGTCTGTGTGAGCATTCCTCATGGTGCGGAGCGCCTTCCAGGTGAGCAAGTTCATCGAGCTTCCTGTATCCATCAGCACTCGATGCGTCTTAAAGCCGGCGATGTTGACGGTGACAACGAGGGCCTCCGAATGGCTGGTCCGGAGTGGTGGCTGCAACGTCAGGGTCTGATCAACTGCTTTTCTCTTTCGGGAGCTCTCTGGAGGCGTACAGAGTGCCGGTGCTCCCTCCCTTATGACGTGGATCTCCCCGTGGTACCTTGGTCGCTTTGGTTCATCTGCACGGCCGGCGTCCCACTGCTTCGGGCTCTGCTCCCTCTTCCTAACTGCCTTCGGTGGCGCGCCTTGCTCAGTTATCCGCTCAATCTCTTTTGGAGTTGGTAGCAGTTCTCCGTGGAGTGCCCAAAGGATTTATGATACTTGTAGTACTCCTTCTCTACACGGGCTTTGCCTTTATCGACCGGTGGAGCCGGGTGTGCAAATCGGCGAGGCTGGCTCTGAGCAGCATAATGCACCTCCTTCCCGCAGGATCGGTCCCCTCTGCGCTCAATATTAGCTCACTCGACTCGAGCTGGGAAAGGCATCGGGGCCTCCTTGTGTGCCCGGCCTTCGTCACGTGCCTCTGCGGTCGGTCTGCTCTTTTCTTGTTTGTGCATGTCGCCTCAAGCCTTGTCTCTTTCTGACTCTTCGTACCCTACGGGCCGGTCGCAGTCATTATACCGGACGAAGGTTTGTGCCATGGTCATGAGCTCTTCGAAAGATCTCGGCATCTTTCGAAAACACTTCTACTTTAGGGGCTCGCATGAGGTTCCCTTAGCCAAAGCGTCATGAGCCACTTTGAGGTTGAGGCCCTTGATCTGTGAGGCCATATGGTGAAACCTGGAAAGAAAGTTGCGCAGTGGCTCAGTTGCTCGCTGCTTGAGCCCGTTGAGGTCTGAGCTGATCTTCCTTACTTTTGCTGTCGCGGCGAAACGGGAGAGGAAAAGGCCCTTTAGGAGATCGAATGAGTCAATTGATTCCGGAGCAAGTCCTCGATACCACTCTTGCGCACTAGATGAGAGTGTGGTGGGAAAAACTTTGCACATGATGTCCTCGTCTTTTGAATACAAGTTGATGGTACTCATGAAAGATGACACGTGGTCGTTCGGGTCTTCGGTTCCCGAATACTGCGATAGCCGGGGAGCCTTCCAGTCTCGTGGGAACCTTGTCTCGATGATCCTTTGTACTAGCGGTGTTTTACTGGAGGTGATGCTTCCTCCCATGACATCCCCGAGGGCCCTCTTGTCTAGAAAACGTTGGATCTTCAGTTCCAACATGTCTTCGTTACTCGCGGCCGCTGTCTCGTCGCGTCGCGCACCGCTCTCTCCGGCCGTGGAAGCTCCGGCGCCTCTCCCTGCGGGGACTCCAGGTCCTGAGGGATCCCCCGGAAGCGTGCCTTCTCTTTGTATTTCTGCTGCTTCTTTGAGGTATTGCCAGATTTTGGCGTTCTCCTCCTGCAAGCTTCTCTGTTGATCTATGATCTTCATCTGAGCCGCCGTACGAATAGCCTGAGTGGTTTGAAAACCTTGTATTGCACTAAGGAGCTGTGTGATATTGTAAGTTTCTTCTTCTTCAGGGCTCACCTCCTCCATCAGTGGTCCCAGGTTTCTAGGGGAAATTGGAATGGTCGGTACGGAACGCTCGACGTTAGTCATGGAGCTAGTTGCTCCCACTTCCGGTGCTTGCGTCGGAACAGACTCAGTTGGGGTTTGCATTTTGCTGGATGCTCCGAGGTCACTTGTAGTCCACGTTCACCGCACCAAATAATTAGGATACGTGGAATAGTGATCCAGCTCTCTCCGAGAAAGATTCTTGTGCTCTCCGATGATCGTCTCTATGCGGGGAGCGATCCCTACATATACTCCGACGATCAAGATCGTTAGTCGCTCTAGAGAATTATATATTTGCTGAAAGAACGAGTTAGATAGTATGTTACTCGGTCCCTTGTCTTGGTTGTCTCCTCCTTATTTATAGTGAGTCCATTTGGGCCCTGCTGGGCCTAATTGGCCAGTTGGGCCCTCAGTTGATCTTCTGAATCATATAGTAATAAAGTGTAATATACAGTTAAATGATTAGCGTGTTGATCAACATATCAATAAATTAAGAGAACTACCTAATTAAGAGAACTACCTAAAATAGGTAGAACTACATGGCTTTGATTCTCGACTTAAAGATTCAAAGATATTCGGGATACGTAGGAAGCTTGATAGAATTATCAAGTCCAAGCCAAATAATTAAATAAACTTTAGGTAGTCCAAATAAATTTTTATTTAATAGAATATAGGTTCGGGTTTCAGGCTGTACGAAGTTCGTTATCCTATATTCCGTTCATACCCGATGCCGTTTAGGGTCGGGTGTGACAGAGCTACTTAGCTTGATATTCTCGCTTCCTGTGTTAGGTGAGTCATTTATCTCGACTCCGATTTAGTCCTCATCAATGATATTTTGAAACTCGCCGCTAATTGCATGTTATCCGGTGAGATTCCGAAGGAAATAGGGAATTTACAGAAATTGTATACTATGTTCCTTCAAATGAATATACTCTTTGGGCCATTAAAGGAGGAGTTGGGGACATTGAATAACTTGAAATTCATGGATTTGTGGTTTTAGATCTTTCTTCAAACTCTGATTACTCTTAGCAACTTCTTTTTACCTCTCAATTCTGACCGCACATTTAGAGAACGATGTCGAGTTGACCTCCCGCCATTGAAGTCAAAATTGTCGCCTTTCTTGAAGGGAAGAGGAAGAAAAAGAAAACAACAAAAAGAGAGGTGGTCGAGCGAAAAGATATTGGCAGGTGACAGAAATAGGAGGTTGAGTTTCACGTTGGAGGTAAAGAAAAAGAGAGATGACCAGAGATGGAAGATAGCTTTTTGCAAGTTTATTAATCTAGAGATAGAGAAAGAAAGAGAGGAGAGAGAGTGTAAAAAGGAGAAAAGAAATGGCGTAGAGAAAGAAAGAGAGGAGAGAGTGTAAAAAAGAGAAAGGAAATGACAAAGAGAGAGAAAGAAAATCAATAAAGAAAATAAGTTTTCCTTATAAGGGTATCTAAGTAATTTAAGATTTTTTTACTTTTTGACCGGTCAAAGCTAAGGTGACGCGTTGACAGAGATTTGACCGGTCATTTTTACCTGCTATACACCATAGTGGGAGGTCACCTATCTGTTCGTACATATTAGTGAGACAAATTGAAAGTTGTACACCAAAGTGTGAAATGGGGCAAATGTTGTACACCATTGATGAAATTTACCCAATATAATACCTTAGTTTAAAAGTTAAATAATAGTTTGAATATTATTTATAATTAGGCACATATTTAATCAAATTGGATTTGATTAAAAATAATTGTGTTAAAGACCCACATAATCAATGTAAATTAATATTAGACATTAATTTGCATAATTTAATCCCAATATTATGGGTCTTATACATGCATTTTGTAATAATTTAATGATAATATCCTATTACACTTGTCATGCATAAAAATATGAGGGCATGGTAAGCATGCAAGATTTAATGAAAGATTTGTGTCTATGACTTTATCTTTCACAATTTATTAGATTTATCATAATAACATGTAACGATATTCATAGCACTTTACAAGGGTGAGGAATCTCAAAATTTTTTTTAATTAAAAATGGAACAAGAAATGGGAGGAAACTTATCTTGTTTATCATAAAATTCCAGATTTAATATAGAAAACTCTTTCACCAATATATAATGTGTTCCTATATATGTTTTGAAACCCTCTATAAAATATGGGACTTTAATTCAATATATAGATGAAGAAAACCTAAATGGATCATGACTGCCTCGAAATTGAATGTCATGTGAGGCAGCCATGTTGATGTAGAATTTTGAGGACCTTAGAGGCATAATTTGAGAAAGTTTATTTATAAAAAAAGTGATCCTAACTACTTGAAGTATATGTCTGTAGAAGGATTTAGAAATCCAATGTGTTTAGTGTGAGCTATGTTGAATGAATTATGGTAAATGCAAAGTTGGGTAGTCTGTTTCTTGGCTGGAAACAGGACATGATCATTTTACATTCCATATCTTGTGTAGAAGTGATATTAATGTGAAGTTTGGATATGTTATACCCATATATGTCTAGTTTCAGTAGGTTCAAGAATCAGGGCATTTGGATTCATATAAAGAAAGTTATGGCAGAATGTGTGTAAGTAGGTCATATGATGATCTAAGACCAAAAGGATTAGATTGCATGAACTTTGTGGAGTTAGGGTCTTGTAAATCATATAGAATTCATTAGTTTATATTTTCATTAAGTTTATGTTAAGACTAATTTTATAAATGTTACGTGACATTAGGAGGACATGGTGCAATTGAACGCACACCCGATCGTGTAGAATAGATCGAACTGAGTGCGACGGTAAGCATATTGCTTATATATGTGTATGAATGTATTATGGACTGTGACTTGTTGAGTGTGATATGTGGTTGAATCTGATGTGAATGATGTGAATAATGTTTGAGTGTTTGTGATACGTTATGATTGATATGAAAGTGATATGATTGAGGACGTTGCAGTGTTATGAGTAAATGTGGCATGTTGAGCCTTGTACACATACTGGAACTGAATAATGGTTGGATTAGAAATGAATATGAGCTTGCTTAGATGGATATGTGAAATGGTCCTAGTTGAGAGTGTTATCCGAATATTGTGAACCGGAAGCACATGTGTTGAGATATATGAGTACGTGAGTTGAGTTTAACTCCTCCGTAGCACAGATGATTGTATTCCGAATTTAGTGAGCCGGGATACAGATTGGGCCCAAGGACCATTTTATATATATTGTCTAAGTACAGCAAGGCCTTACTTACTAAAATAAGTAATAAGTGAAATAAGTGAATAAATTCTAACTTGGTACCGATGATATATACATATATGTGTAATATGTTTATTGAGTAGGCAGCTCACCCCTTACCAACAGTTTTTACAGGTTAGGTGGAGTTCTTCTTGCTTAAGGTCGCACCGGCAGTGTCAATCCATTCTCGTCTAGGCATTTTGGAGTCTTGTGATGTACTTTTGTTTTGTAAATCCTCTATGTAGGATAATGACTTAAATGTGTATTCTAAATTGTAAATGCTTTCTCTTATGTATAATATGTGAAGTTTATCTGAGATTGAAGTTTATATGATTGAGACTTTAACGCATGTCTATAACTGATGTTGTGTGAGATATCATGTGATCCTGGTGAGGGGGTTACATAGTGCATATTCAAGACATATGAAGGAAGACAAAAATATGTTCATCTCCCTAAAGGACATAAAGATGGAACTGTTAGTTTTGGAGATAAAAGAAAATGTCATATTGTAGGTAAAGAAAAGATTGGGACACAACCATCCATTGAAGATGTATCTCTAATTGAAGGACTAAAGTACAATCTTCTGAGTGTAAGTCATTTGTGTGACAATGGTAAGAAGGTACATTTCAACTTTAAACTTTGTGAAATTATTGCTGCTAACACTCATAATATTCTGTTCACAGTACCTAGAGTTGAAAATGTATATATGCTTAATATTGACCAAATATCTTTTGATAAATTCCTTGTTACACAAAATTAGGAAAGTTGGTTGTGGCATAAAAGACTAGGACATAACAATATGCATCTTGTCTCCAAGCTGTCTATGAAATAACTAGTTAGAGGTTTATCTAAGATTAATTTCAATAGGGATCACATATGTGATGCATGCCAAAAAGGTAAGCAAGTTAGAAGTTCTTTTAAGTTCAAAGGAGCTGTGTCAACTAGTAAACCACTAGAGTTGTTACACCTAGATTTGTTTGGTCCAACCCAACCCTCTAGCCTAGGTGGTAAGAAATATGCTCCAGTTGTAGCTGATGACTATTCTAGATTTACTTAGACAATCTTTCTAGCATTTAAGGGTGAGACCTTTGATAGATTTGTCAAATTCTGCAAAAAGCTCCAATATGACAAAGACAGTAAAATAGTGTCCATTAGAAGTGACAATGGAGGTGAATTCAGAAATCAACTCTTTGATAATTTCTATAATGAATTTGGAATCAATCATTCTTTTTCCGCAACTAGAACTCCTCAACAAAATGGAGTTGTAGAAAGAAATAATATGACCCTAGAAGAAATGGCTAGGACTATGATTAGTGAGAGTAATCTTCCTAAGTATTTTTGGACTGAAGAACCTAGCACTGCTTGTTATAATCTAAATAGAGCTTGAATAAGACCCATTCTAAAAAGACTCCTTATGAGTTATTGAAAAGAAGAAAACCCAATAGTATTTACTTTCACATGTTTGGTTCCAAGTGCTTCATTTTGAATAATAATAAGGACCAATTAGGAAAATTTGATGAAAAATCCGATGAAGAAATTTTCTTAGGATACTCTACAAATAGTAAAGCATTTAGATTGTTTAATAGAAGAATATTAGTTGTAGAAGAATCCATTCATATTGTCTTTGAGGAAAATAATGTTCCCATTATTACTGACTCTACTGATGATGTCCAAAATATGGAAGATACTCAACCTAGTCCTTCAACTTATAATAATCTTGAGTTGAGTAAAATAGATGACAACAATAGTGATAATGTTCTTCCTAGTGAAATTAGATTTCCTAGATATCATTCACAGGAAGACATGATAGATGATCCAACTAAGAGAGATGTGACTAGAGCCTAGTCTAGGAAATACTTTAGTAATATAGCTTTTGTTTCTGAAATAGAACTCAAAAAACTTTAAGGAGGCTGCAAATGATGGTAGTTGGATTATTGTTTTGCAAGAAGGACTAGAAAAGTTTGAGAGGAACAAAGTTTGGGATCTAGTACTTAAGCCTAAAGATAAGACTATTATTGGAACTATATGGGTATTCAGAAACAAACTAGATAAGTTTGGTAATGTTACTAGAAATAAGGCTAGACTAATTGCTCAAGGTTATAACCAATAAAAGGGTACAGACTTTGATGAAACGTTTGCTTGAGTTGCTAGATTAGAAGCCATTAGGATCTTATGTGCATTTGCTTGTTATAAAAAATTTAAGCTCTATAAATGGACGTCAAAAGTGCAATTTTAAATAGCGTCATAAATGAAGAAGTATATATTAAAGAGGATCTTTAAATATCTGACTGGCACTCTTAGAATAGGCATCCGGTATCCGAAGTGCAATGATTTTAATCTAATTAGATACAACGATGCAGACGATGCAGGTTGCCAATTAGAAAGGAAAATGTACTTCTGGAACTTGTCATTTCCTTAAAAATGATCTGGTTTCATGGCCTAGTAAGAAGCAGAATTGTGTAGCTATTTCTATGGATTGCGTCAAGATTTAGAATTTTACGGATACTTTTATCAGAATTTGATTTGAACACATATACCTTTATCAGAATTTGATTTGAGTGTGTCGTATAATCATGTTACGGATACCTTTCTTCCCGTTAAAAGTATTTGCCCAGTAAAATCTTCAATTGCACTAGGCATGCTTGTTGAAATTCTTTCTCTTCATACACTTCACTTCATCAAAAAAACATGTTCACATCAAAATTTTGATTCGTTGGAACATTCAAATCAAAATCATGGACATTTTTTGTCATTCTTTATGTCAATAACAACATAAAGGTAAAGAGAATATGGGCATTGTGATGTGGTTACTTCAGAAATATCCATTTTTTGAGGAAACAATGCAAATTTGAATAGTCATGGTCAGCCCCGTAGCATAAGGGTGTGCAAAGTGTTGTGATGCACATGACCCCAAATTTGAAGGCGCCCAATTTTTTTTACAATATATATCTCAATTAATTAATTTTAATTTTATTTATTATAAAAAAATCTAAGTAATTGTTCTCTGTTTAAAGGAAGGTAACGTGAGAAAGGAATGATTCTACAAATCCTGCTGCTGCGTGTTTTTAGAGAAACACAAGAAAGAATTGTATTTTTTTTAGAGAGAAATACCAAAATTCATCGATTTCTATTTTCTGCTCAATTAACCAGATCGATTTCTATTTCTACTCAATTAACCATTGATTCTCGCATCTCACCATTCTTCACTTCTTTTGTTCCGACCGTCATCGTCGCAGCAGGTTTTTGTTTTACCGGAAGTGTAAGTATATGTTCTTTCTCTTCATTTTCCTTTTATATTGTTTTCTTTGTGGGATGTTATTAATATAGCACTTGGGCTATATGATGTTGTTGTGTGGGGGCAAAGGAAAGATTATTAATTTTGGAATTAGCAGTGATGAAAAGTGATTAACAATTAATTAATTCTAATTATTTATCTTCTTTTCTCTTTTAGTTTAATTGTGCTGGAACTCATTTAGACATCTTCATTTTTTTACTCTTTTTTTTTGTACATTTCCAAAAGGATTACATTCCAAATGTTTGTTAACTTTATATTTACAGATTACAATTAATTATTTGCTTAAAGTTTTACCTCTTCATTAATTAATTAGTTCTTTTTTAGATTAATTTTGCTTCAAGAGAATCGATGGAGACATGGCAATGACATTTCATTGATGAACTTTGAAGCTTCGGCCTTTCCAAGTTGTTTCGATCCACTTAGCATTTTTATTTACAATTTTTCACATTCTTATTATTTCCTTTGTATTGATTATTGAATTCTTGAGACGTCGCTTTGAGTTTTTCAATTATGCCTCCTAAAGGTAGAAAATATGAGTCTGGATATGAAAAACGCATGAAAAAAAAATTGAAGTGTTAATTGAGTCACAAAGAGGTGCTCTTGATAAATTCATTAGAAAAGTCACAAGTTTCTCTTGAAAATTAAAATGTAATGGTTAATATTGTGCTAAGTATTGAGAATGATAATATTGTTGTTGAAACTGAGAATGGTAATGTAAATGCGGAAAATGTCCATGATATGCCTAATGAGAATGAGAATGAGAATGTTGATGACGTAGCTATTCATAATGATTGTGCTAGTGATGTTCCTATTGAGAGTGATAATGTTGATGATGTGCCTATTCGTAATGATTGTGCTGATGATGTTTGTATTGAGAGTGATAATGTTGATGATGTGCCGATTCATAATGATTATGCTGATGATATGTCCATTGATAATATATATGATCCAAGAACTTGGGATGGTCTTGATTCTAAAATGATTGATTTATTAGTACAAAAGGGCCCTAAAAGAGATTTGTCCATCGTGAAAGGTCCTATAGATAAATTTTTTAGGCGATTTACTTCTAACTTATTTACTAAAATTTTATCAAATGGAGAGAAGTGTGATAGAGATTGGCTTGTTTATTCGAAAGAGCTTGATAAAGTATTTTGTTTTTGTGGTAAAATATTTAAAAAAGGATTTGGTAGAGGTCAATTAACAAATGAAGGTTTTGCAGATTGGGGGCATATTAGCTTAAGACTTAGAGAACATGAGACAAGCTTGGATCATGTTAAAAATATGGCAACTTGGTATGATTTACGTTTAAGATTTCAAAAGAATCAAACTATTGATAAAACGGTTCAAATACAAATGGATAAAGAAAAAGATCATTGGAAGAGAGTCTTGCAAAGAATTATATCAATAGTGAAATTTCTTGCTAAGCATAATTTAGCATTTCGTGGTTCTAATGGAAAATTGTACCAAAATAGTAATGGTAATTTTTTGGGTTTAATTGAAATGTTGGTAGAGTTTGATCCAGTTGTCCAAGAACATGTGAGACGTATTTCTAATAATGATATTTATCATCATTATCTAGGTCATACCATCCAAAATGAGTTAATACTTTTGCTTGGTTCTGCAATTAAATCTAAGATCATTCAAACTATAAAACAAGCAAAATATTTTTCAATTATACTTGATTGTACTCCCGATGTTAGCCATCAAGAGAAAATATCTTTGATATTAAGATACGTGAATGTCTCTTCAAATCATATTAGGATTGAGGAATCATTTTTAGGATTTTTTAATGTGAATGATACAACAGGCGAATGGCTTTTTAATGTTTTACAAAATGAATTGAAAAATCTTGATCTTGATATATTTGATGTGTGAGGACAAGGTTATGATAATGGTTCAAATATGAAAGGAAAACATCAAGGAGTACAAAAGAAACTTTTGGAAATAAACTCTAGAGCTTTTTATACTCCTTGTGGTTGCCATAGTCTAAACTTGACATTATGTGATATGGCTAATACGTGTGGTAAAGCTAGAGACTTTTTTGGAGTTATACAACGCATATATACAATTTTTGCATGTTCTATTAAGAGATGGAAATTTTAAAAGACAATGTAAAAGGATTAATTCAAAAGTCATTGTCATCTACTCGTTGGGAGAGTCGTGTTGATAGTGTTAAAGCTATAAGATTTCAAATGTTAGCAATACGAGAAGCTTTACTTCAAGTAGGAGATAATGATAATGATTCTAAAGTAAAAAGTGAAGCAAAATCTTTAGCAACTAATGAGCTTGGTGTTTTTGAGTTTTTAATTGCAATAATCATTTGGTATAAAATATTATGTGCAATTAATTTGGTTAGCAAGGTTTTACAATCAAAGGATATGCTTATTGATGTGGCTATTGAAAAAATAAAAGGATTGATTTCATTTTTTCAGGGATATAGAGAAACTGGTTTTTATGATGCCTTAAATAGTGCCAAAGAACTTGCCATTGAAATGAACAATGAACCTATATTTCCTCAAAGGCGTGAAATTCGAAAAAAAAACATTTTGATGAGAATCCATCTACTTCATCAGTTACTCTCCTCTCTGCAGAGGAATCATTTAGAGTGAAATACTTTCTTTACATTGTTGATCAAGCCATCAGTTCTCTTAATAGAAGGTTTGAACAATATGTAGAATATGAAAGTATCTTTGGTTTTTTATTTACTTCTCACAAGTTGGAATCATCGAATGATATGAGTTTGAAGTCTTCTTGTATACAATTGGAAAATGCACTTAAATTTAATGAGCAGCCTGATATTGATGGAAATGAATTATTTGTGGAGTTAAAGTTATTTAGAGAACTTTTGCCTCGAGATATAATAAGACCTATTGATATTTTGATATTTCTGAAAGGTTTAGATTGTTTTCCTAATACAATGATTGCATATAGAATTTTGTTGACTATTCCTGCGACTGTTGCATCCACAGAGAGAAGCTTTTCAAAATTGAAGTTATTGAAGTCCTATATGCGATCCACAATGTTACAAGAAAAACTTAATGGATTAGCATTGATAGCGATTGAGAATGATCTTTTGGAGAAAGTAGAATATGAAGACTTGGTTGATGATTTTGCTTCAAAAAGTGTTAAAAGGATAGTACTTTTTAAGTAATTTTTTTTATATTAGCTTAAAATTGTATTGAGACTTGGTTGTATTCGCACAGGGTCCCGTAAATATTTAAGACGGGCCTGATCATGGTGCAATTATGAAAGAAGAGGATGGAAGTTTGAAAGTCTTTGAAAATTGTAAAATATGGAATGAAGTTGTAGACATTAAGAGAGATACATATATTAATTATGCATATCTAATGGTTAAAAATAAGTGCAATTAAAATCATTCATTTTGTAAGTCTACTAATAAAAACAAGGTTTATCCCAATTTGTAATATACTCCAAGATTAAAACCCTGTTTGGTGAAGAGTTTTTGAGGTAAAATTAAAGTTTTGAACCCCTGTTTGGTGAAGAACTTTTTGGTAAAGTTTTGAGCCACTTTAAATGTTTTGACTAATCAAATCTCTAATAGTTAGACCTGGCAATTACCGTGTTTCGTGTCAAAATCGTGTTATCTCATATTTATGTTCCATATGGTTTTATATGTTATAAATGCTAGAAAAATGATTTTCGTGTCAATCGTGTCGTGTCAGTCGGGTTGGCTCTGTAATCGTGTTTTCGTGTCAGAAATTGCCACCTCTACTAATAGTGTTTGATAAATAAATGTATGAAATAGCTTATTGAGTCCAAAAAAACTAGTTTTATGTGTTTTTTCAATTAGTTTATTGTTTTATCTCTTTTGAATGATATTTTTCTCCTAATTATTACTTTTTAACCCCAAATAAAATATAGGCATTAAATACAATTATCTTTATTTGTTATTTTATACAAACAGCTATTAGCAATTAGTTAAGTTTACAAAATCAGCTAACAACTATTTACCAAACAGAACCTAAGATTTTTATGCTCTTATCATTTCCTCGCAATCTAAATTCTTCATTATATTATAGGATAATGTGTAAAAATACCTAACCTTTACCACCATGAGCAATTTTTCCCCTAACGTCTAAAATGGTGCAATTTTACTTTTAACATTAAAAATCAATAGCAATTTTACTTCTAATGTTGTCAAGTTTGGACAATTTTATAAATAATTCATCAAATTGTCTTCTCGGTCATGAATCTTGTCACCTACATTTCACATTTAAATCATTTTATCACTTATTAATGACAGATCATGAACATATAATTAAAAAAAAAAAAAAATCAATCTTGTAAAATACAATTATAATTGTCAATCTAGCCTTAGATTAAGACGCATTGTAAAGGGGAAGTCATTATTGAAAGGAGCACGGGAATATGCTAAAAAACAAAGGGAGGAAATGTTTGGCATCCAAAAATTTCAAATTTAAGTCAGAACCGCCTAAAATTTTCAAACAACCAACTTTTCTTGTGTAAATGGAAATAATTGATTCCAAATTTAACTCAAATCTTGTCTATTCTGCCCAATAAATTATTCAGGGAAAAAAGAAAATAAGCATGCTATCCGAAAGGTAACATGCTGGGCATATGCTACACAGTAATAACTGTAAAGTCCTAACTTTAAATCATATAAAAAAAAAAAAGGCTAATCTAATCTAGTGGCATTTCAACAAATAATTTTAACCAACCAACAACCCATCAAAACAAAGATACCCATTTTCCAAATTGAAGTAACATGGAGAGAAAAAGCTAAAGTTAAAGAGATCAGAATCAGTTCATTTTTTCTTGCTTTCCTCCATTCTTTCTTTTGGATTTTATCAAAGAGAGACCTTAAGAAAATAAAAAGGGGGTTAAAGCCCTAAAGAGGCACATCAGAGCACAGCCGCTAATTAATTTACAAAGCAAGAAACAGTTACACCAACCCTTCCTCTATCCCCCAACATTACATCACTCTCACAAGATTAACATTAACAATAGCCTACACAACATTCATTAATTTAATTTAAACAAACCTAAAAATACAACATGTTCAAACCTACAACATCAATTAGTAGAGAGTACTAATTAATTAACACACCTAATTAATTATAAAAGAAAAAATTAAAATTAAAAAAAAAAAAAAAAAAACTCTCTTGTTTCTCTCTCTAATATTCTGGCCTTCAACCTGCTACTGGAGCCACCGCCTTCACCTTGGGCGGCCTACCTCTTCCTTTCTTCACCACTCCTTCCTCAGCCGGAGCAGCAGCAGTTGGAACAGGCCCGGCTACTGTCTTCGCCATCTTAGGTGGACGTCCACGTGACCTTCCGCTTCCCGCTGGATTTTTCTGGTGCGACGGAGATGAAGGGGCGAAAGGATCCCTTGGCTTGGGCGGGCGTCCCCGTGGCCTCGGAGATGAAACGGCAGTCCCGGCAGGGACTGGGACCGCCTCCGTTTTAGGCTTAGGTGGACGGCCGCGGCTTCTTTTTGGCGGGGGGTTAGAGTTGGGCTTCATGTAGTTGTTCTTGAGAAAAATAAGGTCACCGGTTTGCTTCATCTTGTTGAGATGGTAAGAGAGCAGTGCTGAGTGAGACGGCGGCAGATCAGGGTTAGTAGCCTCGATTTGTTTCCAAATAGCTGACTTGTTTGAGCCTTCCTTCTCATTCAAAGTCTCAATCGCATCCATAATCATCTAGAAAATCAAAGCAAAATGCACATTTCAGAAACCCTAAAAACATAATTAAATCAGAAAAGACAAAAAAGACACTGTTTGAACTTAAAATTCAGTTGTACCTCAGGATAGTGAGGAATGTTGGGGTCTTGGGGCTCGTGTTCAGGGAAATTAGTGGAATCTTCAAGAGTAGCCATGGATGTTGAAAATTGATAGAGCTAATGTTGAAGAAGAAGTGAGGAAATGAACTGTTTGGTATGGTAAGAACAGAGAGGGGTAAAGAGGGGGTTTTTGTGGAGGATCGGATCGAAAGGAAAAGCAAAAGGAGATGAGATTAGAAGCGAATCAACGGCTAGGGGATAGTAGTTCAGGGAGAGGATCCAACGGCTTATAATTGCTACTAATTTCATCACAAGGATAGATGACATGGCAAAGATGTTAGAGATTTGTGACTATATTACCCCTCACATTTGAATTCTTTGTTTCCCCTGTGATGATGGCTTGGTTTGAGAACATTTGTGGATATTTTGGGCTGTGTTTGTCTCTCTAGTAACGTAAAAGGTGGGCCAATAAGAGAACGCCACGAAATAACACCCATGTGAGATTGAATTGATGTGATATACTACAATAAATAAGGTGATCATCCAAGTGCTCAAAGTAGGACCCACGTTGGGGGTTGATTGTGTGCAATAACGTTGTACCGAGATGATGTATTGTATAGGCAAGGCATAGAGGGAAGGGATGGATGGGGTCAAGTTGGGTTGGGCCTAGCAGCAGGATGCAGAGAAAAGGAGAAAAATGGAGGGGAATGAATGAGAGGAACCCTACCATCTACATAATCATAAGCTATTGAGTTGAGTTAGGTCACCAACCATAATTTCTTTTTTTTTTTTTTTAATTTGGAAAAATTACAAAAAATTATGTCAAATATCATTTACCCAACCTACTACATATCTAAACTATTTTTTATGTGGCTTTCTCAAAATACCCTTAATATATATAACACTTAGAAATTTTTTAATCTTTCTTCTTTCTCCCTTCCGTCTAATTTCACATATTTCACAATATGCGAAGTCTGCAAAGACAATACTAATTCGCAGAATAACTTTTATTTTCGCAGATTTTGCAATATACGAAGTAAAAGACGTACTTTTAAGTAGTATTATCTTCGCATACTTCGCATATTGCGAAATCTGCAAAGTAGTATATAACAAAAAAAAGACATAACAACAAGTGTACAATAATAATTCTAACATTAAAATCATAACATTATCATAATTTACAACAAGATTGCAATAATAACAACATTAAAATCATAACATTATCAAAATTTACAACAAGATTGCAACAGTAACAATATTAAAATTATAACATTATCATTTCAAAGTCAATTTGACCAATCTTGATGGACATTTCTCCCTGTTTCAAAAAAAAATCTAAAAAAATCGGTCTCTTCCCACCTCCCCTACATCCCAGCACACCGCCTTCTTGAAAATAATGTTATGTATTCAACCACCTTCACAAAAATTAAATCATGTTAAGAAGAAAAATGACGGTTTGGCTTCGCGAAAAGGGGATTCTGCGAAGTCTCCGAAAAGAAATGTGCAAGAAAGATGACACTTTTACTTCGCGAAACCAGATTACGCGAAGCCTGCGAATGTAAAAATCATAAACATTTCTCTTCGCAAACTTCACGTAATATGTTTTCGCGAAGTAAATCATCCGTTTCAGACTCTTTTTCCTCGCAGACCTTTGCAAAAGCCCATTTTGCGAAGTGATTTTCTGGAGAAAAAAACGAAAAGAAAATAATAGATACTTACATTTTTTTCGCCTTTTACCATTAAAATCGTCAATAACCATATGATAAATGAAGAAAAACAATGAAAATAACTTCGAATAACGATTTCTTCGATCCGAACAAGAAGAAAGAAACCAATAGACGAGAAGAAACGGGAAGATGAAGAACTATGGCTTAATTTTCTAGCAATGGGAAGATGAAGAATTAAGAGGTGAAGAGAGAAAGAAGAGCACGACATGGTGATGAAGAAAATGGTGCAGATTTCGCAATATAAAGGAAGAGATGAAGATCAAAGATCTGGGAATGGGAGAGAAATCGTGCAAGGAAGAGGAAGGGAAAGGGAGGAGGATGAAAGGTTGGGGTATTTTGGAAAAGTCACACAAAAATAGTATAGATATGTAGTGGGTTGGGTAAATGGGTTAAATATGTAATTGGATCTCCTATTTGACCCAATTTTATAATTTTCCCTTTTAATTTTAGTTCTTATTTTACTATTATCTGTACCAACTAAAAACGAGTTTTGCTAAATACCGCCTATGAATTACTTATCGTCGTCATGTCTTAAACATTTTCGCCATTTTCATAATTTTCAACAAAAACTTAAATTACTCTCTCTCCCGAGCAAGAAATTATAATTCTAAAAAAATTGACCTGAGAACTCCGGAAAGAGATGATTTGGAACACGAGGTAATAAATCGACCCTACGACTACTGAAATTAGCAAAATAGTTAAAAATTTTAATTTTTTTTAAGTGTTTTTTGCCTAAATGGGTGCAGATCCCACCAGATCCTATGGGTTGGCAGGATGAACTACCCATCTGCCCTAAGGGCAGACAGGTATTCCACTTGTTTTTCCTAGGGGCAAACGGGCGGTTCATCCGCCTGCCCTAAGAGCTAGTGGGTGACTGGCCCGTTTTCTTTCGTTTGATTGACATTTTTAACAATTATTATGCATTTCATGTATTTTCAGGAGCCATTAGAAGATTGGTATCCCAACGAGATTGATTATAGTAGCCATTTCATTACGGACACCGTTTTCCCGACAAGTTTTGAAGCTATTGCTTGGGCTAAAAATGTTGCAATTCGGAATGGTTTTGAGCTAATAATTTCTTTGCACAAACATGGAGGAAAGCAGAAGCTCTTGAGATGTTCATGTGGTGAACGCGATAGAGGAGTTATGAAAATTGCTGAAGAGTTTTTAAGAAGGAAAAGTAAAACTAAAGCGGTCGTTGTAAATTCCAGCTTAAAATCGTTCAATATCAAGACTTTTCTGGTTGGGGATAGTGGTTAAGGCATGGATAACGAGTATGCGCAATCATACAATGGATGTTTATCCAGAGGGATACCAACAGACAAGCGGACTCAGTCTCGCATTTAACAAAAATATGCGTGATATGAGTTTGGCTCGAGCAAAGCCGTGTGATATATTGGCATCAATTCAAGAAAAAAATCAAACAGACAACCCAACAATAAAACATGTGTACAATTACAGGGATCATTTGAGAAATGATGGGTTTGAGGGTAGAGACTTGACTAGTCAATTCTTCCATCTAACCATCAAGAACATGTATGTTCAGTCGACTCTTCTGATCCTAAGTCTGGTGTGTTAACGCATGTGTTTATGGCACATCCAGACTTAGTGGAATTATTGCAGACCTACTATTGGTACACTAATATTGGTTCAACGTACAAAACTAACAAGTACAAAATGTCATTTGTCGAAATTGTTGGGATGACTCCATGTAACAACAAATTCAAGATAGCTTATGTGATTATTAACGATGAGATTGAGTGGAGCTATCATTGGGTCATAGAGAGACTGGGAAAATTGATCGGGTTTGATGTGAACCCGACGGTTATTATGACTGATCGGGAGTTGGGGTTGATGAGGTTAATCAGAGAGGTTTTTCCATATATAGCACACTTTCTATATACTTGGCATATAAACAAGGATGTAGATAATAAAGTCTACATACTAGTGGGTAAAGATAAGGTATATGCCAGTAAATTCAAGAATGGAAAATCGATAAGGCTAATAGAATCCCCAACCATAGATGAATATGAGAAGAATCTGAGCAAGATACGGGATACGATGTGGAGGCAACATCATGTTCTCTCTTACGTTGATGAGACGTGGTTAGTACACAAGGAGAAATTTGTTGTTGAATGGATGAAGAATGTCCTACATTTTGGCAACACAAGTACTTGTAGAGTGGAAAACAAACATGCGACTTTAAAGCAATGGCTAATTTCCTCCACTGGAGCCTTTGATACGGTCTGGATGAAGTTTCACAAGGAAATTGAATTGCAATTAACTAAGATCAGGTATTAGTTTATTCAATTTTTTCTACTGTTGTTATTTAATTTGCATTTATTAATATATATTTTGACTGATGGTATGTTTCTCTTCTTATCAGGTACAATTTTGAGGAGTCAATACATCGTAGAGGAGTCATGTACTCCGGATTTCCACTGAACTACCTGATGTGCAAAGTGTCCCACCATTATTTGCGGTTGATTAGTGATGAGTACGAGCACATAAGAGGTTTGAGTGATGAAGTGTTTGAGTGTTGCGATTGTATGTTGAGAACCTCTCATCAGATCCCATGTGCATGTGAGATCAGAGAAGCGGTAGATTCTCGTACCCCGATCAATAAGATTTATGAAAAACCTTGGAAAACCAATAAGCCACACTAAATGGCCATTAGGTCCAACTTATGAATTTCGATTAATCAATTTAATCACGGTCAATATTAGCGATTAATTATATTCAAGTAGCAAATGGGCCCATCACCTACAAGCATTAAGAATCATAAGTTAGTTCTAAAAAAGGATAAGCATGGCTTAAATAGGTTAAACGTAATTACCACATAATTAAGGTTATGATCCACTTTTAGCTTTATTTATGGGGTTTTTAGCCCATGATTAGATTAAAACACACCTTAGAAAGATAGATAATGGAGTTCATAGTAATAAACGAGATTGAAGTTTAGAAGAAACCGTAATGACGATTGCCGAACGAACTTCTTCGGTAACTTAAAACTTAGTTTTATTGGATGAACTTTTGCACAAACAACACTTTAAGAAGAAAAATCAGCAAAATAACATTATAGAGGGAGGAATTAAGCCTAAGCTTGGTGTGTCTTCAAATGGCTTCTAAGGTTTCCTTTTATAGTAAAATGGCACACATAATTCCAAAGACCAAGTCTCCTTATGGCCTCCCACTCCCTAATCTTCTCAATTCAGCCTTTAAGAGAGGGTGGTGGAAGACTTTGACAATTTAGGAGTTGAAATGTGTAAAGGTGGGAAAGGAATCATAGGTTTGAACATGTTCATCAACTTTGGATAATTTTATGGGCCTGATACACTTTGAATTTGGAGATGATTATCATTAGTCATTTGTACATCTTTCTCTTAGCTTTCCAACTCATTTTGAATCGCCTCAATCTGCGTTTGTATGAGGGAGATAACTTGAAAATACGAAAATGTGTCAAATCTATCCTAGTGTGAACAATTGGACATGTAATCTGTCAGCTCCATCTCGACGAGATGCACATGCTGAATGTCACTAAAACTCATTTTTTGGTCCGTTTTACTTCTAGTCCCAACTTGGTTATTTGTGCTGAAAACCTTGTGAAAGTGCGTGAAAAACACACGAAAGTGACTTAGATACAAAAAATTATGAAAATATAAGAAACTATCATTAAAATTTATTGAAATGGTGCAAAATAACTAGTGAATAAATCCGAAAAATGCTATAAATTACGACGATAACAGTGATATTTTAGTTCAGTAATATTTCAGTTTAGTTGTGTTTCAGTTCAGTAATGTTTTAGTTTAGTGATATTTCAGTTGAGTAATGTTTCAATTCAATGATATTTCAGTTCAGTTATATTTTAGTTCAGTATTGTTTCAGTTTAGTAATATTCCAGTGAAGTTATGTTTCAGTATAATATTTCTGTTCAGTAATATTTCAGTTCAGTTATGTTTTAGTTTAATAATGTTTTAGTGTAGATATGTTTCAGTTCAGTGATATTTCAGTCCAGTAATGTTTCAATTCACTGATATTTCATTTCAGTAATGTTTCTGTTTAGTGATATTTCAGTTCAGTTATGTTTCAGTTCAGTAATATTTCAGTTTAATGATGTTTCAGTTCAATGATATTTCAGTTCAGTAATGTTTCAGTTCAATTATATTTGAGTTCAGTTATGTTTCAGTTTAGTGATATTACAGTTCAGTAATGTTTCAGTTTAGTGATATTTCAGTTCAGTTATGTTTCAGTTCAGTAATATTTCAGTTTAGTGATGTTTTACTTCATTTATTTTTTAGTTCAGTTATATTTCAGTTCAGTAATGTTTCGGTTTAGTAATATTTCAGTTTAGTAATGTTTCAGTTTAGTGATATTTTAGTTTAGTAATATTTCAGTTTAGTGATATTTCAGCTCAATAATATTTCAGCTTAGTAATATTTCAGTGAAGTTATATTTCAGTGAAGTTATGTTTCAGTATAGTGATATTTTAGTTGAGTAATATTTCAGTCCAGTTATGTTTGAGTGAAGTTATGTTTCAGTTTAGTAATATTTTAGTTTAATATTGATATTACGTAGATTTATTAACACCGTATAGCGTCCCTGTGAGGCGTCGTTGTGTTCGGCCGGGGGCACTCCAATGCCAAAATCAGTAATGTTCTTGAGAATAAACTGTAATCACAAGTAGGGTTTTGATAATGTGTACCTTTGGACACCTTATTACTGGGGTATTTATATAGGTTTGAGTGATAACCGTAATAACCCAATTTTAATGCCTTCAACGAAGTATAATACATTTTTAATGCACTTTAACTCTGATTCTAACCTCTGAGCTGTTATTGCCTTTAAGGTATCATTAATGTTTATTTAATGATGGTGAGCCCGCCTTATACTAGCTTAGTGCCCTATCAAGGGCGGATCGTCTTGTGTGACGGATCTCGTACCCCTCTACTTGGCGGATCTCAGGATGACCCAAGGTGCGCTACCATATTTCCAGTTGTACGCCATATATACTAAGGAAGCGGATCTCATCATGTCATTTCTCCTTTTCGGTCCTTCTTTCGGGGAATATTCCCAGCTTGATCATATGTATGTCATGGTGGATGTTATCAGAAGCCCCTCTAAAAGGTCTTTTAAGCTTTTTAGGGCTTTTTAGCTACTCCGCATGCAAATAGCATTTATTGCGTCTGACAAGCACCTTTTCCATGCCAATGATGTGTTTACAGGTGGCAGTTCCTGACACAAACTCCAAAATTATTTCTTTATTTCACCTAATAAAAACACTTTTCTTCTTACTTCTCCATTTTCTCTGTTTCGATCATCTCTTCCAGTTCTTGCAGAAGTTCTTCGTGACCTTTCCTTATTTGTACACCAAAGTTCCATGTAAGTTCATTCTTTGGTTATAAACATTTCATCATTTCTTCTCGTTGTTTTTACTATGCTCTCCTCATCTTTTACTTCTTCCTCTGAAAGAACTTTAGATATCGAACCAAAACTTTCCACGGTGCCTTTATTAGTTACAATTCATGTTGTAACTATGGAGGCCCACAATCTTCCGTCTGGGGAGGAAGCTAGTTCCTTTGTCCCTAAAAAGAGAGGGGTAAAACCCCCAAAAATGGAGATAACTTCCTCCAAGGTTGACCTCACCCTTCGGGTGACGCTTCAATCCCTTTATTCTTGGCTTCAGGAGGCCACATGTTTAATTCCTACACCTTATCAAAGACCCGCCTCTACTCCTAAAGGTTATTTTGCTATATACCAAAGCCATGTGGAAAGGGGTTTTAGTTATTCGGTCCCTAAGGTAATTGAGGACATTCTTGGATTTTTTAATATTCCCATCTGTTAATTACATTCGAATGGATGGCTTGACTTACTGTTAGACGCTTATTTAGCAGCGAACCTAGGTTTAGTTTTGAGTCCCCGTATTTTTCGAACTCTTCATACCATGTCTAAACATGGTGTGGAATATCATATTACCTTTTCTAAGTTGAAGGGCTATTCTCCATTCCATAGCAAAATGTCAAATGTTCACCATTGGGAACAAAGGTTCTTTTTTGTTAAGATACCTGAGGGCGTACCTTTAGGTTTTCCCCCATTTGGAATTATAACCCGAAAGAACGGGTGAACCGGAGCTTTACCCTCAATCGAGAGGAGAACGATACTCTACGGATCCTCTGATCCATCAAATACGATTTCTGGGCGTATAACCAAGCCCTGGCGATTATGAAATCGGGCGAGCCCTTGGTAACACTGCAAAATGGAGAGATCCATTGTACTTCTTTCAAAGCCTTCAAAGGTAATTATCCACTCTTTTGCTCACCTTTTTAACTTATCTTTATTTTTTCACCCCTTCTTGTAGGGGGGTGACTAACGACAAAGATATCATTGCAGAGAAGCAGAAACTCCAAGTCATCTTAGATGCTCAGGAGAAGGAAAATGTTACTCTTAGCAAACAATAGGGGAAACGCCCCACAGATAAGGTTCAACCTCACCCTCCTCCAAAAAAGTCTAAAACCGATGGTACTGCTCAAGGGAAGAATGTGTAGGCTGGCGGATCAGATTAGTTGATGGTCCATGCGAAATCTCCAAAAGTTTCGTTGTTCTCTTCCTCTTTTACTTAGGTTAGCTTCTTTCTCCTTATGTATTCTTATAAAAATATGTAAAGGTTTTCTAAACTTTGGGCTATCACCTTGCGAATTTTCAGTCCTCAAAGCCATACCTTGGCGGTTATTGGTTGGCTACTCATGGTCCGGAGTTGGTTCTTGCCTCAGATTTGGTGATGCATGACATCGAAGAAGCTATCGGTAAGATTCCCAATGTCTTAGAGACAATGGCTAAGTACAAGACCGCTACTCACCTCAAAATGATCAAGCACAGGGCCTTGGCGGTAAGTGACTGTATTTAATTTGGTGATTTTACTATCTTAATTCCCTCTTTTAACTTATTGCTTTTATTTGATCCAGACCATTGATCATGTCAATGCTGTCGAAGCGGACATGGCTATGAATGTGGTGAAGGAGGCCCGCCTTAAAGAATTGGAAAATGAGGCGTCCATAGCTAGGTCTGATGCCCATGCGATAAGAGATTTGGCAGATGGTTTAAGTAAAAGATTGCCCAGCTGGAGGTGGATATGGAGCTGAAGAAAACGGAAGCCATCAAGCTATCTGACGATCTGAGAGCTGAGCAGGATCGACGAGAAAGAGACTGGGAACATTTGGAGGAGGCGTGTGGGCTTCGGGCGTATTATTATAGCGAATGTATTATAGCGGCTCTTAAGAGGGATTCTCCGGATTTTGGGATCGATGACCCCGAGGTGGAAGTGCCCTCCATCAATGAGGCTTTTCATTATGCTACCCTGAAGAATGCCAGAGCTGTAATTCATTAGGAAGCATTTGCTCCTCCCATTGTAGCGGCGAAAAAGAATGAGGGAGTTATCGATCTGAAGGATGTTGCCTATGATGTGGAGGCCAAGGATAATGCAAAAGATGCGATGCTTTACTCGAGGTGGACCAGCACATGGAAAGTCAACATGATCCCATCACCGAGCCCACCACCAAACCTCTCGAAGCTGCCTCAGATGTTCTCACTCCTAATGATAAGATCGAAGATCTTACTGCTTAGTTTCCATTTCCCTGGCCTTATTCTGCCTATGTAAAAAATTTATGATACTCTTCATGAGTTCTCAAACTGTTACACTTTATTTTTGCATTCCCTTACTTTTTAAGAAGTTTCATTGCTCTTCTTTTTTATCTGCATGTTTCGAGGATGCATGTTTTACGTTTTAAGTGTTTAAACTTATTTCGCCAAATCATATGTTTTTTATCTTTTCTGGGAATATCTCTTAAGTGTTTAAACTTATCGCTCTGAATCATAGAAAAGATTTCTTAAGTGTTTAAACTTATTGCACTGAATCATTTGCTTTTGATCTTTTTAGAAAAGATCTCTTAAGTGTTTAAACTTATTCCACCGAATCTTGGGGTGGCCAGCCGTCCCCCAGTAAGCTTGCGATAAGCTTTTAAGGATTTCCTTTTTGAGTAGGATGTATCTGTTGGAGTTTAGTGTCCTAAAGACAATTATTTTAGGATATTAATATTAATGAATAAATTGTTTATTTGATCATTTGTTTAATCAGATATATAGCATTAAAATGTAACTATATATAAAGGCACAAATCTTTCATAAAGAAAGTAACTCTAAGTTTATTTAAGTAGTTATAAAGTGTTCATACAAGCATGAAGTGAGACTGTACTTTATAATAGAACCAATAGACTTAAAGTAAACCCAAGTCAAAGTAATATGTTATAGGGGTTGGCATATTACTGTTGAGACTTGCATATAACAGTGTTTTCTGTCGAGACAAAAAGCTGATCTCACAAGCTTTAGATATTCAGATATCTAGACAGTTACATGGATCCGGTGAAGGAATTCATTATGATTGGGACCCGTCTTGAGATAACATAATGGATTGATTTATCTAATGTGTCAACTATTCATCTCATTGGTATTAGTAGGTATAACTAATCCCCAGACTCAAACATTCGTTAATTAGTGATTCTGGATTATGGAGTCTGATACTTTGATTCTGTGCGAGCACGATCCAATAGGTGAGAGCCTAGGGTGTGTGAGAGAAGGGTTGGGTATCACACAAAGTAATTGCAGAATAGTTAATGTCAGATTGAGCATTCGTCACTCCCGATAAGTGGGAGATATATCTAAATGGCCGCTTGTGGTGAATTGACTGAAATCCTTGCAAGGTGATACAGTTAAGAGTAGAAATGAACATTTCACTTAACTTATCTTTTCAGAGTGAATTCAACCTGTACAAGTAAAACCAGACTCTTCGTTATATGTAACCTTGACACATTCCATGGTTATAAGGAATTGACCGGCAGGATATAGTTGATGAAGGATCGTATTATACTGTACCTAATACAGAAAGGTTAACGTCAGTTATCAACCTGACTTCTTAATTGCTCTGGGGGAATATCATAGGTTCTACTAGTAACAGCTCGCGACGGTATTCCGTTATATATATGTTGGAATTAATCGTGATGAATAATTTTAAAGGATATATACGGCTAGTGGCAATAAAGAACCTAATGGGTCGCATATGGGACTTGGAATCGGATGACGAAAATGTAAATTAGTGAGACATAGTGCATGGGCCGAAATTTATATATTAAATAGGGATATTAATTTGATTTAATAATTATAATTAGCTTATGGTTATAAATTAAATTAAAATATTATCTGATAATATTAATTAGAAGTTTTTATGTGATTGAAACTCTAATTAATTATCCCTAATAATAATTAAATTATTAATTTGATTAATAATAATTATCTAGATATAATTAATTATTGTTTAGATAATATTAAAGTGTTTATTTAATTATCTAATTAGTAATCCTATTCCGAATAAGATTCTGATTATTTAATTACCTAACACAACTGGGATTAGGGTCTAGAGAAGTCTATAAATAGACTCCCTAACCCATGAATTTCGACCAACACATAAGAAGGAGAAGAGGAACCGTTCCGTCTTTCGTCTCAGCTAATTTACTTTATTTCTGTTAGAGGCAATCATTGCGATTGCTATTTATTAAAGGTTGATCACTGATTAGTTCTGTTTTGTGTTGAGTCAAACGTTCGTGGTTCACGAGTTGATAATAACAAGTTGTGGGCACTTCGTTTGCAACGGTAGATAGTTCTTCAATAAATGTATTACTTTCTATCCCTCTTTATATAAAATAACAATTAACAGATCTTGAAAAAATGAAATAGATAAAATTTTATTATTCCGCTATGCCTAGGCTTGTCTATTTTCCTACATTGGTATCAGAGCCTATGTTAATCTGTTATTTCATATATGTAAATAAATGGAGTATTCAATCATATTGAATAGATTTATTGTTAGGACAAATTAATTAATCGGTTAGTTCAATTAATCTAACGATAAATAAGTTTTGATTACTTGTTAATTAAAACTGATTATGCATAGTTCCGGATTATTTCGGTTGATAATCGTTTAAACAAAACATTAAATGTTTTATGGTTGGATAATTAAAATGTTTTGTTTTATTAAATCTCAAAGATAAAAACTGATATTCTGAAAATTGTTTTGAAATCGTTTTGAAACAATTATATGTATATATATAATTTTAAAAAAATATAGAAACAGTAGCGTCGGGGTCGCTACCGCGAGGCAGCCACCCCGCACCACTGTTGCGGGTTGCTGCCAGTGACAGCAACTAGTGGCAATGCGATGCTGCTGCCGTTGAGACAGCAGCGCCACGGTGCTGGCTGTTGCCCTAGGGCAACGACCTTAACGTTTGGGTCGGGACGATTAAATCGGCCCGGGCCAATCGCTGATACGGGTTTTTAAAATTGTTTTAAAACAGGCCCAGGTTATATATATATATATATATATATATATATATGTATATGTTTCAGAATATAATAATTTTTTTTATTATCAAAACCAATTTATTTAAAAGTTTGTTTTACATAAATATTTGATATAAGTAATTCAAATCATTAAATGAATTGTACGAATTAATTAGGGTATGCATAATTAAAATTGGATGTAAATTAATTTAAGTTGTTAATTTGATTAACTCAAATATTACATAAATAGTTTATGTAATCCACCAATTAAATTTAGTTTAATTGAGTCTATGCATGTTTGGCGTTATGACATATTAGACCATCTATAATCGTTATTTAGTCTTTTGGTATTTTAAATAGGACCTGCGTGTCCTGCCTTCTCTTACTCTCTATTGTATTTCTCTTCTCATCCAAATCCCTTCAAGTAAATTGAAGTTTCTTAGAAATTGAATATTGTTGTAATTCAAGGCGCCAAGGAGAAGACGGAGGACCCAAAGAGAAATATGTAATAGTTAGTATTTCCCTAGAGTGACCCTTTATTTCGTTTCCGGCTCAACGGAATAAACTTAGAGATATGTCCATAATTGTCAATGTTGAATGTATGAATGTTTGATATGTGCTAAAGCAAATCAAGACTAGGTTAGATTATGAGACTTAAATAAATCCCTCACTAATCAAAAGTTAAGTAAATAAGCAAGTTATTAAAATCGGTTGCCCCTCCCTAATATTATAATTCAGCCGGCAGTACTGGGGGCCTTTGGGTTGTTGAGTAAACTCAAGCTCGGGGTCTTATGGTAACACCTGAATTATCGAAAAAATTGTTTTTCACGAATATAGGGTAATGCTTAAATTAGGATAGAATAATTGGATGAGTAAACTCATGTTGTTCTAACCTAATGGGCAATATGATTGGGATTGATAGACGACACATATCAGTTACTAATGTGGTTAGTAACCCAACAACCTAAAAATCACATGTTTTGATGTGATTGATTACATGAATCTACCTAATGAATGAAACTAGCTTATTGAGTAAACTCAAGGTGAAATTTCAGGAGTTAGGATTCTAGCTCACTAAAGGAATTGTGAATATCCTTCGAATTAATGTAGAGGGTTATTAATTTGGTAGAATAGTGGGAGCAATTTAAAAACATAAAAGTCCAACGTATTTAAATCGTAAGTAAATTAAACAAATGAATAACATTCGTCACTTTTCTCACTCTCAGGTTAATTTTATCAAATCGTACTTTAAAAAACATCATGTCGAAAACCGATCTAAGAAATATCCTTACCGATAACAAGTTGAATGGTTCAAACTTCACCGTCTGGTTTCGTAACCTCAAAATTTTTTTGAAGTTCGAAAAGATAGGGTATGTATTGGATACATCGATCTTCTTCGTAGGTTTCGGGTTCATCGTCTAACACGGGAACCAGTTCATCATCTCCCACTAGAAAACCATATCTAACTGGGAGTTCACGAATTCTTTGAGACCTACAAGTGGGATATGACACTTGTGTTTCATCTAGTGAAACGGGTTCGGGTTCAACTTCTTCCGCGTTTTCAACATGTGATTCCTCTTGAACTTCCTCAAGTTCAATCACGCTTCCATTCTGTGTTTCTTCCAAAAACTCTTTCTCTAGAAACATCACGTGTTTGGATACTATTACCCTTTGGTCGTCTGGATGATAAAAGTAATATCCCATAGTTTCCTTTGGGTATCCAATGAAGAAACACATGTCAGATTTGGGATCTAATTTATCTGACACAATACGTTTGACGTATGCTGAACATCCCCATATTCTCATGAAAGAGAAGATGGGTTTTCTACCAACGAACAGTTCGAATGGTGTGGAACTGGCGAATTTGGTTGGAACTCGGTTTAAGGTAAATAAGGCAGTTTCTAAGGCATAGCACCAGAATGATTTTGGAAGAGAAGTGGTGCTCATCATGGATCGTACCATATCGAGTAAGGTGCGATTTCTCCTTTCCGATATACCATTATGTTGTGGTGTATAAGGAGATGTCCATTGTGAGCATATTCCACATTCATTTAGATAACTCATAAATTCTTCAGAAATATATTCTCCACCTCGATCAGATCGAAGTATCTTGATAGTCTTTCTTGTTTGATTCTCAACTTCATTCTTAAAGCATTTGAATTTCTCAAAAGCTTCTGACTTGTGCTTCATCAAATAGATATAACCATATCTGGTATGATCATCTATGAAGCTAATGAAGTATCTGAATCCTCCTCTTGCTTGGACTGACATAGGACCACATACATCTGAATGTATTAATCCTAGAGTGTCTAATACACGCTGACCTTTATTGCTAAATGGTGTCTTTGTCATTTTTCCTTTTAAACATGACTCACATGTTCCCATTAATTCAAAATCAATTGAGTCTATAAGCCCATCTTGATCTAGCTTAAGCATGCGTCTATGGTTTATATGGCCTAAACGACAATGCCACAAGTAAGTTGAATTATCTAATCTAAGTCTTTTGGTATCAATTGTGAAAGGAGAAACTTTATCATTCAAAATATAAATCCCATTTAATGATATTCCCGAAAAATAAAAAATGTTATTTCTATAAAATTCACAACCATTGTTCTTAATTGAAACATGAAAGCCATCATCAACTAGACAGCTAATAGAAATAATGTTACGAGACATCTCTGGAACATACAAACACTTCCTTAATTCTATTACTTACTAGTCCAGAATCTAAAGCATGGCTTGAAGCCATGAATTCTGAAATGGACTCCATGTATACTAACCAAGTGTGGACTTTGGTTGATCCACCCGAAGGGATAAAACCCATTGGGTGCAGGTGGATCTTCAAGAAGAAGACAGACATGGATGGAAAGGTTAGTACCTACAAAGCTAGGTTAGTAGCGAAAGGATATCGTCAAAGGCAAGGTGTTGACTATGACGAGACTTTCTCTCCAGTAGCCATGTTCAAATCCATCAGAATATTGCTTACAATTGCCACTCATTTTGATTATTAGATTTGGCAAATGGATGTGAAAACAACTTTCCTAAATGGAAACCTACTTGAGGATGTATACATGATGCAACCTGAAGGTTTCATGTCGAAGAATGCAACCAAGGTTTGCAAACTTCAAAGGTCCATTTATGGACTCAAGCAAGCATCTAGAAGCTGGAACAAACATTTTGATGAAACCATAAAACAATTTGGTTCCGAACAAAACTCAGAGGAGGCTTGTGTTTACAAGAAGACAAGTGGGAGCTCAGTCTTTTCTTAGTACTATATGTTGATGATATACTACTTATGGGAAACGATGTTGCAATGTTGCAAATAGTAAAAGTTTGGTTATCGAGTAATTTCTCCATGGAAGACTTGGGAGAAGCAGCCTACATCTTAGGGATTAAGATCTATCGGGATAGATCAAAGAGACTGCTCGGACTATCCCAGTCTACATATATTGACAAAGTCCTAAAGCGTTTTGACATGCATGAATCGAAAAGAGGTAACTTACCAATGGTCCATGGTGTCAAGTTATCAAATGGTCAATGTCCTAAAACAGACAGTGACAAGAATCGCTTGGCTGTAATTCCTTACTCCAACGTGGTCGGTTCGATCATGTATGTTATGCTTTGCACTAGACCTGATGTGGCGTTCGCATTGAGTATAACGAGCCGATATCAAGGGAATCCGGGATTTGATCACTGGATTGCTGTCAAGAACATTATTAAGTATCTTAGAGGAACTAAAGACATGTTCCTGGTATATGGACAAGGAGAATTGAAAATTGAAGGATATTCAGATGCTAGTCATCTGACTGATGAAAATGATTATAGATCCCAATCAGGATACCAATTTATCCTGAATGGAGGTTCAGTTAGTTGGAAGAGTTCCAAGCAAGGAAGTGTTGCTTTCTCGTCAACTGAATCAGAGTACATCGCAGCTGCAGAAGCAGCAAAGGAGGCTGTTTGGATTAGAAAGTTCATAACAGAACTAGGAGTGGTACCTGACATTGTGAATCCCATTACTCTGTACTGTGATAACAATGGAGCCATTGCACAAGCAAAGGAACCATGGTCTCATAATGCATCCAAAGATTATCTCAAGCGATATCATCTCATTAGGGAGATCATGGCCAAGGGAGATGTGAGAATAGAAAAGGTGCCCACAGAGGACAACGTTGCAGATCCGTTGACCAGGCCATTACCACAAAGAGCTCACGATAGACATCTTAGTTCTTCTGGTATTAGTTTCAGGAACGATTGGATTTAGTCCAAGTTGGAGAATGTTGGAGTTTAGTGTCCTAAAGACAATTATTTTAGGATATTAATATTAATGAATAAATTGTTTATTTGATCATTTGTTTAATCATATATATAGCATTAAAATGTAATTATATATAAAGGCACAAATCTTTCATAAAGGAAGTAACCCTAAGTTTATTTAAGTAGTTATAAAGTGTTCATATAAGCATGAAGTGAGACTGTACTTTATAATAGAACCAATAGACTTAAAGTAAACCCAAGTCAACTAATATGTTATAGGGGTTGGCATATTACTATTGAGACTTGCATGTAACAGTGTTTTCTATCGAGACAGAAAGTTGATCTCACAAGCTTTAGATATTCAGATATCTAGACAGTTGCATGGATCCAGTGAAGGAGTTCAATAGGATTGGGACCCGTCTTGAGATAACAGAATGGATTGATTTATCTAATGTGTCAATTGTTCATCTCATTGGTATTAGTATGTATAACTAATCCTCAGACTCAAACATTCGTTAATTAGTGATTCTGGATTATGGAGTCTGATACTTTGATTCTGTGCGAGCACGATCCAACAGGCGAGAGCCTAGGATGTGTGAGAGTAGGGTTGGGTATCACACAAAGTAATTGCAGAATAGTTAATGTCAGATTGAGCATTCGTCACTCCTGATAAGTGGGAGATATATCCAAATGGCCTCTTGTGGTGAATTGACTGAAATCCTTGCAAGGTGATACAGTTAAGAGTAGAAATGAACATTTCACTTAACTTATCTTTTCAGAGTGAATTCAACCTGTACAAGTAAAACCGGACTCTTCGTTATATGTAACCTTGACACATTCCAGGTTATAAGGAATTGACCGACAAGATATAGTTGATGAAGGATCATATCATACTGTACCTAATACAGAAAGGTTAACGTCAGTTATCAACCTGACTTCTTAATTGCTCTAGGGGAATATCATAGGTTCTGCTAGTAACAGCTCGCGACGGTATTCTGTTATATATATGTTGGAATTAATCGTGCTGAATAATTTCAAAGGATATATACGGCTAGTGGCAATAAAGAACCTAATGGGTCGCATATGGGACTTGGAATCGGAGGACGAAAATGTAAATTAGTGAGACATAGTGCATGGGCCGAAATTTATATATTAAATAGAGATATTAATTTGATTTAATAATTATAATTAGATTATGGTTATAAATTAAATTAAAGGATTATCTGATAATATTAATTAGAAGTTTTTATGTGATTGAAACTCTAATTAATTATCCCTAACAATAATTAAATTATTAATTTGATTAATAATAATTATCTAGATATAATTAATTATTGTTTAGATAATATTAAAGTATTTATTTAATTATCTAATTAGTAATCCTATTCCGAATAAGATTCTGATTATTTAATTACCTAACACAACTGGGATTAGGGTCTAGAGAAGTCTATAAATAGACTCCCTAACCCAAGAATTTCGACCAACACATAAGAAGGAGAAGAGGAACCGTTCCGTCTTTCGTCTCGGCTAATTTACTTTATTTCTTACTCCCTCTTTGATCTCGTATCGATTTCTGTTAGAGGCAATCATTGCGATTGCTATTTATTAAAGGTTGATCACTGATTAGTTCTATCTTGTGTTGAATCAAATAGTCGTGGTTCACGAGTTGATAATAACAAGTTGTAGGCACTTCGTTTGCAACGGTAGATAGTTCTTCAATAAAGGTATTACTTTCTATCCCTCTTTATATAAAATAACAATTAACAGATCTTGAAAAAATGAAATAGATAAAATATATAAAATTTTATTATTCCGCTATGCCTAGGCTTGTCTATTTTCCTACATTGGTATCAGAGCCTATGTTAATCTGTTATTTCATATATGTAAATAAATGGATTATTCAATCAGATTGAATAGATTTATTGTTAGGACAAATTAATTAATCGGTTAGTTCAATTAATCTAACGATAAATAAGTTTTGATTACTTGTTAATTAAAAATGATTATGCATAGTTCCTGATTATTTCGGTTGATAATCGTTTAAACAAAACATTAAATGTTTTATGGTTGGATAATTAAAATGTTTTATTTTATTAAATCTCAAAGATAAAAACTGATATTCTGAAAATTGTTTTGAAATCGTTTTGAAACAATTATATGTATATATATAATTTAAAAAAAAATATAGAAACAGTAGCGTCGGGGTCGCTGCCGCGAGGCAGCCACCCCGCGCCATTGTTGCTGGTTACTGCCAGCGGCAATGCGACGCTGCTGCCGTTAAGGCGGCAGCGCCGCGGTGCTAGGGCAACAACCTTAACGTTTGGGTCGGGACGATTAAATCGGCCCGACCCAATCGCTGATACGGGTTTTTTAAATTATTTTAAAACAGGCTCAGGTTTTAAATATATATATATATATATATATATATATATATATATATATATATATATATATATATATATATATGTATATGTTTCAGAATATAATAATTTGTTTTGATTATCAAAACTAATTTATTTAAAAGTTTGTTTTACATAAATATTTGATATAAGTAATTCAAATCATTAAATGAATTGTACGAATTAATTAGGGTATGCATAATTAAAATTGGATGTAAATTAATTTAAGTTGTTAATTTGATTAACTCAAATATTACATAAATAGTTTATGTAATCAACCAATTAAATTTAGTTTAATTGAGTCTATGCATGTTTGGCGTTATGGACATATTAGACCCTCTATAATCGTTATTTAGTCTTTTGGTATTTTAAATAGGACCTGCGTGTCCTGCCTTCTCTTACTCTCTATTGTATTTCTCTTCTCATCCAAATCCCTTCAAGTAAATTGAAGTTTCTTAGAAATTGAATATTGTTGTAATTCAAGGCGCCAAGGAGAAGACGAATGACCCAAAGAGAAATATGTAATAGTTAGTATTTCCCTAGGGTGACCCTTTATTCCGTTTCTGGATCAATGGAATAAACTTAGAGATATGTCCATAATTGTCAATGTTGAATGTATGAATGTTTGATATGTGCTAAAGCAAATCAAGACCAGGTTAGATTATGAGACTTAAATAAAATCCATCACTAATCAAAAGTTAAGTAAATAAGCAAGTTATTAAAATCGGTTGCCCCTCCCTAATATTATAATTCAGCCGGCAGTACTGGGGGCCTTTGGGTTGTTGAGTAAACTCAAGCTCGGGGTCTTATGGTAACACCTGAATTATCGAAAAAATTATTTTTCACGAATATAGGGTAATGCTTAAATTAGGATAGAATAATTGGATGAGTAAACTCATGTTGTTCTAACCTAATGGGCAATATGGTTGGGATTGATAGACGACACATATCAGTTACTAATGTGGTTAGTAACCCAACAACCTAGAAATCACATGTTTTGATGTGATTGATTACATGAATCTACCTAATGAACGAAACTAGCTTGTTGAGTAAACTCAAGGTGAAATTTCAGGAGTTAGGATTCTAGCTCACTAAAGGAATTGTGAATATCCTTCAAATTAATGTAGAGGGTTATTAATTTGGTAAAATAGTGGGAGCAATTTAAAAACATAAAAGTCCAACGTATTTAAATTGTAAGTAAATTAAACAAATGAATAACATCCGTCACTTTTCTCACTCTCAGGTTAATTTTATCATATCATACTCTAAAAACAATCATGTCGAAAACTGATCTAAGAAATATCCTTACCGATAACAAGTTGAATGGTTCAAACTTCGCCAGCTGGTTTCGTAACCTCAAAATTGTTTTGAAGTTCGAAAAGATAGGGTATGTACTGGATACATCGATACCCCTTCTTCTGGTCGATGTTGCACCCATTGAAGAGATTGATGCCTATCAGAAGCATAAATCCAACGATGAACACGCCGAGTGCATCATACTTGCATCGATGACACCAGATCTGTAAAGGCAACATGAGGAGATGGATGCCTATTCTATTGTCATGCACTTAAAGGAGTTGTTTGGAAAACAGACTCGGTGCGAACGTTTTGAGATATCAAAACTGTTGTTTCGCTGTAGGATGCAAGAGGGCACATCTGCTATGACACATTGTGTCAAGATGATTGGCTATATCACCAAACTTTCAAGTATTGGCTTCACGATGGATCATGAACTAAGTGTCGACTTACTTCTTACATCCCTCCCAGAAAGTTATTCACAGTTCACCATGAACTACCAAATGAATAAATTACATACCTCTCTTGAAGAGCTTGCCAATATGCTCAAGACTGTTGAGCCCAACCTGAAGAAAGATAAGGTGGTACCTACTCTTGTGATTGAGGGATCAAAGAAGAGGAAGGGGAATTTTCCCAATCCAAAATATCCAAAGAAGAATAAGGGAGGCAAGCCAGCCAGACCAAAGGAAAGCAAGTCAAGAAGCCCAAAGGGGAATGCCACTTCTGTGGTAAAGATGGGCATTGGAGGAGAAATTGCAAGGAGTACCTAGCTTCTCTCAAGAAGGGAAAGGACGGTGCTTCAACTTCTGGTATGTTCTATATTGAAATTAACTCAATTTCGCAGTCTAAATCTTGGGTATTAGATACCGGGTGTGGATCTCATATTTGTATGAATATGCATGAACTAAAGCAGACTAGGGAATTAAAGAAAGGAGACATAAACTTGCGAGTAGGAAATGGAGCAAGAGTTGCCGCCCTCGCAATTGGAGATTATGTTTTAAGTTTGCCCTCTGGGCTTGTAATAGAATTAAGGAACTGTTTGTATGTTCCAGAGATGTCTCGTAACATTATTTCTATTAGCTGTCTAGTTAATGATGGCTTTCATGTTTCAATTAAGAACAATGGTTGTGAATTTTATAGAAATAACATTTTCTATTTTTCGGGAATATCATTAAATGGGATTTATATTTTGAATGATAAAGTTTCTCCTTTCACAATTGATACCAAAAGACTTAGATTAGATAATTCAACTTACTTGTGGCATTGTCGTTTAGGCCATATAAACCATAGACGCATGCTTAAGCTACATCAAGATGGGCTTATAGACTCAATTGATTTTGAATCAATGGGAACATGTGAGTCATGTTTAAAAGGAAAAATGACAAAGACACCCTTTAGCAATAAAGGTCAGCGTGTATTAGACACTCTAGGATTAATACATTCAGATGTATGTGGTCCTATGTCAGTCCAAGCAAGAGGAGGATTCAGATACTTCATTAGCTTCATAGATGATCATACCAGATATGGTTATATCTATTTGATGAAGCACAAGTCAGAAGCTTTTGAGAAATTCAAATGCTTTAAGAATGAAGTTGAGAATCAAACAGGAAAGACTATCAAGATACTTCGATCTGATCGAGGTGGAGAATATATTTCTGAAGAATTTATGAGTTATCTAAATGAATGTGAAATATGCTCACAATGGACATCTCCTTATACACCACAACACAATGGTATATCGGAAAGGAGAAATCGCACCTTACTAGATATGGTACGATCCATGATGAGCACCACTTCTCTTCTAAAATCATTCTGGTGCTATGCCTTAGAAACTGCCCTATTTACCTTAAACCGAGTTCCAACCAAATTCGCTAGTTCCACACCATTCGAACTGTTCGTTGGTAGAAAACCCATCTTCTCTTTCATGCAAATATGGGGGTGTTCAGCGTACGTCAAACGTATTGTGTCAGATAAATTAGATCCCAAATCTGACAAGTGTTTCTTCATTGGATACCCAAAGGAAACTATGGGATATTACTTTTATCATCCAGGTGACCAAAGGGTAATAGTATCCAAACATGTGGTGTTTCTAGAGAAAGAGTTTCTGGAAGAAACACAGAATGGAAGCGTGATTGAACTTGAGGAAGTTCAAGAGGAATCACATGTTGAAAACGCGAAAGAATTTGAACCCGAACCTATTTCACTAGATAAAACATAAGTGTCATATCCCACGCGTAGGTCTCAAAGAATTCGTGAACTCCCAGTTAAATATGGTTTTCTAGTGGGAGATGACGAACTGGTTCCCGTGTTAGACGATGAACCCGAAACCTACGAAGAAGCTCTTACTAGTCCAGAATCTAAAGCATGGCTTGAAGCCATGAATTTTGAAATGGACTCCATGTATACTAACCAAGTGTGGACTTTGGTTGATCCACCCAAAGGGATAAAACCCATTGGGTGCAGGTGGGTCTTCAAGAAGAAGACAGACATGGATGGAAAGGTTAGTACCTACAAAGCTAGGTTAGTAGTGAAAGGATATCGTCAAAGGCAAGGTGTTGACTATGACGAGACTTTCTCTCCAGTAGCCATGTTCAAATCCATCAGAATATTGCTTACAATTGCCACTCATTTTGATTATTAGATTTGGCAAATGGATGTGAAAACAACTTTCCTAAATGGAAACCTACTTGAGGATGTATACATGATGCAACCTGAAGGTTTCACGTCGAAGAATGCAACCAAGGTTTGCAAACTTCAAAGGTCCATTTATGGACTCAAGCAAGCATCTAGAAGCTGGAACAAACGTTTTGATGAAACCATAAAACAATTTGGTTTCGAACAAAAATCAAAGGAGGCTTGTGTTTACAAGAAGACAAGTGGGAGCTCAGTCGTTTTCTTAGTACTATATGTTGATGATATACTACTTATAGGAAACGATGTTGCAATGTTGCAAACAGTAAAAGTTTGGTTATCGAGTAATTTCTCCATGAAAGACTTGGGAGAAGCAGCCTACATCTTAGGGATTAAGATCTATCGGGATAGATCAAAGAGACTGCTCGGACTATCCCAGTCTATATATATTGACAAAGTCCGTTTTGACATGCATGAATCGAAAAGAGGTAACTTACCAATGGTCCATGGTGTCAAGTTATCAAATGGTCAATGTCCTAAAACGGACAGTAACAAGAATCGCATGGCTGTAATTCCTTACTCCAGCGTGGTCAGTTCGATCATGTATGTTATGCTTTGCACTAGACCTGATGTGGCGTTCGCATTGAGTATGACGAGCCGATATCAAGGGAATCCGGGATTTGATCACTGGATTGCTGTCAAGAACATTCTTAAGTATCTTAGAGGAACTAAAGACATGTTCCTCGTATATGGACAAATAGAATTGAAAATTGAAGGATATTCAGATGCTAGTCATCTGACTGATGAAAATGATTATAGATCCCAATCAGGATACCAGTTTATCCTGAATGGAGGTTCAGTTAGTTGGAAGAGTTCCAAGCAAGGAAATGTTGCTTTCTCGTCAACTGAATCAGAGTACATCGCAGCTGCAGAAGCAGCAAAGGAGGCTGTTTGGATTAGGAAGTTCATAACAGAACTAGGAGTGGTACCTGACATTGTGAATCTCATTACTCTGTACTATGATAACAATGGAGCCATTGCACAAGCAAAGGAACCACGGTCTCATAATACATCCAAACATTATCTCAAGCGATATCATCTCATTAGGGAGATCATAGCCAGGGGAGATATGAGAATAGAAAAGGTGCCCACAGAGGACAATGTTGTAGATCCGTTGACCAAGCCATTACCACAAAGAGCTCATGATAGACATCTTAGTTCTTCTGGTATTAGTTTCAGGAACGATTGGCTTTAGTCCAAGTTGGAGAATGTTGGAGTTTAGTGTCCTAAAGACAATTATTTTAGGATATTACTGTTGAGACTTGCATGTAATAGTGTTTTCTGTCGAGACAGAAAGTTGATCTCACAAGCTTTAGATATTCAGATATCTAGACAGTTGCATGGATCCGGTGAAGGAGTTCAATAGGATTGGGAGCCATCTTGAGATACCATAATGGATTGATTTATCTAATGTGTCAATTGTTCATCTCATTGGTATTAGTAGGTATAACTAATCCTCAGACTCAAACATTCGTTAATTAGTGATTCTGGATTATGGAGTCTGATACTTTGATTCTGTGCGAGCACGATCCAACAGGTGAGAGCCTAGGGTGTGTGAGAGCAGGGTTGGGTATCACACAAAGTAATTGCAGAATAGTTAATGTCAGATTGAGCATTCGTCACTCCCGATAAGTGGGAGATATATCCAAATGGCCGCTTGTGGTGAATTGACTGAAATCCTTGCAAGGTGATACAGTTAAGAGTAGAAATGAACATTTCAATTAACTTATCTTTTCAGAGTGAATTCAACCTGTACAAGTAAAACTGGACTCTTCGTTATATGTAACCTTGACACATTCCATGGTTATAAGAAATTGACCGACAGGATATAGTTGATGAAGGATCGTATTATACTGTACCTTATACAGAAAGATTAACGTCAGTCATCAATCTGACTTCTTAATTACTCTGGGGGAATATCATAGGTTCTGCTAGTAACAGCTCGCGACGGTATTCCGTTATATATATGTTGGAATTAATAGTGATGAATAATTTCAAAGGATATATACGGCTAGTGGCAATAAAGAACCTAATGGGTCGCATATGGGACTTGGAATCGGAGGACGAAAATGTAAATTAGTGAGACATAGTGCATGGGCCGAAATTTATATATTAAATAGGGATATTAATTTGATTTAATAATTATAATTAGATTATGGTTATAAATTAAATTAAAGGATTATCTGATAATATTAATTAGAAGTTTTTATGTGATTGAAACTCTAATTAATTATCCCTAACAATAATTAAATTATTAATTTGATTAATAATAATTATCTAGTTATAATTAATTATTATTTAGATAATATTAAAGTGTTTATTTAATTATCTAATTAGTAATCCTATTCCGAATAAGATTCTGATTATTTAATTACCTAACACAACTGGGATTAGAGTCTAGAGAAGTCTATAAATAGACTCCCTAACCCATGAATTTCGACCAACACATAAGAAGGAGAAGAGGAACCGTTCCGTCTTTCGTCTCGGCTAATTTACTTTATTTCTTACTCCCTCTTTGATCTCGTATCGATTTCTGTTAGAGGCAATCATTGCGATTGCTATTTATTAAAGGTTGATCACTGATTAGTTCTGTTTTGTGTTGAATCAAACGTTCGTGGTTCACGAGTTGATAATAACAAGTTGTGGGCACTTCGTTTGCAACGGTAGATAGTTATTCAATAAAGGTATTACTTTCTATCCCTCTTTATATGAAATAACAATTAACAGATCTTGGAAAAAGGAAATAGATAAAATAGATAAAATTTTATTATTCCGCTATGTCTAGGCTTGTCTATTTTTCTACAGTATCTGTCCTTGATAGGATTTTTTAATGACCACTTCACGTGGGAGTGAGTCCATCCGTAATGGGACTTTTAATCGGATCCGCCCTCTAGAAGGGACTTTATATAAGATTTCTTCACGGGGAAGAGAATCTGCCCTATGGAAGGACTTTGTATAAGATTCCTTTGCAGAGAAGAGAATCTAAATCTATGCCATTCCTCTTGGTAAGAAGACATTTATGTATTATACACCAAAAAAGAAATGTTTACACAAAATTTAGTAATCGAAAGTAATTTATTTAATGAGCCTGAAATGGCTTGCCTTTATTACAACGGCGAATGACCTCTTTATGAGCCTCATTAAAACCTTATAACAAGAAAAAACTCATTGAGAAAAAATCATGTTCTAAGAAAAAAGAGTACTCAAGGCCTTTGTATTACATTCTACTTTTGAAAGTATTTGCAGAGGTTCTGGATATTCCAGGTTCTTGGTACCTCCTTTCCATCCATCTCTTCTAGCTTGAAGGTGGCGACACTAATTTTTACCACTACGCGGTATGGACCCATCCAGGTCACGCCCAACTTTCCCTTTCCATCTGCAGACTGGATTTTGTCCGCCTTTTTTAAGATCAAATCCCCTTTACTTAATTCAATCAATCTAGCATTTTTGTTGTGATAGGAGGCGATCCGCTTTTTATAGGCGGCAATCCGAGTAGAAGCCCTATCTCTTCTTGTTTCAAGATCATCCAGAATTTTTTAAGCTTTTCACCATTCTGTTGTTCACAATAAAAGGAGACCCGGCCACTCGGATTCTTAATCTCTATGGGAAGAACCGCTTCAACTCCATAAGTGAGGGAAAATGGTGTTTCTCTAGTTGCCACTTTGGGGTGGTCCTATACGCCCATAAAACTGACATTAGCTCATCCGCCCAATATTTCTTTTTTTCTCCTAATATTTTCTTGATTCCCTTGACAAGGGTTTGGTTCGTGACTTCAGTCATGCCGCTGGACTGAGGGTAATAAACAGAAGTGAAGTTGTTGGTGATTCCCTAATCTGAACAATATTTTTTAAACTCTTCATAGTTAAATTGCATTCCATTGTCTATGACAATCGTGTGTGGTATGCCAAATCTTTCGATAATGTTGTCATGGAGAAAATCAATCATCCGTCTAGTTGTAATGACGGAGACATGTTCGACTTCAGCCCATTTTGTGAAGTGATCCACCGCCACTATCATGAACTTGTATTGTCTCTTGGTGGGTGGGAAGGGTCCTACTATATCGATTCCCAAAGTAGCGAATGGCCAGCCTTCCACAATCAACCTTTGAAGGGCTTTATGAACATGTGTCTCATTCGCATGAATCTGACAATTATGGCATTCTTCTACTAGTTTTCGGGCGTCTTTTTCCACCGTAGGCCAATAATATCCTGCCAGTCTTGATTTTTTAAAGATAGTAGCATGCGCCTCATGTGCCCCACATATTGTTGAAACACCTTTCCACATGATTTTGATTTGACAAAATCATTTAAGTTAATCCATGATTAAGGGACAATTAAATTTAAGTGCTTTGATTTAATTGTACTAATATGTTTGTTCGATGTTGAGTATAAATATAAATACAGATAGAAATAAAAAAGTAAGACAGGACGAAGTCAGCATGAGATCACAGCACAAGCTGAGTAGAGTGGAACTCAACATAAGAGAAGATAAGTCATCTTCAGAACAGAAGCTTAAAGATCAAGTCAATCAATGAAGCTGAGTGGAACGGAACTCAATATCAAAGGTAGAAAAGACTTCTTAAGAACTATGTCTTGCAGAACGAAGCTGACCATGGAAGCTGAGTAAAAGAGAACTCAGTATCTGAATTGGCAACAATCAAAAGACAACGAATAACAAAGTCATGCCGAGTAATCTTCAGGACAGCACCAATGATCTGTTAGCTAAAAGACAAGTCTGACAACTGTCTGAACCAATAATAAGAACATCGGAATTACGCACAAAAATGATTTCGAGATGCATGGGTCAAACGTCCGTTAGCTAAAAGATGAAACATGTACAATGAGACAAAGCTGCAAGAAAAGGACAAGCCTGGCACCTGAGGAAATCAGACGACATGAGTGGCCTGCAATCCTGAAGTTGACCAGAGCCTTGTCTCCCAAAAAAGCCGTTTTGGATTCAACGGACAAATCAAATTCAAATGATTTGATCTTCAGATTGCAACTATAAAGGGACAAGTATACCTCTTGGATCATAGCCGAATAACAAAAAATACAAGAGAGAAAAATACAAGCATACAAGAGCATACATACAAAGCACACAAATACAAAAGAGATCTTACACCAAACTTCTATTCTTGTGTAAATGCTAGAGTGATTTTTTGTAATCATCTAAAGTGTTCTTTATCTGAAAAAGAACAAGTCTGTATCAATTGTATTATTGAGAGTGTTGAGCTGAGTACTCGGTGTTGAGTGCTTAGTGGTAGAGAAACCTAAGTGTTCGGTTATAGCACTTAGTAGGAGTTGAGTAGACGAATAGAGGAAGGTACTCTTGCATATTCAACTGCCTTGTAAACGGTTTGTGCTCTACCTTTAAAGAGCTCAGTATTGGATTTCAAAAGCCCGGAGGGACTCTGGGGACTGGACGTAGGCGGAGAGGCCGAACCAGGATAAGTCATGCTGAGTAATCTCTAACTCTCTAAATATATATATATCTCTGTATGTGTTGCTTGTTATATTTACTCAGCATATAAATTATCTAAATTGATATTGAGTAAATAAGAGTGCTAAGTTGGAAGCTGACCACAAAAGTGTAAATTCCCAACTCATATGTAAAATAGTTCTGGTCAATATCTGGCTAAAGCTATCCTACACTACAATCGGCCGTGCTGACCAAAGCTGAGTTGACAAACATAAGAAAATTTATTAAGTCAGCTTAATTAAAATAAAAAAAAGTTACATTAGTTCCTAACCCCCCCCCCCCCCCTTGGAACTAATCACACGGGACCAACAAGTGGTATTAGAGCCAAATAGCTCACTATTCAAAGATTTAACAATCTTGAGCTGATCCCGATAAATGGCTGAGAACAGCACTCATTTCCTTCCGGGGAACCAAACAACACAGATACTCCCAGAGGGATTATCAATTAGTCGGCCTCCCCTATTCTTTGGATCAAATTATACATTCTGGAAGAATAGGATGAAGAACTTTATTCAAGCCACAAACATGAGTGCATGGCTTGCAATAGTTCAAGGCCCATATGTGCCATATAAAACTGTTGACAATGAGAAAATTGTTAAGAGTGAAACTGAGTGGTCAGAAGATGACCTTAAAAAATTACAAAACAATGCTTCGACTATCAATATGCTTCATTGTGCGTTAGATGCTGCAGAATACAATAAGATTTCAGGTTGCAAGTCAGCACAAGAGATTTGGAAAAAGCTTGAAGTAACCTACGAAGGTACAAGCAAGGTCAATGAGTCAAAGGTGAACCAACATATGTGATTGTATAAGCTGTTTGAGATGAACGACAATGAGGACATCTCTGGAATGAATGCTAGATTCACCAACATTATAAATGAGCTAAAAAGGCTCGGTAAGAACTTCACTGAAGAAGAGCAGGTGAAGAAAATCCTGAGAAGCTTACCTAAGAGTTGGCAAGCTAAGAAAACTGTCGTAGAGGAAGCTCAAGACATGACCACATATAAATACGACGAGCTGATCGGATCTCTGCTGACTCATGAGATCTCTATGAAAAATTTTGAAGCAAAAGAAAAGTCAGAAGACAAGAAACAAAAATCACTTGTCATAAAAGCTGACTCAACAGACGATGAGGAAATGGCCATGTTCACAAGGAAGATGAAGAAGCTATTCAGAAAGAATGAAAAGAACAACAAGAGGCCATTCAGAAGAGGCGACAGGTACAAAGCTGAGTCCAGTGACAAATACAAAAAGGACAGCTCCAAATCTGTCACATGCTTTGAGTGCCATCAAACTGGGCACATTAAGTCAAGATGCCCTAATCTAAAGAAAGACAAGAAGGGAACCAAAAAGGCAATGGTGGCCACATGGAGTGACAGCGACGACTCAACATCGTCAGAAGCTGAAGCCACTGAGTCGGCAAACATATGCTTCATGGCCGATGACGCTGCTGACCACACTCAATCTGAGCATGCTGACCTCTATGAAGAATCTGAGCAGGAGGAATACTCAAATGAGGTAACATCCTTACATTTGCTTAGAAAAGAAATGATTAACGCCCTGAGTGATTTATATGCACTAACTAAAAAGTGTAACAAGAAAATAAAGGCTCTCAGCAGGCGGTGCGACGAGATTGAAGAGGTCAAACTTAGTGACCTCCAATATCTTCTCCAAGACAACTCAACCTTGCATAGCAACATGGAAATTATGCATAAGTTTGTCTCAAAGGTCCAATCAGATTCAAAGAAACTGAGAAAGGATGTCACAAATCTTCAGAGCCAAACTAAAGGCTCAAACAAAAATAAATCCCATGCTGAGTACCCAGGTACTAGTCAGCATAGACAGTTCACTCAATGTGACTGTTGTGGGAAAAGGGGACACACAAGAGATGTGTGTTGGTATAACAAGCGGATTGTCCAATGTGACTTCTGCGGAAATAAAGGGCATACCACTAAGGTATGTTGGCATGCTCAGCACAATGGTGCTGACAAAAAACAAAGCCACTCCAAGAGGGTAACTTTCTGCGACTTCTGTGGTAAAGATGGCCACACAATAAAAGTATGTCGTCACAAGTTAAAACATGACTTTGCAACTGTTTATGCTAACAAACGAGGACCCAAAAAGAATTGGGTACCTAAAGATGAATGATTCAAAATGCAAGTGAGCCTGAGGTGCGTGGAGAAGTCAAAACTGTGGTATATTGACAGCGCATGCTCAAGGCATATGACTGGTGATGAAACTCAGTTCATCACACTTAAGCTTAAACGAGGTGGAAACGTAAGCTTTGGAGACAATAAGAAGGGTAAGATAGTAGGATCAGGTACTATCGGAGGTAATCCCACTATTGAGTCAGTCTCCTTAGTTAAGGGTCTCAAATATAACCTATTGAGCGTAGCTCAGCTTTGTGATAGCGGTAGACATGTTATATTTGATGCTACTCAGTGTCGGATACTCGAGGGAAAAACAAATAACTTGAGTTTAACTGCCCCTCATATTGACAATGTATATATGTTGAGTTTAGAAAAACAGTTTTCAAAAAATATATGCTTAGTGTCTAAAGAGGATAACTCCTCGCTATGGCATAGGAGACTTGGTCATGTAAGCATGGACCTCCTAGCCAAATTAGCTAGAAAGCAACTAGTTGAGGGATTGCCCAAATTAAAATTTGAAAAAGATCAATTATGTAATGCTTGTCAGCAAGGTAAACAAACGAAAAAGTCTTTTCAAAGTAAAAACATTGTCTCAACCAAGAGACCATTGGAATTACTACATTTGGACCTTTTCGGACCTGTCCAGCCACTCAGCTTGGGCGGTAAGAAATTCTCCTTAGTCATTGTAGATGATTTCTCTCGGTATACTTGGATCATCTTGCTGAGTAGCAAGGATGAAACATTTTAGATGTTCACCATATTGATTAAAAAGCTTGAAAATGACAAAGACCTAAAAGTAGCTCATATTAGAAGCGACAATGGTGGAGAATTAAAAAATCAACAGTTTGACGAATTCTGTGAAGCCGGTGGTATTGATCACAATTTCTCTACTCCTAGAACGCCTCAATAAAATGGGGTCGTTGAAAGGAAGAACAGAACAATTGTCAAAATTGCTAGGACTATGCTGAGTGAAAATAGGCTTCCAAAGTATTTCTGGGGTGAAGCTGTCCACACAGCATGCTACATACTCCATAGGGCTTTAATTAGACCTATTCTTAAGAAAACCCCATACGAACTTTGGAAAGGACGAAAGCCCAACATTGGCTACTTTCGTGCCTTTGGGTGTAAATGTTTTATACTCAATACAAAAGATAACCTGGCAAAATTTGATGCTAAAGCTGACGAAGCGATCTTTTTAGGGTACTCAACTAACAGTAAAGCATATAGAGTATATAATAAACGAACTCAAGTTGTTGAAGAGTCTGTCCATATAGAGTTCGATGAAACTGACCGTGCAGGAAAGGCAACTCAGTCCGCCAAAGATGAACCGAGCTCAGCTTTCGCTGACCAAACAGGAGCTACTGAGTCATCAATACAAGGACTGACCAAAGGTAAACACGAACCCGAAATTACCTTTACTGACCAATCCATTCATGCAGATATTATAGAAACACCTATTCCAGACAACTCAACATTACCCAAAGAAATAAAAATCCTAAGAGGACATTCGAAGAAGTCCATTCTTGATGATGCTGACAACAAGCTAATGACGAGAGATCAGCCTAGAAAGTATCTCGGCAATGTTGCATTCGTCTCAGTAAATGAGCCAAAGAACTTCGCCGATGCTGAGCACGATGAATATTGGATCAACGCTATGTAAGAGGAGCTTGATCAATTCACGAGAAATGAGGTATGGGATTTAGTACCAAAACCTAGGAATCAAAAGACCATAGGAACTAAGTGGGTCTTTAGAAATAAACTAGATGAGCAAGGCAACGTAGTCAGAAATAAAGCCCGACTTGTAGCCCAAGGCTATAGTCAGCAAGAGGGTATTGACTATGGTGAGGCCTTTGCTCCTGTTGCTAGGTTAGAGGCTATATATATATTGTGTGCATATGCTAGCTATATAAACTTTAAACTATATCAAATGGATGTTAAAAGTGATTTTCTTAATGGCTTTATAAACGAAGAGGTATATGTTAGTTAGCCTTCAGGGTTTGAAGATCCAAAATTTCCAAACCATGTTTATAAACTCAAGAAGGCCCTGTATGGCCTAAAGCAAGCACCACGTGCTTGGTATGAGAGGTTGACCAACTTTCTGCTGACCAGGAACTATGTCAGAGGCAAAGCTGACACAACCTTGTTCATTAAGAAAAAGGGTAAAAATACCTTGCTAGCACAAATTTACGTAGATGATATAATCTTTGGTGCTACTGACGAATCTATGTGCAAAGAATTTAGTAAACAGATGCAAACTGAGTTCGAGATGTCTATGATGGGCGAACTCAACTTCTTCCTTGGACTACAAATCAAGCAAGGTAAGAATGGCATCTTTATTAGTCAGTCCAAGTATGCCAAGGAAATGCTCAAAAAGTTCGATATGGAAGATTGTAAACCCATATCAACCCCAATGGGTACTGTCACTGTCCTATGCACGGATGAGAAAGGTAAGTCAGTAGATAGTAAGCTATATCGAGGTAGGATTGGCTCTTTACTCTATCTTACTGCTAATAGACCTAATATTCAGTACTCAGTATGCTATTGCGCTAGATATCAAGCTGACCCTAGGGAATCTCACGTTGTAGTTGTAAAACGAATCTTTAGATATTTGCAGAGCTCAGTTTATGCAGGTTTATGGTATCCAAACTCAAATGACTTCACACTCATTGGATACACTGATGCTGACTATGGACGAGATAAGCTAGAGCGTAAGAGTACTTTGGGAGGATGCCACTTCCTTGGAAGCTGTCTAGTATCTTGGTTTAGCAAGAAACAGTCATCAGTTGCCCTATCTACAACTGAAGCTGAGTACATTGCTGCTGGAAGCTGTGTAGCTCAAGTCCTATGGATTAAGCAACAGCTCGGGGATTACGGAGTCAAAACAGAAACAATTGAAGTCAAATGCGACAACAAAAACGCTATTGATCTATCAAAAAATCCAATCCAACACAGCAGAATGAAGCATGTCAGCATAAGACATCACTTCATTAGAGATCATGTACTCAAGGGTGAGATCAAGCTGACCTATGTACCAACAGATGAACAGCTTGCAGATATCTTCACTAAGCCTTTGGCTCGTGAGCAATTCAGCATATTAAGCGAAGCTATCGGTATGTCTAATCCTCTTCAATAATACTATGTTCTTAAATGAATATTGAGTGATTACCATGCTGAGTAACTTGTGCTACTGTAGCAACTTCTACATGCTGAGCTTAAAATGTGTTATAGAAAGTCACCCTATGCTGAGTAAGACATACACACTGAGTGATTAACTTAGGCTGAGTTACTAAAGTAGTATGAAAACACTCTACGTAAAACTGTGCACTCAGTACCACAAACGTTTAGTCTTCTAACAAACTGAGTAAAGCCCACTTGCAACATTAAATGCTAGCACGCGAATTAAATAGCCACCTAGGATGACGTAAGAAATAATGAGAAAACACATGCACCGAATGTGTCATAAATGTCAGGATCTTTATCGATTGATCATCTCGAGGTAAAACGGCTAGTTCAACATATATGATCAATTCGAACCTCTATAAATAGTGGAAGATTTCCCACTTAATTCTCTTTACATTCGAAATCCTTGGCAAATTGATTCTTCATCTCTCTCTAAAATTCGAAAAACTCTGAGAAATCATGTCGGACTCTCAGAATCTCTCCGGTGGTGATTACGACAAAAATCACTCCGATGAAAACCCTAAATCTCCTCCTTAGCAGGAGTACAGTGAGACACCCCCCAAAGGACAAGGTCAGCATGACCAAACTCCAAGCAAGAACCCCCAAGCTGACCTCGCAACCTCTTCGAAAAAGAAGAAGAAGAAGGACAAATAGCCCAAGGAAAAGTTTTTCCTCAAAGTCTACAAAAGTGTTAAAAACCATGAGGTACTTCGCTGTTGGTGGTTTTCTCCAAGCTTCGTGACGGCCGAGCAACCGTTCTGTGAATGGATCTCGAAGAATGAATGGACTAGACTCTTTTCTCTTCTCGGTAGAGCCTACCCTAGATTGGTAAGTGAATTCTATTCCAACCTCTGTGTTAACGAAGAAGATGCTGACCATCTGGTAACCCATATCAAAGGCCAGAAATTAATGATTACCCCATCTTATCTTGCAACCCTGCTAAACCTGCCAGCCAAAGGGAAAGAATTCAAGACCACGAAAGAGAAACTTGACCACGAAGTGACGTTTTGTAAGCCTGAGGGTCACAAAGGGGAGATAGCTAGTACATGTATGGCTCAGGATCAAAAGATGGCTCACTACCTGCTGACCAATTTTATCTTCCCCAAAATCAACTCAGCATCATCCGCTTCAAACTTCGAGCAGTGCTTCATCTGGCATATGCTGACCTATCAACCACTCAACATGCCAGTGTTTCTTATCGGAGCACTTCAACGAAGTACTGGGAAACTCAGGTTGGGGTCCCTCATTACCAAAATCCTGGAAGATCATCAAATCGACTTGATCAATGAGACTGAGTCTTGTGGAACTGAAATCACAGCGGCTCTGCTGTTCGGGTTAGTATACAACCAACCCCTTAAGTCTAAAAAAGGAAAAGAGGCCATCGAGGAAAATAAGGAAGAAGCTGATGAGGTACAGGATGTGCAACCCAAGGAAGGAAAAAATACCATGACTGCTGACCAAGCTAAGCAAGAGAAGAAAAGAAAAGCTGTCCAAACTTGCTCCAAAGATGTTAATGCTGCCCTAAGGAAAATCCGGGTTGTCTCAAAGGGGAAGAAAATTGATGCTGGACAAACTCAGGACACACCTAAGTCAGCAGAGAAAAGAAACAGGCAAGTTGAGCCTGAAGAAGAGAGTGAGGAAACTCCAGAGCAACCACTGCAGAAAAAGCAGCAGAAGAAGAAATCTTTTGGTATAAGTCCAATTGATGCTGTTCCTCTTGGTTTTGCTGTTTTTGATGATTCCCATTTCATGAAAAGCCAAGAGATTGACCTTGAGAAAATCCCTGCTAACCAAGAACAGGAGAACTAAGAAACAATGAAGGTCAGCATGATGATGTTGAGCCAAGCCAGGACAGACAATAATACTGAGCAAGAACAGTTTGATGCTGAGGAGACATCAAATGTTGAGCAAACTGAGACAACAAATGTTGAGGAACATGAGGTCGTCAATACTGAGCTGGTTGAAGAACAAGCTGAGCCCACAGCAAATGAACCTACTGACCTAGGGGTACATTCATTTTCTGACTCTCTTGATTCTATTCAAGCTGACCCCTCTCCTCCAAAGGCTAAGAAATTAAGGAGACTCAAGAAAAAGGCTCACAAGTCGCCAGTTATCGATCTGATGGGTGATTCTCCTCTGCGAGATCCCATTACTGATCTGTCGGACATGCAGTTTAAATTCTTCTCCAACCCTACTGAGCCCTTTCCAACAGAACTTGAGAAAAAGCAAGCCTCTGTTACTCATCCTGGGGAACACGCCAAGTCTCCGGAAAATCCAATTCATGCCGAGCAAGAGCTCGAAGTCCAAGCAGCTCAACATAAAAAGCATACTAAGGAAAATCCTGCTCAAACTGAGTTGACTCCTCCTGCACCAACTCAAACCAATGTTGAGCATGTAAATACTTCTGCTGATCCACCTCCTTCCCATCCTATCTCGCAGAATGTTGAGCAGCCTATTTTCGCTGCTACTTCAAACAAAAGCCTATCTATTAATCAAGCTGGCCCTTCGAACTCCACCAGAATTCCGGCAACTGAGTCAATTCCTGAAACAACATATGCCTATCTTCATGCTACTGAGTCCGGATGTCGTATTATTGACTCCGCTCAAACTATACTTCAAGATTTGAATACTTCTCATGCCGATGCTGCTAGGTCTGCTAATGTTGAGTCACCACAAATCTCGTCTATCACTCAGCAGCTCAATGAGATCAGGGTCTCAAAGATTTAGTAAGTGTGATGACAACAGTCCAAACACAGCAACCCAAGCAAGAATCCATCGTCAAGCTAGCCGAACTGCAGTTACTAATGGTGAATCACATGGATTCCCTTCAAGGCCAAATCAATGCTCTTTCTGCAGTCAACACAGGCTATGCTACCTCTGCTGAGTTGAATCAACATTTTACCAAGTTGAACTCTGAGCTGACAGGCACTCGCGAGCTAATCTCCTCAACTTCTCAATGTTCGGTCGAACAAATCAGCGAAGTTGTCCGTCTACTCAACTTGAGTAAAGAGGAAATGGAAACTGATCAACTAAAGACCAATGAACTATTGCAATACTCTCGGGCCACTTACAAACATGTGCGTCACACAAACGCTCAACATCAGTTTTATGATTCGGGTCTGCTTAAAATGTACTATCAAGCCTATGTCCAGCTGACTGACACAATCACATGGATTGGCAAATCCCAGGAGTATATACTCAGTATGTTCAGTGCCTCCATCTGAATTCCTCGCGATACCTTAGACGATGGTATACCTGTTTTTGATGGTCTACGGGAAAGCACGAAAAGGCTTAAGGCTTATTCAGTCAGATTAACTCGTGCTGCTCTCAATGACACCTTTGTTTCTTCTCCGCCAGATGGTGGCAAAACAGGGGAGAAAGAACAAGCTGATAGAACTCAGCATGCAGGAGAAGCGTCCGGTAGTCAGCAGCAACAAAAAGGAAAAGGCAAAATCAATACTGCCCATGTCCAAGTCAATAGGAAGAAGTAGTTTGGCTAGGTTGCTAACCTTTATTCTTGACTTATATTGTGAATTTTGTCTTGCTGACTAGCTATATATTATGCATCTTTTTATTCCAAAATGATTAATTATATGTGATGCTTACTTACGTATTATGTATTATGCTGATCTGTCTTAATTGAACAAACAAACAAAAAGGAAATAAACTCAGTACACATTAGACTTGATACATTTGCTCTGAAATAGTTTTCCCATAACTCTATTATCAAACTAATCATGAATCAAAACTGAGTTAAAACATATTGACCTCTTCTGAAAAGCTGACCTAGGCTCATCTGAATTAGATCTTGGAAGGTCTAAAATTGAACTAAGTCAGTATAAACATGCCTTAATTTTACTCAATTAAATCTTAGAAGGTTTAGAGTTAAGTTAAGTGAATAGATGCAACCCTTACGGGGGAGTAATTTCAGAAGAAATAAAAAGAATTTCAATCATGGGGAATCTCAATACTGAGTTCCATCAATTAAATATTTTGCCAACATCAAAATGTGGGAGTTTGTTAAAACAGCTTTCCACATGATTTTGATTTGACAAAATCATTTAAGTTAATCCATGATTAAGGGACAATTAAATTTAAGTGCTTTGATTTAATTGTACTAATATGTTTGTTCAATGTTGAGTATAAATATAAATACAAATAGAAATAAAAAAAGTAAGACAGGACGAAGTCAGCATGAGATCACAGCACAAGCTGAGTAGAGTGGAACTCAGCATAAGAGAAGATAAGTCATCTTCAGAACAGAAGCTTAAAGATCAAGTCAATCAATGAAGTTGAGTGGAACGGAACTCAATATCAAAGGTAGAAAAGACTTCTTAAGAACTATGTCTTGCAAAACGAAGCTGGCCATGGAAGCTGAGTAAAAGAGAACTCAGTATCTGAATTGGCAACAATCAAAAGACAACGAATAACAAAGTCATGCCGAGTAATCTTCAGGACAGTACCAATGATCTGTTAGCTAAAAGACAAGTCCGACAACTGTCTGAACCAATAATAGGAACCTCGGAATTACGCACAAAAATGATTTCGAGATGCATGGGTCAAACGTCCGTTAGCTAAAAGAGGAACTTGTACAAGAAGACAAAACTGCAAGAAAAGGACAAGCTTGGCACCTGAGGAAATCAGACGACAGGAGTGGCCTGCTGAAGCTGGCCAGAGCCTTGTCTCCCAAAAGAGCCGTTTTGGATTCAACGGACAAATCAAATTCAAATAATTTGATCTTCAGATTGCAACTATAAAGGGACAAGTATACCTCTTGGATCATAGCCGAATAACAGAAAATACAAGAGAGAAAAATACAAGCATACAAGTGCATACATACAAAGCACACAAATACAAAAGAGATCTTACACCAAACTTCTATTCTTGTGTAAATGCTAGAGTGATTTTTTGTAATCATCTAAAGTGTTCTTTATCTGAAAAAGAACAAGTCTGTATCAATTGTATTATTGAGAGTGTTGGGCTGAGTACTCGGTGTTGAGTGCTTAGTGGTAGAGAAACCTAAGTGTTCGGTTATAGCACTTAGTAGGAGTTAAGTAGACGAATAGAGGAAGGTACTCTTGCATATTCAACTGCCTTGTAAACGGTTTGTGCTCTACCTTTAAAGAGCTCAGTATTGGATTTCAAAAGCCCGGAGGGACTCTGGGGACTGGACATAGGCGGAGAAGCCGAACCAAGGATAAGTCGTGCTGAGTAATCTCTAACTCTCTCTATATATATATATATATATATATATATATATATATATATATATATCTGTATGTGTTGCTTGTTATATTTACTCAACATATAAATTGTCTAAATTGATATTGAGTAAATAAGAGTGCTAAGTTGGAAGCTGACCACAAAAGTATCAATTCCCAACTCATATATAAAATAGTTCTGGTCAATATCTGGCTAAAGCTATCCTACACTACAATCGGCCGTGCTGACCAAAGCTGAGTTGACAAACATAAGAAAATATATTAAGTCAGCTTAATGAAAATAAAAAAAAAGTTACATTAGTTCCTAACCCCCCTGGAACTAATCACATGGGACCAACACATATCCCTTCGTGTAATTCCCACAAGACGTCATGTCCTTCTTCCTTGGCTATGCATTTTAACCATGATTGGCTAAATGACTTTATGTACAACTGATCCTCCATAATAGCATAATGAGCAGCTTTATTGATCAACTTTTTTGCTTGGTTTTTGTCTTCAAGCAAAATTCCTTCCTCCAAATACTTGAATAAGGTTGCTCTCCAGTCGTTTTGGGACAATTGAATGATCGCCACTTCCGCCTTATCGAATGTCGGTCTCATCTTTATTGCAAAGGGGCAAGTAAGGTCTTGCCATTGGTTCTTGCTTGAGGCTATTTTGGGCAGATGATCCACCTAGACATTTGACTCTCGCGAGATATGTACTATTTCCCACTTCACGTCCTTGCCTTCCAGGATGAACAAGATGCGTTTTGCTTCTTCCACATATTTCACCAGGGTTTCATCCTTGACATGGAAATTTTTTGTTATTTGGTTCACCATTAGTTTTGAATCACTGTATATCACCACATGCTCTGAGACGACCTCCTTTAACAATTGTAATCCAAGGATAAGAGCTTCATATTCCGCTGCGTTGTTATAGTAACAGAGAAATCTAATTTAGCCGCATAGCAGACTCGGATGTATTCTGACCCTTTTATCACAACTCCTGCCCCCGCCCCTTCCTCGAAAGAGGCTCCATCTGTATGCATTGTCCACTCCTCCTTTGAGACTTTTGGTAAATTTGTGAATTCTTCTGTGAACTCATTGACAAAATCTGCCAAAATTTGGCTTTTCAGCGCTATCCGTCCTTCATACCGAATATTGAACTCTCCAAGCCGTATTGACCACTCCACCAGCCTTCCGGACATTTCTGGGCGTTGCAACACCTTCCTCATTGGGATCCCTGTTCGTACCACAATGGTATGTGCTTGAAAATATGGACACAGGAGGATGGAAGTGACTACTACCACCAGTGCCATTTTGTCCAACTTTGAATATCTCATTTCAGCATCTTTTAACACCTTACTCACGTAATATATAGGATATTGTTGTCCTTCTTCTTCACGAATTATTACTGTACATACCGCTTTTTTTGTGACTGATACATATTGATGCGCCTCCGTAAAGAAGGCTCACTAAGGGATAAGTGTACCCCCTCATTATCAAGTAATAAAATCTGGAAAGTCCAGGTATCGAATCCACAGGATTTATTCCTGCAAGTATCGAGCTACTTGGTCTCAGGTGTTATCTAGGCTGTGTGGGTTTTGAGTTGGTTTTGTTTAAGTTAATCTACTCCTAGTTGAATTATGCTACTCCTAGCTAAGTTATACTAATTCGAATTAAGTTATTCTACTCCTAATTAAGTTATTCTACTCCTGATTAAGTTAAACTACTCTTAGGTGATCTTTCACTGATGCAATTACCCGAAGGAACATGGTATGAACGATAATAATGAAGATAGGTTATTAGGTCAATAGATTAAAAACCTAATCTAAGTCACTTGTATTCAAGGCGATTAACCCTACTTACCCTCCTGAAGTCCCTAGTGCGTGATTCCCTTGTAAGGCCGAAACTAGGTCTAAGGCTCAGCAATTTAGGCCTAATCAACTAAGAGATCATCAATCTCATAGGCTCTGACTAGGTCAGATTCAGCTCGCAATATGTGCCTACTAGATTCTGGGGCTTTTGAATGAGTTAAGCCAATTGAATAAAGCGTAAGACAAAGATTAAACAAATAATCATAGAACAAAATAGAGCTAAAATATTATTAACGGTGAAGAATATTGTCACAGGATACAATTAGCCTAGGATTCATAGACTGTATCAAAGGGTACAAACATAATTAGATGAAAGGAGATAAGAAAATCCCTTTTCAGGGAACCTGTCTACCCTGCAGCCGGCTTCCTAGGTCTTAAGGATGGACCTTGAATAATCCTCGGTGGATGGAGCTTCGAAGGTGCTTCAATGGAGGTTGAAGGAGATGGAGGAGTTGGGGAGGATTTTTCAAGGGGGAAAGCTAAAATAATTACAATAATGAAAGATATCTATTTTACAATTGGAAATTCCTATTTATAGACGCGGTTCGGGCCCTCTTTCTGACCTAATTCATATCCTTTTGCAGATGGGAAGTCGTGGAGTCAATCGTGGCTTCATGGGACCGGGAATCAGTCTTTTGACTGATTCCTGTAGGGTAGCTCGTCGCGAGCTGGCCTACGAAGGCCAGCTCGCTGATCCGGCCCAAAAAGGCCATTTTGACGAGCGGGATTACCCAGAACGCCTTGCGCGACTGCTGGATGTCCCGAAACGCAACTTTCACCCAAACTCGTTCTTGTTTTAGCCTGCACATGCACGAAAACTCCAAATAACATTAGTTCCGAGGCTAAATTGACCCGCCAATCACTTATTTTGAGTAAACACTCCGTTTGGTGTGACTTTTGGCGGATCAATTAGCTATAAAGATAATGGAAATTTAACGTACATGCCAATTTGGCCATAATTACCTAAAATATCCAGAAAACGAGCCTAAACAACGAAAAGTAAATAGAACATCTCCAATTTCTAACTAACTCAGACAAAAGCATATAAATGCGAGAATTGCTCGCTTATTCATGAACTAACGCTAAAAACCATCCTAAAACCGTACCCAAAGATAGGGTTTTTTTACCCCTATCACATATAAATAAAGGTCTTCCCCTTTAATTGGTCTACTCATCAGGGGCGGTTTGGATAAGAACTCTTTAATTCCTTCGAAGGCTTGCTGACAATCCTCATTCCAATCAAACGACTTTTGTTTTTTTTATCACTTCATAGAAGGGAAGGCATCGCCTAGCGAAACAAGATATGAATCTTTCCAAGTCTATGATTCGCCCATTCAGACATTGTACTTCTCGAAGATTTTTGGGCGACTTCATTTCTAGCACTGCTTTTATTTTTTCCGGGTTTGCAATGACTCCCTGGCGGTTAATGATATAACCCAAAAATTTATCGGATGTTGCCCCAAATGTACATTTTTCCGGGTTGAGCTTGATATTGTGGGTTCTTAACACATCTAGTACCTCCTTGATATCTACGGCATGCTCCTTCATTGTCTTGCTGTTGATGATCATGTCATCTACGTATATGGAGAAATTATCGTCTTTTTATCTTCAAAAATTTTATTCATTATTTGTTGATACGTGGCGCCTACATTTTTTAAGCCAAAAGGCATCACCTTAAAACAATAGGTAGCCTGATGTGTGATGAATGAAATTTTAATCATATCCTCGGGATTCATAGGTATTTGATGATAACTGGATTTTACATCCGTAAAAGAGTAGACTTTATGCCCTGCGGTTCCATCCACCAGAATATCAATACATGGCAAGGGGTAGTTGTCTTTTGGGCATGCCTTATTTAGATCTGTAAAATCAACAAACATTCTGTAGGCTCCTCTAGCTTTTTTAACAAGGATCCCATTCGCCAACCATTCGGTGTAAATTACCTCTTCTATTGCATCTACTTTCTTGAGCTTAGCAATCTCTTCTTCTATCGCCTTTTTTCTCTCAGGTCCGTGATTCCGCCTTTTTTGTGTGACGAGTGTGGCTTCCTCTATGATGTTTGGTTTATGAGTGATAAGATTCGGGCTCACTCCTTTTAATATTTCATTATCCCCAGCAAAAAACCTCTTAGCATTCAACGAGGGTTTGTACAATTGCCTCTTTAATCTCTGGCTGGAGCCCTTTTGCAATTTTCACCCTTTTGCCTTCTGAAATAAGGCACATTCCGTATCTTCTAGGGCTGCAGTGTTCGTATCTTGTTCGTCTATTTCTTCTTCATTTTCTTGCGGGCGTATGGCTAAGGACGCCATGTATGTTTCTTGGGCTATTTTTTGGCTCCCCTTAATAATTACTCCACCTTTAGCCGTTGTCACACACATAGTTAAATGGCGTACTGAGATTAAAGCAGCCGCCTCAGAAAGAAAAGGTCTTCCTAAAATGACATTATATGCCAGCCGACCATCTAGGATAGTAAACTCTTGCTCTCCTTTCCAAGTTTGATCTCCATCCGTTTCACATTCCAACATCACCTTCCCTTTAGTTTGGACTGCATGCCCAGTTACCCCTAAAATATCCACGATGGCTGCTTCCACCTGCATATGATCTATTTTCAACTTTGCGAATGCATTCCTTGTAATAATGTTACACGAACTTCCAATATTAATCATGACTCGTTTCATATCCCATCCTTTGATGGTCATCATGATCACTATAGCATCGGCATGGGGGCCATTCGCCGAGCCAATTTTTGCAAAAGGTCTGTTAAGGGCCACCCTATCTAAGACACATGTTTTTGCTTTTTTAGCAAGCGGTTGATACCCTGGTCTGCCTGTAATAACATTAATTACTCCCTTGCCTTTGGGTTTGGAGCCCTCCTTTTCTTTTCCTTCGCTATGTTCGCCTTGGACGAACATATCAAGCATACCACACTCGATCAATTTCTCAATTTCTTTATCCAACGCAAAACACATGTTAGTGTCATGGCCCTACCTTCTGTGGAACTGACAATATGCCTTTGCATTTTTTCCCATTGGGATATGCTCCCCCCTTTTAAATCGGGATATATGATGTCCCGCTTGAATCTACTCTTCTCCAGCCATAATAGAACTTCATTTTTAGGGATATTAAGTGGCATAAAGTTTGGACCGCTTTTGGAGGTTCGCTTTCCTCTTTGATCCGCCCATCTATTGTCCCTTCTACCAGATCCGCCATGATCTCTTCTTTCAGGTGATCTGGTGACTGACGATTCATTAGCCCGGTTGATGTTATCAATTTCCATGAACGTCTTGCAGCGTTCCACCAATTCCACCATTGTTTTTGGTTTATGAATAACTAATTTCTCCTACAATCGCTTACACCTTGTGTTTTTAATTATGGCTTCAACCGCCATGTTAACGTCAACATTCGTTATGTCAATACACAACTTATTGAATCGATTGATATAGGTTCTTAGGGGTTCGCCTTCCTTGTGCTTAAGATCATACAATGTTCTACTAGACACCATAGAAGGGATGCTACCTGCAAATTTAGCACAAAATTCCCTACTCAATTGCTCCCAGATGCCTATGGATCCGACCGCCAAAGATTCGAACCACCCATAAGTTGATCCGTTTAGCGTTGTGGAGAACATCCTATAAAGAATTCCTTCATTCGCCTCGTATATGTCCATCAATTCCCTATATTTTCTCGTATGTGCCTCTGGATTGTCTTCACTTTTATACTATGGCAAATTTGATGATTTGAAGCATCCATCGGTCTTGAATCTCATAATATAGGCGGTGAAAGGCGAACGCCTATTGACCTGATGGGCTTACCGTTCTTCATTCTGGTTCTATTTCGCGATTCCTCTTGGAACCGCGCTTCTACCGCCACAGTGAATCGTTCTGGAGAAAGGGATCCCCCGTTCCTGGCCTGGTTAGCATTCTCTCATGGTCCTGGTGAACGCCTATGGCAGGACCTTGATCGTTCTTGTGGCCCAGAATTGTTTGGCACCATATTGGTTTGTATAGCATTAGTGGCTCCTTCTTGGGGCTATTATTCCACGAACACCCTTTTAGCCCGATCTATCAAATCATTTCGAGTAAGTATGGTCCATGCCCATTCAGCTGATTCATTGTCTAGCTCTCGTCGGACCGATTCCACCATTTGGTCGAAAAAAGATTTCGAAGACCACTCGTGTGATGGTTGAACCACACCGTCAAGAGGTAGCATGTCTGTTCAGGAGGAATAAAATGGCTATCGTCGTTAATTGGTGTACCTCCCATGTTCGTCGTTAGGATTCCACACTCACCGCACCAATTGATATTACGTAGATTTATCAACACCATATAGCGTCCCTGTGAGGCGCCATTATGTTCGGTCGGGGGCACTCCGATGCCAAAATCAGTAATGTTCTTGAGAATAAACTGTAATCACAAGTAAGGTTTTGATAATGTGTACCTTTGGACACCTTATTAATGGGGTATTTATATAGGTTTGAGTGATAACTGTAATAATCCACTTTTAATGCCTTTAACTAAGTGTAATGCATTTTTAATGCACTTTAACTATGATTCTAACCTCTGAGCTGTTATTGCCTTTAAGGTATCATTAATGTTCATTTAATGATGGTGAGCCCGCCTTATACCAGCTTAGTGCCCTATCAAGGGCGGATCGTCTTATATGACGGATCTCGTATCCCTTTACTTTGCGAATCTCAGGATGACCCAAGGTGCGCCACCATATTTCCAGTTGTATGCCATATATACTAAGGAAGCGGATCTCATCATATCATTTCTCCTTTTCGGTCCTTCTTTCGGGGAATATTCCCAGCCTGATCCTCTGTATTTCATGGCGGATGTTATCAAATATAATCCATGCAAATAAAAAAATTAAGATATATAAGTCAAAATGTACAATATTATCCCTACAAATATAAGAATAAAAACTCAGAATACAGTCCCAAATCATTTGGTCAAATGCCAATCACTCATAAGCTGCTCTAATTCATTCGCCCACTTCACCGACTCATCCTAATCATACCGTTTCATCGCTTCTACCACATTATGGGTTAGGTTAGAAAAACGACTAACCCACTGCAAAAAGACAAAACAAACTATTAAGTTCAATTCGTGATTGTCATTAATTAACATTGATATTTGTGAACTCATATAATTAAAATCAAAATCATTAATAATCTCACTGTTTGAGCGACTATGAACAGTCGATGTGGGTGCATGAATCTCCTTCATGAGACAGGGATGTGAATGACGAGTGTACCAATGCATGTATGAACCATAACATGACGAGGGAGTCCGAGCGAGAGTGTAACGAGATAAGGTAAGCCCTGGCGAGTCGGGAAACAATCGCCAACAATCTAATGCAATCACATCTGGCACCTCACCCCGATACCTCAGACTAGTCCAAGGATATACGACATTGGAGGGCCTAAGAATCGGTGGAGGAACTGTCTGCGCATACCCCAACTGGCGAATGCATCTCCCGGGCATGTAAGGCTCGACTGCATCCTCGTATCGTATACATCTGGTGTATGTAGTCCTCTGAGTGCGGGTTATGGCACCACGATCATACGACATCCACGTCACTTACACACGTATATAACTAAAATAATATAAAAGTAAATTAATATATTTTAATTGCAATAAATTAATATATTTTAATTGCATTTTTTTATATTTAAATGGAAATTGTATCTCATCAGCCGTCAATCTATCAATCCGGAATCGAAATGATCTCAACAGATCCTCTGTCTTCTCCATCGAGATCGCTGCCCACATGGAAGCCCTAAGTACATCTGAGTCCACTATCACTCCCTCCCGATGAGGTCTGAAGCAAGGGAAGTACTCATATATCTATGCCTGAAGAAGAGTTAGACAACCCGTGATCTGCCTGCAATCTCCTCTACTAGCAATACCTAAGTGACGGTATATGTATGCTAGTGCAATTGAGCCTCATTAGTATCCAATAGCACCATCTACCCCGTCCTGCACCTCCACCAAACAGGCGGGTCGGATCCGATCACCACTCTTGTCTACAAACAAGATGGAACCGAGCAAAAGCCACATCCAACCTATCGCCTCAGTATCAGGAATCCGACCTACTTTACACATTTTGATGACGAAACTAGCACGTACTCCACCACTGTCATAGTGGTCAGCTAGCAACTCATCCCTGGTGACCCCGAACAGATCCATGACTAAGGATTGAAGTTCCAATGACCCCTAGTCAGCAGTCATTATCTCCCCATCTACCGGGATGCACAAAATATGCCACACATCATGCAACAGAATAGTCATCTCACCAAAAGGCAGGTGAAATAATGACGTGTCCGGTTGCCAATGCTCTGCAAAAGCAGCTATCAGAGCTGCATCAATATGTGTGTACATGGTAGCTAGGAGATATGCCAACCTAGATGACTGTATAAGCGACTGGGCCTCATCGGAAGAACCATCGAACCATATGACCAGCATACTGTAAAACCCTGATCTCATATGGCACATGAGGACGCTCCTCTCTTGCCCTCTCCAAATCCCAGTTGCAACATGTCCCATGAAGCTATAAATCACTGAACCGTCAACGGGACCACCGGGGGCCTGCTCCTCCACCGTCCAGTCATCCTCTACAACACCCATGGAGCATTTGTTGCTCCCTAAAATTATATTACACGTATAACATTCAAACGATTGAAGTCTTAGAATAATAATTAAAGTAAACTAATAAAATAATAAAACAATAATGTAAATTATTTACTAGATGACGACCCAACAACAACAAAACGCTCATCTCGACCCCTCGTCACCTGAACAGGCGGGAACATATCATCACGTGGAGGCTCTAAGCCATCTATGTCCATATCAACATCATCATCCTCCTGGTCAACTCTAACATGATGAGCATGTGCCACGCACTCTCTAGGTGTTCGCTATCAGCCTCTACTACTTCTGGTTCCTCCGAACGGAGGCAGTGACAACACAACTGGTAGTATACCGATATCCGAAACTACCGTCAATCTCTGAAGTCTGAAAAAATAATAAACAAATCAAATAACTACAGTTTTTATTAGCATTAATTGAAATTCGTCCCTAAAAACTAAGCATTTTCGTTATTATCTAACCCATCCAATTAGTAATTTGTCTAATTGAGTTATGTTCTTATTTATTTGACTATATTTCGAAACTTACGTTTATAGATAAATCAGATGCTTCAATACCATGGTATAAGCTTTTTTCCTATTTCAGGTTTGTTTACGGGCGTCTCGACATATTAATTTAAAAAAAAAAATTAAAATTGAGCACCTACTGGCCTGGGCGGGTGATTCACACCACCTGCCCTAGGGGCGGGCGGGTGAATCACCCGCTGGCCCTTTGTCCCGACGGGTGATTCACACTGCATGCGCTATGACTGGTCGGGTGCGTCACCCACTATCCCCTAGGGCTAACGAGTGATTCACCCGCCTACGCCAAATTGACGGGTTCTGTCTCCGAATCTAGAGACGGAACTCGTGTTTTCAATTCATTTTTTTTAAAAAAAAATTACCCGATGGATCATTGGTCCTTTTTCTTTACCGTGCTGTCCATTCATGAATGTTTTTCGAGTTTTTTTTTATTTTAGAAGGGATTAGAGAGAAAATTTCAGTTTTTAAGTGAAAAAATGAAAAGGGCAAAAATATCAAAGAGGGTATTTAGCAGTCCACCTAAAAAATGATACATATTACTACATTGAAAATAATTTATGTTAAAATTTAAATACATACGTATAAGGTTCGTCAATTAATTGATAGGATGTATTAATTCGAATATATTATAGAAATTCTCTTATTATTTTTCATTTGTGATGTGTGTGGTAGGAATAAGTGTGCTATGAATATGTATTATGTGTATGTGTTTAATCTCGATCAGGCACTCAAGAGATTCCTAACAAACAACTTACTCATTGTATCCAATGTTAGATTCGTAAAATAAATCCCACTTATTCATCGTTATAAATTTTCAAATCTTCCATTTTAGTTTATATTGAAAAAATGTGCACCAAATAACATTATCCTTATGGTATTTTTGCAAAAATAAATATTTTAGATTCAGATTCAAGTATGGAGATTCGACTCAAACTGTATATTCAGTTGGTCCTTCTAAAAATGTGTTTCTTCTTGGTCAGGCTATTCTAACCATATTCTGATTAGGAGTCTTTGACAGATACATTTACCTCTTAAATGTACAAACTCATGTCTCTTTAATGATTTTTTCCTAAATAAATTAATCCATAAATTCATAGCTTTTAAGTTGCTAGGGAAGAAGGAGAGAAACAAGGTCAATGAAACATAGGTATTTATATTATGGTGTATATCTAGGAAATTAAGGACTAGCAGAGTGGATGCGATTTTTACTTGTTTTAATGAAATGATAAGTAAAAAGCACAAACACATTGGTTTGGGTTACTTGGTGATAAATTTTGTTAAAAACTTTTTCGCGACAATGCGTTTTGAAGAAAGTAACCCACATTTACCTACTGATGTTTCTAACGACTTTCTTGGAAAGTCCACCTTTAAAACTGTTTTGTAGAAATCTATGTGAATGGAGGCTGAAGAAAGCAGCCAGCCCCGAAAACCACCACAGTTCAGGACCAATTATAGTCCATGAAGATTATGATGCTTGAGATGAGAAATTTCAATTTTAACACATATGAGTTGGTCCGAAACATGGACCAACGCATTCCCGGACTCAAGCACGTGGCAGAAGATTACTATCACTGTCATGATCTGCAGTGGCCCTGACCTCCGACCGATCGGTGAGTTGTCTTCTCCACCTCAACTCTTTACATTTCACACTTTAATTTTATAAATTGCAATATTGAGACTTATTGCAAATTTAAGTGTGAGGAGGAGGGATAGACAAACTCACAAAAATAAATTTTTATTTTTATGCGTCATGTCTAGTTTTAATTTTTCATCTGTAATTTTAATTTTAATTACATGTGTTTTGGTATCCACATGCATGTGTATGATTTTTCTGTTTTTCTTTTTAGTTTTTAATTACACGTGTTTTGGTATCCATATGCATATATATGATTTCCATGTTTTCTTTTTAGTTTTCAATAAACATGTGTTTGGTTTCCCCATGCATATGTATGATTTCTCTATCTTTTGAGTCGTGTCTGTCAATAAATCCCAAAACCACACTCTTGTTCTGATATAAAACCAACCAGTAGCTTATAAATATGTACTCAAATGTTGACGTGGTTCAATGCATTCTGGGACGGTAATGCTCCACATAATAGCCTTTACAACAACAACATCCGATTGTCAAAGAACCAATGACCATAATCATAAACACGTCGGAGGTCACCTTCACAAAAGAACTGAAACACATACCTCTGTCCCTCAGATTTTTTGATGCAGATTCCCTTCTCAGGGTGCCACAGGATTGCTAGTCGTCTCTTCATACTCGGAAAAATAATAGGACTTTCTGATAGGAATCGGCCTACCATACTCAGCTCGATCAAACCGTGCCGTGAGTTATCAATCGAGTTGTCCAGGGAGAAATTCTTCTTCTTCGTCCTCATGGAGAATAAGGTTTGCAAACTAGGGATTGGAAGGAGGTAAGTCATAATACTAAGTTGCTAGAACTCGATTGGGAGAAGTGAAAAACGACGGCTCTCGACAAAGAGGGATGGAAAACAACTACTCTCGACCTAGGAGAGAAAATTAATAAGAATAATTATGATAATTCAAATTAACTAAAGTTTTTTAAGTTTAATTTCAATAGAAAATTAGCTTGTTTTAAAGATTTAGAATCACGAATTAGACCTTTATTTTTTAAATTCTCATTTTTTTTATAGATTTAGACAAATTGGAACGTATATCACTTTAAATAAGTTCAAAAGGCAAATGGATCACTGTAAACAAATTAAGGGGCTAATATGTCTCTTTAAACAAATCCAGATTACCAATATATTACTTTAAGCAAGTTGAAAAAACTAACCGGACACTCTATAGGTTTAGGGGAAAATCAAGCTTTTGAAACAATTTATATGAACTTTTGATATACTGAACTTTTAAAACTGTCAGAATTAGTTAGTTTTTTTCTTTCTAAAATCAGTAATTGAATTTAACAAAACTAAAATTAAAAATATAAGATTTTGATATATTTATAAAAGAAAAACCATATTTAAAATAAAATTCAAACTTCTTTTTTTACGCTAATTTTTAAATTCCGACAATAATTGGATTTTTTTTAGTGTTGGAAACTTGTAAATATTTGTGGGGATAATTACTAATCTAGCCCAATGAAGAACCCCACTTTACATATCTAACCCACCTTCCTTTCATTTTACCAAATTAGACAAATAAACCCATTTTGGACAAAACTACCCTTATTTTAGTTTGAAGGTTCATCTCCTACCTCCCGCTCCTTCCACTTCCACTTCCTCACCTGACCTTTCCCATTCAACTTCATTGTGGTTCATCTTCTTCATTTTCAGTTCGTTTCAACTGCATTTTACGTTTTGAACTCATCACTATATATAATCCGGGTTGTTCTTCTCTACATTTTCATTTTCATTTTCTCCTACCTCGACATTTTCATCTCCGGTTTCTTTCTTCCCTGTGAAGCGCGACTGTGATGGCAAGAAAACGGAAGACGACGGCGACGGCGGCGGCGGCAAGCGAAGAGGAAGGACGGACAAAGCATAAGGTAAGCATGCATCATCTTCTTCCCTGTTACCGCCATTAATGGTTTAAATGCGCTCGAATGCGCTCGTATGTTAACTGTATGTAGATATGGTCGCATTTGTTACCTAAATGCGATCAAATGCGACAAGGTATAATAGGCGAACATAGTGTCGCATTTGTTACCTAAATGCGACACATGCGACGAGCCATTCCATTAAACTGTCGCATTTATTACCTAAATGCGCTCAAATGCGACATTATACACCATGAAACATTGTCGCATTTGAGCGCATTCACAGACGAATGCGACATGATTGTAAGCCTTATACATAGAATATGTCAGTTTTGTTAGAGAATTTAATGTGTGTATGTTTAAAATTGTTACAGCATGATCCCAGTGAATCTAAAAAGAGAAAACATAGTTCCATTTTCAAATATCCCAAGGCGGTTAATTCGGATGCTCAAGTAACAGTCAGGTTTAATATGGATTCTGGGGTCATGATAAAGAAGTATTTGAGTGAAAAGCAGCTAGAAATGTATAGGAAAACATGTTTTGGTCAATATTTGGATATGAAAGTTGCTAGTTTCTCTGCTGGAATAGTGCATCATGTCCTATCACGGGAGATTAAACATAAAGAAAGTAAACACAGGGAGATGTGGTTCAGGGTGAGGGGAGTTGATATGCGGTTTGGAGATTGGGAGTTTGGCCTGATAAGTGGTTTAAGGTTTGGGGTAAACATTGGGGAATTCATGGAAAGAATGTATGAATTAGAGATGCCGCATAGGTTGCGAAATAAGTACTTCAAGAAATACGAGACAATAACGACAATTCACTTCTTTGAAGTTTTGAAAAGTGTACAATGGAAGAAGAAGGATGCGACCGACCGATTTAACCAAGATGCTGTGATGATTGCCATGTTGTACTTTGTGCATGGCAATGTATTGGATAATGCTAACGAGAGGCATGCAAAGGATTGGGTTTTGGATCTTGCAGATTATCCAAGCCTGTTTAATGAGTTTCCATGGGGGACGTTGGCTTGGGAGGAGACGTATAGGTTCTTGGACTGGGCCATTAGCAAAAGACTGAAGCAATTAGAGGCAAATACAGCGGGAAATAGGAAACGTGTGCCATATCAACTTATTGGATTTGCACACGTATTCCAGGTATGATTTGTGTATAATTTGTGTATGATTTGTCTATATATGTTTAGTGTTTGAATGCGCCCAATTTCCATCTGTGTCGCATTTATAATGGAATGCGCTCAAATGCGACATGATTGAGTTATAACCGTGTCGCAGTCGAGCGCATTGAAAATGGAATGCGACATGATTAGGTTATAAACCGTGTCGCATTCGAGCGCATTGAAATTGGAATGCGACATGATTAGGTTATAACCATGTCGCATTCGAGCGCATTCAAATGGAATGCGACAATGTTATAATTCTTATCAATGGATACCTCTTATTTGCAGACTTGGATTATTGAGTTGTGGAATGTGACTCATGCATATTACACAATGAGAAGTGGCAGCCCACTTCCACGCTTGTTTAGATGGTCCCAGAGAATAGTCCCCTCAAACAAAGCAATCAAAGAAACGTTTTCTGTAAGTGGAATGAGATTCGTGTGTTTCTCTTTACTTTGTATTTGTTTACCAATACATTGCTATTTTTTTTTCAATGTAAGGTTGCTGATCCTCCAGACGCGTGTCTTGTGGTTGAGGATAGAGAGAAAGAGTTCGATTGGTACACGTATTTGAACTCAACCAACATTGTGATTGGTAGACGTCTAGCCTCCACCATTAACGCGTTGAATGATTCTGCCACATTCGTCGTGATAATGTTATATCGACGACCACAGAAGAATGCACGGGACCATTTCTCTTTTCCAGCTTGCAGTAAATATTCGGCAGCACCGGAATGTAGTGAACGAAGTGTTGCAAAGGATTCCTCAAAATCAGATACCCGATAGGATTTTGCACATTTCCAAAATGCCTCATCTATCTTACGAATTCCACGAAATTTGGCCTTAACATTTTGTTGCAGATGACGTGCGCACGCCCCGTGAACAGCATTAGGAAAAACCAAACTAACTGCATGTATAATGCTTTGGTTCCGATCTGATATAATGGCTAGATCTTCAACATCATTCAGACACTCTTTCAATTTGTTGAAAAACCAGAGCCATGATTCATTACTTTCTTTCGGTCCAACTCCAAATGCAACAGGAAAGATCATTTTGTTCGCATCAACACCAACTGCAATGTATAATATGCCGGGATATTTACCTTTTAGAAACGTTCCATCAACGGCAATGACAGGTCGAATATGTAGTTTAAAACCTCTCAATGATGCACCCATAGCCATAAAGAAAAATCTAAATTGATCATTATCATCTGTCTCGATATGTGTCACGGTACCCGGATTTGTACTTTTCAACATCTCACAGTAGTCCGGTAACAACATGAACGATTCCTCCGGGGAACCACTTTGTGCTTCCAATGCCCAGTGTCTTGCTCTCCAAGCTTGCATATAAGAAAGATTGACGGAAAAATCTCGTTCAAAATCAAAAACAATATCCTTTGGTCGATGCACCCGATTTTCCAAATCAAACCTGCTTCGGAGTAGTATCCCTGCAACACGTTTCCCCGCTTGCCTATGGTGCGGACATATCTGATCTCTCCCACAAGCATTCATGTCCATACCATCTATTCTTGAAAGCCTGAACAAATTGGAACCTGGAATGACGATCCCTCTAGCCCTCCAATTGCATTTGCCCACATCCTTACATTTCACCTCAAACAAAGACTTGTTTGATTTGTAAACCTTCCATTCAAACTTATTTTCAATTGCATATTTTCCAAGTGAATCTTGCAATTCAACTTTGTTTGAAAATATATCATTGACCCTCAAAGTAGTACCTCTGTTTGATTGTTTAGGTGCAATCATATTCACGGGCGCATCGCATGGCTTTGGACACCATCGAAATGGATCAGTCATCCTTTTCATTCTATCTTCATCGCCATCCTCATATGGGATACGTTGGACGCATTTAGATTGCTTAACTGTTTCGTGACCACTTTTAACAGGAATTTCATTCTGAGTGGTATCTTCATTCTCCACATTAGCACCATTATCGTAACAATAATCATTATCATAATGCTCATCATAATGATCGTGATTATCATTATTCATATAATCATCGATGCCATTTCCACAATCGTTGTCATCCTTACCATGTATAGGAGCATCCAGTTCGATGGTGGGATCATTACTTACTACTTCCGTTGGTTTGCTTTGACCAACATGTCCATCCTTGTTAGGTCGCAATGTTGAAGCTTGTATTGTTCGCATGTTTAGAGTAGCATACAATGGAATCAAATCGGTCGGATTCATTCGGCAGTACTCTATGAATCCCATGACATCTCCATCGTCATCAATATCTGCTATCCCACCACGTAGTTTATTTGGACCATATGTCGCCTGCATTGACATTTGGAGATCATACGAGGTTGAGTCAACGCGGAGTGCACCATAAACTTTCTCTTTCAACTTTTGCAAGTCAATATCTATTGGCAAAACCAACAACTTCGCTTTACCACCCACGTATGTCATCACTTTTCCTTCTGTAGTCCACTGTCCGTTCCAAGATAAAAAACACGTACACCTCTCTTTGGTTGACATACTTCTACATTTAGTAAAATGGACACGTGATCAAAACATAATAAAGCCAATTCATATGTAAATGAAGCTCAAATGCGACATGATACACCAAAATGCGACTCAAATGCGACAAGCTATACCAAAATGCGACTGCCAAATGCGACATGGTACATCAAATGCGACCGCCAAATGCGACCGCAAATGCGACATGGATATGAATGCGACAAGCTATATATTAGTCCTTGTCGCATTTTATTATCTGTGTCGCATTTGACCACCGAATGCGACAGATCGGGAGACAATGGCGGAATCGGAAAATGTCAAGATTCAAACAAATGTATTCGAAAACCAACTGTGTATTTCTAGTAATATGTATGAAAAATGAGGGAATGATACTTACATGAACTTGAATGGGGTATGGATATCTTTAGATCTTGGGTTGAGTTGATAAATTTTTCTGTGAGAATATGAAAGTAAATGAAAGGGAAAGAGGAGATGGTTGTTATATGAGAATAAGGGTAGTTTTGTCTAAAATGGGTTTATTTGTCTAATTTGGTAAAATGAAAGGAATGTGGGTTAGATATATAAAGTGAGATTCTTCATTGGGCTAGATTAGTAATTATCCCATATTTGTGCTCATGTAACCAAACCCTAAACTCTTCCCACAAACAAGGGTTTAAGCAAGTTTCATAGTATATTGGTGCGATTGACAAATAAGGGGCTTGGAATCTATTAAGCCTTATAAATTCAGTTTGGCCTTTACAATCTTCCTCTTTCTCCTCCGTTTTGTTTCCCTTACCGATCCTTTTCTTTTTCGGCGAAACGTTTTTCAGATATCACAGAATACTATGGGGAAGAAGAGAAAGCATAGTGAAACAAAAATGGCGGCGGCTGCAACACTTGAAAAGAAAGACGATAGTTCTATGGAGAGACCTCAGCGGACACTCTTTGGTTGGAAAAACAAGGATGAGGTGAAAGGAAGTGAACCTCAGGGTTTTAGGAACAGAGAGAAGGTTTTGGTTACTTGCTCTCGCCGTATCAATTACAGGTTAAAAGAAAATTCTTTTTTCTGGGGTTATTGAAATTCATTTCTCTTATTTGTTTATTTATTTATTTAATAGAATAATTTATGGGTAGGTATCGGCACTTGATGTTGAATGTGGTGTCACTTTTGCCTCATTGTAAGAAGGATAACAAGGTTGAGGCCAAAAGCAGTAAAGGAATGGCGCTTAATGAGCTGGTTGAGTTGAAGAGTTGTTCTTCTTGTTTATTCTTTGAGGTGACTTTTAATTTCAAGTTATTTCAAGTTTCTGAGTGATGCTTTGTTTTTATAATTGCAGTATTTTAACTTGATTCTGAAAGTAGTTACTTTTTTCTTGGCTGATATTTGTGCTCATTACATACATACTGATGAATTTTGTTTATGGTAACTTGGTAACAATGATATTGTCATGAAACTGTTTGAACTAAAAGCTCAAGCTGATAGTCAAGGCCAATAATAGATCTTATATTGCCATGGGTTTGCGGCGTGTACAACACCGTCCCATCCCGACATGTGTTTTCAATTCCACATTAATGAGGTCGGCCGGACTGGAACCCTAGACCATTTGGTCCAAGAGGCTCTGATTCCATGTCATGGAACCAATTGAACTAAAAGCTCAAGCTTATAGTTAAGGCCCAATCTTATATCTTATGATAATCCTGACAGATATAATACCTTAATGTTTTTGATAGGGATTCTGGTCATTGTGTAGTTTGAGTTTTTTGAGAGAAGGAAAACAGAAAACGGTATATATCTCTAGTTTTGGTTGTTATCTACAATAAAGATTCATTATTTCCCTTCTCTTCTTTGCAGTGCAGGAAACACAAAGATCTTTATTTATGGATGGCCAAGTGCCCTAGTGGTCCATCGGTCAAATTTTTAGTCAATGCTGGTATCTTTCTCCACTAGGCACTGATTTGATCCGTGTGTAGTTATTTGTAATATGGAAGATTACTATTGTTTGTTGCTATGTTTAGTTCTTTTTCTTTTGTGAATTAGTTTTGCTTATATGATATTTCAGTGCACACAATGGAAGAACTGAAGCTTACCGGAAATCATTTAAAAGGCTCACGACCACTCTTGAGTTTCTCAGCTAATTTTGATAAAGATGCCCATTGGAAACTGTTGAAGGAGATGCTTATGCAGGTATTCTTGGCTTCCCCTCTTTATATAGTGGCTGGCTACAATATTTCTTTTAGCATGTCATTAGAGCTACTGGATTTCTTTTTTTAAACCAAAATTCATTTCATGCAACATTTTTCCTATCAGTCTCTAGTCTCTTAAAGTAGTCAAAAGAGAAGTCAATGAAAAATATTAACAATTGATCATCTCAACTGCAATTTTGCGATAATTTGAATACCTCTCTTACTCTCTTATTGCTTTGACTTCCATATACATGCTGATATAGATGACCATCTAGATGGATTATTATAGTATTTTATATCTTATCTTTTTATTCTGCTATGAAGAGTTGTTATGCATCAGTGGCAGCCCGTAATGTTATAAATGTGTGTCCACGTGTGTGAATTTCGTAAGCCTCTTCTTATATGTCCTTAGCATCTCCTATTTTTTTCGTATATGTAATAAAATTGCCTGTCCTCTTAGTAACTGAATTAGGCAGCAGTTACAGTTACAGGCTCCTATGTACAATTTATGTTAGAAAAAGGATAAATGGAAGACAAGCAAGTATTTTGAGACGATTAGTTCAAGAGATCAAAGGGTTCTCCCTTAATGAGTTGCTCTTAGACATCATAGTTTCTAAGGGAAGAAGAACAAAAGACAAATGAAATAATTCTCACCATCCCATAACTAGATCCTAGGCACATACCAACTAGGTAATGCGCCAGCAGCAGCCCATAATGTTATTAATGTGTACCTATGAGTCCTAAGCTCTTCGTATATGTCCTGAGTATCAATTTGTAATAAAACCACCTGTCCTTTTACTAACTGTATTAGGCAGCAGTTACAGATACAGGCCCCTATCTACTGTTTATGTTGAAAAAAATAAAGTGGATGACAAGCAAGTATTTTCAGACAATTAGTTGATGAGAAGGTTTCTCTCTCAACAAGCCCTTGCTTGTTGACATCATAGGTTCTAATGGAAGAATGACAAACAAATGAAATAATTGTCACTGTCCCATAGCTAGTTCCGAGGTACATAGCAGGAATAAAATGATATTTTTTGAAGGCTTTCTTAAGTGATGCTGAATCTTTATTTGCTAGGTTATAATTCATCAAACTGGCAATTAGTTTGTTGCGAGAAATATCACGACATTGAAGTTCTTTTCAAGATTTTTAAAATCAATTGCAGCTCCTTCTGCAACATATGGGATGGTTTTGGTGATTTATATGACTATATATTAGATGGACACTTTGGAGGAATTACTTTCACTCAACACTTCATAAATTAATTCTTGTATTTGTTTTTGCTCAGATATTTGGAACACCAAAGGAGCACCGGAAATCTAAGCCTTATTATGATCACGTCTTTGTTTTCTCCATCGTTGACAATCATATATGGTTCCGTAACTACCAGGTAAATTTGATATTGTTTAGAGTTTTATGGTGTAATGTCGTTGGTACATTCTTGAAGACTTGAACACTTTAAGCTTTTGGTATCCCTTTTTATGTGGCATGATTTTATTCCACAATGACTTCTCATCTCATTTAATTATTATTGGTTGTGCAATAGTAAAGCTAAAATTCTTATTTAGAAAGGTATAGCAATCTTGATGTGGCCTTGTAGACTGGAGCATGTTGTGCATCTGAATAGTCATACTTGTGTTTTTTTTAGGATATAGTCAGCTTTTTCTTTCCCCTTCATTTCATTGTAGCATCTCAAATAGCTATATCAATTAAACAAGCTGCTGCATCTTATGCATTTAAATTCCCTAGTCATGGATCCTGAACTTAGAAGCCCAATACTCAGCCATTGGGTTAGCATGCTGCCCCCCACCCCACATAAATAAGAAGAGACAATGTCTATGTACATATAGTTGGAAGCAAAATAAGGGAGAAAACAGAAATAAATAATTAAATGAAGTATAAAACATAAAGAGATTGAATCGGACGACACAATAGAAGCTATTACACTGGCCGATTCCCAAACATGTCAAGGGGGTATGTGGTTTTTTGGTTCTCACAGGCTATGACTGTAAATTCATCCTCGCCAGTTGACAAAGCTCACCAAGTAAACCTTCACATGATCCGATGGAGCTCAATCTGCTTTTGAACTGAAATTACCCGTTACTTCAGCCTCGGTTTTGGTTTTTCCAGATTTCCCCCTTCCTTTTGTGGTGGAATGTGATGCTTCGGGTTGTGGTATATGCAATGTTTTGATGCAAAATCACCGCCCAGTTGCTTTTTTCAGCAAAGCACTCTCGGATTGTAATCTTGCTAAATCGGCGTATGAGTGAGAGATAATGGCCTTAGCCTTGGGGTTCAGCACTGGCATCCCTATCTCTTTGGGAGCTGAATTTACCGTATACACGGATCGGAAGAGTCTCCAATATCTCTTGCTACAAAGAATTACTACTCCGGATCAACAGAATTGGGTGGCAAAGTTACTTGGGTACAATTTTTTTATATGTTACAAACCGGGTAAAGAAAATAAGGCCACTGATGTTTTGTCTGGTCGCGATGAAAAAAGGGAATTTTCTGCTATTACTTCAGTTCCCCATTTGGGTACAGGGTACTCAGTTGTTGGAGGAGGTGAAACAGGATCCTTGCAGAAAATTATATCAGATTTGCAACTTGATTCGAATCTACGTATTCTCTTCGCAAAGGATCCTCTATTATAAGAATTGATTGGTTTTTTTATCGCCAATCTTCCTAGCTTCCAAAATTAATTGAGGAATTCCATAACACCAAAATAGGGGGTCATTCCGGGTACTACCGTACCTATAGGAGCGAGCCTGCAAATTTTTATTGGGTGGGAATGGCTGCTGCAGTTCAGCAATTCGTTCAATCTCGTAATACTTTCCAGCGTTGCAAAGCTAGTTCGCTAGCCCTGGGGTCTTCTACAACCGTTGGATATTCCAACAGAGATATGGGAACATGTTCCCATGGATTTTATCTCGGGTTGCCAAAAACCAAGGGATAGGATGCTCTTTTGGTGGTTGTCGATTGATTGTCTAAGTATAGTCACTTAATATTGCTGAAACATCCTTATTCAGCCAATATTAATCATTGAGATTTTTGTTCGAGAGGTGGTCCGACACCACGAAATCCCCAAGTCTATTCTTAGTGAACGGGATCTAATTTTTGGAAAGAGCTGTTCAAGTTACAGGGGACTCAACTCAACATGAGTTCTTGCTGCCACCCAGAATCTGATGGGCAGATAGAGGGCATTAATCGTTGGTTGGAGTCATATTTGCATTGTTTTGGGGTAGACCAGCCCAGGGGCGGAGACAGGGAAAATTGGGGGTTTGGGTGCAAGACATCCCCCCTCCCCCAACAAAAAAAAAAAATGGGATTGAAAAAAAAATTTGACCCAAAAATGTGTAGTTAGATTTTATATAGTGTATTTTTATTTTTTTCATATAGGCAGGTGTAAAAATGGCCCCGGACCAGCCCTAGATGTGGTCACTTTGGGTTCTTTGGGCAGAGTTTTGGTATAACTAAACTTTTCACCGCTCCACCGGAATTTCTCCTTTCAAAATTTTGTATGGCAGACAACCTCCTTTTGTGGTACAATTCTTCCCTGGGAAAGTCAAGGTCGAGTCTTTTCGCGACGAATTACAGGACGACGATGATGCTTTATGCTAACTTAAGTATCACTTACAGAGGGCGCAAGAACAGATGAAAGCACAAGCTGATAAGCATCGAAGAGACGTTAGTTTTCACTGGGTCAATGGGTGCATCTGAAGTTGCATCCTCATCGACAAATTTCTGTGTCTCAACGCATCGATCAGAAGTTATAAGCCAAGTTTTATGGGCCTTTTCAGATTGCGGACAAGATATGTCCTGTCCATGTCGCCTTCAGTTACTGGAATCTTCAAAAGTCCATCCTGTTTTCCACATCTCTCAACTCTAGAAGGCTTCTCCACTCCCACCGTAGAAGCGTCACTTCCGTTTGAATTGGAATTGGAACTTTCTGATCTCTATATTTCCGAAACTATTGTTGCTAGACACTCCACCATATCAGATGATGCAATTCCATGTTGATTTTATGGAAAGGGAAACCAGCTGAAGAAGCTACTTTGGGATGGCGATGTGGGTAAGAATGAACTGAATCCCACATTTAAAATGGAGTGAGTGACTGAGGCTTATCAGTAAGTGGGTATTTAATACATGTAGATACGTTTTAAAGTTGTGAGGTCTAAGGTGTTGGATTTGGAGTAAAGCGGACAATAGCTACACGGTATTGGTTCAGCCTGTTACATCACTGTTATTCAAAGTCGGTACCCTTGCATCCGTCTTGAGGACAAGACTGTTCTTCCAGGAGGGGGTACTAATAGAGAACCAGTTTTGGCTCACTTGCCTAAGGACCCAGGATTCTTAATGCCTATTCTAGAAGGAGAAAAAGTGCTACAGCTGGTACTGCTGAGGTGGCACAGAGCTAGTTACATATCTTGGAAAAGAAGCTGGTTAGGTATATTTGCAGTAGGGTGCTGATAGCAGTCCCCAGTTTCTTCTATCCGCATTATTCCTATGATATTAATATATCTATCTTCTTATGGTTTTCTTCTCTTAATTTGTTCTGTTAATCTATTCTTCTTTGTGAGTTTCCATCATATATAGATAACCTGAATTTTTTTAGATCAGTCCTCAAAACTCTGTTGAACAGCAGCTGATACATTATTTTAGTAGATTAAATAGGGAATATAAACAACATTCTGTATGAAATTAAATCAAAATTGTGGAAAGTGAATTAGGCGAATACTTGATAAGAGAGTATTTTGTTTTTTTAGCGAGGAAGGGTATATTTTTTGAAATCATGAGCCATTATATATTTATCATTAATAGACATGTAAAACTCTTTAGTCTTGCATGTAAGGGATCTTGACCCACAGACACACTCGTATACATTCATTTGTACAAGGAGAATGGCGTACCATGAGAAAACAAAAATCTTGTGATGGTATCTTATGGTGACTTCCTCTTCTTTTTTAAAATGAGGTCAGCTAGCGGTAGAAAAACTTATAGACTGGTTTATCAAAATAGAAAGATGGATTTGCTTTCCTATTGCTGATTGAAGTTTGGAAGAGAGTATAATGGTGTGCAATCTGGAATCTGTTAGATTCTAATTTGGACCATAAATGATGTTATGTTACTCTGCATTAACCATTTACACTGTTTCGTTTTAGTTGTGGAAGTTCATATAACTCATTATCATTATCTTCTTAAATATAGATATCTGTTCCTCATAATGAATCGGACAAAATGACTCGTGGTGGACTGGATAAAATGACTCTTATTGAGGTTTGTTTTGAATTGTAACTTGCAGTTATGCACTTATGGTTGTCATCTAATTTGATAATCTGGTTCAATTCAGGTTGGTCCAAGATTTTGTTTGAACCCTATCAAGATATTCGGTGGCAGCTTTGGAGGTCCAACATTGTATGAGAATCCGCTCTACGTGTCACCTAACCAGGTTTGAGTTCCGATATTGATCTTTGTCTCTGGTGTGTTTGTGCTTGAGTTTGTTATATTTGCATGTTGTGATGATAACCCCATGTGAAGTTTTAAGCAATTGATTAAGCAAATTTAAGCCTCGTGTTGTATCTATAGATTCGAGCAATGGAGAAGAGGCAAAAGGTAGGGAAGTTTGCAATGAAAGTGAAAGCCAAGACACGGCGGAAAATGCATGAGCAATCAAACGCATTGGTACCTGATGAATTGGCAGACATTTGGAAGGAATGAATGATTTTTGTTCTTCTTTTTCATTAATTCAATCCAGTTTTGATAAGTTTACTTGTGTCAATTGCGCTGGTGTTTTGGGCTTCTCTTTGTTTAATTACAATCAAACAATTTTCAGCTTATCTTGAAGACTTTGATGGTAAAGTTTGCCATGTATCTTTCTTATAGCTACTACATGTCAACGGAACAATATTAATTATTTTCTCTGCGTTAATCTCACTTGAAATTATGTTCTATATTCGATAGTTGGTATGCTACTTTGTATCATTCTATTTTAGTATATCTTAAAATTTAGCCCCTTTCATCCGATTTTTCATAGAATGAAAAGCTTTGAAAGCTATGAGAGCATTATATTTGATTAACCATCCGAGGCTTGCATTCTGAGAATCCGAGATGAGCGAGGGCATTACAATAATCACCCGATTAGCCAAAACTTTTGAGATCAATTTATAAAGCATTCGATTAGGCTAATTGGGTGAATTTGTTTAATATTGGTCAGATTCTTACATTTGGGGATTAAGTTTACAAATGTATGATTAGCATGCTTTGATATTACCCGAGATGTTTTAAAAAAATTCAGAACTAAATCTAATACATCATTCCCAATGCAATGTTAAGAAGTTTGATAGACAAGAGCTGACACACCGTCCAGACCAGAGGCTGCATTTGTTTCAGCATTGTAAAAGCTTCATCCTGATTGAAAAGGCTCAACAATGCAACATAATCTGAAATTGCATCTCTACTTTGTACCACAACCCAATTCCTCATTTTTACTATCCTAAATTGTTTTTTCCTACAATTTCTCTATTTTTTTTAAATTGCTACAGTGAATTTGCTCCAATCAATTTCTTCATTTCTTCTCCCCAAATAAAAAAAAGGGTAAATTTCAATTAAAATCCCGACTGTGGTTTACTTTTTGTCAAAACGAGGACGGAGGTTTTCAACTTTAGCAAAATAAGGATTTTATCGATTGATACTATTAAAATCACACTTGACGACTTCAAAAATGACATATTTTAAGAACTACTAATATTTTTTTTTTATAATAGAACTACTAATATTCTAAGCAACTTTAATTCTTCAACTTTTTTATTTCGATATTATTTAGATGATGTTTGGTAAAGAGAGAGAAAGTTAATATTTAGAGAGAAAAGTTCCAAAAAAGATTATTTTCTAAAACCGAAAATGTAGTTCCATAGAAAATATGACATTGAACAACTTTAATTCTTGAAAAATTTCATTTTCAGGTCGTTAAAGATAGTTTTAATAGCATTATTAAAAGTGCGAAACCTCAATTCTTGTTTTGACAAAAAGTAAACCACCGTCCTTTATTTGAAAATTAGTGAAACCACAGGGGTTTTATTTGAAATTTACCATAAATAAAATAATAATATTTTTTTATCACCCGCAAGCGTGACTACTTCAGAAATTTCATGCGATTAGGGACAGGGAATGAGATGTTTTTTCCCATATTTATCGTGACTGGATGACAAGTTTCACAGGATCATATTCTTTGGGTTATCACGAGTGTGATGTGCCTCCTGCATGCCTCTAGGATATTCTTAACGGGGATCATAATGGACGATCCATGAAAAAAAATAGTTTCTTCTTCTTAAGTTTTTCTGTTTGTTTCCGGGCTATGCCCTCCTATTTACCAAAAAAAAAAAAAAAAGACTTTATGTATCAAATTTGTGATAAAAGAACCTTATACATCAAATTGATGCATACGACAACTAACATCAAATCTCCTTTCAAATATCAATTTGAAGCTGGATGGAAGAAGATTAACATCTAAACTGTATTGAAGATATACACCAATGATAAGGTAATTTTAGCTTTATCTGATTACGTATGGTTTATAGGATTTCAATTAGTCGGATACCTGCGCGTTGTGCAAATATTAAATTTACATTTTTTTTATGTAAACTAAATTTAAATACATCCATAATTTTCATATTTAATACTAGTTCAAATTGTACGTTGAATTGAAGATTTTAACTATTTTGTTTCTCTCAAATAAAAATTAAATTAGGAAAAGTGTAATTTATTTTCTTAGAATGAGATGTCTAAGTAAGTAATATAAACCTCAACCAACTCATATGATTATAGATCTCAACTTTAGAATAGAAAAATAGTAGATAATGTTAATTGGTTGGAGGAAGAATTTTGGAGCATAAATAGTCATGATTTGGTATTTATAATATCCACAGGTAATATAGCATACATTATGGAGATTGAAAAGAACAAGAGAATATTTGTAAACCCATGTGCCACTATCAAAAGAATATATATATATATATGAATTTTCACGTACATCTAACATGTGAATTTAATGTGATCAAGATTATATATATATAGATTGAAAAGAACAACTATTAAACTTAACAACTCTCTTTCATCTTTCTTTATACTTGTAGGATCCTAAATAGTGGTAAGAAGAATCTACGTTTCACGTCATATTTGAGTAATGTGGGATGTTAAGTTTGAGATTAATTTAAATAAACAAGCATATGTTGCATTGCTTCTTCGTGCGGAGAGGAAAAAAAGAAGCCAATTATACCAAAATTGCAATATATTTTCCTTCCTTAAAATTGCTGTAGAATCTGATCTTCAAACAACATGGCCACTTCAAAGGCCTTAATCTCAGTTGTATCGGTGGCAACCTAATCAGCCATGCAGAATTAAATTTACTAGAATGAATTTTATATCTCGGCACGTTTACTTCGGAAATAATGGTGATATGCAAAATTTCATATTTTTCACATTCTTATGTGTAGGGATTGATTTCTACAAGATATGTAAAATGCCATAAATTAAATAATTTAAGCAATAATGCTATCTAGTCGAGTTAGACGCTGGTAGATGATTATTGTTTGGCTAGAAAATATAATTTGTGAAAGTCATTGAAAATGTCTCGAAATCAAATCCTTAAAACGAGTGTATCAAAATGATGGAAGAAAACAAAATGTCATATCTCTTGAAAAAGTCAAACCTTTAAATGCTTGAACTAGATGAACATTTGGTGAACATGCGTATAAGAAGCTTCTATATGATAATATTTTCAGTCAATTGATTTCAACGAGTGTCATCTCTATTAATTTTGTAGAATAAAGGATAACACTACAAATTCGCTAACCTAAATGTTATACCGAAATCAAATTGAAATGATATTGAAAGGAATGAGACTAAAACCCATTAGAATTTAAGGTGTTATATGAAGAAAACCCTACCTAATTGCATAAACCTTATGTGGTCACAATGCGGTGCAACCCTAATCCATTTCCAATGATGTAAACAATGAAATAAAAATGGAAAAGTCAAACTTTTATTGATACATTGTGCATCAAAATTATTGAGCAAATAAATCACCTCTATGTGAGAGTGAAGTGGCTCGTTTCGAAGGAGACCAATAGGAGGCTTAGTTCTCTAAAACTCTTACAGAACCACGTGATATTCATAACTACCATAACCATGAGAACAAACAAATCATGTTATGTTGATATTTGTGTGGGGTATATCATCGTACAAACGACATAATAGTTCAAGGACACCACGTCTACTAGTCACACTAAAATAAATATACTTTCACAAAGAAGGTTCAATAATTGTTGCCTACATATCCTATACAGACCCCGATTATAGAAAGTTATTACCACATCGTATCTTGTTGCCTCCTATTTTATTCACGTGGATGATTATTAGATAAATTAAAAATAAAATTGATTTATTTTTACCTCATAAAAAAATTAAAAATACATAAAAGCAAAATAAGTTATATAATCTAATTTTTATTATGGTTTTGTTGGAAGTATTTTTTTTTCTTTTGCCTCATTTTAAGTTTAGAGCCACTGTGGCAATTGTCGTGTTCGAGTCGTGTTCGTGTCGTGTCATTTCGGGTTCGTGTCAAAAAGAGTAAACCCAAACCCAACCCAAAAACTTTCGTGTCAAAGTCGTGTTAACCTATTCGGGTTAGTGTCGATTTCGTGTCGTGTTTTCGGGTTACATGTAATTTTGTTATGCATATATATTAATAATAACTCTTAAAAATATAAGAAGATATGGTACTGTTTTTAAACATTTTATATCATTTTTATATTAGTATGTTAACAATAATTATCGAAAAGTTCGATAATATCATGTTAGAGGGTCATGTAATGTGTTTATAACCATTTAAGAAATTCAAATCAATATTTACAATTAATAATTATAATTTTATTATCTTTATTAATAAAATAACATAAAAAACACGAGAGAATATAACAATAATTTTCAATATCCGTGTCATTTCGTGTCGTTTTCGGGTTCACATATCAACACTAACCCAACCCAAAAATTAGCGTGTCAATTTCGTGTCAACCCAAAAATGACCCATTACCTATTAAGCTCAACACTAACACTAAAAATCCGTGTCGTGTAATCGGGTCGTGTGTCATTTTGCCACCTCTACTTGGAAGCGATTTCGATAGACGGAGGTGCAATCTAGAATCTGTTCACTCCCCAAGGTTAAGACAGAGGTTTTCAAACTTGTGCATTCAAAGTTGAAAGCAGTGGAACAACCAAAGTATTTTAATTGCCCATAAATGTTATGAACAGAAGAGATGGAAAACTGTATATTCACAAAGCTAAAAAAACGAATATATAATTGTTGTGAAAAACTGAATATTAGAACGTGTAGTTGAGGACATAGAATATGAGAATAAATCTCAAAGTAGTGGAGAAAAATCAGGATCCGTTTTTTGACCAATTAATTTGTTGAAGAAATACTCAAATGAGTAAAAAAGATATTATGAGGAAAATTAAAATAAAATTCAAGTCCAGTCCGGGTCGCGCAAACAAGCGAGCGTGCGTGTGGTATAGTTGTCAAAACCCCTAAACACTATTTAAAGGCTTATAAAGCCCAAACCTATATATACCATTTGAAACTTTGGTAAGTTTACTACGTGGGATAGGAAATAAGCTCCTAAAAGTAAAGCGTCACTTTACAAATATACCCACACCAAAGGCTTAGTCTCAAAGATATTTCTCTCAATATTCAGGTCTCTGCAATTTTTATGTTTGATTTCTTTTGTTCGATCTGTGATCCCATTCCGATGATAACTTCTACACAAGATTGAGTTTGTTAATGTTTCTTTTGTATTCTGGAAGACGATAGCCAATAGTGTCTAAACCTGTCTTAAAAAACTGTTAATACTGACTTCAAAATACATTTCAATTCGTCCGTTCAGGTTTTCTGTAATTTCATTTGTATTGCTATAATTTCAGTTTAATAATATTTTCAACATTGTAATTATTCGTATTTAGTTTGTCTTTTTTTATTAATATATTTAACAAAAACTTTAGTCATTCAGTGTAGGTAGATCTGCTTTGATTGAATTAGAGAGATTTCTTTTTATTTGTTTGGTCTATGATTGACTTTTGGGTGTTTATAGTAGTTGGATTGCTTTCATTTTGATAGTTATTAATTAATGAGGTTTATGAGATAGATTATCAGCTGCAAGTTTCAGGAAAGTCAACGTAGACATTGTTGTTACTGTTTTAGCACTTTATATAGATCAATCATTTTGTGCTGCCATTTCATGTTGGATCTTCTTGTATGTTTTTACACTAATTTAGGATGCTTTGGTACATCAATAAACCAATTTACAATCAAAATAAGAATTTATTAATAATGATCCCCTAATGTAGGGATAAAAATTACCTCTTTTTTTGCATAGAATATCTAATTATAACATGGGAACAAAATGTTGTCTTCTCTGTATCAGACAATCATCTACCATGACAATTGTTCCTTGAAATCGAAAGGACATTTGTCCTGAGCTGAAGAACAACAATCACGATCTTCATTTTGCCTGACTAACTCGTATTTACCGATCATTTTATTTCCCTTGACATATATACACCACACTAAGAGATACATACATATTATACAATGAAATGAATACTCAAAATTTCCAACTGAATAGCTTTCAGCTTTCAACTGGACGTTTCCCGTGCCGGTCTAATCTTGGGCTTGTGCGAGTAGAGGTAGATGCTGTAGCTGTATTTGTGTTTGTGTTTGTGTTTAAGCTGGAATTAGAAGAATGGGAATCTGAATCAAGAGAAGTTCCAGCAGTGGAAGACATGCCTGGCGGCCTTCGAGATCTTCTATATCGAGAACCAGGTAGTCCAGGCCTAGTTGGTTCTTCTATATTCCCAGGTTTCTTTGATAACAGCATCACTACTCTTCGTATTGATGGCCGTAAGTTTGGATCACCTTGTGTGCATAGCAGCCCTATATGAATACACAGTTTTACTTGCTCTGTAGCTGCTGATGCTGCTAATGTTGGATCCATAATCTCTAAACTCCTATCCTTTTTGTGAAGCTTATATGCCTGCACCACAAAATCAATTCATATTATCAATTAAACATGAAAGCAAAAGCTGAATTTTGACATTTTACTTTCAAAATGTGACTAAAGAAAGAGCCTTTGAGCTAGAACCAACTTCAATTAGTAAAGCAATTGAAAAGACGAATTAGATAGGAACCGAAATGTTACCCAATCAAGAAGATTCTGAGCCTCAAGAGATTGATTGAATGCTGAATTTCTCTGGCCACTGATAAGCTCCAACACCACAACTCCAAAGCTAAAAACATCAGCCTTGACTGATAGATGTCCATGCATTACATACTCTGGAGCCATATACCCACTGTTTCCAATTGTAACCAAATCTGTTATACTAGTATCTTAGAACAATGTCCCATACATACATACATTAAGGTGGTTTGAAAACGTACTTTGTACCGGCCACACGGGTGTGGACATGAGTTTGATCTTCGGGGAAGAGACGGGCCATACCGAAATCGGCAATCTTAGGAACCCATTTATCATCAAGTAAAATGTTGCTGGCTTTGATGTCACGGTGGATTATGCAGTTGTGAGAATCCTCATGAAGGTAAAGCAAACCCCTAGCAGTACCAGTTATTATATCATACCTTCGCTTCCAATCAAGCTGCTCTTTTCTGTGGGATTCTGCATCAAAATCACATTCGAATATGAGCAATTGGAACATAGTATTAGACTAGAGTCATCCAAACCAAGAGTGCTAATACTTACTGAAGAGAAACTTGTCAAGGCTTTCGTGAGCAACGTATTCATAAACCAAGAGCTTCTCTGTTCCGTGTGCACAATATCCGAACAAATTCACAACATTCCGATGCTGAACACGAGCTAAGAGCTTAGCCTCGTTCATGAACTCTTTCTTTCCTTGATTTGAGCTATGCGATAGTTTCTTCACTGCAATTTCTCTCCCATCACCTAATTTCCCCTATTCACAACATTCCAAAATTCAAGTGAATTGATGACCTATTCAAGCTCAAGGAAGAATTCTCACAACTCATTCATTACAAATTTGTCAAAATTCCGCAAATCCCCGTAATAGGAAATGAAAGATAGAAAGAGAGGCATACCCTAAAAACAGGTCCAAAACCCCCTTCTCCAAGCTTGTGAGTTGGGTGGAAATCTTTGGTGGCGGCGGCTAAAACATCAAATGAAAATTGCTTCTGTTCCTGTGCAGCAATCTGGTCTAAATCCTCTTCCATTTGGGACCCTAAATGAAGAAAAACATACTTGATTGAATATAGAAAGAAATAAAAAAGAAAGTGGGTTATCGGAGTTACCTCTCCTTGAAGTGAATTTGAAAGGCTTCATGAGATTGTGTAAGAAATTATTGGACTTTGACATGGTTCTTGAAAGAAACAGAAAAATGAAGCATTTGGGCTAAAGGAGAAGAAGAGTTAAAGTTGTGGAAGCAATTGGAGAAATTGAACAAAAACCATCAATCAAATCTCATGTCCTTCATCCTTTAACAACCAAACGTGTTGACCTTTCTTGACTCTTGACCCAAAACAAAACCTTCTATTTTCATTACCTCGCATTTTAATTTCAGATCAAATGTTTCTAATTTTTATTTAATGAATCTCTTACTTCATTTTTCTAGATTATACAATCTATTTACTTTTGTGACGTAAAATTTGTTTTTAATGCATGGTCCCATAAAATCTACATATATATATATAAAAAAATACTACTAAATTTGTTTCATTCTTTATGTAAATGTAAAATTAATGAAAGAAAAATATTTAAAACTTGAGAATAAAAATGTTAAAAAAAATCATATAAATCAAAATAAAAACGATAAAATTAGATTAATATTAATATAAAAGGTTTTTTTTATTTTATTTTTGATTTTAGATAATATAAAAAGTTTAATTTAATTGAGTTGTTTGTTCCTTATTTGTTTTTCTTCAGTTAAATTGGATTTTATCTTAGTCCTAGAATAAGCAAGTAATGTTAAGTTAAACATTATTAAAAAAATGATGATGTTACAGTTGCACTCTTTAAAAAATGATTAGTTCTTCTTAACTTTTGTATATTAAATTGGTATTTTCCACAATCTCTATTCTTCAAATAAAAAATAATAGTAAAACTCAAAGGATATAATATTATATATATATATATATTATAAGACGAGTTTACATTTGCAAGAAACATATAGATATGTTTAATTTTTGGTGACTAAGCCAAAACTTAGAAAGTTTCAATGGGAAATACCAACACTAATTTCACATTTTCTAGTCAGCCACTTCAATCAATTTTTAACAACATTTTCTTCAAAATACTTGACTCTTTTTAGTAATTAGTCATTTATCACCACTTCTTTTAATGAATTTCACATCCTTATAAAATATTTTATTTTCTTTATTTCTTAATCAATTAACTTAGTTTATATGAATAATATAATTGATAATAAATTAAATAAAAAATATTAATAGGATAAATGTTAAATATTTTATTAGTTATTTGAATGTAACTGTTGGAAAATTTACAAAATAAAGTATAATTCTGATTTTTTGGTTGAAAATGAAAGTATAATTTTAATTTTTAAATCCAAAATAAAGTATATTTTTTGATTTTTTGGTTGGAAAAAAATACATAATTAAAAATATGGTATATCATTTTTGGATGTGCGAAATTCTTGGAATTAATGGAGGGTCCATTTGTCTGCAATAAAAATCTATTATTATTATAAAAACTGTAACCTCATTTGCCACGTGTCACACTAATAATAATCTAGCTAAGGTGTCAATTGTATACAATTTTAGATTAATTATTTAATTTAATTGGTATTTTCTCAACCACTAGCATTCCCTCTCCCATTTCTCTGTGCCGGTTAAGGCTCACCCACTTCTTCCATCTCATCTCCATCCTTACTCAACTGCTCATTATTCCATCTCTCCATCATTCCATCTCTATTAATTACTCTATCCCTTAATATTCTACTCCTTAAATGTTCTCAACAAACCGTACGTTGAAACTAGAAATTGAAGTTTGAAGAATTGAAAATGAAGTTTTGAAATTGCAGTGGGTCTGAAGAGGTGAACTTTTGGAGGGCTTAACTGCTCTTATCTTTTCCTTTTCTTCATTTTCATTTGCATGTCGCTTTCTTTGTCTAATCAATGCTGTGGGTTTAATTTCTTCTTCATCTAATTCATTTTTTTTTACTTAATCGATTACTTGAGTAAACATTTTCAGGGCTTAACTACATTTCAAGGTTTGGGATAGCTGATGCAGCAGATGGATCAGCCTCACTGATGCCTATTCTTTCGAATATCTCCATTCCATCTTTGTTGTGTCCAGCATCTTCGAAAAACCATATGTTGAGTATTCCCTCAAATCAAAGTACATAAGCCTCATCTCCATTGTTTTTCAACACTTATTTTTTATTTTTTAATATTCTGGGTTCGACTGTAATTTATGAACAAAACATCTTATGTTGATTGCGACCTTATTCTGGCGTGCTTCTCTTACATTGACCCTTTGGTTCTACACTGAAATGTGAGCAGAATCAATTACGGTAAGCGGATATTCATTCCTTTTCCCCCAATTCATTAAAGAGACCTTATTCATTAGATTTTAAACAAGCTAATTAGGTGGACAGGTTCATATCTAAAATGTAAATTGTTAGGTTTAACTTATTGTGACATACGTAAAAAGAAATTCCACGGCTATATGTGTTTGTTATTTTGGACTTGCTGCACTGCATTCATGGAAATTTTTCATTCAGGAATCAATACTGATTTGATCATGTAGCTTGCTATTTTTATGTTTGTAATACTGTAAGACAGAAGCATAGATAAGTACTTGACCGCTCTATTCCATCTTCTTCATAGTTATTTTGATGGGCCTATCAGCTTCTTCACTCAAGCTTAAGAGTTGTAAGTCCTCTACAATTTGAAGCCTTTTGACTCATCAATATCACTCAATCTGAACCAATTCTATTAATTTAAGGGGTTTCATATATTTACTGTTATCATAATCTGTATTGCACTTTCTAATTTCTATGTCTTAATAAAAGTTGTTCACACACTTTAATTAGATACCCATTGTTTTGTAGTAGGCTTACTTTAAGAGTTACATGTTTCATACATTACAGAAGAGCTTACCTTCTCAGAAGATATGATGTTTTATTTTGTTTAATTGATTATCTAGAGCATGTAAAATTAAATTAGATATTATGATATTAATTTAATAGATTATTCTCTTTTTTTTGTACTTCTTTGCTTGGATATTCTCATTATAGGCAGAAGATTAGAGAGAAGCAGTATGACCAAAATATTACCCTTTCTCATGGAATTCAATTATTGTGTGTATTTGAGAAAATTTGTGTTAGTAACAATTGTTGAACTGATGCACATCTGGTTTGTATTTCATCATTTATAACAACACAGGAAATGGCAGCTGAAGAGAGTCTTGCTATATACTGCAAGCCTGTCTAACTCTATAATATCATCCAGCCTCACTAGGTGAGAAAGGTAAATACATTTTTATCTGGTTGATATTTCCATGCTTTATTTATTTGTATTCTAGATGAGAATTTCATTGAAAATCCACATTTTCGTATTTGACATCATATATGGCTTGATTTTTGTTTTATCTGGTTTTAGTTATTTGAATTTACCTTCCTTTTATATGTATCTGTTTTTTCTTCTTCTTGATAGGTTTCACATTCCTAATTTTGTATTTATGTTGTTGATGTAACCATCATTTTCTGCAAAGATGTTTGAGTTACAAAATACAAGCAAAGCACAAAAAAGGTAATTCATATTTCAGTGTAACTTTTCTTAATCACAAGTATAAAATGATTCAACCTCAAGTAGCTTCTTCATGCTGCATTTAATTATTTGAAGCACTCTCTTTTGAAATTACAAAGAGAATTATATTGTGGGCGATTCTCTTTCAATTACTTTTTCCTCTTAAGTACTGCTTTCAGTGTCATAAATCTTGGCATTTTATTTAATTTGTACTTATTTCTTGGGAGTGATAGCCGTCGATGACATTGCATAATTGGTAACTTGCTTCTTTAGATGCACTTGATGGGTTTGGGGTAATCGCTAGCCTCAATGTTTCTTCTAGGCCATATTTATGTTAATGATATGTAAGTTATTAAGAATTAACTTTTTTCTCCTTGTTAGCTCATGAAAGTTTTTTGTGAATTTCACATTTTTGTATTTCAAATCTTCCTTACTGACACTCATTCTCTCACTCTTTTAGCCAGTGACTAAATACTGGATTAGGGTTATGAAATTCGATGTTTATCCTCAATTACTGGTTATGAAGGGAGACTTCGAAGGAGTCTTTTGTAATTTATATTTTGCTAATCTATCTATTAATTTATTAAAAGCATGATACTAACTTACCACGTGTCAAGCTAATAGAGGTTTAGACACTTCAATAATATGTGTGATTAACTTATAAATGACAAACTTAGTTATTATCATTTTAACATAATTTATTGTAACTTTGTTAGTTATTTATTATTATACATAAAAATATCTTAGTTATAATCTAATTCATGTATGCTTATATATTAAAAGTAATTAAGATGCATATGTTTCTGAGAATGCTTTGACATCTTCAATTAGGACAGAGACAACATTTTAGAGATAGGATTTGATGAAAAATTTAGAGTACAAAATGCAAGAAAATGCATAGGAAATATAAATCATGATGGTTTAGCAACAGAAAGAGACGATACTGATGACTGCTTTCAGGAATGCCCAATCGGAACCAAAGATATTTCTGATCTGGTCAACAAAGCGATTAGAATTATTGAAGCTGAAGCTAGAGCTACAAATTTCCATTGAAGCCATCAAAGCTGCTGGTGATGTTGCTTCTAAAGTTGTAAAAGATGCAACCTTAGAGGTGCCCGACATTATGTTCTACATTGTTCTTTCTTTATTATTTTTTAATTATTGATTATAGAAACTTTCTACTATTTGAACTGCAACTTATTCAGCTATCATGCTTAGGAATTTAAGTCTTCGAACGATGATGCTGCAGTTTTGGGTTGATTTTCAAGTACTGATGTGGTTGAATTTTGGTTTATTTAGTTTCTGATCATTTTGTTGGCTCTAAAAAAAATATATCTAAATAGTCTTTTGTTTCCGCTATAATTAACAAAATTGTTCATGCTTTTAGTTTTCTAAAAAAATAAATAGCTTTTGCTTTTGTTGTGATCATATTTATATAAGTGTTAGTGAGAAATGAGGTATGTTGTTTTAAAATTGTTCCTGCTTTTGGTTATAAAAATATAAATAGCTTTTACTTTTGTTGTGATCATATTTATATAAGTGTTAGTGAGAAATGAGGTGTATTTTAGTAAATTTAAGATTGACCAAAGAGGAATGTTGAACAATATGAAAGTAGGATACATTTTTAGTGGAATGTGTTGTTGGTCCCTTATAACGTGACAAGGTTAGTTCCAAGAGGGGGATAGGAACTATTTAAAATTTTGTTCGTTAAGGCTGACTTCTTTTCTTAAGAAAAGGTTTACACAGCGGCGCTAAGTAGTTTTAAGACACAAGCTTAGTCAACTTGCGACTAAGTCTGTTTCTTTCCTTGAGTCAGGAGATAGCACTTAGAGTCTATTCCTGAACTCAGCTTCTTAGTGCACTCAACTCAGCGTGAGTTCGTTACTTAGTCAGTTTTATAGCAAGCAATATATAAAGGAGTTTAAGGGTTAGAAATATGTTACTCAGCAGACATATCCTGGTTCGGCCTCTCCGCCTACGTCCAGTCCCCGGAACGCGTTCCGAGCTTTTTGAATTCTCTACTGAGCTCTTTAAAGGTAGAGCACGAAACCTTTTACAATAGAAGCTGAGTATACAAGAGTACCTTCCTCTATACCTCTACTCACTCCTATAACTACCGCTGAGTACTATAACCGAGTACTCAGCCTCTCCTTTCTATTCTTCTAGAAATGATAAAGTGTTTGTCCTAAACAACAATTGCTAAGACACTTTAGATGATTGAAATCACTCTAGACTTTTACACAATGATTGGAAATTGGTGTAAGATTTTGCTTTGCTTTTCTCACAGAACTTCAAGTATGAATTTGGACAGCGTTTCGACTAATTGAAGATCTGCATCGAATGAAGCAATTGAGAGGCCTTTATATAGTGACACTTCAACCACCGGTAATTTCAAAATAACCGTTGGAGGCAAACGGCTTCCTGTCGTTGTCACTCAGGACGTGCTCAGTGTCGTTGGCCAATGAGATTCTTGCATCTTCTGTCTACGGCAGTGCTCAGCAGCTTTTCATCAGATAAACAGAATGTTTCAACATTACGGCAAAGTCTTCTAGACAGCTTCCTGCGCCTTCTGAACTTTACCCAAAGTAGAAATACTTTGTCTAGAAGTTGGTTCTGTTCTGCCGCTGACCTGACTGCATCGTCGCTCAACTTAGCAGCTTCCTCTTGAAGCTTTTGTTAGAAGGCTTCTCGATCCTTCTTCATGCTGAGTCGTCGTTTCACTTGATACGACTGCGTTTTATCTTCTTGGGCCATGAGGTATTGATGTGTTGACTTGGGCTAGACTTTCACTTATGGGCCTTTAGACTTTTTATCTTAATGTCTTATAAATCAATAAACTCAACATTGAACAAACACATTAGTGTGAATAAATCAAAGCATTTAAATTTAATGTGTTAGAATATTTTTTATCATTTACTTAAATAATTTTGTCAAATCAAAATCATGTGGAATGGTGTTTCAACAAACTCCCCCATTTTGATGTTGGCAAAAATATTCAGTGAAGAACTCAGTGTTGAGCTCCCCCATGATAGTTGACCTTATATTACTCAGGATACTCCCCCGTAAGGGTTGAGCTACTGACTTAGTTTTACTTTAAACATTTCAAGGTTTAATCAAGTAAGTCTAAGGTCAGTTTCCAGAAATAGGTCAACTTATGGAACATATTTTTTTTAACTCAGTTTATGCGAAAGATTTAGATATAAGAGAGCGCTGAGTATTTCTTTGTTCAATGTGTTTAAGAAGACATATAAAAGAGGTCAACTTATAGATCAACACAACATTATATCATAGAGAAATGTAGACAATTGGCACAGTTGATTTAATGAAGATGCGTTAGAGTTTATCACAAAACATAAGTAAGCATCACATAAGATTGGTCAATTTTGAAAAGGTAGATGCATGCATAGTTTTGTATTCAGGGTCAGCACAACAAAATGCATAAGGGAAAGACTACAAGTTTTTTTAAAATCTAAGTCTAGCAATCCTAGCCAAAGCTATTTTTTTCTTGTAGTTGAGTTGAGCTTCATGCTCTTTAGCTTTTCCTTTTCCCTTGAATTTCTGCTGACTTCCTGATGCTTCCCCTGATTGTTGAGTTCTTTGATCTTGTTCTTTCTCCCCCATTTTGCCACCATCGGGAGGAGGAGGAATGAAGGTGTCGTCAATGGCAGCACGAGTTAAGCGGTTAGAGAATGCCTTAAGCCTGCGCGTGCTTTCATTGATGCCATCAAAAACAGGAACACCCTCATCCAAGACAGAACGTGGAATCCTGATAGCCGAGGCACTGAGCATACTCAGGATGTATGCTTGAGACTTTCTAACCTAGGTCATACTATCAGTTAGCATGGCAAAGGCGTGATGAAACATCTTTAGCAAAGCCGTGTCAAAATACTGACGTTGAGCATTTGAGTGGTGCACATGGTTGAAAGTGACTCGAGAGTACTTCAGAATTTCATTCGTCTTGAGTTGGTCAGTTTCCATCTCTTCCTTACTCAATTTGAGTAGACGGATAACCTCACTAATTTGCTCAATGGAGCATTTGGAGGAGGAAGAGAGTTACTCATTTGTTCGGGCTTGCTCAGTGTGAAGCTGGTTGAAGAGTTGATAAACTTCATCAGAAGTTGCATACATTGTGTTCGCAGCTGACAGAGAATGAAATTGACCCTAAAGAGAGTTCAAGACCATAGTCAGCTGGAGTTTGGCCAGCTTTGTGATTGATTCCTGTCTGGGCTGTTGAGACTGAAGTGAAGTCATGACACTCAGAAGATCCTTAAGACCTTTGATTTCTGTGAGAAGCTGAGTGACAGACGAAAGCTGAGTTGGCTCAATAGGAACTGGCCCAGCGGAATCGATATTTGTTTGATGGAGGTCCTGGAGTAGAGCTTCAGCTGAGTCAATAATTCTTCGACCAGACTCAGAGGCATTCAGATACGAGAAGGATCCATCATTATTTGGCCCAGTTGCCGGAGTACGAATAGAACCGGATTGTGGAGGTGTTTGGTTCTGCTCAATATTAGAAGTGCCAGCATTATCAGCGGCTGGTCTTGAGTTTAGATTTCCAGCAGAAGCTGACTGGATGATATTCTGCACTTGTATTTGTGGAAGAGTATGATTGGCAGAATTATCTACTTGCTCAGTGTCAGGCTGAAGCTGACTGGTTTCAGGAGGTTGAGGAATTTCAACATTGACCTGGGCAGGCATTTCCTTAGCTATCTCAGTATGTTGAGGGGCAGGAACTTCTAGCACTTGCTCGGGATCATCTTGGCTTAGGAGAGCAGTTGAGTCGGCATGTTCCTTAAGATTAGAAACAGAGGCTTGCTTTTCCTGTTGCTCTAGTGGAGACTCAATGGGATTGGAGAAGAACTTAAATTGCATATCTGATAGGTCAATGATCTGATCCCGCAGAGGTGAGTCACTCATAAGGTCAATGACAGGGGACCTATGTGCCTTCTTCTTAAGTCTCCTTAATTTCTTAGTCTTTTGAGGAGAGGGGTCAGCAGGAATGGACTCAATTGAGTCAGTGGGTGAAGGTTGTTGGTCCCTTATAACGTAACAAGTTAGTTCCAAGGGGGGGGGGGGGGGTAGGAACTATTTAAAATTTTAGTACGTTAAGGCTGACTTCTTTTTCTTTGAAAAAGGATTACACAGCGCGCTGAGTATATTAAGACCCTAGCTTAGTCAACTGGTGACTAAGTCAGCTTCTTTCGTTAAGTCAGGAGATAGCACTTGAGTCTATTCCTGAACTTAGATACTCAATGTATACAACTCAGCGTGACCTCTTTACTTGGTCAGTTTTGTTTAAGCAAGCAATATATAAATAAAGGAGTTTAAGGTTAGAAAGATATTACTCAGCAGATTTATCCAGGTTCGGCCTCCAAGCCTACGTCCTGTCCCCGGAACACGTTCCGAGATTTCGAATTCTCTACTGAGCTCTTTAATGGTAGAGCATCAAACCTTTTACAATTTAGAAGCTGAGTATAACAAGAGTACCTTCCTCTATACCTCTACTCACTCCTAATCTCACGCTGAGTACTATAACCGAGTACTCAGCCTCTCCTTTCTAATCTCTAGAAATGATAAAATTTTGTCCTAAACAACAATTGCTAAGACACCTTAGATGATTGAATAATCACTCTAGACTTTTACACAAAAGATATGAAATTTGGTGTAAGAATTTGCTTTGCCTTTTCTTGCAGAATTTTGCGTAGAATTTTGGTCAGCGTAATGGCTTGATCAAGTTCTGTGTTGAATGAAGCAACTGAAGGGCTCTATTTATAGAGACGTCTGAGGCATCGGTCATTTCAAATTTTGAAATAACCGTTGGAGGGAAACGGCTTCCTGTCGTTGTCACTCAGTCTTGCCCAGAGCTCTCGGCCAATCAGATTTGAGTATCTTCTGTCCTCGGTCAGCGTTGAGCAGCTTTTAGTCAGCTTGGCAGAATGTCTCTCCATTTATGGTAAGGTCAACTAGACAGCGTTCTGTGTCTTCTGAACTTTACCCGAAGTGGAATTACTTTGTCTGGAAGTTGTTCTTGTTCAGCTGCTGTCTCGTACTCTTTGTCGATTCAACTCAGCGACTTCACTCCGAAGTTGTTCAACGAAGGTCTTCTAGATCCTTCTCTTGCTGAGTTGCGTTTTGATCATAACGACATCGTTTCACACACGCGGGCCCAGTTGTCTTGATCTGTTTGACTTGGGCTTTGACTTTCGTATTGGGCTTTGGCCTTTTACTCTTTATGTCTTATAAATAATTTTAACTCAACATTGAACAAACACATTAGTATAATAAATCAAAGCATTTAAACTTAGTGTGTTTAGAATATATTTAATTTTACTTAAATAATTTTGTCAAATCAAAATCATGTGGAAAGGTGTTTCAACAAACTCCCCCATTTTGATGTTGGCAAAACTATTCAGCGAGGAACTCAGTGTTGAGCTCCCCCATGATAGTTGACCTATTATTACTTAGCAAACTCCCCCGTAAGGGTTGAGCTACTGACTTAGTTTTAACTCTTAAACATTCTAAGGTTTAATCGAGTAGTGTTAAGCCCAAAATATACCTAAAATATCATATATAAATACGTTAAATTTACATTGAAATCATGTTAATTATATTCATTTTGAATACTTTTACATCTTTATTTACTTCTTTGATGCAAGGTACCTAAATATTTGGTAAAATCCTAATAGGAGCAAAAACGGAGCTAAAATGGACGAAAAACCTTAAAAACGTACCGAGAATGCATATCAGTCAGAAGAACGCTCGAGGAGGATGAAAAGCAGTCGAGAGACAGGGAGAACATCTCTCTGTCGCGACTGAGATTCTCATAATCTCAGTCGCGACCTATGGAAGCCAGATCGGGGGAAAATGAAGTTTTCAAGCTCGCCCCTATATCCCCTATCGCGACTGAGATTTTCAGAATCTCAGTCGCGACAGCGAACCTCCCTGCACACAAAACACATGTTTAAAACGGAAAAATGCGTCTGTTCGTTCGGATAAAAGCGACCCTTCACCAGCAGACACGACTCGTCATTTACAACCCTTCAACAACTATAAATAAGTGATCCATTTCAGAAATCAAGGTTGGTTAAGTTGGAAAAGTTAGAGAAATTAGAGAAGAAAGTTGTTATGTTGAGTTTCTGATTCAAAAAAGAATCAGAAAGTTAGATTTCATTTCTGTAAACAATCGTGTTGTACACGAATTGTATTTAGATTAGTTATAAACACAGTATTAGTTTAGTTTTCATTCTGATAGTGGATGAGACCAGTCTCTATTCCAAAGATCCAGCGAGAAGAATTGACGGCTGAAGCGCATGAGGTTTGACGAGCCTACGGAGTTTGAGAGAAAGATTGACGACCCGGATCTCAAAGTTTTCGTTGCAATGCTATCCAAGTTTCTGCTTCTCTGTTAACTTGTGGAAATTCACATTTCATTAATGATATACTTATTTATTCAATAAATTCTTACTGTTGTTATTTTGATATTGTTCTGACAAAATGATTTTCAAAATGATAAATTGGTGTTTTTATTAAAACGTTCTATTCCATCTTATTCATATAAGAACTTTGTTGAACACTTAACAAATTTAGTTTTTATGGATGACATGATCGCTGATCGCGGCTTATCAGAAATAAAACACTAGTTTGATTAAGGTAGGAATCATCTCAACGCCAGGGGGATTTCTATAGTTCGAAGCCATTCAATTGAGTAAATCGCTATATTGTTACATGTCCATAATCTCACAAAGTTAAAGTTGTTTACTTTGCTTTATGAAAATAAGATCTATTTTATTCCAATTACGGAAATATCTGTTTTGTAATCAAAATTCCAAAACGGAATTGTTCTCTAAACTCGATATAATACTTCTATCTAATCCTAATTTACCAAAACCTATTCATCAACTAAACGTATTTATTTTATTAAACCTAAACACGTGATTAAACTGAATTAAATAAAGTTTTAGTTAAAAAGCGTTCCCTGTGGGTTCGATATCTTTTATTACTACAAGCGTATACCGTGCACTTGCGGAAATCGCTCAACAAGTTTTTGGCGCCGTTGCCGGGGAACGCCAAATTTTTAACAAAAATTTATATTTTTCGTGTTTTATTCCGAGCCTTGGTTAACAATATATTTATTTATCTTTATAGTTTTTATTTATTTATTTAAGGATGGTCACTAGGACTAAATCCTTGTTATTATTTAACGTTTGCATTTAGATGTTTGCAGATTAACAGGAAAAAAAAAATCCAAGTTTCTCAAAAGATAACCTGAAGATTTGATTATCAATAAAATTCACAGAAGGAGTCTACAGAAAAGAAAATTAAGCATGCAGATACATCAGAAGGAAAAGAAAATTTTATGAAACAAGATGTCAGACGTGACAGATGATTTTTCCAGAAAATTTACCTCTTACCAAAACACATTTACCTCTTTTCTATACACTATCCCTTCACCAAAACATCATTTCTCTTTGTAAACAAATTATTCAAATCCTACATTACATCCAAATAATTTCTTCTTTTATCATATCATTTCCTTAAACACCTACATTTATCTCTCTAAGAAACAGCCGATCAACTCTTCTCAGATAGATATATCAGAAAGTAGGAATGGGGAATACAGTCAATGAAATTACCTTAGCCGTCAGGAAGGAATTGTATACTTTTGATATAGTTTTGAAAGTTTCGGTTCATGTGCGTAGTTCCAGTTCGTGCACAAAACTAGAAGTTCGGGCATTCAACCGCAATCAGTAGATCCTTAAATTGAGAAAACGTAAAAAAAAAACACATCTATTCCCAGGTAAGTTAAATGGACAAGACCATTATTTAAACCCGGTTTAGGTAATTGATTATGTCCATGATTTTTGATTCTCCTTGAGAATTCTTAAGGATTATCACATTTTTTTTTAGTTTTTAATATTTAATATTTTAATTTTTACATTTTATTTTAGTTTAATTTTTATATTCATCTTTAGTTAGCAATAATGATTAGATTAGGAAAAAAAATTTCATTGAAAGATATTGAAAATATGCTATGTATCTTAAATATTTGTACTTAATGAGGAAAATGTCTTTTGATTTAAAGAAATCTCAATTGAATTAAAATCACACATAATTTAAGTTTCTGATTGTATAGAGATTTTTAAACAAATCTCTACAGTGATTTTTATTTGAAGTTTTATAAATTTCTGAACTTACTGAGAATTTTTAATTCTCAATTGAGATTTTAAAATTCTCTATAGAACTAGGGAGGACCAATGCAAAGCATTCCTTGCCAATTGGCAAGACGTGTCGCGATCGATATTCCAATTTCTCGACCATGACACGCATAATTTTCAATAAGATGTCTTTTGTTCTATGAAAATTAATTTATTTAGTTTTCATATTTTTAATTTTTAGTTTTTCTTATCTTATGTTCATAATTTTTATTTTTCTTTTTAATTTATATATTTTTATTTTTGTTTTTATTTTCATTTTTATTTTGTGTGCAAATAAGTTTGTCAACATTAAAATTTTAATCTAGTCATGTTTTGAAAATGATTTCATTAAGTGTTAAGTGATCTTGAGGAATTATAAAATGCAAAAATCTCAGTTGAGATTTTCTATGTTCTAGGATTTGAAAATCTCAGTTGAGATTCCGAAAATCTCAGTTGAGAAATTTTCTGTCTTTTTACATTTGAAATAGCTGTAAGGGATTACAGTCTTCTTTCTTCAAAATTTTCTGTCAGTTAAATCGAAGAGGTATCACTTTGACACCTATTTCTTTCTAACAGACACAACCTTTCACTTATAGTTCTTATATATTCCTGTAGGATCAGACTTCTTCCATTTTCACTTCATCTTTCTAAATTTCTTTCTCAAATTCTCAAATCCTACAGACTTCATTTTTCTTTTCTATCACAGACATGACTAAGTCTTTGAAGAACGTTCAAAAACACAATTCTTCTAAAAAAGGGAGAGTTGATATCTCCGATAGATATGGTGCATGGTTTCCCATTTATAACCATGATGAGGGGAAACGCTTTCTGCAATTCAGATATGCTCAATTCTTTGGCATGATGTATCTGGACGAGTTTCTAAACGAGGAACTCGGGATAAGCGAAGACATTGATCGCTAACTGACTAATTTGGGTTGGTCCAAATTTGTTCCTATGAAATTTCCTATAATTGGAAATTGGGTTCTGGAATTTTTCTCCACCGTTAGGTTCGTCAACAAGAGACGTGTTCGTCTCAGTTTTCGTTGTGAGGGGGAGGTATTCACTTTTGGGTATCCAGAACTTCACAATTGGTTTGGCTTTCCACCCCGAGACACAACTCAACACCATCCTGGAAGGGATATGACTTCTAGAGACATATGGAGGATGCTAACAGGATTTTGGCAATTCAATCCACGTCTTGCCTTCAACAAATCCATTAATTCTAATTCCATGCTGTATCTGCATAAATTCCTCTGTCACAGCCTTTTTGGTCGAGACAGTAGCAATATTGTGAAAGATACTGATCTTTATGTGTTGGGCGACATTTTTCAAGGCAACTCAGTGAACTCCTCAAAGATTTTAATGGAGGGGTTAGTTGCTGCTTCTCGTTCGAAGAAACAGAAGATTGAGTTCGCCAACATCATATGTGGAATAATTTTAGGAGCCAAGGGAACTATTTTTGTTCTTTGGACTGATACAGAACCATTCCCGATTTTAGACTACGAGTTCTTGGAGAACGAGGCACTTGTCAAACGAGTTTTCCGTTCTGGTCCAACATTCCTTTCTGCACCAGAGAGGCAAGTCTTCGTTCAAACGAAGATTAACAGGGCCAATGCATGTCGTCTGTCATCTAGTTAGGGATATATATATTTTATGTGTTTCTGTTTGTTGTTTTTAATATATATATGAGTGATTGTTTGTCAATTATGTTTTTATAATGTTTCTATATAAATGTATAATTATGGTATTGTTTATAATAGTGAATAAAAGTGCATTAATTCCTTAGTTTATTTTCTTTTATTTAAGGAACAACCTTTGGTTTTCCTTTAATTTAATTTTTCAGTTTTGTTTATCTCAGTTTCAGGGATTAATATTTACATTAATGTCACTTACTTCACGGAGGAATTGGTTTTGAAGTGTTAAAATCATCAAAAAACAGTCCCAATTTTACGCAGATTTTTCAGAATCTCAGTTGAGATTTCGAATTCTCAGTTGAGACAGCGGAGGAAATTTTTTTTAGGCAAAATTTCGCCCCTTCCCTACTTGCTGTCGCGACTGAGATTTTGAAAATCTCAGTCGCGACTTGCGACCTGCAGGTGCAGGATTGGGCGAAATTTCACCCTCTTTTTCTATTCCCATTCTATTTACTACTCCATTTACCTATCCTAATCAATACCTATTACTTCCACCTATTTATATCACCTATTTTTACACCAATCAATCATCTTTTCTCTTCCCAATAACAAGATTCACTCATCTTCCCCATAAATATTTACCCTATTCATCTTCTTCCCCAATTCACCACCATTATCTTTTACTCTTACCTTCATCCTTTCATATTAATTTCATCTATTTCACACAAATTTCATCTATTTTTACCCAAATTTCATTTATTTCACCCAAATTTCACAAACAAATCAATATGCCTAGACAAAAGACCGTTGCAAGCAAAGCCAAGGCCACCGAAATCAATCGATTACGGGTTCAATATGACGCACCGTTCGATATTACGTCGGAAGCCGAAGGACGCAAATATCGCCGATTCTCTAATGTCCTAATAGAGTTCGTCGACATGCCTTTTCTTGACACCGACACGGTAAATACTCTTTCTTTTACCGAGCATATTGATGAATTTCTTACCGTTCTTGGTTGGAAACGATTTGCTAGTATGCGTTTTCCTAGTCTTAAATCGCATATTATTGAGTTTTTGGTTACTCTAACCTATGACAAGAAGAAAGGAGTTATCTCTTTTCGGAATGATGGAGTTCGTTATGACGTTGGGTATGCGGCCATGAACCGTTGGTTTGGCTTTCCTACTCAGAATTTTTATTCCAAACCAAAGCCTTTTTGATTCAAACACAGTTTGGCACACTTTAACCGGTTTAGATGTTTTTGGTCCAAAGAATACATCTAGTTAACTAATTAAGGATGATTGTATATTATTCTTTCACAAGTTTTTATCATTCTCATTATTTGGTCGGGTTGAAAGTTCAAAAGTGCAAGTTCGTGATTTGGTTGTGTTTGATGCTATTTTTAAGGGTTTGACAATTGATAGTATTGAGATGATATTTACTAACTTAGTTCGAGCTTCCAAGTCACGTAATAAGCAAGTGCCAATGGGTAATTTAATTCCCGGCATTGTTTTGGGCGCTCGAGGTGAATTAGTAGATTATCATAATATGCCCCATGTTGGTTTACCTTTCTTGGATCTCACGACACTTCAAAGGGCCAATTTATTGAAGAAAATGGGACCACCCGCTTTTATATCTTATGCGGATCGCACAAGACGTGTTTTTGCTACCATGAGTAGTGAAGCCTCGGGTTCTCAAGGTTTAGGTGCCCGAGATGATGATGAGGATGATGAAGAGGAATTTGATGAAGAGGAAGAGGAGGAAGAGAATGTTGATGTTGATGCCACCGAGCAAGTGAATGTGGAACCGAATGAAGAAGAACAAGTTGGATGGCAACGTGTTTTGACACAAATGAACGAGCATAACCGTCACATGAATTTGCGGTTAGATGAAGTCGTTGCCAACAATGCCAAAATGAGTTCAAGGATCACTACGTTGAGTCGTGAGAACAAGTCTACTCGTCGCCGGATGCTCTCTTTCTTCCGACGCCAAGGAGTTGAGACTACGCCTTCTCCACCACCTTCACCTTGATAGGTTTTATCGTTTCTCTCTTTAACTCATTTTCGTTATTATTATTATGTTTTATTCGGTTTGGTACAATATTTTTAATTATGTTTGGTACAATTCTCTTTATTATTCATGTTTGAATATTAACGTACTATATTTTTCATTTTTAATTCGTATGGTTTATTTCGTACTATTTTTCGTGTTTTATTGCTTTTTGCACCAATGAGGACATGGTCCAAATTAAGTGTGGGAGGAGATATCTCATATATCATTTTATTTTAAGTACGAATGAATGCCACGAATGAGAATGAATGCTATTTATTTAAAGTATAAATGCATATTGTTACTCAAGTTTAAGTAAAATATAATATGCAACATTTTCAAACAACAAATGCAACATTTTCATATAATGTGCAACACTTTTCAAAAATTAATAGCAATTTTTCATAAACATATAATTTTTGTTAAAGTATATATTTCATATGTTTTTAACACTTTAATTTTAAAAAAATTATGTTAAACATATTTTAAGGTTATCATTATTGGTAGAAATAATATTTCTATACGGGCTATATTTTTACAAGTCTCCGATACGATTTTATCAAAAACGTCTCGAGTAAATGTATATAAGTAAAATTTCTTTAGTTTCAAATCTCTATTTTATATCATGAATTCATGATAAATATAAATCTTATTTTCAATTTTCAATTAGGTTTATAGGCATTAATCAAACTAACAACTTTAGCTTTTTAGCTCGATATTATTTTTCGTCTTACATTAAAAACCAATTGAAGTTTTTAAGGAAACTTTAGCCATAATACATGTTGAATTTCAAGTCAATATAGGATGAATGTGCTATTTTTCTTTTCCCAATTTATAATTTTCATTTTATAACTCGTGTTAATTAAATCAAGTAGTCGTATTTTTAACTTTTGGCCACGATTGAGACCAACCTTATCACAATCGAGGTATGAAAGGGAAGAACATTAAGTACCGTTTACTTTTGGCCACGATTGCGACCACCCTTATCACGATCGAGGTATGAAAGGAACGTTAGAAATTAAAGTAAAATTAAACGTGTTTAAAGTTTTAAGTAACGATTGCGTCCACCCATGGCATGGTCGGTACCTCTTAAACGAACACGAAAGCAAATTAATGCGTATAAAGTTACGATCGAGACCACCCTTATCTTGGGCGTAACTAAGCAAATATATTAAACCTAAGTTCTTAATAAATCTATATTTGTAATAGTTTAGGTTTGGAAAAGGAAATTTTGTGCTTAGAAATGCCTTGAGACGAAAGATTCGGAAACATGCGTGCTTACACCGTCCCGAATACTTCAATATAAAAATTGAAATACAAGACGAGTAATATATCTCTTTTACACAAGCTAGTTTGATGCTTTGCGTATAAATTTACCATGAAAAGTTTATCTTTCGGTTTAACTAATTCAAAAAGGAATATATGGGTATATATTCTATTTATAAAGAGATTGATTAAAGAATAAATTCAGTGAAATTTTTGATCGGGACTAGCAAAAGCTTAAGTGTGGGAGTTTGTTAAGCCCAAAATATACCTAAAATATCATATATAAATACATTAAATTTACATTGAAATCATGTTAATTATATTCATTTTGAATACTTTTACGTCTTTATTTACTTCTTTGATGCAAGGTACCTAAATATTTGGTAAAATCCAAATAGGAGCAAAAACGGAGCTAAAACGGAGCTAAAATGGACGAAAAACCTTAAAAATGTACCGAGAATGCATATCAGTCAGAAGAACGCTCGAGGAGGACGAAAAGCAGTCGAGAGACAGGGAGAACATCTCTCTGTCGCGACTGAGATTCTCATAATCTCAGTCGCGACCTACGAAAGCCAGATCGGGGGAAAATGAAGTTTTCAAGCTCGCCCCTATATCCCCTGTCGCGACTGAGATTTTCAGAATCTCAGTCGCGACAGCGAACCTCCCTGCACACAAAACACATGTTTAAAACGGAAAAACGCGTCTGTTCGTTCGGATAAAAGCGACCCTTCACCAGCAGACACGACCCGTCATTTACAACCCTTCAACAACTATAAATAAGTGATCCATTTCAGAAATCAAGGTTGGTTAAGTTGGAAAAGTTAGAGAAATTAGAGAAGAAAGTTGTTATGTTGAGTTTCTGATTCAGAAAAGAATCAGAAAGTTAGATTTCATTTCTGTAAACAATCGTGTTGTACACGAATTGTATTTAGATTAGTTATAAACACAGTATTAGTTTAGTTTTCATTCTGATAGTGGACGAGACCAGTCTCTATTCCAAAGATCCAGCGAGAAGAATTGACGGCTGAAGCGCATGAGGTTTGACGAGCCTACGGAGTTTGAGAGAAAGATTGACGACCCGGATCTCAAAGTTTTCGTTGCAATGCTATCCAAGTTTCTGCTTCTCTGTTAACTTGTGGAAATTCATATTTCATTAATGATATACTTATTTATTCAATAAATTCTTACTGTTGTTATTTTGATATTGTTCTGACAAAATGATTTTCAAAATGATAAATTGGTGTTTTTATTAAAACGTTCTATTCCATCTTATTCATATAAGAACTTTGTTGAACACTTAACAAATTTAGTTTTTATGGATGACATGATCGCTGATCGCGGCTTATCAGAAATAAAACACTAGTTTGATTAAGTAGGAATCATCTCAACGCCAGGGGGATTTCTATAGTTCGAAGCCATTCAATTGAGTAAATCGCTATATTGTTACATGTCCATAATCTCACAAAGTTAAAGTTGTTTACTTTGCTTTATGAAAATAAGATCTATTTTATTCCAATTACGGAAATATCTGTTTTGTAATCAAAATTCCAAAACGGAATTGTTCTCTAAACTCGATATAATACTTCTATCTAATCCTAATTTACCAAAACCTATTCATCAACTAAACGTATTTCTTTTATTAAACCTAAACACGTGATTAAATCGAATTAAATAAAGTTTTAGTTAAAAAGCGTTCCCTGTGGGTTCGATATCTTTTATTACTACAAGCGTATACCGTGCACTTGCGAAAATCGCTCAACAAGTAGGTCTAAGGTCAGTTTTCAGATATAGGCCAGCTCATGGAACATATTCTATGTTACTCAGTTTTAAGCGGAAGGTGTAACATTCAGAGAGCACTGAGTAAACATTTTTGTTCAATGGGTTTTATGAGACAATGTTTTATAAACATACAAGACAATGTCAAACATATGATCAACATGGGATACAATCAACAAGTATTATAGACAGTAAACACAGTTGATGTAATTGAAGATACATAACAACATAATACTCAGCATCATATAAAATAACTCAAGTTAGGATAAAAGATGCAAGTATTGTATTAAAGTAGAGTAGTCAGCATACATAGAAAAAGATGAGCATAAGAGAACATAGGATTATAGACTAAGTTATAAGCTAAGCTTAGCCTATTTCTACTTCTTTTTCTTTTGCTTGGACTGACTGCTTCTAGGAGCCTCCTGCTGAGTTCTAGCCTGTTCTTTCTCCCCCGTTTTGTCAGCATCGGGAGGAGCAGGAATTCTAAAAGAGTCGGTTAAGACAGCGGCGGTTAGCACGGCGGATAGCTCCTTAAGTTTATCAGCGCTTTCATTAATGCCATCAAAGACAATAACGCCTTCATTCAAGACCTCTTTTGGTATGCCGATTTCAGCGGCACTGGGTAGTTCCGGTATATAGGCCTGAGACTTTCCTACCCAAGTAATTGAATCCGTCAAGGCAGAAAAGACTTGATGAAAGGTCTTCAGTAAGGCTGTGTCATAATATTGACGCTGTAGATTGTTATGACGCACATGGGTGAAGATCTTTTGAGAGTTGACCAAAATCTCATTTGCTTCATTTGGTCAGTGTCTCTCTCCTGTTTATTTAAGTTCAGCAGACAAACTGCTTCACTTATTTGCTCCACCGAGCATTGAGAATAGGAGGCCAGCTGGTGGTTAGTCTTGATTTGCTCAGTGTGAAGCTGGGCGAAAAGCATCTTAACTTCATCAGAAGTTGCATAATTAGTGTTCGCAGCTGACAAGGTCTGGAATTGGCCTTGAAGAGTGTTAAGATGTTGAACCGTTGTCAGTTGGAGCTCAGCCAGCTAGTTTACTGAGTCCTGCTTGGGCTGATGTGATTGAATTAAGATCATATCACTTAGCAGATCCTTCAGTCCTTTAACCTCATTTAAGAGCTGAGTGACTTGGGACAGCTGAGTTGATGCATTGCTACTCGACCCAGCAGTAGGTTCAGCAGATTAATGAATGTCCTTAATGAATGACTGCACCGAGTTGATGAGTTTTCTACCAGACTCGGTGGCATGGAGATAGTTGAGGGATTCATCATCATGTTGCCTTGTTTCCTCAGTATGACCAGTTTGTGGAGGAGTCAGAGTTATGATTGGGCCAGTGACTGGAAGTGTGGTTTCAAGCTGTACTGGATTTTCTGGGAGAGAGGATTGATCGACAGTAGTGATGGTCAGTGAAGTAGTAATCCTAATGCTGTCAGTGATGATTGGTGCAGGAATATTCTGAGTTTGCACAGTGCTTTGAGCAGCAGCATTAACGAGAACTTGCTCGATCTGACTCGTTGAGTTTGCGGAAGCATTCAAGTCGGCTTGTTCCTTTGGTGAAGAAACAGAGGCTTGCTTTTCAAGAGAAGCTTGTTGAGAAGAAGGGGTTTGCTTACTGAAAAACCTTAGCTTAAGAGAGGAAGGATCTTTAGTCGGCTTTTGAACAGGTAAGTCAATGACAGTTTTCTGACTTGCCTTGATTAATCTTCTTCTTCGAGGAGGAGTGTCAGCCTGGATAGACTCTCCTGAGTGAGAGGGAGAAGTTTCTTCTTGATCAGCATAAAGCTGGTCAGCTTGTTCTTGTTCTTGATCTGCACACAACTCAGTATTAGATGGGTCAGCAGTTTCCTCTTCACTAGCTGTCTCCTCAGCGTCCTCAGCGTCATCCTGACCGATTGCTTCTTCTTCTGCTTCCTGATCATCCTGATCATCGTTATCTAGTTCTTCTTCCACTTGAGTGATGAAGTGATCATCCAGTTCCACATCATCTTCTTGATGCTCATCTTCAGTTCCTTGACACTGTGTAGAAGACTTCTGCTTCTTTTGAGGTTGCTCAGCTTCCAGTCTTTCCTCTGTATCAGACTCATCTTGCCTGCTTCTCTTCTCAGCTGACTTAGGTCTCTCCTAACCTTTTTCAGCAGCTGACTTAGGCTTCTTGGCCTGAGGCTCAGCCTTCTTTGAAGGAGTCCCAATAGCTTTTCTCTTTCGGGCAGCTGGAGCCTTTGTCCTTTTGCCCTTCTTTGGGACAGTTGTCTCCTCATTAGCCTCATCAGTATTTTTGCCTTTCTTAATTGGCTGATTGAACTTTAGAGCCCTTAGCGAAGCAGCGGTTATCTCGGATCCTCTAACCTTAGTTTCCTCAGATAGATCAATTTGATGATCTAAGAGGATTCTGGTGATGAGCGAGCCCAGCCTGAGAGTTCCAGTGCTCCTTTGGAAACCAACAATCAAGAATACTGGCATGTTAATCGGCTTGTATGTCAGCATATGCCATATGAAGCATTGCTCAAAATTCGTTGCTGAGGTGGTGCAGTTGATCTTGGGATAAATGTAGTAGGTCAGTAGATAGTGGGCCATCTTTTGGTGCTGACCCATTGAGGTGCTTGAGATTTCTCCAGAGTGGCCAGCGGGCTTGCAGAAGGTGGTATTGTACCCAGTTCCTTCATGATCCCCAGACCGCCTCAGTTTTGTTCCCTCATTCTTTAACTTCAGCAAGTTAGCAAGATAGGTAGGGTTTATAAAAATGGTCTTTTCCTTTACCACAGTTACCAGATAGTCCTGGTTATCATCAGCAACTCGGAGATTGTGGTAGAACTCCCTTACTAGGTCAGGGTAGGTGTGATCTCTAATGGAGAACAGCTTGGTCCAGCCATTCTTCGATATCCATTCGCAGAAGGGTTGCTCAGTTTCTACGAAGGCTTCTGAGACCCATCTAGAAAAGTCAATCTTCCATTCTCTAACGTTGTCGAATACCTTGGTATAGGTTCTGACCTTGGTCGGCTTTCCCTTAGAGGAGGTAGCTTGGCCAGCTTTGCCTTTGCTCGACGTAGTGACCTTTGTGGTTTCAAGCAAAGTAGTTTGCCTGGAGGGTTCATCGGAACTGGTCTTAGGGTGACCGGCACCGGAGATGTTAACGGAAACCATAGTCATAGTTTCAGAAAAAAGATTAGGAAGCTTTGAGAGTTTTAGAGAGAAAATGCTTTACCAGAGAATTCGGTAAGTGTAAAGAGATAACAATGGGGATTTGCCCATTATTTATAGCGGTGAAAAGTGGATCTTATCGAATCCATGTGTCAGTTTTGCCTTGGGATTGTGAACCGACAATAATCCTAGATTTTATGACACATTCGGCGCATACGTCATCCTAGGTGGCTATTCGCGTGCTCTAGCATTAACTACAACGGATCTTATACTCAGCGTTTAGAATACTAAGCGTTTTAAATTCTGAGTGGTCAGTTTTATACATACGGATGATTTCTCAGTTTGAGGTAACTACTCGGTGCCAATGTTTGCTCAGTATGTGATATTCATTCATTTAACATTAAACACTCAGCATGCATTTATTCACTCAGCAAACAATAGATCATTCAGCATGTTAATTCACTCAGCATGAGTCTATATTAAGAGCTGGAATTTACTGAAGAGGATTAAACATACCAATGGCTTCTCTCAGTATGCTGAACTATTCACGAGCCAGTGGCTTTGTGAAGATATCCGCAAGCTGCTCATCCGTTGGGACGTAGGTCAGCTGTTAGACGAGGTGCCGCGGCCTAATCTCCCGGGCGGACCGGGGGGTGGACAACCTCATGGCGACGTAAGCGGTGATTGGCGCCGAAAGCAACCAATCGTGGAATCAAGCTGCTCGGCAGGACTGGAGCTCGGAGATATGGAAGAGTCGCCACCCACGAATGGGAAAATGAACACCGATCCCTTGCGGGAGACCGGTGTGGGTTCGGGAAACTTAGGTACGAGACAAGAAGGCTAGCTCCTTTCTGGAGAAAGGCTACTAGGCACCCCGACATCGCCCGGTTATGAACCACCGGCCTCCTACTCAGCATGTTAGGCGATAACGGACTAATCGTATACTTCTTTAAGTTTAAAATTCATTTGAAACCCTTTTCTTTCTCTTTTTAGAAACCGTTTTGAGCATATATTATTGAAAAGCCACATCAGTAAAGAATCACCCATTTATGTTTATACATACACAGAGAGGGGGAAGAAAGAAGTGATTTATTTACACCCGTATTAAATGTGATGTTGTGTGTTCATTCTACATTAACTTATTTCCCCCAAAACGAGTTCATTTACATGGTTCGCACCTTAATCGCCGTTGGAACGATTTAGGTGCGTTTTAAAACCCCGTTTGATGAAATTTACCCGAATCGCCGTTGGAACGACTCGAGTATTTGAAAACGTTTGAGATAAAAACCTTTTAATGAGAAAACATGGTTTAAACATACAAGTCAATTTTATTTTGTACAAATTCTTTGAGAAAATGATTCAAAACTCTATTATTCACAAAGAAAACGATTTTCATTACAATGATCATTTAATCCGCCTTTAGAACGGATTAAGGTTTTAAAACGTGGTGTTTTGAGAAACGATTTGAAATATTAACAAGAATGACTCTATTTATTTACATTAGAAATCTAAAAACTCATTAGTTTAAATAATTCAATCGAAAACTCTCTTTTTGTGATTTATTTTCCCCACTTATTTAATGGACTCTTTACTAATTATAATTACCGTAATAAACCCATTTAAACCACCATCCATACTCAAACAAAGTCCACTTGAAACATGGACCCATGATTAAGCCCAAAAGAATAAAGAAAGCAATTCTAACATATATATATATATTTAAATCAAAAATAGAATATGAAAATAAAAGTTAATACAAAAGGAACTATATGTATATAAAAATAATAGGTACAATATATCTATACTTTGAAAATGTGAAAATAGTAAGTAACTCCTATAACTAAGAAAATAACATTTACCCAAAAATAATTTCATTCAATAATCAAGATAACCCAAATATCCCAAAACTATATATATATATATATATACATAACTAATATAGTTTTAAATATAAAAAATGACACATACTAATATTTATCCATTATTTCTCAAAATATCGAGTAACTAATATTCAAAACATAGCCTAAATCAATAAAACGGAAATACATATATATATACTTATACTCATATTGTAAAATAGAATAAAAATGATATACAAATATTCTAAAATAAATATATATATGCTAAAGTTCTAAAATAATTTAAAAAACATATATTACATATTTATATATATGTACTAAGGATTAAAAGTTTAAAAGTTAAGAAAAAGGGACTGAAATGGCATTTTTTACATTTTGGCAGATTTACCGACGGAAAATCCGTCGGTAAACAGCATTTAGTGACAGAATAGGTAAATTACAGCAGCACTCCTAAATGTTTTCAGATTTATTCAAAAGCTTTAAATTAAATCTAATTCAATCGTTTTGGGTTTCCGAACTACCAAAAATGGATCATAGTCGAAAACGGAAGTTCCTAAAACGACGTTTTTATTTTAAAACATTATTTGGAAATTTCTTTTAAATTAAAATGTTATAATTACAACGTTTTTGATACCCGAACTACCTTTTTATCGGATCACGGTTCGTATTGGGATATCAAAACGAGGTTTTTTATTTTAAAACAAAACCGAATTTTATTTAACACGAAACGAAAATTAAATAAATACGCTAATTAAATAAAATGTGACAAAATAAATAAATGACTAAATGAATAAAAACTATAAAAATAGAAGAAGAGAATAAATTAAATAAAATAAAGAGTCTAGTCCTCGGATAATACCTTGAATTTGGTATCTGACAGTCGAAGCCGATTGATTCCACGAACCGCGAGCTTCCGTTTTTTTATGAAAAATTTAGTAAAAATTGAACTTAGGGAATTTGGAGATTTTCAATTTTTAGGAAAAAAAATGTTTTCTCCTAAAAAAATCAACTTCTTCTCTCTAGAAAAAATATTCTAGTGTGAGAAGCTCTCCCTCTCTCCCCCTCTTTTTTTTGCATGGGGATCCGTGCCTTTTATAGGCAAACGGGTCCCCGGACCAATGGGCGACGCCCAAAAGAAATTGGGCGTCGCCCATTGGGGTTGGACGGCCGCCCAACCTAGTGTTGGGCTACCGCCCAACTTGGGCGCCCGCCCGACGACCCTCGGGGCGTGTCTCGAGCCATCGGGCGTGCGCACCCCGCGACCGCCGAGCGCGCGTCCCGCGCCGCCGGACGCTCACACGTCGCGGCCGCCGAACGCGCGCTTCGCGCTACCGGACACGTGCGCTCAGCGGCCCACGAGAGCGCGCCCCGTGCCACCGGACCCGGGCATTGCTCGGACGTCGAGAGCGTGCCACTTGCGGTGCGTCCGACGGACGCCGAACGCACGTCCCGCGCCGCCGAGCGGGCGTTCGACCATTATCGTCCGCGTGCCGGATGCCGCTAAACACCCGCGCCGTGCCGCTAATTTTCCTTCGCTTATTATTCTTTATATATTTTTTTGTTTTTCAAAACTTCCGGAATCAATCACTTCAACCGTCTTGTTTTCAGGTTTTCGTCACAGGTCCTCCGACTCAGTGTCTACAGTTGCCCCTACTTTTCTATTTTGACAGTGATGTGTGTGTTTCGAAAACGTTTTTTTTTGCTAACGTAACACATGCAATGTAAAACATATAAAAGTAAAAGACACGTAAAGAGTAGGAGGGAGCATACCTGACCTTCGCGCTGCGCGCTCTGGTGTCGTTCTCTGATTCCTTCCATCCTCGCCTCTAAATCGGCCGTCGGTGGATGTTTTTCTCTCGGAATCTAGCGTACGTTGACTATGGGTAAGAATGGCTCGAAAGCAACCTCGGTCGTGGACCGTAGGTAAGATGGCTAAAAAGCTACCTCGGTCGTGAACCGTAGGTAAGATGGCTAAAAAGCTACCTCGGTCGTGAACCGTAGGTAAGATGGCTAAAAAGCTACCTCGGTCGTGAACCTTAGATAAGATGGCTAAAAAGCTACCTCGGTCGTGAACCGTAGGTAAGATGGCTAAAAAGCTACCTCGGTCGTGAACCGTAGGTAAGATGGCTAAAAAGCTACCTCGGTCGTGAACCGTAGGTAAGATGGTTAAAAAGCTACCTCGGTCGTGAACCGTAGGTAAGATGGCTAAAAAGCTACCTCGGTCGTGAACCGTAGGTAAGATGGCTAAAAAGCTACCTCGGTCGTGAACCGTAGGTAAGATGGCTAAAAGCTACCTCGGTCGTGAACCGTGGGTAAGATGGCTAAAAATCTACCTCGGTCGTGAACCGTAGGTAAGATGGCTAAAGAGCAGAAAAGTTCTTTCTAACGATTCTGGATTCTTTTAAAACACCATTGTCTAGAGCTAGTGTCTCGGAGGTTTAATGGGAACGTGTTTTGGTCTGGAATGATATAGACTAACGATTGTTTTTCTGTTGACTGTCGTCTGTACTTTGACTGGTGTTATTATTCTGTAAAAATTGGCTGTTGTCTGGAGTTCATATCTTGACAGTATTGGTTGCTGTCTGAGAGAAATGCAGGCTGAAACGGACTGCAAATCGGAGGTCTGTGCACCTAGTAATTAATTATTTACTTTTTACCTTTATGTCAAATCGTACTTTTTTCATTATTTACGGGAATGCCATTCCCTTTTCCTATATAAGGTGGTGGGGTTTCATTTCACCCCCACACCTTCTCTTTCTTCTTTCTCTCTCTAGACTTTGATTTTGGATTATTCTCGGGATGGATTTAGATGAATGGGATGGCACTAGAGGCATGGATGAGGTTTACGTAAACCTGGATAGAGTGGATACCTTTCACGATCCTACGGCGCATTTGAGCAGGACACGCTGCAACGAGGTAAGTAATTTCTCACTTTTATTCGATTCGAACTCTAGGCTTTAGCATTCCTATACGAACATGATTCGCATGCTAACCCTTAGACTGCCTTAGAGGACTTTAGCTAGAAAACGTGAATTCCTTTATTTACAAGTAACACCTGTTTATTTTTGTAAGAATGCGCGCTATATGCATGTGAATAGTGACACTACGAATTTATGCATGCTAACAGTAAAAACGACGTGAATAGTGAAGACGTGAATAGTGCACGTGAATAGTGAAAACGTGAATAGTGCAAATAAATAGTAAAAACGTGAATAGTAAAGACTTAGCTAATGCACGTGAATAGTAAGAAACGTGAATAGTGCACGTGAATAGTAAAAATGTGAATAGTAAAAACGTGAATAGTGCACGTGAATAGTGAAAACTTAGCTAATGCACGTGAATAGTAAAACGTGAATAGTGCACGTGAATAGTAAAACCTAATCTATGCTCCTCGTCACCACAGACGAGGGTGGATCAAAGAATTGACTAAACCTTACGTGAATGACCCTACAGGAGAGATTTTTACAGAAAATTGGTCCTAACTGACCGGATGTCTCTAGGTTAGAAAATGAAAGAATACCTAGTCTTAACGCGTTCTTATCAATTGCATGCTTTAGGAGCTGTATTTAAATTTTCTTATCTTGTTCCTTTTTAGTTCATTGTGATTTCGGGGACCACCGCCGAGGTTCACTCGTGGTATGATAGGCTAGGCGCCGCGGCGAGAGCCCGCGTGCGTGAGTTGGGCTTCGAGCCCTTTATTGCAGCGCTGCCCCGCACCAACGGGGTATGCGATCCTTTTGGCCTACGGGCCTTGTGTGAGCGGTGGGTTGATTCGACCCACACCTTCCACCTTTCCTTTGGGGAGATGACTATCTCGCCTCGAGATTTTTCGCTATTGACCGGATTGCGAGGGAGTAACACTCCCATCCCTTTCCATTTTGGTATGATGCGACCGCGGGTCGACCCTGCTAGGCTTGCTGCCTTGATTGGACCGGGAGTTCGTCTATGCGCCAAGTCTACTCCGGCGAAGTTTGTTTCCATCGCGAGCCTCTTGAGTAGACGAGATTTTTGCGAGACTGACGATACCGACTTGGCGGTTCGTAGCTTCTTAGTATATGCTCTGAGTGAGACGATTTTCCGTACGAAAGGCGGGAAGGTACATGCGGGCCTCATTCAGGCGCTCAACGATTTGGATGCAGCGGCTTCCTACGATTGGGCGGGGGCAGGCTTAGCCTTTCTTTACAAGTTTTTGGATCTGACTTGCTGGAAGCGCAAGGACTTCGGTGGTTATACCTTTGCTCTGCTGGTACGTGATGCCTTCTTGACTTATCCGTCTTATCTTCTTCGCATTTTTCATACTCCTAGTCCTCGTTTTTACCGCAGGTGTGGGCGTATGAGAGACACATCCTTCCCAGCCGGTCTCGATCTCGACCGAGGGTACTGAGGCCGCCTTTCATGACTCAGTGGAGGGATTTTGACTTGAGCGCCGAGAGGAGTCGGACAGTGTCGCGGCTTCTGGATCGGATCGACTCGCTGCCCCTCACACAGGTAGATTTTGCCTAATCATGCTTGGTTTTTTGTTTGAGTCTTTCTGACTTTCTCTTTGTGCATTTTTTTAGATTAAGTTCCGATGGGACGACCTCGACTTCGGCCCTTGTTATACATATGCATCGATGATCCAGGAGCAGCAGTGTGTGCTCACCGACCCCTGCGTGCGGGCGTGGTATTTAGGGGATCGAGGCATCACCGGAGTTAGGGACGCTCACTGGACGCCGGGCGAGATCTCCGTCTCTATGTTCGCGGTGCGGACCCTGCCACTATCGGTTATTCATCGGGACCTGACCCGTCGGTATGTTGGTAGAGCGGTGTGGATTCACGCCGGGGGCCGTGAGCCTTACTTGTCTACTTTGCTGAGCGCGAGGGATGCCCCGGCGGCGGCGATGGAGGTGGATCCGATGGCGGATGTATTTTCGAGGGAGGCTGTCGCGGCAGTCTTTGGTCAGGAGGAGGTCCCTGTAAGTGATTCCATTCCCTTTTTATTTTACCCCTATATTCATGAGATGTTCAGAGGTCTTATGGTGTGTTTTGTTTGTAGGAGGGATCCACGAGGAGTGCCCACTTATCTGATTTCTTCGACGGCACTCGGGCTCATACGCCAGTGTGCGAGCAGCCCTACTATATTGGCGAGTCCTCCAGCGCTGCCCGACCGGAGAGGTCTTCCCTAGGCGTGCCTATACCAGACTATGGGAGAGATTATGCTACGATCTGCTATGACGAGTCCGGGGCACCTTACGCGGGATTTGAGGCGGCCCCTCCTATCTTCTCCTCGAGGGTCCCGTTTGATCCCTCGGACGCTTCTCTAACCACGAGAGAGACTTGTACGGATTACGTGGGGCTGTCTGGTTATCTCCGAGACCGCCTTAGCTTGCGCTGCACCGATCACCTGGTATGTATCATTACTGTACTTTAGTGTAGTGAAATGTATGCATGTATGTATGATTTATGTTTTTGCCTATGCTGCCTTTTATCTGTTCTTCTTTTTTTTCCTTTTTCCGCAGAGTGATCTGCATGCCCACGAGCGGAGACAGAGCGAGCTAGTGCGGGAAGCTGATGCCCGAGTTGGTCATGTGTATCAAGAGAGGAACGACCACTGGTCGGGGATGATGCGACGGGAGACTGAGGGTCGCCTTGCCGTCGAGGAGAGAGCGCGTGATGAGTCGATTAGACGCCTTGCTGCAGAGGAGAGAGCACGAGCTGCTGATGAGAGAGCACGAGTTTCTGATGAGAGAGCGCGAGTTTCTGATGAGAGAGCGCGTGCTGCCGAGGAGGCACTATCTGCGGAGCGGGCATCACACCTGAGAGATTTTGAGAACTATTGGGACTTTCCTCCGTATTAGGCTCGTTATGTATTGCTTTGTAGCTTTCATTATTGCTTTGTAGCTTTCATTGTTGCTTTGTAGCTTTTATTAGGGTTTCTCCGATGTATAGCTGATGTATAGGGAGTGGGGTGGATAGTAGGTAGGCTTTTTGTGAAAAAGTAGGATAGGAAATTTATAACTCGTGATTCATATTACCATGCATTCAGTAGATTATGATGATTCCAATCATTCTCGTCAAATATATTCATGCCTTTATTTATTTACAAACAATAGAAATACTTAGTCTCTTATACATTGTTTTTGTAATTGCTCAAGTCATAACTATTGTTACCAGGACCCGCCTTTCGGTTTTCGGATCCCGGCGATTTTTCTCCTCTCCTTTTACTATCCCGGAATTTTTAAATGAGTGCCCTTTCGGGTTTTCACCCATTGGGATTTCCCTCATTGTTGCATAGGCCGCCCTTTGCGGGTTTTCAACCTATCGGGAATTTTTCTTTATTTTTTTTTTTTTACGAAAAGTATTTCTTAAGCCTATCCAGGTTGGTAGGTTCGGAGAATTCCATGCCGTCCATTGTGGTTAACTTCACCGCTCCTTTGCTTAGTATCTTTTTTACGACGAATGGTCCTTCCCAGTTAGGCCTGAACTTCCCCCTCGGGTCGGTGTGCGTCACACGGATCTGTTTCAGCACCAAATCTCCTTCTTTGATAGGGCTGGTCTTAACTTTTTTATTGAAAGCCCGAGCCATCCTTCTTTGATATAACTGTACATGGTAAATGGCTTCCATCCTTTTCTCATCAACTAAAGCCAACTGCTCATATCGCCTCTTCACCCATTCCGTTTCGGGAATTTCTGCTTCCACTGCGATTCTCAACGATCGCTTTTCGATCTCAATCGGCAGGACTGCTTCTGTTCCGTATACCAAGGAGAATGGCGTTGCCCCAGTTGAGATTCTGATTGTCGTGCGATAAGCCCACAACGCGAGTGGGAGGTGCTCATGCCAGTTCCGATGTGATTCCACCGTCTTTACGAGAATCCTTTTAAGGTTCTTATTAGCTGCTTCTACTGCCCCATTAGCCTGTGGACGGTACGGAGAAGACCTGTGATGTTCAATGCCATATTCTCGGAAAAGGTTCCTTACTTCCCCCTGAAATTGGACTCCGTTATCCGTGATCATGTGATGAGGCACTCCGAACCTGGTGATCAAGTGTTTTTCAATGAACTTTCTCATCTGCTTGGATCCCAGTTTGCTAAACGACTCTGCTTCTACCCATTTGGTGAAATAATCGATGGCGACTGCAATAAACTTATGTCCATTTGAAGCATTAGGCCTTACTTCGCCGATGATGTCAATGCCCCAGGCAGCGAATGGCCAAATAGGTGCTAGCACATGTAGTTCCATGGCCGGAAGATGACTGCAATCGCCGTGGATTTGACAATCATGACATTTCTTTGCATACTCGTTACAATCTCTTTCCATGGTGAGCCAATAGAAGCCTTGTCTGATAATTTTCTTAGCTAGTACTGCTCCTCCCATATGGGCTCCACAAATTCCCGAATGTACTGATTCCATTGCCTCGCGGGCTTCTCCCGCATCCAAGCATTTGAGTTGTAATCCATCAACGTGCCTTTTGTAAAGCAAATCATTGTGGATGACGAACTGAAGAGCTAGCCTTCTAATCACAGCTTGATCCCTAGGTTCTGACTCTGCCGGATATGTCCCATCTTTCATGAAGTTCACGATATCGAAATACCATGGTTTTTCATCTGTCCCTAACAGCATTACGTCCTCGTAATATGGTTTGTGAGATCTTCTCAATACCAACGGCTTCGAAGCAAGGTTCCGGGGGTTGTCCCAAACTGACACCAAAGTAGCCAAGGCATCCGTCGCCTGGTTCTGTGCTCGAGGAATATGATAGAAACGACATTCCTTGAATCTTTGTGCCAACCCTTCTAGCTGATCTAGATATGGACGTAATCTTTCTTCTCTTACCTCCCAATTTCCTTGTGCCTGTTCAATGATCAACTTTGAGTCCCCCCAGATTTCGACATATGACGCTCCCAGCGCCGCTAATGACTCTAAGCCATAAATGCACGCTTCATACTCAGCCATATTATTGGTGAGAGGGAAGGATAACTTCTTGGCCATCGGGATCCTTTCTCCTTCCGGTGAGGTAAGTAGTACTCCTACTCCGGCTCCATTCGAATTAACTGCTCCGTCGAAGAACATTTTCCACGGTATAACTTCGATTGCGTTCAAGTGCTCATCGGGGAAATCATAACTTATCTCTTCTTCCTCTGCATTCAGGGGCTGGTTGGCCAGAAATTCTGCCACGGCCCTCCATTTGATAACCTTCTTCGTCACATATTCTATGTCAAACTCGGACAAAAGTAACAACCATCTGGCTAACTTCCCCGTCAAGGATGGAGTTCGGTATAGATACTTCACGGGGTCCATCCGAGAAATAATGATCACTTTATACGATTGGAAATAGTGTCGCAGTTTCTTTGTCACCCATACTACTGCCACACATGTCTTTTCGATCATGTTGTACTTGAGCTCGTACTCCAGAAACTTCTTACTCAAATAATACACCGCGTGCTCCACATCGGTGTCTCCCTCTTGAGCCAACATTGCCCCAATAGATCGCTCCTCAATCGCTACATAGAGGAGAAGCGGCTTTCCTAGTTTAGGCGGTCTCAGCACTGGCGGATTAGACAAATAGCTCCGGACGCTCTCCAAAGCTTGCTGACACTTATCATTCCAAACAGCGGGTTGGTCTTTCCTTAGCAACTTAAAGATTGGCTCGCAGATTGCGGTGAGTCTTGCTATGAACCGACTGATATACTGAACCTGCCCCAGAAACCCTCTCACTTCCTTCTCATTTCTCGGCACCGGCATCTCCTGTATGGCCTTCACTTTATCAGGATCCACCTCGATTCCTTTATTTTCGATTACATAGCCTAAGATTTTCCCCGACGAAACGCCGAAAAAGCACTTCTTCGGGTTTAGCCTTAGCTTGAATTCTGCGATTTGGGCCAAAAACTTCTCGAGCGCGGCAAAATGCCCTTCTCTTGTCTCTAATTTGACCATCATATCATCCACGTAGACTTCTACCTCCTTGTGTATCATATCATGGAACAGTGCTGTGGCCATTCTCTGGTAAGTTGCCCCGGCGTTTTTCAAACCAAACGGCATTACCCTGTAACAGTACATCCCCCACTCAGTTGTGAACGAGGTTTTCGCTTTGTGCTTTTCGGCCATCTGAACTTGTATGTAGCCCATGAAACCGTCCACATTCGTGTGTAATACACTTGACGCTGCGCTGTCGATCAATACGTCGATATGAGGTAATGCGAACTCATCCTTGGGGCATGCCTTGTTAAGATCTCTGTAATCAACGCACATCCTCACTTTGCCGTCCTTTTTTGCGATTGGCACCACATTTACGACCCAAGGGGGATAGTCGATCACTTCGATGAATCCTGCTTCTAACTGCTTCTTCACCTCTTCCCTGATCTTATCTGCCCATTCTGGTCTCATACGTCGGAGCTTCTGCTTTACGGGCTTCGCTTCGGGGTAAGTTGGAATGCGGTGGGTTACGATTGATTGATCAATTCCAGGCATGTCTTCGTATGTCCAAGCGAATACAATTTCGTATTTTTTAATTATTCTCTCAAATTCTTTTCTCTCTTCAATAGTTAATGCTTGAGCAATTTGTATAAGTTTAGGATTTTCATCCGTACCAAGATTGAAAGTTGACATTTCTATTGTATTGATTTCAAATGCAGGCATGTTATATGAATGAGAATGCATGGAATGATCATGATCGACATCAAGCAAGTAAGCAAAATCAGAATTCATTTCATTGATAGCATGGGTGATTACATCATCTGACTCAAACAAAGAAGTAATACAATTTCCATCATCCGGGCCTTCGGACTCCTCATATACTCCGGAGGTACTAGGCTCAATTTCTGCTCCTGTAGTTGCTTCGATGGTGATGACCTGCTCCTCGGCATTTAAATCCAGCATCATGATCTCCTCGACAAAGCAGCTCGCCTTTCCTTTGCCCCAGTCGGCAACATCATTGAAGATTTCGAACCCTGGCAGAATCTTCCCTTCCGTGCTAGTCCATGCCTCGGGGGTTCCTGAATATGCCTTCCCATGCCCCTCGCTCACAAAATACTTCCTCAAGCCTACTTTTCCTTCAACACTCGCATTGGACGGACTCCCCTGCTCATATCTCAAACCTCTCCGGGTTTTCTGACTCTTAAAGTCCGGAAACTCTGGCAGCCCCTGATTGTATGCTCCTAAACCCATTCCCGGGATGAAACCTCCCTTCATCATTTTCACCACATCGGTGGTCATGCTCGACTCGTAAATCCCGGAGACTTGGAATCCGGAGAAAAGTTGAGGCTCAATTCCCAGTGCTGCCACCGAGCTCAATTTCTCAGCTCTAATTGTTACTATCTCCTCCCCGAAGGGGAACTTAATCATTTGGTGGAGCGTGGAGGGCACACCTCCTAACTTATGGAACCAAGGGCGTCCCAACAGCACAGCAAAAGTTACCGGGATATCCAACACCGTGAACTCAGTTTCTTCCTCGTGCGGCCCCACTTTCAACTTGGCCTTGAAGACTCCTTCAATGTGCCTACGGCTGTCGTCATATGCTCTAATCACTGTTTCAGAGGCCGTCAAGTCTCCTCTTTCCACTCCCAACTTCGACAAGAGTTTCAACGGACAAACATTAATGGCCGATCCATCATCGACCATCACACAGCTAGTCTTCTTCCCGTTAATTTCCGCTCAGATATACAATGGCTTATTATGAGCCTTCCCCTCTTCTGGGAGATCCTCGTCGGTAAATGTGATCTCAGTCTTCTTTCGAGCCATAATTGCCCCTACCAGCGCTGCCGGCTCAGTATCGGTGGAAATAACCAAATTCTGCAACTCCTTCATCAGGTTCTCACGATGGTACTTAGAATGGCATAAAACTTCCCAGACCGTAGACTTAGCTTGCGTCTTCTTCAACTGCTCAAGAACTTGGTCATCGGGCTTAGGAGCCGACCCTTCTCCAATCTCAGTCTCTACCATTGGTGCCTTTCCCTCGGCCACACGACCTGATCTCGTCATTACCACAATTTCTGGCTCATCATCCGATTCGTCCCAAATGTTAATAGGAACCCTTCGATTGGCATCCTCCTCGTCCGAGGAACTCTCCCAAATGTCCACGACCATTAAATCCATGACGTGAGGAACACTCGGATTCAGGAAAAAGGGATCCGCCGATCCGTACAAAGCCCAACCTATCAACTCATCATAGTCACGGAGGGACACCCGGCTCATCCTCCTTACGGCCAACGGAATAGCACCTCGTTGTATGCACATAAGCTGCACCTTATTGCTCATTGTCTCCTTACACTGCTCATAACGGTGCCTCCACCTTCTAGCATAATCCACAAAATGTTCCTCGGGGAATTGCCTAATCCTGTCCAGATCATCCAGGGATCCCGTCCATGGAATGTACATTTCATATCTCTCCACAAAGGCACTTCGGAGCGGTATCCAATGACCCATCTCCTCCTCTGATAGACCCTGATGCCACAATAAGGCTTCACCCATCAAGGTTTCCGAAAAATGTTCATGCAACTCACACTGCGGAAATCCGGCGTCATACATATGATTGCGAAATATCCTCGCATGCTCCACAGGATCCTGGTATCCACCATACCTAGGCATTGCTAACACCGCATCAGGTGTTTGGTAAGACCGGGAGTCAGGGGTTTGCTCTGCCAGCATCCATACTGTATACTCCTTGATAAATCTTTTCATCATTGCTGCCCAATCGGTCTTAACATACATCGGCAGCGACATGTACCACATTAACGGTTCACCCATCAACGAATTACAAAACAAGCTAGTGATCTCTTCTTCTTTAAAACCCAAGGGTGCCATAGCCGACAAGTAAAAATGAAGGTGTTCCATAGGATCCTTATTGCCATTATACTTGCTAACCCTCGGTAGCGGACGCTTGATAGGTCCAATCTGCATTGCGAAGCACTCTGCGGCCCTGTCCTCGGCTCTTTGGTACTTTTCTAAGAATAAATCTGATAATTGATCCCAATCATGCTTGCAAGAGTCGGGTAATGAGTGGAACCATTCCAAAGGCTCGCCTACCAGCGAATGATGAAACCACTGAGCAATCTCGTCTACTCCGAAGGATTCAATAAACATGTTGTGCATATATTCGCGCAAGTGCACCTCGGGATCTCTTCCTCCACTAAACAAACTCAAATCTGGCATAATAGTCTGAGACGACCCTTCTCCGGTCTCTTCAGCACTATCCTCATCATACGGTGCTCCACCATCTGACCCTTCTTCCATCGGTTCATCCTCTCGTTCCTTACCCAAGAAGGACACATACAGACCTTTTCCCACATTGCTTTTTTCGACGGAGTCCAACAACTCCATCACTACAGTTTCTGTCAAACCAGCTCCGATCACGCTCACCCTATGATTAGGTAATGGATTGCGCCTAACGGAAGGGTTTGCTGACAAAGGATCAGCTATCTTCTTCTCCTCAATCAAATCTTGGATTTCGTGTTTCAGCCTCTCGCAATTCTCAATCGTATGTCCATAACTGCTGTGGAACTCACAGTACCCTCTAGCCTAAATTTGCGGAGTAGGTTGAGCTTTGTTATACGGGGTAAGGGATTTCAACAATCCCTTTTTCTGTAGACGCTCGAAAACTTTAGCATATGTCTGATCGAACTTGGCGAACCGCCTCTTTTCAATAGCATTAAGATTAACCACTTTCACTGCTGCAGATTCCGTACTCGCGCCAGGCCCTCCGGCACTATATCCAGACTTCGTCCACTTGGTATAAGCTTTCTTCGGCTCCCCATCACCTTCGACAGTCAAGGCACAACTATACATCTGATTGAAATCCGTAAACGGCATATATCGCAACTCATTCTTGATATACGGCAACGTGTTGCCAACCACCATTCGGATCTGATCCTGCTCGAGCGGCTTTTGTTTCATCACTGCGGTCTTAGCCCTCCATCTTTTCACAAAATCGGAAAAGGATTCCACAGCCTGTTGCTTAGTGCTCTCTAACTCCTTCAAAGTGACCTCCAGCATGGTGTTAAAGCTATACTGAGCGATGAATGACTTCGCTAATTCTTTCCAATCCCTCTTTGTCACCATTGGTAACGCATGAAACCATGTGAGGGAAGCCCCCTCTAGGTAGGTGTTAAACAGCCCCAGGACTTGATCCTCAGTCAGGATCGTGTGCTTCATCACAGCAACATACTGATTCATGTGAGCGGTGGGATCTCCGGTTCCATCGAACTTTTTCATGTCGGGGAGATGAAATTTCAGAGGCAAAGCTGTTGCCGACAAACAATTCTTCAAGTTATAGAAGTCCTGACTTCCGGAGCTTCCTCCGCGCAAGTCCTGCACTTCCTGTGTGATGTGTTGCTTCCACTCCTCTTCCTTAGCTTTCTCTTTCTCTAACTGTTTTCGGATATAATCCTGATAATCCTCCTCATTCCCAAAGCGAGGGCCATCGTTCACCTCATTCTCAGCACGCTTACTACCACTCTTGTTGTCCTTTAGTGCTAACTCAGCTAGCTGGGCCAAGATTGCGGCCAGCTGATCATTAATATTGTTCACAGAATTCTCCAATTCAGCCACCTTCTCGTCGGTCGCAGACATACTGACGGAAGACTGAGTATACCCAGACGAAGATGATTCAGAAGCCACAACTACTGATTCCGAACTGTCTACTCGTAACTGATCAAACTGTCTGACAAGCCGATTACTCTCGCGAAACCACAACCGCTTAATGATGACGTCTGCGCGAACGGTATCAATTAGTATGTATGCATGATTTTTATATGCATGATTCGTGGTGTGTGCGTTTATTTATTTACGATTATAAGATAAGAAGAACAAACGTTAGTTCTATTTACATATATCACAACATCTCTCTTCCACCCTTATTCCTCCACACACTCGTCGGTCCAGGTCTCTTTTCTAGGATTTTGGTTTTTGGCTCACATTGCGGTCCAAGGGACGCGTGATGCCGTCGATTATTGCGGGAAATTAAATCATTCATCAGACAACACAGTTCGTTTTGATGTATCCACGTTTGGTGACTAAGAAATTGACCAAGTTGGATTGTCCTTTCAGAATAACTCGTCTTTTGTCCTTTTGCGAGACGCATTAATTCGGGTTTTGACTCCCTTTGAGCGCATCTCAGTTTTTAGACGTGGTTCGAGTTATTCTTCTAGTTCAATCGTTCGTTATTGTCGATGACTCATTCCCTTTTGTTCGCGTGGGTTCGTGTCTCGATTTTGGATTACAACGGGATCTTTTGGATCTATCAAGAGACGTAACCACATGTTTATTTAGTGATGGAATCACTTTTTGGATTTTATTTTAGGGAACGGACTCATCGCGTAACGCGTTTGTTCTTAGCGTCGAGGATCCGTTTGCTCATTTTAGCTACGTGAAAAAGACGGCGAGTCTTATTTTGAGCGCACGGTAACCTTTCGGCTAGCAATAGTTCGTTGTTCTTCCCAATCCACGGGATATATCGTCTTAGTGTGGTTATAGAAAATCAACGTTTCGTTGAATCACATGCTTATTCAAGGCGAGGACATCACCGTTCTCTTTTCTTTAGGCACGAATTAAGCAAACACGTACATCGGGCCATATTTCTTGCAGTTTTGGTAATGGTCGAAATGATCGAGTCGTTAGTCAAAACCCGCAGTCTCGTCCATATGGCGCAATTATATGGTTTGGCTTAATTCGACTTTGTGATTTTAAACGGGGTATACACTCGTTCGAGGCACGTACTCAACGACATTGGTTTATTTTCTTTAACTACTCTCGGTATTGATATATATCGTAGATTCGGAATGATTTTGGTCGTTTAGTTCATTTTTTCTCTTCTTTTGTTTTCTTAGTCACCTTTACGGACACATCCATTTCTCTTAAGAACGACACGAGGCATAACGTAAAAGCTCGTCTTTCATTCGGAAGGGACGGGCTACTTGTGCGAAACTTTTCACGTTATGACAGGGTCGTTCAGGACAGAAATGTTCTTCGTTTTCATTTCGTCTTGATCTCGTTTTATCCCAATTTATTTAAAGAATGTGAATAACGGCTACTGTTAATATAGTGTTTTGTATCGAGTTGTAATTATCCTTAATACCAAACTGATTCATACTAATACGTGCTTACGTCATAACGCATTTCCTGAACATGTGCCTTCGTCGGGACACCGAAAGGGACAAGGCGGGTCGCACATGTTCATTCATATGAGATGACTAAGTCGTCTTTAGTTCAAATCGTTTCGATGTTTTAGGGTAATTAGCATGTCGATTCATGAGTATATATTAACGCATCGTCTCATTTTCTTTACATACTTTAGGATTAGACACGTATCATGGCGGTTTGAAAACACGAACTGATTCATTTATCACATCAAAAATAGTAACAGGTAATCCTATGGAAACTTCTAAGGCTACTATATGCTGACACGGCTGACCGCGGGACCTCACAGGACCGCACAGATTCGCCCCTAACGAATGGATGGGGACCCTCTGGCGCCTTACTGTAAGGGGGAACTTACGCTAGCCTCTTTCGAGCGACGAATGGACTATCGCTAGAGGTTTCACGGAAATTATCCAAAGGGTTTGCAATAATGCACATGAATGCATACGAAAAGAAGTAAAACGATCCGTCCCCGTTAAGGGCTTAATACACGCCTTCCGGAATCAAATTTCTCGCTTCCCCAGCAGAGTCGCCACTTGTTAGACGAGGTGCCGCGGCCTAATCTCCCGGGCGGACCGGGGGGTGGACAACCTCATGGCGACGTAAGCGGTGATTGGCGCCGAAAGCAACCAATCGTGGAATCAAGCTGCTCGGCAGGACCGGAGCTCGGAGATATGGAAGAGTCGCCACCCACGAATGGGAAAATGAACACCGATCCCTTGCGGGAGACCGGTGTGGGTTCGGGAAACTTAGGTACGAGACGAGAAGGCTAGCTCCTTTCCGGAGAAAGGCTACTAGGCACCCCGACATCGCCCGGTTATGAACCACCGGCCTCCTACTCAGCATGTTAGGCGATAACAGACTAATCGTATACTTCTTTAAGTTTAAAATTCATTTGAAACCCTTTTCTTTCTCTTTTTAGAAACCGTTTTGAGCATATATTATTGAAAAGCCACATCAGTAAAGAATCACCCATTTATGTTTATACATACACAGAGAGGGGGAAGAAAGAAGTGATTTATTTACACCCGTATTAAATGTGATGTTGTGTGTTCATCCTACATTAACTTATTTCCCCCAAAACGAGTTCATTTACATGGTTCGCACCTTAATCGCCATTGGAACGATTTAGGTGCGTTTTAAAACCCCGTTTGATGAAATTTACCCGAATCGCCGTTGGAACGACTCGAGTATTTGAAAACGTTTGAGATAAAAACCTTTTAATGAGAAAACATGGTTTAAACATACAAGTCAATTTTATTTTGTACAAATTCTTTGAGAAAATGATTCAAAACTCTATTATTCACAAAGAAAACGATTTTAATTACAATGATCATTTAATCCGCCTTTGGAACGGATTAAGGTTTTAAAACGTGGTGTTTTGAGAAACGATTTGAAATATTAACAAGAATGACTCTATTTATTTACATTAGAAATCTAAAAACTCATTAGTTTAAATAATTCAATCGAAAACTCTCTTTTTGTGATTTATTTTCCCCACTTATTTAATGGACTCTTTACTAATTATAATTACCGTAATAAACCCATTTAAACCACCATCCATACTCAAATAAAGTCCACTTGAAAGATGGACCCATGATTAAGCCCAAAAGAATAAAGAAAGCAATTCTAACATATATATATATATATATATTTAAATCAAAAATAGAATATGAAAATAAAAGTTAATACAAAAGGAACTATATGTATATAAAAATAATAGGTACAATATATCTATACTTTGAAAATGTGAAAATAGTAAGTAACTCCTATAACTAAGAAAATGACATTTACCCAAAAATAATTTCATTCAATAATCAAGATAACCCAAATATCCCAAAACTATATATATATATATATATATATATATACATAACTAATATAGTTTTAAATATAAAAAATGACACATACTAATATTTATCCATTATTTCTCAAAATATCGAGTAACTAATATTCAAAACATAGCCTAAATCAATAAAACGGAAATACATATATATATACTTATACTCATATTGTAAAATAGAATAAAAATGATATACAAATATTCTAAAATAAATATATATATGCTAAAGTTCTAAAATAATTTAAAAAACATATATTACATATTTATATATATGTACTAAGGATTAAAAGTTTAAAAGTTAAGAAAAAGGGACTGAAATGGCATTTTTTACATTTTGGCAGATTTACCGACGGAAAATCCGTCGGTAAACAGCATTTAGTGACAGAATAGGTAAATTACAGCAGCACTCCTAAATGTTTTCAGATTTATTCAAAAGCTTTAAATTAAATCTAATTCAATCGTTTTGGGTTTCCGAACTACCAAAAATGGATCATAGTCGAAAACGGAAGTTCCTAAAACGACGTTTTTATTTTAAAACATTATTTGGAAATTTCTTTTAAATTAAAATGTTATAATTACAACGTTTTTGATACCCGAACTACCTTTTTATCGGATCACGGTTCGTATTGGGATATCAAAACGAGGTTTTTTATTTTAAAACAAAACCGAATTTTATTTAACACGAAACGAAAATTAAATAAATACGCTAATTAAATAAAATGTGACAAAATAAATAAATGACTAAATGAATAAAAACTATAAAAATAGAAGAAGAGAATAAATTAAATAAAATAAAGAGTCTAGTCCTCGGATAATACCTTGAATTTGATATCTGACAGTCGAAGCCGATTGATTCCACGAACCGCGAGCTTCCGTTTTTTTATGAAAAATTTAGTAAAAATTGAACTTAGGGAATTTGGAGATTTTCAATTTTTAGGAAAAAAAATGTTTTCTCCTAAAAAAATCAACTTCTTCTCTCTAGAAAAAATATTCTAGTGTGAGAAGTTCTCCCTCTCTCCCCCTCTTTTTTTGCATGGGGATCCGTGCCTTTTATAGGCAAACGGGTCCCCGGACCAATGGGCGATGCCCAAAAGAAATTGGGCGTCGCCCATTGGGGTTGGGCGGCCGCCCAACATTTGTTGGGCGATCGCCCAACAATCGTTGGGCGGCCGCCCAAAGGCGTTGGGCGATCGCCCAACGCTAGGTTGGGCGCCCGTGCCCAACCTCCGTCGGGCGTTCGCCCGACATGGTTGGGCGCCCGCCCAATGACCCTCGGGACGTGCCTCGAGCCATCGGGCGTGCGCACCCCGCGGCCGCCGGACGCTCACACGTCGCGGCCGCCGAACGCGCGATTCGCGCTACCGGGCACGTGCGCTCAGCGGCCCACGAGAGCGCGTCCCGTGCCACCGGACCCGGGCATTGCTCGGACGTCGAGAGAGTGCCATTTGCGGTGCATCCGACGGACGCCGAGCGCACGTCCCGCGCCGCCGAGCGGGCGTTCGACCATTGTCGTCCGCGTGCCGGATGCCGCTAAGCACCCGCGCCGTGCCGCTAATTTTTCTTCGCTTATTATTCTTTATATATTTTTTTGTTTTTCAAAACTTTCGGAATCAATCACTTCAACCGTCTTGTTTTCAGGTTTTCGTCACAGGTCCTCCGACTCAGTGTCTACATCAGCTTTGTCTCACCCTTGAGTACATGGTCTCTAATGAAGTGATGTCTTATGCTGACATGCTTCATCCTGCTGTGTTGAATTGGGTTCTTTGATAGATCAATTGCACTTTTGTTGTCGCATTTGACCTCAATTGTCTTTGTTTGAACACCATAATCTTCAAGCTGTTGCTTAATCCATAGGACTTGAGCAACACAGTGTCCAGCAGCAATGTACTCAGCTTCAGTGGTAGACAAGGCTACTGATGTTGGAAATGGGGCTAAGGTATAGCAGCGGAAATATAAAAATTTTAGCCTACTTCCTTTTAACCATAGGATCCATTAATCGTTATTTCATATAAAGAGGGATAAGAAGAAATACCTTTCGATGATCAATCTACCGTTGCAAACGAAGTGCCCACAACTTCAAAGGAGATGTAAACTGTTTACCAATCTGTCCCTATTCGAAACAGACCTTCCAGACCTCCGAACGACAATCCCTTCAGTGGAAACGTGGAAGAATGTGTCCAGAAGCTACTGTCCAAAAATCGCGACGATCCGACGGTTCAATCTCCGGGAATCCTCGAAATAGTGAACTGACCTGATGTAGGCGAAGAAAAACGAATTTCTCCCTTTTGATTGTTTTTCTTCTTTCGTGAACACGGTGAGATTAAGTTAGAATCAACCCTTATGAGATGCAACCAAAATAGATTGCCTCTAACAAACCAACACAAGATCAAAGAGAAAAGAGATGGAAGAGATTAATCGATTGACGGAAGCCGTATGAATTCTTGTCCATGAACTTGGGGATGGAATTCTTTCTTTCTCTCTCTAGAAGCAATTTCGAAAATCACATGTAGGGGGAGGGTTTGTATATGTCGAAATTCCAAAGGGAAGGGGGTATATATTAGCTTGTCTCTAAACCCTAGTTAGATAGGAATATGTTACTTAATAGGAATCCAATTCGGAATAGGATTTCTAATTATTATCTTACTATATATCCAATATAATTAGGATAATAATAAATAACCTAGTTAGATAATAATAGGAGTATATTAATCTAATTAAAACTCCTAACTTGATTATCTCTTAATTAATTTAATTTCACAATCCTAATCAAATTAGGAAGAGTGGAATAAATTAATTCCTTCCTTAATACATATAAATTTCGGCCCCCATCCCTTCATATGGGCCTTATTGGGCTCAATTGGGCTTCCATCTATTAATCATATCCATCTCTCTTTTGTTTCCAAGTCTTATGTGTGATCCATTAGGTTCTTACTACTTCTGGCCGTATGCAACTATTAAATTAATTTCTTCAAGAATTATATTTAATCCTTGCATAACGGAATGATGAACAGAGCATGTTATCGGCATGTCCGTAATCATTCCCCCAGAGTCCGTTAAGAAGATAGGTTGATTCTGCCGTTAACCCTTCCGTATTAGTTACAGTATAATTCGATCCTTTATCAACTACATCCTTGAACTGAATCTTATGACTATGGATGATGTCAAGTCACATATAGCGAGACGTTCGTTTTACTTGTACATGCCGAGTCAACTCAAATAGATAGGTTAAGTGAAATATGTATTTCTACTCTTAAGCTATCACCTTGCAAGGATTCAGAGTCGAGTCTTCCACAAGTGATCCTTGGACGTATGTCCCATTCGTCGGGAGTGATAAATGCTCAATCCAATGTATAACTACCCTGACATTACCTCCTGTGACACCCAACCTTTGCAGTTCACACCCCAGAGTCATCTCTGTTAAGGATCGTGGGACCACGCGATCAAAGTCTCACATTCAGTAATTCAGGATGACCAATTAACATTCCTTTGAGTCTGAGGATTATTTATACCTATTAATACCAATGAGATGAACAGGTGACAAGGACGAATCTACCCATCCTGTTATCTCAAGTCGGATCCCCAATCCTAATGAACGACGTTTCATCGGATCTATGTAACTGTCCAGATATCTATATATATGAAGCTTGTGAGATCAGCTTTCTATCGGACAGAAGACATTGTTACATACAAGTCTCAACAGTGATATATCAATCCTAAACATATCACTTGACTTGGGGTGGTTTTAAGTTTATTAGTTTATTATAAAGTTTTGTCTCACTTCATGCTTGTATGAACACTTTATAATCACTTTAAACAAACTTACGGATTTCCTTTTATTAGACTTTATTTAGTGCTTTAAAAGGGATTGCCTTTATATAGTTATAAAACATATATCTTATTAAAACAAATGATATAAAGAACAATTCATTTACAATAAGTTTGTATCCTGCAACAATTGTCTATAGGACACTAAACCCCAACAACTGACGCCTGCTTCTTGCTGAACCAGGATACAAGACAGCTTCCTAAGAAATGACATCCTCCAAAGGTGCTTTTTCGTTCTAGCTTGTCTCGACCATAGTCAGTGTCAGTGTATCCAACGAGTGTAAAGCCATGAGTGTTGGGATACCATAAACCTGCGTTTACTCGATACAATTTGCTGTCTACCGACTTACCATTCTCATCAGCGCAGAGGACAGTGTCAGTGCCCATAGGAGTGGATATTGGCTTGTAATTTTCAAGATCATATTTCTTCAATATCTCCTTGGCATATTTAGCTTGACTGATGAAGATGCCATTTTTCCCTTGTTTGATTTGAAGTCCAAGGAAGCAGTTGAGTTCTCCCATCATAGACATTTCAAACTCAGTCTGCATTTGCTTGCTAAATTCCTTGCACATTGACTCATTAGTAGCATCGAAAATAATATCATTAACATCCATTTGAAACAGTTTAAAGTTCATATAGCTTGCATAAGCGCATAAAATTCTAATAGCCTCTAGCCTTGCCACTGGGGCAAAGGTCTCACCGTAGTCAATACCTTCTTACTGACTGTAGCCCTGAGCTACAAGCCTTGCTTTGTTCCTGACTATGTTTCCTTGCTCATCCAGCTTGTTGCGGAAGACCCATCTTGTTCCAATGGTCTTCTGACTCCTTGGATGTGGCACTAGTTCCCATACATCATTTTTTCTGAATTGGTCAAGTTCCTCTTGCATTGCGCTCATCCAGAATTTATCTTCCTCAGCATCAGCGAAGTTCTTAGGTTCCTGAACTGAGACGAAGGCTACGTTGCTGAGGTATCTCCTGAGTTGGTTTCTTGTCATCAGGGTATTCTCAGCGGCATCAAGAATAGCACTCTCTGAGTGCCCTCTTGGTATCCTTATCTCCTTTGGTAGATTTATGTCTTGTGCTGTCTGTGTTTCAACAATCTCTGCAGGTGAAGACTGGTCAATGGAAACAATATTTGGTTCACTTTTACCTTTGGTCAGCCCTTGAGGGAATGACTCAGCGGCTGTATCTTGATCAGCGGGTGCTGAGTGTGGATCATCCTCGGTCAGCGGCAGATATCTTCCTGCAGGGTTAGTTTCGTCGAACTCAATATGTACTGACTCTTCTAAAACTTGAGTTCGTTTATTGAAAACTCTGTATGCTTTGCTGTTTGTTGAGTAGCCTAAAAAGATAACTTCATCAGCTTTTGAGTCAAATTTAGCTAAGCTATCTTTGGTATTTAAAATAAAACATTTACAGCCAAAGGCACGAAAGTATCCAATGTTGGGCTTTCGTCCTTTTCAAAGCTCGTAGGGGGTTTTCCTTTAGTATAGGTCTAACAAGAGCCCTATTAAGAATATAGCACGATGTGTTAATAGCTTCTCCCTAAAAGTACTTTGGAAGCCTATGCTCACTCAGCATTGTCCTGGCTATTTCAACCAAGGTTCTGTTCTTCTTTTCAACAACCCCATTTTGTTGAGGCGTCCTAGGAGCAGAAAAGTTATGGTTAATGCCGCTGGCTTCACAGAATTCAACAAACTGTTGGTTTTTGAATTCTCCACCATTATCACTTCGGATGTGAGCCAATTTTAGGTCTTTATCATTTTCAAGTTTTCTAACCAAATTTGAAAATGTCTCAAAGGTCTCATCATTGCTACTCAGCAAGATGACCCAAGTGTACCGAGAAAAGTCATCTCCAATGACCAAGGAAAATCTTCTTCCACCCAGACTGAGCGGCTGGACTGGACCGAAGAGATCCAAGTGTAGTAACTCTAACGGACGCTTAGTTGAGACAACATTTTTACTATGAAAAGATTGTTTGGTTTGTTTTCCAGCTTGGCAAGCGTGGCATAGTTGATCTTTTTCAAATTTAAGTTCTGGCAGTCCCTCAACCAATTGCTTTCTTGCTAATTTGGCCAGGAGGTCCATGCTTACATGACCAAGTCTCCTGTGCCATAGCCAGGAATTTTCTTCCTTTGAAACTAAGCATACAGTTTTTGAAAACTTTTTCTCCAAGCTCAGCATGAAGACATTATCAATGCGAGGGGCAGTTAAAATTAACTCATTAGTTTTACCCTTGAATATTTTACATCCAGTGTCATCAAATATAACTTTTCTCCCATTATCACATAGCTGAGCTATGCTGAGTAAGTTATATTTGAGTCCGCTGACTAGGGAGACTGACTCAACAGTAGGATTACCTCCAATGGTTCCTGACCCTAATATCTTACCCTTTTTGTTGTCTCCAAAACTTACACTTCCTCCTCGTTTACGCTCGAATGTGATGAATTAAGTTTCATCACCAGTAATATGCCTTGAGCATGCGCTGTCAATATACCACATCTTTGACTTCTCAGCACATCTCAGGCTTACCTGCAATGTAACTAGTTACTTTTAGGTACCCAATTCTTTTTGGGTCCTTGCTCTTTAGGTTCAACAGGTAAAGCATCATATTTTATTTTATGGCGGCATACTTGGACAGTATGGCCATTCTTTCCACAGAAGTCACAGCTGACCTTCCGTTTAGGATTTTTCACTGACTGGTCAGCACCCTAGTGCTGAGCATGCCAGCACACCTTTGTGGTGTGTCCTTTCTTCCCACAGAAGTCACACTGGACATTCCGCTGGGGATTCCATCTCTGCTGACCAGTACTTCGGTACTGAGCATTCAGAGGAATATTTCTTTTGTTTTGAACCTTTAGTTGATTCTGAATAGATGTAACGTCCTTTCTCAGTTTCTTGGAATCTGATTGGACCTCAGAGACAAACTTTTGCATAATTCTGATGTTACTATGCAAATCTGAGTTGTCCTGAAGAAGATATCGAAGGTCACTCAGTTTGACCTCCTCAACCTCGTCACATCGCCTGCTGAGTGCTCTAATTTTCTTATTACACTTTTTGACAAGTGTATAGAGGTCACTCAGGGCATTAACCATTTCATTTCTGAGCTGGGGAAGTGATATTACCTCATTTGATTGCTCCTCATCGTCAGATGGAATGGAGGGGTCAGCATGCTCAGAGATGCACGGCTCAGCAAGTTCGTCAGCCATAATACAGATCTTTGCTGACTCAGTGGCATCAGCTTCTGATGATGAAGACTCATCACTGTCGCTCCATGTTGCCACCATTGCCTTTTTGCCGTTCTTCCTTTCTTTCCTCAGCGTGGGGCAGCTTGACTTAATATGGCCAGTTTGATGACATTCAAAGCATGTAATGGGCTTTGAGTTGTCCTTCTTGTATTTGCTGTCGCTGGACTCAGCTTTATACTTATCAAACTTTCTGTAAGGCTTCTTAGAATATTTGTCATTCTTTTTGAACAGCCTCTTCATCTTCCTGGTGAACATAGCCATCTCCTCATCATCTGTTGAGCTCCCATCAGTGGAGTCAGCTTTCATGACAAGAGACTTTTGCTTATTGTCTTCAGACTTTTCCTTCACCTCGAAATTCTTCATCGAGATCTCATGGGTCAGCAGTGAGCTGATGAGTTCATCATATTTATAGGTGGTTAAGTCTTGAGCTTCCTCAACAGCTGTCTTCTTTGCTTGCCAGTTTTTAGGAAGACTCCTAAGAATCTTCTTGACTTGTTCTTCCTCGGTGAAGATCTTCCCAAGTCTCTTGAGCTCATTGATGATGTTTGTAAACCTTGCATTCATGTCAGATATTCCTTCATCATCGTTCATTTCGAACAGCTCTTATAATCTCATCTGCTGGTTCACCTTGGACTCCTTCACCTTGTTGGTTCTTTCGTAGGTGACTTCCAGCTTCTTCCAGATCTCTTGCGCCGACTCACAACCTGATATCTTATTATATTCTGCAGCATCAAGCGCACAGTGAAGCATATTTATAGCCGAAGCGTGATTCTGTAGCTTCTTGAGATCATCCTCTGTCCATTTGGCCTCAGCTTTAACAACTGTTTGGCCAACCACAACTTCAACAGGAACAAACGGGCCTTGGACTATTGAAAGCCATGCACTCATGTTTGTTGCCTGAATAAAGTTTTTCATCCTATTCTTCCAGAAGGTATAGTTAGACCCGAAGAATAGGGGAGGCCGAGTAATGGACAGCCCCTCAGGTAAGATCTGAGTTGTTTGGTTTCCTGGGAGAAACCGAGTGCTGTTTTCAGCCATAGTGGGGATCAGCTCAAGGTAGTTAAACCTTTAACAGTGAGCTTTTAAGCTCTGATACCACTTGTTGGTCCCTTATAACGTAACAAGTTAGTTCCTAGGGGGGGATAGGAACTATTTAAAATTTTAGTACGTTAAGGCTGACTTCTTTTTCTTTGAAAAAGGATTACACAGCGCGCTGAGTATATTAAGACACTAGCTTAGTCAACTGGTGACTAAGTCAGCTTCTTTCGTTAAGTCAGGAGATAGCACTTGAGTCTATTCCTGAACTTAGATACTCAATGTATACAAACTCAGCGTGACCTCTTTACTTGGTCAGTTTTGTTTAAGCAAGCAATATATAAATAAATGAGTTTAAGGTTAGAAATATATTACTCAGCAGATTTATCCAGGTTCGGCCTCCAAGCCTACGTCCTGTCCCCGGAACATGTTCCGAGATTTCGAATTCTCTACTGAGCTCTTTAATGGTAGAGCATCAAACCTTTTACAACTTAGAAGCTAAGTATAACAAGAGTACCTTCCTCTATACCTCTACTCACTCCTAATCTCACGCTGAGTACTATAACCGAGTACTCAGCCTCTCCTTTCTAATCTCTAGAAATGATAAAGATTTGTCCTAAACAACAATTGCTAAGACACCTTAGATGATTGAATAATCACTCTAGACTTTTACACAAAAGATATGAAATTTGGTGTAAGAATTTGCTTTGCTTTTTCTTGCAGAAATTTGCGTAGAATTTTGGTCAGCGTAATGGCTTGATCAAGTTCTGTGTTGAATGAAGCAACTGAAGGGCTCTATTTATAGAGACGTCTGAGGCATCGGTCATTTCGAAATAACCGTTAGAGGGAAACGGCTTCCTGTCGTTGTCACTCAGTCTTGCTCAGAGCTCTCGGCCAATCAGATTTGAGTATCTTCTGTCCTCGGTCAGTGTTGAGCAGCTTTTAGTCAGCTCGGCAGAATGTCTCTCCATTTATAGTAAGGTGAACTAGACAGCTGTAGACACTGAGTCGGAGGACCTTGATGAAAACCTGTAACAAGACGGTCGAAGCGGTTGGTTCCGGAAATTTTAAAAAAGAGAAGAAAAAATATATAATAAAAAAAAGAAAGGAAAAGTTGATGGGAGTCGCGGTCGTCAAGTGGACGGCTCGCGAGTGCTCAACGACGTGGCGCGAGCGCCTAGCGGCAGCCGACGCGTGTCCGACGACAGTCGGATGCACGCCCGGCAGCACGGGGCGCACACTCGATGTCCGCTGGACGTGCACGCCCGGCAGCGCGGAGTCCGCGCTCGACGACCGTTGGGCGCACGCGCCCGACAGCGTGGGGCGCACGCCCGACGGCCGCAGGGCGAGCACGCCCGGCAGCCGCTGGGCGAGCGCCCAGCGACGTTGGGCGAACGCCCAACATCAGTTGGGCGCGCGCGCCCAACGCTGATTGGGCATACGCCAACGATAGTTGGGCGTTCGCCCAACCATGTTGGGCGTCCGCCCAACGAAAGTTGGGCGTTCGCCCAACCGGCTTTGGGCGACGCCCAATTTTATTTGGGCTTCGTCCAAAGCTTCCGGGATCCGTTGCCTATTTAAGGCATGGATCCCCATGCATTTGAAAAAGGGGGAGAATTTTTGGAGCTTTCTCACTCTAGACATTTTTAGAGAGAGAAAGTCAATTTTTTGGAGAAAATATTTTTTTTTCCTAAAAAAATCCAAATTTTCCAAAGTTGAATATTTTATCAAAAACATAAAAAACGCCGAAAAATCACAACTCGTGGAATCAACCGACTTCGACTGTCAGATACCGATCTTGAGGTATTATCCGAGGACTAGACTCGTTTTATTTTATTTGAATTATTTTCCTTTATGCATTTTTATGTTATAGTTTTTATTTATTTAATCTTTTATTTATCACGTCTTATTTATTATTCCGTATTTATTTAATTTTCGTCACGTGTTAAATAAACGTTCGGTTTTGTTTTGAAATAAAAACCTCGTTTTAATATCCCAATACGAACCGTGATCCGATTCAAAGGTAGTTCGGGAATTAAAAACGTTGTAATTATAAGTTTTTGAAAATATTTCTAAATAATGTTTTAAAAATAAAACGTCGTTTTAGGGATCTCCGTTATAGACTATGATCCAATTTTGGTAGTTCGGGGATCCAAAACGATAAAATAGATCTAATCTAAAGTTTTTGAATAAATCTGGAAACTTCTGGACTGTTTCTGTAATTCTACCTTTTCTGTCGCTAACAGCAGATTGGCGACGGATTTTCCATCGGTAATCTGCTGGAATCCGAAAATTCCACTTTTAACCCTCTTTTCTCTTCTTTTTGACATTCCTACTTGTATATATATGTATATAACTATGTAATATATTTATAAAAATTATTTTTGGGCCTTATAACTATTAATTATGTATTATATAGCTATTTATTTCATATTTGGGATTTAATTCGTTTTGACTTAGTTTTGTAAATTATTATATATAGTTTTGGTATATTTAAGTTATATTGGCTCTTATTTAGGGTGAAAGTTATGTTCTATATATTTAATACTTAAAACTATTTAGAACTAAATGTTATTCTTTACATTTATGAATTTTCTTCATTGTTTTTACATAGTTATAATTAGGGTAAAAATGTATTTTGTTTAGTACTTTTTCTCATTTTCTTCATTATACCATATAGTATTTCTTACTCATTTTTATCTATAGATATATCCTTATTTTTAGATAAAACTATGTATATATATATATTTCTATGTTATTTTTGTATATATGTATATATTTTAAACACATTTGATTGGGTAAATTTGGCCTTCAGTTGTTAATTATTGTAATGATGTTCAAATAAGGGCTAATTGAGTGAAAAAGGAAAAATAAAAGACAAAAAGAGATTTCAAGTTGTTTGTTTAAATTAAAGTTTTTCTAGATATTCTTCAAGTGTAAATAAAAATTTTTTTGTCATTTTAAACCATTTCCAAAATATCATGTGTTGAAACCTTAATTCGTTCCAACGACGGATTAAGCGAACCTTGTAATTAAAATCGTTTTCATTGTAAATAATAGAGTTTTGAATCGTTTTCTTAACTAAATATTTTTTTGGTACAAAACTAAGTTGGCTTTTAATGACATGCTCAAAACGGTTTTCAAAGCGAGAAAGAAAAGGTTTCAAATGAATTTTGAACTTAAAGAAATATGCGATTAGTCCGTTATGGCCTAACACGCTGAGTAGGAGGCCGATGGTTCATAACCGGGCGATGTCGGGGTGTCTAGTAGCCTTTTTCCGGAAAGGAGCTAGCCTTCTCGGCTCGTACCTAAGTTTCCCGAACCCTCACCGGTCTCCCGCAAGGGATCGGTGTTCATTTTCCCATTCGTGGGTGGCGACTCTTCCATACTCCGAGCTCCGGTCCTGCCGAGCAACTTGATTCCACGATTGGTTGCTTTCGGCGCCAATCACCGCTTACGTCGCCATGAGGTGTCCACCCCCCGGTCCGCCCGGGCGAGGCCGTTCGGCACCTTGTCTAACAAGTGGCGACTCTACTGGGGAAGCGGGAAATTTGATTCCGGAAGGCGTGTATTAAGCCCTTAATGGGGACGGATCGTATTATTTCTTTTCGTATGCATTCATAAGCATTATTGCAAACCTTTTGGGTAATTTCCACGAAACCTCTAGCGAGAGTCCATTCGTCGCTCGAAAGAGGCTAGTGTAAGTTCCCCCTTATAGTAAGGCGCCAAAGGGTCCCCATCCATTCGTTAGGGGCGAATTTGTGCGGTCTTGTAAGGTCCCGCGATCAGCCGTGTCAGCATATAGTAGCCTTAGAAGTTGCCATAGGATTACCCGTTACCATTTTTGATGTGATGAATGAATCAGTTCGCGTTTTCAAATTGCCATGATACGTGTCTAATCCTAAAATATGTAAAGAAAATGAAACGATACGTTAATATATACTCTTAAACCGATATACAAACTACCCCAAAACATCGAAACGATTCGAACTAAAGACGACTTAGTCATCTCGTATGAATGAACTTGTGCGACCCGTCTGGTCCCTTTCCGTGTCCCGAAGAAGGCACATGTTCAGGAAATGTGTTATGACGTAAGCACGTATTAGTAGGAATCGGTTTGGTATTAAGGATAGTTATATCTCGATTCAAAAGACTATATTAACAGTAGCCGTTATTCACATTCTTTAAATAAGTTGGGATAAAACGAGATTATGACAAAATGAAAACAAAGAACATTTCTGTTTTGAACGACCCCGTTGTAACGTAAAGAGGTTCATAAACGTGGCCCGTCCCTTCTGAATGAAAAACGAACTCTTACGTTACGCCTTGTGTTGTTCTTAAGAGAACTGGACGTATTCGCGAAAGTGACTAAGAAAATAAAAGAAAATGAAACGACCAAAATCATTCTGTATCTACGATATATGTCAATCCCGAGAGTAGTTAAAAAAAGGAACCAATGTCGTTAAATACGTGCCTTGAACTGGTATATACGCCGTTTAAAATCACGAAGCCGAATTAAGACAAGAAACTGCGTGATTGCACCATATGGACGAGACTGTAGGTTTGACTAATGGCTCGATCATTTTGACCGTTACCAAAACTACAAGAAATATGGCCCGATATGCGTGTTTGCTTAACTCGTGCCTAAATGAAAAAGAACGGTAATATCCCTGCTTCGAATAAGCATGCGATTCAACGAAACGTTGATTTTCTATAACCACGCTAGGATGGCATATCCCGTAAATTGGAAAGAAATAAAAGTTGTTAATAGCCAAAAGATTATCGTGCGCTCAAATAAGACTCGCTGTCTTCTCACGTAGCCAAAATGAGCAAACGGATTCTTGACGCTAAAAACAAACACGTTACGCGATGAGTCTGTTCCCTAAAATAAAATCCAAAAAGTGATTTCATCACTAAATGAACACGTGGTTGCGTCTCTCGATAGATCCAAAAGATCCCGTCGTAATCCAAAAATCGAGACACGAACCCACGCGAATAAAAGGGAACGAGTCATTGTTAACAACGAACGATTGAACTAAAAAGAATAACTCGTACCACGTCTAAGATCCGAGATGCGCTCAAAGGGTGTCAAAACCCAAACTAATGCTTCTCGCAAAATAACGAGGGATGAGTTATTCGAAAGAACAATCCATTTGGTCGATTCTTAGTCACTGGATGTTGATACGTCAAAACGAACTGTATTGTCTGATGAATGATTTATTTTTCCGCAATAATCATCGGCATCACGCGTCCCCTGGACCGCAATGTGAGCCCCGAACCAAAATCCTAGGAAAGAGACTTGGACCATCGAGTGTGTGGAAGAATAAGGGTGGAAGAGAGATGCTGTGATACGTGTAATTAGACTGACGTTTGTTCTTCTTATCCTATATATCCATAAATAAATGAACGCACACACCACGAATCATGCATATAAAATCATGCATACATACTAATGGACGCCGTTCATGCAGACTTCATCATTAAGCGGTTGTGGTTTCGCAAGAGTAATCGGCTAGTCAGGCAGTTTGATCCGTTACGGATCGTCAGTTCCGAATCAGCAGTTGTGACATCCGAATCAGCTCAGTCTTCGGTCAGTATGTCTATGCCAGATGAGAGAATATCAGGGTTAGAAAGAGTGGTAAACAACCTCAACGATCAGTTAACCGCGATTTTAGTCCAGCTAGACGAGCTTGCAATTAAGAGTAACGAGAGCGGTAGTAAACCAGCTAAGAGCATTGTGAGCACAGGTCCCCGTTTTGGAAATAACTATCAGGATTGCGTAACAAGCAGTTTGGGAAAGAGAAAACAAAGGGAAGAGGAATGGAAGCAGCACATCACTAAGGAAGTGCATGATCTATGCGGGGTAGGCTCTGGGAGTCAGGATTTTTATAACTTGAAGAACTGCTTATCGGCGACTGCTTTGCCTTTGAAATTCCAGCTCCCGAACATGAAGAAGTTCGATGGAACTGGGGATCCTACCGCCCATGTGAACCAATATGTGGCAGCAATGAAATATATAATTCTGACTGAGGAACAAATCCTAGGGTTGTTCAGCGCCTATCTGGAAGGAGTTGCCCTCATGTGGTTTCATGCATTGCCACTAGGAACGAAGAGAGATTGGAAAGAACTAGCGAAGGTATTCATCACCCAATTTAGCTTCAACACTATGTTTGAGGTTACTTTGAGGGAGCTAGAGAGCACCAAGCAGCAGGTTGGGGAGTCTTTGTCCGACTTTGTGAGTAGGTGGAGAGCTAAGGCAGCAGTTATGAAACAAAAGCCGTCGGAGCAGAATCAGATCCGGGTGGTAATCAGCAACACTTTGCCGTATGTTAAGAATGAGTTGCGGTGCAGGCCTTTCACCGATTTTAATCAGATGTATGGCTACACTTTGACAGTTGAGGGGGATGGAGAGCCGAAAAGATCTTGTACTAAATGGACGAAGTCGGGGTATAGTGCCGGAGGGCCAAGTACTAATGTAGAACCTACCGCAGTGAAAGTGCTTGAACTTAACGCTATCGGGAAAAGGCAATTCGTCCAATTTGATCTGACCTATGCAAAAGTTTTCGAACGATTGCAGAAAAAGGAGTTGCTGAAAGCCCTTACTCCCAAGAACAAGACAGGACCCACACCACGGATGATAACCAGGGGTTATTGCGAGTTCCATGGTAACTACGGGCACACCATTGAAAATTGTGAGAGGCTAAAGCATGAGATCCAGGATCTGATTGATAAAAAGAAAATAGTCGACCCATCGTCAGCAAACCCTCCCCTTAGGTGCAATCCATCGTCTAGTCATAGGGTGAGCACAATTGGATCTGGGTTGGAAGAGAGCTTTGTGGTGGAGTCATTCTGCGAATTTAAGGAGGAGCTGTTGGACTCCAATGAGAAAAGGAATGTGGGAAACGGTTTATACGTGTATGTTTTAGAGGAAGAGCCAACGGAAGAAGTGATGGATGATAGAACTAAAACTGAGGAAACCGAGGAAGTATCATCTCGGAGGATCATGCCTGTGTTGAAACTGTTTAGTGGGGTAGAAGACCCCGGAGCTCATTTGTATGGATACGTGTGCGCTATGTTTGGGGAGCCATACAAAGTGGAAAAGGTCGCTCCATGGTTCTATCTTTCGCTGGTGGGCGAACCTTTGAAGTGGTTTCAATCGCTACCTGACTCGACTAAGCATGATTGTTCACTGATGTCAAGTTTGTTTTTGATGAAGTACCGAAGAGATAAAACACAGGCAGGGGAACATAGCGCGATGCAAATTGGGCCTATCAAACGCCCGTTTCCGACTGTCAGCAAGTATAATGAAGGCAAGGACCCCATGGAGCACTTGCATTTTTACCTATCCGCTATGGGTCCTTTGGGCTTCAAAGAGGACGAAATCACGAGTTTGTTTTGCAACTCGTTGGCGGGAGAGTCACTAGTGTGGTATATGTCTCTTCCGATGAACGTTAAAGTGAATTGGGCTGAAATGACTAGGAGATTCATCAAGAAATACGCTGCACGGGAATGTCTAGAGGAAATGCCTGCATTACCCGAAGAGGAGACACCTGAGGCAGTAACAGCCATGTCTAAGTATAAGGGAGATGAGAACCCCATTGATCACATAAACCGTTTCTGTGCCCACATATTTGACGCGGGACTCTACCGAAGTGAGTTAGTCCAGCATTTTCCAAAGACACTCATAGGAGAAGCTTTGATGTGGCACCGAATGCTCTCGGCAAAGACAAAAGGGGACTGGGGATCCCTCATGGAGGCCTTTGTGCAGAGGTATGAGATGTACATTCCGTGGACAGGGTCGTTAGAAGATTTAGAAAGGATCAAGCAATTTCTCGAGGAAGCATTCGTGGATTATGCTAGAAGATGGAGGTTCAAGTATGCCTCGTGTCGAGTCACCTTGAGTGATCAGGAGCAACTCATGTGCATCCGGAAGGGTGCTATTCCACTCGGGGCTAGAAGAATGAATGGAGTGTTCCTCAAGGACTATGAAGAACTGATAGGCTGGGCTCGGTATGTATCGTCGGACCCTTCCTACATAAATCCGAATGTCCCTCACATAATGGATCTGATGGTCGTGGACATTTGGGGAAGTTCCTCCGACGAGGAAGGTATCAATCAGAGGGTTCCGATCAACATCTGGGATGAGTCTAATGATGAGTCAGAAGTGGCTGTTAGCACCGAAGGAAAGATTCTGCCAGGTTTCGAGATCTTCAATGATGTTACCGACTAGGGCAAAGGAAAGGCAAGCTGCTTCGTCGAGGAGATCATGATGTTAGATTTGAATGCCGAGGAGTAGGTCATCACTATGGAAGCCACTGTGGGAGCGGTGGATGAGCCCAGTACCTCCAAAGTTTATGAGAAACCCGAAAACCCTGATGATGAAAATTGTATTACCGCTTTATTTGAATCCGATGATGTACTCACCAACACTATCAATGAAATGAATTCTGATTTTGCTTACTTGCTTGATGTTGATCGTGATCATTCCATGCATTCTCATTCATATAACATGCCTACATTTGAAATCAATACAATAGAAATGTCAACTTTCAATCTTGGCACGGATGAAAATCCTAAACTTATACAAATTGCTCAAGAATTAACCATTGAAGAGAGGAAAGAATTTGAGAGAATAATTAAAAAATACGAAATAGTGTTTGCTTGGACATACGAAGACATGCCAGGAATTGATCAATCAATCGTAACTCACCGTATTCCAACATACCCCGATGCTAAGCCCGTGAAACAGAAACTCCGACGCATGAGACCGGAATGGGCAGATAAGATCAGAGAAGAAGTAAAGAAGCAGTTAGAAGCAGGGTTCATCGAAGTAATTGACTATCCCCCTTGGGTCGCAAATGTAGTTCCAATCGCGAAGAAAGACGGCAAAGTGAGAATGTGCGTCGATTATAGAGATCTTAACAAGGCGTGCCCCAAAGATGAATTCGCATTGCCTCATATCGACGTGTTAATCGACAGTGCAGCATCGAGCGTCTTACACACGAATGTGGACGGTTTCATGGGCTACATGCAAGTTCAGATGGCCGAGAAACACAAAGCAAAAACCTCGTTCACAACTGAGTGGGGAACATACTGCTATAGGGTGATGCCGTTTGGTTTGAAAAATGCCGGGGCAACCTACCAGCGAATGGCTACGGCACTGTTCCAAGATATGATACACAAAGAGGTAGAGGTTTATGTGGATGACATGATGGTCAAGTCAGAGACGAGAGAGGGGCATTTCGCTGCACTCGAGAAGTTTTTGGCCCGAATTGCAGAATTCAAACTAAGGTTGAACCCGAAGAAGTGCTTCGTCGGCGTTTCATCGGGGAAAATCTTAGGCTATGTAATCGGAAATAAGGGAATTGAAGTAGATCCCGACAAAGTAAAGGCCATATAGGAAATGCCAGCACCCAATAATGAGAAAGAAGTGAGAGGATTTCTGGGGCAGGTTCAGTATATCAGTCGGTTCATAGCAAGACTCACTGCAATCTGCGAGCCGATCTTTAAGTTGCTACAGAAAGATCAACCCACGATTTGGAATGATAAGTGTCAGCAAGCCTTAGAGAACGTCCGGAACTACTTGTCTAATCCACCGGTTCTGAGACCGCCTAAACTTGGAAAACCGCTTCTCCTCTATGTAGCAATCGAAGAGCGATCTATTGGGGCAATGCTGGCCCAAGAAGGAGACACCGGTGTGGAGCACGCGGTGTATTATCTGAGTAAGAAGTTCCTGGAATACGAGCTTAAGTATAACATGATCGAAAAGACGTGCGTGGCGGTAGTATGGTTAACAAAGAAACTACGGCACTATTTTCAATCTTACAAAGTGATCATTATTTCCCGGATGGATCCTGTGAAGTATCTGTACCGAACTCCATCTCTAACAGGGCAGTTAGCCTGATGGTTGTTGCTTTTGTCCGAATTTGATATCGAGTATGTAACGAAGAAGGTTATCAAGGGGAGAGCCGTAGCAGAATTTCTAGCCAACCAACCTCTGAACGCAGAAGAGGAAGAGATAAACTATGATTTCCCCGATGAGCACTTGAACGCAATAGAAGTTATACCATGGAAAATGTTCTTCGATGGAGCAGTTAATTCGAATGGAGCCGGAGTAGGGGTGCTACTTATCTCACCAGAAGGAGAAAGGATCCCAATGGCAAAGAAGCTATCCTTCCCTCTCACCAATAATATGGCCGAATATGAAGCGTGCATCTATGGGTTGGAGTCATTAGCAGCGCTGGGAGCATCATATGTTGAAATTTGGGGCGACTCAAAACTGATTATCGAACAAGCGCAGGGAAACTGGGAAGTAAGGGAAGAAAGGTTGCGTCCATACCTAGACCAGTTGGAGGGATTAGCGCAGAAGTTCAGCGAATGTCGTTTTTATCACATTCCTCGAGCACAGAACCAGGCAGCGGATGCTTTGGCCACTTTGGTGTCAGTATGGGATAACCCTCAGAACCTCGCCTCAAAGCCGTTGGTGTTGAGGAGGTCTCACAAACCGTGCTATGAAGATGTGATGCTATTAGGAGCAGATGAAAAGTCTTGGTATTTCGATATCGTAAACTTCATAAACAGTGGAACATACCTGGCAGAATCAGAACTTAGGGATCAGGCTGTGATTAGAAGGTTAGCTCAGCAGTTCGTCATCCACAACGACTTGCTTTACAAAAGGCACACCGATGGTTTACAACTAAGGTGCTTGGATGCGGGAGAAACCCGTGAGGCAATGGAGTCAGTACACTCGGGAATTTGTGGGGCCCATATGGGAGGAGCAGTATTGGCAAAGAAAATCATAAGGCAAGGCTTCTATTGGCTCACCATGGAAAGAGATTGTAACGAGTATGCGAAGAAATGCCATGATTGTCGAATCCACGGAGATTACAATCATTTACCAGCTATGGAACTGCACGTGTTAGCACCCATTTGGCCGTTTGCGGCTTGGGGCATTGATATCATCGGGGAGGTGAGGCCTAATGCGTCAAACGGACACAAATTCATTGCAGTCGCCATTGATTACTTCACCAAGTGGGTAGAGGCATAATCATTTAGCAAGTTGGGGTCTAAACAGATGAGGAAGTTCATTGAAAAGCACTTAATCACCAGATTCGGAGTGCCTCATCACATGATCACGGATAATGGGGTCCAGTTTCAAGGTGAAGTGAGAGGTCTCTTCCAAGATTACGGTATTGAACATCACAGGTCTTCTCCGTATCGTCCACAGGCTAATGGCGCAGTAGAAGCGGCTAATAAGAACCTTAAAAGGATTCTCGTAAAGACAGTAGAATCGCACCGGAACTGGCACGAACAGCTTCCACTCGCTCTATGGGCTTATCGCACGACGATTAGGACGTCAACTGGGGCAACGCCATTCTCCTTAGTGTATGGGGCAGAAGCAGTCCTGCCAATTGAGATTGAAAAACGATCGTTGAGGATCGCGGTAGAAGCGGAAATTCTCGAGACGGAATGGGTGAAGAAGCGGTATGAATAGTTAGCATTGGTAGACGAGAAAAGGATGGAGGCTCTTTACCACGTGCAGTTATATCAGAGAAGGATGGCCCGAGCCTTCAACAAAAAGGTCAAGGTCAGCCCTATCAAAGAAGGGGATATGGTGCTGAAACAGATCCGAGTGACGCACACCGACCCGAGGGGCAAGTTTAGGCCAAACTGGGAAGGGCCGTTCCTCGTGAAGAAGATACTAAGCAAGGGAGCGGTGAAGTTAACTACTATGGACGGCATGGAGTTCTCCGAACCTACCAATCTGGATAGGCTTAAGAAATACTTTTCGTAAAAAAAAAAAGAGAAAGAAAAATTTCTGATAGGTTGAAAACCCGCAAAGGGCGGCCTATGCAACAATAAGGGAAATCCCAATGGGTGAAAACCCGAAAGGGCACTCATTTGAAAATTCCGGGATAATAAAAGGAGAGATGAAAAATCGCTGGGATCTGAAAACCGAAAAGGCAGGTCCTGGTAACGATAGTTATATCTTGAGCAATTATAAAAATAATGTATAAGAGGCTAAGTATTTCTGTTGTTTGTAAATAAATAAAGGCATGAATATATTCGAAGAGAATGATTGGAATCGTTATAATCTACTGAATGCATGGTAATATGAATCATGAGTTATACATTTCTTACCTTTCTTTTCACATAAAAAGCCTACGTACTATCCACCCCTCTCCCTATACACAAGTTATACGTCGGGGTAATACTAAGAAAAAACCTACAAATAATGAGCCTAATAAGGAGGAAGATCCCAGTAATCCTCAAAGTCCCTCAGACGAGAAGCCCGCTCCGCAGATAAGGTCTCCTCGGCAACTCGAAGTCTCTCCTCGGCGGCAAGACGCCCCGCAGTCTCCACTCGCATCCTCTCCTCTGCAGCAAGACGCCCCTCAGTCTCCGCTCGTATCACCCCGGACCAATGATCATTCCTCTCCCGATAGACCTGGCCGACCCTGGCATCGACCTCCCGCAGCGACTCGCTCCGTCTCAGCTCATGTGCATGAAGATTGCTCTGTAAAAATAAAAAAAAACAGATATAAAAAAAGAAGAAGAAATACAGACAAGAATAGAAGTCATACATACATATTTGCATACATTCCACTACACTAAAATAAAATAAGGATACTTACCAGATGGCTGGCGCAATGCAAGCTGAGTCGATCTCTGAGGTAACCAGATAGCCCCACATAGTCGGTGCACGTCTCCCTCGAAGTCTGGAGGGCGTCTGAGGGATTAAACGGTATCCTCGACGTGAAAGCAGGAGGAGCCATCTCAACACCGGCATAGGCCACTCCGGACTCGTCATAGCAAACTGTCGAGAAGTCTCTCCCGAAGTCGGGGATAGGTACGCCTAAAGGGGGCCACTCTGGTCGAGCAGCGCCAGAGGACTCGTCGGCACAATATGACGGCTCGCTCGCAGACGTCTGAGCCCGGGCCCCATCGAAAAAATCTGACGTGTGGGCACTCCTCCAGGAACCCTCCTGCAAGCAAATGCACAATAAATACCACTAACCATCTCGTAAATAAAAATAAATAGGTCGAACCGCTCATCGGAACCTCCTCCCGACCAAAGACTGCAGCGACAACCTCCGCTGAAAACATGTCTGCCACGGGGTCCACCTCCATCGCAACCTCAGGGGCGTCCATCGGGGTCAATAGTGTCGATAAATAGAGAGCACGGCCCCCTGCATGGTCCCATACATCTCTAGGGGCAAAGCGGCGGGTCAAATCACGGCGAATGTCCGATAAGGGTATGGTCCGCACCGCAAACATGGAGGCGGGGATCTCGCCCGGTGTCCAATGCGAGGCACTAACCTCGGTGATGCCCCGGTCGCCCAAGTACCATGCCCGCACGCAGGGGCCGGTAAGTACGCACTGCTGCCCCTGGATGCGGGTGACGTATGCGTAATCAGGACCAAAGTCGAGGTCATCCCACCTAAACCGAATCTGAAAAAAAAAGAAAAGTCAGGTCTGATCAAATGAAAATCTAGCGTAGTTAGAAGATGTTCACCTCCCCCAAAGTCCGTGAGTCGATCCACGCTAAGAATCGCGTCACCGTCCGCCTCTTCTCGGCGCCTAGACTGAAATCACTCCACCAAGCCATAAGTGGAGGCCTAACCACCCGCTGTCTACGCCAACGCTCGCACGGGAGAATCTGCCTCTCATAAGCCCAAACCTGTTCGTAGAAACAAAGGTTACTAACAAAAATCGCGAAAAGAGTGAGGAAACAAATTGAGGATGAACGATGTACCATGAGAGCAAAGGTATAGCCACCGAAGTCCTTGCGCTTTCGGCAAGTCAGGTCCAAGAACTTGTACAGAAAAGCCAAGCCGGCTCCCGCCCAATCATAAGATGACACTGCATCCAAATCACGAAATGCCTGGATGAGACCCGCGTGTATCATCCCGCTCTTGGTGCGGAAGACCGTCTCGCCCAAAGCATACAGAAGAAAGCTGCGAACAGCCTGATCGGTGTCGTCCAACCCGCAGGAGTCCCTGCGACTCAATAGTCCTGATGTGGTGATAAACTTTGTCGGGGTGGACCCGACCCCTGTGTAGACTCCTGGTCCGATCAAAGCAGCTAGCTCATCGCGGTCGACCCGGGGACGCACCATATCAAAGAAGAGGGGAACTGGGGTACTGCTCCCCCGCAACCCAGTCAGCAGGGAGAAGTCACGAGGCGAGATCGTTATCTCCCCAAACGAAAAGTGGAAGGTGTGGGTCGAGTCTACCCATCTCTCACACAAGGCGCGCAGGCCGAAACGATCACATACTCCGTTGGCGCGTGGCAGCGCCAGGATAAAGGGCTCGAAGCCCAACTTTCGGACCCGGGCTTTGGCCGCCGGGCTAAGCATTGCATGCCAAAGGTGGACACCCTCTGTGGTCCCAGAAATCTCAAGGACCTGGAAGAAACAGGACGGGTAAGGAAAGGGGCCCAGCAAAAATCATTACTCATCGAGAACCTCGCTTCAACACATAAAAGTCTGTTAACCTAGTTGTTCTTTCGGTCATGCTTAGGTCTAACTTAGAACTACCAGTCAGTTAAGGTCGTTACCCCATGAGGTGTCATTCATAGGATCATTTGTATAGAATTTAATTAATTCGTTATTCTTTGGTGTTCCACTCTCCCGCGTGTTCGCAAGGAGCATAATCTAATTCTAACTTAGGTTAAGAGTGTTTAACATAGTCATTTTTGCATGATTCATGTTTTTACTATTCACGTGCACTATTCACGTTTTTACTATTCACATGCACTATTCACGTTTTTTACTATTCACGTGTACTATTCACATTTTCACTATTCACGTGCTATTCATGTTTTTACTGTTAGCATGCGTTGTTCGTATTTTTACTATTCACATGCATATAATTCACATTCTTTCAAAAGATAAATAAAGTGTTGCTTGCAGGCGAAGAAATTCGTGTTTTCTAACTAAAGGTCTTCTAAACAGACTTAGAGGTTAGCATGCAAATCATGTTCAAAGTAGGGCTACTAAAGCCTAGAAGTCTAGTCAAAGGATAACAGAGTAGAAGGGTACTTACCTGGTTAGCGTGGGTCCAGCTCAAATGTGAAGCGGGATCCTGAAAAGGGGCCACTGTAGTCAGGTTCTCAAAACCCGCATCCATGCCCTTCGTACCATCGTATTTATCCAAATCCATCACGAGAATGATCCAAATTAGAAGTTAGAGAGAGAGAGAAGAGAGAGAAGGTGTGGGGTTGAAATGAAACCCCACCACCTTATATAAGAAAAGGGAATGACATTCTCGTAAATAGCGAAAAAAAGTACGATGTGACATAAAGGTAAAAAGTAAATAATTAATTACCAGGTGCACAAACCTCCGATCTGCAGTCCACTTCAGCCTGCGTTTCTGCCAGGCGGTGACCGATAACATTAAGATATGACTCCAGACAACAGCCAAATTTTACAGAACAGTGGTGCCAATCAAAATACAAACAACAGTCAACAGAAAAGTATTTGTTAGTCTAAATCGTTCCAGACAAAAAGATAAGGACGCTCTTATCAAGCAACTCAAATACCCAAGACGATAGCTCTAGTGAAGATACATATAACAGCGCGTTAGAACCCAGAATTGTTAGCCATTTTACCCGCGGTCGTGGACCAGGGTTGCTTTTGAGCCATTTTACCCGCGGTCATGGACCAGGGTTGCTTTTGAGCCATTATACCCGCGGTCGTGGACCAGGGTTGCTTTTGAGCCATTTTACCCGCGGTCGTGGACCATGGTTGCTTTTGAGCCATTTTACCCGCGGTCGTGAACCAGGGTTACTTTTGAGCCATTTTACCCGCGGTCGTAGACCGGGGTCGCTTTTGAGCCATTTTACCCGCGGTCGTGGACCAGGGTTGCTTTTGAGCCATTTTTACCCGGAGTCAATTTAGGCTAGGGTCCTTAAGAAGAACATCCGCCAACAGCCGATTCGAAGGCAAGGACGGAGAGGATCGAAGACGATGCTGGAGCGCGCCGCGCAGAGGTCAGGTATTCTTCCTCCTACTCTTTACGTGTCTTTTACTTTAATATATTTACATTGCATGTGTTGCGTTAGCAAAAAACGTTTTCAAAACACACACATCACTGTCAAAATAGGAAAGTAGGGGCAACTATAGACACCGAGTCGGAGGACCGGTGACGAAAACCTGTAACAAGACGGTCGAAGCGGTTGGTTCCGGAAATTTTAAAAAATAGAAGAAAAAATATATAATAAAAAAAAGAAAGGAAAAGTTGATGGGAGTCGCGGTCCTCAAGTGGACGGCTCGCGAGTGCTCAGCGACGTGGCGCGAGCGCCTAGCGGCAGCCGACGCGTGTCCGACGACAGTTGGATGCACGCCCGGCAGCGCGGGGCGCACGCTCGATGTCCGCTGGACGTGCACGCCCGGCAGCACGGAGCGCGCGCTCGACGACCGTTGGGCGCACGCGCCCGGCAGCCGCTAGGCGGACGCCCAACGCTCATTGGGCGAACGCCCAACCATGTTGGGTGTTCGCCCAACCGGCTTTAGGCGACGCCCAAAGCTTTCGGGATCCATTGCCTATTTAAGGCACGGATCCCCATGCATTTGAAAAAGGGGGAGAATTTTTGGAGCTTTCTCACTCTAGACATTTTTAGAGAGAGAAAGTCAATTTTTTGGAGAAAATATTTTTTTTTCCCAAAAAAATCCAAATTTTCCAAAGTTGAATATTTTATCAAAAACACAAAAAACGCCGGAAAATCACAACTCGTGGAATCAACCGACTTCGACTGTCAGATACCGATCTTGAGGTATTATCCGAGGACTAGACTCGTTTTATTTTATTTGAATTATTTTCCTTTATTCATTTTTATGTTATAGTTTTTATTTATTTAATCTTTTATTTATCACGTCTTATTTATTATTCCGTATTTATTTAATTTTTGTCACGTGTTAAATAAACGTTCGGTTTTGTTTTGAAATAAAAACCTCGTTTTAATATCCCAATACGAACCGTGATTCGATTCAAAGGTAGTTCGGGAATTAAAAACGTTGTAATTATAAGTTTTTGAAAATATTTCTAAATAATGTTTTAAAAATAAAACGTCGTTTTAGGGATCTCCGTTATAGACTATAATCCAATTTTGGTAGTTCGGGGATCCAAAACGATAGAATAGATCTAATCTAAAGCTTTTGAATAAATCTGGAAACTTCTGGACTGTTTCTGTAATTCTGCATTTTCTGTCGCTAACGGCAGATTAGCGACGAATTTTCCGTCGGTAATCTGCTGGAATCCGAAAATTCCACTTTTAACCCTCTTTTCTCTTCTTTTTGACATTTCTACTTGTATATATATGTATATAACTATGTAATATATTTATAAAAATTATTTTTGGGCCTTATAACTATTAATTATGTATTATATAGCTATTTATTTCATATTTGGGATTTAATTCGTTTTGACTTAGTTTTGTAAAGTATTATATATAGTTTTGGTATATTTAAGTTATATTACCTCTTATTTAGGGTGAAAGTTATGTTATATATATTTAATACTTAAAACTATTTAGAACTAAATGTTATTCTTTACATTTATGAATTTTCTTCATTGTTTTTACATAGTTATAATTAGGGTAAAAAGGTATTTTGTTTAGTACTTTTTCTCATTTTCTTCATTATACCATATAGTATTTCTTACTCATTTTTATCTATAGATATATCCTTATTTTTAGATAAAACTATGTATATATATATTTCTATCTTATTTTTGTATATATGTATTTATTTTAAACACATTTGATTGGGTAAATTTGGAGTTGTTAATTATTGTAATGATGTTCAAATAAGGGCTAATTGAGTGAAAAAGGAAAAATAAAAGACAAAAAGAGATTTCAAGTTGTTTGTTTAAATTAAAGTTTTTCTAGATATTCTTCAAGTGTAAATAAAAGATTTTTTTGTCATTTTAAACCATTTCCAAAATATCATGTGTTGAAACCTTAATTCGTTCCAACGACGGATTAAGCGAACCTTGTAATTAAAATCGTTTTCATTGTAAATAATAGAGTTTTGAATCGTTTTCTTAACTAAATATTTTTTTGGTACAAAATAAATTGACTTATATGCCTAATCACGCTTTTAGATTAAAATGTTTGCTCAAATGTTTTCAAAACGCTCGAGTCGTTCCAATGGCGATTCGAGTGAACGTCATTAACGGGGTTTTTGAAACGTACCTAAATCATTCCAACGGCGATTAAGGTACGAACCATGTAAATAAACTCGTTTTGGGGAGTGAGCTTAGTTTAGTGTTAATATGTAAATTAAAGCACAAACACGCTGTAAATAAATCAATTCTTTCTTCTCCCCCTCTCTCTCCTATGTACTCTAAATTTATGCAAAATGGGTGATTCTTTACTAAGTTGGCTTTTAATGACATGCTCAAAACGGTTTTCAAAGCGAGAAAGAAAAGGTTTCAAATGAATTTTAAACTTAAAGGAATATGCGATTAGTCCGTTATCGCCTAACACGTTGAGTAGGAGGCCGGTGGTTCATAACCGGGCGATGTCGGGGTGCCTAGTAGCTTTTTTCCGGAAAGGAGCTAGCCTTCTCGGCTCGTACCTAAGTTTCCTGGACCCTCACCGGTCTCCCGCAAGGGATCGGTGTTCATTTTCCCATTCGTGGGTGGCGACTTTTCCATACTCCGAGCTCCGATCCTACCGAGCAGCTTGATTCCACGATTGGTTGCTTTCGGCGCCAATCACCGCTTACGTCGCCATGAGGTGTCCACCCCCCGGTCCGCCCGGGCGAGGCCGTTCGACACCTTGTCTAACAATAGCGTTTTGTGTCTTCTGAACTTTACCCGAAGTGGAATTACTTTGTTTGGAAGTTGTTCTTGCTCAGCTGCTGTCTCGTACTCTTTGTCGATTCAACTCAGCGGCTTCACTCCGAATTTGTTCAACGAAGGTCTTCTAGATCCTTCTCTTGCTGAGTTGCGTTTTGATCATAATGACAACGTTTCACACACGCGGGCCGAGTTGTCTTGATCTGTTTGACTTGGGCTTTGACTTTCGTATTGGGCTTTGGCCTTTTACTCTTTATGTCTTATAAATAATTTTAACTCAACATTGAACAAACACATTAGTATAATAAATCAAAGCATTTAAAATTAGTGTGTTTAGAATATATTTAATTTTACTTAAATAATTTTGTCAAATCAAAATCATGTGGAAAGGTGTTTCAACAAAGGTGCCCCTTGATCAGTGTGATCCTTTGCTGTTGGCTCAGCTTCTTCTTCTTCAACCTGCTCAGTGTAGGTTGTTTCATGTTGTTCAACATCTGATGGCTCATGTTGCTCATCATCCACTGTTTCCTCATTATCAAACTGACCACTCAGTTCATCTTCATCTTGGTCAGTGGGGTTGTTCTCATGAACAATGCCCTGACTTCTCGCAAAATGAGAGTCTCCAGAGATAACAACTCCAAGAGGGGCTACGTCAATAGGACTTAACCCAGAAGATATTTTCTTCTTCTTCCTCAGGGGTGATTCAGGAGTGTCCTCTCTTTCGTCTTCCTCAGGCTCAGCTTGCCTTTTGAGGTTTTCAGTAGACTTAGGTCCATCCTTACCTTGTTGAACTTGAGGCTTTGTTCCTCTGGATACAAATCGAACCTTCTTCGGTGGAGAGACATCGTCTCTGGAAGGGCTTTGAACAACTTTCCTCTTTCTGTCCTTTGGGTCAGCTTGAGCTCTCGTTTCCTTCTTTCCTTTTCGGGTCACCATCCTCTTGGTATCCTGAACAGCGGCCCCTTTTCCTTTCTTAGGGATAATCGGTTGGTCATAGACCAAACCGAACAGTGCAGCTGCGGTGATTTCTGTTCCCCAGGTGTGGATTTCCTCAACCAAACTCACCTTGTGATCTTTGAGGATTCTGGTAATAATAGAGACTAACCTAAGGGTTCCAGTGCTCCGTTGAAAACCACCAATAATAAAGACTGGCATATTGATCGGCTGGTAGTTCAGCATGTGATAAATGAAGCATTGTTCGAAGTTCGTTGCTGAGCTGGTGCAGTTGATCTTGGGGAAGAGGAAGTTGGTCAGTATGTAGTGGGCTATCTTCTGATTCTGACCCATGGAAGTGCTGGATATCTCTCCTACGTGATCAGCGGGTTTGCAGAACTCAACGGGATACTCAATTTTGTCTTGGTCACCTGATTTGCGAAGTTGTGCTCCTTCGTTTTTCAGTTCGAGCAGTGAGGCAAGGTAAGCAGGGTTGATGAAGATATCCTTCCCTCGAACCTTGGTGACCATGCAGTCCCAGTTATCATCAGCGACTCTTAGGTTAGCGTATAATTCCTTCACTAACTCAGGATAGGTAGCTTCTCGAACTGAGAACAGCTCGGTCCAGCCGTTCTTTGAGATCCATTCACAGAAAGGTTGCTCAGCTTCCATAAATCCCTTCGAAAACTAGCGGGAGTGGCCAACCTTATATCCCCTCACACTCTCATAAACCAGAGAGTAGGTGCGTTCCACGAGTTTCTTTGCCTTGTCTTGCTTTTGCTTCCCTTTCGAGGAGGTGGCTTGGTCAGCCTTGGTTTTCTTCCTCGGTGTAGTGACCTTTGAGTGGTCACGCTGACTAGTTTCTTGAGACTTGGTGGGAGTCTCACTATGTTCCTTCTGAGTAGGAGATTGAGGGTTTTCATCGGAGCGGTTATCGGCGTAACCGGCACCGGAGACATTCTGAGAATCTTTTGTCATGATTCTTAGAGAAGTTTGAGAAGTTTAGGAATTTTTAGAGAAGAGTATTTGAATACCAGAAATTTCTAAGCGTAAAGAAGTAAAAGTGGGAAATCGTCCACTATTTATAGAGGTGTCGAGTTGATCTGAAGCGTTGAGGTGGCCGTTTGACCTCGAGATACTCAATCGACAAAAAATCTGGCATTTATGACACATTCGGCGCATGTATTTTCTAATTATTGCGAATACGTCATCCTAGGTGGCTATTTAATTCGCGTGTTATGCATTAAATTCTGCAACGGATCTTTACTCAGTGTTAAGGATTTCAAATGTTTAAAGTTCTGAGTAGTCAGTGTTACGCAAAGGAATAATTCGTATGCTTAGTAGCTCAGCTTAAGATAAACACTCAGCATGTATATCTACTCAGCATGTGATAGTTATTGATTTAGCATAAATCATTCAGCATGCATATATCACATATTATACTTGGAATTTATTGAAGAGGATTGAACATACCAATGGCTTCTCTAAGTATGTTGAATTGCTCACGAGCCAGTGGCTTTGTGAAGATATCAGCAAGCTGCTCATTCGTTGGGACATAGGTGAGCTTGATCTCTCCCTTGAGTACATGATCTTTGATGAAGTGATGTCTTATGCTGACGTGCTTCATTCTACTGTGCTGGATTGGGTTCTTTGATAGGTCAATGGCACTCTTGTTGTCACATTTGACGTCAACTGTTTTAGTCTGAACGCCATAATCTTCAAGCTATTGCTTAATCCATAGGACTTGAGCAACACAGCTTCCAGCAGCAATTGACAGGGCTACTGATGCCTGCTTCTTGCTGAACCAGGACACAAAACAACTTCCAAGGAAGTGGCATCCTCTTAAGGTGCTTTTTCGTTCAAGCTTGTCTCATCCGTAGTCAGCGTCAGTGTATCCAATGAGTGTGAAATCATGAGTATTGGGATACCATAAACCTGCATTCACTGAGCCTTGCAAATATCTAAGGATTCTTTTTACAGCTATGTAATGAGATTCCTTAGGGTTAGATTGATATCTAGCACAATAACATACTGAGAACTGAATGTCCGGCCTACTAGCAGCTAAGTAGAGTAGAGAACCAATCATACCTCGGTACAATCTGCTGTCTACTGACTTACCATTTTCATCAGCACAGAGGACAGTGTCAGTGCCCATAGGGGTAGATATTGACTTGCAATTCTCAAGTTCATACTTCTTCAATATCTCCTTAGCATACTTAGTTTGACTGATAAAGATGCCATTTTTCCCTTGTTTGATTTGAAGTCCAAGGAAGAAGTTGAGTTCTTCCATCATTGACATTTCAAACTCAGTCTGCATCTGCTTACTAAATTCTTTGCACATTGACTCGTTAGTGGCACCAAAAATAATGTCATCAACATATATCTGAGCCAGTAGGGTATCTTTACCCTTCCTCTTAATGAATAAGGTTGTATCAGATTTACCTCTGACATAATTTCTAGTTAGCAGGAAACTGGCCAGGCTCTCATACCAAGCACGTGGTGCTTGCTTGAGACCATACAGAGCCTTTTTGAGTTTATAAACGTGGTTTGGAAACTTGGGATCCTCAAACCCTGGAGGCTGATTAACATAGACTTCCTCGTTTATAACTCCATTAAGGAATGCACTCTTAACATCCATTTGAAATAATTTAAAGTTCATATAACTTGCATACACACATAAAATTCTTATAACCTCTATCCTTGCCACTGGGGCGAAGGTCTCACCGTAGTAAATACCTTCTTGCTGACTGTAGCCCTGAGCTACAAGTCTTGCTTTGTTCCTGACCACGTTCCCTTGTTCATCCAGCTTGTTGCGGAAGACCCATCTTTTTCCTATGGTCTTATAGCTTCTTAATTTTGGCACTAAGTCCCATACTTCATTTCTTCTGAACTGATCAAGTTCTTCTTGCATTGCATTCATCCAGAACTCATCGTACTCAGCTTCAGCGAAGTTCTTTGGTTCCTGAACTGAGATGAATGCTACGTTGCTGAGGTATCTCCTGAGTTGATTTCTTATCATCAGGGTGTTTTCAGCAGCATCAAGAATGGCACTTTTTGAGTGTCCTCTTGGTATTCTGATCTCTTTTGGAAGAGTGATGTCTTGAGCTGGTTGTGTTTCAACAATCTCTGCAGGTATAGATTGGTCAGTGAAAACAATTTGAGTTTCGCTTTTACCTTTGGTCAGTCCTTGAGGTAGTGACTCAGCGGCTGTTTCTTGGTCAGCGGGTGCTGAGTATGGATCATCCTCAGTCAGCTGCTTATCTTTTCCTGCAGGGTTAGTTTCATCGAACTCAACGTGTACTGACTCTTCTAGGACCTGAGTTCGTTTATTGAAAACTCTATATGCTTTGCTGTTTGTTGAGTAGCCTAAAAAGATAGCTTCATCAGCTTTTGAATCAAACTTAGCAAGGCTGTCTTTGGTATTTAGAATAAAACATTTACAACCAAAGGCACGAAAGTATCCAATGTTGGGCTTTCGTCCTTTCCAAAGTTCGTAGGGAGTCTTCTTTAATATGGGTCTGACTAGAGCCCTATTAAGTATGTAGCACGCTGTGTTGACAGCTTCTCCCCTAAAGTACTTTGGAAGCCTATGCTCACTCAGCATTGTCCTGGCTATTTCAACCAAGGTTCTGTTTTTCCTTTCAACGACCCCATTCTGTTGAGGCATTCTAGGAGCAGAAAAATTATGGTCAATGCCGTTGGCTTCACAGAATTCAACAAACTGTTGATTTTTGAATTCTCCACCATTATCACTTCGGATGTGAGCTAACTTAAGGTCTTTCTCATTTTCAAGTTTTCTTACTAAAGTTGAAAACGTCTCAAAGGTTTCATCCTTTCTACTCAGCAAGATGATCCAAGTGTACCGAGAAAAGTCATCTACAATGACCAAGGAAAATCTTCTACCACCCAAGCTCAGCGGCTGGACTGGACCGAAGAGATCCAAGTGTAGCAACTCTAATGGACGCTTAGTTGAGACAATGTTTTTACTATGAAAAGATTGTTTGGTTTGTTTTCCAGCTTGACAAGCGTTGCATAATTGATCTTTTTTCGAACTTAAGTTCTGGCAATCCCTCAACTAATTGCTTTCTTGCTAATTTAGCCAGGAGGTCCATGCTTACATGACCAAGTCTCTTGTGCCATAGCCAGGAATTTTCTTCCTTTGACACTAAGCATACAGTTTTTGAAAATTTCTTTTCTAAGTTCAGCATAAAGACATTATCAATACGAGGGGCAGTTAAAATCAACTCATTTATTTTAACCTCGAATATTTTACATCCAGTGTCATCAAATATAACTTTTCTCCCATTATCACATAGCTGAGCTACGCTGAGTAAGTTATATTTGAGTCCGCTGACTAGGGAGACTGACTCAATAGTAGGATTACCACCAACAGTTCCTGACCCTACTATCTTACCCTTTTTGTTGTCTCCGAAACTTACGCTTTCACCTCGTTTACGCACAAATGTGATGAACTGAGTTTCATCACCAGTAATATGCCTCGAGCATGCGCTGTCAATGTACCACATCTTTGACTTTTCAGCACACCTCAGGCTTACCTGTAATATAGCTAGTTATCTTTAGGTACCCAAGTCTTTTTGGATCCTTGTTTGTTAGGCTCAGCAGGTAAAGCATCATATTTAATCTTATGACGACACACTTGGACAGTGTGTCCATTTTTCCCATAGAAGTCACAGCTGACCTTTCGTTTAGGATATCTCACTGACTGGTCAGCACCCCAGTGCTGAGCATGCCAGCACACCTTTGTGGTGTGTCCTTTCTTCCCACAGAAGTCACACTGGACATTCCACTGAGGATTCCATCTCTGCTAACTAGTACTTCGGTACTGAGTGTTTAGAGGAATATTTCTTTTATTCGGAACCTTGAGTTGGTTCTGAATAGATGTGACATCCTTTCTCAGTTTCTTAGAATCTGATTGGACCTCAGAGATAAACTTTTGCATAATTTCTACGTTGCTATGCAAAGTTGAGTTGTCTTGAAGAAGATATCGAAGGTCACTCAGTTTGACCTCTTCAATCTCATCACATCGCCTGCTGAGTGCTCTAACCTTCTTGTTACAATTTTTGACAAGTGTATAGAGGTCACTCAGGGCATTAATCATTTCATTTCTGAGCAAGGGTAGTGATATTACCTCAGTTGAGTGTACCTCATCGTCAGATGCAATGGAGGGGTCAGCATGCTCAGAAACACAAGGCTCAGCAAGCTCATCTGCCATGAAGCAGATCTTTGCTGAATCAGTGGCATCGTCTCCTGATGATGATGACTCATCACTATCACTCCAGGTTGCCACCATTGTCTTCTTTCCGTTCTTCCTTTCCTTCCTTAAGGTAGGACAGCTTGATTTGTTATGGCCAGTTTGATGACATTCAAAGCATGTAATGGGCTTTGAGCTGTCCTTCTTGTACTTGCTGTCGCTGGACTCAGCTTTGTACTTGTCAAACTTCTTGTAAGGCTTCTTAAAATATTTATCATTCTTTCTGAACAGCCTTTTCATCTTTCTAGTGAACATTGCCATTTCTTCATCATATGTTGAGCTCCCATCAGTGGAGTCAGATTTCATGACAAGAGACTTTTGCTTCTTGTCTTCAGACTTTTCCTTCACCTCAAAGTTCTTCATTGAGATCTCATGGGTCAGCAGCGAGCCAATGAGTTCATCATACTTGTAGGTGGTTAAGTCTTGAGCTTCCTCAACAGCAGTTTTCTTGGCTTGCCAGCTTTTAGGAAGACTCCTCAGTATCTTCTTGACTTGCTCTTCCTCAGTAAAGATCTTGCCAAGTCTATTGAGCTCGTTGATTATGTTTGTGAATCTTGAGTTCATGTCAGAGATTCCTTCATCATCATTCATTTCAAAAAGCTCGTACAACCTCATGTGCTGGTTCACCTTGGACTCCTTAACTTTGTTGGTTCCTTCGTAGGTGACTACCAGTTTCTTCCAGATCTCCTGCGCTGACTCACAACCTGAAATTTTGTTGTACTCTGCAGCATCTAACGCACAGTGAAGCATGTTTATAGCCGAAGCATGATTTTGTAGCTTCTTGAGATCATCTTCTGTCCACTTAGTTTCAGCTTTAACAACCGTTTGGCCGTCAATAGTTTCAACAGGAACAAATGGGCCTTGGACTATAGAAAGCCATGCACTCATATTTGTTGCCTGAATAAAATTTTTCATTCTGTTCTTCCAAAAGGTACAGTTAGACCCGAAGAACAGAGGAGGCCAAGTAATGGACAGTCCCTCAGGTAAAATCTGAGTTGTCTGATTTCCTGGGAGGAAACGAGTGCTGTTCTCAGCCATTGTGGGGATCAGCTCAAGATAGTTATATCTTGCTCAGTGAGCTTTTAAGCTCTGATACCACTTATTGGTCCCTTATAACGTGACAAGGTTAGTTCCAAGGGGGGGGAGGATAAGAACTATTTAAAAATTTGTCCGTTAAGGCTGACTTCTTTTCTTAAGAAAAGGTTTACACAGCGGCGCTAAGTAGTTTTAAGACACAAGCTTAGTCAACTTGTGACTAAGTCTGTTTCTTTCCTTGAGTCAGGAGATAGCACTTAGAGTCTATTCCTGAACTCAGCTTCTTAGTGCACTCAACTCAGCGTGAGTTCGTTACTTAGTCAATTTTATAGCAAGCAATATATAAAGGAGTTTAAGGGTTAGAAATATGTTACTCAGCAGACATATCCTGGTTCGACCTCTCCGCCTACATCTAGTCCTCGGAACGCGTTCCGAGCTTTTTGAATTCTCTACTAAGCTCTTTAAAGGTAGAGCACGAAACCTTTTACAATAGAAGCTGAGTGTACAAGAGTACCTTCCTCTATACCTATACTCACTCCTATAACTACCGCTGAGTACTATAACCGAGTACTCAGCCTCTCCTTTCTATTCTTCTAGAAATGATAAAGTGTTTGTCCTAAACAACAATTGCTAAGACACTTTAGATGATTGAAATCACTCTAGACTTTTACACAATGATTGGAAATTGGTGTAAGATTTTGCTTTGCTTTTCTCACAGAACTTCAAGTATGAATTTGGACAACGTTTCGACTAATTGAAGATCTGCATCGAATGAAGAAATTGAGAGGCCTTTATATAGTGACACTTCAAGCACCGGTAATTTCGAAATAACCGTTGGAGGCAAACGGCTTCCTGTCGTTGTCACTCAGGACGTGCTCAGTGTCGTTGGCCAATGATATTCTTGCATCTTTTGTCCACGGCAGTGCTCAGCAGCTTTTCATCAGATAAACAGAATGTTTCGACATTTACGGTAAAGTCTTCCAGACAGCTTCCTGCGCCTTCTGAACTTTACCCAAAGTAGAAATACTTTGTCTAGAAGTTGGTTCTGTTCTGCCGCTGACCTGATTGCATTGTCGCTCAACTCAGCAGCTTCCTCTTGAAGCTTTTGTTAGAAGGCTTCTCGATCCTTCTTCATGCTGAGTCATCGTTTCACTTGATACGACTGCGTTTTATCTTCTTGGGCCGTGAGGTCTTGATGTGTTGACTTGGGCTTGACTTTCACTTATGGGCCTTTAGACTTTTTATCTTAATGTCTTATAAATCAATAAACTCAACATTGAACAAACACATTAGTGTGAATAAATCAAAGCATTTAAATTTAATATGGTAGAATATTTTTTATCATTTACTTAAATAATTTTGTCAAATCAAAATCATGTGGAAAGGTGTTTCAACATATGTTGTTGTCGATGAGGAACTCAACGGTGATGCAAACACTTTTCTTTTTCTTTCTCCCTTCATATTAGCACTTCGTGTTTGTTTTCCATATGAATTTGACCAATGTTTCAATTGTGATAACTATAGTGATTTTGATTGAAAAAGCCAAACTTATGTATCAATTGTATTAATTTATTGTATTTAGTTTGTTTACAAGATATTGAGTTTGATGTGAATTTAAAAAAAATAAATTATAGAATCCCAAATATAATAATGAATCAAAGATATCAAAGTGTTATTATTTATAAAACATATAAATAATACAATCTCTAATCAATAGCTATTATATCGTAGCATATTACAAGACAAAAACAGATTAACAGGTTATTAGTGTCTTTTCATTTTTAAATCCATATAATCAAGAGTCCGAATTCTAATTGGATTGTGTATTTTATAAGAGCGTTTTAAATTGCATATGCAAGTAACATTGATTCTTCTAATCTTTAATATTTAGCATTTTACAATATTAAAAAACCATTACTATCTAATTAAGATAATAAAAAAATTCTAAAAAAGAAAATTGTAACCCGTGCATAATTTGTAGTTGCAAGTATATGATGGTTAGGAGTATAAATTGAATTTGATATGACTATTGCAAATTATAACATAATGAATGTCTTTAATACGATGCAATAATATACATTAAATAGATGTGAAAAGATTTTCAAAAAAATGTAAAAAGATAATAAAAATATACAACTCGTGCAATGTACGGGGGTTCCGCTAGTAAGGCAATGAAAGGGAGAGACACACTTCTTTTGGGCTGTGTGAAGCACACGTGTTTTTTTGTTTGCCACATCAAATAAATTGAAACTGCTTTTCTCGGTTGAGCGTGGGCTTCATTATATAATATTTTATTTTCTTTATTTTTAATCAATTAACCTATTTTTTATAATAATATAATTGATAATAACTATAAAAATATTTATTCGTTATGCATATTTCTTTGGAAAAGATAAGATTCGAAAAAGATTAAAAATTAATGTATATTTTGAGTTATGTATTTATAAATTTTTTAAAAAGTGGCTGTTTGATTTGGAAAAAATACATTTGATATCTTTAAAAATAAAATCCTTTTGATATATACACAAACTAGTTTTTGACCCGTGCGATGCACGGATTCATTTTAATATATAAATATTAATAAAAATATAATTTAATAATTACAATTAATGATATAAAGGTGTTATATAAATTAAATATTATTATTTTATTTTCACATTTAATTTAAATAATCTTTTTATAGATAAATATAATAATATAATTAAAATTTATATATTATATATTATATTATATTTTTTATCAGTAAAAAATAATGAAGTGACACCTCAGCTCCATCGTTACTATTTTATATTATATATAGATATGCAAAGAATTAGAGAGATTTTAGGAATTAATTTAAATTATGTAGAACTTTTAGATATAGATATGCAGAGAATTAGAGAGATTTTAGGGATTAATTTAAATTCTGTAGAACTCTTAGATATAGTACGGATAAAATAATCCTTTTATAAATAAATATAATAATATAACTAAAGTTAATATATTATATATTATATTATATTTTTATCAGTAAAAAAGGAGGAAGTGACACATCAGCTCCATCGTTACTGTTTTATATTATATATAGATATGCAGAGAATTAGAGAGATTTTAAGGATTAATTTAAATTATGTAGAACTTTTAGATATAGATATGCAAAGAATTAGAGAGATTTTAGGGATTAATTTAAATTCTGTAGAACTCGTAGATATAGTACGGATAAAATAATCTTTTTATAAATAAATATAATAATATAACTGAAGTTAATATATTATATTTTATATTATATTTTTTATCAGTAAAAAAGGAGGAAGTGACACCTCAGCTCCATCGTTACTGTTTTATATTATATATATATATAGATATAGATATGCAGAGAATTAAAGAGATTTTAGGGATTAATTTAAATTATGTAGAACTTTTAGATATAGATATGCAGAGAATTAGAGAGATTTTAGGGATTAATTTAAATTCTGTAGAACTCTTAGATATAGTACGGATAAAATAATCTTTTTATAAATAAATATAATAATATAACTAAAGTTAATATATTATATTTTATATTATATTTTTTATCAGTAAAAAAGGAGGAAGTGACACCTCAGCTCCATCGTTAATGTTTTATATCTATATAGATATGCAGAGAATTAGAGAGATTTTAGGGATTAATTTAAATTATGTAGAACTTTTAGATATAGATATGCAAAGAATTAGAGAGATTTTAGAGATTAATTTAAATTCTGTAGAACTCGTAGATATAGTACGGATAAAATAATCTTTTTATAAATAAATATAATAATATAACTGAAGTTAATATATTATATTTTATATTATATTTTTTATCAGTAAAAAATGAGGAAGTGACACCTCAGCTCCATCGTTACTGTTTTATATTATATATATATAGATATAGATATGCAGAGAATTAAAGAGATTTTAGGGATTAATTTAAATTATGTAGAACTTTTAGATATAGATATGTAGAGAATTAGAGAGATTTTAGGGATTAATTTAAATTCTGTAGAACTCTTAGATATAGTACGGATAAAATAATCTTTTTATAAATAAATATAATAATATAACTAAAGTTAATATATTATATTTTATGTTATATTTTTTATCAGTAAAAAATGAGAAAGTGACACCTCAGCTCCATCGTTAATGTTTTATATCTATATAGATATGCAGAGAATTAGAGAGATTTTAGGGATTAATTTAAATTATGTAGAACTTTTAGATATAGATATGCAGAGAATTAGAGAGATTTTAGGGATTAATTTAAATTCTGTAGAACTCTTAGATATAGTACGGATAAAATAATCTTTTTATAAATAAATATAATAATATAACTAAAGTTAATATATCATATTTTATATTATATTTTTTATCAGTAAAAATTGAGGAAGTGACACCTCAGCTCCATCGTTACTGTTTTATATTATATATAGATTAAATTATTTAGTTTTTCAATAAAATTCAATATATATGTCTTTTATACCTTTATAGTGGTTTGATATATGTAATATTGTAATGAAAACAAGATGTATATAATATTTGGTACACATTTTACGGTTTTTATTGTAAGAAAAGGTTGCACAAGAAAAATTATCATGGTGGCCCACATATTTGACAGTTTACTTTTTTTTTTTTTTTCTGGAGGGTCGTCCAATCCAACGACCCTCCTTGTAGAGGAGACCCTCCTAATTCTAACTCTAGTGGTTAGTTACTCCTTGTAAATTATAAATGGGAAAATTACAAAATTAGGTCAAATGGAAGACCCATTTACATATTAAACCCATTTACTCAACCTACTACATATCTAGACTGATTTTGTGTGACTTTCCCATAATACCCCTAACCTTCCCACTTCCTCCCTTACGCGAACGTTCTCTCCCCTCTTCTCCTTGGTTGCGCGAAACGGCGACAGCTCCTCCATTAATGATTCCAAGACTTTTGATCTTCCTATCTTCCTTTAAATTCCACGAAATCTGGTTCATTTCTCCAAATCACAATGAATTTCTCTTCTTCCTCTCTTCATCTCTTGATTCTGCAACTTCATAATCCTAGAAAACGAAGTCATGGTTCTTCATTTTCCATTTCCTGCTCGTTCGAAAAAATGGTGAATCTACGTTATTTTCATCGTTTTTCCCAGTTTATCATATTGGGTTCATCAAAAAATGTAAGTATATGCTGTTTTTCTGCGTTTTCCCCCATAAATACACTTAGCATATGCGGTTATCGCGAGGTCTTCGGGGAGAAATTTATCGATTTCACTTCGCGAAACGCTGATTACGCGAAGTTTGCGAGGTAATTCGATAAATTTCTCTCGCAGACTCCGCGAATTCAGCGTTTTGCGAAGCCAGAGCGTCACATTTCTCCTCGCAGACTCCGCGAAATCATTGTTTCGCGAAGTCAGAGCGTCACATTCCTTGCACATTTATGTTCGCATACTTAGCAAATCGTCGTTTCGCGAAGCCAAATCTTCCTTTTTTCTGACTAACACGATTAAATTTTTCTGAAGGTGGTTGAATACGTAATATTCATTCCTGGAAGCCGGTGTGTTAGAGTGCCATGAGAGACATCCATTCAAAAACGCCTGGACTTCCAACCGTCAGTTGTGAATAAGAGTCTACACCGTGGGACACGTCCATCCCTCTGTGGTTAATAATAACCTATGTATAATGAAGTGATTTGTTAGGAGTTTATTGTGGCAATCTTAGTGAATAGTAGCCTATGTATTATGAGATAATTTGTTAAGAGTTTATTGTGGCAATCTTATTGTAAATTTTGATAATGTTATGATTTTAATGTTAGAATCCTTTGTTGTTTGCAATTTTTTGTTATATACCACTTCGCGAATTAGCTACAAAACATATACAGGCTTCGCATATGCGAATTAAATTCATCAAATAAATCAAACTCTAGCTTCGCATGCTTTGCATATGCGAACTAAATTCATCAATTATTATGAACATTAGCTTCGCAGGCTTCGCATAATATGGAATTTGCGAAGTCAGACGGGAGGGGACGAGATGCGCGTAAATATTGAGGGTATTATGGGAAAGTCACACAAAACAGTCTAGATATGTAGTAGGTTGAGTAAATGGGTTTAATATGTAAATGGGTCTTACATTTGACCTAGTTTTATAATTTTTCCATTATAAATTGGTTCAATTTGTATCCATTAGAGTTGCTTTAAGCTGGTCCTAATTTACTCCACTAGAGTTACTTTAAGGCTACTATTTCTATTCACCACTTTTAACCACTTTTAACGCTTCCGCTTTTGTTTAGAATAACCAATTTAAATAAAATCATATGAGTTATCATTTTGAACAGTGATGTTCACATGGACCCTCAATGATCAAACAAATTTGATCATTCACCATTAGATATAGACTTATTACATCTAAGCCGTATGGTGATTTGTTTGGTCATTAAGGGTCTATGTGAACACCACTGTCCTTTTAAATTTTTTAACAGGAAGATACACATTCAAATCAAAATATCCTACTATCTTTTTATGATTGTCATACTTGCTTTGGTTGTTTTCATTAATAAAGGATAAAAGGACTTTGACACACCAATCTTGTCATCAAGGACAAGTTGGTTCATCTGAGGAGGGGTGAAAGTGCATAACACCGAGGGAATAATTATGAGCAAAGTAAGTTATGTAGTTTACCAGCACGAGAAATCTTCACAAAAGGAGAAGCAAAAGATATTCCGGATACTCTTGATAAAATTATTCGAACCATTAGACTCCAAACTCGAATTGGAGAGGAAAGCAACAACTTCAACATTATTATCAAACTCAATCTTAGTTCTGGAAGAATTGAGCTCCTTCGCAATGCACACCCTAGAAAAAACAGCCCATAATTCGGCATCAAAAGAGGAACCTGGAACGATCCGGTTCAGAGTGGATGACACCGGGATAAAAGGTCTGAGCAAGGAGCGGCTCTAAGGGATGGCGATGGGGACATGAATGAACTGAATCTCACGTCGGAAATGGAGAGAGTGATTTGGGCTTAGTAAGATGTGAATTCAATACCGTGAGGCCCAATGTGTTGGAATTGGATCAGAGCGGACAATATCTACATGGTATTAATTAGGGTGTTACAGAACCAGTGCCTAAATTATGAACAAATCCCCCCATTGCAGCTTTGGCGGAGTATCGGGGATGCTTTTGGGAACTCTGTTAATTGCACCTCGACCATTAAAACTTTAATTATTTCGGCAAATCTAGCAAATTTCAGCAGTCAAATCTTTCAATTATGGAATTCGGCCATTGTTAGCGGGTTCTGGACTCTTTGGAAGGTTAGAAATGATAGTGTCTTTAATGATGTTAAACCTTCTATTATTTGAACATTGAAGACTATTTGGAAGTGTGTGAAGGAGGCTAGCATTGGGATGAAGGGTTATATGCACAATACTGTTCTTGATAAGAAAAGCCTGGACAATTTCGGAGTCAAGGGCATTGCTCGGTCGGCTCTAACTATTTTCTCTCTGACCTGGCAGCCCCCTCCTCAGCGGTGGATTAAAGTTAACACCGACGGGGCAGCAGGCTTGACGGGAGCGGGCGCCGGTGGAATTTACCGAACTTGTCGTGGTTTTCCTTTAGCTTGCTTTGCGCATCCTTTGGGGCAACAACAAGCTTTCATGGCGGAGTTGAAAGCGATGACCATTGCTATCCTCAAAGCAGTTGAGCGGAATTGGTTTCCTTTGTGCGTTGAGAGTGACTCAATCTATGCAGTTCAGTCACTGAAATCGAGATCGAGAAATGTTCATTGGAGCCTTCTTTCGGATTGGTTGATTTGTCTTGACATTATTCGTACTCGTCCAATCCGAATTTCTCATGTGTTTAGGGAGGGGAATGCAGTTGCAGATTGTCTTTCCAAGTTTGTTGTCACAACTACCTCTGACTGTTGGTGAAACTCTTTTCCTTATTTTTGCTCTAATACTGTGTTTAGAGATGCAAATAGGACAGAGTATTTTCGCTTTGTTAAGTAGGCATTGCCTTCATTGTACTGTACTTTTCTTCTTTTCTTTTCAATAAAATTTTTTGGCTTCTTGGTCGGGGTTTGGTTGCTTGGTTGATGTCAACCTAATTGGGATTAACCTTCTTCCGTCCCTCCTTGAAACACAATTTTACTTTAAAAAAAAATTATTCTACAGTATATCCAATCAAATAAGCCTTCCCACTTTAAGGGTACCATAAATAAGAATGTTAGCACCGTGCCAAACATCAACGAAGCTTTTAGATGTATCGGCCTAGTGGTGGAACCAGGACCACGGATGACCCGGGCTCAAACATATCAGTAAAAAAATTTCAAAACGTAAAAAAAAAAAATCGAAATTAACTGTGCGGTTGACTGTAAATTTTCAAAATCCAGCCCGTCAGGACTGGACAAATTTTTTTTAACCTCCAACGCATTAAAACTATAAATATATTATAATTTTTTTAGCAACTAGCATTGAACTAATAGAAAATTAAACATGTTTACTTTTTTTTAATGGTAAGGACATAATAAAAAAAATGAATATTAAATATGTCTACTTTTTTTAATGGTAAGGACATATTAAAAATAAATTCAAAAGTGTTACCAAAATAAAAATAAAGAGTCCATTTAAATTAATTAATAATGGTAACATGTTTTTATAATTATTGAAAAATAAAATAAAAATAAATAAAAACTTTAAAAAAAATGAGGTTGAAAGGAGTCGAACATAGGACCTCTCAAATAGAAGTAAACATCCTTAACCATCGCAAAATATTGAAATAATACTATATAGAATCAATATAATTTCTCTCCAAAATATTACCAGACACCATTATTAATTTTTTTTTTCTTAATTCTCTGACCGCCTGCCGGAGCTCGAGCCCCTAACCACCCTTGTTCCGCGAATAGTAGGAGAAAAAGGGAGCATATTTGCACTATAAAAAATCATGATGTTTCTCCACTTCCACATGTACCAAGATGTAGGTAAAAAAAAAGAAGCTGAATTTTTTCAATAGACTCCATATGAGCACTGAACAAGCACTAATTGAACCAATACTCATCTTTAATAGAAAAGAATTATTTTTGCACTTCTAGAGGCAGAATTCTTAGAGTCCTTAAGCACGTGCGTGGCTAAATTGGAGTGGACTCTACAACCAAATATTTTTATTGTACATGGCACTGCAATTTTGCATAACTTTTTTCCGCAAACATCCCTCTTCTCTTCTCATCCAGCCACGTATTATTCAAGAGGTAAGCTGAATCACAAGTAAATTCTTGACCCATGTACAAATTTTAATATTCCAGATTTAAAGCTAAACAACTTGCTAAAATTAGCGGCTTATTGGGATTGGGAGACCTCCTTCAACAACTCTCTACTAGTTGGTTACTCTTGAAAATTATAAATTGGTCCTAATTTATTCCACTAAAGTTACTCTAAGGCTACTACTTCTATTCACCGCTTTCAATGTTTCACATTTATTTAGAATACCCCACCCAATTCTCGAGCTAAAATCGGTCTCTAAGAATGTGCATGACACGAGTGGACTCCATTGTTGGTACCTGATAAGGCTAGATTAGTTCTAGGGGGTTGAATAGAACCAATGATCAATTTAAACCTTTAGAAAATTTTCTCTTTTAATTCAATAGTAGCACAGAGGCAACTCTCGGAATCAAAGGCAACTTCAGTCTACTGAGATTGGTTCTGCTTCTGACACTTACACTTAGAAGACGTCTTTTTTATAGGAGCTACTTAAGATCTCTTAAATAGATGATTTACGTGTTAAGCACAGGATGATCAGAGTTGTATATATGTGAGATAAATATTCGGAGCATGCAATATACAAAAGCAGTAAAAGGCAATAAGGTTGAAAGAGGTTAAACAGAAGATTTATACTGGTTTGACCTTCTGCCTACGTCCAGTCATCGTAATTCCTTCTTCTACGCTTTAATCCACTCTCTTGTTACTTACCTATAACTAAAGCAATAATAGAGCTTCTGAAAATGATTGGAAACTTAGATGAACCAATCTCTCTATATATGATTACACTAATATGAAAATGATTGTGTATATGTGCTTTGCTCTTGTTTTCACTTTTGCATTGTATATTTTTTCCGCTTGAAAATGAAGCTTGAGCTTGGCTTTTATTCCCATTTGAATCAAAAGATAGCCGAAAGAAACAACTCATGTTCTTCTCTGAAGCTTCTGACTTGGTGTGCCTATTTTTCCACTTAAGGAAATAGCTGTTTGACAATTCAGAGGGTAGTTGACCGTTGACACGTGTGTCTAATGATCAGCTTCTGAATTCTAAACTTGCAGACATACAGACCACGCATTTCCTTATTCGTAATTGTTGAGAGAGATGGATTGTTTGGTAGTCTTCTGTCTTCTAAAATTTTACCAGAAATGGAAAGTCTTCTGTTGACTTTCATGTGGGCTTCTGCTTCTAGGGCTATGAACAGTAATAACCTAGCATTCTATTTTTACTTGTCTTGTTTTAAATCAATAATAACTACAAAGGTATGTTGGTTGTGAATAAATATCAACTAAACTTATAATTATTGTTGGTGAACAATCTAGAGATCTCTAGATAAGTCGGTGCTTGACTTATCAATATATTATTTATAAAAAAGAAATGTTGGCGAAGAAAGAATTATATGAGAAAGTTAATAATGAAATTATAAGTTAACCATTACTTAAATTGAAAGGAAAACCTAATTTAGAAGGAGAAATGGTTTTCTCCGTCTCAATTTGAATGGAGAAGAAAAAGAAAACTCTTTGCTTTTTTGAATTGAATGGGTTAAATTGTGGCAATCCAATTAAACTGATTGAATAACAAATACTAAAAAAAAAAAAAATTATTAACTAGTTCTTTTAACCCACGAAAGCAAAAATAGATATCGGAAAATGTTATTTCAAAACATAACTCTTATAAAATAGCTATCAAACAAAAATGGATACGAACACGAACAGAGATAGAAACAGAAATGTATAAGAGTTATTAAAAAGAAGTATGTAGATTTCTTTTGTTGAAAGGAAAAGGTTAGATTGGTAAATGGACGGGGACATGTTAGCGTCAGAAATATGTTTGATGAACATAATGAGAGCCAGCCCAGCTACCAAATTAATTAATATCCTCATTTTAATTAAATTAAATCTGCCGAAAGTTGTTAGTAACCAACCATATACTATGATGATATAAGGTTTTTCTATATATTGATAATGATTACATCATCTGCATTTTCCCGTATGAAAGAAAGAAAGGCTGCCTTCATATGACCTAGAATGACATGCTTATCCACGTGCATAGAATAATCGGATTAATGATTTATTATTTAATATTTAATATTAATAAGGTTTTATACATACATATGTTATGTTGTCACATAATGACACTGCTTTCTTTTGGTACCAATGGGTTCAAAATTGATGCTTCAATAACCAAATAGTAACATCCACATTTAAATCTCTATATAGCTTTAACCTTCATCATGCTAAACGTATAATTACCCATCAATTGTGCCTTAATTTCCTTAATCAAGATCTTGTTTTTGGGAACTTCAAATCAACTGCCAAAATTACTGATTTTTTTTGGGTAAATTGCAAAACTAACCTAATTGATAGGCCCGTTTAGGGTGTAAATGAGTCGAGCCGCTCATGAGCGGTTCGGTGGTCGGCTCGATTTGTAAACGAGCCGTTCGTGAGCACAATTTACCAGCTCGGTTCGTAAATGAGCCGACCATAAGCAAGTTAAAGCTCGACTCGAAAGCTTGCGAGCAGATACGATTAGAACGTTTATGAATAAATTTTTGTTTTGTATAAAACTATATAGTTTTGTATTTGTTTATAAATATCTAAACTTAGTATTATTTTATTTGCTATTAGATGAGTTCGTTTACAAACATAATAAATGAGTAGTAGACGAACTATTTGTAAGCACATCTTATTTATTTATTCACAAACTTTGCTTGTGGGCTTGTTTATGTACACAATTAAAGAGCTATTTACGAGCAAACTTCATAAATATAATTAACGATTTACTCATAAACAATTCATGGTTAGATAAATTTTTTAATGAACCAAGTTCAAAGAGGATTTTGGGCTCGAAACAAGCTCTAAGCTCGGCTCGGGCTCAAGCTCGTTAATTTTATAGCGAGCCGAGCTTGAGCAGGCCAAAGCTCGGCTCGGCTCGGCTCGGTTCGATTACATCTCTAGGCTCATTTATATATTTGGACTTACTACACTAATTCTTACCAAACTAGACACTTTCAAATTAGACTTTGTCTCTTAATGTATATATTATGACTTAACCAATTCTTTCACTCTACTTCTCATCCCTATCAACCCAACTTCAATTTCATATATTAATCCAAGATCCACAATCCCTTGTATAGGTTAGTCTTGGATATTTTACGTTAGTATACACCTTTCGAATGATATTTGAAGATTTTATCAAACTCGATAGGTTCACAGTTTACGATTTTGCTTAGTAGTGGAAGCAACTGCTAAGACAATTGCTTATCAGTTGCTTTATCTCTTTTTTGGCAAAACGATCTATATTTACTCATCATCAATACTACAACTAAAATAATCTATTCAAAGAAGATCTTATTTCTAAGAAATCAAAAGACTATTTTTTTTTTAAAATTTCAACAGAAAATCATAAAGAAACCATGAAAATTAAAGAAGAAGAGATAATGAAAGAAAAATTAGAGATATGTTAAGTGATAATATACATATTAAGGGAATTTCGGAAAAGTTAACTTTGAAAGTGTCTAGTTTGGTAAGATATATTATAACGAGTCTAAATATGTAAACGAACCTCTTAATTGAGTCTATTTTATAATTTACCTTTTTTTCTTCTAAACCATTTGTATCATAAGTTGATTGTTTAAACTAACTCGTCTTCGGCAAACGGGCTCAGTTGGTTATGGCACCATTTGGAACTCAAACGTTGAACAGATGATTACTCGGTCCTTAGCAATTAGCCCTCGGATGCCGAGAATGTCCAGAATTATCCCTGTTAGCTGGAAGACGCCTCCATCTAGCTAGATAAAGGCAAACTCTGATGCCTCTTTCACCAGTACTTCTATAGGCAGTGGCGCGATTTATAGAAACAACAATGGCGCCGTGATTGGGGCGTTTGCAATGCCGTCTGTTGACCACATTGCTCACATGGCGGAGCTACATGCGACCATCATTGCTGTTCGATATGCGTCTGAGAAAAATTGGAATCATTTATGGCTCGAGTGCGACTCTTCGTATGTGGTATTTATGTTCCGTTCGCGCTCGCGGAGGGTACCATGGCAGCTCCGTGGTGACTGGTTTGAGTGTCTCAGACTCTTATCCAAGATGCATTTGATGGTTTCTCACATTTTCCGCGAAGAAAACCAAGTAGCTGACAAGCTCGCCAACTTTGGTCGTTTACAATCTTCTATAGAATGTAGGGATTCCGCCCCAGATTTCTGTATTGGTCTAATTAGAGATAATTTGTGGAACCGGCCTTCTTTCCAGTTCACTTAGCTTCTTTTCAACTTTGGTTGTATAAACTTCTGATTTTTCTTTTATTTTAATAATACTTGGATCAGAGCTTTAGGTTTACGAGAGGTGCCAACCTAGTTGGGATGTCATGTTCCTAGCTTCCTCCCCATCTTTAATTAAAAAAACTAATTCAGATTTGAGCCAGGCAAAACTTTTCCGAAAGATAAATTTTCCCACCAAATATTTTTTTATCACAACAATATTTCTATTTTTAGAATTTGAATCTTGATTGAATAATTAAGCTCATCCAATACTTTTTTATCACGTGTTTGGAGGTTAATTTGGAAATATTGAGCTACAAGTACGAGATTATAGATGTCAAGTGAACTAAGAAAATATCGAGCTACAAGTACGAGATTATAGATGTCAAGTGAGCTAAAAAAGATCCTTGTGGAGAGAGGAAGACTCTATTGTAAAATCATGAGAAAGAGGAAAACGTTTTTTTTTTTTGCAAGACATTCCATATATGCATCAAACATAAATCAAACATAAACGGATGGTCCATACTAAACTTATTTTATAATGAGCTGAGCCGAGCTTGAGCAGGCCAAAGCTCGGCTCGGCTCGATTATAGCTCTAGGCCTGTTTATATATTTAGACTCATTATACTAATTCTTACCAAACCAGACACTTTCAAATTAGACTTTGTCTCTTAATGTATATATTATGACTTAACCAATCTCATCCCTTTTAATCCAACTTCAATATCATACACCAATCCAAGATCCATAATCCTTTGTATAGGTTAGTCTTGGATATTTTACATTAGTTTACACATTTCGAATGATATTTGAAGATTTTATCAAACTCGATAGGTTCGCAGTTTACAATTTTGCTTAGCAGTGGAAGCAACTGCTAAGACAATTGCTTATCAGTTGCTTCAATCTCTTTTCTGGCAAAACGCTCTATATTTACTCATCATCAATACAACAACTAAAATAATCTATTTAAAGAAGATCTTATTTCTAAGAAATCAAAAGATATATATATTTTTTTTTTAAATTTCAACAGAAAAATCATAAAGCCAAGAAGAAGAGATAATGAAAGAAAAAGTAGAGATATATGTTAAGTGATAATATACATATGTCAAGTGAATTAGGAAAATATCGAGCTACAAGTACGAGATTATAGATGTCAAGTGAGCTAAGAAAGATCCTTGTGAAGAGAGAAAGACGGTTGTAAAATCATGAAAAAGATGAAAACTTTTTTTTTCGTTTTTTTGAAATACATTCCATATATACATCAAACATAGACCGATGGTCCATACTAAAACCATATTTGAGCTGGATTGATCATTTTAGGAAGACAAAACTCTTTCTAGAAGTGTTTTAATCACAATTACATTAAAATTTAAACTCGGATTAAGTAATACTTAAACTATCGAGTACTTTTGAATCACGTGCTTAGTGGTTAATTTAAACACATTGAACTACATGTGTAGTAGATTATGAAAGTCTAGCTAGCTAAGCAACATCCTTGTAGAAAGGAGGGGGAAGTTTGGACTAGTCTACTCTAAAATCATGGTAAAAAGAGGTAAAAACTCCATATTCTTAAGCATGTAGAGATTTTATAGGTCAAACATATTGTAATATTTGACATGTGGTTTTAGAAACATTGTTTGTAAGAAAGTATGGCAGAAAAAGAAAAACATGTTTGGATATCGTAAATATTGGTTTGTTTCTCCGAAACATGTGAATCAAATTACAGCAGCCAAACAATGATTTACCCGACAATCGGACCGTAATGATTATTTTAGCATGTGGACACTACCTTTTTCTTTTCCTTCCTTACTGTAATAATGAGTTTGTTGCTTTCTACACCTACCAATATATATTTTATCCTCTAAGCAACCACTGCTACATTTTTTATTTATCAGAAAGCAATGTTTCTCCTTCTTATTCTCAAACTTTTTTTTGCCATGGAAGTAAATAATTATAATTAGCGCGGTTAATTATTTCGGGTACGACGAAAACATAATTTACTGAGACAATTACACAAACACTCACTTTTATGTACTTGAGGAATGGATACAAAGTGCCCCCTCAAAGAAAGCCACCCCCAAATGCTGCCAAACATGAGAAGATAAAAAGGAAGGATTACTTACCCTTCCTTTTTCCTTCTCATAACTATTTGTTTTTCTAAATTTAATAAATAAATTAAAGAAAAAACAAAATGTTCCCCTAATATTCCTAGGTGTCTAAATATTTTTTTGTTTTTTGTTTGAAGAAAAAAGAAAAAGCAACTACTTAATGGTATGTACCTGGCACTGGAATCTTTGATCATTGTAGGCTCCAGCTTTGCAAAACCAGGCCCCCCCTTTTCTCACAACATACAAAATGACAGCTTGTCTTTCCCTTTCTCAGTTCCACACAATCTCAACCCTCATTTACCCACCTAAAATTTGGGCTTCATTTTCACTATTACAAACTACCAATTAAAATAAAAATGTAGTAATCTTTCATGTTTTTCCAATCCACCAATATGACCATATCAGAACCCTTCCTCTCCTTGAGGATTGGTAGTGCATTTGTCTGCATTGGTAAATAGAGTCTGTCTCAATAACATGTTAAAATAAAATCTAACACAAGATACATAGGCATAAAAATTACCATTGAATTAATGTTATGCAACTCCATTTTCGACGCTCTTTGCGCGTGCTTCGACATTTCTTAGATCGCGGAGATGTTGGAGAATTTGTTGGAGAAGTTGAATCCCTTTGTCTCCTTTGTTTAAGGATGTCATACAATGTTTAAGGAACTCTCTGTCTGCTTCAAGTGCTTGCAGCCTTTCATATACATGGTCTACTTCCTCCTCTATTTCAAGCTTCTTTGTGTCTACTTCATATTTGTTTATTGATTTCAGCAACATAACAGAATCTACTTCTTCTCCTTCTGCTTCTGAGACTGTATGTCCATTTCCCATTTCCTCTTCTCCTTCTGCTGCTTCAGTGGCATCAAACAGTGGAAGAAGTCTCTTTGCCTTAGCACCCATGTGATAATGATTATTCCTCCCATTCATTTCTTTGTATTCACCATTTTCAACTTCAAAATGTTCATTGTAACCATTCCCATTCCCATTCCCATTTTGTAAATGCAGATGCTCTTCGTCTTCGTCTTCGCCTTCCCCGAGTGTGAAGAGCTTCTCCTCCAAAACCTTGAGCTGATCAAGGATGGATAGCCTTTCCTCCTCGAAATTCGCCAACGAGTCTTCCAAGTAGACAACTGCATCAACAGGTGTATTCTCTTGATGGGAACCAAAACCATTTTCATCCTTGGATTCCTGATTCAAGTCAACAGATAGTCCATCACTTTCCTCACCATTGCTAAAAGAAGCAGAAGAAGTTGCACTACTTCTAGTGCTGCTTTCTTTCCTTCTTTTCAATATCAGCACTTTCTGATCTCTTGCCTCATATTCTTCAACTTTCTTTCGATACATTTCGAGCTCTTTTTCGAGTTCTGCTCTTTCTTTCTCCTTCTTTACCATTAGTTCATTCATCAACTCCAAAGCTTCCTGGTCGTACTCTGATTGCTCTTCCATCATTCTCTGATACTGCAAAGCTTCCATCTGCATTGCAGCCTTTTCTTCTTGAAGCCTATTTATCATTGCCATTGTTTGATTCGCAGCTACAGCAGATGCACTTCTTTCTTCTTCTAATTCTGCATATAGACCATTTAAGGCCTTCCTTTCTGCTTTAAGAGCTGATTTCAACTTATCCACGGTTAGAACTCCATCGCCTGCTTCAATGTCACTTGTCACACTTCCATCCAAAGACTCTTCTGTATTTGATTCTCTTCTTTCAAGGAGTAGGAACTTCTTCTGTAAATGGTTGCCATTATCTTCAGAAGTTGGTGTATCAGGAACCTTTTCTTCTTCAATCTCATTGCTCTCTGAACAGAATGATAAGTGACTGTTTATCTCTGCTTCAGTTGTTGTAAATTCTACTTCTTGTTCTTCATCTTTCTTTGAAACTAAAGCAATGAACAATTTCAGTTTAAACTACAAATTAAATTGAAAATATACTAATAGCTATGGAAATACAAGAAATTGCAGCTTACCAATATCAGCATTGCTGGTTGGAGGAGGAAATTCTTGAGATTGAATCTCAGTTCCTATTGATATATCGGCTTCAATTTCATCCATTTGCATTTGAACTGCTCCTTCAGATTCTTCAATCATTAAAGAAAGAACAAAATCAAGATCTGAATTCATTCAATAAAACAAAATCAAATTATATCAAATTAGTACCTTGATGATTGTGTGATTCCATTTCTTCCTCTGGTAATCCCAGGCATTCTTGTTCTATTTCAAAATCTGCAAGCATTCCTGAATATTTATGAATCTCATTCAATTCTCTTGCTTCCAAGTCTGCAATTATTTCTTCGTCTTCTTCCTCGTCTTCACATTCTAAGATTGGAAGAAGTGGCACTTTCTCTTCAAAATTGCTTCTGGTTTCCAAAACCAATTCATATTGTGTCCCAACATGCTTGTCAAATTCCAAAATAAAATCCTCTTCACCACAAGTTTTCTCCTCTTCCTTGTCGATCCTGGCTGAAATTTTCTTGGAACGCTCAATTTCAATTGGAATCAAGTGGCAAGCGTCTTGATCAATGTAGAACTCTAGATGCTGAGTTTGAGTTTCACTAGACACATCTCTAGCTTCAACTCTCACTCCCTCATCACAAGAAGAGTTCCTATTTTCCTTCTCGACCGATTCCTGCTCTTTCTCCATAACTATATCAGCTTTACCACTCTCATCAGCAACCATTTCACTGCAATCAAAGCTAGAAACTAAGTATGACGACTTTTCCTCCGGTTTTTCTTCTCTGGTTTCATCAATCCCCTGTTTCCCCCCACAGGGATCACACACAAAAGCTGATCCTTTTATATCAGAATGATCTTGTTCATTAACTTCATCATCGATTTCATCCTCCAGAATCAGATTTTCTTTCAGGGTATTATCAGAATCTCCCCACAAAGGTTTGATCAGAAAATCATCAGGAGAAAATGAATTTATGTCCAAGCTAACTCCACAACAAGAACAGTTAGAAATAAGCACAGAATTATCAGTTACCTTATCACCATTAAAATCTTGAAGCACACCCAATTTGTTCATCCATGGAAAAAACACAAAATTTTTAGAGGAAGAACAATCCTGACACATATCTTGAGAATCAGCAAGTTTTCGATGATTTGAGCAATAACCCAGTTTGGAAATCTCGATAGCGTGAGCTTCACAGACAAGAGATCTATAAGAATCCTGAAAATTCTGAGGCTCAAAGAAATGATCAAGTCTAGAACACCATAAACATGGCTTTTGAAGGCCAAAGTAATCAGCGAACTTGATGATGAAATAAGAAAAGAGAGAATTAAGAAGAAGAAAAAAGATCAAAAGCCATTCGAGAAATGCATAGACTAAAATAAGGGTGAGTTTGTTTGTTTTTCTGTGCAACATAGTAGCAAACTTGTTGGCAGCCATGGATGATGCTCTGTTTCTTGGTATATACAGAGAAAAACAGATAATTTGATGAATTTCAGAGTGACAAAAAGATGGAGAGAGAGAGAGAGAGGAGCGTAAAGAAGAAAAGGAGAAGGGATGAGTTTTTATTTATCGGACATCAAAAAGGCTACTTGAATAGGAATCACAGCCAAAGGAGACTTGTACCTTGCAACTCTAATGAGATTAAATAAATTAAATAAAAGATATTTAAATTAAATATGATTGAGTCAAATTAAATTAAAGAATGTTTTATTCCTTTTTATTATTATTTATTTTATGTATTCTCATGATGCATGTTTTTTTTTAGTAGAATAAGCATTAATTTTTTTTTTTATTACTAAGGCTTTCTCAATTTGACCTAATAAATTAATTGATTTTTTTTTTAAATTTAGGAGTTTTTTTTACCTAGTTTAAAACAATTTATTGATTATTAGAATTTCCTTAGTTACCATATAAATTTATTTTTATAGTGATTTATTGAATATTTCGAATTTATTTAATTACCGAACATACATTAAATTGAAACGAGTAGATTCGTTTTTTTAAATATTCAAATTTAGTTTCCTAAATTTAATTAATTATTAAACTTTCATTCTAAATATATAATGATTTATTGAATATTTTGAATTTATTTAATTACCGAACATACACTAAATTTGAAATGAGCAGATTCGTTTTTTTTAAATGTTCAAATTTAGTTTCCTAAATTTAATTAATTTTTAAATTTTCATTCTAAATATATAATGATTTATTGAATATTTTGAATTTATTTAATTATTGAACAAACACTAAATTGAAATGAGCACATTCGTTTTTTTAAATGTTCAAATTTAGTTTCCTAAATTTAATTAATTATTAAATTTTCATTCTAAATATATAATGATTTATTGAATATTTCGAATTTATTTAATTACCGAACATACACTAAATTGAAATGAGCAGATTCGTTTTTTTAAATGTTTAAATTTAGTTTCCTAAATTTAATTAATTATTAAGTTTTCATTCTAAATATATAATGATTTATCGAATATTTTAAATTTATTTAATTACCGAACATACACTAAATTAAAATGAGCAGATTCGTTTTTTTAAATGTTCAAATTTAGTTTCCTAAATTTAATTAATTATTAAATTTTCATTCTAAATATATAATAATTTATTGAATATTTCGAATTTATTTAATTACTAAACTAAACTAAATTGAAATGAGCAGATTCGCTTTTTTAAAAGTTCGAATTTAGTTTCTTAAATTTAATTAATTATTAAATTTTCATTCTAAAGATATAAGTTGAATTTTTTTTATTCATTAAAAATGAGCAGATTTGTTTTTTTAAAAGTATAAATTTAGTTTTTTAAATTTAATTAATTATTAAAATTTTATTCTAAATATATAAGTAAATTTTTTTTGCTTAATAAATAGTATTTATAGAAGGATGAATGTGTTAAAAATAATATCAGCATCATTAAAAAAGAAAAAATAAAAACTATCTTAGTTTAATTGAATATTTAAAACTGTTTTAATAGAGGGAAAAATTTCAATTTTAGAAGGCCATGCCTGCCTGCCAGCCTACCTGGCTGCCTTCATCTCCCCCAGTCAGGCAAGGTAGAATGGGAGTGGACCCATATATGAGTTAGTGGACCCCTTTTAAAGTAAAGCAATGGAGGGCCCCAATTTGAATGCTAGATGCTACATTTCATCATTTACTCCATTAATTCTTTCTTCTTTCTCTATTTTCTTTTATTAGTTTCGGTTATTATTCCTTTTCTGTTTTACGTAACCTATTTTATTTTGCACTAAAATACAATTTTTTCGGTTTTCATATTTTTACAGTTTTATTTTACTAGGATTTTTTTTTTTTTTTTTTTATATCTATCATCAACTATTCATGTAGTAACTTTATTTCAGAATCATTCAAATAGTGACATGTTCAAAGGTTCAGAATCAATTAATTCCGCATCATACTAAAATTTCTTATATTCAATGTTCATTATTAAATAGCATTTATTAATTTTTTGAAACCAAATAGCATTTCTTAATATTATCACCGTCCTCTTTTTTACAATTTTTCATATTTTTGAACAAAAACTGAAAATTTTCTCTCCCGAGCAAAATTGAAATTCTAAAAAAATGGATCCGAAAATTCCGGAAATGGACAATTTCGAAAACGAGATAAAAAAATCGCCCCGAAAACTACTGAAATTAACGTTTTTGATTTTTTTTACATGAATTTTGCCTGGACGGGAGAAAATCCCGCTTGCCCAAAAGGCAAGTGGGAGATCCACCCCCTTACGGGAAGCCGAAATTAAATTTTTTTTCCCAATATTACACTTTTTAACGCGTTTAAAGTGTATTTTTATGAATTTCATTTATTTTTAGGTGCCATTAGAAGATTGAGTTGGTGACGGGATCGATTACAGTAGTCGTTTCATTACGGACATAATTTTCCAGACAAGTTCTTAAGCTATTGAGTGAGCTAAAAACGTTGCAATTCAACATGGTTTCGAGCTTAATATTGCTTCGAACAAACACATAGGAAAACATAAGCTTTTGAGATGTTCACGTGGTGAACGGTATAGAGGAGTTATGAAAAGTTTTGAAGGGGCTTTAAGAAGGAAAATTAAGACTAAAGCGTGCAATTGTAAATTCCAGCTTAAAGTCATACAACTGCAAGACTTTTCCGGTTGGGGGATCCTGGTTTCGGAAGGGATAACGGGCATGCACAATCATACATTGGCTGTTTATCTAGAGGGATATCGACAGATAATCGGATTCAGTCCCGCATCCAAAAAAATTGTGCGTGACATGAGTTCGGCTCAAGCAAAGTCGTGTGCTATTTTGACGGCACTTCATGAAAAGAATCCAACAGACAACCCAACAATAAAACATGTGTATAATTACAGGGATCAGTTGAAGAACGTTGGGTTTGAGGGTAGAGACGTTGTTAGTCAACTTTTCCATCTAACTATCGAGAATAAGTATGTTCATTCGATGCTTGTTGATCCGAAGACCTGTCTATTGACGCATGTGTTTATGACACATCCAGATTCAATGGGATTATTGCGGAGCTACCACTGGTACATTGGTATGGATTCAACGTACAAAACTAACAAGTACAAAATATCATTTTTCGAAATTGTTAGGATGACTCCATGTAACAATAACTTCAAGATAGGTTATGCGATTATGAAAGATGAGATTGAGTCGAGCTATCGTTGGCTCATGGAGAGGCTGAGAAATTTGATCAGGTTTGATGTGAACCCGACGACTATTGTGACTAATCGGGAGTTGGGGTTGATGAGGCCGATTAGAGAGGTTTTTCCAGATACAACATACTTGTTATGTAGTTGGCATATACACAAGGATGTAGAAGATAATGCGTACAGACTAATGGGTAAAGATAAGGGATATGCCAATGTATTCAAGAATGGAAAATAGAAAAAGATAATGGAATCCCCAACAGTAGATGGATATGAGAAAAATCTGAGGCAGATGAAGGATACAATGAGGAGGCAATCTTAGTATCGGCAATCTGGTCTATGGAACACATATCGATGACGGAACTGGAATATACTCCACCACCTCTGTAGTGTCTAGTCTGCAAATCCTCCCTAGGTGACCCTGAACAGCTCCACACGAGAAGAACCAATGCTTGTTCGTTCTTTTACTAAGAGTGGATGTAAAGCTATTGCCAATGCTATAGATGAGCTCCTTTGGATTTAGTCTTTGTCTTACGAAATTCGATATCCGATTCTGCAACATGTTCGTCTCTAGTGTGACAATGTTGGTGCAATATAGTTAACCTCCAATCTAGTATTTCATGCTCGTACGAAACACATCGAACTTGACTACCACTTTGTTATGAGCAAGTTTCCGGTGGTTTTTTGGTCGTTCGCTTCATCCCTACTGAGGATATTAGGTTACTGCCATTCTTATCAAGCCTTTAATGAGTGCTCGCTTCACTCTGGTTCGAGATCGTCTGAAGTTTAATTGTCGTCATCGGCTTGCGGTGGACTGTTAGAGATCATCTTTATTATCTTATTTTATATATTGTATTTATCTTCCCTCTAAGAGATAATACTCTATATATCTTAGGTGCCATTTGGTTCGCGGAATAGAATGGAATGGAATAGAATGACTATTCCAAAGGAATAGAATAGCAAAGAATGGAATAAAAATTCTTAGAAATAATTATTCCTATATTTGGTTGGTGGAATAAAATATAATAAAATAGATAGTCTTTTTTATTCAAAAGACAACATTACCCTCAAATGTAATGTCTTATTTCTTTTAAAATTTTAATTATTACTATATAAATTGTTCAAATATTTAATATATATTATTTTAAAAATATATATAAAAAACAGAAAAAAGGAAAATATGAAAAACGGAAAAAAACACGAAAAATTTTAAAAACGAAAAAATAATAAAAACATAATTATAGAGACATGGAAAGCTATAAAAATGCAAAAATAGAAAAAAACATGTAGAAAAAACTCATGAAAACAAGAAAATGTAAAAAAAAAAACATAAAAAGATGTGGAAAACATAAAAATGTTAAAAACACGAAATATGAAAAACAGAAAAACGTGAAAAAAATGAAAAAAAAAACGTGAAAACACAAAAAGTGAAAAAATTCGAAAATGTGAAAAAAGCGAAAAAACGTTAAAACATGAAAATATAAAAAATACGTTTATTATGTTTTTTCATATTTTCATGTTTTTTTGCATTTTTTTTTACGCTTTTTCATGTTTTCCAAGTTTTATTGTTTTTGGTGTTTGTTCATATTTTCGTATTTTTCACGTTTTGTCATGTTTTCGTGTTATTCACGTTATTGCATTTTTGTTTGTTTTTTCACATTTTCACGTTTTAGTTTTTCCATTTTTCGTGCTTTCTTTTTTTTCACGTTTTTATATTTTCCGCATTTTGTTACTTTTTCGTGTTATTCACGCCTTTTCATGTTTTTTTCGTATTTTTCACGTTTTCGTGTTTTGTTTGCGTTTTTTTTTTCATTTTCATGTTTATCGCGTTTTTCACGTATTGTCACATTTTTGTGTTTTAACATTTTTTACGTTTTCGTGTTTTTCGTATTTCCCTCTCTATTCTACGAACCAAACGAGCCCTTAGTGTTGGTAAACTTTAGACCAACTAGGATTCCTTTCCCTTTCTCCATGTATATATCTAGGACTCCTCTCTTCCTCCTTCCTGTGTATATGGTTCGGCCAAAACATCCAGGATCAGGATCAGGATCAGGTTTGTTTATATTATTTTCAATACACTTACATTAACTATTATTCATTAGTATTTTATTAACTAATAATTCAGTAATATGCATGTGATTTGTGTTCCTCTTAAAATTTTTTTATCCTTTTTCGGGAAGAAGCCAAAATGCCTAAACAGCATTTGATTAATAAGGTGAATGACAATAAATATTAGTCAAAACGGAAATAGGAATAAGTTGTTACATTAAATATTTGTTGGCATATATATGGTATTATTTTTTTAGAATACCAGCCTCCTTTCCTTGTTAAACAACAAGGTCAATTATTAGAGTTGGCATTTTGGTCATATTATTAGGATGCTAATTCAACCCAATGGATATGGAGAATTGTTTTTCAAAAAAATAAAAAAATATGGAGAAACATTATATTATATAAACTAGGATGTAAATGATGATTACTTTTTACATAACAAGTTGTTTTGCTTTTAAAAAAAGAAAATTAAGTTATTTTTGTATTGAATATTTCTCGTGATTAGGAAACACGAATCTAGTGAAAATCTACAATACAATCTCTCGTGATTAGGAAACACGAATCTAGTGAAAATCTACAATAAATATATATTTCTTAAATAGGGCTGCCAATTACCATTCATCCCCGGTTAGTGATACATCAAAACCGGAATCTATCTCTATCCAGTATAAATGGTAAAAATATTTTTGCGCAGGATTTCATAGTATAATTAAAAAAATATTAGTTTATATATAAATATATATTTAAGAAAACATATATTTTAAGATTACCCTATAACTTTTCTTCTAATTTGTTAAATGTGAAATGTGATTATATTATTGTTTGGTATGTTTGTGACTTTGGAGATGATATGATTAAAGAGAAGTTAGAATTTTGTAGAAAAAAAAGAAAGACTTGTGGGATTAAAATGCTACTCTAAATAATAAATAAGATTTGGTTTGGTATTTGTACAATATTCGGGGACTTTAGGGAGAGGCTGCACCGCCCCACCCTTTTATAAATTTCCATAGTACATGCCAAGCAAATAAAAATAATTTTATTTCTCTAAAAATATTTTCTATAAAAAATAGCTTTGCAAGAAAAATTATTTTTTACAAAATAAATGGAATCTTAAAATGCAAACACCTGTTAGCTGTTTAGTTGTCCTATTCTCTCCATTCCCTTAAAAAGTATGGTTCCTCCTCTAAATTTTTTTTTTTTTTAATTACTATACCTAGCCACACATTCCCACACATAGTTCCGGGAATAGACCGAAATACACTTTTTTCTAAAGTTTCAAAAATCTCAAAACCTCTCAAACACCATAAACTCTATTCGATCAAATCCGAACTAATTTCTCAACCAAAGCATGGATCGTGGGAGGGGCGGTAAAGGCAAAGCACTAATGGTACGATTTACGGTTTTATTTTATCGATTTTTGGTACGTTTTTTAATCTGTTCGATCAATGGGGAATTTTACGAAATTGGGGGTGGGGCGTGAGCCTATCACGACCGCACCATAGGTGTAGCGCACGAACATCATGCCGCACCACAGGTGCCAGCGTGATAGCCTGATGCCCGCACCTAAGGTGCGGCATGATGTTCATGCGCCGCACCATAGGTGCGGGCATGAGGCTATCACGCCTGCACCACAGGTGCAGGCGTGATAGGCTCACGTCCGTCCCTATTTGGTTTTTTTTTTATTTTTTTAAAATAAATTTTATTAAAGTTAATTTTTAATAATTATTATTTGTTTAAATAAATTAATTTGATTATAATTTTTACTTATATGTTGTAAATTTTATTTTGTTTAATTATAGTTAAATTTAGTTGTTGTAAATTTTATTTTGTTAAATTTTATTTTATTTAAATTTTTATGTTGTAAATTGTATAATGTTAATTATATGTAAATTTAGTTGTTGTAAATTATATATTTTTTTAATTTAATTTTAGTTAAATTTTTATGTTGTAAATTGTATAATGTTAATTATAGGTAAATTTAGTTGTTGTAAATTATATTTTTGTTTAATTTAATTTTAGTTAAATTTTTATGTTGTAAATTGTATAATGTTAATTATAGGTAAATTTAGTTGTCGTAAATTACATTTTTTTAATTTAATTTTAGTTAAATTTTTATGTTGTAAATTGTATAATGTTAAATATAGGTAAATTTAGTTGTTGTAAATTATATTTTTTTAATTTAATTTTGTTTAATTTTTTATGTGTAGACGGAACGGGAGATTGTCGCGGGGAAATCTATCACGTCATCAGTGTTGGGTATACATCCCAAGTCCCACATTGGAAAGATTCAAGGGAATTGCATAGTTTATAAAGAAGTTCACCAACTACATTAGTATGAGGCCTTTTGGGAAGGAGCCCAAAAACAAATCCGTGCGGGCTTGGCCCAAAGCGGACAATATCATACTAATGGTGAAGCTATTGGTGAACTCGTGGGCCCAACAATCAGCTCGTCATCTAGATATGGACGCGGAGGAGGATACACCACGTCATACGAGACTGCATGGTATTGATGTATCAGGTCGTAGACGGAGAGGGGCTGCGACGCAGCAGGTGCGGGGGGCTTCGATTGAGCAGGCTGTGTTGGATCAGCCCGAGATTGGGGGAGCAGAGGCGGAGGTGGATTATTCTGATGACCGAGATCCTGATCTTGATATTGTGGATGAGTATTTCCAGGAGGTAGTTGAGGCATAGCGGCGGCCGATATCTGGAGGTGATGATGAGAGTGAGGGTGAGAGTGACGATGTGCAGCCTCGAGCAGATAGTGCAGAGGTAGTCGTTTTGCGAGTACATGTATTATTTATAGTTTTAATATTATTTAAATTTTTAGTATAGTATTTATAATTTTAGTATTATTTAAATTTTTAGTATAGTATTTATAATTTTAGTATAGTATTTAAATTTTTAGTATAATATGTATAATTTTAGTATTATTTAAATTTTTAGTATAGTATTTATAATTTTAGTATAGTATTTATAATTTTAATATTATTTAAATTTTAGTACAATATTTATAATTTTAGTATAGTATTTATAATTTTAGCATAATACTTAGTATAGAATTATTTAAAATTTTAGTATTATTTAAAATTTCAGGGATCAGCAAACGTTCCAAAGCTAGTGAGGACCATATTTGTCTCGTTTCTAGGTCAGTGGATGGTGGCCCCATTGATGGTTCCGTGATTTCTACTTTTCTAGGACATATTGCCTCACGGATGCTGGGAGGGGAGCTTTGATCGTATCTAACATGCTACAACAGATCATTCGCATGTCAGAATTTGGTGTTATGGTTACGTGGTGCGGCACCCAATGTAAGAATAATTTGGTCAAAAAATTATTTTACTTATTATTTTTAACCCTAAACCTCGTAAACATTCAGTAATTGTATAAGTGTTATTTTTACAGCTGCAAGATATGGTCGGGAGGACTGGGTTGTCTCACCTCTCATCCACCATGTTCATGAACCTGGACGCGCCGCTGATATCTGCGTTCGTGGAGCGGTGACAGCCCGATACAAACTTGTTGGTCCCTTATAACGTGACAAGTTAGTTCCAAGGGAGGGGGATAGGAACTATTTAAAACTTTGTCCGTTGAGGCTGACTTCTTGTCTTATGAAAAGGTTTACACAGCGTCACTAAGTAGATTCAAGACACAAGCTTAGTCAACTTGTGACTAAGCCTGCTTCTTTACTTGAGTCAGGAAATAGCACTTAGAGTCTATTCCTGAACTCAGCTTCTTAGTAAACTTAACTCAGCGTGAGTTCTTTACTTAATCAGTTTTATAGCAAGCAATATATATTAAAGGAGTTTAAGGGTTAGAAAGATGTTACTCAGCAGACTTATCCTGGTTCGGCCTCTCCGCCTACGTCCAGTCCCCGGAACTCGTTCCGAGCTTTTTGAATTCTCTACTGAGCTCTTTAAAGGTAGAGCACGAAACCTTTTACATATAGAAGCTGAGTATAACAAGAGTACCTTCCTCTATACCTCTACTCACTCCTATATCTACGCTGAGTACTATAACCGAGTACTCAGCCTCTCCTTTCTATTCTTCTAGAAATGATAAAGTGTTTGTCCTAAACAACGATTGCTAAGACACTTTAGATGATTGGAAATCACTCTAGACTTTTACACAAAGATTAAGAATTGGTGTAAGGTATTTGCTTTGCTTTTCTCACAGAAACTTCAAGTATGAATTTGGTCAGCATTTCTACTAATTGAAGATCTGCGTCGATTGAAGCAAATGGATGGCCTTTATATAGTGACACTTGAGGCACCTGGTCATTTCGAATTTCAAAATAACCGTTGGAGGGAAAAGGCTTCCTGTTGTTGTCACTCTGGGCGTGCTCAGCGTCGTTGGCCAATAGGATTCTTGCATCTTCTGTCTTCATCAGTCCTTGGCAGAATGTTTCGACATTTAAGGAAAAGTCCACGAGACAGCTTCCTGCGCCTTCTGAACTTTTCCCAAAGTAGAAATACTGTCTAGAAGTTGAACATTGTCTGCCGCTGTCCAGACTGTATTCTCGTCCAACTCAGCAGCTTCCTCTTGAAGCTTTTGCTTCGAAGGCTTCTCGATCCTTCTTTCACTGAGTCGTCGTTTTACTTGATACGGCTTCGTTTTGAACTCTTGGGCCGAATGGTCTTGATGTGTTGACTTGGGCTTGACTTCCACTTTATGGGCCTTTGGGCTTTTTAATCTTAATGTCTTGTAAACAATTAAACTCAACATTGAACAAACACATTAGTGTAATAAATCAAAGCATTTAAATTTAATGTGTTAGAATATTTTTATCATTACTTAAATAATTTTGTCAAATCAAAATCATGTGGAAAGGTGTTTCAACAAACTCCCCCATTTTGATGTTGGTAAAAATATTCAGTCAAGAACTCAGTGTTGAGCTCCCCCATGATTGTTGACCTTATCTTACTCAGTATACTCCCCCGTAAGGGTTGAGCGGCTGACTTAGATTTACTTTAAACATTTCAAGTAAGTCTAAGGTCAGTTTTTCAGAATTAGGTCAGCTCATGGAACATATTCTATTTAACTCAGTTTATGCGGAAGATTTATATATCAGAGAGCGCTGAGTATTTCTTTGTTCAATGTGTATAAGAAGACATGTAAAAGCGGGCAACATTTTGATCAACACAGCATGCAATCATAAAGCAATGTAGACAAGTAGCACGGTTGATTTAGTGAAGATGCGATTAACTATTCAATACAAAAACATAAATAAGCATCCCATAAGATTGGTTAATTTAAAGAGATAGATGCATCAAAGTTTTGTATTCAGGGTCAGCACAACAAAAGTACACAATGGAATGACTACAAGTTTTAACAGCATGACATCTAGTCAGTCCTAGTAAAGCTAAAGCTATTTCTATTTCTTCTTGTAGTTGAGTTGTGCTTCATGCTCTTTAGCTTTATCCTTTCCCTTTTGTCTTTGCTGACTACCTGAAGCTTCTTCTGAATGCTGGGTTCCTTGAGCTTGTACTTTCTCCCCCTTTTTGCCACCATCAGCAGGAGGAGCAATGAAGGTATCTTCAATGGTAGCTTTAGTCAGGCGTTTAGAGAATGCCTTCAGCTTGTGTGTGCTTGTATTTATACCATCAAAGATGGGAACACCATCATCCAAAATAGCTCGAGGAATTCTGACATCAGCAGCACTCAGCATACTTAGAACATATGCTTGACCCTTTGCAACCCAGTGTATGCTGTCCGTGAGCATTACAAAAGCTTGATGAAACATCTTTAGCAAAGATGAATCAAAATACTCACGCTGAGCGTTGGTATGGCACACGTGGTTGAAAGTTACTCGAGAGTACTTCAGAATCTCGTTGGTTTTGAGCTGGTCAGTGTCCATCTCTTGTTTGTTTAAGTTCAACAAACGCACAACCTCGCTAATTTGCTCAATGGAGCATTGGGAGGAGGAAGAGAGTTGGTGATTTGTTTTCTCCTGTTCAGTATGAAGCTGGCTGAAGAGATGATGTACTTTGGCAGAAGTGGCATATGCTGAGTTCGCAGCTGACAATTGATGAATTTGCCCTTGCAGTGAGTTCATGTGGTTTACCATGGTCAGCTGGAGTTCGGCGAGCTTTGTTATAGAGTCCTGCCTGGGATGTTGAGATTGCAATGAAGTCATGACACTCAGAAGATCCTTCAGACCTTTGATCTCAGTTAGAAGCTGAGTGACAGATGAAAGTTGGGTTGTCTCAACATTAGTAGACCCAGCGGCATGGGTGTTTGATTGATGGATGTCCTGGATGAGAGCTTGAGCTGAGTCAATGATTCTTTGACCAGACTCAGAGGCATTGAGGTAGCTAAAGGATCCATCATGTGTTGGCCCAGATGCCGGAGGAGGAGTAGAACCGAATGAAGGCGGTGTTTAGTTCTGCTCATCATTAGAAGGCCCAGCATTATCAGCGGCTGGCCTGGAATTAGGATTGTCAGTAGAAAATGACTGGATTTGATTCTGCACATTGAGTTGTGGAAGTGGAGGATCGGCAGAAAGTGTTGCTTGCTCATGGTCAGGCTGAAGCTGACTAAATTGTGGAAGCTGAGTAAGTTCAGTGTTCACCTGAGCAGGTAATTCTTTGGCTTGCTCAACGTGTTGAGGAGCGGAATCTTCGAGAACTTGCTCGGCATTACTTTGGTTTGCGAACGCGGTTAAGTCGGCATGTTCCTTCGGTTGAGAAACAGAGGCTTGATTTTCTTGTTGCTCCGGTTGAGACTCAAGAGGGTTGGAGAAGAACCTAAGATGTACATCTGTAAGGTCGGAGATCTCATCCCTCAGCAGTGAGTCACCCATTAGGTCAATGACGGGTGCTCGAAATGCCTTCTTCTTCCTCAGTCTCTTTAGCTTTGGAGGAGTAGGGTCACAAGGAATGGACTCAATAGAGTCAGTGGGTGAAGCTTCCCTTTGAACAGCGGGAGCATTTGCTGTGTGCTCAGTTTCTTCTTCGTCAACCAACTTAGTGTTGATTGGTTCAAGGTGCTCATCATCAGCTGTTTCTTCAGTGTCATCCTGACCACTTTCTTCTTCTTCAGACTCATCATCCAATTCTTCTTCCTCAAACTGTTCATCCAATTCTTCCTCGACAAACTGACCACCCAGTTGGTCTTGTTCTTCCTGATCATCTAACTGTTGCTCAGCGTCAACGCCTTGACTCTGTGCATAGTGTGAGTTAGGAGGAACGACGACATCAGTCGGTAGTGCATCGATAGGTCTTAACTCAAAATTGAGCTTCTTCCTCTTCCTTAATGGTTGTTCATCAACCTCTCTTTCTTCTGCCTCAGGCTCAACTTGCCTAGGTCTTTTCTCAGCTGACCTAGATCCACCCTGTCCTTGTTGAATCTGAGGCTTAGTTCCTCTGCATACAACCTTAAGCCTTTTTGGTGTAGAGGCAGCTCCTTTAGAGGTGCTTTGCACAGCTTTCCTCTTTCTTTGCGTTCTTCCCTTTCGAGTCACCGCCCCCTCAGCGTTCTGGACAGCTTCCCCTTTTCCTTTCTTCGGCACAATAGGTTGATCATATGCCAAACCGAATAGGGCAGCAGTAGTAATCTCAGTTCCCCAAGTGTGGATTTCCGAAACCATGTCCACATTGTGATCTTTGAGGATTCGGGTGATGAAGGAGCCTAACCTAAGGGTTCCTGTACTTCGTAGAAACCCACCGATTATGAAGACGGGCATGTTTATCGGTGTGTAGGTCAACATGTGCCATATAAAACACTGCTCAAAGTTGGTTGCTGAGTTGGTGCAGTTGATTTTAGGGAAAAGGAAATTGGTCAGTATGTAATGGGCCATCTTTTGATGCTGACCCATGGAAGTGCTCGAGATTTCACCTACATGACCCTCAGGTTTACAGAAGGTCTGAACGTAGTTGGTTTTATCTTGGTCACCTGATTTACGAAGTATAGCTCCTTCGTTTTTCAGCTTGAACAGTGAGGCAAGATATGCAGGGTTGATGAAGATGTCCTTACCTCGAACATGAGACGCCAGATAGTTCCGGTTATCATCGGCGATCTTTAGGTTGGCATAGAATTCTCTTACTAGCTCAGGGTAAGTAGCATCACGAACTGAGAACAGCTCGGTCCAACCATTATTCTTGATCCACTCACAGAAGGGTTGCTCGGCTTCCACGAATCCCCTTGAAAACCATCGTGAGTGATCAATCTTCCACCCCTTCACACTCTTGAAAACCTGAGAGTAGGTGCATTCCACAACTTTCTTGCCCTTGTCCTTTTGCTGTTGTTTTCCCTTCGAAGAGGTGGCTTGGACAGCTTGAGCTTTCTTGCTCGGTGTTGTGACCTTAGCGTGGTCACGCTGGGTAGGAGATTTGGGGCTTGCATCGAAGTGGTTGTCGGGTAAACCAGCACCGGAGATATTTAGAGAACCGTTCGTCATATTCTCAGAGAAGTTTTGGGAGGTTTGGGAATTTTTAGAGAGAGTAATTGGAATGCTAACGTTTTCTAAGCGTAAAGAGATAAAAGTGGGAATTCCTCCACAATTTATAGAGGTATTGAGTTGATCTAAAGTGTTGGGTTGTCAATTTGACCTCGAGATTCTCAATCGACAAAGATTCTGGCATTTATGACACATACGGCGAGTGTGTTTTCTAATTATAGCGCATACATCATCATAGGTGGCTATTTAATTCGCGTGCTTTGCATTAAAGTTTGCAACGGATCTTTACTCAGTGTTAAGGATCTCAAATGTTTAAGATTCTGAGTAGACAATTGTTATGCAAAGGAATAATTCTTATGCTTAGTTGCTCAGCTTAAGTTAAATACTCAGCATGTAAATCTGCTCAGCATGTGATAGTAATTGATTTAGCATAAATCATTCAGCGTGGTAATTCACTCAGCATGCATACTATACTTGGAATTTATTGAAGAGGATTAAACATACCAATGGCTTCTCTAAGTATGTTGAATTGCTCACGAGCCAGTGGCTTTGTGGAGATATCAGCAAGCTGCTCATCCGTTGGGACATAGGTGTTGAAACACCTTTCCACATGATTTTGATTTGACAAAATTATTTAAGTAAAATTAAATATATTCTAAACACACTAAGTTTAAATGCTTTGATTTATTATACTAATGTGTTTGTTCAATGTTGAGTTAAAATTATTTATAAGACATAAAAGCTGCTCAACACTGACCGAGGATAGAAGATACTCAAATCTGATTGGCCGAGAGCTCTGAGCAAGAATGAGTGACAACGATAGGAAGCCGTTTCCCTCCAACGGTTCTTTCGAAATTCGAAATGACCCATACCTCAGACGTCTCTATAAATAGAGCCCTTCAGTTGCTTCATTCGATACAGAACTTGATCAAGCCATTACGCTGACCAAAATTCTACGCAAAGTTCTGCAAGAAAAAGCAAAGCAAATTATTACACCAAATTCTATATCTTTTGTGTAAAAGTCTAGAGTGATTATTCAATCATCTAAAGTGTCTTAGCAATTGTTGTTTAGGACAAATCTTTATCATTTCTAGAGATTAGAAAGGAGAGGCTGAGTACTCGGTTATAGTACTCAGCGTGAGATTAGAAGTGAGTAGAGGTATAGAGGAAGGTACTATTGTTATACTCAGCTTCTAAGTTGTAAAAGGTTTGATGCTCTACCGTTAAAGAGCTCAGTAGAGAATTCGAAATCTCGGAACGTGTTCCGGGGACAGGACGTAGGCTTGGAGGCCGAACCTGGATAAATCTACTAAGTAATATCTTTCTAACCTTAAACTCCTTTATTTATATATTGCTTGCTTAAACAAAACTGACCAAGTAAAGAGGTCACGCTGAGTTGTATACATTGAGTATCTAAGTTCAGGAATAGACTCAAGTGCTATCTCCTGACTTAACGAAAGAAGCTGACTTAGTCACCAGTTGACTAAGCTAGTGTCTTAATATACTCAGCGCGCTGTGTAATCCTTTTTCAAAGAAAAAGAAGTCAGCCTTAACGTATTAAAATTTTAAATAGTTCCTATCCCCCCCATTGGAACTAACTTGTTACGTTATAAGGGACCAACAAGTGGTATCAGAGCTTAAAAGCTCACTGTTAAAGGTTTAACTACCTTGAGCTGATCCCCACTATGGCTGAAAACAGCACTCGGTTTCTCCCAGGAAACCAAACAACTCAGATCTTACCTGAGGGGCTGTCCATTACTCGGCCTCCCCTATTCTTCGGCTCTAACTATACCTTCTGGAAGAATAGGATGAAAAACTTTATTCAGGCAACAAACATGAGTGCATGGCTTTCAATAGTCCAAGGCCCGTTTGTTCCTGTTGAAGTTGTGGCTGGCCAAACAGTTGTCAAAGCTGAGGCCAAATGGACAGAGGATGATCTCAAGAAGCTACAAAATCACGCTTCGGCTATAAATATGCTTCACTGTGCGCTTGATGCTGCAGAATATAATAAGATATCAGGTTGTGAGTCGGCGCAATAGATCTGGAAGAAGTTGGAAGTCACCTACGAAGGAACCAACAAGGTGAAGGAATCCAAGGTGAACCAGCAGATGAGACTATACAAGCTGTTCGAAATGAACGATGATGAAGGAATATCTGACATGAATGCAAGGTTTACAAACATCATCAACGAGCTCAAGAGACTTGGGAAGATCTTCACCGAGGAAGAACAAGTCAAGAAGATTCTTAGGAGTCTTCCTAAAAACTGGCAAGCAAAGAAGACAGTTGTTGAGAAAGCTCAAGACTTAACAACCTATAAATATGATGAACTCATCGGCTCACTGCTGACCCATGAGATCTCGATGAAGAATTTCGAGGTGAAGGAAAAGTCTGAAGACAAGAAGCAAAAGTCTCTTGTCATGAAAGCTGACTCCACTGATGGGAGCTCAACAAATAATGAGGAGATGGCTATGTTCACCAGAAAGATGAAGAGGCTGTTCAAGAAGAATGACAAATATTCTAAGAAGCCTTACAGAAAGTTTGATAAGTATAAAGCTGAGTCCAGTGACAGCAAATACAAGAAGGACAACTCAAAGCCCATTACATGCTTTGAATGTCATCAAACTGGCCATATTAAGTCAAGTTGCCCCTCGCTGAGGAAAGAAAGGAAGAACGACAAAAAGGCAATGGTAGCAACATGGAGCGACAGTGATGAGTCTTCATCATCAGAAGCTGATGCCACTGAGTCAGCAAAGATCTGTTTTATGGCTGACGAACTTGCTGAGCCGTGCATCTCTGAGCATGCTGACCCCTCCATTGCATCTGACGATGAGGAGCAATCAAATGAGGTAATATCACTTCCCCAGCTCAGAAATGAAATGGTTAATGCCCTGAGTGACCTCTATACACTTGTCAAAAAGTGTAATAAGAAAATTAGAGCACTCAACAGGCGATGTGACGAGGTTGAGGAGGTCAAACTGAGTGACCTTCGATATCTTCTTCAGGACAACTCAGATTTGCATAGTAACCTCGGAATTATGCAAAAGTTTGTCTCTGAGGTCTAATCAGATTCCAAGAAACTGAGAAAGGATGTCACATCCATTCAGAACCAACTAAAGGTTCAAAACAAAAGAAATATTCCTCTGAATGCTCAGTACCGAAGTACTGGTCAGTAGAGATGGAATCCCCAGCGGAATGTCCAGTGTGACTTCTGTGGGAAGAAAGGACACACCACAAAGGTGTGCTGGCACGCTCAGCACTGGGGTGCTGACCATTCAGTGAAAAATCCTAAATAGAAGGTCAGCTGTGACTTCTGTGGAAAGAATGGCCATACTGTCCAAGTATGCCGCCATAAAATAAAATATGATGCTTTATCTGTTGAACCTAACAAGCAAGGACCCAAAAAGAATTGGGTACCTAAAAGTAACTAGTTACATTGCAGGTAAGCCTGAGATGTGCCGAGAAGTCAAAGATGTGGTATATTGACAGCGCATGCTCAAGGCATATGACTGGTGATGAAACTCAATTCATCACATTCGAGCGTAAACGAGGAGGAAGTGTAAGTTTTGGAGACAACAAAAAGGGTAAGATATTAGGGTCAGGAACCATTGGAGGTAATCCTACTGTTGAGTCAGTCTCCCTAGTCAGCGGACTCAAATATAACTTACTCAGCATAGCTCAGCTATGTGATAATGGGAGAAAAGTTATATTTGATGACACTGGATGTAAAATATTCGAGGGTAAAACTAATGAGTTAATTTTAACTGCCCCTCACATTGATAATGTCTTCATACTGAGCTTGGAGAAAAAGTTTTCAAAAACTGTATGCTTAGTTTCAAAGGAAGAAAATTCCTGGCTATGGCACAGGAGACTTGGTCATGTAAGCATGGACCTCCTGGCCAAATTAGCAAGAAAGCAATTGGTTGAGGGACTGCCAGAACTTAAATTTGAAAAAGATCAATTATGCCATGCTTGCCAAGCTGGAAAACAAACCAAACAATCTTTTCATAGCAAAAACATTGTCTCAACTAAGCGTCCGTTAGAATTACTACACTTGGATCTCTTCGGTCCAGTCCAGCCGCTGAGTCTGGGTGGAAGAAGATTTTCCTTGGTCATTTTAGATGACTTCTCTCGGTACACTTGGGTCATCTTGTTGAGTAGCAAGGATGAAACCTTTGAGACATTTTCAAATTTGGTTAGAAAACTTGAAAATGATAAAGACCTAAAATTGGCTCACATCCGAAGTGATAATGGTGGAGAATTCAAAAACCAATAGTTTGTTGAATTCTGTGAAGCCAGCGACATTGACCATAATTTCTCTGCTCCTAGGACGCCTCAACAAAATGGGGTTGTTGAAAGGAAGAACAGAACCTTGGTTGAAATAGCCAGGACAATGCTGAGTGAGCATAGGCTTCCAAAGTACTTTTGGGGAGAAGCTGTTAACACAGCGTGCTATATTTTTAATAGGGCTCTTGTTAGACCTATACTAAAGAAAACCCCCTACGAACTTTGGAAAGGACGAAAGCCCAACATTGGATACTTTCGTGCCTTTGGCTGTAAATGTTTTATTTTAAACACCAAAGATAGCCTAGCTAAGTTTGACTCAAAAGCTGATGAAGCTATCTTTTTAGGCTACTCAACAAACAGCAAAGCATACAGAGTTTTTAATAAACGAACTCAAGTTTTAGAAGAGTCAGTACATGTTGAGTTCGACGAAACTAACCCTGCAGGAAGATATCTGCCGCTGACCGAGGATGATCCACACTCAGTACCCGCTGATCAAGATACAGCCGCTGAGTCATTCCCTCAAGGGATGACCAAAGGTAAAAGTGAACCAAATATAGTTTTCACTGACCAGTCTTCACCTGCAGAGATTGTTGAAACACAGACAGCACAAGACATAAATCTACCAAAGGAGATAATAATTCCAAGAGGGAACTCAGAGAGTGCAATCCTTGATGCCGCTGAGAATACCCTGATGACAAGAAACCAACTTAGGAGATACCTCAGCAACGTAGCCTTCGTCTCAGTTCAGGAACCTAAGAACTTCGCTGATGCTGAGGAAGATGAATTCTGGATGAGCGCAATGCAAGAGGAACTTGACCAATTCAGAAGAAACGATGTATGGGAGTTAGTGCCACATCCAAGGAGTCAGAAGACCATTGGAACAAGATGGGTCTTCCGCAACAAGCTGGATGAACAAGGAAATGTAGTCAGGAACAATGCAAGGCTTGTAGCTCAGGGCTACAGTCAGCAAGAAGGTATTGACTATGGTGAGACCTTTGCCCCAGTGGCAAGGCTAGAGGCTATTAGAATTTTATGCGCTTATGCAAGCTATATGAACTTTAAACTGTTTCAAATGGATGTTAAGAGTGCATTCCTTAATGGAGTTATAAACGAGGAAGTTTATGTTAATCAACCTCCAGGGTTTGAGGATCCTAAATTCCCAAACCACGTTTATAAACTCAAAAAGGCTCTGTACAGCCTCAAGCAAGCACCACGTGCTTGGTATGAGAGGTTGACCAGTTTCCTGCTGACTAGAAACTATGTCAGGGGCAAAGCTGATACAACCTTATTCATTAAGAGAAAGGGTAAAGATACCCTGCTGGCTCAAATATATGTTGATGATATTATTTTCGGTGTTACTAATGAGTCAATATGCAAGGAATTTAGCAAGCAAATGCAGACTGAGTTTGAAATGTCTATGATGGGAGAACTCAACTTCTTCCTTGGACTTCAAATCAAACAAGGGAAAATGGCATTTTCATCAGTCAAGCTAAATATGCCAAGGAGATATTGAAGAAATATGATCTTGAAAATTGCAAGCCAATATCCACTCCTATGGGCACTGACACTGTCCTCTGCGCTGATGAGAATGGTAAGTCGGTAGACAGCAAATTATATCGAGGTATGATAGGCTCTCTACTTTACTTAACAGCAAGTAGACCGGACATTCAGTTCTCAGTATGCTACTGTGCTAGATATCAATCTAACCCTAAGGAATCTCATTACATAGCTGTAAAAAGAATCCTTAGATATTTGCAAAGCTCAGTGAACGCAGGTTTATGGTATCCCAACACTCATGGCTTTACACTCGTTGGATACACTGACGCTGACTATGGTTAAGACAAGCTAGAACGAAAAAGCACCTCTAGAGGATGTCATTTCTTAGGAAGCTGTCTTGTATCCTGGTTCAGCAAGAAGCAGGCGTCAGTAGCCTTGTCTACCACTGAAGCTGAGTACATTGCTACTGGACACTGTGTTGCTCAAGTCCTATGGATTAAGCAACAACTTGAAGACTATGGTGTTCAAACAAAGACAATTGAGGTCAAATGCGACAACAAAAGTGCAATTGATCTATCAAAGAACCCAATTCAACACAGCAGGATGAAGCATGTCAGCATAAGACATCACTTCATTAGAGACCATATACTCAAGGGTGAGATAAAGCTGACCTACGTCCCAACGGATGAGCAGCTTGCGGATATCTTCACAAAGCCACTAGCTCGTGAACAGTTCAGCATACTGAGAGAAGCCATTGGTATGTTTAATCCTCTTCAGTAAATTCCAGCTCTTAATATAGACTCATGCTGAGTGAATTAACATGCTGAATGATCTATTGTTTGCTGAGTGAATAAATGCATGCTGAGTGTTTAAAGTTAAATGAATGAATATCACATGCTGAGCAAACATTGGCACCGAGTAGTTATCTCAAACTGAGAAATCATCCGTATGTATAAAACCGACCACTCAAAATATAAAACGCTTAGTATTCTAAACGCTGAGTATAAGATCCGTTGCATTTAATGCTAGAGCACGCGAATAGCCACCTAGGATGACGTATGCGCCGAATGTGTCATAAAAGCCAGGATTATTGTCGGTTCACAATCCCAAGGCAAAACTGACACATGGATTCGATAAGATCCACTTTTCACCGCTATAAATAATGGGCAAATCCCCATTGTTATCTCTTTACACTTATCGAATTCTCTGGTAAAGCATTCTCTCTCTAAAACTCTCAAAGCTTCCCAATCTTTTTCTGAAACTATGACTAAGATTTCCGTTAACATCTCCGGTGTCGGTCACCCTAAGACCAGTTCCGATGAACCCTCCAGGCAAACTACTTCGCCTGAAACCACAAAGGTCACTACGCCGAGAAAAGGCAAAGCTGGCCAAGCTACCTCCTCTAAGGGAAAGCCGACCAAGGTCAGAACCTACACCAAAGTCTTTGCAGACATTAGGGAATGCAAAGTAGACTTCTCACGATGGTTTTCTGAGGCCTTCGTGACATCCGAGCAACCATTCTGTGAATGGATATCGAAGAATGGCTGGACCGAGCTGTTTTCAATTAGAGATCCCACTTACCCTGACCTAGTAAGGGAATTTTATCACAATCTACGGGTTGCCAATGACAACCAGGACTATCTAGTAACCGTGGTAAAGGAGAAGACAATCTTTATTAACCCTACCTATCTTGCCAATTTGCTGAAATTGAAGAATGAGGGAACAAAGCTGAGAAGGAAGGGTGATCATGAAGGAACTGGGTATGTTGCCACCTTCTGCAAGCCCGCTGGCCATTCTGGAGAAATCTCAAGTTCATCAATGGGCCAGCACCAAAAGATGGCACACTATCTGCTGACCAATTACATCTACCCCAAGATTAATTGCACCAGCTCAGCGACAAATTTCGAGCAATGCTTCATATGGCATATGCTGACCTATAAGCCCATCAACATGCCAGTTTTCCTAATAGCCGGCTTCCAGAGGAGCACTGGAACTTTAAGGCTGGGCTCACTTATAACCAGAATCCTCAAAGACCATCAAATTGATCTCTTCGAGGAAACTGAGGCCCAAGGCTCTGAGATCACAGCGGCTTCGCTGCGTGCCTTAAAGTATAACCAACCGATCAAGAAAGGCAAAAATGCTGATGAGGCTGATGAGGAGACAGCTGTCTCAAAGAAAGGAAAAAGGACAAAGGCTCCAGCTGCCCAAAAGAGGAAAGCTGTTGGGACTCCTTCAAAGAAGGCTGAGCCTCAAACCAAGACGCTTAAGTCAGCTTCTCAAAAAGGTCAGGAGAGACCTAAGTCAGCCGAGAAGAGAAGCAGGCAAGATGAGCCTGAAATAGAGGAAAGAACAGATGCTGATGAGCAACCTCAAAAGAAGCAGAAGTCTTCTACACTGACCCCTATTGATGCTATCCCCACTGACATCGTTGTTCCTGGTGATTCTCACTACACACAGTGTTAAGGAACTGAAGCTGAGCATCAAGAAGATGATGTGGAACTGGATGATCACTTCATCACTCAGGTGGAAGAAGAACTAGATAACGATGATCAGGAAGCAGAAGAAGAAGCAAGCGGTCAGGATGACGCTGAGGACGCTGAGGACTCTGAGGAGACAGCTAGTGAAGAGGAAACTGCTGACCCATCTAATACTGAGTTGGGTGCAGATCAAGAACAAGAACAAGCTGATCAGCTTAATGCTGATCAAGAAGAAACTTCTCCCTCTCACTCAGGAGAGTCTATCCAAGCTGACACTCCTCCTCGCAGAAGAAGATTAATCAAGGCAAGTCAGAAAACTGTCTTTGACTTACCTGTTCAAAAGCCGACTACAGATCCTTCCTCTCTTAAGCTGAGGTTCTTCAGTAAGCAAACCCCTTCTTCTCAACAAGCTTCTCTTGAAAAGCAAGCCTCTGTTTCTTCACCAAAGGAACAAGCCGACTTGAATGCTTCCGCAAACTCAACGAGTCAGATCGAGCAAGTTCTCGTTAATGTTGTTGCTCCAAGCACTATGCTGACTCAGAATATTCCTGCACCAGTCAGCACTGACAACATAAGGATTACTACTTTACCGACCATCACTACTGCCGATCAATCAACTCTTCCAGAACATCAAGTGCAGATTGAAAACCCACTTCCAGTCACTGACCCAATCATAACTCTGACTCCTCCACAAACTGGTCATACTGAGGAAACAAGGCAACATGATGATGAATCCCTCACCTATCTCCATGCCACCGAGTCTGGTAGAAAATTCATCAACTCGGTGCAGTCATTCATTAAGGACATTCATCAATCTGCTGAACCTACTGCTGGGTCGAGTAACATTGCATCAACTCAGCTGTCCCAAGTCACTCAGCTCTTAAATGAGGTTAAAGGACTGAAGGATCTGCTAAGTGATATGATTTCAGTTCAATCACATCAGCCCAAGCAGGACTCAATAACGAAGCTGGCTGAGCTCCAACTGACAACTGTTCAACATCTTAACACTCTTCAAGGCCAATTCCAGACCTTATCAGCTGCGAATACTCAGTATGCCACTTCTGATGAAGTAAAGATGCTCTTTGCCCAGCTTCACACTGAGCAAATCAAGACCAACAATCAGCTGGCCTCCTACTCTCAATGCTCGGTGGAGCAAATAAGTGAAGCAGTTCGTCTGCTGAACTTAAATAAACAGGAGATGGACACTGACCAAATGAAGCAAAATGAGATTTTGGTCAACTCTCAAAGGATCTTCACCCATGTGCGTCATAACAATCTCCAGCGTCAATATTATGACACAGCCTTGCTGAAGACCTTTCATCAAGTCTTTGCTGCCTTGACGGATTCAATTACTTGGGTAGGAAAGTCTCAAGCCTATATACTGGAACTACTCAGCGCCGCTGAAATCGGCATACCAAAAGAGGTCTTGAATGAAGGCGTTATTGTCTTTGATGGCATTAATGAAAGCGCTGATAAACTTAAGGAGCTGTCCGCCGTGCTAACCGCCGCTGTCTTAACCGACTCTTTTAGAATTCCTGCTCCTCCCGATGCTGATAAAACGGGGGAGAAAGAACAGGCTAGAACTCAGCAGGAGGCTCCTAGAAGCAGTCAGTCCAAGCAAAAGAAAAAGAAGTAGAAATAGGCTAGGCTTAGCTTATAACTTAGTCTATAGTCCTATGTTCTTTTATGCTCATCTTTTTGCTATGTATGCTGACTACTCTACTTTAATACAATACTTGCATCTTTTATCCTAACTTGAGTTATTTTATATGATGCTGAGTATTATGTTGTTATGTATCTTCAATTACATCAACTGTGTTTACTGTCTATAATACTTGTTGATTGTATCCCATGCTGATCATATGTTTGACATTGTCTTGTATGCATATAAAACATTGTCTCATAAAACCTATTGAACAAAAATGTTTACTCAGTGCTATCTGAATGTTACACCTTCCGCTTAAAACTGAGTAACATAGAATATGTTCCATGAGCTGGCCTATATCTGAAAACTGACCTTAGACCTACTCGATTAAACCTTAGAATGTTTAAGAGTGAAAACTAAGTCAGTAGCTCAACCCTTATGGGGGAGTTTGCTAAGTAATAATAGGTCAACTATCATGGGGGAGCTCAACACTGAGTTCCTCGCTGAATAGTTTTGCCAACATCAAAATGGGAGAGTTTGTTGAAACACCTTTCCACATGATTTTGATTTGACAAAATTATTTAAGTAAAATTAAATATATTCTAAACACACTAAGTTTAAATGCTTTGATTTATTATACTAATGTGTTTGTTCAATGTTGAGTTAAAATTATTTATAAGACATAAAGAGTAAAAGGCCAAAGCCCAATACGGAAGTCAAAGCCCAAGTCAAACAGATCAAGACAACTCGGCCCGCGTGTGTGAAACGCTGTCGTTACGATCAAAATGTAACTCAGCATGAGAAGGATCTAGAAGACCTTCATTGAACAACTTCGGAGTGAAGCCGCTGAGTTGAATCGACAAAGAGTACGAGACAGCAGCTGAGCAAGAACAACTTCTAGACAAAGTAATTCCACTTTGGGTAAAGTTCAGAAGACACAAAACGCTGTCTAGTTGACCTTACCATAAATGGAGAGACATTCTGCCGAGCTGACTAAAAGCTGCTCAACACTGACCGAGGACAGAAGATACTCAAATCTGATTGGCCGAGAGCTCTGAGCAAGACTGAGTGACAATGACAGGAAGCCGTTTCCCTCCAACGGTTATTTCGAAATTTGAAATGACCGATGCCTCAGACGTCTCTATAAATAGAGCCCTTCAGTTGCTTCATTTGATACAGAACTTGATCAAGCCATTACACTGACCAAAATTCTATGCAAAGTTCTACAAGAAAAAGAAAAGCAAATTCTTACACCAAATTCTATATCTTTTTTGTAAAAGTCTAGAGTGATTATTCAATCATCTAAAGTGTCTTAGCAATCATTGTTTAGGACAAATCTTTATCATTTCTATAGATTAGAAAGGAGAGGCTGAGTACTCGGTTATAGTACTCAGCGTGAGATTAGAAGTGAGTAGAGGTATAGAGGAAAGTACTATTGTTATACTCAGCTTCTAAGTTGTAAAAGGTTTGATGCTCTACCGTTAAAGAGCTCAGTAAAGAATTCGAAATCTCGGAACGTGTTCCGGGGACAGGACGTAGGCTTGGAGGCCGAACCTGGATAAATCTGCTGAGTAATATCTTTCTAACCTTAAACTCCTTTATTTATATATTGCTTGCTTAAACAAAACTGACCAAGTAAAGAGGTCACGCTGAGTTGTATACATTGAGTATCTAAGTTCAGGAATAGACTCAAGTGCTATCTCTTGACTTAACGAAAGAAGCTGACTTAGTCACCAGTTGACTAAGCTAGTGTCTTAATATACTCAGCACGCTGTGTAATCCTTTTTCAAAGAAAAAGAAGTCAGCCTTAACGTATTAAAATTTTAAATAGTTCCTATCCCCCCCCCCTTGGAACTAACTTGTTACGTTATAAGGGACCAACAATAGGTCAGCTTGATCTCTCCCTTGAGTATGTGATCTCTAATGAAGTGATGTCTTATGCTGACATGCTTCATCCTGTTGTGCTGGATTGGGTTCTTTGATAAGTCAATGGCACTTTAGTTGTCACATTTGACTTCAATTGTTTTAGTCCGAACGCCATAATCTTCAAGCTGTTGCTTAATCCATAGGACTTGAGCAACACAGCTTCCAGCAGCAACGTACTCAGCTTCAGTGGTTGACAGGGCTACTGACGCCTGCTTCTTGCTGAACCAGGACACAAGACAGCTTCCAAGGAAGTGGCATCCTCCTGAGGTGCTTTTTCGTTCAAGCTTGTCTCGTCCGTAGTCAGCGTCAGTGTATCCAATGAGTGTGAAATCATGAGTGTTGGGATACCATAAACCTGCATTCACCGAGCCTTGCAAATATCTAAGGATTCTTTTTACAGCTATGTAATGAGATTCCTTAGGGTTAGATTGATATCTAGCATAATAACATACCGAGAACTGAATGTCCGGCCTACTAGCAGTTAAGTAAAGTATAGAACCAATCATACCTCGGTACAACCTGCTGTCTACTGACTTACCATTTTCATCAGCGCAGAGGACAGTGTCAGTGCCCATTGGGGTAGATATTGACTTACAATTCTCAAGTTCATACTTCTTCAATATCTCCTTAGCATACTTAGTTTGACTGATGAAGATGCCATTTTTCCCTTGTTTGATTTGAAGTCCAAGGAAGAAATTGAGTTCTCCCATCATTGACATTTCAAACTCAGTCTGCATCTGCTTACTAAATTCCTTGCACATTGACTCATTAGTGGCACCAAAAATAATGTCATCAACATATATTTGAGCCAGCAGGGTATCTTTACCCTTTTTCTTAATGAATAAGGTTGTATCAGCTTTACCTCTGACATAATTTCTAGTCAGCAGGAAACTGGTCAGACTCTCATACCAAGCACGTGGTACTTGCTTGAGACCATACAGAGCCTTTTTGAGCTTATAAATGTGGTTTGGGTATTTAGGATCCTCAAACCCTAGAGGCTGATTAACATAAACTTCCTCGTTTATAACTCCATTAAGGAATGCACTCTTAACATCCATTTGAAACAGTTTAAAGTTCATATAGCTTGCATATGCACATAAAATTCTAATAGCCTCTAGCCTTGCCACTGGGGCAAAGGTCTCACCGTAGTCAATACCTTCTTGCTGACTGTAGCCCTAAGCTACAAGTCTTGCATTGTTTCTGACCACGTTCCCTTGTTCATCCAGCTTGTTGCGGAAGACCCATCTTGTTCCTATGGTCTTCTGGCTTCTTGGTTTTGGCACTAGATCCCATACTTCATTTCGTCTGAACTGATCAAGTTCTTCTTGCATTGCATTCATCTAGAATTCAACATACTCAGCTTCAGCGAAATTCTTTCGTTCCTGGATTGAGACGAATGCTACGTTGCTGAGGTATCTCCTGAGTTGATTCTTCGTCATCAGGGTGTTCTCAGCGACATCAAGAATGGCACTCTCTGAGTGACCTCTTGGTATCCTAATCTCCTTTGGTAGATTGATGTCTTGCGCTGGTTGTGTTTCAACAATCTCTGCAGGTGTAGATTGGTCAGTAAAAGTAATTTGAGTTTCACTTTTACCTTTGGTCAGCCCTTGAGGAAATGACTCAGCGGCTGTTTCTTGGTCAGCGGGTGCTGAGTGTGGATCATATTCGGTCAGTGGCTGGTATCTTCCTGCAGGGTTAGTTTCATCGAACTCAACATGTACTGACTCTTCTAAGACTTGAGTTCGTTTATTGAAAACTCTGTATGCTTTGCTGTTTGTTGAGTAGCCTAAAAATATAGCTTCATCAGCTTTTGAGTCAAACTTAGCTAGGCTGTCTTTGGTATTTAAGATAAAACATTTGCAACCAAAGGCACGAAAGTATCCAATGTTCGGCTTTCGTCCTTTCCAAAGTTCGTAGGGGGTTTTGTTTAATATAGGTCTAACTAGAGCCCTATTAAGAATGTAGCACGCTGTGTTAACAACTTCTCCCCAAAAGTACTTTGGAAGCCTATTGTTAGACGAGGTGCCGCGGCCTAATCTCCCGGGCGGACCGGGGGGTGGACAACCTCATGGCGACGTAAGCGGTGATTGGCGCCGAAAGCAACCAATCGTGGAATCAAGCTGCTCGGCAGGACCGGAGCTCGGAGATATGGAAGAGTCGCCACCCACGAATGGGAAAATGAACACCGATCCCTTGCGGGAGACCGGTGTGGGTTCGGGAAACTTAGGTACGAGCCGAGAAGGCTAGCTCCTTTCCGGAGAAAGGCTACTAGGCACCCCGACATCGCCCGGTTATGAACCACCGGCCTCCTACTCAGCATGTTAGGCGATAACGGACTAATCGTATACTTCTTTAAGTTTAAAATTCATTTGAAACCCTTTTCTTTCTCTTTTTAGAAACCGTTTTGAGCATATGATATTGAAAAGCCACACCAGTAAAGAATCACCCATTTATGTTTATACATACACAGAGAGGGGGAAGAAAGAAGTGGTTTATTTACAACCGTGTTAAATATTATGTCGTGTGCTTATTCTACATTAACTTATTTCCCCAAAACGGATTTATTTACATGGTTCGCACCTTAATCGCCGTTGGAACGATTAGGGTGCGTTTCAAAACCCCGTTTGATGAAGTTCACTCGAATCGCCGTTGGAACGACTCGAATATTTGAAAACGTTTGAGATAAAAACCTTTAATGAGAAAACGTGGTTAAACATACAAGTCAATTTTACTTTGTACAAATTCTTTAAGGAAATGGTTCAAAACTCTATTATTTGCCAAGAAAACGATTTTAATTACAATGTTCGCTTAATCCGTCGTTGGAACGGGCTAAGGTTTTAAAACGTGATATTTTGAAGACGGTTTGAAATATTAACAAGAATGCCTCTATTTATTTACATTACAAAAAAACATTAGTTTAAATAATTCAATTTGAAAACTCTTTTTTTGTGATTTATTTTCCCCACTTATTTAATGGACTCTCTACTTATTATAATCACATTAACAAATCCATTTAAACCACCATTTATACTTAAACAAAGCCCACTTGAAATATGGGCCCATGAATGGGCCAAAAGAATAAAGAAAATAACTTAACATATACATATACCTTTAAATCAAAAGGAGATTATGAGAATAAAAATTAATAAAAAGGGACTACATAATACATATATGAAAATACTATATATAGTACATTTACATTTTAAAAGTGTTGAAAATAGCAAATGAATCTTATAACTAGGAAAATAACATTTATCCAAAAATAATAATCAATGAAATAACCCAACTATCCCAAAACTACATATATACATAATTATTATAGTTTTAAACATCAAAAATAATATATACTAATATCTACTAATTATCTCCCCAAAATGCCCAAGTAAATAACATTTAAAATAGAATTTAATGTAACTTGAATGGATAACAATAAAAAGGAAGGTAATATAATATATACATATATATAAAAATAGAGTAAAAATGGAAAAAACCAATCTCCTAAAATAATCATATATGTTAAAGTTCTAAAACAATTTGAAAATCATATTATTAACTAACTATATATATGTATACTAAGGATTAAAAGTCTAAAAGTTAAGAAAAAGGGACCGAAATGACATTTTTTACATTTGAGCAGATTTACCGACGGAAACTCCGTCGGTAAACAGCATTTAGTGACAGAATTGGCAAATTACAGCAGCACTCCAATATTTTCCAGATTTATTCAAAAGCTTTAAATTAAATCTAATTCAATCGTTTTGCACTTCCGAACTACCAAAGATGGATCATAGTTGAAAACGGAAGTTCCTAAAACGATGTTTTCATTTTAAAACGTTATTTGGAAACCTCTTTTAAATTAAAAAACTTATAATTACAACATTTTCGATACCCGAACTACCTTTTTATCGGATCACGGTTCGTATTGGGATATCCAAAATGAGGTTTTTTATTTTAAAACAAAACCGAATTTTATTTAACACGAAACGAAAATTAAATAAATACGCTAACTAAATAAAACGTGACAAAATAAATAAATAACTAAAGGAATAAAAACTATAGCATAAAAAAATAAATAGAAAGAGAGCATAAATTAAATAAAATAAAGAGTCTAGTCCTCGGATAATACCTTTAATTCAGTATCTGACCGTCGAAACCGATTGATTCCACGAACCGCGAACTTCCGTTTTTTTATGAAAAATTTAGTAAAAATTGAACTTAGGAAATTTAGAGATTTTCAATTTTAGGAAAAAAAAATGTTTTTTTTCCCAAAAAATCCACTTCCTCTCTCTAGAAAAATATCTAGTGTGAGAAAGCTCTCCCCCAAAAAATCCTCCCTCTTCACCTTGGGATCCGTGCCCTTATATAGGGAAACGGATCCCGGAACAATGGGCGACGCCCAAAAAAAATTGGGCGTCGCCCATTGTGGTTGGGCGGCCGCCCAACCTAGTGTTGGGCTACCGCCCAACATGAGTTGGGCGGCCGCCCAACAATAGTTGGGCGAACGCCCAACTTTCGTTGGGCGATCGCCCAACGCGAGGTTGGGCGCCCGCGCCCAACCCTCGTTGGGCGTTCGCCCGACGTGGTTGGGTGCCCGCCCGGCGACCCTCGGGGCGTGCCCCGCGCCGTCGGACACGTGCACGCCGTCGGACACGTGCCTCGCACGTCGCGGCCGCCGAACGCGCGCCTCTCGCTTCCAGGCACGTGTGCTCAACGGCCCACGAGGGCGTGCACCGCCAGCGGTCCCAGGCTTTGCTCGGGCGTCGAGAGCGTGCCACTCGCGGTGCGTCCGACGGACGCCGCGCGCACGTCTCGAGCCGTCAAACGGGCGTTCGACCATCGTCGTCCGCGTGCGGGATGCCGTTGTGTGCCCGCGCCGTGCCGTTAATTTTCCTCAGCTTATTATTCTTTATATATTTTTCAAAACTTCCGGAATCAATCGCTTCGTCACAGGTCCTCCGACTCGGTGTTTACAGTTGCCCCTACTTTTCTATTTTGACAGTGATGTGTGTGGTTCGAAAACGTTTTTGCTAACGTAACACATGCAATGTAAAACATATAAAAGTAAAAGACACGTAACGAGTAGGAGGAAACATACATGACCTTTGCGCTGCGCGCTCCGGCGTTGCTCTCTGACTGCATCAGACTCTGCTTCGGGCTGCACCCTAGTTCACGACCGCGGGGATAATAGCTACCCTAGTTTATGACCGCGGGGATAATGGCTAAACAGCTACCCTATTTCAAGATTGCGGGGATAATGGCTAAATAGCTACCCTGATTTACGACTGCGGGGATAATGGCTAAATAGCTACCCCATTTTAAGATTGCGGGGCTGATGGCTAAACAGCTACCCTGGTTTACGACTGCGGGGATGATGGCTAAACAGCTACCCTGGTTTACGACTGCGGGGATAATGGCTAAACAGCTACCCCATTTCAAGATTGCGGTGATAATGGCTAAACAGCTACCCTATTTCAAGATTGCGGTGATAATGGCTAAACAGCTACCCTATTTCAAGATTGCGGGGATAATGGCTAAATAGCTACCCTGATTTACGACTGCGGGGATAATGGCTAAATAGCTACCCTATTTCAAGATCACGGGGATAATGGCTAAACAGCTACCCTATTTCAAGATCACGGGGATAATGGCTAAATAGCTACCCTGATTTGCGACTGTGGTGAAGATGGCTAAAAAGCAACTCCGGTCAGCGACCACGAGCCAGATGGCTAAAAAGCAACTCCGGTCTGCGATCAAGAGTCAAATGGCTAAAAAGCAACTCCGGTCTGCGACCGAGAGTCAAATGGCTAAAAAACAACTCCGGTCTGCGACCGTGAGTCAAATGGCTAAAAAGCAACTTCGGTCTGCGACCAAGAGTCAAATGGATCAAAAGCAACTTCGGTCTGCGACCGTGAGTCAAATGGCTAAAAAGCAACTTCGGTCTGCGACCGAGAGTCAAATGGCTCAAAAGCAACTCCGGTCTGCGACCGTGAGTCAAATGGCTAAAAAGCGGGTTCTGTTTCTGGATTTTCTTACCACACTGTTGTCTGTATTTTCTCACTGGAGCTATCATCTCGATGATTCGATGGGCACACGTCTGAGTCCGAAATGAAATAGACTACTGATTGTTTTTCTGTTGACTGTCGTCTGTATTTTGACTGGTGTCACTGTTCTGTAAAAATTAGCTGTTGTCTGGAATTGATGTTTTGACAATGTTAGTCACTGTCTGGGAGAAATGCAGGCTGAAACAGACTGCAAATCGGAGGTCTGTGCACCTGGTAATTAATTATTTACTTTTATGTCAAATCGTACTTTTTTCCCTATTTACGGGAATGCCATTCCCTTTTCCTATATAAGGTGGTGGGGTTTCATTTCAACCCCACACCTTCTCTCTCCTCTTTCTCTCACTAGACTTCAATTTGGATTATTCTCGGGATGGATTTAGACGAATGGGATGGCACCAGAGGCATGGACGAGGTTTACGTAAACCTGGATAGAGTGGATACCTTCCACGACCCTACGACACACTTGAGCAGGACACGCTGCAACGAGGTAAGTGGTTTCTCACTTTTATTTGATTTGAACTCTAGGCTTTAGCACTCCTATACGAACATGATTTGCATGCTAACTCTTAGACTGCCTTAGAGGACTTTAGCTAGAAAACGTGAATTCCTTTATTTACACGTAACACCTGTTTGTTTTTGTAAGAATGCGCGCTATATGCATGTGAATAGTACACTACGAATTTATGCATGTTAACAGTAAAAACGATGTGAATAGTGCACGTGAATAGTAAAAACATGAATAGTGACAACGTGAATAGTAAAAACTTAGCTAATGCACGTGAATAGTACACGTGAATAGCGACAACGTGAATAGTAAAAACTTAGCTAATGCACGTGAATAGTAGAACGTGAATAGTGCACGTGAATAGTAAAAACTTAGCTAATGCACGTGAATAGTAGAACATGAATAGTGCACGTGAATAGTAAAAACGTGAATAATGCACGTGAATAGTACACGTGAATAGTAAAAACGTGAATAGTAAAAACTTAGCTAATGCACGTGGATAGTGAAAACGACGTGAATAGTAAAAACTTACCTAATACCCGTTAACGTACGTGAATAGTAAAACCTAATCTACGCTTCTCGTCACCGCAGACGAGAGTGGATCAAAGAATTGACTCAACCTTACGTGAAGGACCCTACATGAGAGATTTTTACAGAAAATTGGTCCTAACTGACCGGATGTCTCTAGGTTAGAAAATGAAAGAATACCTAGTCTTAACGCGTTCTTATCACTTGCTTGCCTTAGGAGTTGTATTAAATTTTTTTTATCTTGTTCCTCTTTAGCTCATCGAGATTTCCGGGACCACTGCCGAGGTTCTTTCATGGTATGATAGGCTGAGCGCCGCGGCGAGAGCCCGCGTGCAGGAGTTGGGCTTCGGATCCTTCATTGCAGCGCTGCCCCGCACCAACGGGGTGTGCGATCCCCTTGGCCTACGGGCCCTGTGTGAGCGGTGGGTTGACTCGACCCACACCTTCCACCTTTCCTTCGGGGAGATGACCATCTCGCCCCGAGATTTCTCATTATTGACCGGATTACGAGGGAGCAACACCCCCGTCCCTTTCCATTATGGCATGATGCGACCGCGGGTCGACCCTGCTAGGCTTGCCGCCTTGATAGGACCAGGAGTTCCCCTATGCGCCAAATCTACCCCGGCGAAGTTTATTTCGACTGCTAGCCTCTTGAGTAGACGGGACTTCTGTGAGACTGATGCTACTGATCTGGCGGTTCGTAGCTTCCTTGTATATGCTCTGAGTGAGACGATTTTTCGCACGAAGGACGGAAAGGTACATGCGGGTCTCATCCAGGCCCTTAGTGATTTAGATGCCGCAGCTTCCTACGATTGGACGGGGGCAGGCTTAGCTTTTCTCTACAAGTTTTTAGACCTGACTTGCCGGAAGCGCAAGGATTTCGGTGGTTACACCTTCGCTCTGCTGGTACGTGATGCCTTCTCGATTCGCCGGTCTTTGCTTTTTTCCTTTCTCACACTCCTAGTCCTTGTTTATACCGCAGGTGTGGGCGTACGAGAGACGCATCCTTCCCAGTCGGTCTCGACCTCGATTGATTGCACAGAGGCCGCCTTTTATGGTTCGATGGAGAGATTTTGATCTGAGCGCTGAGAGGAGGCGGACAGTGCCATGGCTCCTAGATCGGATTGACTCATTAGTCCTCACACAGGTAGATTTCGCTTAGTCTCGCTAGACTTTGGCTTGAGTCTTTCTGACCCTTTTCTTTGTGCATATTTTTTAGATTAAGTTCAGGTGGGACGACCTTGACTTCGGTCCCGAGTATGCATACACATCGATGATCCAGGAGCAGCAGTGCGTGCTCACCGGCCTTTGTGTGCGGGCGTGGTATTTGGGAGATCGAGGCATCACCGGAGTGAGTGATGTTCACTGGACGCCGGGGGAGATTCCCGTTTCCATGTTTGCTGTGCGGACTCTGCCTTTATCGACCATTCGTCGAGATCTGACCCGTCATTTTGTCGGTAGAGTAGTCTGGGTTCACGTCGGGGGCCGCGAGCCTTATTTGTCCACTTTACTGAGCGCGAGGGATGCCCCGGCGGCAGCGATGGAGGTAGATCCGGTGGCGGATGTGTTTTCGAGAGAGGCGGTCGAGGCCGTCTTTGGTCAGGCGGAGGTTCCGGTAAGTGATTCCGCCCTCTTTTCATTTTATTCATGATATGCTCGGAGGTTTTATTGTGTGTTTTTTTTTGCCTTTTTTGCAGGAGGGATCCTGGCGGAGTGCCCACCTATCAGATTTTTTCGATGGCACTCGAGCTCAAACACCGGTGTGCGAGCAGCCCTATTTTGTCGGCGAGTCATCCAGTGCAGCTCGACCGGAGGGGTCGTCCATAGGCGTGCCTATACCAGACTATGGGAGAGATTATGCTACGATCTGCTATGACGAGTCCGGGGCACCTTACGCGGGATTTGAGGCGGCCCCTCCTATCTTCTCCTCGAGGGTCCCGTTTGATCCCTCGGACGCTTCTCTGACCACGAGAGAGACTTGTACGGATTACGTGGGGCTATCTGGTTATCTCCGAGACCGCCTCAGCTTGCGCTGCACCGATCACCTGGTATGTATCATTACTGTACTTTAGTGTAGTGGAATGTATGCATGTATGTATGATTTATGCTTTTGCCTTATGCTGCCTTTTATCTGTTTTCTTTTTCTTTTTCTGTAGAGTGATCTGCATGCCCACGAGCGGAGACAGAGCGAGCTAGTGCGGGAAGCTGATGCCCGAGTTGGTCATGTGTATCAAGAGAGGAACGACCACTGGTCGGGGATGATGCGACGGGAGACTGAGGGTCGCCTTGCCGTCGAGGAGAGGGCGCGTGATGAGTCGATCAGACGCCTTGCTGCAGAGGAGAGAGCACGAGCTGCTGATGAGAGAGCACGAGTTTCTGATGAGAGAGCGTGAGTTTCTGATGAGAGAGCGCGTGCTGCCGAGGAGGCACTATCTGCGGAGCGGGCATCTCACCTGAGAGATTTTGAGAACTATTGGGACTTCCCTCCGTATTAGGCTCGTTATGTATTGCTTTGTAGCTTTCATTGTTGCTTTGTAGCTTTTATTAGAGTTTCCCCGATGTATAGCTGATGTATAGGGAGTGGGGTGGATAGTAGGTAGGCTTTTTTGTGGAAAGTAGGATAGGAAATGTATAACCCGTGATTCATATTACCATGCATTCGGTAGATTATAATAATTCCAATCATTCTCGTCAAATATATTCATGCCTTTATTTATTTACAAACAACAGAAATACTTAGTCTCTTATACATTGTTTTTGTAATATGCTCAAGTTATAACTATTGTTACCAGGACCCGCCTTTCGGTTTTCGGATCCCGGTGATTTTTCTCCTCTCCTTTTACTATCCCGGAATTTTTAAATGAGTGCCCTTTCGGGTTTTCACCCATTGGGATTTCCCTTATTGTTGCATAGGTCGCCCTTTGCGGGTTTTCAACCTATCAGGAATTTTCTTTTTTTTTCTTTTTTTTTTTTTACGAAAAGTATTTCTTAAGCCTATCCAGATTGGTAGGTTCGGAGAATTCCATGCCGTCCATTGTGGTTAACTTCACCGCTCCTTTGCTTAGTATCTTCTTTACGACGAATGGTCCTTCCCAGTTAGGCCTGAACTTTCCCCTCGGGTCGGTGTGCGTCACACGGATCTGTTTCAGCACCAAATCTCCTTCTTTGATAGGGCTGGTCTTGACTTTTTTATTGAAAGCCCGAGCCATCCTTCTTTGATATAACTGTACATGGTAAATGGCTTCCATCCTTTTCTCATCAACTAAAGCCAACTGCTCACATCGCCTCTTCACCCATTCCGTTTCGGGAATTTCTGCTTCCACTGCGATTCTCAACGATCGCTTTTCGATCTCAACAATGTTGGGCGAGCGCCCAACGCGAGGTTGGGCGCCCGCGCCCAACCCTCGTCGGGCGTCCGCCCGACGCGTTGGGCGTTCGCCCGACGTGGTTGGGTGCCCGCCCGGCGACCCTCGGGGCGTGCCCCGTGCCGTCGGACGCGTGCACTCCGTGGCCGCCGAGCGCGCATTCCGCCCAGCTAGACGCTCGCACATCGCGGCCACCGAACGCGCGCCTCGCGCTGCCAGGCACGTGTGCTCAACGGCCCACGAGGGCACGCACCGCCAGCGGTCCCAGGCATTGCTCGGGCGTCGAGAGCGTGCCACTCGCGGTGCGTCCGACGGACGCCGCGCGCACGTCTCGAGCCGTCAAGCGGGCGTTCGACCATCATCGTCCGCGTGCGGGATGCCGTTGCGTGCCCGCGCCGTGCCGTTAATTTTCCTCAGCTTATTATTCTTTATATATTTTTCAAAACTTCCGGAATCAATCGCTTCGACCGTCTTGTTTCAGGTTTTCGTCACAGGTCCTCCGACTCGGTGTCTACACCTATGCTCACTCAGCATTGTCCTGGCTATTTCAACCAAGGTTCTGTTTTGCCTTTTAACAACCCCATTTTGTTGAGGCGTTCTAGGAGCAGAAAAATTATGGTCAATGCCGTTGGTTTCACAGAATTCAACAAACTGTTGGTTCTTGAATTCTCCACCATTATCACTTCGGATGTGAGCTAACTTAAGATCTTTATCATTTTCAAGTTTTCTTACTAAATTTGAAAATGTCTCAAAAGTTTCATCCTTACTACTCACCAAGATGATCCAAGTGTACCGAGAAAATTCATCTACAATGACCAAGGAAAATGTTCTTCCACCCAAGCTCAGCGGCTGGACTGGACCGAAGAGATCCAAGTGTAGTAACTCTAATGGACGCTTAGTTGAGATAATGTTTTTACTATGAAAAGATTGTTTGGTTTGTTTTCCAGCTTGGCAAGCGTGGCATAATTGATCTTTTTCAAACTTAAGTTCTGGCAGTCCCTCAACCAATTGCTTTCTTGCTAATTTGGCCAGGAGGTCCATGCTTACATGACCAAGTCTCCTGTGCCATAGCCAGGAATTTTCTTCCTTTGACACTAAGCATACAGTTTTTGAAAACTTCTTTTCTAAGTTCAGCATAAAGACATTATCAATACGAGGGGCAGTTAAAATTAACTCATTTGTTTTACCCTCGAATATTTTACATCCAATGTCATCAAATATAACTTTTCTCCCATTGTCACATAGCTGAGCTACGCTGAGTAAGTTATATTTGAGTCCGCTGACTAGGGAGGCTGACTCAATAGTAGGATTACCACCAATGGTTCCTGACCCTACTATCTTACCCTTCTTGTTGTCTCCAAAACTTACACTTCCTCCTCGTTTACGCACAAATGTGATGAACTGAGTTTCATCACCAGTCATATGCCTCGAGCACGCGCTGTCAATGTACCACATCTTTGACTTCTCAGCACACCTCAGGCTTACCTGCAATATAGCTAGTTACTTTTAGGTACCCAATTCTTTTTAAGTCATTGCTTATTAGGTTCAACAGGTAAAGCATCATATTTCATTTTATGACGACATACTTGGATAGTGTGTCCATTCTTTCCACAGAAGTCACAGCTGACCTTCCATTTAGGATGTCTCACTGACTGGTCAGCACCCAAGTGGTGAGCGTTCCAGCACACCTTTGTGGTGTGTCCTTTCTTCTCACAGAAGTCACACTGGACATTCTGTTGAGGATTCCATCTCTACTGACTAGTACTTTGGTACTCAGTGTTCAGAGGAATATTTCTTTTATTCGGAACCTTAAGTTGGTTCTGAATTGATGTGACCTGCTTTCTCAGTTTCTTAGAATCTGATTGGACTTCAGAGATAAACTTTTGCATAATTTCTACATTACTATGCAAAATTGAGGTGTCCTGGAGAATATATCGAAGGTCACTCAGTTTGACCTCCTCAACCTCGTCACATCGCCTGCTGAGTGCTCAAACCTTTTTTATTACACTTTTTGACAAGTGTGTAGAGGTCACTCAGGGCATTAACCATTTCATTTCTGAGTAAAGGTAGTGACATTACCTCAGTTGAGTGTTCCTCATCGTCAGATGCAATGGAGGGGTCAGCATGCTCAGAAACATATGGCTCAGCAAGTTCGTCAGCTATGAAACAAATCTTTGCTGACTCAGTGGCATCAGCTTCTGATGATGAAGACTCATCACTGTCGCTCCAAGTTGCCACCATTGCCTTCTTGCTGTTCTTTTTTTTTTTCCTCAGCGTGGGACAGCTTGACTTGATATGGCCAGTTTGATGACATTCAAAGCATGTAATGGGCTTTGAGCTGTCCTTCTTGTACTTGCTGTCGCTGGACTCAGCTTTGTACTTATCAAACTTCTTGTAAGGCTTCTTAGAATATTTGTCATTCTTTCTGAACAGTCTCTTCATCTTTCTAGTGAACATAGTCATTTCTTCATCGTCTGTTGAGCTCCCATCAGTAGAGTCAGCTTTCATGACAAGAGACTTTTGCTTCTTGTCTTCAGACTTCTCCTTCACCTCGAAGTTCTTCATTGATATCTCGTGGGTCAGCAGCGAGCCAATGAGTTCATCATACTTGTAGGTGGTTAAGTCTTGAGCTTCCTCAACAGCAGTTTTCTTTGCTTACCAGCTTTTAGGAAGACTCCTAAGAATCTTCTTGACTTGCTCTTCCTCAGTGAAGATCTTTCCAAGTCTCTTGAGCTCGTTGATGATGTTTGTGAACCTTGCGTTCATATCAGAGATTCCTTCATCATCATTCATTTCAAACAGCTCGTACAACCTCATGTGCTGGTTGACCTTGGATTCCTTCACCCTGTTGGTTCCTTCATAGGTGATCTCCAGCTTCTTTCAAATCTCTTGCGCTGACTCACAATCTGAAATCTTGTTGTATTCTGCAGCATCTAAATCACAGTGAAGCATGTTTATAGCCGAAACATGATTTTGTAGCTTCTTGAGATCATCCTCTGTCCATCTAGTCTCAGCTTTGACAACCGTTTGGCCATTAATAGTTTGAACAGGAACAAATGGGCCTTGGACTATAGATAGCCATGCACTCATATTTGTTGCCTGAATGAAATTTTTCATTCTATTCTTTCAAAAGGTATAGTTAGACCCGAAGAATAGAGGAGGCCGAGTTATGGACAGACCCTCAGGCAAAATCTGAGTTGTCAGATTTCCTGGGAGAAACCGAGTGTTGTTCTCAGCCATAGTGGGGATCAGCTCAAGGTAGTTAAACCTTGCACAGTGAGCTTTTAAGCTCTGATACCACTTGTTGGTCCCTTATAACATGACAAGTTAGTTCCAAGGGGGGATAGGAACTATTTAAAACTTTGTCCGTTGAGGCTGACTTCTTGTCTTATGAAAAGGTTTACACAGCGTCACTAAGTAGATTCAAGACACAAGCTTAGTCAACTTGTGACTAAGTCTGCTTCTTTACTTGAGTCAGGAAATATCACTTAGAGTCTATTCCTGAACTCAGCTTCTTAGTAAACTTAACTTAGCGTGAGTTCTTTACTTAGTCAGTTTTATAGCAAGCAATATATATTAAAGGAGTTTAAGGGTTAGAAAGATGTTACTCAGCAGACTTATCCTGGTTCGGCCTCTCCGCCTACGTCCAGTCCTCGAAACTCGTTCCGAGCTTTTTGAATTCTCTACTGAGCTCTTTAAAGGTAGAGCACGAAACCTTTTACAGATAGAAGCTGAGTATAACAAGAGTACCTTCCTCTATACCTCTACTCACTCCTATATCTACGCTGAGTACTATAACCGAGTACTCAGCCTCTCCTTTCTATTCTTCTAGAAATGATAAAGTGTTTGTCCTAAACAACGATTGCTAAGACACTTTAGATGATTGGAACTCACTCTAGACTTTTACACAAAGATTAAGAATTGGTGTAAGGTATTTGCTTTGCTTTTCTCACAGAAACTTCAAGTATGAATTTGGTCAGCGTTTCGACTAATTGAAGATCCGCGTCGATTGAAGCAAATGGATGGCCTTTATATAGTGACACTTGAGGCACCTGGTCATTTCGAATTTCGAAATAACCATTGGAGGGAAACGGCTTCCTGTCGTTGTCACTCTGGGCGTGCTCAGCGTCGTTGGCCAATAGGATTCTTGCATCTTCTGTCTTCGTCAGTCCTTGGCAGAATGTTTCGACATTTAAGGAAAAGTCCACGAGATACCTTCCTGCGCCTTCTGAACTTTTCCCAAATTAGAAATACTTTGTCTAGAAGTTGAACATTGTCTGCCACTGTCCAGACTGTATTGTCGTCCAACTCAGCAGCTTCCTCTTGAAGCTTTTGCTTCGAAGGCTTCTCGTTCCTTCTTTCGCTGAGTCGTCGTTTTACTTGATACGGCTTCATTTTGAACTCTTGGGCCGAATGGTCTTGATGTGTTGACTTAGGCTTAACTTCCACTTTATGGGCCTTTGGGCTTTTTAATCTTAATGTCTTGTAAACAATTAAACTCAACATTGAACAAACACATTAGTGTAATAAATCAAAGCATTTAAATTTAATGTGTTAGAATATTTTTATCATTACTTAAATAATTTTGTCAAATCAAAATCATGTGGAAAGGTGTTTCAACAAAACTCCTTCCACATGCCATTTGGGGAGATGACTATTCTACTGCATGATGTATCCGAGTCAGGCAGTGCTGCGCGACTGCATGCCATGTGTATGATGATGTTCAGGGTCAGTCAGGAGCAGTTGTTATCGCCAGCCCGACATTACTGGAGTGGTGGATGTGTTTTTATTGATGCTGTGGTGAGACTTACCCGCGAGGGTGGGGGGGTCGGGATGACGAGACTCGAGCCACATTGTGGATGTGACTTATGTTTGGATCCACCTTGTTTGTCGATAAGAGTGGTGATAGGATCAGACCCTCCCATCTCCTTGAGGTTCACGACGGTGTCAGAGGGGCAGCTGAACTTTCTTGGGGGTCTGCTACACTTGCCACGTTATATCGGGATCTGGGGATAGCGAGCAGAGGAGAGTGCTTGGATATTTGTGGATGTTTGACCCTCCTTCAGGCGTGGATATATGAGTATTTTCCGGTGTTCTGGCCCATCGACTGCCACTCGAGATCCCAACTGATTCTACCCGGGCGTGCAGATGGATGGTCAGGGTTCCATGCAGGACGGTCGCCCGACTCGAGACCATACGTGCACGGTTGGACCGCATGACGGCAGCCGAGGTATTTTATAAAATTTTAATATTACTTATAGTTTTATTTATAATTTTAGTATTATTTATATTATATTATTATTTATAATTGAGTATTATTTTTTGCAGGTGACGTGGTTGTCTTATGGTCCAGTCGCCGACGACGATCAGCTTCGAGTCTCCTACGCCAGTTGGATACGGTGTAGAGACATTGTTGAGCCGTATATACCTGATCGAGTGCTACGTCAGGTCGGATATGTTCATCTTATCCCGACTGAGCGTATTAGACCTAATATTGCATTCCGACCATGGAAGTCTTTATCGTACAGGCTTGCGCATTCATCTGTCACAGTTGATGATACCTGGCGGAGATTTCTATCGACTCGTGGCGTTGATCGGAGGAGATGCAGGCCAGTTGGATACGATCCCACTGCTTGTGATGCGGGGTACATGGAGTGGTATAGATGATATTCACATCCTCATCTCCTTCATGCCCCTCGAGATGGGCCGATCCGACATGCTCGCTCGCACAACGAATATGTAAGTTTATTATTATTTTGTTATTTATCATTGGTTTACATATGTTTGTTTTGTAATATTTATTTTTCTGCAGTGGGTTAGTCGTTTGTGGCGTATCACTCAACAGTCGGTAGCCGAGCGACATGATGAGAAGGCCCCACTTATTATGAGAGATACGGATGAGTTTGTGGATGAGTGGCGCCGGACAGAGTGATATATGTTGTTATTTACTAGAACTTATTATTTTTTTAACACATTTTAACACTTTTGTAATTATATGTAATATTTTGTGTTAATGTTGTTAATTTTTAATTCTAAAAGGTTAATCCGCAATAAACCGTATAATCCGCAATAAACCGTCTATTCTGCAATAAACACCCTAACTTATATATAATTTTTTTTTCCCAACAGCCACGCGGGCGTGAGGCGTGATTACCTCATGTCCGCGTGGCAGGAGAGGGAAAAAACCTCCATTTCCCATCGACTTCTTTAGTAACAGATTTACTCCTACAAATTACATTCCTATAGTTTTTATTCGTGTTACACTCACATTTTAATTGGACCGATTGTACTAATTAATTACTTTTTTCAAGCCTAATTAAATTATTTAGTTAAGTTAATTAATCTTTGATTATTTAATTCATTTTTAGGTAATTATTATATTAATTAGTTATTTAGTTACGTTTAACTAGTTAAGTTAATTAAAAAATGGGTATGAGAAATGTTTGTGTGAGTGGAATTTACAAGAAGATACAAAAAGGGTACTTGAAGATTGGGAACATACTTAGGAACGTGGATCATGCTTGGAGAACCCTTACAGACGTGTGTTATGGCTAAGCTACGATTAGTTACTCAGAGCAAATGTAGTATAAATACTGAAAAGATAATTTGCATCCGCTAATTTGCATCTCTTCTTGCAATGAACGACACAAATATAAAAAATAAGGCTATTTGTATCAATGTCAAAATAAAGTGTCATTTGTGTCGCACTTCTATAAAAGTGTGACACAAATGAGTGAAATGAGTTTCAACGTTATCTCATATTGATCTCACTTTATTTTTGCAAGTCAGATTCAGAAGGGGTAGAGGGTAGACAATGCTCTTTTTATACTAGAAGATACATTTGTCATTGGAGGACAATCCGCTAGCAAAGCAAAGAGCGCCCCAACTCTTCGGATCTTTACCTGGAGCACCTTCGAAGAGACTGGGCCAAGTAAAGAGAAATTGTCTGGGCAAAGAAAGCAGGGAAGGCATATAGTTGACATTTGGATGTAACCCACGAGCTCTAACCCTAAGTTGTATCATCCACCTTTAACGATGGGACAACAAACAAATGATCTCTACTGCGCCTATCCATGATGGAAAATTCTTTTATCGGATAGGTTGATTTCTTAGTTGTACGTGAACAAGCTAGAGTTAAAAAAACGAACTCAAATGAGCACCTATGAAACTATGAAAGTCTTTTGTGTCGGTCCTCAGTAGAGGACTGACATAAATGAGAATATTACTTTTAGAAGAAAACAAAACTAGTTCACCCAGTATCAATTTTATTTCTTTTTTCTTATTTCTCCGTTCCTCCTTCACCACACTAGAGTTAAAATCCTAGCCACCACCCTCTTCACTCCATCCACCTCATTTCGACTAGATAAGATGACCTAAGCTTACGTTGAATGTCGTGTTGCTTCTCTTCCCTCATTCTTTTCCTTCCTTCTTTTCCATTTCTTCCTCCTTCTCATGAAAGGGAGTAAGAAGAAAGGAAAACCTCGACAACAAAAGGCAACTTTTCGTTTCTTGGATAAAATGAACAACTCATATGTCTTTTTTTTCTCTTTATACCTAAGTTCCACTGAAGATGAGAGGATTTTGTGACTCAGTTTGAGTCTAAATACATTTCCACTGCTAGCTAACTGTTACACTTACTAAACAGCATGCCTTGTCATCTTTATGGACGACAATAATTTTTTTAGATAAGCATAAAATACTACATCAATTATGTCCTCTCATATTAAATGCTTCAGACTGAGCAGTGGGGGGACATGGGACATCTGTTTCAAACCCATTCAATCAAGCCTATTTCATTCTAAAGGAAAACCTACCCAAGGAAATAGGCTCAGGGCCTAAACCGCATTACTCATCTCACCGCCAAACTCAGGGGAAAATCCTTACATTTACAAACTGCCTACACATATATAAAGGGGTTATTATTGATTTTCCTTATATATTCCTAAATTTACTAATTTTGGTATCAAAGTTTACACTGAGGGCCATCCTAGCGGAAGTCCACCATACTAAAAAAGGTCAACATAGAGAAGTTCGACTGGTCCCAACATAAATTATCCATTAATACACACACACACATATACATATATATGAAAAATATGTGATGCAGATCGAACATAAAATGATAGTTTTAATTATAAACTAACAAAGAAAAAGAATCAAATTCTTTTCAAGCTAAATTTGAAGAAAATAATCCTAAAGGGTGAAAACCTAAGCCTCCAAATGAGTGCTTTTTATTTCAATTGATTAAAACATGCATCTTTTACAAAAAAAAAAAAAAAAAAAAACAATATGAGTTTATATACCTGGATTATAAAAGACCTTAAAGTCCTTAAAGCACTACTTGCATAACTTAAATGTAATAGGGCTAAAATGGACACAAAATAAAGTAATGGTAAAATAGTGAATAACATAATGATAGGAATTGTAAATAATGGGCGACAGACTTGTAATTAGGATACCGAGCTGAATTGAAGAACTTGCTGATTAAGTCGTGTCAAATGTCGTATGGCAAAAATGACACGTCGTGTGAATTAAATCAAAAGAAGCAGAAACTCCTTTTTTTTAGTCACATGTCATGTGGGTGCCTTGACAACTTTTCTTCGTTGGTGCTTTTAGGGTCATACGTGTTGCTGTTCTCACACGTCATGTGAGTCCTATTTCAGTGAATTCTCAATTTCCTTATTGATGACCTCATCATTCTCTCCTTCCCAAAAAGGGTTGGACCCCAAGTCTTGGATTGTGTACTTGAGAGACATATCTGGCTTGAAAGGACTCAAATCCCACACATTAAATGATGGAGATGTCTTTTCCAACCAATCCGAGAGTGCTACATGATAGGGATTGACATTGACTCTCTTGGTGATCTTGTAGGGGCCATATTTCTTAGGCCGAAACTTGCTACTTGGGGGACTAGCTAAACACTCTTTGATCAAATACATCACGACTTCATCCCCGACTTCAAATTGCACATTCCTTTGGTGCTCATCGACCTTAGCCTTCAACTTGACATTCCTCTATTCAAACTTCTCTTTAACTCCATAATGCATTTGTTGGGATTCATGAGCTAGATTTTGAGTGGGAATACTAAACTTTTCTCCTCATAGTAGGCTCACTATAGACCATCTCAAAAGGCAACTTTCCGATTCCCAAATGAATGGCCCCGTTGTAAGCAAATTCCATTTCAGCTATCACAAAGTCCCACATCTTCGACTTACATTGCACTCGCTTCCTTGGGAGATTCCCCAAGGTTTGATTCACCACCTCGGGTTGGTCATCAGTTTGAGGATGGGCGTACTAAACTTCAATGACGTGTCGAACAAAGCCCAATTGGTCCTTCAAAAGTGACTTGGGAACTTGGTATCTTGGGCTTATGCACTCTCTCACATAACCCATCTCAACTAACTCCTCGATCTTCTCCTTCATGATCTCGCTCTCCTTATGACTCATCTAATAATGTAGAAGACTCGATAAACTAGCTCCCAACACCAAAGCAATATGATGTTGGATGTCCTTCAAAGGTGGTAACTCATTTGGTAGCTCTTTGAGAAATAGCTCATGGTAATCCTCTAGCATGAAACTCACTTCATTAGGAAACTCATGTTCCTCTTCTACTTGCACCCCGCCATTAGGCTTCACCATTACCATGTACACTATTTGGCTCTCTTCACAGTCCCTAATGAAAGACTTGTGAGTTGGACACACAATTAGAGTTGCATTCTTCTTCTTCTTGTTTAGCTCTCCTAACATAGGAGTGAGGATGTACTTCACCTATTCCTTTACAAACTTGTAGGTGTTATGCCTTCCCATATAGGTGGAGTCTCTATTGTATTTCTAAGGTCTCTCTAAAAACATATGACATGCATCCATGTCCACTACATCATAATAGACCCCGCCTTTGTAATCCCCAAAAGCGATTAGCACTTTGAAATGTTGATTGACCCGAAGCTCCCCAACATTCTTAATCCACCCCACATCATATGAGCTAGAATATGGTTCCACAATCAACCTAAACTTCTTCATGACGGTATTACTAATTATGTTCTATTAGATCCCGCTATCAATGATGACATTGCACTTCTATCATTGCACTAGACATCGAGCTCGAAAAAATTGATGTCGTTGATCCTCTTCAACCTGGTTGGACATAAGTAACCTCCTCACAGCATGAATGACACGAGTCTCATCGAACTCCCCATCATCCTCATCCTCAAACGGTTCACAATACATTCCATCATCATCATAGTCATCTTATACCTCTCTACCATATTAGCACTTCTTTTCTTGGGACACTCATTAGAACGATGCATCAGCTCATTGCATCAAAAACACTTGAAAGGTGCCAATTTGTCATATGGGTTATTGTTTCTAAGTGGTGGTGGTGCTCTCACAACATTAGAAGCCTTGACCCCACTTGAACTTGACAATTGCTTTCTCTTATCTAAAAGCCTTAGTGGTTCCCGACTCATTGATGAACCTTCACCCCCTATCCTTCGATAGCTCTCTCAGCTTCGTATACTCAATTATGACTTCGCCTTAAATGCTAAATTCCTTGCATCTTGCACCCGGATTATTAGTTGAGTCCCAATCTTGTGCTATATATTGTTTGTCAACCCCTCTATATACCTCGAAGTCTTTTGGCTCTCAGATTCCGATATTTGAGCCCTTGTTGATAGCCTCAACAACTTCGATGTGTACTCATGCACACTTCGAGTACCTTGTGCATAATGTTGATATGAAATAAAAGGCATTGCTCATAGTCCGGTGGTAAGAATCTCTCCTTCAACATCGCTTTCATCTGTAACTAAGACCGAATCGGTTCCCGACATCCCCTTCTCCTTTTTTACCTAATATGATCCCACTATAATGATGCTCCGCCCTGCAATATATAGGCAACCAAACTCACTTTTCATTGGTCCAAAATTCTCAGATACTAAAAAAATCTCTCAACCTTCGACAGCCAATCAAGAAAACCTTTTATATCTAACTCTCCCCCCAAGATGGCAAATCCACTTTCAATTTGAATGCATCATTTATATCAAAATTGGCTTTATTGGATTTCTAACATGCTCATTACCACCGATTAGATTTCTCCTAACAAACCGTACATTTCTATCATCATAGTACCCATAATGTTGATCGTCAAATTCAAACTCATCACTATCACTAGCATGCTCATCAACTAGAAAATAGTTAGGTCCCCCTACCTCTTGTGGTCTCGGACCCCTCGAATTCAAGTTTGGTGGAAGCAGATTTCTTCTAAGTGGAGGTGAATGTGGTGGTGGTGGTTACGGATTAGGAACTTCCTCATGTCTCATTGGATGCCCTCCCAAGGCTTGTTGGAGCATATCTTGAAAATCAATTGTCATTTGTTTAACGGTGGCTCTCATTTTCTCATCCGAGTTTCTTCTTTGCTCATTTGCAACTATTAATTAGTTGCTCTCTAACTTCAAGCCTCAACTCATCAATCTTCTTGTCATAAGCCACCATGATTTTTTTTTGTTGGATTCTTGGTTGAACCATGTCAAAAGAAGTCTTAGGTTAGAAAACGATTGACTCTGATATCAACTGATACAGACCGAACATGAAATGATATTTTTAATCGTAAATTAACAAAGGATCAAACTCTTCTCAAACTAAACTTGAAGGAAATAATCCCAAAAGGTGAAAAGGCAATCCTCCAAAGGAGTGTTTTTTGTATTTCAATTGATTAAAAGATGCATTCGTTACAAAAATATAGGTTTATATACCCCTCAAACTCTAGGCTATAAAAGACCTTAAAGCCCTTAAAGCACTACCAACATAACTTAAATGCAAAAAAGGCTAAAATGGACACAAAATAAAGTACTGGTAAAATAGCAAATAGCATAATGGCGGGAACTGTAAATAAAGGGGTGACAAACTTGTAATTAGGACACCATGCTGAATTGAAAAACTTGTTGATTAAATCTGGTCACACGCCGTGTAGGAAATGTGACATACCGTGTGGCTGAAATTTGAAAAATCCAAACCCCGTGTGAACTAAATCAAAAGAAACAGAAATTCTCTTTTTCTGGTTACATGTCGTGTAGCTGTCTCACACGCTGTGTGGATCCCTTGATAGTTTTCCTTCACAAATACTCTAAAAGTAACACGACGTGTTGTTATTCTCACATACCACGTGAGCTTTGTTTCAGTGAATTCCAATTTGCTTATTGATGCCCTTAAATGAGTACCATTACATTCTACATTTACCAATGTTATATTAAGTGACAAGCTTTACTTTAGTCAATATTACATTTCCGGTAAAAAAAAAAAAAAATAAATAAAAAGATAAGATTACACCAATCTAATTAAATGTTTCAACTTTGTTAGACTACATATTTTTTTACATCTACAAGTTAATGAGTTTAACACCTAAAGGTGATTCTGTTTCTTATCCCTCTCTCTTTAATTGAAATTCAAATTGAAATTTTTGGTTGCCAGCTTAAAAAGAATTACTTACGGGGTGTTTGATATTCTATGGGGATAGAGATAAAATTGAGATATAGATAAAGATAAAAGATTGGGATAAGAATAAAAATAAGATAGGAAAGTTTATTGTCCTATGTTTGATATGTGGGATAGAAATAAAGATAAAATAATTTATTTTACTATATTACCCCAATCCAAATTTAAATAGAAAGTATATATTATTGTAGTATCAACGTGGACTGAAATTAATTAAATTTAATCTATCAACATAACTTGAAAAATACTTGAAACACTGTATTAAATTTTCAAAATACAAAAAATGGAATAACTTGAGAAATACTTAGAACACTGTATTAAATTTTTAAAATACAAAAAATTGAATAACTTGAGAAATTCTTGGAACATTGTGTTAAATTTTCAAAACACAAAAAATGGAATAACTAATATACTTAAGATGATAGATTAAAATTAATTAATTTTATTCGACATTGATACTACAATAATATATACACAAACTTAGGTTTTTAAAAGTTCAAGACTAAAATTAACTTCAGAAATATTTGGGACACCCTACTAAATTTTCAAAACACAACAAATGAAATAAATAATAAAATTTGAGGGATAAATTTGACTTTTCCATCTAAAAAAGTTATTCGCATGTCTTATACCATCCCCCTCTGGGTACAACTTTAGTGGGATAAGAGGATTATCTCTCCCTTGTCTCACTCTCATATCTCTCAAACAAACGCGAGATAACTTATCTCGTTTTTTTATTCCTATCACACCTCCTATATCCTTTTAACAAACATCATGTGAATAGAAAAATGAACCAGTTTTTATTGGAGTTATGTGATCTAAATATTCCATGGTGCATACTAATTTTATATAATATTTATGTGAAGAGAAAAATCAAAATATGTAGGATAAATGCCTTTTCTTGATGAACTTCAAAGCTAGACCTTCTTTAAGGGTATGATCAAATCTTGTCTTTACCTTTAATTCTTTAGAACTTACAAATTTTTGACCAAAAAAGACTCCCACTTGTCTAATTTCCATTATAATTCTCAAAGGGTATCAATGCATTCTTGAAACGTTTATTTTGGGTTAATTACAAATAACTATTCTATGGTTTGGCCGATTTGCAGACCGATATCTGTAGTATTTTTCTTTTACAAACGCAACCATGCGGTTTGTAAAATTATACAAACGCAATTTCGTGGTTTGCAAAATTTTGTATTTGAGTTCACTTTGTCAGAATTTGATCGATAACAACCTCAAAATAAAAAATTTCAAGAGTTAAATGATATTTTAAGTAACTTTAATTCTTCAACCTTTTAGGTTTAAGGTCATTTAGGTGTTGTTTTTTTATGAGAGAGAAAGATAATGTTTAGAGAGAGAAAACTCCGAAAATGATGATGTTGAAAAATTAAAATATAGTTCCATAGTAAATATGATACTAAACAACTTTAATTCTTGAAATTTTTCATTTTGAGGTCGTTATCGACCAAATTTGGCAAAACAAAAAACATGTAAAATTTTACAACCACAGAGTTGTGTTTGCAAAAAAAAAAAACACCACAGGTACCGGTTTTCAAATCGGCCAAATCACAAGATAGTTATTTATAATTAACCATTTTCTTAAAAATAAAAATGATAAAGGGCAAAAAATGCTCTTTATGTTGGGAGAAAAATGCAATTTTATCTCTAGTATACTATTACTGAAAAATTTGAGTATATAAAATATTTTATAGGTTAATCTTTCATCGGCTCAATATAATGGTATTTTGAATAATGTTAATATGTAAACATATTCTATACCATTTCAATTTATTGGCCAATTGCTATTCCCAAAACATATTTGCAATTCTTTCCATATATCTCGAAAAGAAGCAATATGCGGAATCCTCTGTCACTTATTTAGAGATTGTATTAATACTCCAAGATGATACTAAACAATCATGTTTCTTTCATCATATGTACTCAGTTGTTCATGATGTAGGAATCTCTTTATTTTTTTAGAACAAAATTAGATTTTTCTTTCACAGTGAGAACTCTTATCATAACATTGCTCTATGACAAGTAATTCGTTCTTTTAAGTTGTATATAGATCAGAATCAGACCAGAATTCTTTGTTGTAGGAGATGAATTTTGACGATTACTTACTTCAAACTCCATATATACTTCATCATAGAAAGGATCTTCATTGTTATCTTGAGTTTGATTAACTCTTCTTCAATGATGCATTTTCTCAACATAGTCTCTCATTCCATATAGCAAGAAAAAGAGAAATTTCATATTTTAGTAAAACTCAAGTGGTTCAGTTGCAAAGTCTCAAACGTTAGTTGTATGTACTATATTCAAGCTAGACATTTCATGAAACATGATCAATTACTCAAGAAGGTGGAAATAGTTAAGAAATACGTCAAATCTTATATATTGAAGGTAACAAATTGTTGAGCTAGAATTAGGATAAGAGGAGTTGTTGTAACGATTTGTTAGAACAGTTATATTTTGCTGTAATAGTTCTCGGAGTGGTATCGTGTATCTTGAATTTATGAAGGATGTTGAGAGGACAAGAAGGTGAGAAGTGAAATAAATGGTTGAAACACTTAATAATAATAATAATAATAATAATAATAATAATAATGGGGTAACTAGATTGAAAGAGACATAATATTGGGAAACAATATTTTAAAGGGTCTAAGATTAAGTGCCAAAATGTTGAAATAATAGGGCCCAGGAAGGAGGAAAAAAAAAAAAAAAAAAAAGAAGGGGGGTGCAGCCGACCATTGGCTTGGTCAAGTGGGCCTGGGGTAGCGTGGTTACAAAGACAATTCTAAAATTTTGAAGTCCAATATAATTAAAGGATTCTATTTTCCAATTACATCATCACTCATTTTCAAGAATTCCATATTTATATCCTTGCTCTCCTTCTTTACTTTTCTAATTAACAACAGATTATGCCTATTACCACTACTGAGACATGAATTCATATCTGGGCTAATTTTAAACCTAGAAGTAATTAAAAAAATAGCCTTTAATATATTAATACTTCATCATTTTGGTATGTCAACAAAAAAAAATTAATAGACATTTAATTTTCTACAATATAAACACTAATTTTTTAAAAATAATAACATTTTTATATTTTTTTCTATTTTTAGTTATAATTTTTTTTATAAATTAAAATTTAATTCAGAAATTAAGTTATTTGAATATAAAAAAATAAAAAAATTAAATTATTCTTTTTTTTTATGAAAAAATGATATAATAAAAAAGAATTAAAAAATGTTATGAAAAAAAATTCATTAAAAATTCTTTTAAAAAAGAGTCCATTTAAAATGGTATTAGTTCTATAATTATTTGGAAAATAAAGTTTTAAATAAATGAAATAAAATTGGTGGGATTAGAACACAAAATCTCTTACTTATAAATATTCATATTAAACTAATTTCATCACTCTTAAAAATATACTACACATACAGTAAATGTAAATCAATATTAGAGAACTACGATGGACGAAACTACCATTGCTTAATGATGGAGCCGGTGGCTGAAAAGTTACTTAGACTCTCGCAATTGCCTCTATGTTATATGTTTATTTAAAAAAAAAAAAAAAAAAGAGATTGAATCAGACATGCTAATTCAGGTTCATCTTTTACATATAAATGCATATGTTGTTTGTGTGTTTCACAAAGGAGTGGAGTGGAGATGTTGTTATACAACTGTTTTTCCCAATTTATTTAAAAAATGGAGTCATCTATCTAATTAACCAGCAATAAATAACTACGAATTACAAATTGAAATTACTCATCAACTTCATGACATAAAATATACATTTTTACTATAAAAACAATTGAGTTAAGATTCAAAAAATACTTATTTTTTTTGTTACAAAAAATACTTCTAATATTTGGTGACGAAAAGTATTAACGTAATAAATGGTTTAATTAAGGGTATACCATTCACAAATTGTATCAATTTCAAACATTATTACGAAATTTTCTCCGCAGTCACAAGTCTTGTTATCTTCGTTGTACTTGTATCTTATCATTTATTGGTAATAGATGAAAGATATGTGTAATCATGTGAAAATAATAAATAGAAAAAAAATACTATCTCGTATTTGACACGTGTTGGATAAAAAAATTGAATATTTGTTGAGTTTGAAAGTAGTTCATCTATGAATCTACTTTAAAATCAACAAAAGTAAAAAAAAAAAAATCTTTCTTTTTTTAGTAAATTACGTGGGAAATTCCCAAAAAAGTACAAAAACTAAGAAAAACCAACTCTATTTAAACTGATGTCGTTGCGTAGAATATCCTGAATGCCTGCAGGAGGCACATCACACTCATGATATCCTAGGGGTAGAGATCCTGCGTAATTCGCTAACCAGTCTGCTGCTTTGTTGTCTTCCATGTAAACGTGAACAAATTGGATCCTCCAACCCTTCTCCTTAAACGTTCTGTACCTGTTAATCAGCTATGAGAAAGAGTGGGTAGGCTGCATGCTGAACTTCATAAATTCGATAACAACAGAAGAGTCCGACTTAACTACAATCTGCCGAACACCTTTATGCCAGGCCAAATCTAACCCAAAAAATAAACCCCACAATTCCGATAGGAGTGCAGAACAAATTCCTAGGTTTACCGAGAATCCACCCCTCCAAGCAGCATTACAGTCCCGTAATAAACCACCTGCAGAAGCATAGCCAGTTATTGTACGACAAGAACCATCTGAATTAAGTTTAATCCAAGGCGAGTCCGACGGTGTCCAGGAGATCCAGATGTGAGAATCTGATCGGGCTAGGGAAGGACTGCTCTACAAAAATTCTCAAGCTTGAGTAAGGATCGATTGCTTATCATGCCTAACCTGAACAGTACCTTCAAAAATAAATTGATTCCAGCCTTTCCAAAGGAGAGATGCAAAAATCACCGGCCAGTCCACCTCATCAACCTTGTAATTCGCCTGCAAATTTCCAGTCATCCAGGTCTCTAGCCCAGACGCAAAGAAGATCATGTGAACCCGCCTAAGAAGGAAACATATCCATGCGTCTTTAGCCCACTTGCAATCCCGTAAAAAGGTGAAGTTCAGATTCGCTGTTATCGCAGAAACAATAGGCCTTCGAAACTGCTAGGTGTCCCCTTTTCCGATTCGTGTTACACATTAGTCCGCCATTAGTTGAAGCAAATAGTTATTTTAGAATCGATAGTTTGCAAGTGCAAGTAAAAAGAATTCCAAGTATATTAAGTTAATCTCTTATCTTTTTAATAGTATTACTGTTAAATTATGATTCAATAAAAAAAAAAATTTGATTTTGATGCAATATCACTGCTCACCACCACCATTAAGAGTGTAGAAACTCATCCCTTTCTCTTCAATGGGTTCAACCAATTCTAGTTTGATGACTCAACTCAATTACGAGTTTTTTAGGACGTCACAAATCGATCTTCATTTTTTGTATACTTGGATATGGAGAGTTGAGTTTCAATCTTAATTTAATAAGTTCTTAATTATCTATTTTTCATTTTTAATGGTTTGATATTTGAAAATGATAATTTGTCACGTTTCTTTAATTATTAACTCTAGTTAGTATATAGTACAAGTTAATTTTGCCTCTATCTCTATCTCTAATAGTTAAGAGAATGAACATATGAAAATGAAAATGGTCATAGGATAAGTTGTTGGAAAAATTGTTATTATTTGATTCTCTTCTATTTCTGAAAATGTTGAGTTTAATGACTTTAATTAATAGAATTAATTTCACATATTAATTTTAAATGTATTTTTTTTTGTATTGAGTAGTTAATTACAATTTAATTCTTTTTAACTCAAATTAATTTATGGACTTAATAATTTTTTTTATAATTTATCCGATTTCTCGGTTCGAGACTCGTCAGAGTCAGACATCCTGTAGGTGGATCCTATTCCAATTAAAGCTTCCTGTGTATGATAAGACTCCAAAAAGACATAGCTTAGAGGACCTGACCTGAGACCCTTAACCACTCAATCCGACCTTAATTGGTTATGGACTTAATACTTTATTAAGAAAAAAATTAATAATATATTTCTTAATTAATATTTTATTATTTATTATTATTTTACAGAATTTCTTTTAAAAAAATAATTGTGAAAGGGTAAATATTAAAATTATAAAAAAATACAAATAATTATTTTTTGTAAAAATAAATAAATTATTTACTTTTAATTAAAATTCTATAAAGAATTTATCAAATTTTATTTTCAAAATTAATTTAATTTGATTTAAATTATCAATAATATATATTTTTTTGAAGCAATCAATAATATATATTAATTTAAAAAACATATAATATAAAATCATTCAAAAAGTGTAAATTTATTTATCAAAATTATAGAAAAGCTTTATATCCGGGTTATTGTTCTAACATTTTAAATAGAGATATTAAACCATTCAGCATTTATCTTTAACACATTATTCACATATTTGATATGTCTAATTGGAATTTAATATGGTGTGACAAATAATGAAGTTCTCGTGACCAATCTAACAGAGATTTGACATATCTAATAATGAGGGGATAAAGTTAATTAGGTTCAGCGTACAAAATATAGTATTAATATTTAAAAAGGAATACCAATTTAGATTTTGATAACAAAATGTGATACATTATTTATATTATCCTGCTAACGGAGTAATATGAATTACGTGTTACGTTCTGTTATTAAGAAAACTCTTTCTGAACCAACTGATATGCACTGGTGTGAAATAAGCGAACAATATATCTGTACTTTTTAATGATCTGTTTGGTATTGATCCAATTTGTCAATTTCAAAGTTTTTAATTGTATAATTTATGATTTTAATTGTAAAATTACTTTTTATTGCTGAAGTTCTTTCTTTTTTCTTTTGTCCCAAAACAGTTTGTGATATAACCATTTGAATGGAAAAAAAAGTAATAAATTTATATTTGGAATGCTAATCACGAGTAATCTATTATTATTAGAAGACGAGTGATCTATCGCTGAATAGTAAATAAGAATCATAATGTGAATAATTGAACAGAATATTGTACAAAACAGGTATATTATATATTATATAGTGAAGTATTAGGGGGGAAAAGCATAAAAATGCAAAATATTAATTTGAGTTAAGGTAAGCAAAAGCAATGGAATATTATATTGGAGTTGGAGATAGTTCAACTGTCCAAATCAATCTATCTATTCATTGATTCCTTAAGTTGTATTCTTCAAAATTCGATCAACCATCAATTATAATATTAAAAATTAAGACCTAATTATTTAATAATTAATCAAATTTTTTTTAGTAAGCAAAAAAGTTATAAATACGAGATAAGAGGATCCTTAGGAGACTTTGGGTTAGACAACATTAATTAAAAGGAGGTTATTTTTCGAATCCTTGGAAATAAGTTTAAATGGAGATGGGGTAACGAGGGTTAAATGAATGGTTAGAAAATTTTGAAATAATCCCAATTTCAGTCTCACTAAATTGATAAGATAGGTTCACTAAATCAGTCTTGATCACATGCACCTTAATGAACATGTAGAATTTGCTCATTCACCATTAGATCTAGACTTATTAGAATCATAAGGTGGAGATTCAAAGTATCCTAAGACTTAGATTTAATAAGCCTGCCCCGTTAGATCTATGCTTATTAAATCTAAGTCTTAGGATACTTTGAATTTAAATTCAAAGTATCCTAAGACTTCGATTTAATAAGCGTAGATCTAACGGGGAATGAGCAAATTCAGTGAATTTGCTCATTCCCCGTTAGATTTGGGCTTATTAGAATCATAAGGTGGAGATTCAAAGTATCCTGAAACTTAGATTTAATAAGTCTAGATCTAATGGGGAATAAGCAAATTCACTTGCTCATTAAGGTGCATGTGAAAATTCCTGTCACTAAATAACCTCACTCCATTCCCTTTAATAAATCTTGTCAAGCCTTCATCCAAACAGACTTTTAGTCCACTCTCTAGAAATTATATAAATAATTGACTTTTAGTAGTTTGAGAGTGACTATGATATATCATTTTCAACAATACTTTATCTATTCTTTATTTATTATTTTATTATTATTAATTAATGAGGCACTAATATGTGGAGGAATGCTTTTCTTTATTAATAGATAGTGTTATAGTATTAATTCATTTGGGCTTATAACAAGTGAGCCCATTATGAATTATGATGCTCAAATAAACCTCGGCCCAATATAAAGAAGAAAGAGGATCCTTTAGGTAGGATTCGGGCATTGATCGAAGCCATCTTTCAGTCATTGCAATATGGCTGAAGGTTATTAGTCAAAAGGTATATTGAAGGACACGTGGACCAATCAGAATGATGATTCCAAATGTATGCTCCTTATGTGCATAAATGTAGTGACACGCAAAGATAGGACCCGCTGACCTATGAGAAGTTGCCACGTGTTTAGGATATTACTTTTTGTTATCTTTAAATATTTGAACCACTAAAGAGTTGAGGTAACTGATTCTAACCACTTTAAACACTTTGTCAACTGACTTTACCATTAGAGAGGGTTTGTCGGTCTCCAGCCCATTTTCTGACGGTTCTTGTGTTCGCAGGTGATCGGAATCTTAATCGAGAAGGCAAGTTACAAAACGATGGTAACATATAGGATGTAGATAGGATGAAGAGGCTCTTAATGTTTTGATGGGCCACTAAAAGAATATTGAAGCTGATTTTTAATTTTTCCTTATTAAATTGGGAGCCAAATTTAAGGGGTTAGAGATGCTGAAGAGGAGAATACTGTTATTGACCTTTAAATATTAGTTTAAGTTTTTTAGTTCAAATAGTTTCGTATTAGAGTCTCTTAGATCCAATGGTTAAGGGTTTCAAATTCTCACCATTCCATTTATTGATCCAATTTAATAAATAATTAGATGAACCTGTTGTACAGGTTTCAAATCTAAACATGAAAGGATAGGTTAAAAATAGATATAAAAGCTATTATTGGGCATTTCGCTACAAAGCTATTAGTTAAGAGTTTTGTTTGTTCGTGTAAACCTTGAATTTCCAAATAAACTTAAAAATAATAGTAGACCCATTTGGTTAGGGGTGAACAGAACCAAACCGAAAACCTAAAGACCGAAAAAACCGGACCGAAAAAATCGAACAAACCGGGCCGAATTATAATTTGGTTTGGTTCGGTTCCAATTTTTAAGCTAGTTTGGTTTTCGGTCCGGTTTGGTTTGGTCTGGTCCAAAACCGAACAAAACCAAATCAAAATACAATATATACTACTTTTAGTTTTAAGGTTTTAAATTAATTAACTAATTATATATAGAAAATAAAAAACAATTAAATATGTTTTTTTCCTCTCAACTAATTATATATACAAAAAAAAACTAATTATATGATTATTGTCTTTATATAATTATTTAGTTAGTCAAAACACAAGTAATTGTAGGTTTCTAGTGTTTTCTTTGGTCCTAACATGAATCAAACCGAAGCGGACCGAAATAATTCGGTTCGGTCCAGACCAAACCGAATTATAATTTGATTTGGTTTGGTCTTAAAAAATAGAGATAATTTAGTTTGGTCCAATTCGATTTGGTTCGGTTTTTGAACCGAACCGGACCATGCTCACCCTACATTTGGTAGAAGGTTGTAAAGAGACATACAAGTGGGAAATCGTGGAGAGCAAGAGGTTGATGTAGGCATAGCCAAGATAGAACGTAGAAGAAGAGATGTCCCTCACACCGCCAATGTCATTCCTTATCCAAAAAAAGCAGCGACCTTCCAATCAAAAATGGCATCATCAAGGACTCAAACGAAACCAAAGAGCCATCCCCTATACTATACTATATTAGAGAAATCATTAAACACATACTTTATGCTACGTCACAAGTGATTATTTACCAAACTTTTGTTTACCCCAAAGATCACAATTTTGTTTACTCAAAGGTTACCTTTCTTCTATTTTACTTAATTTCCAATCCATTTCATCATTTTTGACTTTTTTTTATAGAAAGCGGCAAATTTGGGCTCGGTTAGCAAGGGTGCAACGTTTGCTGACTCACTTGGGGTCGGGGAGGTATGATCAAGCTTGGGAGGAAAATTATGAATGAGCTTAATATCGTTTTCTGTCACGAGAAAATGCTCCAGTGTCAGAAGTCTATGGTGAAGTGGATCACTTGTGGGGACCAAAATACTAAGGTCCTGTTTGGTAAAGAGCGTTTTAGGATAAAAAGAGCGGTTTTGACCAACTTTAGAGGTTTGACCACTGAAACCGCTAATTGGAGTGTTTGGTGGAGAGAGGTTTGGAAGAGAGTTTTGGGATGAAAACGCTAATTTAGAAAAAGCTCTTAAAAGAAACTTTTTCAATTAGCGTTTTGCAATATTAAAATTAATGGACTTCTTTAACCCTAATGGATAGACTCCCTTTTATCCTGCACCAAAATTAATGTCCTTATTCGTCTTTTTACACAAACCGCTATTATCAATCACCTAATTTTTACCAAACAGGTCTACACAAACAGCTAATCATTCCCAAACAGGCCTAAGTTTTTTCATTCTTCAACCATTATCAGAAGGCGCGTAGAAAATTGAGGGGCTCAAGAGGTGGCTGGGTGTGGAATAAAATGAAATTGTCGGGTATGGTTCATGCCTTTTTTCTTCATTTGTATACTGAGGAACAGCCTTCGAGATCTCAGTTGGCTCTGCAGGTGTCTTTTTCGGCTTGGGAGGGGTCAGCTTTGGCTAATCTTGTGTTGCCATTTTCTGGGACTGAGGTTCATACTGTTATTTTTTCTATGTTTCCGTTGAAGGCGCCAGACCAGATAGGTATTCTTAGGATATGGTGAGGGTGGAACTTGTGAGTGTGATCTTCTTTGCTACGACATTTTGGAGGTGTGATAAGGTGTTCTTAGGTAAGATTGTGTTTCTTAAGCTTCTAACTCTATGAGATCTTTCTTATCCTCCAAGGTTGCCACTCCTCTGACTTTTGAAGGAGATTTATATTGTTTGGAAGCCTCTGGGTTCGACCAAATTAAACTATGACAGGGCTAGCAAGGGTAACCCGAGGCTCGCTTCAGCTAGTGGTCTTTTACAAGGACTGGCTCGGTGGCTTCATGGTTAACCTTAGAATTTGTTCGTCTGTCCTTGCCAAGCTTTGTGGCTTTTCTTCGGTTTGGAGCTAGCTTGAAATAAAGAGTTCCGGAGAGTGAGAGTCGAGTTAGACTCACAGGTTGTTATCAGTTTAATTTCTGAAGATACACAAACCCGTTATGTGTTGTATTAGCTTATCTCTAGTAGTGACGGGAGTACACAAACATATTGATGGAATATATTTTGATGGAATTCTGTCAGAATCTACGGACGGTTTATGTTCCGTCAATAAATTCCGTCAAACATGTATTTTCTAGTAGTGGATGACATGAGTTACTGCGCAAAGGCTGGAAGGTGACTCCGAGTCATGTTTAGAGAGAGGGAAACCTGCAGCGGACTGAATGATAAACTACGTAAGATTATTGTCATTGGCTTTTCACGAATGTGATGTACCTCATGCATGCATCCAGGATATTGTACATAATGGCCCTATAGGCTCTACCTCACCCATGACATGAAATAATTTTACTTAATTACTTAGTCTTCCTTGATAGCATTGTTATATTTATATAAGGATTAATTTACATTGTGAGTCAAATGCGGAGAATTTCTACGGTGGACTGGATGTAATGGATCCAACCAATGAAAAAAGAAAATCATACTACTTTATTGAGAGATGATTGGTGTAAGGAAAGAAAGTGTACAATTGTAATGTTTCTAATGGACCAGGACCATAATAGAATTTCTCGTGAAATGCATCCAAATTGATATATTTTAACATTATATGCGTTTTATTTTTAAGCTAATTTAATAAAAAAAATTCTAAATAATAAATTGAATTGATATCTAAAATTTATCTCAAATGAAGAATGGAGAAAGATGGAGATGGAGAGTTGTCATTGTAACGATGGTGAATTGAAAGAGGCGATGAAACAGTGAGTGGGATTGTGTCTCCTATTTCTTTCTTACTTTTAGTGGGCTGCTATATACCTCAATATTTTTTCCACCTACCGCACTTTTTTTGATAATTTTACCCTCCTCATAATTTAAACTTAAAAATTCAAAAATCTCAAATCTTTTCTAGCTTTTTGGTTTTTCAAAAAAACCCGACCTAAAACAACATGCCGCCAAAGCCAGGAGCGGGTAAAGGCTTCATGAAATCTCCGGTAAGTTTTTTTTTTTAAAATTACTCAGAAATCACGGCCTCATGATAAGGTAAACGGAATCGCCGTGCCGTTTCCACCACGGGTGGAACGGACGAACTGCCCCTTCCACCCGTGGTGGAAACGGCACGGCCGTTCGTTCCACAGTACGGTGGAACGAAATGCGCAATCATTCCACCGTACGGCGGAACGGTGCGCGCTGCCCGTTTAGGCCAAAAAAAAAATCGAAATTCAAAAAACGAAATTTTAATTTAAATTTATATCGTAGGATTACCTCGTGTTCGAAATCATGGTATTCGGGAATGCTCGGGTCCATTTTCGTCCAATTCGGGTTTTTAGGCTTGGGAGAGAAAGAGAGGAAAAAAAAGTTTTGGTTTTCGATAAAAAAATTATGACAAGGGCATAAATGTCAAAAGAGTGCGGTGGGTGGAAAAAATATTGCGGTCCTACTTTTACTTTCTTTGTTTTCTTCCTCAATTTCCCTCTCCCTCTCTCTCTCTCTCTCACTATATTACAAATAAAATAACTGAATTAAATGCCACATTGTATGATAGGGTATCATTAATTAATTGAAACTTATACATTTTATGGGAAATCAATGTAATTAATTAAAATAGGAATTGTTAACCAAAAAATGATGATAAATAGAATGATTGGAGAGATTAGCAAGTCACGTGGGGTAGCAAATGGCTCTCTCTCTCTGTACTGTATATAGTAATTCAAAAGAAATTAAACACAAATAATTGAAAGTTAAAGTTGCTGTAAACTTAAAGGCAAGCAATGTTTGTATTTTGGGATAATACTCTAAATTATTTCATATACTTCCTTCATGTTTTTTTGTCGGTTATCTCATAAAATAACTTTAAAATTTGCAATGGTGGGTAGATTTTGACCATCCAAGTCATTCTGCGTTTTCCTTTTCAGCCAATCACTCTTTTGTTTTAATGGTGCACATTCCAAAGGAATCCTAAGATGATAGAGCTCATAATTCTAAAAAAAACAAAAGGCTAAACCTTTCTTACACAAAGACTAAATTTTTTCTACTGAAAGAAACTGTATTAGTTGAAATCGTATATATAAGTTATTCTTTTCCATTCATTCACAAACTGTATTTTTTTATTAAAAGAAAAAAAATGAACTCTGTAATGTAGTATAGAATGATAAAAAAAATATAGGGTATACAAAAACAACGCCTAACTAGGACATCAACTCAAAACGTTGGCCACAGAAAAAAAAAAAAAAAAAAAAAAAAAAAACACTTACAAATATAAAGATCGGTGTGTTAACTACGAATGAGTTGTTACATAATACACGTGCCAACTTTTTACAAGCCAAGCCAAAACAAACGAATCAGAGATGTCTGCTGCAAACCCTCCATCCATCGATCTTGTGACCTTAACCCCCTCGGCTCTGCTCTGCTGTGCTCTCAAGACCAAAAAAAAACCCAACTCCATCATCATCATCATCTACATAACGATCTCCAAATTTAATTACAAAAGGCCTGTGCTCCCAAACGGATTATTAGCCTGATGATGCTGGTGTTGGTGATGATGACCCACGGGATTCACTGGAAATGTCCCGAATCCAGTTGTATCCCCAAACGGATTTGGAGAGCTCATCATCATATGTTGCTCTTGTGCCTGTGGATATGTAGCCTGGTATCCTCCAAAAGGATTTGGGGCCTGCTGATGACCCCCCATTCCTGCCATTTGAACTGTCACTGGAGGAGCAATGCCGTTTGACATTCCAAATGGATCATGTACCTCAAATGGATTCGGAGCTGCTGCTGCACCGTATACAACACCCTGCTGTATAGGTCTATATGCCACTTCATCATACAAACTATTCAGAGTCAACGAATCCAACCCACCCGCCTAACATTCATCACCAACTAATTCAATTAGACACATCAACTATACCCAACAAAATAAATAGTTTAAAAAGCACACAAGGCCACCTACCAATTGCCTGTCATTTACTGCAGAAATATTAGTGCTTGGAGCGGTAACCAAGGCAAGCTCCCATCCAGTAGGATCAAATTCTCTTGCCTGACTCGCACCAGAATTGAATGTTGGTGCAGCACCTGTAAAAATAAATAAAGGGATTGTATCTACTAGTAAAACTAACAAGAGAAACACAAATGATATTAATGAGAAAAGAAAATAAGGAACAATACATTACCTGCTTCGGTTGGAACTATAGCCAAAGCCAATGCGTTTCTTTCTTCAATGGCTGATGCATCAGCAGTATTATCATAATCCAATCCCTGAAACCACCATGTGCAAGAGAGTGGAAAAAGAAGGAAAAAGAAAAGGGGTGTAAGTTCAAAGAAAATTAGTATATACAAAGTCCACTAACAACTGAGAATTCACCAGTAAATCTCCAGTCCCAATGTTGTTTTGAGGCGGTGGAGGAGGAGCAGGAGAAGCATGCTCAATATTGGAGGGAGCAACATCAACTGAAGCCACTGGCTCTGGTTCATCACTGGGTAGTTCGATGTCTTCAGGTTCAGAAGGACCATCATCCGGTCTGTATGTCAACTGGAGCTGTTCGAATTGACCACATATTAGTCCTAAAGCAGCTGCCCTTTAAAAGTAATATTTCTTCACCAGGCAAAATAATTAACAGAAATGAATGGACACAAGAAGAAAGCAACTAAGCATGTGCTATTATGCAGCTTTCTCTGCTATAGATCTGTCAATAAAACATGCTCATGAAGATTAAGGATACATCATTCTCAACACAATGCACTTTCTCAGATTCATTTTTTATCCTTTTTTTTTTTTTTTTTTTGCCTTGTTGAACTTTTTTACATATCTATAGTTGCTTAAATCAAATTGTCATTCTTTGAAAGCAGCCCATCCAGACATGAAAGTTCTCCATCAGCCCAATTCAACCAGACATGAAAGTTCTCCATCAGCATGTTCTTTAAAAGCCAAACACTTCAATTCCACAACATAAAGCTGGTCTAACAGCTATCCTAACAACCCTATTGTTCCTGGATCCATTACATCATTTGATAAGTCATCCAACTATAGGTCTAGACAATACCCCTGCCCCTTGCAATATAGCTAACAAAGTTCAAAAATGGTCAAATCCTGATAAATCTTACGCCTTGATTTTCAGTCTCTCTCACAACTCCCCAAATTTGATGTCAAATGATCATTAAAGTTTATTCATCACTTTTAACTATTTTCCTGAAATATTTGCAGATTCATAATAATAATAAACAATAAACCTGAATATCGTTAATTCATTGAACTAATAAACTCTAATTTTTCACATATTAAGCAAAGAATATACTAAAGCCTCATGCTACTGCAACAAATATATTATTGAACAAATCAAAGTAATTGTACTTACCAATGGCTCATTTGGAACTGAAACAACTCTGGGTGCCTCTCTTATGTACTCTTCCATGGTTAAAAGAAAGGACTGAGGGGGCTGCAAAAAAAAAAAAAAAAATACAATTAACTGACTGCGGATTGCCAGCAGACAATTACGCCAAGAAAACAGTAGATTATGGCGTTGTATCATATACTTCTCTCAGAACGGGAAACTGGAAGTTCCTCGCAAGTTGCAGTCCTTTACAAACTTCATAAAAATCAGAAAGACTACAAGCCTGCAAGAAAAAATAAAGCCAATTAATACAACTATGAATTGTTATAGTTAATGGGACCTCACTTTCATAGTCCCTAGTAAAATATAAGGACCACTTGCCAAAAAAAGAGTAAAATATAAAGACCTTCCTTACAATATTGAACTTTTGAGCAAAATCATGTAATATGAAACTGAATTAGGAAAAAAATTTGCGACATGACCTGTTGTCCGGCTCGTTTGTAGACATCAAGGGCTTTGATAGCTTCATGTCTTGGCATCTCAAAAAACTGGAAGCATTCAAAAACTTTGATTTCAAAATAATAACAGCAAAATATCATCCCATTTGACAATGCAACTTTTGCATAACAAATATACTATAAAAACAAAACTACCTTATCCACAAGATTGATAATTCCATCATTAATAGCACAATATATTTTAAAGCTCTCCTTCAATACCTGAAAATTCCATACATCAACAATTTCATAAAATCATTTCAAATACATATAGAGGATACATAAATTCAAGCTTCACCCATATAGTTTTCGATTCAAACACTAAAGCCAGATTTATTGTCAGATTGTACAAAATTCCATTTCCTAACATGACTTTATTGGTTGGCAACGAAACATGTTGGCAACCAAAATTGCATAAACTGCAGTAAGTGGATTTCCTCTGTTACCTCTCTCGCTGAGTCTGGGTTTCAGAAAGAGACTGAACTCTTTCCATAGTAGAAGTTAGATTGATTTTCTTATTCTTTCCCTACCAGTCAGATAACCTTAATAGATTGACCATCTATAACTGACCCCAGGTACAGTTTGTTGTTTCACAACAGAAAAGAAACAGTTTTATTGTTAAGAATCCCATTGTCTATGAGCAGACATCCTGTCCACACTGTCATTAACTTTCAATCTTCTTAAACTAGAAATAATGATAAACATAGGAAACTATTAGAAGGATTTCCTTGCAGAACTATACTGAAAATCAGCAAGATTCCCTCCAACCAAAACCACCCACCAATATATATATATTTATATATACACACACACACACATATATATCTCATGTTGAACAAGGAAAGTTGTTGACAAAATCAAATAATGTAAATTTCAGTACATAAAACTAAGACTCTATGTATTACAGAAGTTTCAGAAAAGAAAGAGAAATACCAACGCTAGAGCATATTGAATAACATAATTGGCAACAGCTGCACCTTCTGGCTGTAAAGAGAAATACAATCTCAAAATCATTTCCACATTACCAATGCACCATGGAAAAATTAATATCAACAGTGACAGGAGTTCCATGGGAAATTACCCGACAACCAACAAGGCGATACAACAGCTGCTGCAATGAGGGCAACTGTTCCAACAGTTCTTCGCTGTCCAATTCCCTGGTTCTGCCGTAGCCCTGCTTAAGGAAAAAAATAATTTATAACAATTAATCCAGAGTGATGAAATTAATTCACATCCTGCTAAAATATCAACATTGTTTAATTCCAACAAAATCAGTATCAGCTTTAACACCAAAGGTCTGGCTTTTACTTTCTCAGGTTTATTAAAGAACATCACAAAATAGAAGACAGAAGACAAATACAAAGGCAATCACAACCTTTTATGTATGACTTTTTCTATGCCATATGGCAATGCAATATCTGACGAACTCTTGAAGAAAATATGGCAAACTTCAATAACCTAGGCCTGTTTCTCACCTTCATATACATGACTACCAAACTAGATTCTCTTCTTGAACTCATATGTCATGTATAGAAACCAATGAGTACAAGAATACCAAGAAGGATAAACCAAAATGTGACCATAAAACAGCACTAATGTAAATATCTTGTTGCATGGAATTTTATGTGTTAAGAATGGACAAACACCAAACTCAAATAAATTGAAAAGCAAAAAACTAGCAAGAATTAATGATTGAGAAAAACTAAAAATATACTTGAACATTATTTAGATCAAGAAGTGTAAAAGTATCATTGGCAATACCTTTTCCTGCTGCCCTTGGACAGGTTTTGGTACACGCTCCGCTTCAATGTCATACTTCAAAATTCTAAAGCATTCAAGCCGCTCCTCCAAAAATAAAGCATAAGTACGTACCCAAGCAGAGCAATCCCATGCTAAAGAAGAAAATGGAACCAATGAAATAATATAAGAATATATTAAATTGTATGCATTTGTCATTAAGAAAAGAAATAGAATCCAAAAAGAGAGAGGTGTGGGGGCATATATAATATATATATATAGAGAGAGAGAGAGAGAGAAGGATACGAAAGTACCAATTGGACTCGAATCATCCTTAAAATTTGAAAGTTGAAGAATACGTCCTCTCTGTGAGAAATTCAATAGTTCTTCTCTGAAAGTAGGATCACCCTCTCTTAGTAATCTATGGATGACAATCAATGTTTTCAATGCAACCTGTCAGACAAAAAGTGTGACATAACCAATTAAACTATCTATCTATTTTCATTGTAGTCATATAAAAGCACTACTGTTGCTTTGCAATTCACAAAATGAAATCTCCTCTAACTTAATACAACTTAAGTTTTAAGATCAAACTGCACATATAAATTTCTATTTAATGTAGAAGTTAATATTATGCCAGAATATAAATCTAAACAAAAGTCTGGGGAGTTGAGAGACTGCGTGAAATTTTACAGACAAAAGAAGTTTTAGTGCAAAACTCGCTTCCTGTAGAAGAAAAACAGAAATTAACTCTCTTATTTCTATGACACAATTCAACAAACAAATGCAATATGAAATGAATTTTTCTAGTGGGGAACTTTTTCCACTAATGTTCTAACTTAAGCATCCAAAATCTCAAGTGCAGACTGTAGGTATATTAGAAAACGTGAAGAATGTACACAATGAGTTGTAAGTTTAGCAGATATAGAAGCCCCAAGGAATATATGAGCAATGAAGCTTGCAAATCGCAACAGAATAATTCAAGTCATAATACTTCATCCGAAGGGTTCATAAGATATACAAAGTGGGATATAGTTGGTATGCAAAGTAACTGAATCCTACTAAGTACAAAATCAATATATTATTAAACAACACACCTATTTGGATTTTCAATCCCAATTAATCTACTGATAGAAATACTGAGAAAAGCAAAAGCATCATAAGTAATCTCAATTATGGCAGTGGAAGTCACCAAAATTTAACAAATGACATGAAATGAAATGATTAAATAAGTACCGTCCAATTATGAGTCTTGGACAATCGGCGGGAAAGAGCATGAATACAATAAGCAACATCGGCACGAGGCCGAATTGCTGAGGTCGCAACCAAGATTTCTGCGGAAACGATAAAAAAATATCTATAAACACGCACATATCTCTCCAAAGAGATAAGAAAAACAAAAATTGGATCTGCTCATCAAAAATCACGAAGAAAAAAAAGAAACTGACTTCTAAGATGTCTGTCTTTGGGCGGAGTCTCAACGTGATTGGTTGCTTTGACTATGGCGACATCGAGTTCCTAAATTGAAAGAAAGAAAATGGAATCGATAAGAAAAGGGGAAGAAAGAAAACAAGTGTTAAAGAAGAGGAATAGGGCATAAAAGAAGTACCGCATAATCGCTATTAACATGAGCGAGACCCACTTTAGTAGAGTCCTTAAGAGCGCCATAGGCTCTTCTCCAAGTCTGAAGCGTTCCCATTTCTGTAATATTTGGGTTGGGTTTATGAATTGCAGCGATCAGATCGGCTTCTCTTTCGTATGTATGGAGTAATAGTACGTGGGGATTAGACCTTGTTTTGCTCCCTCCACAAATCCTCCCTTCAGAGTCGAGTATGTGGAATTTGATCAACGAAGACGAAGGAATCTGGAGATGGCTTCTTTCTTTCTTTCTTTCAGTTTTTTTCTTTTATATAAATATTATTAAATTTTTTATATTTTATATTTTAATGTCCAACTAATATGCTTTCTTTTTAGTTGGGTTTTACAGGAGGGTTGGCTGTGGGTGGCCCCCGCATTTTGGTCTGTTATCATTTTTAATTTTCGGTCCAGTCAGACGGTGTGTTGTTATACTTCTCCACGTCACTCCAAACAATTTATAATAATTACCGTTTTGCATATTTTACGGTTCAACTAAATCTCATATATCTATTTTTCGGCATAATAACCATTTAACTCCTTAAATTAATCTAAGTCTTCAAAATCAATTAAGATTTTAAATTTCAAAATCTAATAAATTTCTAAACTAACTAAAAATCATCAATTGAATCCACATATTAAATAATAAACAAAAATCATCAATTCAGGTGTTATCGAGAATCATTCGGTTGAACAATTTCAAACTATATTCCTCAAATTCATTTTGAACCAATATAAAAATTAGGGTATTGTTATTTATCGCCTCCAAATTCCTTATCACCGTCCTCATTGGACAATTTTGTCATTGGTATAAAAAAAAATTTCAAAACTGGGAAAAAATATTTGAGAGAAAATTCAAAATTTAGCCTAAACGGATGCGGCATACCATTCAATCCATAGAGGGAACAAATGCCGCATCTGTTCCCACTATGGGTCGAGCGGTATGCCGCATCCGTTCCCGAGATGAGTCAAACGGTATGCCGCATCCGTTCTCACCATGGGTCCGATGGTACGCCGCATCCGTTCCCGCCATGGGTCGGGCGGTACGCCGCATCCATTCCCACCATGGGTCGGGTGGTATGCCGCATTTGTTTAGACCAAATTTTGAAATATGTAAAATCGTAAAATTTTTAGTGACGAAAAATACTAAATCATTCAATTTTTTATGACGAAAAATGAAAAATTCTCCTATTTTTTGTGACGAAAAATATAAAATCGTCATGAAAAATATGTATTATTTTCATGAGTTCTTTGATAAAAAAGATGTAAATCTTAATGTTTCCGACTCGTAATCATTCATTTTCGGGGTTCGGATTGTCACACATCAATTATTTTCATAATTTCAATTATTGTTGTTCGGGTTTATGATTTTAGAGAGAAAATTTTCAATTTTTGATCAAAATTATGAGAAGGGTAAAAAAGTCCAAAAGAGGCGGTGATAAAAAATTTGGGGAAGGTATTTTTTTTTTTTTGGTAAGAAGGGAAGAAAAAAAACAAACAAACAAAAACCTAACCCGGGATCAGTCTAGGAAGACTGACCCCAATCCTATCCTCAAGAAGAGAAGGTAACAGAAAAGAAGGAGGAACGGAAAGGGTAGAAACACCTAACATCCCCCCATGCCCAGCAGCTGCCAAGCGATCCGCCACGCGGTTTTGCTATTTGGGGAAGGTATTTAACAATTGACAAAGATTATTATAATTTATATTAAATAATTACAGTTTCTGATTTTAAAATGCGATGAAAACTTATATAATAAATTTTATTTAATTTAAAAATTTATTTGGTGATTTTGATAGTTTAAGTTTCTAATTAATTTTAAAAATTAAATCTTTAGTTTGGTACTAAAATGGGGTGTAATGTCTTATTTTTTTTACCCATAATTTATGTTGTAATTCTGTCTGTTCACCTTCACGTTTCGTTTGTGTTTGGCTTACTTTTTCCAACAAAAAGCAATCGTTTGATACAAATTTGATTTTGAGAAAAATCTTGCTATTTGTTGTCTTTTGGGAAATTAGTTTTAACACAAAATAGTTTTAGTTCAATTTAATTTAAAAAATATTCATAACTTTCAAAGTAATTTCGAAAATAGCCCTATAAATATTCAGTTTTTCTTAAAGCAAGTTTTGTTAATCACAACAATATCAAATTGACGCTTTATACATTTCTAATTTTTCTATTTAAAATATTTAAAATTTCCATATATATCATCTCAATAATAAAAAAAAACTGTATAAGCACCGTATAATATTAAGTGATATCATATAAATATAAACACATACATGTGACACGTACGAAGTCTGGACCACTATCCGAGAAATAGGATATGTGGAGTCATCGTAGTGAATTTGCTCAGTGTGACTCAGTCTTAGAGTCTTAGCTCGAGAAGTCTCCATAGATCCTATTAAGGGTCCCCCTGTTACTGCAATCACACTCAATCTTGTAAATCACATACCAAGTGGCTTGAGGGACACTAAGCCCTGATATAACGGCACATGTTCACCTATCAATAGGTAACATGTAGCACATTCCGCACCTAAACTTATAACCATCTCTCATAGCACAACAGATGGAATATTCTATTAAAATAAAATCATAGCATAACAGATCGAAGAAAAAACTTGGAAAGTTCAGTACAAAATTGATAAGAGAAACAATTGGAAAAATTTCTTTATATTCATTAAAGATTATTTGCAAACAAAAAAGAAAAACAAAACAAAACTACTCTATAGGAGTAACATCGTCATCCAGCTCATCACCAGCCAGAGGGAGACATTCGAGAGAAGAAAATTCACTCTCATCTAGAAACTCATCACCAAGCTCATGGTCGGTTGGAGGAAAAAGATTCACCTAGAATTGGAAACCAGCATCCGAATGTCTGCCACGCAGATTTCAAAAGAAAATAATTTGATGGAGGTTTATGATGGAGTTTTAATATGCTTTTAACTGTTTCAAAACTCATATAAACAAACAAAATACTGATCCACAAGGATCTACAATATGCAGTTAAGGTTAAGGTTATAAAAAATAACTTTCACTTACAGTGGATCAACAAGATTCCCTAACGAGATGGGTGATTTAAGATGCGAACTTCATCTACTTCGTCACTAGCAGAATAGGAACAACAACATTCTAATCGCAGGAATCAAATCCTCGCACTCAAATCAACCTTCTAGCCGAAATTGTGTTATACATGAATTGGTTTTTGCTTCTTAGAATAAGAACAGAGAGCCTTTTTTCTTCTTTCTTTTCTCAATATGGAAAAAACGAGTTACACAAGTGGCCGAATTCTATGTGTATGAGATAGGGAGTGGGTAGTTTTTTTTTTCTCTAAAACACTCCCTCTTATCCCTTTGATTTTTATTTAAAATTTATTAATTAAATTAGATTTAAGATAATCTAATTACCTTTTAATTTAATTATCAAAAAATTAAATCATAATCTAATTAACTTATTTACATATAACTATGTATTAAATTGGTTTATGTAAATTAATATCCAATATTAATTTACATAGATTATGTGGACCTTTAATTCAAATACCTTTAATCAAATTCAATTCGATTGAACATGTACTTGATTAGAAAATAATAATATTCAATATATTATCTAATTTTAAACTAAAGTATTATATTAGAATTAATTATACGTATAACATCTAATGTTATATTATAAAGTTCTAACTATAATATTAATTTTATTTATATAAAACTATATATTATTCAATTATATATATATATATATTCTGAATTTACATTTTCAATTTAATCTAATTAACATGAAAACTAAATTTTAGATTGAACTTGCCCCTATTATTTCTCCCATTTGGACCAGACCGGAACTGAATTCCACTATTCATATGTGTCGAATAACACTGTTCTAACCATTCTTAAGCAAAAACCCTAATTCTATAGTAGTTCTATTCCATGAGTGATCTAGATAGGTATATCTTGAGATGGTGGTTAGATCAAACTTATGTTTCATCTAATCCAATCATTAGAGTGAGAACCTAATATTAACCTCATAGTAATGTTGGGATTTAGTGTCCTATAGACAATTGTTCTAGGATATAAACCTGCTGTAAATGAATTGTTCTTTATGTCATTTGTTTTAATGAGATATGGTTACATAACTACATAAAGGCATCTACTTTTAAAGAACTAAATAAGTCTAAATAAAAGAAAATCCCTAAGCTTATTTAAAGTGATTATAAAGTGTTCATACAAGCATGAAGTGAGACGAAACATTATAATAAACTAATAAACTTAAAACCACCCCAAGTCAAGTGATATGTTTTGAATAGGGATTGACATAACACTGTTGAGACTTGCATGTAACAATGTTTTATGTCGAGACAGAGAGCTGGTCTCACAAGCCTCAGATATGCAGATATCTGGACACTTGCTGGATCCAATGAAAAGGGTTCATTAGGATTGGGGACCCGACTTGAGATAACAGGATGGGTAGATTCATCCTTGTCACCTGTTCATCTCATTGGTATTAATAGGTATAAGTAATCCTCAGACTCAAAAGAATGTTAATTAGTGATTCTGGATTAATGAATGTGATGCTTTGATCCTGTTGTAACACGATCCATAACAGGGATGACTCTGGGGTGTGTACGGCAGACGTTGGGTATCACAGGAAGTAATTGCATGATATTTAACATTGGATTGAGCATTTGTCACTCCTGATAAATAGGAGATACGTCCAAGGATCGCTTGTGGAAGACTTAACTCTAAATCCTTGCAAGGTGATAGCTTAAGACTTGAAATGTAGATTTCACTTAACCTATCTAATTTGAGTTAACTCGGCATGTACAAGTAAAACGAACGTCTCGCTATATATGACTTGACATCATCCATAGTCATAAGATTCTGTTCAAGGATGTAGTTGATGAAGGATCGAATTATACTGTAACTAATACGGAAAGGTCAACGACGGAATCAACATGTCTTCTTATAGCTCTGGGGGAATGTTTCGGATCTGCCAATCACAGTTCGCGTACTCATTCTGTTATACAAAGATTAAATATAATTTTGAGAAATTAATTTAATAGTCGTATACGGCTAGAAGCAATAAGAACCTAATGGGTCACACATAAGACTTGGAGCCCAAAAGAGAAACAGATGTTAATTAATTGACGGAAGCCCAACTGATTCCACTAAGGCCTAGTAAACAAGAGGGCGATTTCTATGTGTCAAAACACATAAGAAATTAATTTAATTTTAACAATTATAATTATATTATGATTCTGAATTAAATTAATTATAGGATAAATAAGTCAGGAAGTTTAATGAGATTAAATTACGTCTAATTATTATCCTATTAATAAGTTATTATTATCTTTATATTCAGATATAATTATAGATAATAATAATAAGAGTTTTATTCCGAATTAAATTCTTATTTAGTAACCTAATTTTATCTGATTAGGGTTTAGTTGGAAGAGGTTATATAAAACCCCCTTTAGTGTGAATTTTGACACACACATACCAACCCGGGAGAGAGAAAAATCGACCCCTACTGTAGTGGATCAATTCTTCACCGCTTGCTTCCGATCAATCGATTTTCATCTCTTTCTTTTGTTCTTTGATCTTGTGTTGATTAATTAGAGACAATCTACTTTGATTGCTATTTTACGGTTGAGTTCTAACTTCGTTTGAATTGTGTTTTTGTTTTGTGCTCGTGAACTCGGAGTAAGAGTTGAGGGCACTTCGATTGCAACAGTAGATAGATCTTCGAAAGGTATTTTCTTCTATCCCTCTTTATATGAAATAACGATTAACAGATCTTGGTTAAAGGAAATAGGTTAAAAAATTTATATTTCCGCTGCCAAACGTTTGCCTATTTTACTTCAAGTAATCCTTTACTAAATGATATCATGTTGAACATAAGGCGTGGTATAGTCATCCTTATATAGTGTTCAGACATTCCTTGATCTCTTAGTGAACTGATTAGTTCGAATAAGCAATATCCATTGCTTCATTCGGGTGTGGCCACATTGTTCTTAGTTCCACCAATCAATTGGTTGGTGATATCTGCTCTCCCTAAGGTGAGTATCAATCCCATCACTTCATTCATGGTCCCTCAGAATGATTCAGCACATACTTGGTTAACTTGTACTTGGCACCAAGTTACTGGCCCGTTAGGCGATAACCTAAAATATGTAGTGTCTCATCCAGGTCTTATAATGACTTTGGGTCTAAGGATTCATCTATGGCCATTACAGAGAACCACTTGTGACATTGATAACCATGTGGTGTTCTCACATCGGATCAATCCAGAGTTTACTTCCCAAATCTTTAATGTCTATGGTTTAATACTCCATGTCTGTGACTAGTGAAACACTATCACAACCAAGGCACAAACTAGTCTTTAGTTATTTTTCATTCCCACGATAATAATAGACAAGGGATATTTAGATCAGTATCTTATCGCCACACAACTTCACTTGACTAGGTCCTCAACCTGTCAAACGTGTGTAGATCACTAATCTTGGATACTCTGTTAATCATCTTGCACAAGTAAGCATGATTTAACATATTATTGCATTAACATTAATGATACCATTAAATATAACATCCCGGGACTAGGGCATACCCCAACAGTTTAGGTGATGGTAACCCATCTCACTCTCACCTCTACTGCGGCAATGGTCTGAAGGGTCGAATCATTCATAAGTTTCTTCTTAGACTCTTCAGCAGTCAACAACCTCTGCTCAAGTTGAGATATAAAGCATTAAAGAGATTGCAGGAGCAGAAGCTCCTGATCTAGAGCCCGCTTGGCATCCACAAATGAACGACTCTCTCTATGCAAGCTCCCTTAACAACTTCTGTGCATGATTCTGCATGATGGAGTACTAAACATTGTTCACTCTCTCTTCATTCAACTTCCCATCTAATTGGGAAATTTCAGCACGACCCACAGTGGCTTATTCCTTCAATGGTCGGACCCCATCACCCTTCCACCTCATGACATTGGGAAGATAAGCCACAAAATTCCTAACACCTTGCAGCATGCCCTCCAAGTCGGCCATACGACTAATATGACCCAAAACCTCATGCTCTCCAGAATGAGAAGCTTCATCAACTTTTTGAACCCGAGCAACCAAAGTAGCAACTTCCTTAACTTGAGCCTCGGGTTTAATTGCTCGAGTCTCATCTTCGACTGCTTGAATCTCAACCTTCTTTAATTCCTCAACAAGATTAGCACTCGTCCAGGCTTGGCTCAACTCTCTCTCTAAGTCCTCTGCTCAATAGGCAAAACCTACAAAATCTTGTTGTGTCATTTCTAATCCACATTTCAAGCCTTACATACTCCCTAGTAAAAAAAGGTGTCTACTGACTCACATCCTGATGCGGACATCCTAACTGGGATCAATAATAACACGCGCCTTGGCGGATCTCCTCTCGGCGTTCCCATAGAGGTTGTATCCAAGAGGGCGGATCCCCTGGACACGCGAGCGGGGCGGATCTAGACGTACGCCCTGAGGCGTACCAACAACTACACTGGGCGGATCTCAAGTTTACTTCCTGCCGAAGGAATTCACCAACAACCTCTGACGCTCCGTACCTGCACCTCTGTACCTGTTGTCTGGGCGCATTACCTATCTTACCCTCTTATTATTAACTGTATTGTAACCCTAGTAGGGGTAGTCCCTGTCCTTTGCTTATCTTTTAGAGGTTGTATTTAAACCCTCATTTTGTAAGGATATGGCAACTTTTTATCAATCAACTATCATTTCTCTTTGAGATTAAGGTTTATACCTTGTTTATCAGGATTCACTCCTTCTAGTCTAGCTAGAGAAGAAAATCTTTGTTGGTTTACGATTAAAACCTCCATTTATCGCTTTCAATCTGTATCAGTTGGTATCAGAGCCAATCGTTTCCTGACCCGAAACTTCTTTTGGCAATGGTTCAACCCCGACAACCGCAAGATTCCATAGAAACCAGTGATCGGAGATATGAGGAGCTGAGAGAGCACCTCGCGGAACAAATCCAGGCCAGCCTTGAGCAGCAGAAACAAAACGACCAACGGTTCCAGGAGCTAACCGCTTCCCTGGAAAACCTCAGATTGGAGATCCGTGCAGTGGTCAGACCAGCCGCCGGGGAGTCCGACCAGAGAAGGGAAGGAGTCCTTGAACCATGACCCCAAAGGCAACCCACGCCACCTCGACTGCCGTTGACAAATGTCCAACTTCCATAAATGGGTCCTAGGGATCCTGAGGTAAGAAGACCCAACTTTGTCCTTGTACATAACGCTGATAGTGATAGTGATGATTTTGAGGATATTGGGGACAATGGTGCCTTTAGAACTGTGAGGAATGGTGGTCCGATTGATAACCGGCGTGTGGGTATGGCTAGGGCAGAACCAGACCTAGGAAACTTTGACAGAGATGATGCCTTTAAGCTAAAAATAGATTTACCATCTTTTGGTGGCGAGCTGGATATAGAGGGATTCTTAGATTGGTTATCGGAAGTTGAGCGTTTCTTTGAGAATGCTGGTATTCCTGATGAGAGGAAAGTTAGACTGGTGGCGTATCGCCTGAAGGGTGGCGCATCAGTTTGGTGGGATCAGATGAGGGAGGAAAGAAGAAGAGGGGGCAGAGATCCGATTAGATCTTGGCTACGGATGAAGGCGATGTTGAGGGAGCGGTTCTTACCGCCGGATTATGAACAGTATATTTACAGCTCCTACCGGGGATGTTCTCAAGGGACCCGAAGTGTTCACGAGTACACCTCAGAGTTCTTGAGGCTATCAGCAAGGGCCAACTTGTCTGAAACTGAGAGCCAAAAGACCTCTAGGTATCTAGAAGGGTTGAGATACAACATCCAGGATCGTATTGGCACACAGATGGTGGTTCGAGTACAAGATGCTAGGAATTTAGCCCTCAAGGCTGAATCCCAACTGACTGGGAGATCCAGGAGATCCGTCACTACTGAGTATACGCCTGGAGGAAGAGATAACACGAAGTCTTACGACAAAGGCAAGCAGGTGGCGAGTGCCAGTGGGGCCAGGGTTAACAGTGTGGGAAGGGGATCCGTTGGAGATACTAGGCCATACAAAGAAGCACCTATACCACCCAAGAGCAACAATCCGTATGCAAGGCCAGCACCTTTCAAATGTTTTCGGTGCAATGAGCCAGGACATAGATCCAATGAGTGTCCTAGAAGGAAGAGCGCCAACATGGTGAAGAGGTACGAAGATGACTATGACGAAGAGGATGAAGTATTTTGTGAACCCTTGGGAGAAGATGATGAGGTGGTGGGTGAAGAGAGGTACGCCATTCATGTGGTACGGCGTTTGTTAGTCTCCAGCCGGATAGAGGGCGATCAAAGGCACCGACTATTCAGAACCCGCTGTCTTATGAAGGGTGGGCGATGTAATGTGATAATAGATAGTGGGAGCCAAGAGAACATTGTGAGTAGCAGCGCCGTTCAGAAGTTCGGGTTGTTGGTAGAGGCGCACCCTGATCCCTACAAGGTGGGATGGATCAAGAACGTGGGCGAGTTGAGGGTGACCTAGAGATGCAAGGTGCCGATTGAGATTGGTAACTATCATGATGAAGTCTGTTGTGATGTGGTGGACATGGACGCATGCCACCTATTGTTGGGCCGACCCTGGCAGTTTGATAACAACGCCACCCACGCCGGAAGAGAGAACACTTACAGATTTGTGAAGAATGGGGTGAAGTTTGTCCTTACACCAATGGTGAGAGAGCCAAAGGCCGACGAGAAGTCTACCTTGGTAGTCTGTCCTACACACAAATCGTTTGTCAGCGAATGTGAAAAGAGCCAAATGGTATATGTGGTAATGGTTAAGGCGAATCACGAATCCGCCCAAAGGGACGAAAGGGAGATGCCGAGTGAAGTGACCCGCCTACTTGGCGAATATCAGGATCTGTTCCCTAACGAACTGCCAAGTGGGTTACCACATTTGAGGGACATCCAACATCATATCGATCTTGTGCCCGGGGCTAGTTTACCAAGCCTCCCACACTATCGAATGAGCCCAAAAGAGAATGACATCATGAGATAGAAAGTGGAGGAACTCATCGAGATGGGATACGTTAGGGAAAGTATGAGTCCTTACGCCGTTCCAGCTTTACTTACACCGAAGAAGGACGGGTCTTGGCGGATGTGTGTTGACAGTAGGGCTATTAACAAGATCACCATCAAGTACAAGTTCCCGATTCCAAGGTTGGATGACATGTTGGACCAACTTGGCAGATCTCGAGTCTTCTCCAAGATTGATCTCAGGAGTGGGTATCATCAGATACGAATCCGATCTGAGGATGAGTGGAAGACTGCCTTCAAGACAAGGGATGGATTGTATGAATGGTTAGTTATGCCCTTTGGGATGACCAACGCCCCTAGTACTTTTATGAGACTGATGAATCAGGTGCTTCGCCCAGTGATTGGGAAGTTCGTAGTTGTGTATTTTGACGACATTTTGATCCACAGCCAGACCTTGGCGGAACATGAAGAGCACTTGCAGACAGTGTTTGACCTGTTACGGAAACACCAGCTATACGCCAACACCAAGAAGTGTGACTTTGTCATGGAGAGCTTGGTTTTCCTTGGATTCGTGGTCAGTGGGAATGGAATCCAAGTTGATAGGGAGAAAGTAAGAGCCATCCGAGAATGGCCTACTCCGAGGAACGTGTGGGATATCAGGAGTTTTCATGGGCTAGCAACGTTCTATCGCCGATTTTGACAAATTGTTTGAAGTTGAGTGTGATGCCAGTGGAATTGGGATTGGTGGTGTCTTGATGCAAGAAAAGAGGCCCATTGCATACTTCAGTGAGAAGCTCTGTGAGGCACGGCAAAAGTGGGCAACGTATGATCAAGAGTTTTATGCTGTAGTGAGGGCGTTGAAAGTATGGGAACATTACTTGGTGGGAAAAGAGTTCATCCTCTACACTGACCATCAAGCTCTCAAATACCTGGGAAGTCAGAAGCAACTTCGAAGCTCCATGCACGCCCGGTGGTCTGCCTTCATAGATAAGTTCCCCTATAAACTTATCCATAAGGCGGGAAAACAGAACATAGTGGCGGACGCCTTGAGTCGGAGGGTTGCACTAATAAAAACAGTCAACCTGGAGACCGATTGTTTCGAACACATCAGAGGAGAGTACGTGGCGGATCCTGACTTTGGAATTATCTGGGAGAAGTGCCAGCGCCAACATGGGGATGGGGCGTATCACTTGATGGATGAGTATCTAATGAGGGGAAACCAACTTTGTTTACCCTGCACTTCTATCCGCGAGAAGGTGGTCCGAGATCTACATGGCGGATCCCTGGGGGGACATTTTGGGCGAGACAAGACATATGCAGCAGTGAGTTCCTGTTATTTCTGGCCCAAAATGAGAAGAGATGTGGCGTACCTGGTAGAACGATGCTATATCTGCCAGACCGCCAAGGGACACGAGACAAATGCTGGCTTACAGCTACCTTTGCCTGTACCAGAAACCATATGGGAGGATCTGTCCATGGATTTTGTCCTAGGGTTACCCAGAACTCAGAGAGGCATGGATTCCATCTTTGTGGTTGTTGACCGGTTTTCGAAAATGGCACACTTCGTACCATGCCGTAAGACTAACGACGCCTCAGCAACTGCCAAGCTATTCTTCAAGGAGGTTGTCAGACTACATGGTGTACCAAAGAGCATTGTCTCAGACCGTGACACAAAGTTCCTGAGTCACTTCTGGCGGACCTTGTGGGCTCTTTTTGATACTTCTCTGAAGTTTAGTACCACCGCCCACCCTCAGACAGACGGACAGACAGAAGTGGTCAATCGGACTTTGGGAAACTTACTGCACAGCAAATGTAGGGATAAGTCCAGGATGTGGGACGTGGTTTTGGCACAAGCTGAGTTCGCCTACAATGGATCTGTACACTCGGGAACTGGGAAGTCACCCTTTGAGGTGGTATACACTAAGACCCCGAATCACGTTCTTGATATAGCCCACCTTCCCAAAGGAAACGTGACTGCAAACCAGCTAGCCAAAGACTATGTCCAGATGCACCAAGAGGTGAAGGAGACTCTTGAGGAGAGAAACTAGAAACTAAAAGCTAAGGCGGATGAGCACCGCAGGGACCTACAGTTCGAAGTGGGAGATGAGGTTATGGTTCACTTGGGAAAAGAGAGACTCGCCAACGCCACAAGCAGTAAGCTTCGACCGAGAAAGTACGGGCCATATAAGATCACCAAGAAGGTCAATGCCAATGCCTATCACATAGCTTTTCCAAATTGGCTTGGTAAAGTCTCACCGGCGTTCAATGTTCGTGACCTTAGCCCGTGGAAGTCAGATGGCCCTTTGGAGAACAACACAGACCAGCCAGTGCCGAATTCTTTTAAAGAAGGAGAGAATGATGCGGACATCCTGACTGGGATCAATAATAACACACGCCTTGGCGGATCTCCTCTCGGCGTTCCCATAGAGGTTGTATCCAAGAGGGCGGATCCCCTAGACACGCGAGCGGGGCGGATCTAGGCGTACGCCCTGAGGCGTACCAACAACTACACTGGGCGGATCTCAAGTTTACTTCCTGCCGAAGGAATTCACCAACAACCTCTGACGCTCCGTACCTGCACCTCTGTACCTATTGTCTGGGCGCATTACCTATCTTACCCTCTTATTATTAACTGTATTCTAACCCTAGTAGGGGTAGTCCCTATCCTTTGCTTATCTTTTAGAGGTTGTATTTAAACCCTCATTTTGTAAGGATATGGCAACTTTTTATCAATCAACTATCATTTCTCTTTGAGATTAAGGTTTATACCTTGTTTATCGGGATTCACTCCTTCTAGTCTAGCTAGAGAAGAAAATCTTAGTTGGTTTACGATTAAAACCTCCATTTATCGCTTTCAATCTGTATCACATCCTCAACTGATGTCAAAGCCTAATCAGAAACAGAAGGTGACAACTGTATAATATATAAAGATAAATTTGTTGAAACACATTTCCACACTGATTTTGATTTGACAAATCTATTTGAATTAGAATTAAATCCCTAAGATAAATTTCCAACACATTAAATTTAAATGCTTTGATTTATTTGTTACTAATGTGTTTGTTGAGTATTGTTTGGAGTATTTAAATATACAAGTGCAAAAGACATTAAGATAAATCCCAAGCCTAATAAGCAAGGTCAAGATCCAAACAAAGTCAAACATATCGAAAGGCTTGTAATCCAACTCAGCCCAGCAAGTAGAAGGATCTAGAAGATTGGCTAATTCCTTCAAAATGAAGCCGCTGAGTTTAATAGACAAGAAGACAAAGCAGAAGTTGACTTGATAAACTTGGGGACAAAGGCTATCCAAATGAGGAAAGGTTCAGACGCAACAGAGAAGCTGTCTAGGAATCTTTGCCGAAAATGGAGAGACAATCTGACGCTTACTGTTGAGCCATTTCCGCAAGTGCAGGTATACGCTTGTAGTAATAAAAGATATCGATCCCACAGGGAACATTTTTTAACAAAAACTTATTTTGAATTGGTTAAATTTACTTTTAAGGCTTATAATATGGAAAATCATTAAATCGGATTTGGTTTTGAAATTGCTAGAATAAGAATTAGATTAGAGTATAACAAATGTTAGAAAATGCTTCTGATTTAGGGATAAATTTACAAAATAGAAATGTTTAGTTCTTTAGAAAAGTAAACAAATGTATTCGTTTGCATTAAGCAAAGAAAACAACTTTAAACTTTGCATAAATTAAAACAATGAAATAAACGTCGATTCCTCTAATTTTAGGGCTTTGAACTGCAGTCAATCCTCCTACGGTCGGGTTAGATCGCTACCTTAACCAAATTGATACTCTACTAATGATATCAATTTGCCTAAGTGTTCAACAAAGTTTCCTTGTAAAGATTTTGAATTTAACTACGTTTTAATGAAAACACCAGCATCCACTTCGGATCCTTTACCAAAGTGCTGCATAAAAATCTATCGAATAGAATGAACTTTATTAGATGAAATATGAATTTGATACAAGTTTACAGAGAACAAGAAGTATGAAAACATTTGATGACTTGCAAGTGAACGGGTTGTCAATACTTTCCTTGGGTTTCATTAGAGTTTGTCAGACTCAGGGCGGATCCTCTACTCAATCTTCTCGCTGTAACTTCGTAATAGAGATACGGTCGGCTACTACCAAAATGTAAACTAATATGAACAAATATAAATGCTACTGTGTTTGTAATTATTGAATAAACAACGTGTGTACATCATATTGCTTTTACAGAAATGAACTCTAAATTCGAAATCGCTTGACTCAGAATTCCTGCATTAATTCTATACTAATCTTCTTTTTTTTTTCTATATCTCCAACTCTCCATCAACTCTTTATTTATAGATGTTGAAGAGTCGTGATTGAAGTGTCGTGTCCATTGTGAAGGGTCGTATCCTCTGCGAAGAGATGTTTTTATCCACCCGAACGAACACGTTTCGTCAAAAATGAATGTGTGCGAATGGCTCTCCAGGAATTTCTGAACTTGCCGAGAATGCAAATTCTCGGCCGAGAATGGGGGAGAAAATATTTGGTCTTTGGACGAAAGGGAGGGAGATCTGGACGACGGGTGTCGCGACCGAGAATTTGAGATTCTCGGTCGCGGCTCACAAATTCTCTACCGAGAATTTGGTTTCCTTAACCGAGAATTTGGCATTTTTCTCTGTTTCTGACTTCGTCTTTGTCCTCGTTTTGGTGTAATTGATCTTCGTCGTTTTTGACTCCTTTTGTAGGATTTTTATTCTGTTTTTAACCTCTTTCGTTCCTATTTGGATTTTACCAAATATTTAGGTACCTTGCAAGAAAGAAACATATTCGAACGTAAAAGTATTCTAAACAGGTATAAATAGTATGAATTCGAAGCAAAACTGATGTAAATATTAATGATATTTTAGGTATATTTTGGGCTTAACAAATCTCCACACTTAATCTTTTGCTAGTCCCAAGCAAAATTTCACTGAATTTATTCTTTAACTAATCTCTTTATGAAAATAAAACATATATCTTGTATTACTTTTTAAATTAGTTAAGCCGAAAAGATTAACTTCGCATGGCAAATTTATACGCAAAATATCAAACTAACTTAGTATAATAGGCAATATATCATTCGTCTTGTATTTTTATTTTTGATTTGAAGTATTCGGGACGATATAAGCATGAATGTTATTGAGTCTTTCGTCTCAAGGCATTTCAAAGCACAAAATTTTCTTCCCAAACCTAAACTAATATATGAGAAAATGAATAAGTACTTGGGTTAATCTTATTTACTTAGTTACGCCCGAGATAAGAGTGGTCTTGATCGTAACCTTATACGTATTTTATTGCTTTGTGTTCGCTTAAGAGGTACCGACCATGCCATGGGTGGACGCAATCGTTACTTTAAACTTAAACACGCTTATTATTATTATTATTATTATTATTTAACGTTCCTTCCATACTTCGATTGTGATAAGGGTGGTCGCAACCGTGGCTAAAAGTAAACGGTACTTAATTTTCTTCCCTTTCATACCTCGATTGTGATAAGGTTGGTCTCAATCATGGCCAAAAGTTAAGAATTCAACTAATTGATTAATTAATATGAATTATAAAATTTAAATTGTAAATTGGGAAAAAGAAAGATAGCACATGCATCCTATATTGACTTCAAATTCAACATGTATTATGGCTAAAGTTTCCTTAAAAACTTCAATTGGTGTTAATGTAAGACGAAATCAAACCGAGCTAAAATTGTTAGTTCAATTTAATGCCTATAAACCTAATTGAAAATTTAAAATAAGATTTATTGTATCATGAATTCATGATATAAAATAGAGACTTAAATAAAGAAATTGTTTTACTTAAATACATTCACTCGAGACGTTTTTTACTTAAATACGTTTTAATGAAAACACCAGCATCCACTTCGGATCCTTTACCAAAGTGCTGCATAAAAATCTATCGAATAGAATGAACTTTATTAGATGAAATATGAATTTGATACAAGTTTACAGAGAACAAGAAGCATGAAAACATTTGACGACTTGCAAGTGAACGGGTTGTCAATCCTTTCCTTGGGTTTCGTTAGAGTTTGTCAGACTCAGGGCGGATCCTCTACTCAATCTTCTCGCTGTAACTTCGTAATAGAGATACGGTCGGCTACTACCAAAATGTAAACTAATATGAACAAATCTAAACGCTACTGTGTTTGTAATTATTAAATAAACAATGTGTGTACATCATATTGCTTTTATAGAAATGAACTCTAAATTCGGAATCGCTTGACTCAGAATTCCTGCATTAATTCTATACTAATCTTCTCTTTTTTCTATATCTCCAACTCTCCATCAACTCTTTATTTATAGATGTTGAAGAGTCGTGATTGAAGTGTCGTGTCCGTTGTGAAGGGTCGTATCCTCTGCGAAGAGATGTTTTTATCCACCCGAACGAACGCATTTCGTCGAAAATGAATGTGTGCGAATGGCTCTCCAGGAATTTCTGAACTTGCCGAGAATGCAAATTCTCGGCCGAGAATGGGGGAGCAAATATTTGGTCTTCGGACGAAAGGGAGGAAGATCTGGACGACGCGTGTCGCGACCGAGAATTTCGACCGAGAATTTGAGATTCTCGGTCGCGGCTCACAAATTCTCTACCGAGAATTTGGCATTTTTCTCTGTTTCTGACTTCGTCTTTGTCCTCGTTTTGGTGTAATTGATCTTCGTCATTTTTGACTCCTTTTGTAGGGTTTTTATTCTGTTTTTAACCTCTTTCGTTCCTATTTGGATTTTACCAAATATTTAGGTACATTGCAAGAAAGAAACATATTCGAACGTAAAAGTATTCTAAACAGGTATAAATAGTATGAATTCGAAGCAAAACTGATGTAAATATTAATGATATTTTAGGTATATTTTGGGCTTAACACTTACTGACCAAAAGCAACTGAAGCACTGATCAAGACACAAAGAAGACTACGTTCCTATTGGCCGCGACACTGAGCACTAAGGACGAAAGAGACAGTAGAGCCGTTTTCTCCAACGGTTATTTCGAAATTTGAAATGACTAATGGGTTCAAGTGTCACTATAAATAGGCCTCTCATTTGCTTGAATCGACACAGTTCTTCAACAAGTCGAAACGCTGACCAAATTCTCTCTTGAAGTTCTGTGCAAAAAGAAAAGCAAAGCAATCTTACACCAACTCTCATTTTTGTGTAAACGATTAGATTAGATCTTACAAAATGTTCTTTGTTATAGAACAAAAACCTTATCAATTATCAAATTGTTAGGAGACTCTGAGTTGCTCGGTATTTAGCACTCAAAGGTAGATAGTGTTGAGTATAGGATATAAAGGATGGTACTCTGTATACTCGCTGACTATTGTAAGGGGTTTGTGCTCTATCCAAAAGAGCTCAGTAGTGGATTAAAGCTCGGAAGGATTCCGGAGACTGGATGTAGGGGTGGGCAAAAAAACCGATCAAACCGGTAACCGAACCGGAAACCGGTAATCCGAACCGAAAAAACGGTTAACCGAACCGGCGGTTTTCTTAATGGTTAAAAAAATAAATGGTTACCGATTTCGGTTTCGGTTTCGGTTTCGCTTGGGAAAAACGCGATTAACGGTTAACCGAACCGTTTAATAAATATAAATTAAAAAAATATATATATTAATATATAACCTATATTATCAATATATATTATATTTTTTTTTTGGTTTTTGAGAAAGAAGCAGCATTGCCTACCGCGAAGCTAAAATTCTCTAGTGTTATCAATATATATTATAATATAAGTCATAACATAATATATTTTTTTAGCAGATATATTATATATTATTAATATATAAAATTAAAAAACAAAAGCAAAAACCAGTGAGTGAAACCCTATTTTCTTCTCCTCTCTCACTCTCACCCAGCACTATCGTTTCTTCGTTTCTTTCCTTAACAGCTGCCGCCGACCGCCTCTCTTCCTCTCCTCTCTCACACCGACCGCCTCTTCCAATCCCGTCGTATCTCTTCCTCTCCTCCTCTCTCACACCGCCGCCGTCTCTCTTTCGATCTCCCACAGTCGTTCCGATCTGTCACTGTTGGTGATTGATTAAGGTATTTCTGCTACATAGCTCATTTTGCTATTTGTTTGTTTGGTTGATTAAGGAACCTTTGAAGAAAGTTTTAGATTTTTAGTTTGAAAACTATGATCAGGGACAAGCACCTACTGGCCCTCTTATTTTCGCTCCTGTTTCAAAGGATCTTACTTCATTGTATGTAGATCCGTATCTGTTTTTTAATTAATTAGTCAAAGTTTTCTTTTCACCATTAGAAAGGATGAAACAAGAAAAACAACATAGAATTGTTGGTCTTATTGTTTTTAGTGTTAAATGCCATTTAACGTGTATATTTGTTCTGTTTTTATTGTTTTTAGCATCAGGCCAAGCCATTGCATTAAATCTCTTAATAGCAATTTTCTAACCCAGATTAGGAATTGATTAATTAATCTTGGGATCTAATCAAAATAGCATAAAAATTCAAACCCAGATTAGGAATTGAATTAATTATAGAGAGATGTTGAATATTAAAAGGAACTAGTTTGTTTAGTTATGGTTGGAGGAGCAGTAATGGATATGATTATAATAGAATTAGTTTATTATAATGAATATGATTATAATAGAATTAGTTTATTATAATTCTTCCCTTTTTTTCTGTTTTTCCTTAGCTTTTCACAGTTGTCGGATGAAACGACGCAGTTCTCTTTGCTTATAATCAAGGTTCTAAATCCTGTTTGCTGGGTGTTTTTTGAATGGGGCGTCTTAAATATTTTAACAGGCCATGTTAAATTTATTTTGTAAATTTGGGAATTTTCAATGAGTTTGATTGTTCAAAATGACTATGTTGTAGTTGCTCCAACTTAGTGGTCCTATTCATCTCAACCAATGCATTTAGATAATATCTTGAAACAACCAATTTGAGACCATCAACCTAGGTAACATGAATTTAGTTACTTTTGTTATATTAAATTTAGTTAAAATTTGATATTTAATTTAACTATATGTTTTTTTTTTTTTTTGTAGAGGATTCTTGTGTCACTGATAATCATCCTCTTTGCACAATTGATGATTGATGATCGAGAAGATGTGATGAATAGGGATTGAAAAGATTTGATGAATTAATGTTGTATTAAGTACTTTGACGAAATATTATTTACGTTTCTTTATGTTTTAAATGTAAACTTGATGGATTGTTTTTTAGTTCGTTGTTTATGTTTGAATTCTGAACTTTTATATGAATTCGTTTCGTTTGAATTATTCTTAATGTGGATTTTTTTAATATTGTTTAAAAATTTAGGTTTGGATAAAAATTATGATTAACCGTTGGTTTTTGGTTAACCAGTATGAATTGGTTAAAAACCATTAACCGAAAAATCTAACCGACATTAATGGTTAACTGGTTGTTCGGTTAACCGATTTATCTGGACCGATTTCGGTTTATATAAACCGAAAGTAACGGTTCGGTTAATTGTTTTCCTTATTGGACCGGTTAACCGAACCGTGCCCACCCCTAACTGGATGTAGGTAGGAGGCCGAACCAGGATAAAACTGCTGAGTAACCTTTTCTATCTCTTAACTCCTTTATCTGCTTGCTTTTTATTTTGTTTTGTAAACGCTTAACTGAATGAATACTGAGTTGTGTGATTTGGTACTGAGCTCAGGAATAGACTCCCAAGTGCTATTTTCCGACTCAATGTTAGAAGTAGCTTTAGTCGTTGATCAATTAAAGCTGCCTCTGACCTTACCCAATATCATTGTGCTAAGAATCAAGTGAAAAACCTTAACTCACCCCTTAGGAACTTATTGTTGAAACACTTTTCCACATGATTTTGATTTGACAAAATTATTTAAGTAATTGATAAAAAATATTCTAACACATTAAATTTAAATGCTTTGATTTATTTATACTAATGTGTTTGTTCAATGTTGAGTTTATTTATCTATAAGACATTAAGTTTTAAAGTCTAAAAGCCCATGAGTGGAAGTCAAGCCCAAGTCAACATAATCAAGACCTCACGGCCCAAGAAGATGAAACGAAGTCGTTTCAAGCAAAACGATGACTCAGCGTGTAGAAGGATCGAGAAGCCTTCTAGCAAAAGCTTCAAGGAAAAGCTGCTGAGTTAAGCGACAAGCAGTCAGGACAACGGCAGACAAGATTCAACTTCTAGACAAAGTATTTCTACTTTGGATAAAGTTCAGAAGGCGCAAGAAGCTGTCTGGAAGACTTTGCCAAAAATGTCGAAACATTCTGTTTGCCAGACGAAAAGCTGCCGAGCACTGCCGTGGACAAAAGATGCATGAATCTTATTGGCCAACGACACTGAGCGCGTACTGAGTGACAACGACAGGAAGCCGTTTCCCTCCAACGGTTATTTCGAAATTCGAAATGACCAGGTGCCTCAAGTGTCACTATATAAAGGCCTCTCATTTGCTTCATTTGACGCAGATCTTCAACTAGTCAAAACGCTGACCAAATTTCTACACGAAGTTCTGTGAGAAAAGCAAAGCAAAAACCTTACACCAATTTCCATATTATTGTGTAAAAGTCTAGAGTGATTTTCAATCATCTAAAGTGTCTTATCAATTGTTGTTTAGGACAAACACTATATCATTTCTAGAAGAATAGAAATGAGAGGCTGAGTACTCGGTTATAGTACTCAACGGTAGATATAGGAGTGAGTAGAGGTATAGAGGAAGGTACTCTTGTATACTCAGCTTCTATTGTAAAAGGTTTCGTGCTCTACCTTTAAAGAGCTCAGTAGAGAATTCGAAAATCTCGGAACGTGTTCCGGGGACTGGACGTAGGCGGAGAGGCCGAACCAGGATAAGTCTGCTGAGTAATACCTTTCTAACCCTTAAACTCCTTTACATATTGCTTACTATAAAACTGACTAAGTAACGAGCTCACGCTGAGTTAAGTATACTAAGAAGCTGAATTCAGGAATAGACTCTAAGTGTTATTTCCTGACTCAAGGAAAGAAACAGACTTAGTCACAAGTTGACTAAGCTTGTGTTTTCAAACTACTTAGTCACGTTGTGTAAACCTTTTCATAAGAAAAGAAGTCAGCCTTAACGGACAAAATTTTAAATAGTTCCTACCCCCCCCCTTGGAACTAACTTGTCACGTTATAAGGGACCAACACTTATTCTTGTATCACAAGGGACCAACAGAATTAACCAAATGATGACTTACATTGGTAATGCGGCTAACATGCATATCAATCACCTGTAAAATTGCCATATTATGAAAAACCTTACTCTCAGTAGGTACTAGAGTAAGACACCCAAGATTATGGGTAATTTAGGGATCACTTAAAGAAATATGACCCATATGTCAACTCGTGATAACAACTTTCTCTATCAACTTGTACAAGTCTTGAGGTTCAAGCTCCTCCGAGTTCCCATTTGCCACTGACTCGATTTGAATCTTGTATGTATTGGTTACTCCATTGTAGAAGTTCTGCACTTGCATCCACATAGGTATGCCATGATTTGGAACTCTTCTCAGCAGCTCCTTGTACCTCTCCCAAGCTTCGGATAGAGATTCACCTTCTTCTTGAAAGAAATGAGATACCTCATTTCCAAGTTTGATGGCCTGTCGAGGTGGAAAGTACTTCATCAGAAACAAGTTGCCATTTCTTCCCAAGTAATGATTGAACCTGGCTGAAGATTTTTCAGCCAGTTCTTGGCCTTGTCCTTCAATGAAAATGGGAACAGTTTGAGTCTGATCACGTCATCACTCTCATTCCTATTCGTTCGAAAAGTATTGCACATCGTAATGAAATCTTGAGTGTGAGCGTTTGGATCTTCATTCGGATACCCACAGAATTGCACGACTGTTTGCAGCATCTGAATCATTGAAGCTTTGATTTCAAACAGGTGGTTCCCCTCATTGAGTAATACAATGCATGATGAATGACCTTTAGTAGATGGTCTGGAATAATCCTTCATCCGCAGCCTCTGATTACCATTGTTGTTATTATTACCATTAACTCTGTTATTTTCACCATGACCCTCCTCATGGTTCTCTGGTTGTTCAGGTTCTGGTATCTCATTCTCGCGGTTCATCTTGGCAAGTCTACTTTGTCTGAACAGTCTCCTTCTTCTTCTGTAGGTTCTCTCGATTTCAAGATCTACAGGAACAATATGAATACATGTTCTTCGCATAAACATCTAAAATTTTAACAGACACTAAACAAACATGTGATTTACAGGTAGCAAATTAAGCGTACTAATTCTGAAACTTAAGCCGTCAATCCCCGGCAACGGCGCCAAAAACTTGGTCTCTCGAAATGGGACACTAGCAAGTATACTAGGTCAATCGTAGTTGGGCAAAACCAAGTGTCATTTCCACAGGGATTGGGTTAAGAGCAGGAATAGTTACCTTAATCACTAGATCTAATAACTTTGAAGTGGGTGTAGTGAACATGCAATAAAGCAATAAAAACAGGAATAAATTGAATCAAATAACAGGTTGGAACAACTACTGGTCTAGCATTATACCGAATGGCAATTGCTCGTATAACTAATCTATTAACATAGACATCTTTAAGGTTCTTGGCTTGAGTTTCTCCTTTTTAAGTTATTAAGGTCAAGTGTCCCTTTTTCCATAGATTCTAAGAATAGTGCTTAACCAATGCGAGCTAAGTTATTCCAGCATTATGATTTAGGAGCATTCATAAATGAAATCTCAACATATAGTTATATTCGTGTCCGTCCAAAACAATACGCATCAAATGGTTGTTTCCATGAATCAGGAGCACGGTCATGTCATCCCTTTTCACTACATCCGTCCCAGCCATTGGCTAGACGGGTCCAGCACCCTCCTAGACTAAAATTTGTGCTTGGCACAATGGTAGGCTTTTTAGTGACGGAAAATGTTAAATCGTTCAATTTTTTACGACGAAAAATACAAAATTCTTTAATTTTTTGTGACGAAAAATACTAATCATCAGAAAAAAAAAAAATATGCACTATGTTCATGATTTTTTTGATAATCAAAATGTAAATTTTAATTTCCGACTCATAATCATCCATTTTCGGGATTCGAGTTGTCACATATCAATTATTTTCATAATTTCAATTATTGTTGTTCGAGTTTGTGATTTTGAAAAAATAATTTTCAGTTTTTTATCAAAATTATGATAAGGGCCAAAAAAGTCTAAATCGGAACGGTAACTAGTAATTTGGAGACGGTATGTAGCAATTCACTCTATCAATTAGCTGAATTGCAGATACATAAATAATTATCCATGAGAACCAAATCAGTACTTCTGGTCTTCATGAGTAAGCCGAAGAAATGTTAGAAGGGTAAAAAGAGGTAGAAAAAACCAATCATTTCCATTAATTCAGTTTCAGCTTTTAACATCAAGGAAAGTAACTTTTGGTTAAAAGCACATGACTAATTGACGAAAATCACCTAAAGAGTCTTAAAAAGAATATTATATCTACTGTTTGAAATAAATAAAAAAGAAAGAAGCCAAAGCCAACCCTTCAGTTATGCTTTCTTTATTCTTCAATTCTATGCTGGATGATAGCAACTGATTTGGATAAAAGCTTCCACTCCACATATTTAAAAGGCTAAAAAGCTTATCAAAATAGGAAAGGGAAGTTGGGCATTTGACATAAACCATGGGAGGAGACAAGGGGAACTGGAAGGGCCCTGTCCGCCAAAATCACCCTTACTAAGGATGGTTTCGGGAGCCTGTCGCCGGAAAATCGGAGTTGGGGGGGCAAGATAGTGTGGAAAAAATTTATATACGCAGATGTAAAATTACTCCCTACCACCGTAGCAGTTATGGATCCGCCACTTACTAAGGATGGTTTCGGGAGCCTGTCGCCGGAAAATCGGAGTTGGGGGGGCAAGATAGTGTGGAAAAAATTTATATACGCAGATGTAAAATTACTCCCTACCACCGTAGCAGTTATGGATCCGCCACTGAACATGATATTACAAGTCAAATGAAGTTTTCCTGGTAAAAGGGTGTACTTTTTACAAGGAAACGAAGGCTATGCCATAACATTGACCAAAGATTAGAATTTTCGTTCACTGGATGAAAATAGAGCTTCTAGAGAATATGAAATGGCATATATAGGAAACAGTAATAACATAATCAATAAGTTTATATATATATAATAAATGGTCCTCTTGTTTGTCTCTCCTGCAACATGGAGCTCCTAGACTAGGGGAGCAAGAAATTATTACATAAAAACCCACCCATATAGTCTCCTCTTCTAAAGTAGTGTTTGCAGGAACAAGATTCCAAGTAGACATCACTACGGAAAGGCAGAATCTAATAATCTTGTTTAGTTACAGCAATTCAAATGCATGTAATACAACTAATCTGAAGGATGTCAGTCAGATTGATAGATTCATTTTCCAGAATTCCACCCTTGATCTATCTGTTCATGCATTTTATGTTTTAGGCAGTTTCCATAGATGCTAAGCTGCTGCTATTTATGGATTTCATTATGATCAAACTAACAATAGATTCTTGTGGCTGAAATTGGCCTGTACTTCACAACAATCAAGCATGTATAATAACTTTGTTTGGATTTTAACTATCATCTTAAGTTTTTAGTTCAATTTGTTCCTTGATAAGGCAAACTACAATTTGGATTTGAATTTGAAAATTGACACCTTCACATTAGCATATCCTCAAGAAATGGAGTGCTCCAGGGTAGTTTAACAGTTCCACTAGTCACCAAGAACATCACAATGTAGATTGGCAGAACAAGTTTTAAGAAGAACATCAAAATCTTTTTACCTGCAAATTACAAAAACAAAATTTGACCAACCTACCAAGTAGAGATTTAATTTAACTTGAAGACAACAATGAGAAACGTTTTCTAAACTAAGCAGATCTGCTGAATCAACGTTTATTCCTTGTTCAAAACTAGCAGGAGGTCTTAAAATCAAACTATACTGATATATAGCAAAAGGATATAATGAAGTGAAGTACCAGAGGCTTGAAATTTTCCCTCGGCTGTGACGGTAACCCACTCTCCGGTCTCCCGTAGCTTCTTCTCAACGGGAGTCTCGAAATTACCGGCAGAATTGGGCAATAACCCTTTCAAAATAGAATCCCGGGGCTTGGAGTCCCTGATTATAGACACAAATCATTTAAAAGAAAGTAGGATGGGAATGGGAATGGAAAGGAAAGAAAAGGAAAAGAAGTAAGAGTGAAGAAGGACAAACGGGGTGTCAGAATCGCGATAACTGCCGGCGCCTATAGCACGTTCAATCTCCATTAGAGAGAGTTGTTGTTGGATTTTGGTTTCCAGAGATCTCCTGGGAGTTCTGGTTTTTGATTTGGGCTTAGAATGGGAAGGAGGAGTGGAAGATGAGGCGTCATTTTGGGGGTTTAGAGAGGCATGGACGAACGACTTACTGATACAGTGGCAGGATAAGCAAGCCATCTTCTTTCTTTGTTTCAGCTCCTCAGAGTCAGAATAAAAAATCTCTCCTCCTGCCCAAGACAAAGTTTGATATATTTGGGACCTGATTCAACCATCCCTCTCCACTATATTATTATCCAAGGGATAAAGGTCCAAATTTTGTAAAGTTTACCCTAACCTAAAACTTTTTTGTTCTCAACATTTATAAAATGGAAAGATTTATGACCAAGACTAGAGCTGTGGCAGAACTATAAATCCAACTTATATGGACTGAATATAAACCCCTTAACTACGACGATGTCATTTTAATCTGGATAGGAAAAAACTTAAAATGCACAATTCTTGATAGGACAGTTTGAATTTATCAAAAAACAATACACGGATGAAGATGGAAAAGTAAGAAAAGACTCATCCACTCCTATAAGGGGTGAACGGCGGTCATGCTTTAGGCAACTCATTTCAAGCATACATTGGAAATGATATTTTCTGTCCGGAATTTTTAACTGTGGAGTATCAAATAGGCAAAACAGATGAAGCTTCATAATAAAACGCCCAGGTTAATACAAATATGCACAAAATCATTATGATTTATTTATCCCATCAAGTAGGCAAAGTCCTCAACAAATGCAACGCTTGCTTCCACTGTGGCTTTTCCGACAAGACTATTCTCCTCAGAGCTGGCACTGCACCAGCAGCTACTATTGCAGAATGATTTTCAACGTTCATGCTCAGATTGTAGAGGATAGACGTTGCTGCTTCAACAGCCCTCTCGCTTCCTCCTCCTATTACCTTCACCAATGGGAATATTCCCCCATTTGAAGCAACTGCTCGAGTTGCATCTACCACCCCCTCAGATATTATTCTGTTGAGTTCCACAACAGCAGCTTCCTGCACTTCTGGAGGAGAATCGGATTTGATCTGCTCAATTAGTCTTGGAATGGTGTCATAAAGAGTTACTTCTATGTTGATTGGATTGTCATATATTAGGCTAGGACTAGACATAGAGCTGAGTTTCACCATACATGCAGCAACCCAATCCTTGTACTGAAGAGGGATATTTGACTTCAAAATTTTACTTAGTAATTTGGTGAAATGGGTTGAGTTTATGGTGCGGGAAAACTGATCCGAATCAAGAAGCTTTGTGAGTAACCGTGATGCTGCAGATATTGCAAGACCAGCTTCTTCAATTTGAACAGCATAAACCTCCGGTTGTTGATCTTCAATATCAGAGTCTATTTCTGCAAAACATTATGACGCATGATGAGATGAGCCTATATGGACCGAGAACTACAAAAAAGAGAAAAAGGAAACATTACTGGACCAATTACTGAAGCAGTGTAATTTAGAAAATGCAAAGCATGTCAAAACTCAAACCCAGTTAAAATAGCTATTCAATTCAGTTCTCATCTCTTATGTAATGTATTGCTAGCGCTTCAAAAACCACATATGCTCAGCTGGTTAAGATCTTGCACCCATTGATCAGCCTACAGTTTGAATACTTAGGCTGGTCTGCAATCTAACACTAATGCTCACAAGCACACCAATTTGGTAAAGACAAGGAGGTTGAGCATTTGGCAGGGTTGAAATCCTAATCCTTGCGCACTTGTTAGTTGCTTCAGTTATGGTGATAGCTGCTTTAAAACATGAACCCTCATATATGATGAAGTTCGATAGATATCATTATGAACAAGAACCATCCTCACTCCACCTACCCGATTTCAGCCATGTCATACAAAATGGAAATATCATGTGAATTTATGGAGTTTAAAGTCATCAGATATCATGTGCCGTACCACTTAATACTTTTTGTTGGAAAACAGCATCCAGACAAGATTCAATATTTGCTGAGATGATCGTTTTCATGCTTGGATCAATAATTGTCACAAATTCAAGAACATTAGCTGCTTTTCTTTGCAAATTTGACGATGGGTGCTTCAGCATCTCAATAATGCAACCAATGATGGAGGAATCGAACAAATCTCTACATAGTTTGCAAGTTGCAGACAGTTAATGCAAGATTCTGTCTGTGTGTGTGTATAAATATACGTATATAGATAATTAATCAAACACAAAAGTTCACTTGTTATATGAATAAATTTAAATGTTTATAGAAAGCAAATCTCATCATAGGCAGGCATTATTCAGACAAACCTACAATCCCAACCTATTATATATATTTATTTATTTCCTCTTTTTGCCTCTTATTTTGTTACTACCAAATACTGTAAATAAAAAAATGGATAAGATAACTGAAAGGTTACAATTTTTTTAGCACTAGCCACATCTACGTATGTGTAAGAATGAAAATGCAATTGGAATTACCATGGGCAAAGTAGGCCCAACGATCTGCAGCTGGAAGCTAATGAAAGTGAGCTTCAAGAGTGCAGTCCTCACATCTGATGAGACATGAAAACGTGAAATGCAAAAGAAGATTACCCGGTATTCAGTTTTGTCATCGAAATTTCATCAACTTTTGTACTTAATCCACCAGATTCATCCAGACCTGTTGCTGCATCTACTTCTCTTTTAGATCCATTCACTGGTCCATTATAAAACTGCAGTGCAGCAACCTACCTGGTAAACTTGTGAGGAAAAACTGCAATAAGATGCTTCAGAATGAAAGGAAAAACTTACTTTAGACTTCATTTCTTTGTTAGGGTCTAATATTCGATCTAGCAAAGTCAATACCTGCATGTAACATTTTTCTCATCATCAAACCAAATCAGAATCATCATCTATACAAAACATTTGGCACAGAACAAAACTGATATAAAATGACAAACAAGTAGGAACCTTTTCCATCATAGTTTCAGAGGTCTCTGAGTTCTTTAAGATGTTAACCAAGGGAGGCATAATCCCTTCTGCTTCAATCGTCTGGCACACACTATTGCTGCACCCATAATAAATAAATAAATGAAACTATAAGCACCACATGTCGGGAAAATACAAGCTAAGACTCGGGCACACATTTACTAAAATTAAGTTAGAAGAAAGAAACTTCCTCCAACTGTTCACAAAGTCAAACAGTCTTACTTCTAGTTTGATTTAGAAACCTTGACCTCCTTTCTTTAGACCCACCAGGACAGTATTGGAACTCTCAAGCCACTGAAACATCAATCTCAGCGCTTCTCATTCGATTTATTTATAACAAAACTGCATAATATTGTTTGCATTGCAACTGAAAAGGCAGACAAATTAATCTGATTGCTTCTCTGTTGATATAAATTGCTATTGAAAAGTGCATACTATTTTTAGCATGTGGTCTGTACACATGAATGCGTTGATGTGACAAAACAACATATTTATATAATAACTACACACGTGCGGTCATCCCTATTTAAATTTTCTTAATTGCACTCCACAACATCCAGAGTCTTATAAGATGACCATAACATCCAGAGTCTTATAAATCTCACAACATAAGATGGTGTAGTTAACAAAATGAATTTATTATAAAAAAGGATCATGGATTGTGTTTGTACGAAGATCACTTGATCAGATAAAGGAAAGGATGATGGAGTTCATTAACAAAATCTGGAGTGAGAATAACCATACTCCAATCTAGATGCTTTTGGTACACTTGAAGCAGGCAACAGGATATTCACATTTTTTACCGGATTTAGACCAATTTAAAAGTTGTCGCAACATTCTTTAAATGCTATTTATCATACACTATCCAAGAACGAGAAAGTTAACAAACAGCATAAAGTTCAAAGGTTTAGCCATGACTAAATCGGAAGTTGCTCAGTGCCCTTAACCTTGTAACCATGTAATTTGGTTGACCAACAGTAATGAAGCAAACACGTATATTTCCACAAGAAACTCCTGATATAAAGACAGATATTTGAAACAAGGGGATCAACAAAATTACCTAGCAGACAATCTCTCCAAAGCACCGAGAACAGCTACCTTGATACCATCATTCTTATGATCTAAGAGACGGACCAAATGCCTGATTGCACCAGCTTCCTTAAATGAATTTCGCATATGTTCATTAATTGAAGCATCCGCAATTGAATTTGCAGCCCTTGATATGGCCAATTCATCATCAAGTTCCAGGATTAAGACTAATCTGGCCACACCATCCACCCATGGCAAAATTGTAAATCGCTGATTGGTTGAGGCTTCATTTTGAGATGATTTTGCATCCTCCACTTCTATGGAACCAGAACGAGCAAGAAATTGCTGCTTAGACCGTCCAATTATTGCTTTCATCTTTGCCTCCTCAACGTTTGCTTTCTTGTCATCAACATTTAATCCAAGAAGCAACTCAGAGGCACCAAATCTTGAAGGGGTAGTAGAAGTACGTTGAATCCTTGTACCATCAGGTAAAATAGGCCATGAATGCAATGGTGGGGTAAATGATTTATAGGCAGCTGCACCAATTAGTGGAACAGGTATTAAACCTTCATCTATGATAAGGATCCTATAATAGTTGTTCTTTGCAAGTTCCACAAGGGCATTTCTTGCTTCCTTCCTAATGACCCTGTAGTCATCTTCAATATCAGCTTTTAAGTACTCTGCCTGCAGCAATAACAACGGAGATCAGGCTTCTTATAATATCGCAAGCAACTATTAAAGAAGAAGCACATTTAGATGCGTAAAAAATTGAAATCCTCCATGTAAACTACATATGAACTTGTTCCTTTAATTTCATCCTGAACAGAAAAAATAATGGGAAACAGAAATGTTGAATCTCATTTCCCACATAAAACTTGGAAGGTACAGATCTCTTATTCATTGATGCAAGAAACTCTTAAAAATCAGCATTAAGAGAAAGAATGAAACAGAAATAGAAGAAGTGAAGGCATCATCAAACAGAGATGAACATTATCATATTTATAGTCCTAGTGCAAGTATCATGATGTGAACTTAGAGCACTGTGTATTGTTTTGAAGGAACGTATTGCTAGTTCAAGTTCAACATAATTCAATTAGAAAATGTGAAACATGCCAGGTCTCAATTAGCCTACACAACTTCCAGTAATCAAATTTTGCCAGCTAAGTGACACTATTTACATTCCTAAAAATGTACATAGAAAAGAAGATAAGAAAAGCTCCTTAAGACAACTTTATTAACCACCATCTCCAACCAGTCTACACTAATTCTTAAATAAATAGGCCTGAAACTACCATGTCAAAAGGTTAAATCTTGGATACACAGTAATATGAGGTTTGCGCTTACAGATCATTAAACTATTTACACCCATGTTTCTTTTTCACGGGATGGAGTGCAAAAGAGGTAAAATCCTAGAAAGTCCAACCAGAAAAACAGCTAGACCCACTTCTTTGCACCTTAATTTGATCCAAAACTGCTCATTAAACAACGAATGTGACGGTGTTTTGCAGCCATGAGAATCCAACCTCACCCACTTCAATGTTTTTCCCTACTACATGCTTTTTGTTTTCGTTACATAATTTACCATATGCTAAATTTTCTCCAATTTAGAAGACAGAATTCTCACCAACTTAGGAATAACACCTGCTTCAACCATAATCTCATGGTTGGAATGGGTCAATGCCAAATTTGCCAAAACACCTCCCGCTGCTTCTTTCACTCTGATGTCCTCATCCCCCAGGAATTTAATGAGTAATGGCACAATATCACTATTTGCAATTTTCACCCGGAGCTTCTCATCTGCAGATAAGTTCCACAAAGTACAAATACTTTGCTCCTTCACCTGAATAACAAAGTTAATCCACTCAATCTTGCAACACGAAAATCATGTTGAGAAAATTCAAATTGTAACTTCATATACCTCAGAAGTCAAGGAAGGTTGATAGAGCAAACCAGTAATCTCTTCTATTGCTCCACTTTCTACTACCACATCTCTATATAGATTAATAGAAGAAATTGACCGCAGAAGCCCAGCAGCTGCCTCACAAGTAGAACTTGACTCCGACTTAAGCAGATTCACAGTGAGATTGATGCATCCCTGAAACTGCATAATGTTATCGATGCACTTCTTCCCTCCAAGTGAATATTTCCAGATAGCCACTATTGCCTGTTCTCTATCAAGAGGATCATTGTCTAGTCCAAGCATCCGAACAAACAAGGCAACATAGCCATCGCCAAAACTAGATGAGCCATTGTTTGTTTCCTCAATTTTCTTAAATGAAAGAAAACAAGATATATCAGTATACAACTAAAATAGATGATGACTTGTTTTCTCAAAGTATAAACAACACATAAACAATAGACATATCAGCGTTCTAATCTAACCATCTACTTGGACAATCAGCGTCAAATTAGGAACACGTTCAAGAAAGAAAAACGCTAAAAGAAAAAAGATTTTGGATGCCTAAGACAATGCAGTGGTATGGTTGCTTCAGAAGTTCTGTAAATTTGAGGAGTTGAAAAATTACCAGTTAACATCGAAGAAGTCAGAGATATAGGCTTTAATGGAATTAATCAGCAACTAGAATTGCATTTCCTTTCGAAAAAGTAATAAAGACATAGAAGTTTGGGGATTACACTGTATTCATGTGGTGGAGTAGCACCAGCACCAGCACCATCAGCGGAGACCCTGGCGGTCCCGGTCCGTAAAGAGAAGGATTTGAGGCTGGAAAGGGCATAATAATTAATAAAATGAAAATGGGTAGGATTAGAAGAAGAGAGTAACGGTTTTCTAGAAGTGGGTTTAATTGTTGGAGTGAGTTCCATGTAGATTGGGAGATGAGGGGGCTTCAGCTTCAAGTGGGTAGGAAGTGTTGTGCCCATCATTTCTTCGCGTTTTCCCTCTATTTCCTGCACTAACTTGTTTCCATTCCAATACTGAATTGGGGTTCTTTTTTATCTACTTATTGAGTATTTATTAACAAAAGCATATTTAACAGCTATTTATTTTATCAGTTTCCCGTTATTTTATTACTTCTAAAAATTGTTAAGAGATGAAAATCAGAATCTAATTTAAACGAGTAAATTTTCTATTTACTCAATACATCTTCATTTAGTAAAAATTTTATTAAAATTGTCTTAGAAATAAAATAAGAGTCATAACTATAATTGTGAGATTGAAAATTAGTATCTGGAAGTAAGAAATAATCCAACGACAATGACAGGACCAATTAGAGCATTTTTTGTTCCAAAAACACAATAATCTTAGAAAAACTTTTTGTGGCCTTAAATGCACAAAAGATTAGAGAGTTAGCCTCCCAAATGCCATGAAACTCCCAAAAGAAAAGGATAAGGAAACACAAGCATGAGCAGCTCTTTCATCCCCAAGGCTTTGCCTTGTATCTCCCCTGGCCCTAAGTTGAGAAAATCTTCTCTCTTTATCACTTGTCAACTCAAACCATTCCACAATTCCAAGGTGCACTTTTGCTTCTCCAGATTTATTTTTCCTTATATAAAGAATTTCTGAAGCAATCAAAATCTCTTAACAGAAATTCACAGGGATAACCACAAAACCTCAAGATTGGAATGATGTGAACAAGTTAAGCTTGGCTGTTCAGCTTGGTGCATTCTTTGCAACTGTAAGACATTTTGCTTTTTTTTTTGTTTGAATTCTGTTTTATGAGGTTGAATATTGTGAAGATAAAGAATTAATAGTTTCAGGTTGAGCAGCCAGCATATGCAATTACTGGAGTGAACAATGAAGAGGATCTTACCTCCATTTTGATACAATTGGCCATTCTAGGTTTTGGGTATTTCATAGTTATGCCAGTGAGTCAAAATTCAATCTTTTTGCATTTGTCTGTTTGATGATGAATTAATCAATATACTAATTAGAATGAATTTGATGCAGCCTATAATCATGAATTGGCTTAGAGTAAGATGGTACAGGAGAAAGCTCCTAGAAATGTACTTGCAATTCATGTTTGTCTTCCTCTTCTTTCCAGGGTAAGCTTTCCTTTCCCTTTCTTTCTTTCTAAAGACTCAACCTTTGTGTTTGTTGTAATGTTTCTTTCAAATTTGAATGCGTGTACAGGGTATTGCTATGGGCACCATTTTTGAACTTCAGGAAATTTCCAAGGGATCCATCCATGAAGTATCCATGGTCTACCCCTCAAGACCCTTCCAAAATTAGAAATTCATATCCTAAGTTTCCTTTTGCTACGCCTGAAGATTATGACAACTTCTGACTCTCACAACACAACTTGTCCATGCTCTACTGTTAATATTTGGTGCCAAAATATATTAATATTAATGTATCAACTTCCTTTTTGACTTCACTACCATATCCATCTAACTAATAGCTTCACAATTTTATAAAATAAAGCATCAATCTCTACTACTAACACTCTCCTTAATATTTCTTTAAACTACTCCTTTAAAATGTTGTGTTGAATTGTGATTTTGTGTGTGTTTTTTAATAAATTCTACTCACTTGTTTTTAACAGTTATACTACAGTTTGTTTGTGTTATGCTTACTCATGTGGCCGATTAATTCTCTTCTAATTAAACATAAAAAAATAGGTTTCAACAAATAAAAGTTATATTTTTATTGGAATGTCAATTCGTAACTCAATAGCAGTAACAAGATCAGAAAAATAGGTTCCAATCTTGAGGATCAGAATGAAAGCTAGAAATTCGAGTAAGCATATGAACTACCTGATTCGTTGATCTTCTAGCAAAAGATACCTTAAAGTATCGAAAATGAGCACTTACACTCCTCTCACAATGCTTGGGTTTTGATTTTAGGATATAGTGTATATTTTGTCTAGAAAATAATAATGGTAAAATAAAAATAAAAATACATATGTAAACTAACCTCCAACCGATGAGCACGTCTTGCACCACGTGGGGCATAACTCTAACACGCGAAGCGTATTAGCCAGCCCGCGAGGCGTGGAAGAAGCTACTTCCGAAGGACAGCTCGAGAGCTCAACCACGCGGGGCGTTCCTTCTCATACGCGAGGCGTAGATCAGGCACCCGGAGAAGTTAGACTTCAGAGGCTCCACTACGCGGGGCGTACCTTACTTTACGCCACGCGTAAAACGCACCAACAAGACGCATCAGGTTCAGAAGCTGCACTACGCAGGGCGTAGCTAGACTTACGCGGGGCGTGTTCTTTCTCTCGGCGAATTAGAGGTCAGTTCTCGCCCGGAGCCCGTTGTCGATCACCGATTTCTCAGAACGCATCCGGACACAGCCACGGGCTAGCCTACAAGCTTAGCCACATCCCCACATCTAGGCCCAAACCTTAAGATTTTCTCTAAACCACAAGGTAGTGGAGTGATGTGGCATGGAAGTTAGTGGAGGTTAGTGGTAGTTGGAAGAAGTTGAGGAAGTTGATGATGTGGCAAGGTAGTGGGCAAGGTTAGAGAGAAAAATAAGGGGTAGTTGACCAATAATTACCAAAATACCACTAAATAATTACCAAAACGACACTCCAAAAACTATAAATAGACCCCCTCCCCTTCATAAAAAATCACTCATTCAACACACAAAACCCCCTCTCAAAGCTCCAATGCTTAGTCTCTAGTTTCTTTTGTTCTTAGTTCTTCAAGTTCTTCAAGTTCTTCAAGTTCTTCCTTTCGTTCTTCATTTCTCTTAGTTTCAATTCCTTCTTTAGCTCTCCTTTAGCCTCAATTCAATTCCAATAGCCTCTTTTCAAGTTTTTCAATTCAATTTAGCATTCCTAAGCTCTTAATTTGCTCAATTCTTAGCTAGAACTCTGTTTCCAAATTAATTTTCCAGATTCATCCATTTATTTTCAAAGCCCGATTTCGTCCATTTAAATTCATTTTCTGCTTTCAATCCCTTCGACAAAGGTGTTCCTGACGTCCTGAAGTTCGATCTAGTGTATTTATTTTCCCAATTCCGTGCACAGAAACCATAGTTACAAGCCAATCTTTATAGTTCAAATTCTTTTAGATACTCTGTTTCCAGAATTTCCCAAATTCGTCCAGTTATTTTCAACTCTCAATTTCTCCCTTTTAAAGTTCGTTTTAGCCTTAGATCCCTTATAGAAGTTTGTTCCTGACATTCCGAAGTTAAATTTAGACTATTTAATTGTTCGATTCCGAGTTCTTAAGCATCCAATCGAGATCCCCAAAGTTAAAGATTAAATCTGCCCCATTTGCCTACCACACGTTTCGACATTGCCAAAGATCACGTACCGTACGGGCCCGACCGGCTGCAGCTCTCCGAGGACCTCGCACCAACACCAAAATTCAACATCAATCCGAGATAGCTATCGTGGCTCCGAGTTTGTTGTTGAATTTCAATTTATTTTATCGCATTTCAATTCTTTGTATTGATTTGTTTATTCTAATTCAATTGATTACCTATATGTTTAATACAGAGATTTCTCAATTGTAATTTATTTCATTTTTCAACTCTCAATTCCAGAATTTCCCAAATTCGTCCAGTTATTTTCAACTCTCAATTTCTCCCTTTTAAAGTTCGTTTTAGCCTTAGATCCCTTATAGAAGTTTGTTCCTGACATTCCGAAGTTAAATTTAGACTATTTAATTGTTCGATTCCGAGTTCTTAAGCATCCAATCGAGATCCCCAAAGTTAAAGATTAAATCTGCCCCATTTGCCTACCACACGTTTCGACATTGCCAAAGATCACGTACCGTACGGGCCCGACCGGCTGCAGCTCTCCGAGGACCTCGCACCAACACCAAAATTCAACATCAATCCGAGATAGCTATCGTGGCTCCGAGTTTGTTGTTGAATTTCAATTTATTTTATCGCATTTCAATTCTTTGTATTGATTTGTTTATTCTAATTCAATTGATTACCTATATGTTTAATACAGAGATTTCTCAATTGTAATTTATTTCATTTTAATGCTTACTTTGAACACATGTATTCAAATACTTATTCATATCAATAAATATCATTTTCTCCAAAATCTCGCGTCAATTTCACACTTTAATTTCCTTTTATTTTTCCGTCTTCAATTTGTACGCTTAGCTTAAATAAAAATAATCAATCTAGCAAAGTTTCTATAACGGCGCTAGAGACCCAAAATGGACTTTTTCAATCCTTGCGTCCCTCGCCAATCGCTTCGATTTAGAATTCATGTCTTCGGCGCACAATTTCACAAACATAACCGTTTTTCATAATTGAGAAATAATTTCTCTGGCACGCCCGCACCCTAACCACACGTGACAAGGTTGAAATTAGCATATTTCGAAAATATCGCTAACAATTTTTGGCACGCCCAGTGGGACTTTTGTTTTTTTAGGCTACCAAAAATTGAATACCCATCACACACATTTCGTTCTCTTCACACTCATTATCCCACTTCCACTTTACCAAAATTTATTAGCTAACGCTAACAATTTTTGGCACGCCCAGTGGGACCTTTTTGTTTTTAGCTTAGCCAAAAATTGCAAAACCCATCACACACGTTTTTTTTTCTTCTCACACTCAGCTTTTCAATTTAGTTTATTATTATTCCATGCTCTTACTTTATGCAATTTTATTCGCTTTATTTTCATAATAAATTTGATTTAATCATTTTTTCTATTATCCACGGAGAATGCCTCTGAATATCAATAGGTGCATAACAATTAAGCCATGACGAGGATAGCATACGAAGATACGAGGGATGCTACGATACCAGTGTATTTTGGTGGCTTCAATCGAGATCGTCATTTTACAATAAATACAACAGTACCATGGGTCCATTGGTACACCGTTTTTAGGTGCTACACTGATGGCTATATTCAATATATTCATAGTGATGAACGTGATATCGACTGTGAGTGTTGTGCTTATGTTCAAACCGCGTCATTCTATGATGATCAATATGGTTGCTACGTGGAGAAAGTCCAGGAGTCCCATAAAAATCCACATGGTCCTGATTATATTGAAGTATGGGAGCATCTACGGATGAGTAATCCTCATTACCGAAATAATTATATTTGCAATTATAGGGATGAAAACCTCCATTTTCATCGTCCGTGTCGGCAATCTTGCTTTGAAAGAAGTACGGTCATGGCTCCAATCGAGCATAAGACATATGAAAATGTTGTGTGCTCTAATATGAGTTATGACCAAAATTCTTTCAAGGATTCTAGCCGTGTGGCAGAGGTGGAAGCAGTCCAAGTTGTTGAGGATGATGGAGAAATCGAATCATTACTTATGGAGGAGAACCAATCAAAGGACAATGAATATCAACGACTTTTGGATCAACTCGAGAAACAGAGGGCTAATATAACAGCTTCTCTCAGAGTCTGCATTGAAGGCTGTATCGGGGCCATCCAAGATGGAGTACTTCATCACTTAGAAGCATTTTCCACACGCCCGACTCTTCCAGAAACGAAGATTCCTAACAATGAGGCGGTGATAGAAAGTCAAGAGGATGGAGACGATCCCTATGACTATGATTCTAGGTCCATGCAAGAGGATGACGCCGCTTCCAATGATCTTGATTCGGGTGGCATCCACGAAACTCCTATAGAAATTCAAGAAGAAGAAGGAGATGTTCTTAGGAGCTATGACTTAGAACCTAACGAAGTGGATGATGTCGTGTCTAGTGATCTTGATTCGGGGGACAACATAGAGGAAGCAACTCAGCAAGAACCCACTCTAGAAGTACTGCCCATATATGCAAATCCCCAAAGGTCAATGGGATTTTTATGGAGCCTCGACATGAACGAGAAGGGAGTTGTACAAACCCAAGACGAGGATGAAGATTTATCTCATGACCTCAATTCAGGTTCCAGCCAGGAGGATGATGACCTATCAGATACTCTGAACTCGGGGGGCATCCACGAAACTACTATAGAAATTCAAAAAGAAGAACGAGATGTTTCTAGGAGATACGTTTCAGAATCCAGCGAAGAGGATGATGTCGTGTCTAGTGATCTTGATTCGGGGGGCAGTAAAGAGGAAGCAATTCAACAAGAACCCACTCTAGAAGTATTGCCCATAGATGAAAATCCCCCAAAGTCAATAGAATTTCTAGGGAGTCCCGACGTGAACAAAGAGATAGTTGTACAAGCCCAGGAAGAGGAGGAAAATATATTTCATAACCTCAATTCGGATTTCAGTCGGGAGGGTGACGACCCATCAAGCACTTCTAACTCGGGGGGCATCCATGAAGCACATGTAGAAATTCAAGAAGATGAGGAAGATGTTTCTTGGAGCTATGATTCAAAATCCAGTCAAGACGATGAGGTATCCAACCCGAGGGACATCCAACCGGAAGAGGTTCAACAAGAATTTATTCTAGAAGAATCTCTCATTCTTGTGAAGTCTTTAAAATCAGAAGATTTTATGAAAAGTTGTGATATCGAAGAAGAAGTGGCTTCAGAAACACATGAAGAAGTTTTCTATGATTATAATTCGCAACTCAGTCATGATGAAGAAAACTTCTATGATCGTGGTTTGGGGGGCAGTCAAGATCAAGAGATTAATCGAGAATCCACCCCAGAAATACCTCTAATGATTCTTCCAGCAACTCATGTTTTTCCAAAGCCTATGATCACTCTGAAGTTGGTTAACTCGAGTAGAAGATCAAGTTTGCAATCCATGATTCTACTTGTCATCAGTCTACTTCAGTTGTCCTACCATCCAGACAAGTCACAAGGTTTTTACTTCTTAACCGTGTTTATTCATTTAGACTCTAGTTTACAAATACTTTTTATTATGCGGAAAGAGAGTCATGAAAATAAGAGTCTAGACATGGAAACTCATATCCCTCTTGTAGAGATGTTACTGAGCATTTTATTGTATGAGGCGATAACATAATGCTGTACTTACAACATAGCCCATAAGACCATTTATGGTCAAAATAAGTTGGTGTTTTTGCCAGCACAAAAAAAAAATGAAAAAATATTTCAGTTTTCAAAATAAATTATTTATGTTCATGCTTCCATTTGGTTCATATTTTCTACTTTTGTTTTCGCATCTTCTTCATTTGCTTCAAACTCTAACTCACGAACCAGAACACTCAATCATTACCATTTCTAAATCGTATTTGTTGTCTATTAGTTGATTCCGGTTAATTAAAATATCCAGAACCAAGCTTTTGGTAATTATTGATCTCAAAATCATAATTTCCATCAAACAACTGTTCTGGTTAGTTTTTTTTTCCAAAATTGATTTCATCCGCCATAAACCACCTTTTCCTTCAAAACCAATCTCAAGTTCTTCGTTGATATCCAAATTATAAACTTTCATTTTGTTCAAAACGATTTCCTATAACCTCAATTTTCTCACTCGAAATCACCTCATTGCCATTTGATTTTTCTTACATCAGATAACTCGTGTATCCAAATTTTAAAATGATTCTGACACTTCCAATTTCTACGTCAAATTCAACAAAGTTCAATCTGATTATTCTAGAAGTCCATTTAGCTTAGATAAACATTATACACTCCTCAATTCAAGGCAATTGTGTCCAAATTAATTTTCATCATCATTGCTTCAAGTCATTTTTTTCATTTACCTGGAATCCTTCAAGCCATTTCCATATCATTTTCAGAAGCAATCTCTGATTCTAAAGTATCAATTATCTCAGAACCAAGCTTTTGGTATTTATTTGATCCGAATCAAATTTAATCCCATCAAACAATTGTTCTGAACAACTGTTTTGATCTCAAACCATTCATCGGTCACGAGGTCAAGTTTGTTATTATTTATTTATTTTTGTACAAATTATCTCCAATAATTTCGTCGTACATATTGCTTTGTAATTTTCCTGCTTTATTTCTCACATTTTCACAAAAAAAATCAATGAGCTCAAACAAGGCTCTTATAAAAAAAACGAAGCAAAATAAAAAAAAAAAATTGGTTCAAAAAATCCTAAATACATTCTTTTGTGTACAAATTTTCAATTCTAGTCAATTTATACACAAAAGAGGGGGGCAATTGTTGGCCCAAAATAAAATAAATTTTATTTTATGTATATACAATGCTTGGGTTTTGATTTTAGGATATAGTTTATATTTTGTCTAGAAAATAATAATGGTAAAATAAAAATAAAAATACATATGTAAACTAACCTCCAACCGATGAGCACGTCTTGCACCATGTGGGGCATAACTCTAACACGCGAAGCGTATTAGCCAGCCCGCGAGGCGTGGAGGAAGCTACTTCCGAAGGACAGCTTGGGAGCTCAACCACGCGAGGCGTTCCTTCTCATACGCGAGGCGTAGATCAGGCACCCGGAGAAGTTAGACTTCAGAGGCTCCACTACGCGGGGCGTACCTTACTTTACGCCACGCGTAAAACGCATCAACCAGACGCATCAGGTTCATAAGCTGCACTACGCAGGGCGTAGCTAGACTTACGCGGGGCGTGTTCTTTCTCTCGGTGAATTAGAGGTCAGTTCTCGCCCGGAGCCCGTTGTCGATCACCGATTTCTCAGAACGCATCCGGACACAGCCACGGGCTAGCCTACAAGCTTAGCCCCATCCCCACATCTAGGCCCAAACCTTAAGATTTTCTCTAAACCACAAGGTAGTGGAGTGATGTGGCATGGAAGTTAGTGGAGGTTAGTGGTAGTTGGAAGAAGTTGAGGAAGTTGATGATGTGGCAAGGTAGTGGGCAAGGTTAGAGAGAAAAATAAGGGGTAGTTGACCAATAATTACCAAAATACCACTAAATAATTACAAAAACGCCACTCCAAAAAACTATAAATAGACCCCTCCCCTTCATAAAAAAAATCACTCATTCAACACACAAAACCCCCTCTCAAAACTCCAATGCTTAGTCTCTAGTTTCTTTTGTTCTTAGTTCTTCAAGTTCTTCAAGTTCTTCCTTTCGTTCTTCATTTCTCTTAGTTTCAATTCCTTCTTTAGCTCTCCTTTAGCCTCAATTCAATTCCAATAGCCTCTTTTCAAGTTTTTCAATTCAATTTAGCATTCCTAAGCTCTTAATTTGCTCAATTCTTAGCTAGAACTCTGTTTCCAAATTAATTTTCCAGATTTGTCCATTTATTTTCAAAGCCCGATTTCGTCCATTTAAAGTCATTTTCTGCTTTCAATCCCTTCGACAAAGTTGTTTCTAACGTCTTGAAGTTCGATCTAGTGTATTTATTTTCCCAATTCCGTGCCCAGAAACCATAGTTACAAGCCAATCTTTATAGTTCAAATTCTTTTAGATACTCTGTTTCCAGAATTTCCCAGATTCGTCCAGTTATTTTCAACTCTCAATTTCTCCCTCTTAAAGTTCGTTTTAGCCTTAGATCCCTTATAGAAGTTTGTTCCTGACATTCCGAAGTTAAATTTAGACTATTTAATTGTTCGATTCCGAGTTCTTAAGCACCCAATCGAGATCCCCAAAGTTAAAGATTAAATCTGCCACATTTGCCTACCACACGTTTCGACATTGCCAAAGATCACGTACCGTACGGGCCCGACCGGCTGCAGCTCTCCGAGGACCTCGCACCAACACCAAAATTCAACATCAATCCGAGATAGCTATTGTGGCTCCAATTTTGTTGTTGAATTTCAATTTATTTTATCGCATTTCAATTCTTTGTATTGATTTGTTTATTCTAATTCAATTGATTACCTATATGTTTAATACAGAGGTTTCTCAATTGTAATTTATTTCATTTTAATGCTTACTTTGGACACATGTATTCAAACACTTATTCATATCAATAAATATCATTTTTCTCAAAATCTCGCGTCAATTTCGCACTTTAATTTCCTTTATTTTTTTTTGAAACAAACGAATAAATATATTAATGAATAATTGAATCCCTATCGTTACAGATTATTAGCCAAATCGGAGCAGGACAATCTTCTATAAATACCATGGGTTCAACAATGTCTGTTGCCCACATGGCAAGAGAATGCGCAGCTTGATTTCCTTCTCGGTAAACAAATTGAACCGAAGCTTGTTGAAACACGGAGAACCAAGCAGCCACATCCTCATATTGGAATTTCAGTGAGGATTGCGAGAAGTTGTTGGTTTGCAACTTCTTAACAACCGTCTGTGCATCCGACTCAATAATAATACTATTGAAGCTGCAGTCCCAGGCGAGAAGAAGACTTTCCTGGATCGCTAACAGTTCGGCCTCTTCGACATCAACGCACTTGCCCAACGGGATCCCTGTAGAAGCCATTATTTCGCCTAAGTAATTCCGAGCAATTAACCCAGCTCTACACGCATGGCCGTTTTCCCCGAATTTGGCGTCACAATTAATTTTTATGACACCGTTTGGGGGAGGATACCATACTCTTGTAGCATGTCGGGTTAACCGATCCGAATTATTAGCTAGGCGTGTCGATGGCTGCTGAGGGATTGCACCATCATCAATTTCGCGTAGAAAATCCTTTGCCTTTCCAATTAGCATCTCTTCGCTCATCCATATATCCTCATGCAAGTATTTATTCCGTCTAAACCATAGCCACCATAAGACAATTATCGTGAGGCGTCCATCCCGTTTCGTCAGCTTTTCTAAGCTTATTCGCACGCAGGTTTCAACATCCTGCTTCGGTCGTCCAGCAAAGTGACTGGGCAGTCCAGCTGCATTTCAAACCTTTTTCGCCTCTTTGCACCTGTAAAAGACATGGGACAGATCCTCGTTGTGCAGTTTACATACCTTACAGATTTGATGGGTGGTTATGCCTCTTCTCCCTAGTTCCGTCAGGCACAGGAGAATTCCTTTGATTAATTTCCAGAGGAAGTGAAGGATTTTTATCGGCAATTGTAGCTTCCATATGAAATGGTACCACGGAGTTGAGGCATCAGATTGCTCGGGACAGTCGGCTTGTGTTTTCCTTTCTTTCTCAGCCAAGTAGTACGCACTCTTTACCGTGAATACACCATCCTTTGTGAGGCCCCAATAGATCTCGTCTTTGGGCCTTCGAAAGCTAAGTCTCACATTCAAAACCTCCTGGATATCTGAGGGAATCAGCACCTCTTCTAGTTTCTCCCTGTTCCAATTTCCAGAATTCTCATCTATCAGTTCACACACCAGTTCAGGGCCCGGGCTGCTCTTCAGGCAGATCGGTCTTCGACAGTTCAGTCCGAGGACCCAATTGTCTGTCATTATTCTGATGTGCCTCCCATTTCCAGCTCGCCACATCATACCTTTCTGTATCAGTTCCTTTGCTTTCCTAATGCCTTGCCAGAAGTAGCTCGGGTTTGCATAGGTTTCTCTGTCAAGTAAACCTGAGTTTGGGAAATACTTAGCTTTCAGTACCGTGGTACATAAAGAATTAGGTCTGGTTAGAAGCCTCCAGCATTGTTTTGCTATTAAGGCCATGTTGAAGGACCGTAGCCATCTGAACCCAAGTCCCCCACATTCTTTCGACTGACAAATTGCCTCCCAAGCTAGCCAATGAATTGGACGCTTCCCTTGGCTTCCGCCCCACTAGTACCGACTAATCATCCCCTGTATTTCAGTACACAGCGTCTCTGGGATTAAAAAGCAGGACATTACATATTGTAGGATTGCCTGTATCACTGCCTTGATCAGGACCTCTCTTCCTCCTACTGACAGGTATTTCTCCTCCCACCCCTGCATTCTTTTCTGGATTCTTTCCTTCACAACGGTAAATACTGCTTTTTTTGATCAGCCAATGATCGTTGGCAGGCCTAGATATTTTGGGAATGCGCCAGTTTCCCTCACATGTAGAACAGAGCAGATGTCAGCACGGCGAGCCTGAGGTACGCCCTCACTGAAAAAGATTTCCGATTTCTCAAAATTTATAATTTGGCCTGATGCCTGAGAATATCTCTCGATCGTTTCCTTAATTGCCCCTATCTCAGTTAATTTGGCCCTCCCAAAGACTATCGAGTCGTCTGCGAAGAATAAGTGTGAAATAACCGGACATGTTCGACTAATCTTGATTCCATGTAATTGTCTCAGTTCAACAGCCTTTCTTAGATTTGCAGATAACGCTTCAGCACATAGGAGAAATAAATATGGGGAGATTGGGTCTCCTTGTCTCAGCCCTCTCTTAGGCTTGATATCCCTAGTTGGTCTACCATTAATCAAGAAAGCCATTGAAACGGAAGACACGCACATATGAATTAATTTAAGGAAATGTACCGGAAAGCCCATACGGCTCAGAACTTGTTGTAGAAACGCCCATTCCACTCTGTCATATGCCTTACTCATGTCCATTTTAAGTGCAAAATGCCCCTTTGATCCCTTCATTTTGGTTTTCATGCTGTGGAACACCTCAAATGCAATAATTGCATTATCAGTGATGTGGCGCCCAGCAACAAAAGCAGATTGGGAGTCATTGATCAAATCTGGCAAAGCTGCTTTGAGTCTGTTGGCAATAGTTTTAGAGGCGATTTTATATAGGACATTGCATAGTGTGATAGGCCTTAAATCCTGCATTTTGCTCGGGTGTTTAACTTTAGGGATCAACGCGATGTGGGTGTGGTTCAGATCCTGAGGCATCTCTCCCGTCTCCAAAATTTTCAAAATAAATTTGGTCACTCCGTCCCCAATAATATCCCGATATGATTGATAGAATAAAGCCGACATACCGTCCGGGCCCGGAGCTTTATTAGGGTTTATCTGCTGTAGGGCCTGAAAAACCTCCTCCTTGCTAAACGGTTCCTCAAAACCTCGAATTTAGTCAATCGAAAGTTTAGAATCCACCACATCAGTAAAACTTTCACCTCCCGTCGGGTTTGTCGTAGCAAAAAGAGACCCGTAATACTCCAGCGCCAATTCTGAAATCTGCTCTGTACCCTCTGCTGTCCTCCCCTGCGCATCTTGAAGACAAGTAAGTTTGTTTGCTCTTCTTCTAGCGTTGCATTTAGCGTGAAAATACGCTGTGTTCTTGTCTCCCGACCTGAGCCAATCAATACGGACTCGCTGTTTCCATTTTCGTTCCTCCCAGAGCAGCAATTTAGATATTTGTTTTGTCAGTTTGGCTTCCTGTAATTTACTGTCCGGGTCGAGAGAGTTCTGAAGCAGCTCCAGTTCCCTGTTGTAGTTTTGAATATGTCTCCTTATGTCCCCAAAAGTAAGCTTATTCCATTTGCCAAGGTTGCTTGCAATTTCGCTGATTCTGTCCTGAATTTGGTTGTTATCGTTATTGCTGTTGTTCCATGTTCTGTTGACGATTTCACAGCATTCAGGTTGATGCTGCCAGATTTCTTCAAATCTAAATCTCTTCCTTTCCCTCACCTGTGTATGTCGCATTGTAGTGTCCAGAATTAATGGATTGTGATCCGAAGATAATCTTGGGAGTTGTGTGACAGACGCTTCAGGGTGCTTGACCAGCCAGTTCGCATCAGTCACAAATCTATCAAGCCGCTCCCAAATCGCTGCCTCTCCTCCCCTTCGATTGAACCATGTGAATCCCGACCCTTCCGCTTCCATATCCTGTAAATTGCATTCCTCCAGACAATGTCAGAATGCCTCCATGTCCTTATCATCTCTCGTCCTCCCTCCAAGTTTTTCGGATGCCCAGAGAATCTCATTGAAATCTCCAAATCCCAGCAACGGGTACGATTCTAGACCACTCAAGTGTTTTAATAGCTCCCATGTCAAGGTCTTCCGTTGCTTCTCAGGCCATCCATAGATTCCCATTCCTCTCCATTGAATTACTTTATCCTGTAAAAAGAAGAAATACACACAGTGCTGCGAGTATTGTTTTATTTCAATCTCAAGTTCCTTTTTCCACCCAAATATTAGTCCTCCACTTTTGCCAATCGAATCCACAGTGAAGAAATTAAAATCTGGGAAATTTTGGCTCAGATAGCATTTCCCTCTTTTCCTTATCCGAGTCTCCATCAGGAAAAGAATGTCTGGATAATTCTCCCTCATGATCTTCTTGAGGGCTCGGAATGTCCAAGGATTACCCATCCCTTGGACATTCCAGCTGAGGATTTTCATTGCTCAGGGTGGGGCTCCGCGGAGTCTCCCACCCTTGTACTACCTGCTGTAGCCATGCATTTCTTCTTCTGCTTCTGTGCCTCAGCCATGACAGTATCTTCCTCCAGTCGCCTTTTATTCACTGTCTCCTGTCCTTGTGGTATCGTTGTACCATGCTGTATTTGTCTGTCTCGTCTTATCTTCACTGTTCTCACTTTTCTCGAACTCCCTCCCTCCTTACTACTTATTTTACCCGACCCTACCTCCTCTCCTCCATCGTTACTAGGTGTATTTGTGCCTTGTGTTTCTTTTTCTCCGCTGTTATATTTAGCAGCTTCCTTCTTCTCCAATTCAAGTCTTCTTCTCGGCTGCTGATTACCCACTGAGCTTGCTTCTGCTTGCAGGTGAGAGGCATTTCTTCCTGCTGTATTTGTACTACTTTTATCCTCTCGTATGTTGTCTCTAGCTCCCACTGGCTTTGAGCTTTGCATTTTCATAGGGGAGGCGCGCAGTGAAGGTCCATGAGGCCATTCCTCGATATCTATTTCCTCTTCTGGCATGTCCTCACAATCGTCATGTGTATGTCCCAGCTTTCCACACCAATAGCAGTAATTGGATAACCTTTCGTATCGGAAATATACCCACACAGGTTCCCCCTTGCTGTTCCGAACTCTAATCTTCCTGAGGAGCGGTTTTAGTATGTCTACCTTTATGCGGACACGTACATACTTTCCAATAGCCTTTGTTTCAGTATCCACCAATTGTATCACTGGTCCAATCTTCGATCCAATGGTTTGCACCATTGATGGGTTTCTTTGATTAATTGGGAGATCATAGATGCGGACCCACATAGGGCAATGTTGTAGAGGAATCTCGGATGGTTTTTCATGCCCATGAACACCTGCTAGGATTATCATGTTGCGTTCGAAGGTCCAGGGGCCCTCTCTCAGGATTCTGTCTCTGTCCCGTCTTGATTTGAATTCGCAGACAAACCGTCCCTCCTCTCCTTCCTCGATCACGAACCTATCCATTCTCCATTGGCCACGTAACGCCGAGGTTAGGATCCTCACGTTGAGTGGCTTCGGAGTTAGTATTTTCCCAGCCACACACCATCGTACCGTTTGTTCCGTGTCTTCCACGTTCTCAACAATATCCTCCTCCCCCTCATTCAGATTCACATTACTCAACAGTTCCTCCAAGTTTGATTCCATCAGTATCAGATAGGCGATTAAATGTGATTAATCGGTGCCAATGTCAACCAGCGGCGGCGAAGTTCTGTCCAGATCGGCGACCACTCTAACACCCTAATCGCAAGGGAGTAGCGTAACAGACCACTAGGGCTTTAATTTCCTTTATTTTTCCGTCTTCAATTTGTACGCTTAGCTTAAATAAAAATAATCAATCTAGCAAAGTTTCTATAACGGCGCTAGAGACCCAAGAGGGACTTTTTCAATCCTTGCGTCCCTCGCCAATCGCTTCGATTTAGAATTCATGTCTTCGGCGCACAATTTTACAAACGTAACCGTTTTTCATAATTGAGAAATAATTTCTCTGGCACGCCCGCACCCTAACCATACGTGACAAGGTTGAAATTAGCATATTTCGAAAATATCGCTAACAGTAACAGAAGTCATAAAGATTGCAAAGGAAATCCTAAATCTGTCTCAAAATATATTGTCCTAATTGAAGACTTTAAGCCAATTGAGAGCTTCCCTAAACTCTAAAATTTCAGTAGTAAAAGCATTAAGCAGACTTGCAAGACAGACACAATCAGCACACAGGAATTTCATGCATTCAGTCTTTAGCAAGATTAAACAACGGAATATGATTATGTTTGCAGTCAAATCCTCTTAATGGATAGCGTACCAAATGTGAACAAAACCTACTAAATGGTGCTTAAAATTGAGAAGCAAAATGGGACAACTTTGGCTATAGATTTTGTTAATCTAACAACCAGATCTAATGTGTCTACTATATCTAAGCATGATTTTCTGCAGAATTATAAGAAAAACTCAGTTTCTTGAATCAGAGATGCCAAGTTCTATGAACAATGCAAGAAAGCGGGGCATAGTAAGGATGGATGTTTTATTCTCATTGGCTTTTCTAACTGGTTCAAAAAGTAAACAGATAGGATCTATATTTGGATCTATTGTTAACACATGAGCTCGAGCTTATTGTTCTAAGGAGCATTCTTCACCATTTGATGATGACAGTGATTTTGAATTAGATGAAACAATTGCATAAAGCAAGTAAATGAAGCAGGATCTTCAACAAGTTGTTCAAATTGAGATCATCAGCTACTTCAAAGGCAAAGGCAGAAGAGATGATTCCAATGAGGTTGTTGGATGTGTAAGAGATGGTTATGCCTCTTTCAAACTTTTCTTTGATGCTACTGCACACATGTGTAATGATTTAAAAAGCATGACAAAAGCGTATACTTTGCCTAGATCTAAGCCTTTCTACTTGCCAAATGGAGATGTTCAAGCAGTTAAGTACATAGTGTTGGAGATTTTATGTGAAATGGCTTTTTAGCCATTGCCTTTGTTTTGTTACTTTTTGTATCCCATCTTGGAAACTTGAGAGTTAGTTGAAGGGTTTATATTGGGTTGGGCCTTATGAGATATTACATTGTGTTTAGTGGGTTTTACAAAATCTACTGCACCGTCCCCACTGGATTGGACCCGGGTCTGCCGTAATCGATAAGTTGTTCTGTTCCCTCTTTTGTTTCTACACATAGAAACTGTGATTTTGTCTAAGCATACAGTAGCAACTTGTGTTATATTTTCCTCAATTTCAATACAATTTACTCAGTTAGCATGTTGTTACTTGATTGCAAGTTCAGTGTTGAAGTTCTAGCTAAAAGATGTTTAATGCAAGACCATCTTCTTGTATTCAACAAATAAGTTGTCACTTGTTGATCAGTGTAATAATGCACAAGTTTTTTTCTATTGGTATGTCTACTGGTAGTAATTCAGATTTAAGTTTGCGGGATTCTAGACTATGTCATATGTCTAGTTCTAAGTTTGTTCGCATTCCAGTTTTGAAATGTAAAGGCAAGATTTCTAAGTGTGAGATATGTCACCAATCTAAGCAGTCTAAAAAGGCTTTTACTCAATGCAATATATAGAGTTTGCTTGCTTTTGAATTATTGCATATAGATGTGCGGGGGCCTATAAGGAGCAGTCTCTAACAGAAAACAGATACATTTTGACTATTGATGGTGATTTCTAAATATTTACTCTCTTATTTAATTTTCTTACTATGATAAATGTGCAGTTCAATGCCAAAGTTAGGAAAATTAGAATAGATAATGGGACAGAATTTGTAGGTTCTGAAACTCGGAAGGTTTTCCAACAGTTTGGTATTATACACAAAACTTACCGTGTTTACACTCCATAACAAAATGGAGTTGTAGAACGAAAACACATGCATCTCATGGCAGTTGCTAGGTCTCTTTTATTCCTATCAAATTTGCCTGCCAAATTTTGGAGAGAAGCTACATTGCATGCAACAAAGCTCATTAATTTGCATCCTTCCTGGAAAACCCCTTAGAAAGGTCTATATGGAAAACTTCCTTACTATACGAATCCAAAAGTTTTTGGTTGTCTGGCTTATGCATCCAATATCAATCTTAACAAAGGCAGGTTTGATTCTTGTACTCAGAAGTCATATACTTAGGGACTTGTATTGGTAAAAAAGGATCTAAATTATTTGATCTGTTTACTCAAAAAATCTTTGTTAGCAGAGATATGGTTTACTATGAGAATAGTTTTGTTTTTTTAGTTCAGCTAAATCATAAATTCACATGGCAACAACTTTACATGTGCATAAATACCTAAAGGAGATGATTTCCTATGGAAAGCTAGGCTTGTTGTCAAAAGGGAGAAGAAGATCTGTCACATGATACTCTGTTTTCTTGAGTAGTTTCAGTTTCATGGAAAGCTAAAAAAAACATAATACAGTAAGCAAGTCTTCTGTAGAAACTGAGTATGGAGGTATAAGAACAGCAACATGTAAATGTGAATGAAGGCAAATTATTAGAAGCACCCGTTCTCCATGTCACTCGAAGGACCTTCCATACATATTTTGACATGTGTAACATGAACCCACACATATTGTAAGAGGTCCCACTATTTTAATTATTACGTAAGGTCACAATACACGTGTCCAAATGTGAATTGAGGGTCCTCCGAGTAACATGGAAGACCGGATGCTTAATATAAGGACTCGTGAATGAAAGTGGATGTAGTATATCCTAGGGGAGTTTCACATTCCATGTTAGCTACCAATCAAGTTACATCGTGATAGCCAAATTGTTATCCACATTGCAAACAATCCATTTTTTCATAAATAACAAAAAAAAATTGAATATCTACAATCAAGAGAGTTGAGAGAGTTGTTGTTCAACATTACACGTAGTCAACCAAATGAATTTTCTCAATCACCTTTAAATTGAAGCTTATTAAAATCATGCGGTAGAGATTAAAATCATCCTAAAGCTTAGATTCACACCTCTTAATATTTCATGTTTTTATATGTCACCTTAATTAATAAAGGTAATAAAGTTAGAATTATTATATGCAAACACAACTCGAAACTTGTCACATTTTTACATGTCATCATAACAGACTTTTGAATGGTCATTGTTAACATTTTAATTCAAAAACAATATAAAATAATTTAGAAATATTATCGTATTTTCCTATATTTCTAAATGTCGCCATTAACATATGTATACATGTGATCCGGAATACACAATATGAAATTGGCAATAACCCGATTAGATGAACACAATTATGACATGAATTTTATTTGGTTTCTCTGTTTCGTGGATCTCGCCGGATTTTGTATTCCTATTTCATATGATGTTGAGCAATTGGCTAACATCATGTCGAAAGTTGTAATTATTTTTACCCGTTTGGACACGGCACTTGTTCAGTCCCACAAATTACTTGTCTTCTTCATCTCTCTATATAAAACTTGGATTCTGTTTTATATTATGTAGATGCATTTACAGTTGAATTGTATTTCAAGGTAAAATGGAATGGAACGGAATGAAGTGGAGAAGGGTTTAATTGGAGGAAAACTCAATTCAACGGCAAAACTATCATCAGCAGAAAATACAGGGATAAAATATTAACCCTAAATATACTAATAAAGAAAATTAATTGTATCATAAGAAAATACTTGAAAAAAAAAAGTATTTCACTACTTTAAAATTTATGATAATCCATTGGGAAAAAAAAGTTAAATACCTAATTGAAACAAAAAAAAAATCCTTAAACACTAAGAGATTAATGCATGTATAAATACACATGCACTATTATTTTGTTTTGGATAGACGAAATGGTGAAGAATAAAGTCTAAGTAAAAACTGATATAAAGAAACAGTTTTAGCAGTCATTATTTTATACCCGCACCCGCACGCTTTTTGTCAATAATGTAAGGGCCTATGTTTCTCATACTCTCTCTGTCTGTGCGAATCATCAAACCGAGATCCTTCAAAATGTTCCTCTTTCTGTTAGAAAACAAAAAGTACAAAACTGAAGAAAGCTAGTTTTCTAAAAACAAACTGATGCTTCGTTGCAACCACATTTCGCTCAAGAGAATTGAGACTTCAATTGGGAGTTCACCATTATCACCAGATTCTTCAAATCCCAAGATTCCACATTCGGGGAGATTACCGCAGCACCAACAGCCAATGCAATAACAGCAAAGGCCATTCCTTTTGAGCAACATCCGCCCCGGGATGATTTTCCCTGAATCAACTTGCAGTACTTGTCTGCCTCTTTCAACACTGCACCATCTTCTCCACTTGCAATTGCTTTCTCATTCTATATGCAAAAATGACCAACAATTAGAATCTTTTGTAAATAACACTTGACAAGAATTCTATCATACATTATTCACCATATCATTTGAAGAGAAAGGAAGTTCTACCTTCTGTCTAAAGTTCTTGAGAATTTGCCTAAGAGGATCAAGAGGAGCCAATTTCACATGGAGATCCTTCCAGTCCTCGGAAAGTTTCTTGAGAATAGCAACGCTAGCTTCTGGGTTCTCCAGGTATATCTTATCCTGTTTTTCCACATTACAGAGTAAATATATTGAAATTCAATTCTACTAAAATAATAATTAATAGACATGGAACTTTGGACAAAGCATACAAATTTTAAGAGATGAAAATATCCCTTATGTGAACAAAAAGCTAAGACCTTACCCAATGCTTGTAGCACTCGGCATTCTGGGTCAAACACCAAATACAAATACCAGCAGCTTCTTTGGATAAGTGAGGATTGCCTGTTCAAACAGTTCATAAATCATGCTTAGTTTTTAATAAATTTTCCCCTACCTAGCTCGACAAAAAGAACAATGAACTGATAACAAAATTCCCATACTTTCTCCTGCAGCTTTAGCAGCAAAACTTAGAATCTGCAATGCTACTTGTTTCATTGCTTTGCTTCCCGTTGAGCCAGCCAAAGCCACCTCTTTCAGAGTGGGATATATTGCCTCAAACCTCTCAGTAGCCTGAATGAGAAACCACATACCAACATGAGTAAGAGAACAGACTCTCAAGTATCACCAAGTACAAAAAACAAAAGTATACATTCTCAACCTTTATTCTAGCTGCAGATGGAGGGAATGTAACTCGGACTAGTATCTCAAGTGCAAAAGGTGGAATCAAGCGTTCCCCCTTTCTAACAGCACCGCTTACTAAAATAGTCCTAGCCTTTGGAGAAGACAAAATTCTGCAATTGAGTAAACAAATGCAAAAATTGAAAAATTGATGAAAAGGAAACGAGGCATTGAAGAAAAAGAAACGAGGATAAAAGGCAAGTCAAATCACGATTATTTGCATACTTTTCTACTAGCTGCAATATTATATCTCTGGACTGTGGATTAGAACTTTTTCCATTCACTATGGGCAAGAGGTTGTGTGCCCATGAATACAAACCCACAGCCAAATCTCCCAGAGAGACCTACAACCAAAAGTTATTACGTAAGTTATAAATTATTCAAGTGTAAATAACAGAAAGAAAGTGGATAAACTTGCTAATTCTACTAGATTGTAGCTTTTTATTGTCATTCATTTACCTGTGCTATCATCCATGCAACAACAGCAAGCTTGTCTTGCCCTTGATACTTCGAAGTTTCCCTCAACGTTGGCAAAACATTAACTAAAGCATCAGGCCTTCGTCGTAAAACCATCGCAAGGGCCACAAAGATGCCAACCTATCATTTTAACAATCCATCAATAACACACTTCAGAATGAATCAACTGTCCTTGTGTAGAAAAGATGAGGTTAAAGCAAAAGTAAAACTGAAGGTGAAAAGGCATAGGAATTGGGAAATCAGAAATAAAATAGACCATGTATACTGAATTTGCAGAGAAAAACCAAGGATCCAACAACAAGTTAGATTTATTGCATTAAGAAAGATAAGGGAGGGTACCCAGAAGTCTTATAAACATATCCTCTTCATTTTCAAATACAAGTACAGTTCAATGCTGATAGGTACTATCTAGTTCTCCCTTTTGTCAATAAATGACAATCATTCTATCTTCTACTTCGTTCCAATTGGAATCTTTTGTATGCACATCTAACAAAAGCCATCTATCCACTTTCTACCTGCTAATGTTCAGAAACATCAGAAGATAGAAAAATTGGTGGTGGATGGAAACAACAGTTAAAGTATTCTGTCACCCAAAGTTTGAATTAAAATTCTAAGTATCAATGTATCTAATTCTAATTAAAATTACCAACTAAGGGAAACTGGTTAGACAAAAATCCCATTATATACAGAATTTCAAACAGATGTTTTATTGACATGCAACTAGCACATATATGCATCCCCAATCATTTGCTCCAATCATTCCATAAAGTCATCAGCAAACAAAACTAGAAGAAGATGACAATGATGAAGTCACTCCAAATTTTCATTGTTCAACTATTAAAGCAGTGCCATTAAATTTATCAAAAAAAAAAAGCAGTGCCATTAAAGCCACATCATTTCAGAGGACAAGTGAGAGTTATAAGCTTATAAGGCAGAAGCCTAAGTTCTGAAAAATGCTAGTTCATTTTTATTTAGGATGGTCTCCTACATCCAATTTAACCCCAAGCTCAACATATTATGCAGTTATTGAATTAACATTTTAAGATCATTAATTTGGAATTTGTTAAATGTGCATTCAGTTTATGTCTTCCTGCTTGAAAGATTATCTCAAGAAAAAATATTAATCTACTTACTGGTATAAACAGAGAGTGCAAAGCACTTATTGTGTAAGTAAGAGAACTGCAAACTACCAGAGTTAGAATTAAGTCAGATCCTTGTTATCCCAAGTCCAAGTTTATGCTTTACAAGGAATAATTTGTCAACACTATTATACATGTTCAAGAGCTAAACCCATGTTAAACAGAAGTCCATTCTACTAAAGTTTTCTCGGACAACACTTCCACCAAATTCAATCAAGAAGAAATTGGTCCATGTTAAATGAGCATACTCGCAATTATGCATATCAATCATTCACCAAGACTATGGTCACAGGCACAAGATCTGAAGAAATAAAGGAAAAGAAGAGCAACATTTTATGAACGCAGTTACCTGAGATTTTGATGATACATGTTGTGTACTCTTTTTAGCACTCTTAGAAGTAGCTTGCTGGCTTGCCAAGTCTGCAAAGATGCAGTCTACAGACCATAGCACAAATGAACTAAGTGCCTCAATGGGTCGCTGACTAATCCAATCTATAGATGCTCTATAGACAGCATCAGAAATATGGGATAGGGGAATCTGTTGGAAAATATTGGGCAATTAGTACACAAGATATCAAACAAGCAGAAAGGTCTAAAAAGTTAAAAGTGCCCACATACCCAATTATAATTGTTTCGTAACTCCATTAACAAGTGCACAAAATATGAACAAAAAATTTATTAAAACTGATAAGCAGTCATATCCTAGAAATGTAGCATCTGATAGGAAACCGACATAATGCTCATTTGAACACAATAAAATTTCATAATCAGTACCTAGTACCTAGTACCTACAGTGATCAACCAAAAAGTATCAAATCAGGAAAGTAAAAATACGAAGAGAGAACAGAAAAGATGCAAAATTGTATTACATATTTGTCAAATCAGAAGCCAAGAATAACTTTAAAGCATAAACCATCGTGAAATTGCATTCATAAACTTTGGCAACAGGATAGCCATGAAACTTAAAAGTTAAAACCAAGGTATGAAACGGCGAAAAGAACCAAACACAGTCATAAAATAAACAAATAAAAAGGGCTAAGGACTATGTCAGCAGGCACACTCAGTCTTTTCCTTTACCTGAGAAAACAATCTCACAGAATTATTCTTCATTCCCACGAATCAAGTAAAGACATAGGCACAATTGAAAAAAAAAAACGAAAAAAAAAAGAGTACAAAAATCAGACTAAAAGCCTCGTAACACTTACATCAGTCATTTTAGCCACCGTGTTCTCCCTGAACAACTTCACCCATGGAAATTGGGCTGAACTCACGGAGGAAAATGCCCTTCCGAAATAATCTGCAAACCTCATTAGTTGTATCTCCTGCTGTCCTTCATACGATGCCTATACGAATCGCAATCAATCAAAAACAATAATTCAATTCCTCCTAAATCTGCCACATCACTAACAACAATTAAATCATATTACCGACCGATATTTCAACCAGAAAAGTGGTAAGATCAGCCGCATCAATCTTGACGGCAGCTTCTGCAACGGTAACCTTAGGTTTCTTCGGCTTCTTCTGCTTCACCTTCTTCTCTTCGACCTTGGCGTGTACTCCTGCATCGTCACTGTCATCCGACTCATCATCGTCATCAGATCGGTGCCTTGATCTCACCGGTGCCTCAGCGATGGCAGCAGCATCTGCGGCTCTCTGAGATTCGATGATTCGACGACGACGCTCTTCGGATTGCTGCTCCAGCGATAGGAAGACGTTGCCCTTGTCATTAAGGGAGGCGGTTCCATTAATTTTAGAGGCATTGGAGGCAGCGGCAGAATCGGCGGGCTTCTGCTTCCTTTGGCGCTTAGCGTATGTGACTTTCTGCCAGCCGTGATCTGGGTTGGTGTGTGTGATTTGGTGATCTTCGTTGGCTTCAAAAGACTCCATTTTTAATTTGGAGTTTGGATTTTCGGAAAATTTTGTTTCTTTTTTACTCTCTCTTACTTTCGAGGACACAACAACACAACACAAAGGGATGGAGAGAGATAAATAGATCTGAGGAAGAAAGTATACTTTAGATGGGAGACTGATTTTATGGGGTTGACTTTGTTCATTTTTGACCTCAACTAGAGTGCCAAATTACCAGATTGCCAGAAATTAATATCATAATCATGTTAATCAAATAATGGTGACCGAAATTCACTCAGTTTTTAAAAAATCATTGAACTTGTATTGTTTTCACAAAATTATTCAATTTTTTTATTTCAATAAAATTATTTAAATCCATTGAGATAGAAATAAATACTAGTAGAAGAGTGGTATAAGAATAAATTTTTTGTTTTTTAAACATATGACAATTATTTAAAAATAATAATATTAATATTACGATAAAATGAAAGCCATATATTATTATTATATGTATTTCATGTAGTATGTTAAATGATAATAAAATAACAAACATATATAATAGTGGTGTCCGCTATGGTTACTTTGTTTTTTACAAAGTACCGTTACTTGGTGTGGTTTTCACCATTGGATTAATTTTCTGCTCCATCATCCAATGATGAAAACCACACCAAGTAACGGTACTTTGTAAAAAATAAAGTAATCATAGCGGGCCAATATCCGGTATATCATATTTATCAATTATTTTTAATATGATTTTCACATCGACATTCTAATAAAAATAGTTACTTTATTGAAGTAAAAAGAAATTTTAATAATTTTATGAAAAAAGTAGACTAATTAATTATTAGTCCTTATATTTTGACAAAACACACTGTTTAGTCCCTATATTTTTAAAAACAAACGGTAAAGTTTCTAACGTTTTTCTCGGTAAACTGTTTAGTCCCTAACGTTTTTCTCGGTGAACTGTTTAGTCTCTGCCGTTAGACTCTTTTGAAGATTATGTTAGTCAATTTGACTTTGCGTTCTTCTTTTCCTTTAAACTATAATGCATCTGAAATCAACTTTGAGTGTTCTTCTTAATCGTTCAAATTTGTAAACATTAGATCTGTTCTTTTTCTTGTTCTCCATACAAATAGCTTCTTCTTCTAAATTGGATTTTCTCTTCTGAAGTTTGAAGGCAAATAGTAAAGGGTAATTTAGTCATTTTCGAACTCATAAATGGTAAAAATCTAACAAACAGACGGAAGGACTAAACAGTTCACTGAGAAAAAGGTTAGGGACCCTACCATGTGTTTTTTAAAATACAGGAACTAAACAGTGTGTTTTGTCAAAATATAGGGACTAATAAATTAATTACCTAAAAAAATATTTAGTGGTTTTTTTTACCTAATCTCAAACTTTAGCATGGTTATATGATAATTTATTTCTGAATTTACCATATTTTCTTTCCATAGTACTGTTAATTAGGTTGGGCGCAGATCTTTGAGAAACTGGATTGGACCGAATATTCGAGTAAAAAGATCCAGAATTGGACCGAACTTTTTTTTGAAGAACTGGACCGAACTAGACTGTTGACTTTTATCAAAGATCTGGACCGAACTGGATCGAAATTATCCAGAACTGGACCGATAACCGAATTGGATTAGACTGGACCGAACTGGATTGAAAAAACTGAAGATTTATCATATTAAATTTATATTTTATATGAAGTTTTATTTTTTTCCTATTTAGTGAAGTGTTGTATTTCCTATTTTTATTTAAGGTAGGTTGTATTTCTTATTCTTATTTAAGATAGGTTCTGTTAGCGATATTTTGCGAATATGCTAATTTCAACATTGTCACGTGTGGTTAGAATGCGGGCGTGCCAGAGAAGATTACTTCTCAATTGAAATGGTTAAGTTTATGGAATGTGCGCGCCAAAACTTGAATTCTAAACGAAACGATTGGCGAGGGACGCAAGGATTGAAAAAGTCCCTCTTGGGTCTCTAGCGCCGTTATAGAAACTTTGCTAGATAAATTGTTTTATTTAAGCTAATGCGGGTGAATTGAAGACGAGAAAATAAAGGAATTTAAAGTGCGAAATTGACACGAAATTTGGTGAAAAATCGATATTTTATTGATGTAAATCAAGGTTTGAATACATGTGTTTGAGGTAAGCATAAAATTAAAAATGAATTACAATTGAAGAACTTCTATACTAAACATATAGCTAATTCAATTGAAATGGAAGAACAAATCAAATATAAGGAATTGAAATGCAATTAAAATAAATTGGAATTCAACAACAAACTTGGAGCCACAATAGCTATCTCGGATTGATGTTGAATTTTGGTGTCGGCTGGAAGTTCTTGGAGAGCTGCAACCGGTCGGGCCCGTACGGTATATGATCTTGGCAATTACAAAACGTTGGTAGGCAAATGGGACAGATTTAATCTTCAACTTTGGGAGGCTCATTTGGGCGTTTAAGAACACGGAATTGGACGAGTAAATAGGCTAAATTTAATTTCGGAATGTCAGGAACAAACTTCTATAAGGGATCGAAGGCTAAAACGGACTTTAAATAGACGTAATTGAGGGTTGAAAATGACTAGTTGAATCTGGAAAAATCTGGAAACAGAATGTCTAAAATGATTTAAGGTGCAAAGATCAGCTTGTAAATAGAGTTCGGGGCACAGAATTGGGAAAGTAAATACATTAGATCGAACTTCAGAACGTTAGGAACAACTTTGTCGAAGGGATTGAAAGCAAAAAATGACTTTAAATAGACAGAATTGAGCTTTGAAAAAGGATGAACGAATCTGGAAAATTACTTTAGAAAGGAAATTCTAATTGAAACTTGAACAGAGTAACGACTTAAAAACACTAATTTGAGTCGAGAAACTTGAAAAGAGACTTTGGGACTTGAGTTGAAGCTAAAGGAAGCTAAATGAGGGACTAAAACTAAGAAAAACGAAGAACGAAAAGAAGAACTTAGAAGAACTTGAAGAACTAGGAGCTAAGAGCTAAAAACCAAAAAGAGAGCATTGAGAGTAACCTTTAGAGAGGGGTTTTGTTGTGTGTTGAGTGTGTGTTGAGTGTAGGGGAGGGGGTCTATTTATAGTTTTTTTAAGTGGCGTTTTGATAATTATTTAGTGGTATTAGGGTATTTTGGTCTTTTCATCATCAACTAACTCAACTAACTCCAACTAACTCTAACCAACTAACTTAACTTCCTCAACTGCCGTTGACTGCTTCCGGAAGAGACGATACGCCCCGCGTATGTCCTACTACGCCCTGCGTGTTGTGGCTCCTGGGCCTTGTGCGTTTCATTGATGATTTTTACGCGTGGCGTCTCTGGTGTCACGTCCCGCGTAAAGGAATACACCCTGCGTATTGGCGGATACGCCCTGCGTATCCGTGCTTCTGATCTTGGAACACTCTGCGGATGCGTCTTACGCATGATGTATTAGCAAGTACGTCCTGCGTAATAAAGTACGCCCCGCGCAATGTGAAGGACGCGCTGCGTATTTGAGTTTCTGACGTTTGATTTCTCCGGACGCCTTGTTTACGCGCTGCGTATGGAGGACACGCCCCGCGTGGTGCCGGACTCTCTCATGGGTTGAAGGTTAGTTTACACGTATATTATTTTCTAGAAAATATAAACTATATCCTAAAAATATAACCCAAGCATTTTATCTACATAAAAATAATTATTTTATTTTTGGGCCAACAATTGCCCCCCTCTTTTGTGCATAAATGAATTAGTAACAATAAAATTTATGTACAAAAGAAGTTTTATTAAATACTTTTTTCTTTTTTAAGATAATAGAGAAAAGAATCCTGCAGGATTTTTAGAATTTGAATTCCTTGGAACTCTCTATCTTAATCAATCTACAACTCTTCTTTCTTTTTGATACTTTTGTTTCTGCCATTTTCTTTTCCCCAAGCTCAAGAACACTCAGAATCAAACTCTCAGTCACTCAAGCATGGGTATGCAAACTATTTTTCTTCTTTATTTTCTTTTTTGATTTTTCTTTTGCTTTTGTGTAGAATCACATCTTATGAGAAAATAAATTGAATTGGAATAAAACATAAGAATTTTAGAGCTACTACGTGGGGATGGAATTGTATTGCTGAAATTTTGCATCTGTCTGTCACAGCTGCGGGCTCATATTCTGACACCATTCGTGCTGATTCTCGCCTAGGCATAACCCTTGGCTTGCAGGAGGTAATTTTTGTAATTTCATGATCATGTATTTGAAGGTAGCATCCATAGGCTTTGATTGATTGTGTCTGTACTTCCAATTTCAGGACAGTGTCTTTACTATTAGCCCTATTGCTATGAATAACTCGCCTTTGCCCCCTTATCCCCTGAGTAGCGCTATCGAATTAGCCCTTCATAGGGAAACTTATCAATTCCCTGCGAATAAGAAAGGTCTGGTATTCCCTCGTTGTTACACTGGGTGGAATGACCTTGTAGATCGTTTAGAATTGAGGTATGCAAGTGTTTGGGACCAGGTTGGCATCAGGGATTTTGTTCGTTTGACTCGTCATGAAATTACTCCTTGTGTGAATGTGCTTGAAGGAGTTTTGAATTATTGGTCACCGACATGCAACTCATTGATTCTCCTGCTGGGTCCTATGTCTATCACTTTACGTGATGTGGTTGCTTTGACGGGGTTGCCTATTATTGGAGAGGAAGTCCCAAGTTGTGTCGATACACATGCATTCCCTGGAGTGCAAGCCATCTTATCTAAAGAGGCTGGGACGTATGTCCAAATAATTAAGAAGAAATTGGATAAGGCGGAGTTGGATGATGAGGATCATGTGCATTTCATGTGGATGATGCTTAACAATTACATTTTTGAACCATTGGGTCTTAGGCCTACAGCTGAAATATTGATTATTGTTAAGGCTTTGGCTTCAGGCCGTCGTTTAGCTCTTGGCACCATGTTGTTAGCTTCAACCTTCCACCGTCTAGCTCTTACGGTTGAGGGCAGACCATTTGTAAAACCTCGGGGTGGCTTGTGGTTATTACAACTGTGGGTTTTTATCTACTTCCCTCATTTGGCTACTGTTTCATCAGTGGGGGTTTCAGATCATCTTGGTGTAGACCTTTGCTACAGCTCTTCGAGTTTGGCCGTTGGTATGGTTGTGAGATTTCTTCGTACTTTAGTGCCATCCATTCACAATGAGCTGTTTCTCTTTTGGAATAAGAGTAATTCATGTCTACCATCCTGGGTGCTTTCTTACTTGTCTGCTGCCCCCCATGAAGGTACTGAATGGTGGATGACGGTGTGTGCAACACGTCGGTTACACCACGGGGTGAACCGAACTAGAACCTCGAGATCCTCAAATCCTGGTCTGACTTTATATGCGCCTTGTCTTTGGGCACGTCAATTAGGATTTTTCCAAGCTATTCTAGGGCCACTCCCATTTCCTACCTCTTCTCAGCGGTATGGAGCTAGTGACGAAGATATAGCCGCTGCGGTTCTGGACACGGGATATGATCAGGGACCACTTCTGCTTGGATCGGATCGACCTTCGTTTGATGCTTGGTGGGATACCGTTTTTTAGCAGTGTATTCCATCCGTTGGTAAGCTCTTTTTTTATTTTGTTTTGTATGTACATTTTATATATATATATATACATTCTTTTCTTTTCTTTTTTCTTTTTTTTTTATAGATTCGAGCGGTAGCTCAGGAAAGGATAACAATCTGACTCTTCTGGTCCCGAATACTCTTGAGATAAATGAAACGGGCAAAGGCAAAGGCAAAGCAATCATGTTGGATGGGGGAGGGCATGTACCTAGTACGGCAGGCCCTTCTGTGAGACCAGGAGAGAGAATTGATTATGACGAAGACCTATACTTTGGTTTTGAGGATGGAGCGCTGGATCAACTAGGGGCATATTGGAACGTGACTTCTTCGATTAGAACCCTGTCTCTTGATGATGGCTCGACCGAGGTGGACATGACTCCATTGTAACTTCCAGCACGAACACATCTTCCTTTTGCATCTTTTTTAAACCGATTGATTGCCGCACCATTGTCTCAGGTTTGTATGATTTTGTGACTCCGTTGTTTTATGAACTATGTTTGGGATGCTTGAGTCATATTGTTTGATTGAATTGTCATTTGTGAATATGGCAGGAATCAGCTCTAGTGCGTCCTCCATTAGTTCCTGTCGGTCTTAAGGCTGATAATCCTTTTGCTGGTTTGGATTTTTCGTTTTTGAAAGGACCGCCTAACGCCGTAGCTGACTCATCCTTTCCTAGTGATGATTCTTTGAGTGATGCTCGTGCCAATCTCAGTAAGCTTGTCGCCTCTCCTCTTGACTCTTGGACTCCGACCCGTGTTGAAAGAGCTATGATTGATTTTGACCTTATGATGGGTGTGTGTGTTCATCCCTTCAAGACTGAGCCGTTGAAATCCGCCAAGAACCACGAATCATTTTGCTATCAGTCCTATGTTACTGAGAAAAACGTGGCAGCAGGTCTCGCAGCTCGAGTTAGATCAAATATGGCAGAGTTAGAGGCCTACAGCAAGAAGTTTAATGCTCTGGTTGATGCTGAAGAAGAGGATAGGCAACGATTAGCCAAAATTGCAGCTGTAGAGGAGCGGCTTGTGGCATTGGAGAAGGAGGTGGCTGAAGCTCGAGTGTTTAAGGAAGATATGGTTAGAGCTAGCTCCGGGTTTAGGGCTTGTTTCCCGCGGATGGAGGAAGAGTTGTGCCGTGAGAAAGATCGATTGGCCAATCATTATGATGAGATGTTGGCATGGCACCGACAGAGCGAGCAACAAAAAGAGGCTGCCTCCAAACTTTGTGAATCTTGGGCGAAATACCCAAAGCCTGATTTTTGTTTGTTTCCGTGAGGTACGTTCATGGGTCGCCCCTGCTTTTCCTCTTTGTTTTGAGTTTGTATGCTCATTCTTTCATGTATTTATTTGTGTAGCACAAATGGACATTGTTTTGTGAGTTGATTGCCGTTTGCACATTTGCTAAGTCATCTATTTTTTGCCATGGCACACTTATTCTTTTATTGATGAACATTTATAGCACTTGCAAAGACAATATATAAATGCCCAGAAAAATTGTAAATGCCCAGAAAAAGAGCGCATACGCCCTGCGTGTACCTGGTTACGCCCCGCGTATTTGTGCTCCTGATCCTGAAGCGCTTTCTCGATGATGAATACGCGTGGCGTCTTTGATTTTACGCCCCGCGTATTCTCGCTCCAGGAGTACATCTTCTATGCGCGTCTAGTACACGTCCTGCGTCTTTGGGGCACGCCCCGCGTGTTCGTGCTCCTGGAGCTGTCTTTTACACACGTCTCGTTTACGCCCCGCGTATTGTCAAACACGCCCTGCGTATTTGAGCTTCTGATCTTGGAGCATCTAAAGAAGAAATTTACGCGTGGCGTCTTTGGCATTACGTCGAGCGTAAATGAGCCTCTGGGGTGTGACTTTCGTGCGTGCCTGAGTCACGCCCTGCGTGAAATAAAGACGCCCCGCGTACTTGGCTTTTTGAGCTGTCCTTCGGGCTTCGGCATGTGCTTCCTCTACGCCTTGTTGGCTGGCTACTTCGCACGTTACACATCATGTGTTGTGCGTGACGCTCCCATCAGTTCCTGTGTTAATTACGTCCCACATACTTTGAAAATATTTCTTCAAATATTTACCGTTAATGTATCTCCTATGTGGTTCTCCGTCTAAGCTCTTCAACCAATACGCGTTTATGGGAAGCTCTTTGTGGACTTGAAATGGTCCTTCCCAGTTGGGCGACCATTTCCCCAGCTCACGATCTTTTGTCCCGATTGGTAGAATCAGCTTCCATACTAGCTCGCCTTCTTTAAAGTTTTTCTTTTTTACGTTCTTGTTGTACACGTCTTCGACTTTCTTTTTCTGGATCATCATGCAATCGAGCGCCTTTTGTCTTTCATAATCCAAGTCTTCGAGTTCCATAGTCATGGCTTGCACATAATTATCCGGCTCTAAATCATGTTGACGCATCACTTGGAGTGAAGGAACGATGACTTCCAATGGTATTACCGCATCATGGCCAAAGGTTAGGAAAAATGGACTTACTCCGGTCGCATGTGTCTTAGATGTTCGCATAGCCCACAGTGTTTCTGAGAGAACTTTGTGCCATTCTCTAGGATTGTCTTCTAGCATCTTTTCCAAGATTTGAATTAGAATTTTGTTGGATGCTTCGGCTTGACCATTTGCTTGTGCATAAAACGGAGTGGAATGTATCAATTTAATTCTGTACTCTTCTACGAACTCGTTTATATCTTCGCATGTGAACATGGTCCATTGATCCGTGGTGATGGATTCTGGGATTTCGAATCTATGAATCAAGTTCTCTTTGATGAATTGGATCACTTGTGTTTGGCCGACTTGCTTCATTGGTGCTGCTTCTACCCACTTGGAAAAGTAATCTGTGGCAACTATGATGAAACAATGACCTTTTGATGAAGCTGGGAATATTTTCCCTATTAGATCAATAGCCCATCCTCTAAAAGGCCACGGCTTCACCACTGAGTGTAATTCTTCTGAAGGGACTCGTTGGATTTGGCCATACAGTTGACACTTCTTGCAACCCTTCGCATATGTGATGCAATCGCGTAGGATCGTTGGCCAGAAGTACCCATGGCGATTGATAAGCCACCACATTCTCCTTCCGGACTGGTGAGCTCCGCATATGCCTTCATGGACTTGCTTCATGACTTCCATTGCTTTTGGGAAGCCGAGACATTTGAGTAGCATTTTGTCGTAGCTCTTACGGTACAAATCACCTGCCATCAACATGTAATTTCGAGATTGAATGCTCAATGAATATTTTACTTTTTTGGATGGGTCATTGAGGTAGTCAGTAAATGGTTTCCTCCAATCCTGAGCTAAGTTGATGTCGGTGTCGAACGATTCAAAGTGGACACCTCTGTCTGCCACGGACGGATGACCTTGCCTTCTGATGATGACAACTTTGTATGCTGTTTCTTTGGAGATCTTCATTCCAGAAGCGATTTGGGCTAACTCGTCAGCTTCCCAATTGTCATTTCTTGGGATATGCTCCAAACTGACCTCATCAAACATCTCTAGAAGCTGGATTGCAAATGCGAAGTAAGGCACCAGAGAAAAACTCGAGCATTTGTATTCTCCGGTTAGGTGCCGGATGACCAAATGTGAATCGCCGAAAATCTTGACCTCTTTCGCTCCTAGGTCTATCAATATTTCTAAACCGATGATTAGAGCTTCATACTCAGCCTGGTTGTTCGTGCATTCAAAATCCAAGTTTACCGCTAAAATTGTCTTAGTCCCGGATGGAGCTGTGATGATCACTCCTGCTCCGTTGGAACTGTCTGTGCTTGAACCATCAAACTTCAACTGCCACGGTTCTTTGTGCGTCAGATAAATTGGAAGTTCCGCCTCTTCGGGATATTGGAAACTGGTTGGGTGATCGGCTACAAAATCTGCAATTGCTTTCCCCTTTATCGAGGATTGTGGGAGATATGTCAAGGTGAACTCGGTTAGTGCTAGTGACCATTTCCCTATTCTTCCCGAGAGGATAGGCTGGTTTAGCATGTATTTGATCAAGTCACTGCTAGCAATCACATAAACTCTCGCTTTGAGCAAGTAATGCCTCAACTTCGTGCAAGCAAAATAGAGGGCTAAGCACGTCTTCTCAACTGGGCTGTACGTCGTTTCTGCCGATATCGACTTAGATAGTAGATGGCTTGTTCATGACGGTTTGCATTGTCTTGGGCAAGCAAGCACCCAATTGACTCGTCGGTTGCTGATATATAGAGCTTGAGTGGAGTACCCTCCCTTGGTGGCATCAACACAGGTGGGTTGCTCAAGTAAGTTTTGATCTCTTCGAACGCCGTTTGATGCTTGTCGTTCCACTTGAAGCTTTCTTCGTCTTTGAGTCTTAACAGATCTGAGAATGCTCTGGATTTTCCAGCCAAGTTTGCTATGAATCGTCTCAAGTAGTTTACTTGGCCCAAGAACCACTGCAACTCCTTCTTGTTCTTCGGAGGTTGTGCTTCTTTGATTGCTTTTGCCTTATTGTCGTCAATCTCGATCCCTCTTTGATGGACTAAAAATCCGAGGAAGTTTCCTGCTTTGACCCCGAAGGCGCACTTTAGAGGATTGAGTTTCAAATTGTACTTACGCATCCGCTCGAAGCTCTTCCTCAAATGGCCGACGTGTTCTGCCTCTCGCTTGGATTTGACAACGATGTCGTCTACGTATACTTCCATGGAGGTGCCGAGTAAATCGTGAAAAATGGCATTCATTGCTCTTTGGAATGTGGCGCCGGCATTTTTCAAACCGAATGGCATGACGACCCATTCGAACGTACCAATTGACCCCGGGCATCGAAATGCCGTTTTTGCAATGTCTTCTTCGGCAATGGGGATTTGGTTATATCCCGCATAGCAATCGCAAAGAGATATTAATTCATTTTTAGACACGGCATCTACTAGCATATCGGCAATAGGCATCGCATAGATGTCTTTTGGCATAGCTAGATTTAGATCGCGGAAATCTATGCATACGCGTAATTTACCGTTCTTTTTTACTACAGGCACGACGTTAGATAGCCATACTGCGTACTTTGCTGGTCTGATGAATTTAGCCTTGAACAGCTTTTCTATTTCTTCCTTGACCTTGCCTTCAACCTCTTTTCTCATCCTTCTTATTGGTTGTTTGAAGGGTTTGAACTCTGGTTTGATTGGCAATCTATGTTCCACTACGTCTTTGCTCAACCCGGGCATTTCATCATAATTCCAAGTGAAACAGTCTTTGAACTCCTGAAGCAAAACGATGATGGCTTCCTTTAACGTTGGTCGTGGTAAGCTACTGACGAATGTAACCCGAGGTTCCTCTTCTGTCCCTAGGTTCACTTCGTCTAGAGGGTCGACTGCCATGGAACCTTCATCTTCTAACTTCGGGTTCGCCCTTTTCAGATCTTGTAATTGGATTTCTTCTCCTTGAGGATCTAGTTCTGCTATTCCTTTGGGTGCTTCGATTTCTAAGACCCTCATGTCGTCCTCCTGGTATAGTTTCTCCGCTAGTTGTTGTGCATTCAGTTTTGATATAGCGGTTGAAGCCACCGCTTCTTTTCCGGATGTTGTCTTAATCATGGAATCTCTTCAATTATCGGTTCATCACGGAATGGCCTTCGACGGGGCACGATTGCCGTTGGCCTTAGGATATTCTTAATCTCTTCGCCACATGATTGCTCTTTGTAATTGGATCCCATTCGGATTGGGCCTATAGATTCCTCGTAGAGTCTAGCCTCGACCACATCTGAGTAGGTTTCGAATGGTTTCTCGTTTGCCCGAATGACTTCCACCTCGTCTCCCTTCCAGAACAGAAGAAGTTGGTGCAAAGACGAAGGGATGCATGAGTTGGAGTGAATCCAATCTCTCCCTAACAGTGCCTGATAGCTCGCGGTTGAATTTACCATGAAGAAAGCGGCTATGGCGGTGTGAGAGCCAACGGTGAGTTCCAATGGTAGGACGCCGTATGTCTTTGCAATTTTTCTCGTGAAGGCTGAAACTGACACCTCTGATGAGATTATATCTTCCTCTGATTTCCCTAAGGCTAGGACCATCTTCATAGGCATGATGTTAACGGCTGATCCATTGTCGATGAGCACTCTGGAGATTGGTTTGCCATCTACATGAGCCTTGACGTATAGAGGTTTGATGTGGCGAGTCATCCTTGGAGTGGGCTTATCAAAGTAAACCCTCTTCATGCCCTCTTCACCCGGTGCCTTCGGTGCTGCGTCTTCTTGCTCCTTGTACTCAGGCTTGGGGAATTCTTTCTTGATGTCTTCGCTTCTAAAATCCAAAGGTAAGATTAAAGAGGTAGCTGCACAATCTACCCGTATGATGAAATCTCCAACCCGGATCTGGAGGTTCTTCTCTTGGTTTTTCCCTCTTCTTTTCGCATCGTTGGAGTTGACGCTGGATGACTCCTTTTGACTATTTCTCTTTTCTGCCTCTCTTTTCCTTAATCTTCTCTTTGCATTCCTGGAGAGAGGCCTTGGGAATTTCTTGTGGCTATTCAATTTCCATTGATCGACAAGGGACGTACTCGAAGGTGTCACGAAACGCGACCGTTGTTGTTGCACGTCTCTTTTCTTTGCGTTTTGCGACTGTTTTGAGCTGTCCTCCAATTTAGATTGCGTCGCTTTGGTACCCATATCTGTCGGTTCTTATGTCGCCCTGTTGCTTTCCTTTGCCCCCCCCCCCACACTAGTGAAGTGGTATTGATCATATTGGCTACCGGGAATGGGTCCTCGTCGATCAGCATGCTTTCCTTCTTTTTCGGGAATTGGAGTATCTCGCGGTTAATCCTATCCTGCATGGCGTTTTTAAAACCAAAACATGCTTGAGTGTTGTGGCTCCAGTTGTCGTGATACTTACAGTAGTTTCGTCCGTGTATTTCTTCTTTGGATGGGATCACATGTCTGGGAGGCAATGTGATGAACTGCTCCTTTAGCAGGTAGTCGAAGATCTCTTCCGTCTTCGAGACATCAAACGTATATTGGGTGGTTGGGATCCTTTTAACTACCTCTGGTGCTTTGGGATTTTTTACCAACACGGGACATGTTCGAGATCCGGTGTTCGTTAAGTCGGCAATGGCTACCTCATACGTTTGTACCTCCCCTTGGTAGCTTCCCGCAGAGTTCTTCTTGCGTCGATGATCTTCCCTCATCAACTCCTCGTACTCTGAAACCTTGGCCACCAACTCTTAGTAGTCACGGAAATCTATCCCCTGAAATTTCTTCCGGTTTTCGAATTCCAACCCACGTTGGGCAATCTTCACGAACTCGACCTCGGGGATGTTGATTCGACAACGATGTCGCATCTTTTTGAATCGGTTGATAAAATTTTCAACCGGTTCTCCATGTTGTTGGTCATTCGGGACAGCTCCGCAACACAGATCTCGGGCTCGGTTCGATAGAACTGGTTGTGGAATAGTCTTTCCATTTGTTCCCATCCATGAATGGATCCGGATGGTAAGGTGGTGTACCAAGAGAAAGCTGGTCCCGTTAGTGAACCTGGGAATAGCCGTAAGCGTAACATGTCGAAGTTTGTGTCCATGCTCAAACCGCTGCACTGAAAGGTGAAGCGTGCCACGTGCTCCACAGTGGATTGCCCTTCTTCTCCTGAAAATAAAGCGAAATCGGGTACTCTAAAATTGTGGGGTAAAGGGTATAGCTGATCATAGTGCTGTGGATAGGGTTTCTGGAACTCGGGTCGGTATACTTCCCTCACGGCTGGCCCATAGATCTCTTGGACGATGTTTCTTATGCGTTGGGCCTCTCCCAAGTTGTTGGTGGGCTCCATGCGTGTGTGCGTCGTCCGTTGTGGGTGAAAGTTGGTTTGTCTCACATTGCCCCCCGCATTACGAGCATGGCTTTCCTCGTAATGTTCGGCATGGTTACTAGGTCCGGTATGAGATCTAAACTGTTGTTGAGGTGGCGGGACTTGAATGGGTTCTGGGCTGATCCTGTCACCGCGCTTATTGAACCTGAGATTCTCTTCTCGAGCTGGTGGCGGGGTATACCTTTCCCCAGCTCTTGATGTCGGTGTTTTCTTCCCACCGTCTACCGGTCCTTGAGATGTCGACCTTTGTGTGAACAGCTCGGCGCACTTTTCCGGGATTTTGCTGATCTCTCTGGTTAAATCAACGATCCTTTCCTCGAGAGCCGGTCCCTTGTTGGAATTGTTCATCGCCTCGTTGTTGGCTTGCATTGCCTTGCACATATCCTCATAACTTTCTCTCATGGATTGCGAAAATCCATGTAGAAATTGGTTGATCTGCTTCTCTAGTTTTGCTAAAAATGGTGACATGTCGAATATGGGTGGGCCTTGAGGTGTTTGTTGGTTTGCACCTCCGCTATTGTTCACGGTTTCCGCCGCATAACCTTCAGGCATGCCGGGTTCATTGCTCTGATCCCGGTTATGATTTTGACTCTCTTCGGAGTCCGATGGGATGGGATCTTTCCCCGTGTTCTTCCTAGGAGGCATTCTTCGTGAGTACTTATGGGTGAAAATTATGAAATTATGTTAGTAATCTAGTGCTGAAAAAGAAAGAACAAGGAAATAAATAAATGCTTATTAATGGAATAAAAGCAAGGCATGAAAAACAAGTGGTTTAAAAACTGACTGAAAAAAGAAACGAGTTTTAGAATTTTTGGCTAAGCTAAAAAAAACAAAAGGTCCCACTAGGCGTGCCAAAAATTGTTAGCGTTAGCTAATAAATTTTGGTAAGTGAAGTGGAGTGAAAAAAATAAATGTGATATGAAAAAAAAAAGTTACGGAAGAAATAGGCACAAAAACGGGTTCTAAAATTTTTGGCAAAGCTTAAAAATATGTCCCACTGGGCGTGCCAAAAATTGTTAGCGTTAGCTAATAAATTTTGGTATGGTAAAGTGGGATAATGAGTGTGGGGAAAAAAACGAGTATAGACACAATTTTTGGGTAGCTAAAAAAATAAAAAAGTCCCACTGGGCATGCCAAAAATTATTAGCGATATTTTGCGAATATGCTAATTTCAACCTTGTCACGTGTGGTTAGGATGCGGGCGTGCCAGAGAAGATTACTTCTCAATTGAAATGGTTAAGTTTATGGAATGTGCGCGCCAAAACTTGAATTCTAAACGAAACGATTGGCGAGGGACGCAATGATTGAAAAAGTCCCTCTTGGGTCTCTAGCGCCGTTATAGAAACTTTGCTAGATAAATTGTTTTATTTAAGCTAATGCGGGTAAATTGAAGACGAGAAAATAAAGGAATTTAAAGTGCGAAATTGACACGAAATTTGGTGAAAAATCGGTATTTTATTGACGTAAATCAAGGTTTGAATACATGTGTTTGAGGTAAGCATAAAATTAAAAATTAATTACAATTGAAGAACTTCTATACTAAACATATAGCTAATTCAATTGAAATGGAAGAACAAATCAAATACAAGGAATTGAAATGCAATTAAAATAAATTGGAATTCAACAACAAACTCGGAGCCACAATAGCTATCTCAGATTGATGTTGAATTTTGGTGTCGGCTGAAAGTTCTTGGAGAGCTGCAACCGGTCGGGCCCGTACGGTATATGATCTTGGCAATGGCAAAACGTTGGTAGGCAAATGGGACAGATTTAATCTTCAACTTTGGGAGGCTCGTTTAGGCGTTTAAGAACACGGAATTGGATGAGTAAATAGGCTAAATTTAATTTCAGAATGTCAGGAACAAACTTCTACAAGGGATTGAAGGCTAAAACGGAATTTAAATAGACGTAATTGAGGGTTGAAAATGACTGGTTGAATCTGGAAAAATCTGGAAACAGAATGTCTAAAATGATTTGAGGTGCAAAGATCAGCTTGTAAATAGAGTTTCTGGGCACGGAATTGGGAAAGTAAATACACTAGATCGAACTTCAGAACGTTAGGAACAACTTTGTCGAAGGGATTGAAAGCAAAAAAATGACTTTAAATGGACAGAATTGAGCTTTGAAAAAGGATGAACGAATCTGGAAAATTACTTTAGAAAGGAAATTCTAATTGAAACTTGAATAGAGTAACGACTTAAAAACAATAATTTGAGTCGAGAAACTTGAAAAGAGGCTTTGGGACTTGAATTGAAGCTAAAGGAAGCTAAATGAGGGACTAAAACTAAGAAAAACGAAGAACGAAAAGAAGAACTTAGAAGAACTTGAAGAACTAGGAGCTAAGAGCTAAAAACCAAAAAGAGAGCATTGAGAGTAACCTTTAGAGAGGGGTTTTGTTGTGTGTTGAGTGTGTGTTGAGTGTAGGGGAGGGGGTCTATTTATAGTTTTTTTAAGTGGCGTTTTGGTAATTATTTAGTGGTATTAAGGTATTTTGGTCTTTTCATCATCAACTAACTCCAACTAACTCTAACCAACTAACTTAACTTCTTCAACTGCCGTTGACTGCTTCCACGTATGTCCTACTACGCCCTGCGTGTTGTGGCTCCTGGACCTTGTGCGTTTCATTGATGATTTTTACGCGTGGCGTCTCTGGTGTCACGTCCCGCGTAAAGGAGTACGCCCTGCGTATTGGCGGATACGCCCTGCGTATCTGTGCTTCTAATCTTGGAACACTCTGCGGATGCGTCTTACGCATGACGTATTGGCAAGTACGTCCTGCATAATAAAGTACGCCCCGCGCAACGTGAAGGACGCGCTGCGTATTTGAGTTTCTGACGTTTGATTTCTCCGGACGCCTTGTTTACGCGCTGCGTATGGAGGACACGCCCCGCGTGGTGCCGGACTCTCTCATGGATTGAAGGTTAGTTTACACGTGTATTATTTTCTAGAAAATATAAACTATATCCTAAAAACATAACCCAAGCATTTTATATACATAAAAATAATTATTTTATTTTTGGGCCAACAGGTTCGAATTATTAGGATGATTTAAGGTAGGTTATATTTCCTATTCTTATTTAAGGTATGTTAGAATTATTAGGGCGACGATTTGTTAGGCCAACTATACTTTCGTTTTCCCGTTTCCTATTTAAGAGAATCAGCTGGTACTAATTGATTATGCAATTGGTAAATGAAATCTTTCTCTTTTTTTCTTCTTCTATATTCTTCCCTATATTCTCTCTATTCTTATTCTTTTTTCTTCCTATTCTAAAACTCTAGTCCACCAGAATCCTAGTTCTGACATTATCTCCTCAATTTCATTTCTAAAGTGAAATCTAATTGTTTGCAATTTCAATTTGAGGTATGGTTTCTCCTGCTATTTCTTTTGGTTGTTGATTAAATCCTAAAATTTGTGTGCATATGACAATGAAAACAGATCAATTAATTTGGTAGTATTTGACTTTAGTCAAATTTTGATTTATGTTGTTGAATTTTAACTCGTTAGAATCTAGTCAAGTTTTTTCTGCTAGTGTACTTTAATTTGTTGCTGTTTAGTTTAAGTTATGCATTTATTAAAATTTGCGTGTGTTAAGATATGAAAATTCTTAATCTTGAAACTAAGTTATTCATCTTGTAAATTATAGTTTAATTAAAAAGAGAAAAAAAAACTAATGAATATGGAGGAAAAAATTTCAAATAAATAAATAAAATATGGAGAAACATTATATTATTTAAACTAGGATGCAAATGATGATTACTTTTTTACATAACAAATTAAGTTGTTTTGCTTTCAAAAAAGAAAATTAAGTTATTTTTGTATGGAATATCTCTCGCGATGAGGAAACACGATCTAATCTAGTGAAAATCTACAATACAATATATATTTCTTAAAAAGGATTGCCAATTAAAGTGAAAACAAACCCTTTTCTTGTTTGGGAGGCGACGATGACCTAGCTTTTCCCGTCATGGACTCGTCTTCCTCCGCGGCGACCGGTGCTGTGCTGCTTGCTATAGCACACTTATTCAATCGATCTTCGTTTGCTCGTTTCAACTCTCTAACTCCTGATGCTAATCTAAAGCCCTCTTCCTCATCGCCGATCTCCTTTGAGACTGCGGTGAAAGGTTCAATCCTCCATACGACGATTCCAGCATCGATGCGACCCCTAGTTTCAGAAGAGGGAGGTTTCAAGGCGGTCAGAATTCCCTAAGATATCTATGAGGAAAGAGTAAAGTCTTTTCAACATTCAGTTATTGGTCGTATTTCGCTGAACAATGGCGATCGCCCCTGGAGACATGCTGAGCTAAAACAAAAATTGAGCCATGTATGGAAACGTAATTTGGATTGGAAGCTTATATCTCTTAGGAAAGGATTTTATCAGATAATTATGCTTGATGAAAGTGCCCTTCAATCCATTTGGGAGCATAGCGCAATATCTTTGAAGCCGGGTATTATTAGGTTCTCACCTTGGACTCTCGCATAAGTCCACTTCTGCTCAAGTCTGGGTGAGATTTTATAATTTGCCTTGGGAATTCTGGGACACTAGAATTATTGCCAGTATTGCTCGATCTATTAGGGTTCCTATACGGTTTGATCAAAACGCGGTAAATGGAGAATTTGGGAATTTGGCCATCCGGCTTCTCAACATCAATCGTGCTACCATAGAAGTCATTGACAAGAAGACCTCTGCCATCTACCATAACACTAAGGAAACCCATCGGCATGTCCAACATATGTCCCACCAACGCCGGAGTCACTATAGTGTTGTGTTGAGCCTTCACCAGCAATGCATTTCTCAGCTTGCTGACTTAATGTCTTGGCACACTAAAACGTTTCAATTCTTGATCAGCTGCATGAGTGCATCTGGTGCTATGCCTTCATCTCAGATGAATGCTGGGTTGTCTCTGTTCAATAGACTCTCCGCTAGTTCCAGTAAGCTTAAAGATTTTTCAACTCAACTCTCGACTAATGGAGTGGCTGGACAATCTCTCCCTTCTACCTCTCAACCCAGTACTGATGCTAGCAAAAAGGGGGAGAAAGAAAAAGGAAAAGCCAAGGAAGAACAACACAGGAGTACTCAACAATATACTTCTTCGTCCGGCCCTAAACCTAAACCTCCAGTAGTAGACTCTGAGCAACAATGGCAACATCAGCAAAAGAATCCAAAACCGTTCAAGTTAACATCAAGAAATAGATAGAACTCTTAGATAGAACTTCTAGATCTTTTTGTTTAACTTTATGGCTGCTGATGTGCTTAATTATAATCTATTGAGTTGTTTTAATTGAACGTATTTTTATGTCTATATTGTGTTGATTACTCTTCTTAATCTCATTACCTCTGTCTAAATATCTTGACTTGCTTATAATGTCTATACACCTAAAAGATATTGAACTAATTACTCAACAACTCAACCTAAGAACATAATCAAATTCATTCAAGTATAAATCTCTGAGTACTTTAACTCAGCAACATTGATAACTCAATATCATTCTCAACTCTGATACCTGAACACTCTTGACTAATAGGATAACAATGATTTTTTTACAAGTATCAGGACTGAGTGAAATGAACATGTTCTTAAACGGACCTGCTTCTGACCTAGAACTTAGCTTTGCTATTGAACCCCTAAACTGTCTAAAGCAAAGTTAAATCAATAGGGCAACCCTTATAGGGGAGAACTCAGAAGCAAAAGTAAGGTCAGCAATTATGGGGGAGCCTTATATTGTGTTCTAAGTTTAATATTTTTACCAACATCAAAATAGGGGAGTTTGTTGAAACACATTTCCACACTGATTTTGATTTGACAAATCTATTTAAAATTAATATTAAAACCCTAAGATAAATTTCCAACATATTAAATTTAAATGCTTTGATTTGTTATCACTAATGTGTTTGTTGAGTGTTTTTGAGTAATTGAAATATAAGTGCTAAAAGAAGTTAAAGACAAAGCCCAAGTCTAATAAGCCAAGTCAAGGCCCAAACAAAGCCAAGAAGAAAGTCAAACAGATCAAAAGGATTTTGATCCATTCAGCCCAGCAGGAAGAAGGATCCAGAAGAATGGCCAACTCATTCACAACGAAGCTGCTGAGTTGGAAGGACAAGCAGACAAGGCGAAAGTTGACTTGTTGTCTTGCGGACAAGGGCTATCCTAATGAGGAAAGGTTCAGACGCAACAGAGAAGCTGTCGTTGTGCTGTCTAGGAATATTTGCCTAAAATGGAGAGACAATCTAACGCTTACTGAACAAAGCAACTGAAGCACTGATCAATCGACAGAGAAGACTACATTCCTATTGGCCATGACACTAGGTGTTGGGGACAAAATGGACAGCAGAGCCGTTTCCCTCCAACGGTTATTTTGATATTTGAAATGACTGATGGCTTCAAGTGTCACTATAAAAGGCCTGTCATTTGCTTTAATCGAACTTGTTCTTCAACAAGCCAAAACTCTGAGCAAATTCATTCTTGAATTTCCCTGCAAAAGCAAAGCAAAGACATTTTACACCAACTCTTATTTTTGTGTAAAACAAGTAGATTAGATCTTTCAAAGTGTTCTTTGTTATAGAACAAGAACCTTATCAATTACTAAATTGTTAGGAGACCCTGATTTGCTCGGTATTTAGCACTCAAAGGTAGATAGTGTTGAGTATAGGTTTATAGAGGACGATACTCTGTAACCGCTCGCTGACTATTGTAGGGGGTTTGTGCTCTACCCAAAAGAGCTCAGCAGTGGATTAAAGCTCGGAAAGGAATTTTGTGGACTGGATGTAGGCAGGAGGTCGAACCAGGATAAAATTGCTGAGTAACATTTCTCTATCCCTTCTCCTTTATCTGCTTGTTTTTATTTTTGCTTAGTAAACGCTTAACTTAAGTATACTGAGTTGTGTGATCTAGTGTTGAGTCCAGTAATAGACTTCCAAGTGCTATTTTCTGACTAAACCTTAGAAACAACTTTAGTTGTTGATCAACTAAAGCTGCCTCTGACCACACACCAATATCATTGTGCTATTAATCTAAGTGAAAAATTATAACTCACAATGGTAACAAGTCAGCTTAAATACTTAAAATTTTAAATAGTTCCTTTAACCCCCCCCCCCCCATGAACTTATTCTCCTATCACAAGGGACCAACAGATTGTTGGCATGAATATCTCTGGAATTAACAATCTGAAGAAAGAATTGAGCAAGTCTTTCACCATGAAATACTTGGGGCAAGCAAAACAAATTCTTGGCATGAGAATCATTCGAGACAGAAGTGCCAATAAGATATGGTTGTTGCAGGAGAAGTACATTGAGAAATTACTTCAATGGTTCAACATGGATAAAGCTAAAATGGTTAGTTATCCTCTTGCTAATCATTTTAAACTCAGTTCCAAGCAGAGCCCTTCTACTGATAAAGAGAAGGAAAAAATGAGAAAAGTTCCATATGCTTGAGCAGTTAGAAGTCTAATGCACGCCATGGTATACACACGACCATATATCACACATAGGGGTGTTCAAAAACCGAATCGGACCGAAATAACCAACCGAACCGATGAATTTTGGTTTTTTCGGTTCGGTTTTTGGTCTATTATATTCGGTTTCGGTTTTATTTTTATAATATTTCGGTAATTTCAGTTGGTTTGGTTTTTAAATCAAAATTACTGAATTAACCGAACAGACCGAAATAAATTAAATATAATTAGAAATTAGATTTATTATATAATTAGTGTATGTCATTTATTGTTCTAAGTTATATTTGATCAGTCTTGATCACATGCACCTTAATGAGCACGTAGAATTTGCTCATTCACCGTTAGATCTAGCCTTATCAGAATCCTAAGGTAGAGATTCAAAGCATCCTGAGACTTAGATTTAATAAGCATATATCTAACGGTGAATGAGCAAATTCACTTGCTCATTAAGGTGCATGTGAAAATTCCTGATATTTGATTTAGAATTATATTATTAAAATCTTTGTTAAACGTGATAGTTTTTGGATTGCTTGTAATTGATTATATTATTAGTTTATTTAATGTTTGTCTATCAATTTAGTACAATTGTACACTAATTCATATTTAGAATTAAGATTGATTTCGTTTCTATATAAAAAAATTATATTTTTTTCTTTCAATCTAAAAAGGAAAATAAAAATAAAAATTATTGTATATATAAGTAAATACCCAACAATATCATTAACAATGTGATATTAAGCTTATATAAAAATAATTGTTAATAAAAAAATTTAATATAAAGAAACCGAATAACCGAGCCAACCGAAATAATTCGGTCGGTTCGGTTTGGTTATTTTATTATTATTTGGTTAGGTTCAGTTTTTATTTTTGAGGCTATTCGATTTTTGGTTATTTCGGTTTGGTTCGGTTTTCAGACTGAACCGACCGATGAACACCCCTAATCACACATGTAGTTGGTGTCATGAGTAGATTCCTTTCAAATCTAAGAAAGGAACATTGGAAAACTATCAAATTGATATTCAGGTATCTACGTGATACTTCCAAAATGTGCTTATATTTTGGAGGTACCATGTGCTAGTTGGCTACATAGATGCAGATATTTCTGGAGATGCTGACATAAGAAAGTCTACATCGGGTTAACTGATTACATTTGCAGGAGGAGCAGTGTCATGGCAGCAAGACTACAGAAGTGTGTTGCACTTTCCACAACTGAAGCAGAATTCACTGCAGCAACAGAAGCGTGTAAAGAATTGTATGGATGAAGAAGTTTTTTTGGCTTTTGTCAGGAAAAATATCAGTTATTTTGCGACAGTCAGAGTGGTATTCATCTTGGAAAGAATTTTCTTTCCATTCCGAATCAAAGCATATTGATGTGAGATATCATTGAATCAGGGATGTTTTTCAGATGAAGTTATTGTTGGTCCCATGTGATTAGTTCCAAAGGGGGGGTTAGGAACTAATATAACTTTTTCGCTAATTAATCTTGCTGACTTAATAATTTTGGTGAGTTTATTGACTCAGCCTTGGGTCAGCTTGGCCGAATTTAATGTAAGACAGCTTTAGTTAGATGCTGACTAAGACTGTTTTACTTGTGAGTTGGGAATTGACACTTGTGTGGTCAGCTTCCAACTCAGCACTCCAATTTACTCAGTGCCAGCTTCTAACAGTTTATATGCTGAGTAAATATTACAACCAACACAAGCACATATATATATATATATATATATATATATATATATATATATATTTGAGAGAGATAGAAATTACTCAGTATCACTTATCCTGGTTCAGCCTCTCCGCCTACGTCCAGTCCCCAGAAGCCTCCGGGCTTTCAGAATCCAATACTGAGCTCTTTAAGGGTAGAGCACAAACTGATTACAGGCAGTTGAATATGCAAGAGTACCTTCCTCTATTCGTCTACTCAACTCCTACTAAGCGCTACAACCCAACACTTAGATTTCTCTACCACTAAGTACTAAATACCAAGTACTCAGCACGCACACTCTCAATATTACAATTGATCACACACTTGTTCCTTTTAAGATAAATAACACTTTAGATGATTACAAACAATCAATCTAGCATTTACACAAAGAATAGAAGATTTGGTGTAAGCTTTCTCTTTTGTTTTGAGTGCTTTGAATTTGTATCTTTCTCACTTGTAATTTTCTATAAATCGGCAATCTTCCAAATGATATCCTTGTCCCTTTTATAGTTGAAATGTGAGGAACAAATCATTTGAATTTGATTTGTCTGTTGATTCCAAAACGGCTCTTTTGGGGGGACAAACTTCTGGTCAGCTTCAGACGTGCAGGCCAATCCTGTCTTCTGAATTCTTCAGACGTCAGATTTGTCTTCTTCCTACAGACTTTGTCTTCTTGCGAAAGTTTGTCTTGTAGCATAGAATAGTTGACCCATGCATCTTGGAATTTGGCTTTTGCGTAATTCAAAGCTACTATTATTGGTGCAGACAGTTGTCGAATTTGTCTTTTAGCTAACGGATCATTCATGCTGTCCTGAAGATTACTCAGCTTCACTTCGATAATCATTGTCTTCGATTTTCACCAAGTTTCATACTGAGTTCTTTTTCTACTCAACTTTCATGGTCAACTTCGTTCTATAGAATCCATTCCTTGCAGCAGATTTCTTCTGTGCTGAGCTTGGCTTTTACTCAGCTTCTTTGATTAGCTTTATTCTGAAGCTGTTATTCTGAAGACGACTTATTTTCTCTTATGCTGAGTTGCTCTTGACTTAACTTGTTTTGTGTTCATGCTGACTTTGTCCTGTCTTAATTTTTATTTCTTTTTGCATTTATACTCAATATTGAACAAACGGATTAGTACAATTAAATCAAAGCACTTAAATTTAATTGTCTCTTAATCATGGATTAAACTTAAATGATTTTGTCAAATCAAAATCTTGTAGAAAGGTGTTTCAACAAACTCCCCCATTTTGATGTTGGCAAAATATATAATTTATAGAACTCAGTATTGAAATTCCCATGATTGAATTACATTTTATTCTTCTGAAATTACTCCCCCGTAAGGGTTGCATATATTGTCTTTAGTTCAATTTTCAGAAGAGTTTAAATGTTTACTCAGTTTGATACATGATTATTTTGGTATTGAAGTACTGAGATTTTTAAATTGAAGTTATTTTGTTTGTTCAATTTTTTTGGACAAGTCAGCATCGCAAATAGTTAAGTCAATTTGAAAGAAAAGATACTTAACATATATTCAAGTTATCAAGCATACATACAGAAAAAGCTAAGTCCTAAGCTGGCTAAGTTATTACTTTCTATGGGCACCTTGATACAATTTTCCTTTGCCTTTTGCTTTCTGCTGCTTACTTGCAGAAGCTTCACCTGTGTCTTGCTGAGTTCCATCAGCTTGGCTTTTCTCCCCCGTTTTGCCACCATCAGGCGGAGGAGCAATGAATGTGTCATTGAGAGTAGCACGAGTTAGTTTGACGGAGTATGCCTTGAGACGTTTTGTGCTTTCAAATAACCCATCAAGCACTGGAACGCCATCATCCAGAACTGAACCTGGGACGCGAATGGAGGAGCTGATCATGCTGAGCATGTATTCTTGTGACTTAGCGAACTAGGACATTGCTTCCGCGAGTTGGGCATAGGATTGATGGTACATTCTAATGATAGCCTTGTCATAGATATCACGTTGAGCGTTTGTATGACGCACATGGCGAAATAGGCTTTGAGTGGTTTGGAGAATGGTATTGGTTTTGACCATGTCAGTTTCCATCTCCTATTTACTCAGATTCAGAAGACGGACAGCTTCACTTATTTCATCCATCGTGCATTGGGAAGATGACGAGAGAAGATCACGACCGCCAATCAGCTCAGAAGTCAGTTTGGTGAAGCAATGATCTAACTCAGTAGAGGTAGCATAGCCCGTGTTGATGGTAGGCAAGGCATTTATCTGTCCTTGAAGTGAATTCATGTGGTTCACCATCATTAATATCAGCTTAGTCAGCTTGATAAAGGATTCTTGCTTGGGTTGCTGGAGTTGGACGGAAGTCATGACACTTACTAAATCTTTGAGATGCTTGATCTTATTGAGAAGCTGGGTGACAGATGAAAACTCTTGTGATTCAGCATTTGCAGACCCAGGAGCATCGGCATGAGAAGTGTTTATATCATGGAGAAGATGTTGAGCCGAATCGATGATGCGACGCCCGGACTCAGTGGCATTAAGATAGGCAAATTATGCCTCAGGATGTACCTCAGTGGCCGGAATTCTAGTTTCACCAGATTGAGGAGGTGTTTGGTGCTGTCCTTGAGTTGAAGTGCCAGTATGGTCAACAACTGGACTTTGATGTGGATGAGTAGCAGGAGCTGACTGCTCAATGTTCTGCATAATAGGATGTGAAGGAGGTGGATCGGCAGAGAGAATTACCTGCTCAACATGGTCTTGAGTTGGTGCAGGGAGAGGCACCTCAGGTTGAGTAGGACTTTCCTTAGCTTGCTTTTCTCCCTGAGCAGCTAGGACTTTGAGTTTTTGCTCGGCTTGGTTTGGATTTTCTGGAGTCTTGGCGTGTTGCTCGGTATGAGTAACAGAGGCTTGGTTTTCCTGTATGGAAGGCTCAGGATGTGATGAGAAGAACCTAAAATGAGTAGTTGTAAGGTCCATGATTTCATCCCTTGGAGGTGAGTCATCCAGGAGGTCAATAGCTGGAGATTTGTAGGCCTTCTTCTTAAGCCTTCTTAACTTTCTTGCCTTTGGAGGAGGTGAGTCAGCAGGAATGGAATCAAGTGATGATTCAATTCCAAGATCAGTGTTGAGCCCTTCCTTGACTATTTCTTGCTCTGGGAGCTCAGCATCACCTGTCACATTCTGTTCAGCTGGACTTTCAACTTCCTCAGCATTCTCTATTTGTTCTTGCTCAGCATAAGTTTCTTGATGTTGCTCAACATCCTCATTATAATCATGCTGACCTTCATTATCACTTTGTTCTTCTTCTTCTTCTTCTTGATCAGCTGGAGTTTGCTCAAGGTCAATCTCTTGGCTTTTGATGAAGTGAGCATCATTAGGAACAGCAAAATCAAGAGGAACAGCTTCAATTGGACCCAGCTCAGCAGTTTTCTTTTTCTTCTTCAGAGGGGTTTCCACACTTTCTAGCTCCTCAGGCTCATCTTGCCTCTTTCTTTTCTCTGCTGACCTACCTTGGTCAGGATCAATTTTTTCCCCTTAGATACAACCCGAATTTTCTTGGGGACAGCATCGACATCCTTTGAGTTGGTTTGGATTGCCTTGTGTTTCTTTTCTTCCTTGGTTTGGACAGCAGCTTCGACTATAGCAATATCCTCGTCCTGAGATAGCTCGGCATCCCCTTCCTCCTGAGCTTCCTCATCAGCTTCTTCCTCAGCTTCCCCCTGAGCTGCCTCAACGACCCCTTTTCCCTTTTTAGGTTTGATAGGTTGGTTGTATACTAACCCAAACAATAACGTAGCAGTAATCTCAGTTCCCACCGTTTCTATTTCAATTGTCACGTCGATTTGGTGGTCTGCAAGAATTCGGGTAATAAGAGAACCCAGTCAGAGCTTGATAGTACTCCATTGGAGTGCTCCTACCAGAAATATGGGCATATTGAGGGGGCTGTAGGTCAGCATGTGCCAAATGAAGCACTGCTCGAAGTTGGAAGCGGATGATGTTGCGTTGAATTTTGGGAAGATGAAGTTGGTAAGTATATAGTGCACCATTTTTTGGTTTTGCCCCATGCACGTGCTGGGTATTTCCCCTTTGTGTCCAGTAGGTTTACAGAAAGTGACTGTGTGGTCACGCTTCTCCTTAGTGGTCCGAAATTCCTTTCCGGTGTTTGGAAGGTTTAGCAAGGTTGCGAGATAGGAAGGGGTAATGGTGAGTTTCTTACCTTTAACGTGAGTGACTAGATGGTCAGCATCACTTCCATCAACGCAGAGGTTGGAGTAGAATTCACGTACTAACCTAGGGTAGGTTTTTCCAGGAAGCGAAAAGAGTCCAGCCCATCCGTTTTTCGCAATCCATTCACAAAACAGTTGCTCATGTGTAATGAAGCTTGGGGAGAACCACCTACATCGAAGAACCTCATGATTCTTCACACTTGGGTATACCTTGATGAAGAATTTCTCATTCGGCTGCTTATCCTTCTTCTTCTTTGAAGAGGTTGCTCGGTCAGTTTTGGGGTTTCTGTTTGGAGTTAGGTCATGCTGACCTTGTTGAGGATGAGACTTAGGGTTTTTATCGGCGTGGTCATCGTTGTTACTGCCACCGGAAGGACTTTGGGATTTCGCCATTTCTATGAAGTCTTTGAGAATTTTCTAGGATTTAGAGAGATGAATTCGAATGCCAAAGATTTCGTGTGTAAAGAGTGATAAGTGGGAAAACTTCCACTCTTTATAGAGGTGCTAATGAATCCTATACGTTGAACTAGCCGTTTAACCTCGAGATTATCAACCGACAGGGATTCTGTCATTTATGACATGTTCGGCGCATGGGATTTCTCATTATTTCTTACGTTATCCTATGTAGCTATTAATGCGCGTGCCAGCATTTAATGTTTTAAGTGTGTTTTACCCAGCATTAAGAATGTCAAACGTTTGCGATTCTGAGTAGTCAGTTTTACGTAGGATAGTTGTGTGTGGACTTTAGTAACTCAGCTTAGGAAAAAATCACTCAGTATGTATGTCTACTCAGCTTAGGGTGATTTCATATCATTCTTAACTCAGCATGCAACAGTTACTAATTTTTCACAAATCACTCATCATGGCAATCACTCAACATTCAATTTAGCACATAGAATTTATTGAAGAGGATTAGACATACCGATAGCTTCCCTTAGTACGTTGAATTGCTCACAAGCCAAGGGCTTCGTAAAGATATCTGCAAGCTGTTCATTGGTTGAGACATAAGTCAGCTTGATCTCACCCTTGAGTACATGATCTCTGATGAAGTGATGTCTTATGCTGACATGCTTCATCCTGCTGTGTTGGATTGGATTCTTAGATAAGTCAATGGCACTCTTATTGTCACATTTGACTTCTCTAGTTTCTGTTTTGACGCCATAATCCTCAAGCTGTTGCTTAATCCATAGGACTTGGGCCACACAGCTTCCAGCAGCAACGTACTCAGCTTTAGTTGTAGACAAGGCTACTGATGATTGCTTTTTACTAAACCACGAAACTAGACAGCTTCCTAGGAATTGACATCCTCCTGAAGTGCTTTTTTGTTCTAGCTTATCTCGTCCATAGTCAGCATCAGTACATCTAATCAGTGTGAAGTCACTTGTATTTGGATACCATAAACCTGAATTAACTGAGCTCTGCAAATATTTGCAAATTCTTTTTACAGCTATTAAGTGAGATCCCCTGGGGTCAGCTTGATATCTTGCGCAATAACATACTGAGTACTGAATATCAGGTCTACTGGCAGAAAGATAAAGTAGAGAGCCTATCATACCTCGATATAACATGCTGTCTATAGACTTACCTTTCTCGTCGGCACAAAGGACCGTGTCAGTACCCATTGGGGTTGATATGGGCTTTCATTCTTCCATATCAAACTTCTTTAACATTTCCTTGGCGTACTTAGACTGGCTTATGAAGATGCCATTCTTAACTTGCTTGATTTGAAGTCCAAGGAAGAAGTTGAGTTCGCCCATCATAGACATTTCGAACTCAGTTTGCATCTGTTTGCTAAACTCTTTACACATAGAATCGTCAGTAGCACCAAAAATTATGTCATCTACGTAAATTTGTGCAAGTAGGGCATTTTTACCTTTTTTCTTAATGAACAAGGTTGTGTCAGCTTTGCCTCTGACATAATTCCTGGTCAGCAGGAAGTTGGTCAACCTCTCATACCAAGCTCTTGGAGCTTGCTTTAGGCCGTATAGGGCCTTTTTGAGCGTGGTTTGGAAATTTTGGATCTTCAAACCCTGGAAGCTGACTAACATATACCTCTTCGTTTATAAATCCATAAGAAATGCACTTTTAACATCCATTTGATATAGTTTAAAGTTCATGAAACTAGCATAGGCACATAGTATTCGTATAGCTTCTAATCGAGCCACGGGTGCAAAGGTTTTACCATAGTCAATGCCCTCTTGCTGACTATAGCCTTGGGCTACAAGTTGAGCTTTATTTCTGACTACATTGCCTTGCTCATCTAATTTATTTCTAAAGACCCACTTAGTTCCTATGGTCTTTTGATTCCTGGGTTTAGGTACTAAATCCCATACCTCATTTCTTGTGAATTGATCAAGCTCTTCTTGCATAGCGTTGATCCAATATTCATCGTGCTCAGCATCAGCAAAATTCTTTGGCTCATGCACTGAGACGAAGGCAACATTGCTGAGATACTTTCTAAGCTGATCTCTTATCATCAGCTTGTTGTCAGTAGCATCAAGAATGGACTTCTCCGAGTGTCCTCTTGGAATTTTTATTTCTTTGGGTAATGTTGAGTTGTTTGGAACAGGTGTTTCTACAATCTCTGCAGGAATAGATTGGTCAGCAAAGATTATTTCATTCTCTTGCTTACCTTTGGTCATCCCTTGTATTGATGACTCAGAGGCTTCATTTTGATCAGCGGAAGCTGAGCTTGGTTCATCTTCAGTGAGCTGAGTTGTCTTTCCTGCAGGGTCAGCTTCATCGAACTCAATATGGACAGACTCTTCTACAATCTGAGTTCGTTTAATATATACCCTATATGCTTTGCTGTTAGTTGAGTACCCTAAAAAGATCGCTTCGTCAGCTTTGGCATCAAATTTTGCAAGATTATCTTTTGTGTTGAGTATAAAACACTTACACCCAAAGGCACGAAAGTAGCCAATGTTGGGGTCTCGTCCTTTCCAAAGTTCATACGGGGTTTTCTTAAGAATAGGTCTAACTAAAGCCGTATTCAGAATGTAGCATGCTGTGTGGACAGCTTCACCCCAGAAATACTTTGGAAGCCTATTTTCACTCAACATTGTCCTAGCTATTTCGACAATTGTTCTGTTCTTCCTTTCAACAGCCCCATTTTATTGAGGTGTTCTAGGAGCAGAGAAATTATGGTCAATACCACTGGTTTCACAGAATTTATCAAACTGTTGGTTTTTGAATTCTCCACCATTGTCGCTTCTAATATGAGCTACTCTTAGGTTTTTGTCATTTTCAAGCTTTTTAATCAATGTGGTAAACATCTCAAATGTTTCATCCTTGCTACTCAGCAAGATGATCTAAGTGTACTGAGAGAAATCATCAACAATGACCAAGGAAAATTTCTTACCACCCAAGCTGAGTGGATGGATAGGTCCGAAAAGATCCAAGTGTAGTAATTCCAATGGTCTCTTGGTTGAGACAATATTTTTACTTTGAAATGACTTCTTAGTTTGTTTGCCTTGCTGACAAGCTTTACATAATTGATCTTTTTCAAATTTAAGTTTGGATAATCCCTCAACTAGTTGCTTTCTAGCTAATTTGGCAAGAAGATCCATGCTTACATAACCAAGTCTTCTATGCCATAGCCAGGAGTTATCCTCTTTAGACACTAAGCATATATTTTTAGAAAACTGTTTTTCTAAACTCAGCATGTATACATTGTCTACACGAGGGGCAGTTAAAATCAATTCGTTTGTTTTTCCCTCGAGTATTTGACACTTAGTATCATCAAATACAACATTTCTGCCACTTTTGCAAAGCTGAGCTACACTCAGCAGATTGTATTTGAGACCTTTAACTAAGGAGACTGACTCAATAGTTGGATTACCTCCAATAGTACCTGAGCCGACTATCTTACCCTTCTTATTGTCTCCAAAGCTTACACTTCCACCTCGTTTAAGCTCTAGTGTGATGAACTGAGTTTCATCACCAGTCATGTGCCTCGAGCATGCGCTATCTATATACCACAGTTTTGATTTTTCCACGCATCTCAGGCTCACCTGCATTTTAGACTATTTATCTTTAGGTACCCAATTCTTTTTGGGTACTCGTTTGTTAGCATAAACAGGTGCAAAGTCGTATTTTAATTTGTGATGGCATACTTTGATAGTGTGGCCACTTTTGCCACAGAAGTCACAATGAATTACCCTTTGGGGGTGGTCAGCATTATTGTGCTGAGCATGCCAACATACCTTTGTGGTATGTCCTTTCTTTCCGTAGAAGTCACATTGGACAGTCCGCTTATTGTACCAACACACTTTTCTTGTGTGTCCCCTTTTCCCGCAATAGTCACACTGTGTGAACTGTTTATGCTGACTAGTACTTGAGTACTCAGCATGGGGTTTATTTTTATTTGAGCCTCTTATTTGGCTTTGTAAGGTAGTGACGTCCTTTTTCAGTTTCTTTGCATAATTTCCATGTTGCTATGCAAAGTTGAGTTGTCTTGGAGAAGATATCGGAGGTCACTCAGCTTGACCTCTTCAATCTCATCACACCGCCTGCTGAGTGCCTTTACTTTCTTATTGCACTTTTTAGTTAGTGCATATAAATCACTCAGGGCATTTACCATTTCATTTCTAAGCAAAAGTAAGGATGTTACCTCATTGTTGTGTACCTCTTGGTCAGTTTCATCAGAGAGGTCAGTTTGCTCAGATTGAGAGTGGTCAGCATCATCGGCCATGAAGCATATGTTTGCCGTTTCATTTGCATCAGCTTCGGATGATGTTGACTCATCACTGTCACTCCATGTTGCTACCATTGCTTTCTTGTTTCCCTTCTTATCTCTCTTGAGGTTTGGGCAGCTAGACTTGATGTGCCCAGTTTGGTGGTACTCGAAGCATGTGACAGACTTGGAGCTGTCCTTCTTGTATTTGTCACTAGACTCAGCTTTGTACCTGTCATTTTTTCTGAATGACCTTCTGTTGTTCTTTTCATTCTTCCTAAACAGCTTCTTCATTTTTCGTGTAAACATGGCCATCTCCTCATCGTCTGATGAGTCAGCTTCGGTCGAGTCAGCTTTCATGACAAGTGATTTTTGTTTCTTGTCTTCTGACTTTTCTTTCTCTTTAGCTTCAAAGTTTTGCATTGAGATCTCATGAGTCAGTAGAGACCCAATTAGCTCGTCATACTTGTATGTAGTCAGGTCCTGAGCTTCTTTTACTGCAGTTTTCTTAGCTTGCCAGCTCTTGGGTAAGCTTCTCAAGATTTTCTTCACTTGCTTTTCTTCAGTGAAGTTCTTGCCGAGTCTTTTTAGCTCATTTATAATATTAGTGAATCTAGCATTCATTCCGAAGATGTCCTTGTTGTCGTTCATTTCAAACAGCTCATACAATCTTATGTGTTGATTCACCTTTGACTCTTTGACTTTGCTTGTGCCTTCATAGGTCACCTCAAGATTTTTCCATATCTCCTGTGCTGACTCACAACCTGATATTTTATTGTATTCTGCAGCATCTAAAGCACGGTGAAGCATATTGATAGCCGAAGCATTATTTTGAAGTTTTCTAAGGTCATTTCCTGACCACTCAGTTTCACTCTTAACAACTTTCTCATTGTTAACAGTTTTATATGGCACATATGGGCCTTGAATTATTGCAAGCCATGCACTCATGTTTGTGGCTTGGATAAAGTTCTTCATCCTATTCTTCCAGAATGTATAGTTGGATCCAAAGAATAGGGGAGGCCGACTAATAGATAATCCCTTGGGGAGTATCTCTGTTGTTTGGTTCCCTGGAAGGAAACGAGTGCTGTTCTCAGCCATTTATGGGGATCCGCTCAAGATAGTTATATCTTTGAGTAGTGAGCTTTGGCTCTGATACCACTTGTTGGTCCCGTGTGATTAGTTCTAAGGGGGGGTTATGAACTAATATAACTTTTTCGCTAATTAATCTTGCTGACTTAATAATTTTGGTGAGTTTATTAACTCAGCCTTTGGTCGGCTTGGCCGAACTTAATATAAGACAGCTTTAGTCAGATGCTGACTAAGACTGTTTTACTTGTGAGTTGGGAATTGACACTTGTGTGGTCAGCTTCCAACTCAGCACTCCAATTTACTCAGTGTCAGCTTCTAACAGTTTATATGCTGAGTAAATATTACAACCAACATATATATATATATATATATATATATATATATATATGAGAGAGATAGAAATTACTCAGTATTGTTGAAACACCTTTCCACAAGATTTTGATTTGACAAAATCATCCATGATTAAGAGGCAATTAAATTTAGATGCTTTGATTTAATTGTACTAATATGTTTGTTAAATCTTGAGTGCAAAAATATATAAAGTAAAAGACAGGACAAAAGTCAGCACAAACGAAGCTGAGTAGAAAAGAACTCAGCATGACATAATAGAAGCTGAGTGGAGTTAAAGTTCAGAAACAAAACAAAGCTTACTAAAGCTGAAGACTTCTTCAGGAGCGGTTAAATTGAACGGAGCTGACCTTGAAAGAACTCAGCATGAACCATGAGCAAACGAAGCTGAGTATTCGTCAGGACAGCATGAAGGATCCGTTTTACTAAAAGACAAAGTCTGCCAATCTTCTACACCAATAATTGGAACCTCGAAGACACCTAAGAAGACTGATTCCGAGAGTCATGGGACGTTGGATTATTGGAAACAAACAACTGGCACAAACAAACAAAACAGACGTTAGAAGACATCCTGATGCCTGAAGAAAAACAGAAGCAGGAAATGGCTTACAGTCTGAAGCTTTCCAGAAAATATTCCCCAAAAGAGCCGTTTTGGTTGCAACGGTCAAGACATTTTAAACGATCAAGTCCACAGGTTTTTCGTCTATAAAAGGACAATCGAAGAACCAAAATATATAGAGCACTGAAGCATCAAAAAGAAACATACAAGAGAGAAAGTTTCAAAAGCACTCAAATACAAAAAGAATCTTACACCGACGTTTCTATTCTATGTGTAAATGCTAGATTGAGTTGTAATCATCTAAAGTGTTCTTTAGTTCACAAAGGAACAAGTCTGTGATCAATAGAAATATTGAGAGAGTAAAGCTGAGTGCTTGGTTGTAAGCATTTCAGTAGTAGAGAAATCTAAGTGCTGGGTTGTAGCACTTAGTAGGAGTTGAGTAGACGAATAGAGGAAGGTACTCTTGCATATTCAACTGCCTTGTAATTAGTTTGTGCTCTACCGTTAAAGAGCTCAGTATTGGATTCAAAAAGCCTGGAGGACTCTGGGGACTGGACGTAGGCAGAGAGGCCGAACCAGGATAAGTGATACTGAGTAATCTCTGAACTCTCTCTTATATTGTATGTGTTGCTTGCTAAATTTACTCAGCATATAAATTGCCTGAGCTAACCTTGAGTAAATAAGTGGTGCTGAGTTAGAAGCTGACCTTTAAGAGTGTCAATTCTCAACTCATAAGAAAACAACTTTAGTCAACATCTGACTAAAGCTGTCTTCGAACATATCTCACCAAGCTGACCAAAAGCAGAGTTAATAAACTCTCAAAATTACTTCCATTCAGCTTAATTAAAACGCGAAAAAGTTATATTAGTTCCTAACCCCCCCTTTGGAACTAATTATCAGGGACCAACAAGTGGTATCAGAGCCAAAAAGCTCACTACTCAGAGATTTAACAATCTTAAGCTGATCCCTAAAAATGGGTGAGAATAGCACTCCCCGAGGGATTATCAATCACCAGACCACCCCTATTCTTTGGATCAAATTATACATTCTGGAAGAATAGGATGAAGAACTTTATTCAAGCCACAAACATGAGTGCATGGCTTGCAATTGTTCAAGGTCCACATGTGCCATACAAAACTATTAACAATGAGAAAATTATTAAGAGTGAGGCTGAGTGGACAGAGGATGACCTCAGAAAACTACAAAATAATGCTTCGGCTATAAACATGCTTCACTGTGCGTTAGATGCTGCAGAATACAATAAGATTTCAGGTTGTGAGTCAGCACAGGAAATTTGGAAGAAGCTTGAAGTAACCTATGAAGGCACAAGCAAAGTTAAGGAGTCTAAAGTTAATCAACATATGAGACTCTACGAGCTGTTTGAGATGAAGGAGAATGAAGACATCTCAGAAATGAATGCAAGGTTCACAAACATTATAAATGAGCTAAAAAGGCTTGGAAAGAACTTCACTGAAGAAGAACAAGTGAAGAAGATTCTGAGAAGTCTGCCCAAGAGCTGGCAAGCAAAGAAAACAGCCGTAAAGGAAGCTCAAGACTTGACTACCTACAAATATGATGAGCTGATAGGATCCTTGCTGACCCATGAAATCTCCATGAAAAACTTTGAAGCCAAAGAAAAGGAAAAATCAGAGGATAAGAAACAGAAATCCCTTGTCATGAAAGCAGACTCAACTGAAGCTGAGTCAACCGATGATGAGGAATTAGCCATGTTCACCAGAAAGATGAAAAAGTTGTTCAGAAGAAATGATAGAAATGGAAAAAGATCATTTAGAAGAAATGATAAGTACAAAGCTGAGTCAAGCGACAAGTACAAGAAGGACAGCTCGAAATCTGTCACATGTTTTGAGTGTCATCAAACCGGGCACATCAAGTCAAGCTGTCCCAATCTCAAGAAAGAGAAGAAGGGAAGCAAAAAGGCTATGGTGGCCACATGGAGTGACAGTGATGAGTCAACATCATCTGAAGCTGAGCAAAATGAAACAGCCAACATATGTTTTATGGCAGATGATGGAGCTGACCAATCCCAATCTGAGCATGCTGACCTTTCTGATGAAACTGACCAAGAGAATCACAACAATGGGGTAACATCTTTACTTTTGCTTAGAAATGAAATGGTGAATGCCCTGAGTGACTTATATACACTAACTAAGAAGTGTAACAAAAAGATTAAGGCACTCAGCAGGCGCTGTGATGAGATTAAAGAGGTCAAGCTAAGTGATCTCCGATATCTTCTCCAGGACAACTCTGACTTGCATACCAACATGCAAATCTTACATAAGTTTGTCACGGAGGTCCAATCTGAGTCAAAGAAACTTAGGAAGGATATCACACAATTACAAAGTCAAGGGAAGGGCTTAAACAGAAATAAAGCCCATGCTGAGTACGCAAATAACAGTCAGCATAAGCAAATCACTCAATGTGACTGTTGTGGAAAATGGGGACACACAAAGGATGTGTGTTGGCATAACAAGCGGACTGTCCAATGTGACTTCTGCGGAAGAAAAGGGCATACCACAAAAATATGTTGGCATGCCCAACACAATAATGCTGACTATACTCAGTTCAATCCACAAAGGGTACCTTTTTGTGACTTCTGTGGTAAACCAGGCCACACCATAAAAGTATGCCGTCATAAGTTAAAACATGACTTTGCTCCTGTCTATACTAACAAGAAAGGTCCCAAAAGAAATTGGGTACCTAAAAATGAATAGTCTAAATTGCAGGCCAGCTTGACATGCGTGGAGAAGTCAAAACTATGGTATATAGACAGCGCATGCTCAAGGCATATGACAGGTGATGAGACTCAGTTCATCACACTAGAGCTTAAACGAGGTGGAAGTGTAAGCTTTGGAGATAACAAGAAGGGTAAGATAGTCAGCTCAGGTACTATCGGAGGTAACCCAACCATTGATTTTGTCTCCTTAGTTAGAGGTCTCAAATACAATCTGCTGAGTGTAGCTCAGCTTTGCAAGAGCGGTAGAAGGGTTGTATTTGATGATACTAAGTGTCAAATACTCGAGGGAAATACAAATGAATTAATTTTAACTGCCCCTCGTGTAGAAAATGTATATACGTTAAACTTGGAAAAACAGTTTTCTAAAAATATATGCTTAGTATCTAAAGAGGACAACTCCTGGCTATGGCATAGAAGACTTGGGCATGTCAGCATGGATCTTCTTGCCAAATTAGCTAGAAAGCAATTAGTTGAGGGATTACCCAAATTGAAGTTTGAAAAAGATCAACTATGTAAAGCCTGTCAGCAAGGCAAACAAACTAAAAAGTCTTTTCATAGTAAAAATATCGTCTCAACCAAAAGGTCATTGGAATTACTACACTTGGATCTTTTCGGACCTATCCAGCCACTCAGCTTGGGAGGTAAGAAATTTTCTTTGGTTATTGTAGATAATTTCTCTCGGTACACTTGGGTCATCTTGCTTAGTAGCAAGGATGAAACCTTTGAGATGTTCATCACATTGATCAAAAAGCTTGAAAACGACAAAGACCTAAAAGTAGCTTACATTAGAAGCGACAATGGTGGAGAATTTAAAAACTAACAGTTTGATGAATTCTGTGAAACCTGTGGTATTGACCACAACTTCTCTGCTCCAAGAACACCTCAACAAAATGGGGTTGTTGAAAGGAAAAATAGAACCATTGTTGAAATAGCTAGAACAATGCTGAGTGAAAATAGGCTTCCAAAGTACTTCTAGGGTGAAGCTGTTCACACAACATGTTATATACTGAATAGGGCTCTAGTCAGACCTATACTCAAGAAAACCCCATATGAACTTTGGAAAGGTCGAAAGCCCAACATTGGATACTTTGGTGCCTTTAGGTGTAAGTGTTTTATACTCAATACAAAAGACAACCTTGCTAAATTTGATGCTAAAGCTGATGAGGCGATCTTTTTAGGGTACTTAACAAACAGTAAAGCATACATAGTATTTAATAAAAGAACTCAAGTTGTGGAAGAGTCTGTACATATTGAGTTCGATGAAACTGACCCTACAGGTAAGTCAGCTCAGCCTGAAGAAGATGAACCAGACTCAGCTTCCGCTGATCAACCAGAAGCCACAATGTCAAACATACAGGAGCTGACTCAAGGTAAGCAAGAAATTGAAATATCATTTGCTGACCAGTCTATTCCTGTAGAGATTGTAGAAACACCTCTTCCAAATGACTCAGCACTGCCAAAGGAAATAAAGATCCCAAGAGGCCATACAGAACAAGCCATTCTTAATGCCGCTAACAACAAACTGATGACCAGGGAACAACTTAGAAAATACCTCAGCAATGTTGCATTCGTATCGATACATGAGCCAAAGAATTTTGGTGATGCGGAGAAAGATGAGTATTGGATCAATGCTATGCAAGAAGAGCTTGATCAATTCACTAGAAATGAGGTATGAGATTTAGTACCTAAACCTAGGAATCAAAAGCCCATAGGAACTAAGTGGGTCTTTAGAAATAAGCTAGATGAACATGGAAATGTGATTAGAAACAAAGCCCGACTTGTAGCTCAAGGCTATAGTCAGCAAGATGGTATAGACTATGGAGAAACATTTGCTCCTGTTGCTAGATTAGAAGCTATACGTATATTGTGTGCCTATGCCAGTTACATGAATTTTAAATTATACCAAATGGATGTAAAAAGTGCATTTCTTAATGGCTTTATAAACGAAGAGGTATACGTTAATCAACCTCCTGGATTTGAAGACTCAAAATTTCCAAATCACGTTTATAAACTCAAAAAGGCCCTGTACGGCCTAAAGCAAGCTCCAAGAGCTTGGTATGAGAGGTTGACCAACTTCCTGCTAACCAGGAACTATGTCAGGGGAAAAGCTGACACAACCTTGTTCATTAAGAAAAAGGGTAAACATACCCTACTTGCACAGATATATATTGATGATATAATCTTTGGTGCCACTGACGAATCTTTGTGCAAAGAATTTAGCCAACAGATGCAAACTGAGTTCGAAATGTCCATGATGGGTGAACTCAACTTCTTTCTTGGACTCCAAATCAAGCAAGGTAAGAATGGGATATTTATAAGTCAGTCTAAGTACACCAAGGAAATGTTAAAGAAATTCAGCATGGAAGAGTGCAAACCAATATCAACCCCCATGGGTACAGATACTGTCCTATGCAAGGATGAAAAGAGTAAGTCGGTTGATAGTAAACTCTATCGAGGTATGATAGGTTCATTACTCTATCTCACTGCTAGTAGACCAGATATTCAATACTCAGTATGCTATTGTGCTAGATATCAAGCTGACCCCAGGGAATCTCATCTAACTGCTGTAAAAAGAATTTTTAGATACTTGCAAAGCTCAGTTGATGCAGGTCTATGGTATCCAACCTCAAATGACTTCACACTCATTGGATATACTGATGCTGACTATGGACGAGATAAGCTAGAACGAAAAAGTACTTCAGGGGGATGTCATTTCCTTGGAAGCTGTCTAGTATCTTGGTTTAGCAAGAAGCAATCATCCGTAGCTCTGTCTACAACTGAAGCTGAGTACGTGGCTGCGGGAAGCTGTGTTGCACAAGTCCTATGGATAAAGCAACAGCTTGAGGATTACGGAGTCAAAACAAAGACGATAGAGATCAAATGCGACAACAAAAGTGCCATTGATCTATCTAAAAATCCTGTCCAACACAGCAGGATGAAGCATGTTAGCATAAGGCATCACTTCATCAGAGATCACGTACTAAAAGATGAGATCAAGCTGACCTACGTGCCAACAAACGATCAGCTTGCAGATATCTTCACAAAACCCTTGGCACGACAGCAATTCAACACACTAAGGGAAGCAATTGGTATGTCAAATCCACTCTAACTAAATTTTGCATTGAATAATTATGAGTGGAACTTTGAATGATTGTACGAATGCCATGTTGAGTGAAATATCTATTCCCTGCTTAGCTTAAAATGAAAAAGCCACCTTGCGTACACATAGTAAGTAACGATACTAAGTAGGCATAAAAGTTAAGTAAACATCCCATGCTGAGTAGATAAACAAATCACTCCATGCTGAGTAAAGACACAAGCTGAGTACGTAACCTATGCTGAGTTAATAGGAGATAGAAAAATTATCTTAACAAATGATAGGCACTCAATATCATTGACGCTTCGAATTTCAGCAAAAACCCATTCGCATAAAGCAAATCTACACGTGTAATTTCTGACACATTAGGAAGACGCACATTAATGGCAAAAACTCATGCGCCGAAGATGTCATAATTGACAGAATATCTGCCGGTTGAACGTCCCTAGGAGAAAATCGGCAAAATAATGATTTAGGGTCTTTATTAATTTATATAAAATAGAAGAACTCCCACTCGTCTTTCCTCATTCTTGGAATCCCTGAAACTCAAACTTCTTCCTTTCAAAAATTTCAAAATCGTCAAAAATGTCTCCCAACAAAAAGGAAACCCCAGAAGCGCAAAACACACTCACTGACCACGCTGGTCCTTCAATGGAAAAGGAGAGGATAATGATCAAGGTACACTCGAAGGTTAACAATATGGAGGTGTTAAAATGCCGGTGGTTCTCCCCAAGCTTCGTATCGACTGAAACACCATTCTGTGAATGGATTGCGAAAAACAACTGGACAGGTCTCTTTTCTCTTCCAGGAAAAGCCTACCCAAGGTTAGTTCGAGAGTTCTACTCAAATTTATGGGTTGATGCAGACGACTCGGATTACTTGGAGACTAATATGAAAGGTCAGAAAATCATTATAACTCATGCCTATCTAGCCACACTATTAGAGATACCAAACGAAGGAATCCAATTTCGAACAATAAAGGAGAAGATACCTAAAGCCACGTCTGAGAGGTCAAAGGGGTTCTGTAAACCCAAAGATCATAAAGGGGAAATACCCAGTACTTGTATGGGTAAGGATCAAAAGATGGTTCACTTCATGCTGACTAACTTTATCTTTCCCAAACTCAGCTCGGCCTCCTCCGCATCTAACTTCGAACAGTGCTTTATATGGCACATGTTGACTTCAACTCCATTCAATCTCCCTGTGTTTCTAGTTGGAGCCCTTCAACGAAGCGGTAGGAAACTACGTTTGGGTTCTGTAAAAACTCTTCATAACCTAAGAGCTTTTAGAAATATCTTTCTATTCCGAATGAGTATTATTGAAGAGAAGAACTGCTTTATATAGCAGCTTACAGGGAAAGCTGAGCTGAGCAAAGCTGAGCTGAGCTGAGTTGTCAACAAAATATAAAATTGATTCTATATTTCTAACACCCCCCCCCCCCCTCAAGTTGGAGATGTTATGCGGACCAGTCCCAACTTGGATAAACTTGGCCACATCTGATTAGAATTCAATGGCTTAGTGAGCACATCAGCCAATTGTGATTGTGAAGCCACATGTGGGGTGGTGATGAATTTTTCCTCCAAGTATTCACGAACAATATGGCAATCAATGGCAATATGCTTTGTTTGTTCATGAAATACTGGATTTGAAGCAATGTAAATGGCTGACTGATTGTCGCAATACAGGGGAATCGGCAGTTGCACTTGAATCTGGAACTCAGCAATGAGGTATGTTAACCACTTGATTTCACATACGGTGGTTGCCATTGCTCAATACTCGGCTTCAGCGGACGATTTTGTCACCGTTCCTTGTTTCTTTGATTTCCAGCTTATCAAAGAGCTGCCTAACATTACACAATAACCGGTTACAGATCGTCGTGTAATTTTGCATCGTCCCCAATCAGAATCGCAATATGCGAATAACTGAAATTCTGCATCCGCAGCATAGAACAACCCCATGGACATTGTTCCTTTCAAATACTGAAGCACATGTTGAGCAATTTTCATATGGACCTGTGTGGGAGAATTCATATGCTAACTAAGCTGATGTGTGACATAGGCAATGTCAGGACGAGTGAAACCAAGGTACAAAAATCGACCAATCAGTCTCCTGTATTGCTCTGGTTCTTCAAAAGGATCTGAAATTGCATCAAATTGTAAACCGGAAGGGAAAGGACTACTGGCTACTTTAGCATTACTCATGTTCGCATCTTTTTGTTGAAACACCTTTCCACAAGATTTTGATTTGACAAAATCATCCATGATTAAGAGACAATTAAATTTAAATGCTTTGATTTAGTTGTACTAATATGTTTGTTGAAATTTGAGTGCAAAAATATATAAAGTAAAAGACAGGACAAAAGTCAGCACAAGCGAAGCTGAGTAGAAAAGAACTCAGCATGACAGTATGGAAGCTAAGTGGAGTTATAGCTCGGAAACAAAACGAAGCTGACTAAAGCTGAAGACCTCTTCAGTATAAGATAAACAAAACAAGGCTGACCTTGGAGGAACTCAGCATGAAACATGAACAAACGAAGCTGAGTATTTATCAGGATGGCATGAAGGGTTCGTTTTGCTAAAAGACAATACCTGCCAATCATCTGCACCAATAATTGGAACCTCGAAGATACCTAAGAAGACTGATTCTGAGAGTCATGGGACGTTGGATTATTGGAAACAGACAACTGTCACAAACAAACAAAACAGACGCTAAAAGACATCCTGACGCCTGAAGAAAAACAGAAGCATGGAATGGTGGGCAGTCTGAAGATTTCCAGAAAATGTTCCCCAAAAGAGCCGTTTTGGTAGCAATGGTCAAGACATTTTAAACGATCAAATCCACAGGATTTAGCCTATATAAGGACAATCGAAAAACCTAAACACATACACGGAACTGGAGCATCAAAAGAAAAATACAAGAGAGAGTTTGAAAAGCACTCAAATACAAAAAGAATCTTACACCCACGTTTCTATTCTAGGTGTAAATGCTAGATTGAGTTGTAATCATCTAAAGTGTTCTTTAGTTCACAAAGGAACAAGTCTCTGATCAATAGTTATATTGAGAGAGTAAAGCTGAGTGCTAGGTTGTTAGCATTTCAGTAGTAGAGAAATCTAGGTGTCTGGGTTTTGTAGCACTTAGTAGGAGTTGAGTAGACGAATAAAGGAAGGTACTCTTGCATATTCAACTGCCTTGTAATTGGTTTGTGCTCTACCGTTAAAGAGCTCATTATTGGATTCAAAAAGCCTGGAGGACTCTAGGGACTAGACGTAGGCAGAGAGGCCGAACCAGGATAAGTGATACTGAGTAATCTCTGAACTCTCTCTTATATTGTATGTGTTGTGTGCTAAATTTACTCAGCATATAAATTGCCTGAGCTGACCTTGAGTAAATAAGTGGTGCTGAGTTAGAAGCTGACCTCCAAGAGTGTCAATTCTCAACTCACAAGAAAACAACTTTAGTCCACATCTGACTAAAGCTGTCTTCGAACATATCTCACCAAGTGACCAAAAGCAGAGTTAATAAACCCTCAAAATTACTTCCAGTCAGCTTAATTAAATCGCGAAAAAGTTATATTAGTTCCTAACCCCCCCTTGGAACTAATTATCAGGGACCAACAAGTGGTATCAGAGCCTAAAAGCTCACTACTCAGAGACTTAACAATCTTGAGCTGATCCCTAAAAATGGGTGAGAATTGCACTCGTTTCCTTCCTGGAAACCAAACAACACAGATACTACCCGAGGGATTATCAATCACCAGACCACCCCTATTCTTTGGATCAAATTATACATTCTGGAAGAATAGGATGAAGAACTTTATTCAAGCCACAAACATGAGTGTATGGCTTGCAATTGTTCAAGGTCCACATGTGCCATACAAAACTATTAACAATGAGAAAATTGTTAAGAGTGAGGCTGAGTGGAAAGAGGATGACCTCAGAAAATTACAAAATAATGCTTCGGCTATAAATATGCTTCACTGTGCGTTAGATGCTGCAGAATACAATAAGATTTCAGGTTGTGAGTCAGCACAGGAGATTTGGAAGAAGCTTGAAGTAACCTATGAAGGTACGAGCAAAGTTAAGGAGTCTAAAGTCAATCAACATATGAGACTCTACGAGTTGTTTGAGATGAAGGAAAATGAAGACATCTCAGAAATGAACGCAAGGTTCACAAACATTATAAATGAGCTAAAAAGACTTGGAAAGAACTTCACTGAAGAAGAACAAGTGAAGAAGATTCTGAGAAGTCTGCCCAAGAGCTGGCAAGCAAAGAAAAGAGCCGTAGAGGAAGCTCAAGACTTGACTACCTACAAATATGATGAGCTGATAGGATCCTTGCTGACCCATGAAATCTCTATGAAAAACTTTGAAGCCAAAGAAAAGGAAAAATCAGAGGATAAGAAATAGAAATCCCTTGTCATGAAAGCAGACTCAACTGAAGCTGAGTCAACTGATGATGAGGAATTGGCCATGTTCACCAGAAAGATGAAAAAGCTGTTCAAAAGAAATGATAGAAATGGCAAAAGATCATTTAGAAGAAATGATAAGTACAAAGCTGAGTCAAGCGACAAGTACAAGAAGGACAGCTCGAAATCTGTCACATGTTTTGAGTGTCATCAAACTGGGCACATCAAGTCAAGCTGTCGCAACCTCAAGAAAGAGAAGAAGGGAAGCAAGAAGGCTATGGTAGCCACATGGAGTGACAGTGATGAGTCAACATCGTTTGAAGCTGAGCAAAATGAAACAGCTAACATATGTTTTATGGCAGATGATGGAGCTGACCAATCCCAGTCTGAGCGTGCTGACCTTTTTGATGAAACTGACCAAGAGAATCACAACAATGAGGTAACATCTTTACTTTTGCTTAGAAATGAAATGGTAAATGTCCTGAGTGACTTATATACACTAACTAAGAAGTGTAACAAAAAGATTAAGGCTCTCAGCAGACGTTGTGATAAGATTGAAGAGGTCAAGCTAAGTGATCTCCGATATCTTCTCCAGGACAACTCTGACTTGCATACCAACATGCAAATCTTACATAAGTTTGTCACGGAGGTCCAATCCGAGTCAAAGAAACTCAGGAAGGATATCACATAATTACAAAGTCAAGGGAAGGACTTAAACAGAAATAAAGCCCATGCTGAGTACGCAATAATAGTCAGCATAAGCCAGTCACTCAATGTGAATGTTGTAGAAAACGGGGACACACAAAGGATGTGTGTTGGCATAACAAGCGGACTGTCCAATGTGACTTCTGCGGAAGAAAAGGACATACCACAAAAATATGTTGGCATGCCCATCACAATAATGCTGACCTTACTCAGTTCAACCCACAAAGGGTACCTTTTTGTGACTTCTGTGGTAAACCAGGTCATACCATAAAAGTATGCCGTCATAAGTTAAAACATGACTTTGCTCCTGTCTATACTAACAAGAAAGGACCCAAAAGAAATTGGGTACCTAAAAATGAATAGTCTAAACTGCAGGTTAGCTTGACATGCGTGGAGAAGTCAAAACTGTGGTATATAGACAGCGCATGCTCAAGGCATATGACAGGTGATGAAACTCAGTTCATCACACTAGAGCTTAAACGAGGTGGAAGTGTAAGCTTTGGAGACAACAAGAAGGGTAAGATAGTCGGCTCAGGTACTATCGGAGGTAACCCAACCATTGAGTCTGTCTCCTTAGTTAAAGGTCTCAAATACAATTTGCTGAGTGTAGCTCAGCTTTGCAAGAGCGGTAGGAGGGTTGTATTTGATGATAATAAGTGTCAAATACTCGAGGGAAACACAAATGAATTGATTTTAACTGCCCCTCGTGTAGAAAATGTATATATGTTGAACTTGGAAAAACAGTTTTCTAAAAATATATGCTTAGTATCTAAAGAGGACAACTCCTGGCTATGGCATAGAAGACTTGGGCATGTTAGCATGGATCTTCTTGCCAAATTAGCTAGAAAGCAATTAGTTGAGGGATTACCCAAAATAAAGTTTGAAAAAGATCAGCTATGTAAAGCCTGTCAGCAAGGAAAATAAACTAAAAAGTCATTTCATAGTAAAAATGTCGTCTCAACCAAAAGGCTATTGGAATTACTACACTTAGATCTTTTCGGACCTATCCAGCCACTAAGCATGGGAGGTAAGAAATTTTCTTTGGTTATTGTAGATGATTTCTCTCGGTATACTTGGATCATCTTGCTTAGTAGCAAGGATGAAACCTGTTGGTCCCTAGTGATTAGTTCCAGGGGGGTTAGGAACTAATGTAACTTTTTCGCTTTTAATTATGCTGACTTAAAGTTATTTTAAGAGTTTGATAACTCAGCGTGTTGGTCAGCACGGGTGAATGATTAGTCAGACAGTTTTAGTACTTATGCTGACAGTTTCTAACTCAGCACGTAATATCTACTCAGTTTCAGTTTTGACAATTTATAAGCTGAGTAAATCTTACAAGCAACACATGCACATATATATTTATATTGAGAGAGAAGGTTTAGAGATTACTCAGCACGACTTATCCTGGTTCGGCCTCTCTGCCTACGTCCAGTCCCCAGTTCCTCCTGGGATTTTCAATCCAATACTGAGCTCTTTCAAGGTAGAGCACAAACCCTTTACAAGGCAGTGAGTATGCAAGAGTACGTCCTCTATTCGTCTACTCAGCTCCTACTAAGTACTACAACCCAGCACTTAGATTTTTCTACCACTGAATGCTTACAACCAAGCACTCAGCATACACCTCTCAATATCACTATTGATCACACACTTGTTCTTTTTCAGATAAAGAACACTTTAGATGATTACAGACAATCAATCTAGCATTCACACAAAGAATAGAAAAGTTGGTGTAAGATCTATTTTGTATTTGAGTGCTTTCAGATTTTCCTCTCTTGGATTTTTCTTTTGATTGCTTGAGCCAATGATCCAAGAACTATCATTGTCCTTTTATAGATGAAGGATCTGGTATTTGGATCCTTTGAATATGATGTAGCCGTTGAATCCAAAACGGCTCTTTTGGGGAACATCTGCAGGTCTTCTCCAGACTGTACCTCCATCCCTTTTCTCTGATTTCTTCAGGCGTCAGATTTGTCTTCTTCCTTTGGTCTTCGTCTTCTAGTGACAGTTGTCTTTTTCCAATAATCCATAGACCCATGATTCTTGGAATTAGTCTCCTTTGTATTATCGAGGCTTCAATCATTGGTGTAGATCATCGGCAAACTTTGTCTTCTAGTAAACGGAATGTTCAGGCTATTCTGATTGATACTCAGCTTCATTTGTTTTCTTCGAATGCATATTCTTCATGCTGAGTTTCTTCTTAGTCAGCTCCGTTCTTGTTTGTATAATTCTGAAGGAGTCTTCTAGTTTAGTCAGTTTCGTTCTGATAACTTTTGAAGAAGCTTCTGACGCTAAGTTCTACTCCACTCAGCTTCATTCATTTTCTGTCAGATGTTCAACTTTTATGCTAAGGTTCTGTTTGGATGGTGAGGATGTCTTCTGATTTCGTCAACTTCGTTCTGATAGATCTGAAGGGAACTTCTTATGCTGAGTTCTGCTTTACTTCAGTGTTTATCCATTTATGCTGAGTTCTGTTTCACTCAGCTTTGGCTTATGCTGACTTTTAACCTGTCTTATTTATATATATACTTTTGCACTCAACATTGAACAAACATATTAGTACAATTAAATCAAGGCATATTAAATTTAATTGCCTCTTAATCATGGATGATTTTGTCAAATCAAAATCTTGTGGAAAGGTGTTTCAACAAAACCTTTGAGATGTTCACCACATTGATCAGAAAGCTTGAAACTGACAAAGACCTAAAAGTAGCTCACATTAGAAGCGACAATGGTGGAGAATTAAAAAACCAACAGTTTGATGAATTCTGTGAAACCTGTGGTATTGACCACAACTTCTCTGCTCCAAGAACACCTCAACAAAATGGGGTTGTTGAAAGGAAAAATAGAACCACTGTTGAAATAGCTAGGACGATGCTGAGTGAAAATAGGCTTCCAAAGTACTTCTGGGGTGAAGCTGTTCACACAGTATGTTATATACTGAATAGGGCTCTAGTCAGACCTATACTTAAGAAAACCTCATATGAACTTTGGAAAGGTGGAAACCCCAACATTGGATACTTTCGTGCCTTTGGTTGTAAGTGTTTTATACTCAATACAAAAGACAACCTTGCTAAATTTGATGCTAAAGCTGATGAGGCGATCTTTTTAGGGTACTCAACAAACAGTAAAGCATATAGAGTATTTAATAAAAGAACTCAAGTTGTAGAAGAGTCTGTACATGTTGAGTTCGATGAAACTGACCCTATAGGTAAGTCAGCTCAGCCTGAAGAAGAAGAACCAGGCTCAGCTTCCGCTGATCAACCAGAAGCCATAATGCCTAACATACAGGAGCTGACTCAAGGTAAGCAAGAAATTGAAATATCATTTGCTGACCAGTCTATTCCTGTAGAGATTGTAGAAACATCTCTTCCAAACGACTCAGCATTGCCAAAGGAAATAAAGATCCCCAGAGGCCATACAGAACAAGCCATTCTTGATGCCGCTAACAACAAACTGATGACCAGGGATCAACTCAGAAAATACCTCAGCAATGTTGCATTCGTATCAATACATGAGCCAAAGAATTTTGCTGATGCTGAGCAAGATGAGTATTGGATCAATGCTATGCAAGAAGAGCTTGATCAATTCACTAGAAATGAGGTATGGGATTTAGTACCTAAACCTAGGAATCAAAAGCCCATAGGAACTAAGTGGGTCTTTAGAAACAAGCTAGATGAACATGGAAATGTGATCAGAAACAAAGCTCGACTTGTAGCCCAAGGCTATAGTCAGCAAGAGGGAATAGACTATGGAGAAACATTTGCTCCTGTTGCTAGATTAGAGGCTATACGTATATTGTGTGCATATGCCAGTTACATGAATTTTAAATTATACCAAATGGATGTAAAAAGTGCATTTCTTAATGGCTTTATAAATGAAGAGGTATATGTTAATCAACCTCCTGGATTTGAAGACTCAAAATTTCCAAATCACGTTTATAAACTCAAAAAGGCTCTGTACGGGCTGAAGCAAGCTCCAAGAGCTTGGTATGAGAGGTTGACCAACTTCCTGCTGACTAGGAACTATGTCAAGGGAAAAGCTGACACAACCTTGTTCATTAAGAAAAAGGGTAAACATACCTTACTTGCACAGATATATGTTGATGATATAATCTTTGGTGCTACTGACGAATCTTTGTGCAAGGAATTTAGCCAACAGATGCAAACTGAGTTCGAAATGTCCATGATGGGAGAACTCAACTTCTTTCTTGGACTTCAAATCAAGCAATGTAAGAATGGCATATTTATAAGTCAGTCCAAGTACACCAAGGAAATGTTAAAGAAATTCAGCATGGAAGAGTGCAAACCAATATCAACCCCCATGGGTACTGATACTGTCCTATGCAAGGATGAAAAGAGTAAGTCAATTGATAGTAAACTCTATCGAGGTATGATAGGTTCATTACTCTATCTCACTGCTAGTAGACCAGATATTCAATACTCAGTATGCTATTGTGCTAGATATCAAGCTGACCCCAGGGAATCTCATCTAACTGTTGTAAAAAGAATTTTTAGATACTTGCAAAGCTCAGTTGATGCAGGTCTATGGTATCCAACCTCAAATGACTTTACACTTATTGGATATACTGATGCTGACTACGGACGAGATAAGCTAGAACGAAAAAGTACTTCAGGAGGATGTCATTTCCTCGGAAGCTGTCTAGTATCTTGGTTTAGCAAGAAACAATCATCCGTAGCTCTATCTACAACTGAAGCTGAGTATGTAGCTGCTGGAAGCTGTGTTGCACAAGTCCTATGGATAAGGCAACAGCTTGAGGATTACGGAGTCAGAACAAAGACAATAGAGATCAAATGCGACAACAAAAGTGCCATTGATCTATCCAAAAATCCAGTCCAACACAGCAGGATGAAGCATGTTAGCATAAGGCATCACTTCATCGGAGATCACGTACTAAAGGATGAAATCAAGCCGACCTACGTACCAACAAATGATCAGCTTGCATATATCTTCACAAAACCCTTGGCACGAGAGCAATTCAACACACTAAGGGAAGCAATTGGTATGTCAAATCCACTGTAACTAAATTTTGCATTAAATATATATGAGTGGAACCTTGAATGATTGCACGTATGACATGTTGAGTGAAATAGTTATTCTTCACCAAGCTTAGGTTAAAATGGCCATCCTGCGTACACATGGTAAACAATTACACTAAGTTAAGCATAATAGTTGAATAGACATCCCATGCTGAGTAGATAAGCAAATCACTTCATGCTGAGTAAGGACTCAAGCTGAATGCGTAAACTATGCTGAGTCAATAGGAGATAGAAAGATCACCCCAACAAGCGATAGGTACTCAATATCATTGACGTTTCGAATATCGGCAATAAACCATTCTTATAAAGTAAACTTACACGTGTAAAATCTGACACATTGGGAAGACGCACATTAATGGCAAAAACCCATGCGCCGAAGATTTCATAATTAATAGAGTATCTGACGATTGAACGTCCCTAGGAGAAAAACAGCAAGGTAATAATTTAGGATCCTCAGAGATTTATATAAAATAGTTGAACCCTCACTCGCCCTTTCTCATTCTTGCAATCCCTAAAACTCAAACCTCTTCCCTTCCAAAAATCTCAAAATCGCCTAAAATGTCTCCAAGCAAAAAGAAAACCCCTGAAGCACAAAACACGTCTACTGACCATGCCGGTCCTTCAACAGAAAAAGAGAGGGTATTGATCAAGGTACACTCGAAGGTTAACAATATGGAGGTGTTAAAATGCCGGTGGTTCTCTGCGAGTTTCGTGTCAGATGAAACACCATTCTGTGAATGGATTGCCAAAAACAACTGGATAGATCTCTTTTCCCTTCCAGGAACAGCCTACCCAAGATTAGTTCGAGAGTTCTACTCAAATTTACGAGTTGATGCAGACGACTCAGATTACTTGGAGACAAATGTGAAAGTTCAGAAAATCATTATTACTCCTGCTTATCTAGCAACACTGTTGGAGATACCAAACGAAGGAATCCAATTTCATACAACAAAGGAAAAGATACCTAAAGCCACGTATGAGAAGTTAAAGGGGTTTTGCAAACCCAAAGATCACAAAGGAGAATTACCCAGTACGTGTATGGGTAAGGATCAAAAGATGGCTCATTTCATGCTAACTAACTTTATCTTTCCTAAACTCGGCTCTACCTCCTCCGCGTCTAACTTCGAACAGTGCTTTATATGGCACATGTTGACTTCCACTCCGTTTAATCTCCCTGTGTTCCTAGTTGGAGCCCTTCAACGAGGCGGTAGGAAACTACGGTTGGGTTCACTCATTACAAAGATTCTACAGGACAAGCAAATCGAAACTGTGGGTGAGGTAAGTTCGTTGGGAAATGAAATCACTGCTGTCCTCCTGAATGGACTATTGTACAATCAACCCTTGAAAGGGTATGAAGGAACTGGAGATGAAGAGGAGGATGAGGAAGAAGAGCATGCAGAAATGGAACATGAAGCAGAGCCTGCTCAAGAAGTTGTGGCTCATACTGAGTCACCCAAGTCAGTTCAGCCTGAAAAAGGGAAGAAGAGGAAGGCTATAGAAGTTAGCTCCAAGGACATCCACTCTGTTCCAAAGAAAATAAGGCTTTCTTCAAAGCAGAAAGCCAAGGCTGACAAAGTTGATGAGCACAGTGAGAAAAGAAAAAGGCCAGAAGTGCCTGAAGATGAGGATGAAGAGACTCCGGAAACCCCGCTGAAGAAAAGGAAAAGAGATCACTCCCTGAGGATAGTGGAAGCTGTACCACAAACTGAAGGTCATGGGATTGACCTAGAAAAGAAAGATGTGGAACCAACTGAACAACAAAAAAGGTGATACTGAGGAGGAAGCATGCCCTCGTGATAATGCTGAACAAACAAGAGAAGAAGGTAATATTGAGCAACCAGTAGGTGAAGGAACTGTTGCTGCTGAGTCAAGGGAAGATCTTGAACTTAACCATTCTCCGCCCAAAACTGAGTCCCGACGGAGATTAAAGAAGAAAGCGCAAAAACATCTTGATCTCATAACAGACTTTCCACTTGAGGAACCTGAAGCTGACCTGTCTACAATTCAGTTCAAGTATTTCTCAACTGCCACTGAATCTCCACCGGAAGATCTAGCGGAAAAGCAAGCCACTGTTACTCAACATGAGGAACATGCCAAGAACCCTACAAATCCAAGTCAAGCTGCACCAATTGAGCCAACTCATATCCTAACTCCACCTCCATCACAAAATGTTGACAACCCAGCTCAACAACTTAATAAAAGTTCAAGTACTCAGTCTGGAAAAGAACCAACACCTCCACCATCAGAGAATCCTACACCAGCCTCTGAGTCCAATGCTGCAAAGTTTGCATACCTGAATACAACTGAATCTGGCCATAGGGTCATTGATTCAGCTCAGTCTTTACTTAAAGACTTCCATTCCACTCAAGCTGAAGGTAGCCAGTCCACTCAAGAGCCCTCTCACCTAACCAGTATCACTCAACTTCTACAAGAACTCCGAAGCCTGAAAGACTTGGTCAGTATCATTACTGCAGTACAAACCCAGCAACCAACCCAAGAGCAAATGGCCAAACTGACTGACGTAGTGCTCACCATGGCCACTCATCTGAACACTCTTAAAGGAAAAATTCAACAATTATCTGAAGTCAATCCAGGGTACGTCACTTCCTCTGAGCTTCAAAACCATTTTGTTAAGCTAGCAGAGGAACTGTGCCCCTCCAAAGCACCTGCCCACACTGGATCTGCAACATCTGCTGAGTTGCATGATTGCTTCACCAAGCTATATACTGAGCTAGCTAAATCCAGTCCCCCAAGCAATCCAGAATCTGTCACCACCACCGAGCTCCAACAATGTTTTACTAAGATTCAAGCAGAGCTGACAAGTACCCGTGACCTTGTATCCTCCTCCTCTCAATGCACGATTGATCAACTGAGCGAGGCAGTAAGACTCTTGAACATTGATAGGGCACAGATGGAAGTTGATCCAGTATCAAACACCGAGCTAATGGGCTTCTCACAAGCCATCATGAAAGCCATGAGGATCAACAATGCACAACGAATGTTCTATGACTCTGCACTGTTAAAGTTGTTCCATCAATCCTACAGTCAGGTAACCAGCTCCATTTCTTGTCTAAGTAAGGCACATGAATGTCTCCTGAGTATGATAAGCAGTTCTCTTAGAGTCCCCAGACATGTTCAGGACGATAGCATTCCCGTAATTGACTGTTTGGGAGAAAGCACCAAAAGACTTCAACGCTATTCCAATTACCTCTCCTCTGCCGCTAGGAATAAAACCTTCCTTTATCAACCTGATGATGGCAAAACGGGGGAGACCAGTAAAAGAGGAACTCAGAGAGGAACTCAACCTCTGACTTTAGGTGGAACTGCGTAACCTCTGACTTTAGGTGGAACTGCATCTGCATCTGCGTCTGCACCTGGAACCAAAGGCAAAGGCATTGCTCAGGTTGACCCATCAGCTCTAAGGAAGAAGAAGTGAAGTAAATCTAGCCAGTCTGTGTCTAGAAGTCCATGTCTAAGAGTTTGTGTCTAGAATTTTGGACATTTTGGCATCATATCATATCCTGTTTTGTCTCCATTATCCACTGGTTAGGATAATGTGCTTTTGTTCTGTTATTTAGAAATTATGGTTGTTATGTATGTTGTTAAACAGTTATCTAATATCAGTTTGTCCCTTTTCTGATCTATCCAGTCAAAGAAACAACATCCTTCCACAATTAAGCCAATATAATCAAAAGCAACAAATCTAACCATAGAAGGCTTAAGATAAAATGAATGCAACCCTTACGGGGGAGTCAATTCAGAAATTTCAATCATGGGGCAACTTAAAACTGAGTTCCGTAATTATGTATTTTGCCAACATCAAAATGGGGGAGTTTGTTGAAACACCTTTCCACAAGATTTTGATTTGACAAAATCATCCATGATTAAGAGACAATTAAATTTAAGTGCTTTGATTTAGTTGTACTAATATGTTTGTTGAAATTTGAGTGCAAAAATATATAAAGTAAAAGACAGGACAAAAGTCAGCACAAGCGAAGCTGAGTAGAAAAGAACTCAGCATGACAGTATGGAAGCTAAGTGGAGTTATAGCTCGGAAACAAAACGAAGCTGACTAAAGCTGAAGACCTCTTCAGTATTAGATAAACAAAACAAGGCTGACCTTGGAGGAACTCATCATAAAACATGAACAAACGAAGCTGAGTATTTATCAGGACAGCATGAAGGGTCCGTTTTGCTAAAAGACAATACCTGCCAATCATCTGCACCAATAATTGGAACCTCGAAGATACCTAAGAAGACTGATTCCGAGAGTCATGGGACGTTGGATTATTGGAAACAGACAACTTTCACAAACAAACAAAACAGACGCTAAAAGACAACCTGACGCCTGAAGAAAAACAGAAGCAGGGAATGGTGGGTAGTCTGAAGATTAAATGTTCCCCAAAAGAGCCGTTTTGGTAGCAACGGTCAAGACATTTTAAACGATCAAATCCACAGGATTTAGCCTATATAAGGACAATCGAAAAACCTAAACACATACACGGAACTGGAGCATCAAAAGAAAAATACAAGAGAGAAAGTTTCAAAAGCACTCAAATACAAAAAGAATCTTACACCCACGTTTCTATTCTATGTGTAAATGCTAAATTGAGTTGTAATCATCTAAAGTGTTCTTTAGTTCACAAAGGAACAAGTCTGTGATCAATAGTTATATTGAGAGAGTAAAGCTGAGTGCTAGGTTGTTAGCATTTCAGTAGTAGAGAAATCTAGGTGCTGGGTTGTAGCACTCAGTAGGAGTTGAGTAGACGAATAGAGGAAGGTACTCTTGCATATTCAACTGCCTTGTAATTGGTTTGTGCTCTACCGTTAAAGAGCTCATTATTGGATTCAAAAAGCCCGGAGGACTCTGGGGACTGGACGTAGGCAGAGAGGCCGAACCAGGATAAGTGATACTGAGTAATCTCTGAACTCTCTCTTATATTGTATGTGTTGTGTGCTAAATTTACTCAGCATATAAATTGCCTGAGCTGACCTTGAGTAAATAAGTGGTGCTGAGTTAGAAGCTGACCTCCAAGAGTGTCAATTCTCAACTCACAAGAAAACAACTTTAGTCAACATCTGACTAAAGCTGTCTTCGAACATATCTCACCAAGCTGACCAAAAGCAGAGTTAATAAACCCTCAAAATTACTTCCAGTCAGCTTAATTAAATCGCGAAAAAGTTATATTAGTTCCTAACCCCCCTTTGGAACTAATTATCAGGGACCAACACTTTTAACATATCAAGAATATACTTCTGCTGAGTGAGTAATATGCCAGAATCAGATCGAGCCAGTTCCACACCCAAAAAATAACGAGCAATTCCCAAATCCTTGATGGTGAATGTGCGATCAAGCTCCGCTTTTATCTCTTGGATTAACTTTTCTGAAGTTCCAGTAATGAGGATGTCGTCAACATACACAATGAGGACAATTAAATCAGATTCTTGTTTCAAAATAAATAAGCAATAATCATGAATGCTCTTTTTCAACCCCATACTTTTCAATTTGTTGCTGAACTCTAGGTTCCATTGACGCCCGGCCTGTTTTAAACCATATAAGGACTTGTTAAGTTTACAAACATGTCGAGGTTTCTCAACATGATATCCTGCTGGAGGCTCCATGTACAAATCTTCATTAATATGGCCATGAAGATATGCATTATTTATGTCAGCTTGATGAATTGGCTAGCCTTTACTTGCTGCGATTGCAATGAACATATGGACAGTTGTTACTTTTGTAACAGTAGCAAAACATTCATTGTAATCCACTCCAGCCTTCTGTGTGTATCCACGAGCTACTAGTCGTGCTTTATAACACTCCACAGATCCGTCAGGGTTGTATTTAACTTTAAATAACCACTTTGATGAAATAGTTTGCTTGTCAGGGGGTAAAGGAACCATAACCCAGGTTTGATTAGCTTCAAGGGCATTTAATTCCTTAGTCATGGCTTCTAACCATTTCGGATCAGATTTAGCTTCAGAATAGGATTTGGGTTCATGAATTTTGTGAAGGTTGACAAGGTATGCTTCATGAGTGTTTGTGAAAGCAAAACTGGCTTCTGAATCTACTACCACAGTATTCAAAACAAAGTCATTGTATTTTGTTGGCTTTTTGATGATTCTAGAGGTGTGTCTCTGAACAGGTAGAATTTGAACAGACGGTGGAGGTATAGGTACATCAGATGGGGTTGAAGGTTGGATGAAAGGACTGCCATTAAGATCTATATCTTGATTGACACCTTGGTTTTGTTGAATTGGTTGTGGAGAATGTGATTTAAGAGGTGTAGAGGCAGGCTGATAATGACAATCAGATTCATCTGTTACAACAGATGGGAAAATCAGTGTATTGTTGTTTTGAACATCAGCATCAGCAATTTGTGTGAGATTTTTGTAGGGAAACATCTTCTCTTGAAAATGTATGTCACGAGAGACGACAAGCTTTTGTGTAGATAAATTATAGGTTTTAAAACCTTTTTGATGTGGAGCATTGCCAAGGTAAATGGCAGGAAATGATCTATCCTCAAATTTGGACTTATGAGGATTAGTATTGGTTATATAACATGAACATCCAAAAACTTTCAATCGATCATAAGGTGGTGATTGATCATAAAGTTTTTGATAAGGACTGATCCAACCAAGTACCTTTGTAGGCATGATGTTGATCAACACCGTGGCTTGAAGTAATGCTTCCCCCCAAAACTCAATGGGAAGACCAGCCTGCATAAGTAATGCTCTGCCAGTCTCTATAAGGTGTCTGTGCTTGCGTTCCACTATGCCATTCTGCTGTGGAGTGTAAGCACAAGTTCATTGATGAATAATCCCATGCGTATGCAATACATTCTGACAAGAGGTACCTACAAACTCAGTCCCATTTTCAGTGCGGATGTTCTTGATATTGATCTCAAACTGAGTTTTGATCATATTAATGAAAACAGAAATCAAGTGAGGCACTTCAGTCTTATGCTTGAATAGCATGGTCTAGGTGTTTCTAGTACAGTCATCAACCAAAGTGAGCATATATCTATCCCCTATGAGTGAATGTTTATAAAAAGGCCCCCAACAATCTATATGAACTAGTTCGAAAGGTTTATGTGTTTGGGAGGTACTAGTAGGAAAAGGTTTTCTGTGCTGCTTGGACCTTAGGCAAATATCACAATCATCATGCTCATTACAATTGTCAAATACAGGGATATATTTCTTTTTATGAACAGATACATGACCTAACCGTCTATACCATAAACTACCATTATTTGTAGCACTGGTAGTATGTAAAACAGTACTAGAAATGACATTATTTGAAATGGAATCAAAAGGACCATTGGACAAATGGTATAAGTGGTCTTATTGTGTTCCTTTAGCTAGGATATGTTTAGAGATAGGGTCCTGCAAAATACATTTATAAGGTGTAAATGTCATTTGCAAACCAGTATCCTTCAATAGTTGTGCAACTGAAAGCAAGTTGTAATCAAAACAATCAATGAACAGGACATTATGCAGTATGAGATTAGAGCCTATCTTCACATCTCCAATCTTGTTAACAAGCTTGACTGAACCATCAGGTAGGTAAACCTTTCTTGCTTTGTCCAAACTTCTAATGCTAGAGAAGTTGTTTATGGAGCTGCTCATATGAGTGGTAGCTCCAGAATCGATTATCCATACAGCTTGACTGTTGTGGCAGTTATGATTCACAGATAGTAAGTAAGTCTTAGGCATACCTGAACTGGATGCATAATGACTATGCTCTCATGTATCCTTGGTACGAGCAAAAGCAGTGAAATCAACCTGTTTTTTTCCTTTATTCTTCTTGTATTTCCGAATTTCCTGTTGAATCAATTTCTGCATCTCTTTCTCATCATCTGAATCAGTGGAGCTTTCATCAAATGGAGTCTGTGCTTCATGAGTAAGAAGAGCTTTTGCTGGAGGACCAGCAGGACCAGTCTTCTTGGATCCTGTCCACCAATCAGGTTATCTATGGATGCGAAAGCATGTGCTGCGATCATGCTTCTTGCATTTGCAATAATCACAGTAGAGATTACTTTTGTCTTCTTTTTGTTTGTTGACAGATCTAGGAACTGCAGGTGCAGTCACTGCATTAGTTTGTTTGTTAGCAGTTGCAATATGAGCAAAATCTGCCTTGCCATCAGTTGTTGACTCCTTTTGTTTCTCAATTCGCAATAGCATAGAGAATGCGCGATTGACATTTGGCATTGGATCCATCAGGAGTATCTGATTGCGAACATGATCAAACTCGATGTTCAATCCACATAAGAACTGCAAAAGTTTATCCTCATCGCATCTACTCTATATCAATTCTCTGGCTCCACCACATTTGCAATTGAGAATCGGTTTGAGAGCCAAAATTTCATCCCACAATCGCTTCAGTTTATTAAAAAATGCAGTTACAGTCATCTGTCCTTGTGTGATGCTGTTTAATTCCTTTTTAAGATGAAAATACAAATGACCATTGTCCTCTGCATATCCATGCTCAAGTTCTTTCCACAGAGCCCGTGCAGTAGGAGCAAATAGAAAAGTATCCTGCAATTCTTTACTTAAGCAGTTTATAATCCATGAAAACACTAGATTATCCACCTGTATCCAATCTTCATATGCATCAATGTTAGTATCAGGATCTGGTATTTCCTCATCCTTAAGCACAAAATTAGTGCGCTTCTTAACACTAAGAGCGATAAGCATTGATCGACGCCAAGAAATATAGTTAGATCCATTCATAGGTGTATTCACAAGTATAGAACCTGGATTATCATAATGTCGCACAGATTTGAAGATTTCTGGTGTTGAATGAATTTCACTTCGTCGATCAGGGCGTTGCGTTGACGGATTCAGTCCGACTTGAATCAAATCTGCTTCAACTTCGTGATTACGACTGGTTTCAGCATTAGGTTTTTTATTTTTCTGTTTCGGAGACTTAATCGGTGGTGCTGTAATTTCTTCATCTTCTTCAATATCGTCGAGGAAGAAATCATCTCTGCCCCGTACAACATTGACGTAGCTTCTTCCTTTCGTCATTTGGATAGCAATTTGGATCTAATTTCCTTGTTGCTCTGATACCATGTAAAAACTCTTCATAACCTAAGAGCTTTTAGAAATATCTTTCTATTCCGAATGAGTATTATTGAAGAGAAGAACTGCTTTATATAGCAGCTTACAGGGAAAGCTGAGCTGAGCAAAGCTGAGCTGAGCTGAGCAGAGCAAAGCTGAGCTGAGTTGTCAACAAAATATAAAATTGATTCTATATTTCTAACAGGTTCACTTATTACGAAAATTATACAGGACAAGCAAATAGAGACCGTGAATGAGACAAGTTCGTTGGGAAATGAAATCACTGCTGTCCTCCTGAATGGACTATTGTATAATCAACCCTTGAAGGGGTATGAAGGAACTGGAGATGTAGAGGAGAATGAGGAAGCTGAGCAAGCAGAAATGGAACCTGAAGCTGAGCCTGCACAAGAAGTTGAGGCTCATACTGAGTCACCTAAGACAGTTCAGCCTGAAAAAGGGAAGAAGAGGAAGGCTGTAGAAGTTAGCTCCAAGGATATCCATTCTGTTCCAAAGAAAATAAGGCTTTTATCAAGACAGAAAGCCAAAACTGACAAGGTTGATGAGCACGTTGGGAAAAGAAAGAGGCTAGAAGTGCCTGAGGATGAGAACGAAGAAACTCCTGAAACCCCGTTAAAGAAAAAGAAAAGAGGTCACTCTTTGAAGATAGTGGAAGTCGTACCACTAACCTCTCCTCAACCTGAAGGTCATGGGATTGACCAAGAAACGGAAGATGTGGAGCACCAAAAAGGTAATACTGAAGAGGAAGCATGCCCTCGTGATGATGCTGAGCAGACAAGGAAAGAAGGTAATATTAAGACTCCTCAACCTGAAGGTCATGGGATTGACCAAGAAACGGAAGATGTGGAGCACCAAAAAGGTAATACTGAAGAGGAAGCATGCCCTCGTGATGATGCTGAGCAGACAAGGAAAGAAGGTAATATTAAGCAACCTGTAGGGGAAGGAACAGTTGCTGCTAAGTCAAGTGAAGGTCTTCAAATTGACCATTCTCCGCCAAAAACTGAGACCCGGCGAAGATTAAAGAAGAAAGCACAAAAACACCTTGATCTCATGGATGAATTTCCCCTTGATGAGCCAGAAACTGACCTGTCTACAATTCAGTTCAAGTATTTCTCAAATGCAACTGAATCTCCACCAGAAGACCTAGCAGAAAAGCAAGCCTCTGTTACTCAGCATGAGGAACATGCCAAGAACCCTACAGATCCAAGTCAAACTGCTCCAATTGAGCCAACTCATACCTCAACTCCACCTCCCACACAAAATGTTGATAACTCAGCTCAACAAATTCATCAAAGTCCAGGTACTCAATCTGGCAAGGAACCAACACCTTCACCATCGGAAAATCCTGCACCAGCCTCTGAGTCCAATACTGTCAAGTTTGCATACTTGAATGCAACTGAGTCTGGCCGTCGGGTCATTGCTTCAGCTCAGTCTCTGCTTCAAGACTTTCATCCTACTCAAGCTGAAGGTTGCCAATCCACTCAAGAGACCTCTCACCTGACAGGTATCACTCAACTTCTCCAAGAACTACGTAGCCTAAAAGATTTGGTCAGTGTTATCACTGCAGTGCAAACTCAGCAACCCAACCAAGAGCAAATGGCCAAACTGACTGATTTAATGCTTACCATGGCCACTCATATGAACTCTCTTGAAGGAAAAATTCAACACCTGTATGAAGCCAATCCAGGGCACGTCACTTCCTCTGAGCTTCAAAACTATTTTATCAAGCTAGCAGCGGAACTGACCCCCCTCTACAGCAACTGCCCATACTGAGTCTGCAACATCTGTTGAGTTGCAAGATTGTTTCACCAAGTTATATGCAGAGCTAACTAAATCCAGTCCTCCAAGCAATACTGACTTTGTCACCTCCACCGAACTCCAACACTGCTTCACTAAGCTTCAAGCTGAGCTGACGAGTACCCGTGACCTTGTATCCTCTTCCTCTTAGTGTACTATTGATCAATTGAGTGAAGTAGTGAGACTCCTGAACATTGATCGAGCATAGATGGACGTTGATCCAGTATCCAACACAGAGCTAATGAGCTTCTCGCAAGCTATCATGAAAGCCATGAGGATCAACAATGCACAACGCATGTTCTATGACTCTGCTCTGCTGAAACTATTTCATGAATCTTATGGTCAGGTCACCAGCTCCATTGCCTGCCTCAGCAAAGCCCATGAATGTCTTCTTAGCATGATAATCAGCTCCATTCGAGTCCCCAGGCACGTCCAGGAAGATAGCGTTCCTGTCATTGACAGTTTGGGTGAAAGCACCAAAAGGCTTCAGCGCTACTCTAAATACCTCTCCTCTGCCGCCAGAAATAAGACCTTTCTTTACCAACCTGATTATGGCAAAACGGGGGAGACAAGTAACAGAGGAACTCAGCCTCAGCCTTTAGGAACTGCGTCTGCATCTGGAAGCAAAGGAAAAGGCATTGCTAATGTTGATCCCTCAGCGAAACGAAAGAAGAAGTGAATCAAGAAGTGAACCTTGCCAGTTCGTGTCTAGAAACTTGGCACCTTATCATGTTATCTGTTTGTTTTGTCATCTACTACTTAGGTTGATACACTTTGGTTGTTGCTGTTGTCCAAAATCATTTTTGTTTGTTGTTGATGGTTGTTTAAATCCAATATCAGTTCTTTTTTTTCCTCTTCCTGATCTGTCCAGTCAAACAAATCAAAAAGACACTAAAACTAAACTAAGTGACAACATCTTTCCAAAAGTAAAGCCAGTATACACAAATTAGACCTTGGAAGGCTTAGAATAAAATTAAGACAAAATGAATGCAACCCTTACGGGGGAGTCACTTCAAATATATCAATCATGGGGCAACTTATAACTGAGTTCCGTAATTATGTATTTTGCCAACATCAAAATGGGGGAGTTTGTTGAAACACCTTTCCATAAGATTTTGATTTGACAATATCATCCATGATTAAGAGGCAATTAAATTTAGATGCTTTGATTTAATTGTACTAATATGTTTGTTAAATCTTGAGTGCAAAAATATATAAAGTAAAAGACAGTACAAAAGTCAGCACAAACGAAGCTGAGTAGAAAAGAACTCAGCATGACAGAATAGAAGCTGAGTGGAGTTAAAGTTTAGAAACAAAACAAAACTGACTAAAGCTGAAGACTTCTTCAGGAGCGGTTAAACTGAACGGAGCTGACCTTGAAAGAACTCAGCATGAACCATGAGCAAACGAAGCTGAGTATTCGTCAGGACAACATGAAGGATCCGTTTTACTAAAAGACAAAGTCTGCCAATCTTCTGCACTAATAATTGGAACCTCGAAGACACCTAAGAAGACTGATTCCGAGAGTCATGGGACGTTGGATTATTAGAAACAGACAACTGGCACAAACAAACAAAACAGACGCTAGAAGACAACCTGACGCCTGAAGAAAAACAGAAGCAGGGAATGGCTTACAGTCTGAAGCTTTCCAGAAAATGTTCCCCAAAAGAGCCGTTTTGGTTGCAACGGGCAAGAGATTTTAAACGATCAAGTCCACAGGTTTTTCGTCTATAAAAGGACAATCGAAGAACCAAAATATATAGAGCACTGAAGCATAAAAAAGAAACATACAAGAGAGAAAGTTTCAAAAGCACTCAAATACAAAAAGAATCTTACACCGACGTTTCTATTCTATATGTAAATGCTAGATTGAGTTGTAATCATCTAAAGTGTTCTTTAGTTCATAAAGGAACAAGTCTGTGATCAATAGAAATATTGAGAGAGTAAAGCTGAGTGCTTGGTTGTAAGCATTTCAGTAGTAGAGAAATCTAAGTGCTGGGTTGTAGCACTTAGTAGGAGTTGAGTAGACGAATAGAGGAAGGTACTCTTGCATATTCAACTGCCTTGTAATTGGTTTGTGCTCTACCGTTAAAGAGCTCAGTATTGGATTCAAAAAGCCCGGAGGACTCTGGGGACTGGACGTAGGCAGATAGGCCGAACCAGGATAAGTGATACTGAGTAATATCTGAACTCTCTCTTATATTGTATGTGTTGCTTGCTAAATTTACTCAGCATATAAATTGCATGAGCTGACCTTGAGTAAATAAGTGGTGCTGAGTTAGAAGCTGACCTTTAAGAGTGTCAATTCTCAACTCATAAGAAAACAACTTTAGTCAACATCTGACTAAAGCTGTCTTCGAACATATCTCACCAAGCTGACCAAAAGCAGAGTTAATAAACTCTCAAAATTACTTCGAGTCAGCTTAATTAAAACGCGAAAAAGTTATATTAGTTCCTAACCCCCCCTAAGAACTAATTATCAGGGACCAACAAGTATCACTTATCCTGGTTTGGCCTCTCCGCCTACGTCCAGTCCCCAGAATCCTCCAGGCTTTCAGAATCCAATACTGAGCTATTTAAGGGTAGAGCACAAACCGATTATAGGCAGTTGAATATGCAAGAGTATCTTCCTCTATTCGTCTACTCAACTCCTACTAAGCGCTACAACCCAGCACTTAGATTTCTCTACCACTAAGTACTAAATACCAAGTACTCAGCACGCACACTCTCAATATTGCAATTGATCACACACTTGTTCCTTTTAAGATAAATAACACTTTAGATGATTAGAAACAATCAATCTAGCATTTACACAAAGAATAGAAGATTTGGTGTAAGCTTTCTCTTTTGTTTTGAGTGCTTTGAATTTGTATCTTTCTCACTTGTAATTTTCTGTAAATCGGCAATCTTCCAAATGATATCCTTGTCCCTTTTATAGTTGAAATGTGAGGAACAAATCATTTGAATTTGATTTGTCCGTTGAGTCCAAAATGGCTCTTTTGGGGGGACAAACTTCTGGTCAGCTTCAGACGTGCAGGCCAATCCTGTCTTCTGAATTCTTCAGACGTCAGATTTGTCTTCTTCCTACAGACTTTGTCTTCTTGCAGCAGTTTGTCTTGTAGCATAGATCAGTTGACCCATGCATCTTGGAATTTGGCTTTTGCGTAATTCAAAGCTACTATTATTGGTGCAGACAGTTGTCCAATTTGTCTTTTAGCTAACGGATCATTCATGCTGTCCTGAAGATTACTCAACTTCACTTCGATAATCACTGTCTTCGATTTTCAATAAGTTTCATACTGAGTTCTTTTTCTACTCAGCTTTCATGGTCAACTTCGTTCTGTAGAATCCATTCCTTGGAGCAGATTTCTTCTGTGCTGAGCTTGGCTTTTACTCAACTTCTTTGATTAGCTTTATTCTGGAGCTGTTATTCTGAAGACGACTTATTTTCTCTTATGCTGAGTTGCTCTTGACTCAGCTTGTTTTGTGTTCATGCTGACTTTGTCCTGTCTTAATTTTTATTTCTTTTTGCATTTATACTCAATATTGAACAAACAGATTAGTACAATTAAATCAAAACACTTAAATTTAATTGTCTCTTAATCATGGATTAAACTTAAATGATTTTGTCAAATCAAAATCTTGTGGAAAGGTGTTTCAACAGTTATTACATTTTGAGAAGGTCCATATAGATAAAAATGGATCAGACATTAACGAATATCTTACCAAGAGAAAAGTTCGAATATTGTAGAATGGCTACAGGGGTAACAAAGGCCCTCATATAAACGGAAGGGGGGAGAATTGTTAGTTATTGCCTAATTAATGAGAGAAATTAATAGCTTTTTCCTTTATGTAATTAAAAAAATAGAAAAATAAAAAATAAAAGTCTAAATCGTACCTCCATTGTTGAAAAAGGAGGCACCCACAATTAATTATTCAATTGTTTGGTTGAATAGTTGGTCATTACATGGCTATAAATAGCCATGTTTTTTTTATTAAAAAAGATGGCTACGAAAAGCACACAACTAGCAAAAAGGAAAAAAAACACTAATCAGGAACCTCAGAGATCATTCTCGAGTCCACAGTACACATATAATCTATTTGTATGAGGCGACGAATATCTTTTGGGGGTTCGGTCAGACATGTAACCCCCTGTCTTTGTGTATGGCAGATTTTGCTAGCAATTCCGCACACTTGTTTGCTTCTCTATAAATGTGTGAGAAGATGATGGTAGCTTTCTTGTGGAAATCCATAATCCCTTGGATTAGGCTCCGTTGCGGATGTAACTTCCACTTCTGTTGACGATCATTGAGGATGTTAATGATTTCCAAAGAGTCGGATTCAACTAGGATCTGTTGATAACCTTTGTCCACTGTCACTTTTAGACCATTGTAAATACACCATAGTTCAGGATTGAAACTATCTCCCGTACCGATGTTTTGTTGGAATCCTAGAATACATACCTTATTGTGATCCCTTAGTAGATCTGCTACTCCGATTTTATTTGAATCATTGTTGCACGAACCATCTGTATTTAGCTTCACCCATGTAATATGCTTTTCAAAGCTAAAAGGAGAGCAAATTTATTTGGCGGATTGAGAGTTTTCAAATTGAAGAATTAAGTCCATAAAAAAATTGAAGAATTAAGAAAGTTTTTGAGAGGGTAGTCTAATTATTTGGGGATAGACAAAATAGTAAGATAATTATTTTGAGTATTTTCGGAAAATGGTTGAGTGCTACTATTTTGGTTTTATGTCATTATAACTTTATAAAGTTTTTAGAGATCATCCTCTTTATACGTCTACGTTAAATTTGGTCGGATGAATCACGTTAAATTTTCGGTGTTATTTTTATTGATTATTTTACTTGTACTTATTTTCACATAATATTTTTCCCGTTATTTCCAACACAACTGAACTGAGATTTAGCATATTTGGTTTATAAATGTCAATACCCCAATAGGAGTTTAACTGCATTTGAGATTGGATCCTTCGTGAGAATTTTGAGAATATTGTATCTTCTTTTTTTTTCGCTGCTGTAGTTTCCTAACCTTCCCTGGCATTTTTGCTTCTGTAGATTCCTAACCTTCCCTGGCATTTTTTGTTACTGCAATTTTACACCATTTCCACTGAATTTTTGTTGCATTTTCTGGATGTCTGTAACGTTTTTGCTGCTTTAGCATTTTAACGTTTTTTGTTTAGGATCTTCTGGTAGCTTGATGTTATCCTTACTGCATCGGCTTTCTCTCTTTGCTTTGTTTTTATCTCTTTTACTACAGCGATATTATTAAACCGTCGTGTACTTTGATTTGCATTTTAGTTTTTTTTTTTTGATTTAGTTCAATTGGAAAAGGAGTATTTGAAAAGATATTTATTAACTTGTGGCTTTTTGTGCAGGACTAATAAAAATAGGCAGGCATGTGAAGAATGCAAAACATGCTTTAAAGAAGTGAAAAAGAGAATGCTTAGCTCACTCTTTATTTACATTAAAAATTGATTCGGGATATGAATAAAGGACTTGAGAAGGCCCAATCGGGCAGATGGGTCCAGGGCCCAAGCACCCTCTATAAAAGCACAACTCACATTGAAGGAGGGGGGTAATCACTTTTGAACCATTTTACACCTTACTTTGAATATATTGAACCTCTGACTGTCTTGCTCGTCGGAGTATCCGCAGGGACCATTCCCGGTGCAGGGACGACCCATCGGCAAGCTAAAGCCTCTCTCCGGAGATCAGGATCACGGTGTTCACATACCTAATTATTTGGTGCGGTGAACGTGGACTACAAGTGACTCCGGATCTTCAGACAAGATGGAAACTCCTAATGACCCGACACCAACGGCGCTGCGAGAAGCTGGAGCGACCAGTTCCATAACGCACGCCGGAGGCGTGGTCCTGAACGTTTCGATATCCCTCAGGAACCTTGGGCCGTTATTGGAGGAAGTAGGCCCGGAAGAGGAGGAGGCCTTTAACGCCACTCAACTCCTCAGTGCAGTACAAGGTTTTCAGACGACGTAGGCCGTGCACACGGCGGCTCAAATGAAGATCATCGACCAGTAGAGAAGCCTGCAGGAGGAAAACGCTAAGATTTGGCAGTACCTCAAGGAAGCAGCAGAGTTAGAGAGGGAACGAACGGCCCCGGAAGAAGCGATCGTAGCAGGAAGAGGGGCTGCAGCCGCAGTCGCCGGAGAAGGCGAGGGGCGAGGAGCTGGAGCCGCAGCCGCAAGCAGCGAAGAGTTGTTGGAGCTGAAGATCCAGCGTTTTCTCGACAAAAGGGCACTCGGGGGCGTAATGGGAGGCAGCGTTACATCCAGCAAAACGCCATTGGTGCAAAGGATTATCGAAAAGAGATTCCCGTGCGACTAGAAAGCTCCTCGACTGGCCCAGTACTCAGGGACCGAGGACCCCAATGATCATGTGGCGTCATTCATGAGTACCATAAATTTATACTCAAAAGACGAGGACATCATGTGCAAGGTCTTCCCTACCACTCTCTCCTCCAGCGCACAGGAGTGGTATCGGGGACTTGCCCCGGAATCTATTGATTCGTTTGATCTCTTGAAAGACCTTTTTCTCTCTTGGTTTGCCGCAGCGGCAAAGGTTAGGAAAATCAGTTCGGACCTCAACGGCCTTAAGCAGCGAACGACTGAGCCTCTGCGCAATTTCCTATCAAGGTTCCATCACATGGCATCGCAAGTCAAGGGCCTCAACCTGGAAGTGGCCCATGACGCCTTAGTAAAAGGGACCACCTGCGAGCCCCTCAAGCAGAAGTGTTTCCGAAAAATGCCCAGATCCTTCGAAGAACTAATGACTATGGCACAGACCTTTATCCGATACGATGACTGTGACCGACCGGCCGGATATGAAGAAACGAAGAAGGATAAGGCCAAGGGTGACGCACAGAAGCAAGAAAGAAGTAGAGCAATCCCGGAGTCACGTGAGGATATCCGGGTCCGCAGGGAGGCTCCAATGCCCTATTCCACCCGGGCCGAGCGCTCCCACCCAGAGCGAAGAGGGGATCGGTCCAGGGGCAAGAAGGTCCATTACGCCACTCAACATCAGCCACGTCGATATATACAGCAGGTCCCGGTCGGTGATAAGGGCAAGACCCGAGCAGAGAAGGAGTACTATAAGTATCACAGGTCCTCCGGACATTCTATAGACAACTGTTTTCAACTACAGAAAGAAGTCGAGCGAATCACGGAGCATAGGGCGCTGCCTAGGTCGAGCAGGCAAAGAGAGCAAAGCCCGAAGCAGCGGGAGACGGGCCGGGTAGATGAATCGAAGAAACCAAGGTACCAAGGAGAGATACACGTAATCAGGGAGGGAGCACCGGCATTCTCCGCACGGCCCGATGGCTCCCGAAAGAGAAAGGCGAGCGGGCAAACATTGACACTACAGCCCCCACTCCGGACTAATCACTCGGAAGCACTTGTGGTCACCGTGAGCATTGCAGGTTTCAAAACTCATCGAGTGCTTGTCGACACCGGGAGTTCGGTGAACCTGCTCACATGGTCGGCACTCCGCGCTATGAAAAATACTCGCACTGCCCTCCGGGCAGGGACTTTCCCTCTGGTCGGCCTGTCAGAGATCGAGGTGCCAGTAAAAGGAGTCATTTCACTGCTGACTAGCTTGGCCGAAAAAGTTGAGGGGGCCGAGCAGGCCGCGGAATGGGTTGTGGTTGACATCCCCCTGGCTTACAATGCCATTATCGGGAGGCCTCTCCTGGCCGCCCTGAGGGCCATGGTGGATATCTCTGAGTTATGCCTGACGATTCCCTCCCCTCGTGGAAGGATCGCCATCCAAGGGGATGTTTGCTGGCCAAAAAGCTGCAGTGGGAGGCGACTCAACCTCGAGCAACGCTCTACCTAGAGGACGGTCTGATGGACGTAAGGGGATACAATCCCGTACCTATTGAGCCTGTCAGGGATTGTATCCTCGGAGACGACATGATGGTAAAAATGGGAATGAAGCTCACTTCCCCGATCGCCGAGGAGATCAAGGCCGTTTTGGAAAAGCATTCAGATGTGTTCGCTTGGCGCACCGAAGACATCACGGGGGTCGCTCCTGAAAGCGCAATGCACAAGATGAATATCGACCCCTCCGTCGAACCTATCAAACAGAAGATGAGAGTGCAGGCGAAAGACAAGCAAGCGGCAGTAAAGCAAGAGATTGACAAGCTCCTAGCTGTAAAATTTATCCGTGAGGTAACCTATCCGGACTGGCTTTCTAACGTCGTACTTGTAAAGAAAGCCAGCGGAAATTACCGTATGTGTGTAGATTTCACCAATGTCAATAAAGCCTGCCCCAAGGATTCTTATCCGCTGCCTAACATAGATCAACTCCTTGATCTGACGGCTGGTCGAAAGATCCTGTCACAGTTTGATGCCATCGCAGGTTTCCAGCAGATCCCTTTGGACCCTGCCGACGCCGAAAAGACCTCCTTCATCACACATGAGGGAACATATTGCTATAATGTCATGCCCTTCGGCTTAAAAAATGCAGGGGCCACATACCAGCATTTGGTGGATAAGATGTTTGCTCACCTCATCGGAAAGACCGTACAGGTCTACATTGACGACATGGTGGTCCTGAGCTCCGAAGAGGCTGACCATTCGCGAGATTTAGCGGAAGTATTCGAGATCTTCAGAGCCTATAACCTCAAGCTCAACCCGGAGAAGTGTTTTTTCGGAATTCGCAGCGGAAAGTTTCTGGGATGCGTAGTGTCGGAAAAGGGCATCGATCCTAACCCCGTGAAAATAGTGGCCATTTTAGCAATGGAGCCACCACGCGACCTGCAAGGCATGCAGAGGCTCAATGGAAGGATCATCGCTTTGGGACGTTTCATCTCCTGCTCGGCTCAGCGATGTCTCTCGTTCTATAAGGCAGTCAAGAAGGAGCACCCCTTTAAGTGGTCGACTGATTGCCAGGCCGCGTTCAGCGCCATAAAAACTTTCCTCGCAACTCCCCCCTACTCTCGGCGCCTAAACCTGAGCGGGATATTCACTTGTATTTCACTATTTCAGATGAAACGGTAGCCATCGTCTTAACCCAGGAGGAAGGGGCGGAGCTTTTTCCGATATATTTCCTGAGCAGAGTGCTGAAGGGGGCTGAAATCAGGTACTCCGAGGTAGAAAAAGCTTTATTCGCCATCACTCAAGCCTCAGAATGCCTGAGACCATATTTTCAAGCGCACACGGTCATTGTCAGGACAAATTATCCGCTAAAAAGGGCCGTCCAAAGGCCGGAGGTTTCTGGGCGCATCACAAATTGGCCCGTTCGTATTTCCCAGTTCGACATCCATTTTGAGCCCAGAATGACAATCAAGGCTCAAGCCTTATCCGATTTCATCGTCGAGTTTTCCGGCCGCGCAAGCACCAAGCTTACAATAGCGCCGTCTCGCTCGGGCGATGTCTGGACAATGAGCGTTGACGGGTCATGTGCTCCGGGACGGGCAGGCGCCGGGGTAGCCATTCAAGGACCCGACAATCTTCATTTACGATATGCCGTCCGACTGAATTTCCCGACTACCAATAATCAGGCCGAGTATGAGGCCCTTATCGCCGCCCTCCGACTATCGAAAGCAATGGTCACCAGAAATGTGACGATATGCTCGGACTCGAAGTTGGTAGTTAGCCACGTCAGCGGAGCTTATCAAGCAAAGGACCCCATAATGTGCCAATACTTGACCCTCGCCACATCCCTACTCAATGATGTGAAGAACAAAGGGGTAACCCTGGATCTGGTGTTAGTCCCGCGAGAAGAAAACGAGGAGGCAGACGCTATCGCTGCTCTTGCGGCAGGTGAGCAATCTAGTGACCCGCTCACCTTGCTTGAGAGTGCAAGCGCCCCGACTTTTCGCACTCAGATTTTGTTACAGATTGACTCCGTGGAGGCTACGGAAGAAGGATGGAGAAGCCCGATTATCGAGTACCTTCAGGATGGGACTCTGCCCGCAGATCGGGCAGCGGCATCCCTGATTGTCCGGCGTTCTTGGCGTTATGCATTACAGAATGGCTTACTCTACCGCAAATCAGCCACGCATCCCTGGTTGCGTTGTATATCTGAGAAAGAGGGAGATCACTGCCTGAAGGAAATTCACCAAGGTGTCTGCAGCTCGCATCAAGGAGCCCGAACGATTGCAAGGAAGGCCCGGCTCCAGGGGTTTTACTGGCAGACCATGGACTCCGACGCAACGCGTTTGGTCCGCAGTTGTCAGGCTTGTCAACTACACGCCAATACTCATCATACCCCAGCGGCCCCATTCAAGGGTATCATCACTCCATGGCCTTTCGCAGTATGGGGCATTGATCTGCTCGGCCCTTTCCCAATGGCTTTAGCACAAAAGCGCTTCGTGGTCGTGGCGGTCGATCATTTTACCAAATGGATTGAGGCTGAAGCACTAGCCAAGATAACTGCTAACAACGTCATCAACTTTCTCAAGCGAGCTATCATTTACCATTTTGGGGTCCCCCATTCGTTCATCACAGATAGTGGGAAGCAATTCGACTGTGGCCAGTTGACCGATTTTTGCGCGGACTGGGGAATCAAGGGCCGATACACATCGGTAGCTCACCCTCAGAGCAACGGCCTCACAGAGGTAAGCAACCGCACGCTCCTTCGAGGGATCAAAGCACGATTAACCGATCAAGGCAGGGGATGGCCCGATCACATTGCGGCGATCTTATGGTCATACCGTACTACCCCACACACTGGGACTGGACGCACCCCTTTTTTCCTCGCATACAAATCAGAGGTGATGGCACCATCTGAAGTCATTCTCCGCTCCCCTCGACAGGTAGATTACGAAGAGCGCGACAACAGTGCAGAGCTGCAGGAAGCCAATGACCGACTCGAAGAAGAGCGCCTTAACAACCTATTACACATTACGACCCATAAGCAGAATATAGCGCGATATCACGATAGAAGGGTTCTCCCACGCATGTTTCAGGTCGGGGACCTGGTGCTCCGAGACGCCGCAGCTGCGCAGTCCCCGTTGGCTCAAGGAAAGCTCGGCCAATCATGGGAGGGCCCGTACAAGATAGACACTGTTCTCCATAATGGAGCTTATAGAATTGCCTCTCTCGAGGGGGTAGTTTATGACAATAGCTGGAATGTCCAAACTTTAAAAAGATATTATCAATAATATGTGGGCTACGTTTCATAATGCATTGGATAACATTCACTTAGTTAACGATTCTAAGCGTTCAGAACCCTCACGTGTTCTATGCCAATTAAGCATTCGGAACGCTCAACGGACAGGCTCTTCGATCAAATCGAACGCCTCCCCCATCGTCTAACTCAGTTAACGATTCCAGGCGTTCAGAACCCTCACGTGTTCTCCGCCAATTAAGCATTCGGAACGCTCAACGGACAGGCTCTTCGATCAAATCGAATGCCTCCCATCGTCTAACTCAGTTAACGATTCCAGGCATTCAGAACCCTCATGTGTTCTCCGCCAATTAAGCATTCGGAAAGCTCAACGGACAGGCTCTTCGATCAAATCGAACGCCTCCCCCATCGTCTAACTCAGTTAACGATTCCAGGCGTTCAGAACCCTCACGTGTTCTCCACCAATTAGGCATTCGAAACGCTCAACGGACAGGATCTTCGATCAAATCGAACGCCTCCCCCATCATCTAACTCGGTTAACGATTCTAGGCGTTCAGAACCCTAATGTGTTCTCCGCCAATTAAGCATTCGGAATGCTCATCGGACAGGCTCTTCGATCAAATCGAACACCCCCCCATCGTCTAACTCAGTTAACGATTCTAGGCGTTCAGAACCCTAACGTGTTCTCCGCCAATTAAGCATTCGGAATGCTCATCGGACAGGCTCTTCGATCAAATCGAACGCCTCCCTCATCGTCTAACTCACTTAGTTAACGATTCTAGGCGTTCAGAACCGTAATGCGTTCTCCGCCAATTAAGCATTCGGAATGCTCATCGGACAGGCTCTTCGATCAAATCGAACGCCTCCCTCATCGTCTAACTCACTTAGTTAACGATTCTAGGCGTTCAGAACCGTAATGCGTTCTCCGCCAATTAAGCATTTGGAATGCTCATCGGACAGGCTCTTCGATCAAATCGAACGCCTCCCTCATCGTCTAACTCACTTAGTTAACGATTCTAGGCGTTCAGAACCGTAATGCGTTCTCCGCCAATTAAGCATTCGGAATGCTCATCGGACCGACTCTTCGATCACATCGAACGCCTCCCTCATCATCTAACTCACTTAGTTAACAATTCTAGGCGATCAGAAACCCATCTCATTCTCCGCCAAACCAACCAATTCAAAGTAGCCTCAGAAACCCCGGGCAAACGCGAAAAAGGGGAACAAGTTTTCAAGACTTTACAAACGCTACAACAAACCGACGGAATACAGCGATAACAATCTTACATCTCAAGCAAGGAATACATAAAAGACAAATACAGAGGCCGCTAAGGCCGCACTAAGACAGAGATTGCATAAGAAATTCACATAGGCTTCGGACGGTCGGGGTCCGGGATTTCCTCCTCGTCCATCAAATCTTGATACATCGCTCTCCAGTCCACACACTCATCGGTATTATGACCGTTTTGCCTGTGATACAGACAGGCTTTGCCCACATGGGTCACACGATGGTTAGGATTAGCAGGAACGGGACCCAGGCTACCTTGCCTCGCAAATTCCAGGAAGACTACGCTTCGCGGTTTAAGGGGATCGACGAAAGTCGGCCCATAAGGACGTGAGGGGGAAGCATGGCGCCCTACCCGACGATACTCCACCTCATGGGGTAGATTCAGCACCCTTTCCATCTCGTCCGCTAGAAGCCTCTTGATCCAAGAAGGATGCGGGTTGAGCACCGGAACGACAGTCTCGTCAGGAAGAAGGTACCCGATGCCCTCGTGAGACCAGATTTTCTTTTCCATGGAGGAATGTGCGCTGACAGCAACCTCGCAAGAGTCAGTTACGGATCCGGTGTAAGGCATGGAATTCTCACTCTCCACTCTTCTCTTCTGCGGGGCCGAATCCCGGTTCAGCCAGATAGGGGACGAGTACCTCACTTTTCTTTCCGCATCGATCTCCTCAGTCGGAAGGCAGTAAACGTAAGGATGCGGCATCGCCGATATGGCCTTCTGGACTTCGAGCACCCGAGCCGGATCAACGACATCCCGAAGCGACATTTTCCAAGCAAATTAGTTCAAGAAGGTAGCAAAGAGATAAAAACAAATTGCCAGTCCATATCATAACAATCCGACCCCTATTTATAGCAGGTCGAGGACAAGATATGAAAGACCACACGAGGCACAACAATCACATCAAGCAAATAAAACATCATTAGGTGCAAAAAGATATCCCAAAGAAGATCCAAATTGTACGAACCATCATTACATCTAAGAATTCAAAAAACAGACTCCCTATTACTTCTTAAAACGGCTGCAAAATTCAACAGCCTTCGCCTGGGCAGCTTTGTCATAGATGTTCGGAGCAAAAATCACCTCCGGAGGAACATTGTAACCCGCAGAATGAGTTGCGGTAATTAGCATCATGCGGTCTAGTTTTACTAATTTCTCCTCGCGTTGACCTGCCAGAGCGCGGAGATCGGCAGCCTCTTTACGTGCAGCCTCCAGTTGTCACTTGACAGACTCGTTCTCCTCGACCAGCTCTGCCGAGCGTCCCGTCTTCTCCTTCATAATCTCCGCTACACGACGAGTCCACCCGACTGCCATCCTTAGTAACACCCGATACGCAGAGATCTCCTCGACATCCTGCTTCAAACACTGCGAGAGTTCCACCCGACCAGCTGTTTCTACCTTCAGCTTCTCTGACAAAACCATTATCTCAGCCTCGCGACGATCCAGAAGCTCCCGCGCAGTCATCAACTTTTGGTTCGCCTCCTCAAGATCACTGACAGATCTTCGCAAACCCGCTTCCATATCACGAAAAGCGTTTTCATCATTAACGCACATGTCGAAAACTCGGGTTGCATTTTGAATAGACTGCAGGTAAGAATAAAAGTGAATATAAGGCACTCGCAAAAAGAATAGAAGAACTCACTACACACAAAGCTGAGAAAATGAATAGAACTCACCACACCGAGGGCCGATAGGGTCTCTAGACCCAAGTTCATTTTCGAAACCCCATCCATCCGCTGTTGCTCACCAGGAACCCGGGCCACACGGGCCATCGCGCGAGCCAAGTCGGAGGTCATCATATCGGAATGCACTGACAGATTTATCACGTACTCCTTGAACTTGGAAATTTTCATTTCCATTCTCTTCACCATTTCCGGATGATCCCGTATCCGATCCGTCACATTCGTAGACATTTGCTTAGCACCATCACAGCAAGGTTTCTCGCCACCTTTGCTAGCACCAGCGATGACTTCCTCAGCATCTCTCTCTCCACCTACGTCTTCAACAACAGTTTTTCCAGTGTCCCTTTTCCTTTTCCGAGCAACCATCCCACGACTTGGACTACCAGCTACCTCTTCGTCAAAAGCAATCATCTCCACCCCTCCCGCAGGCTCCTCGGCAGCCGGATCACTTACAGGTTTCCCCTGCGGGACATCAACCTCCACGTCAGCACCTTCCCGGGCAGCGAGAACACCTCCCATGCTTTGCACCACTTGGTTCGCATCCTCGAGCGACGAGTACGATACCAGCGACCCCGAAGCTCCTCCGAACGCCTCGTCAGCGGTCTTCAGACCAACGCTGAATTCGTTAGGGTCAAAATCCATACTGACACGGGGATCTCCTGGACCTGCACGCGCCGAAACAAGAAAGAGAAAACATCAGATTTCAAATTAATAAACACATTCCATACTGCATAATTGACAAAGCAGAAAAATAATCCCAGCCCCTCACCTACGACGGCAACATTCACGGAGATTGCCTCCAATTCTGCCAGCTCCCCAGCCTTGAAGTTATAGCCCTTTTTCCATTTCTCAAAGTCCTCCGCCGACCACCCTCTGATGTCCGCCATTCGCCATTTATTCCAGATATAGTAACCAGCAGAAAGGAAATGGCAGACTAGCTCGTCGACATCCTACTTATGATCCTTGTCTGTCGGGAGACCTTTTAAATGCATGACCAATTTTTCCTCGAACGGAAGCATTGGTCGGGTCTTCAGCCACCGACTGGAATCCATAGGATCGTCGTTCCACACGACCCAGAAGGGAAAGTCTCCATCGCGCTTCCTCACCAGAAAAAAGCGGTGACGATATTCCGACAGTTTATCCTTCAAACCACCCATCACTCTGAACTTCTGATGGGAGAAGGTGACATGCTGCGATCTTTGCCCTTTGCTCGGCTTAAAAAACTCATGGAAAACTAGACCTGTGGCTCGGTATCCGGCGGAACGACACAAGGAGTAGAAGGCGACCATCATTCTCCAGCCATTCGGATGTATTTGACCAGGGCACATGTCGTATTCTTTCAATACCTCCACAAAGAAAGGCAGGAGGGGAAGCCGCATCCCCGACTCCAATTGCTCTTCGTAGATGATGAGCTCGTTTGCATTACCCGCATGATGAGCTCTGGTCTCCTCGTTCAACGCTGCCAATTCATAAGGCTCCCCGAGTCGGTACACCGCAGAGATCACCGGCAGGTCTTCCACAACAATTATACTATGAGCATCTTCGACAATAAGAGACTCTGGCCTCCTAGGGCGCTCGACTCTTTCAAAACGCTTACCCTCGCTTCCAGCAGGACCAGGGGCTCGTGTCCACACTTTTGCACGCATTTCCTCATAAATTGTGACAAGAGGCCGCTCTACAGTAATTAACCCCTCCGGTATAGCCACTACCACCTCTAACACACCAGCGGCGACAACCCCGACTGGACGATCAACGGTGGGTAGCGGGCGAGCAACAAGTATTTTCCTTTTCTTCAAAACTTCACCCGCCGCGCTATTCCCACCTACCTTTTCAGCTCGCCTTTTTCGTGACACTGACCGAATTCGCGCAGACTCTCGAAGCGTGAAGTCACCCGGGGCGACCGGCGGCAGTCTGCTTAGGGCTCCCCGTGAAGACCCCTCTGACATAATACCCCTACCCTGAAGTCGAAATAAAGCAAGAAAAACGCAGAAATCAAAGCTAAGGAATGATGCGACTAACCTCACCAAAGATACGACAAGATCTGAAGCAAGAAAACTCCCGACGACGGACAATGGATGACGAGCGAACCGACAGATCCTTGCAACGCGAACAAAAAAGTATGGAAGGGCACAGTAGCAGAAAGCCAGAACACGACGGCACAAATCTCTCAAACGAATTTGAAAGAAGAGATTTCGTTCCCCCTGGATATTTATAGTTAGGGGAGAAATCAAGGCGCCGGCATAGTTGTAATTTCGCAATTAATGTTGGCGGCGCACGGGTGATTTAAAGATCATAAACAATCAAGGCGGCACTGAAAATAAGACGCGCATGCAGTGAAGGGGCCTGTTTACGTTTAAACACCAGGTGTCCGCATGCCGAGCGGACACACCCGCCTGTATTCTCGCATCAAATACTCGACCGGGCTATTCGGCGGGGGGGGGGGGGACTACTTGATTCGGGATATGAATAAAGGACTTGAGAAGGCCCAATCGGGCAGATGGGCCCAGGGCCCAAACACCCTCTATAAAAGCACAACTCACATTGAAGGAGGGGGGGGGGGGGGGGGGGTAATCACTTTTGAACCATTTTACACCTTACTTTGAATATATTGAACCTCTGACTGTCTTGCTCGTCGGAGTATCCGCAGGGACCATTCCCGACGCAGGGATGACCCATCGGCAAGTTAAAGCCTCTCTCCGGAGATCAGGATCACGGTGTTCACATACCTAATTAAAAATTATACACACTTGCTATATACACTCAGTCAGTGGTGAATACAAAATTTTCTGGTTGGACGACGATTTTACACGTGGTGTGTATTTTTTTTTTTTTGTTAAATTGAACCTGTTTAAATTTTTTTCATATATATAACAAATTTAGTTAAGTACCAATGTAGAAATTTTTAAAATTAAGTTATATTGTGTTTAACATTCTTAACATGTAAAAAAACTATGTCTAATAGAAAAAAAAAGATTTAGGAACGGCCGAATTGGTAAAAAAATTTAGAAATTTGGATTTAAGGATTGCCTAGCAGGCCAAAAAAAAAATTAGGAATTTGAATTCAATGATGACCTAATAGACAAACAAATTAGAATTTTAGATTTAGAAAAAGCCTAACAACAACAACAACAACAACAACAGCAAAGCCCTAGTCCCAAAATGATTCAGGGTCGGCTAACATGAACCATCATATAAAACTATGCAATCAAGTCGTGTCAACGACACAAATTCTCTCCTTCTACTCTGTCCTATCCACTACCATACTCTCCTTAATCCCTAATAAACTCATATCCTCTCGATCACCCTCCTCCAAGTTTTCTTAGGCCTTCCTCTACCCCTCACCACTACATCCCTTTTGCCACTCTTCAGTCCTCCTAACCGGCGCATCAAGCGCTCTTCGTCTTACATGGCCAAACCACCTTAATTGGTTTTCCCTCATTTTATTCTCAATAGATGTAACCCCTACTTTTGTCCTAATTATTTCATTACTCATCTGATCCTTTCTCGTATGACCACACATCCATCTTAATGTGACAGTGTTTCACTGCCCAACACTCCGTACCATATTACAATGCTGGTCTGATTGCCGTGCGGTAGAATTTTCCCTTCAATCTATTAGGCATGTCGGGGTCACAAAGGAAACCCGTAGTACTCTTCCACTTCGCCAAACCAGATTTAATCCTATAAGCAACATTTCCATCTACTTCTCCATCTGTTTGGATAATAGATCCTAAATACCGGAAGCAATCCGAGACCTGAACAACTCTCCTATCTAGGGTGATTGTCCATGCCTCCCTACTCCTATAGTCGCTAAACTTACACTCCAAATATTCTGTCTTACTTCAACGCAATTTAAAGTCTCTAGATTCTAAAGTTTGTCTTCATAGTTCCAACTTCCTCTCCACACCTTCTTTCGTCTCATCAACCAACACAATATCATCTACAAACAACATGCACCATGGTATACCATCTTGAAGTGAACTCGTTAGTTCATCTATAACGATGGTAAAAACAAATGGGCTTACTGCGGAACCTTGATGCACTCCAATCGTAATAGGGAACTTTTCAGTCTTCCCAACGCTGGTACGTACACTCGTGCATGCTCCATGCTCCATGCACCTGCCCATTATTTATTAGAAACAGGAGGCGGAACCACCACAACCTCAAATTTCATAGAGACGGGAGGGCGAAAGTACTCATGATCATGGTAATTCCAGAAACAGGAGGACGAAAGTACTCATGATCATGGTAGTTCCAGTGGCGGGAGGGGCCCGGCCTCGGTCTCCACCCCTGCACTCAGTTCATTTTATCTAAGTTTTGGCCTCATTTACAGAGTTGCATATTACAAGTCCTTTTTTACAGACCACATTAGTTTAAGAAAATAATTATCACCGCCTTTCTGGTAGAAAAATTCCTCCATGTTCAAAAGGGCTTATAGTTGGGTCACGTATAGTCATAAAATGAAGTTTCAGTCCTGTTTTCTTGTTGCTTGGGATTCTAGGATAAAAAATCTAGATGTTTTAGAAGTTAGCGATTACCAGGCTCTATTTGAAAAAAGAATATCGTTTTTTACAAGAATTTGGCATGCACACACATCATAATCATATCATTGCTCATAAGGGGTGCACACAATTTAATACCCTAGTCCAATACCATGTAGATATTATCCGCTCTGGTCTAAATCCAACATCTTAGGCCTCACGGCTTTAAAACGCGTCTGCATGTATTGGATTCACATCTTACTAATAAGCCTCAATCACTCCCTCTCCATTTCGGATGTGGGATTCAGTTCATTCCTATCCCCATCGCCATCCCTTAGGGCCGCTCCTTGCTCAAGTCTTCTATCCCGGCGCCACCCATTCCGGACCGGGCCGTTACGCACAAAAATCCGAAAAACCGAAAAACCAAAAAACCAAACCGAAACCAGATATAAAATAAGGTGAACCGAAACCGATGGACTAGTGCAGAGGCGGAGGCAGCCCGGCGCCCGTGGGGGCTCCCGCCCCTACGGCGCCGGAGCTGCTCTGGAGGGTTAGGGAGGGCTAAAAATTAGCCTCCCCGCCGCCGCCACCGCTGCGTATCCCGATTTAGGGATTTAGGCGCAGCGGCGCCTGCTACATCTCCTTCTCAGGAGATGTAGCGGAGAAGATGGAGCCCAGTCCAAGTGGGCTGGGCTGTTTTTTTTTTTTAAATTTGGCCCCCCAAAACGACGTCATTTTGGGTTGGGTCCAAATTAAAAAAAAAACAGCGATTGGGGGGGTGAAAATCCCCAATCTCTGCGCACTTTGCAATTTTCACTTGCTCTCCTCCTCCCCAATCGCAATTTTCAGCGCAGCCAGCTCTCCTCCTCCCCCCTTTCCACCATTCTTCAGCTCCTCCTCCATTTCCTTTTCTTTTCATTTTCCTTTCATTTCTTCTTCTAATTATACAAGCTAGCCTCTACATTTCCTAAGGTATGTAATTTCTTCCATAAAATTAGGTTAATTTTCATTTATAGTTTTTAATTTATAATTTGTTGCATTAATTTGGTGATTTGTTAAATTATTTTAGGGTTTTGATAGTTTAGGGAATTTGTAGGCTTTTGATAGTTTAATTTGTTGAATTAATTTAGGGTTTTGTTAATTTAGGGAATTTGTAGGGTTTTGATAGTTTAATTTGTTGAATTAATTTAGGGTTTTGATTTAGGAATTTTAGTTTAGGGTTTTTATAGTTTATGGAATTTGAATTAATTTGTAGAATTAATTTAGATTCTTTAATTTAATGATTTTGATTTGTGCCATATTTTTTTTAATGTAGAATTACAAAAGGATGGATAAATTTGTTATCAGATTAAAGAGAAATCCAAATGAATCATCATCCGGTAGTAATCCGGTTGAGCAAGAAAGTGATAAAAGAGTTCGTGTTGAACCAGAAATATCAGATGAACTTATTGGTGATCCTGGAAAACGCATACCAATTGATTTATATCCTTTTAATATGAGAGATTCAATGAGGAGACGATACTTGGCTAAAGGCCCTTCTCAACCTAGTGGACACAACTTCCCGATGTCTGATGTTGGTAAAGGTAATAGAAGGAAGTTTCAATACAAATGGTTTGAGAAGTTTCCTTGGTTAGAATATAGTGTATCTAAAGATGCTGCATTTTGTTTAAATTGTTATTTGTTTGCAAGTGGTAACAAATTTGGGGATAGTGCTTTCACACAAATTGGTTTTAAAAATTGGAAAAAAGCTTTAGCATGCTTTGTTTTGCATGAAGGAGGTGCTTCTAGTTCACACCATTATGCTAAAAATAAGATTGATCAATACAAAAATCAAAGAGGGAATGTGGATCATATGATAGTAGCAAAATGTTCAGTACGGGAGGCTGAATATCGCATTAGGTTAACTGCAGTTGTACATGTTATTCGATATCTTTTGGAGGCAGGTGTGGCATTTCAGGGACATGATGAGTTGGAATCGTCAACACGACCGGGCAATTTTCTTTTACTAGTCAAATGGTACTGTATGCGAGATGAAGGTGTAAGGAAGGTAATGAAATTAAATGCTCCAAGTAACAATCAATTGACTTGTCATACGATTCAAACGGAAATTATAGAAGCTTGTGCTTTAGAGACTAAAAAAATTATTCTCAATGAGATTGGGGATAAATTCTTTACTGTTTTGATTGATGAGGCCCGATATTGCTCAGTTAAGGAGCAGATGGCCGTGGTTTTGAGATTTGTAAATGATTATGGAGAAGTGACTGAACGGTTTCTTGGATTAGTGCATGTTCGTGAGACATCTGCTCAATGTTTGAAAAAAGCGCTTGATGCATTCTTTGCTGTGAATAGATTATCAATTACGAGGGTTAGAGGTCAAGGGTATGATGAGGCTTCTAATATGTCTGGTCAGTTTCATGGATTAAAAGCACTCATTTTAAATGAAAACAAGCACGCACATTATATTCACTGTTATGCTCACCAACTTCAATTAGTTGTTGTTGATGCTGCAAGGGATTGTCGAGCAGTGAGTGACTTTTTTGATTATGTTCCTATCATTGTGAATATTGTTGGTGTTTCATGTAAAAGAAAGGATGCTCTTCTACATTTGCATCATGAGAAAGTAGTACAACGAATAGAAACCAATGAAATTTCTACAGGAAAGGGCAAGACTCAAGAAATAAATTTAACTCGCCCAGGTGATACACGTTGGGGTTCTCACTACAGAATGATAAATCATCTTTTTGACATGTGGGATTCGGTGATAGAAGTGCTTTCAGCAGTATCAAATGACGGTACTGATAAACAAAGTCGAGGTACTGCTGATAGTTTGGCTAAGAAAATGTGGGATTTTGAATTTGTGTTGGTTGGAAAGTTGATGGGATTTCTATTGGGGCTTACAAATGGACTATCCCACTTCTTACAAGTTAAGAATCAAGACATAGTTAGTGCTATGCGCATGATTCAAATGGTGAAAAATGGCTTGCGGGAATTTAGGGAAGATGGTTGGGCGAAATTGTTAAAAGAAGCCACTGAATTTTGTCAAGCACGAAAGATACATGTGCCTAATATGGAAGATCTCATTCAATGTCGTGTTAGACAACTTATTGATGGATTTCAAAAGACTTATCTCCACCGTTATCGTATTGATATCTTCAAAGAGGTACTTGATTTTCTTTATGTTATCTAATAATATAATTATATTTTCTTGATGACATTAATCTTGATTATATTCTAAATTATTTTTAAATGTACATGTGTTAGGCTGTTGATGCTATCATTTCAGAAATGGACAATCGTTTTATAGAATCAACTTCTGAGTTACTTTTGTGCATATCGTGTCTTGATCCTTCAGATTCATTTGCTAAGTTTGATCAGGAGAGACTACTTCATCTTGCTAGGTTGTATTCAGATGATTTTTCTAGTTCTGATATAACCGAGCTTGACCATCAACTTGGTCTTTACTTTTGTGATATGATATCAAATAAAGCATTCCCTGGTCTTCATGATATTGGCGAGCTTGCAAAAAAGATGGTGGAGATGCGATATCATGAGTTTTTTCGTTTGGTTTATCGACTTATAGAGTTGACATTAGTCTTGCCTGTTTCAACAGCTACTATTGAAAGATGTTTTTCAGCACTTAATATTGTTAAAACGGATTTACGCAACCGGATGGGAGATGAACTTCTCACAAATTGCTTGTTGTGCTACATAGAGAATATTTCTTTTAACAGTGTTGAAGATGAAGCCATTTTACAATATTTTCAAAATTCTGGATCTCGAAGAATAGATTTGCCATCTATCGAGAGCGTGCCCGTTGTCAAAAAATAGGTACATTTTCCAGTAATATAGTATATGTAGCAAGTACTTTTTAGCATTTATTTATCAATACAATTAACATTTTGTATAATTTGATTTTACTTTTTAACATATGCAAGATTTTTTTTTTAACCTTGGGCTAAAATTACCCCCCCCCCCCCCCCCCCCGATTCTCAAATCCTGGATCCGCCACTGGACTAGTGTACGGTTTTTAATTTTAAAAATACTGGTTACGGTTACGGTTCTTTATTCCAAAAACCGCGGTTAACTGAAACCGACCGAATCACAATTAAATATTAAAAAAATATAAAAATAAATTTATTTATATGGATAAACAATTATTTAGTCCTATAGTTTTTCATAACTCATTAATCAATTCATTGTTTAATTATAAGGTCTCTAAAATTTTTCACTTTTAATGGTTTAATCCTTCTATCAAATATTTACATCAAATGAGATGAAAATATGCAAATAACTCTCAGTTAATTTGTTACAGTCTCTCTAATTTCAGTTTATGCGATTTTTTTCTTTTATGTTTTTGGATGTAGAATCAGAATAAAATTTTATTACCTGTTTTCCAAAACTTTATAGCCAGAAGTTTTATTGGGTTGCCTTTTTTTATCCGTTTAATTGTTCTTTAACATATTTTTAGACGGAGATTTGATATAGGGACTAAATAATTTAACGGAATCAAAACTGAAATAAAAGTTTAACCGACCGAAATAATTGGTTAACCGATTAGTGGTTAACCGAATTTAATGAACTAGTGTATGGTTAACGTTTTTAAAAAACCGATTAAATGGTTAACCGACCGAATTAACCTTAATGGACTGGTTAACCGACCACGTGCACCCCTAAACACATAACCATGTTTCTTTATTTTTCCATTTTTGAACAAATAGAAGAGAATTTTAGTACATATAAGAATCTTTTTTGCTTCACTCAGAACGTGTAAACTAATTTTTCAGAAATGATACTATCATTCCTGAACTCATTCTTATAACACTCAAGCAAGAAATTAAACGATGAAAGAATAAGCGTACACAGAGATATATAAAAAAAAAGAAATAGAACAATTGAACGAGCAAATGGTACAGTTAACAAGACATTTGGATTTAAAAGAACAAACGGCTCAATTGGTAGAGATTGTGAGGAAAAAACCTTACAAGTTTAAACCACCCGAATTTGAGAAATTTAAACCACCCTGAATTGCGGTTTACAATTTTAGAATCCATTGAGTTTAGAATTTTATCCGTTAATCATTGATTGAATAAAACCGTTTCTATTTACCGATGAATTAAAACTTATACGTTCTGTCTGTTCTAGAGGCTGCTGCAGAATCAACAAAGTAGTGATATTCAATCTAGTGCTTAAATTAATTGGAGAAGAATTTCCTATGTCTAGGAAGAGGGGGCCGGAATTTTACTTATGTGTACCAGGGTTAGATTACTTTAGGGTTTTATAATAGGTGTATTTATAGTCCTAATTAGACCTGTTCATGGGTTGGGTCGGGTTGGGTTTTATATATAATTACTTCGTCCAAGTCCAACCCAGCCCACCTATATTTATATCAGACTCGGTTCGAACTGGACTAGACTATAAAATGTAATTCCCAAACCCATCCATCTAAATGTTGATATTAAAAAATTAAAATAAATGTAATTGTTATAACCGTTTAGTTGATATTAATTTCCTTATTTTTTTTTCATTCGCATGAAGAGTAATTTTTTATATATAATCCATCACCACATGATTATATGTATTCCCCGGGAAGACTATCTTATTATCCACATTTTCCCAGCCAAGCCTTGAGACACACGTACGAAGATCAAAGAAATGTAGAGCAAAGTTCTTACTTCTGTAATAAAAGCCAAGTAAAGGCCATTCTTTGTTTCAAGTCCAACTAGACCTGTTCATGGACCGGGTTGGGCTTGGGCCGGACCTAATCGGGCTTGTCATATAATTACTTTGTCCAAGTCCAACCAAGCCCGCACTATATTTATATTGGGTTCGGCTCGGGTTGGACCAAGCTACAAGAACTAATTTGGTCCGGCCCAACTAATATCTTTATATTTTTTAAAAATTAAAATTAAACTAAAAAATTGTACTATAATAAAATACAATAAACTAAATTTTAGAGGATTATTCTAATAAAATCAATTAACGCAATCCTAAATCAAAAAATACTTTTTTGATAGTAATAATAAATAGTAACAAAAATATGTACATGTTCACCAATTCTAAAAGTTATATGGTTTGGAAATTTTTATGTTGAAGAAATTTAAAAATTTTATTTTTGGAATATAAAGTTTATTAAACTATAAAAGTTATTAAATTAAAATTATTATTAAAATTTCGGACCGGTTGGGCTGAACCTGGGTTTTGAGACAAATCCCAAGCCCAACCTACTCTATATGCGGGTCTAAGCGGACTTGGGTCAGGTCAAGCCTATTACGAAATATATACATCCAAGCTTAGTCTTTAAAGAGCGGGTTTGGACGGACTGGACGGGCCAATGAGCTTTTGAACAGGTCTAAGTCCAACATATAAAGCCTTGAGATTATTAATTAATTAGATATATTATTATTCATTTATTGTTAATTTCCTTTTTTTTAATATATATTACTTTAATGTACTACACACAATTAATATTTATATACATATATACAATTAAAAATATTATATAATATAAACTTGGGTCGGGCCGGACTCATTTGGGATTTTGAGATCAATCCAAACTCAACCCATTTTATGTTCTTGGGTCGGGCCGAACCAAACATCAAATATAAATATCCAAGCCCAAATATCCAAAACAGTCCTTCAAATTTCTAAAAACCTTAAAACCAATTAAATCTAATCTAAAAACTTCATTTTAATCCCAAACTACCCAAATCGGGTCATAGTTCGTATTACGGTATTCAAACAAGGAAGTTTAGGTTTTAAATAAAAACGACTAATATAGAAAATGTAAAAAATGTGAAAATAGAATAAAAAAATGCAAATACGGGTCTAGTTCCTCAGATTTATACCTTGTTATGGGTATATCGATCAAACAGCTTGATTTTTCTTTAGTTCGGGTCTCGTTTTAGTGCGTTTTTAGTCTCAGAAATATTCTGCAGAGGTTCGATCAGTTCTGGGTGTCACGTCTAGTAATTAGGCATGACGCACGGTTTCAGAGTATCCTGCCTTGGAACAGGCGGAGGGCCCGTGGCCGACACCATGGGACCGTTTGCATGGGCCCGTGAGGTGGTCGACGGACCGGCTTTCGCGGGCCTGATGCCCCATTTTACCGAGCCTCGTCCGTGTTTTTTTTTCCTGATTTAGATTTTATTTTTTCTTTTACGTGAATCATCTATTTTGATCGTTTATCGTAAATTTTCATCATAGGTTCTCCGACTCCGGTGTTTACACCAACATATTGTCAAATGTCCATGACCTTCCCGTTAGGACGCAATCAATATCCACCTTATGGTAGAATTTAAAAGAGAACTGATTAGAACTGATTTCCTAAATGTTCATTCCCCTATTTGGCCTCCACAATGTAGCCAATCTAGCGTTCACAACAGTAAAGTTCAACACGTTATCCGTTATTAATCTCCCGATCAGGCGCAACTCAACACTAGGATTCCTCGGGTTCGACTATGAGATGTCTAAATCAAGAATCACTCCCTCATCATCTTCAATTGACAGCTTCTCCAACTGACGTTCCATCGAAATCTCACAGCACAACGACGATAAAATGTACAAGAAAATCCAAACAAGTTAGGGACTACTTTCAATTTTGGAAAGACACACTCACCAGAACTCCTAGGCGGCGGAAACCATGAACAACTGTGGTAGGGACATTGGAGAAATAGAGTTCAAATAAATAAAAACTTTATAAAATAAGGTTAATAGAGATTTGAATTCTTACATTAAAGCAAATACTTTAAATCAATTCAACTATTTTAAACTATTGAAATAATATTATCTAGATTAAATATAAATTAATATTAGTGAAGGCTACGATAAAGAACCAACGATACTTAAGGATGGAGCCGGTAGCTAGTCTAATCCGGAGCTTTGGACTGGCTATACCCCTGAACCATATACACCCTTAATCTCCGGATAAAAAAGGTATCGATTGATTGACATGAGGAATCGAGAGAGATAGAGAATCAGAAGCCTATCTTCCAGAAGAGAAGCAATGGCCCATGCTTATGCTTGGCTGTTTGCTTTCAGTCCCATGTGCTTTTTTATCACTTGGTCAATATCTAACTTTAGAATAAATATATTTGGAATTTTACTACTTTATTCCAATTTTGGTAGGTTCAAAATAACAGTAATTCTAAATTACCAATTTTTTTTTATACTTTCCATGCCACTCAATAAAATAATACCATTACATATACATATTAAATTATTGGTTAAACATTTAATATAACTTAATTCTACATTGATTATTTAAAAAAAAAAAAATCTACATTGATTAGATGTATTTTTAATATTAGAAATTAAAACATTATGCAGGCTCTTGTTTTTTCGCTCTAAAAGAAACTCAAAATTTATTAATTATAATACTAAATGTTAAAATTTAAGAGTATCTTACCAGTCATTTTGTTGGGATCTTAAATTAAAATTTAAGGAAACAGAGTTGGGCATTATTTGATAACCGTTTTATCATTTAAATTAAATTAATCATGTTACCAATCAAATGAGTTAAAATATTTACTTAAGATTTTAAGTTAGATATTATAATTAATATTTTTAATTCAATTTTTATTTTTAGTATTTATGTTGCATCATTTAATATTTTCACCACTTATAATATTCATTACCTAAAACATCACCTTATTTTCACCACTTATAATATTCATTAATTAAAACATCACCCTAGAACATCTGCAACAACATCTTAATTTGATTTTAAGTTAAAATTTAAAAAGATAGTTAAAAATCAACTTCAACAACTTCTTAATGACTCTTTAAATTACTAAAAGCCTCTTCAGAAACCAACTTCAATATCTTATTGACTATTCAAATCACTAAGGAGTGAATATGAGTCTAAATGAAAGTTAAAACGTTAATTTTCATTAAAAAAATTCATTATTCTGATTAATTTTGGATTTAGAGGTTAACATGTGAATTAATATAAGATATCAATTTTCATTAATCTTCGTCTACTCCAAAAAAAAAACTTACGAACAAAATTAATGTAATATTTTACATTCTATTACTTCAATTAACCTACTAATTCTATTAGTTTTGTTAACCTACTACCAAATAAAGGCCAAGGCCCGAGAATCTTTACTGAATTTTATATTTGTCCAATATGTTAGAATACAATATACGTATAGTTAATTATTATTTGAGTGAAATAATTATAATTAATTTAAAACTCAATTGAAAGAAAGAGTATAATTGAGAGAGAGGAAGACTTGATAAAGAAAACTCCAAAAAGTTGTTACTTCATATTAGCTGGTGAACAGAATATATTTTAAAATAATAAGTAGTGAACAATGACAAGCCTACCCCCTAACCAAAGACCTAAATTGCAAATTGACATGCCTACCCTAACCAAAGGGTATGAATACACTACACTAGTAGTATTTCTGTTGTACACAATTACTACTAGGGAGGACACTCCAACCTTCATTGGCCAACTACCTGTCAATCAACCTGCTTTTTCGTCACTTTCAACAAAAATGCTCTCTACTTTTTAGGTCTACCAACCAAATCAAGCCTTTTTTTTATTTAGGTACTTGCTGCGTGGTGCCAAAGCAAGCGTAATGCATTCACACTTGCTAGTATATTCGTAAAGCTCATTCAAAGAGAAAAAGGGACTCATTTATTCCAAATCATAAGTTTCAAGATTACAACTTTATTTCACTGAATACCAAATTTTCTGGTTTCTCGCAAAAACCAGAAATTCAAAGGAAAGACACAATCGAACTATCTGATACTTAAAACATGTTTAAATTCTCTAATGAGAAGATATTTTAAGATTGAGGGATTTATTAATCCATGACTTCCAGCTTCCACTCCCCTTCTGAGCAACTGCAGTATTTGGTCTTTCTTCATCACCCATCTTCACTGCCTTTGGCTTCTTGCATAGCATGAAATTGCGAAAACCCAGTGATCCAATTGTTTCCCATGGGCTCATTGCTGTAACAATATTCAAACACCGTAAATCAATTTTAACAATTCAATTCAAACACCAACAATTAAAAGCACCAGAATCCAAAATCAAACGAATGAAAATGTTGAAAAGGGGGGAAATCTGTTGGGGTTTTAGATGCATACAAGAGCAATTATTCAAATACCAAACAAAGCATCGTAATAAGAAAATCAATCAAACAAAATTGGAATTGGGGAAAGGTGGAGGTCGAGAATCTAAATACCTCCAGAACCAGCATTGGGGCAATAGAGCAAGAAAGCGTTGAGATCAGAGCCAAGAACAGGAAGGCGACCTTCACGAGCATAAGATTTCAAGGCCGTGTCAATTACAGCAGCAACGAGCTCTCCTTCATTCACCACAAATCGGATCGGCCCGGCACTCCCCATAACTGTGACGCTAATTAGAAGCCTGTTGCCCTTAGCGGGCTGATTCTTCTTCGGCTTGTAAAGCAACATTGTTTTTTCTTCTTTCTTCGACAAATAACAAATCAAAAGCCTTGGGTTTTTGAATCAAAAATCAATAACAAAGGAAAATGACCAGGATCCGAATCGGCTAGAATCAAACAACTGAAAATTTTCTTTTTCTCTCTAAAACAGACAACAAAGGAAAAACGGCAATTTGAGAATTGTAAGAATCAGGAATGAAAAAGAGAGTTGGTTGGTTCGATCGTTGGTTCAAGGGTCGACGCCGAGGCAGCGGTAGTACCAGCCTTCCTTGCAAGAACCGAAAGCGAAAGCAGAAGCAGCAGAGACAACGCCCGCCCTTGATTGACAAAGGGAGAGCATGTAATTATTACTACTACTTAAGATTTCCACCATTCACAACGACAATAAGAAGATCCGGTGTTTCTTAGTTGATCTATTTCCTCGGAGAAAGAGAAACAGGGGGGTTTGATCTAGAAACCCAGAAGATGAGAAGAGAGTATGGGATAGGGAAAGGGAAAGAGGAAATTGATGGTAATAGGAAAGATGGGGTGATTTTGGATATATTTATATAGGGAAGAGCTGAAGCTAGGTGAAGAAGAGAAGAGAGATTAGGGTTAGGGTTTGTTACGGAGGGAATTGGAATTGTGGTAAAAAAGGAGTTTTGAAGGATTCATAAAAGCGTGTTCTGTTTTGCGTAGCGCCGACTCAGCTGAAGTTGTGGTGTGGCGGTTTCCTGCTCTCATTCAATATCCCTGACACGTTGTTTATGTTTTTGTTTTCGTTTTCCTCTTCTCCTTTTCTCTCATTTAACGCATCTTCAATTCTTAATTAATAACACGTTTTAATATTCTCCCTACACAATTCTATCTTTTTTTTTAAACAAACAAAATGAATTTTACAAAATAAAATAAAATAATAATAATAGTAATTACTATCGCAGCTTACCTTTAGGGCGTTTAGGGCGAAAGGATTAATTTATTGACGAACGGACATTCCAACCGGTTAGGGGTCTGTAGAAGTCGACTCATCCAAGAAGAACAAAGTTAGAAACAAAACCTGTTTGCTCTAGGTTTTTTTTTTCTGTTTCTTTTACTGGTTTGTTAAATTTTCATCTGAGATAAAAAAAAAATGTTAAATAAATGATCATGAATTCTATGATATAACTCATGTAGGGATGACAACGGGTAGAATATCAGCGGATAATATCAATTTCAGATATTTACTTTTTTATTTTTTAATCACCCGTACTCGTCTCATTATCCTAACGGGTATACTTTTTGCATCTCATAATCATCTCATTTCATTCACGGGTACCCGCGAGTATCCTTACCCGTTAAGAATCAATAAATAAAACAAAAAATATTACAAATTTAACAGAGTATAAATTTAATAAATCATCTATCTAAAAATTGAAAAAATTGAACCTTAATTAATAAGAATAAAGTAGTTTAGTGGTATAACTCAATGGTTGAAAAACAAAAGATTTGGGTTCAAAGCTCGCATCTTACATTTAAAAAATGGTAAATTCCAAAAACAACCCCTGTGGTTTCATGGATTTCACAAAAAAAAACTCACGTGGTTTGTTTTTACAAAAAAAAGGGCCGTGTTATACGTCGTTACCCGAAAAACGGAAAATGACTTAACGGTTTTAAAAGTGATGACATGGCAAAGGGTAAAACGGGAAAACCCATAAGAAGAAGAAGAAGAAGAAAGAAAAATAAAACATAAAATTTTCCCGGTTTTACCCTTTGCCACGTCATCCAATTTAACGGTGTTAAGCCATTTTCCGTTTTTTCGGGTAACGGCATATAACACGGTCCTTTTTTGGTAAAAACAAACCACAGGTTTTTCCATGAAACACAAAGGTTGTTTTTGGAATTTACCCTTCAAAAAATGATATTTATTAATATATAAAATTTATGACGGGTACTGGATATCGGGTACCCTATGGGGTATTTCCATATATGTCTTATTACCCTAACGGGTAATGATTTTTATATCATACTCGTCTCATATCCTTTTATACAGGATAAGGGTAGTAACATTAGGGTCGGGTACCCGTTGCAATCCTTGATCTCATGATACCTGAGATAAGACAATAAAAAATGGCCAATATAAGGTCATTGATTGACTTTCTTATTTTGATGTCTAAGTTAATGATGTACGAATTGAAGTATTAAACAATGGGGAGTAACTGCAAAGAATATGTGTATGTACCTTGAATGTATGACTTATAGATGTATTTATAGGATATCAATGTCCTTAATTAGATTCTTCAGAAGACGATTGGATGTAATTTAGTCAAGTCTTATCCTACTCGTCTTGATTCTAGGCGAATTTGACGGGATGTAGCGTGAGTCATGCTCAGAGACTCTCCTATTAGTCCATATATCAGAGATAGGGGCAGTACTCATTTTTAGTTCTCAATACTTTGGACACTCCTGATTATCTTAAATAGAGACATGTGTACAGCTACTAATTTGGATGTTATCACATGCCCCCCAGGATTCCATAAGCTCTTTTAGGGCTTCGTCCATTTGGAAGCATTCGTAAGGCCTATTTAGTCATTTCGTTTGGGAGAAATGAGAATGATACTTGGTGACATGTCCTGTAAATTTTCAGTGGTGGATCGTGACACAATAGGGCATCATAGTTGTAGGTACGCATGCAACCACCTCCTTAGTAAGTGATACAATACTAAGTCATTTGGGCTTTTACCAAAAAAGCTCCACTATGATCCGAAGACCTCAGATGGGCCTAATTTCACCAAAGCCTATTATAACAGTAATCTTGGCTGAAGCCTGGTTGAGGTCATAGCTTCAGCCACCTTGATCAGTCGAAGGATGTCTTTGGAGATGTATTTGGGAACACGTGGACCAATGAGCATGCTGGATCCCAAATACACGCTCCTCATGTTCAGAAATATTGGCACGTAGATAGGGTCTGAAGACCTATCATGTGTTGTGACGTGTTCAGGTACATCTATAAATAACATAGACATTCCACAAGTTCATGTATCTTACTTCAATTAGTCAATACTTCATTTCTCTGTTATACGTTAGCTAGATATTACCTTTAATATCTTGTGACTTTAGCATCAAAGAGGGTTCACCAGAACTCTGGCCCCTTTTTTGACATCTTCTGTGATCTCAAGTGATCATCGTGAAGTTAACAGAAAAGCAGTTTGCAAGAAGTGAGATATCATTTGGTGTGGTGTTCGTGGAACTTAATTCGTAAAAGCATGGTTCAACTTCACAGTTCAGTTGTTACCGCAGCAAACCAGTCATTGGAGCAATCCGCAGTTCAACATGGAATTCAGCCCAATCAGTGTGTTGCTGATATTCCTGGTACTTCAGCCGCTCCTCATCATGGCTTTGTGGATTCACAAAATGTTCCAATTTCACCTTTACTGTTACACCATCGTTAAACCAACGAATTGATGCATGTTTAGGGTCTTTAGAGCCTGAGCAGTGCTCTTTTATGGATGGTTTAACGAGGCAATTAATCTACAATATGGGATCTGTACAGGAATCAATGAATATCCTTCGTGCGGAATATGCCACATAGATGGAAGTAATACGCCAAGAGATGAAGGAAGCCAGAGATGCTGCCATTTATAATGGAAGAAAGCATTTTGTCGCTTGTTCTACAGGACATCATATGGTTCAAACATGTCCCAGGAAAAGAGGAATTTTAGAAGAGTCCCAACCTGAAATCAGGAGGGGGAAATCTAAGGAAAAGCCTAGGAGTCCTTCCCAATGCAGGCGTAATTTTTCACCTTCATCTAGAAGGTAAGTTTCGAAGGAATAGGGATCCAGATCCCCGAAGCGACGAAGAGACACTCATCATGATTCCATAGAGTCCTTAATTCACCGTTATCAGGCTCACAAAAACAGAATAAGAGTTGCTGGTTCACCTGAACACATCAATAAAAAGCAGCCGAAGCCAAAAGAAAATGAATCTTCATTGAAAGATGAGGTATACAATCTCATCAGGAGTGAGCTTCGGCATGTTATGAAAGACGATGGCCTGAAATTAAGAATGTTAGAGACCACAAATGTAAATACACCCCCCTTAAGTGATGAGATCATGAGTAAGCCAATGCCACGAGGATTCAAATATCCATTGCTCAAGGTTTACAACGGCATGGCAGATCCAACCTTGCATATGAAGAACTTTTTGAGAGTTGTACAAACCACCATGACAACTGATGCCTTGATGTGTCATTTATTCTCGACTACGTTAAGGGATTCAGCTGCCTACTGGCATGATCAATTACTACCAGGGTCAATTCAGTCTTTCAAACAAATGTCAAAGGAGTTTGCCAATCACTTCATCACTTTAATCCCCGAGAGCAAAACGGTGCAGGACCTCAACTATCTAGTCTAGGAGCCAAATGACCCCCTTAAAGAGTGGGTTGAGCGGTTTCAAAGAGTTGCAATACAAATCAAATATCTTAATATTGACATAGCGGTGGAGGCCATGGCAAGCAATTGCCAAAGCAATGATTTATCAAAGGAGCTTACAACTAGAAGAGTAAAAAAAATCCTGATTTAATGAGAAGAGCTCGTGACTTCGTCAAGTGGGACGGTCACAAGCTAAATTTGTTGCTAAAAGATAGGTTAAGCGTAGTCCATCAACCGAATGAGTCAAGGGGCGATAGGAGCAGAGAGGAAAATAAGCGGTCAAAAGAGAATGTTGATCGAAATACACCCTTTTAACGCTCCTAAAAAAGAAGTTTTTTACTAGGTTGAGACAAACAAACAACATATCTAGTATCCTCCGAAAATGAAAGCTTATGGATGAAGACACAATGATCAATATTGTGAGTTCCACAAGAGTGAAGGTCATGAAATGGAGGACTGTAGACAGCTTGCAGCAGAATTAAACAAAAATGGCAGAAGCAGGAAAGTTGGACAAGTTCTTAAAGAACGTTGTCAAGTCAATGGAATCAAAGGGAAAGCAACATAAAAAAAGAGCTCCTCGAGGAGTAATCAGGTGCTTGAATAAGAGACCTATTTGGCTTATTTAAACATGAAACCAATGCAATATCATGTTGAAGAGGTGAAGGAGCGTGCTGAACTAGTGGGAGCTTTAGAGACCATATGGTTAGCCGAGGGCAAATCAGTTTAGATTGAATCAAAAATACCGATTTAGCCAAAGGAAGATATTATTTCTACTCTAAAATCTAATATCCACGCCTTCTCTTGGAGTCCCATGGATACTATGAGGATATCTCCCAACTTAATGATGCACTCACTAAATATTTAAAAGGATGCTTCTCCAATCAAGCAGAAGCTTAAAAACCATGGGTTGGAGAAGCAGAAGATTATAAAAGCTGAAGTAAAAAAACTTCTTGTTTGCAGACACATTAAGGAGGTCGTATACACAAACTGGATCGCTAATGTTGTCTTAGTCAAAAAGGCTATTGGTAAATGGCGTATGTGTGTGGATTTCACAGACTTGAACAAAGCCTGTTCGAAAGACTTTTACCCATTGTCGTGTATCGATATGTTGATTGATTCCACAACTGGTTTCACCATTTATTCACTCCTTGATGCCGCAGTTGGTTATCATTAGATACCGATGAACCCCGAAGATATGCCGAACACATGTTTCAAAAATGATGAAGGCATTTATGGCTATAACGCCATGCCTTATGGATTGAAAAATTCAGGAGAGACTTACCAAAGGTTAGTAAACAATATCTTTGGGGATATTATTGGTGACAAAGTGGAAGTTTATGTGGACGATATGATTGTTAAGAGTAGATCTGTCGAGGAGCATGTAGCTGACCTAGCTACGATCTTTGCCATTTTACAGGAACATAACCTCGAACTGAACCCGAAAAAATACACTTTTGGAGTCTCTTCGGGTAATTTTCTAGGATTCATGATTTCTCAATGTGGAATTGAATCTGGACAAGATTCAAGCCATCATTGATATGGAGCCTCCTAAAAGGATTAATGATGTGCAAAAATTAAATGGGAAAATTAATGCCTTGGGGTGTTTTATTTCTTGTTCGGCTAAATGATGCATGCCATTTTACAAAAGACTAAAAGGTGTAAAGAATTTCTACTGGACGACTCGGTGTCAAACGTCCTTTGAACAATTGAAGTAATTTCTCGCTTCTCCTCCACTCTTAAGCAGACCAGTACCTGGTGATACTTTGCACCTTTACATAAGTGTTGTCGAAGACTCAATAAGAATGGTCTTGATTCGAAAGGAGGAGACAGAATAGTTTCCTATTTATTATGCTAGTCGTGTTTTAAAAGATTCAGAGATTCATTACCCAAAGCTGGAAAAGTTGGCATATGGAGTAATTATCGCTGCTCAGAAGCTAAGACATTATTTCCAAAGCCACACCATCGTGGTTAGGACTGACATGCCTCTTTGAAAGATATTGCAAAGACCCGAGACGTCAAGAAGAATTGTTAAGTGCGGTTTAATAAAATTGATGGAGTTCGACATTTGTTTTGAGCCCCGAAGAGCATGAGCCTTTTTCTGATTTCTTGGTAGAAATTCCTGATCAAAAAGGTCTGGTGCCAGTAGATTTAGAAATTTGGGAGATTTTTGTTAATGGTAGTGCAAGTAAGGAGGTCTCTGACATAGGAGTCTTCGTTTAGGGGCTTAATGTTATTAAGCTTCTGTACGCTGCAAATCTGGGGTTTGTTGCATCCAACAACATGACTGAATATGAAGCATTGTTGCAAGGTCTACGGATCCTCAATATCATTAAGCCCGATAAGGCAATTCCCAAAAGTGATTCTCAGTTGGTTGTTTGCCAACTCACTGAGAATTTTTAAGTACGTTTGGAGGTCATGAAAAAGTAATTGTCTTTGGTCAAAATACTTTTGCAGAAGGGGAAGGACGAAGGTCGTAGTTTTGAGGTTCAACAAATCCCTAGGGAAGAGAACGTGGAGGCTGACTATTTGGCAAAAATAGCTTCGACCCCAAACAGGTCTTGATCATGTCTATGACCTATTGAGCAGATTGTTGTTGCTAGTATCAATAAGAATGAGGTCCTAGTCATTAATCTTACAGGAGAATGGTTTTACCCCCATTTATTCTTACCTTACCACGGGTACTCTTTCTGCAGAAAAAAATGAGCAAATTCGAGTTTTACGAAAATCAGGGAATTCGGTGATTGAATGAGTTTTATATTGAAGATATTTTCACAGACCTTGGTTGAAGTGTGTTGGTTTTGAAGAAGGAAAGGTGATTCTACAAGAAATCCATTAGGTCCTGTGTGGAGCTCATGAAGGAAGGGACGCTTTAGCTAAGAAAACTCAATTGTAAGGTTTCTATTGGCCGAAGAAGGTCAAGGACGCAGCTAAATTCGTGCAAAAATGTTCAGTATGTCCGTCTTTTGCCCTAATTGTCCAGTTTCCGGCAACTGCTATGCAAGTCATTCAGCCTGCTTGGTCGTTTACGACTTGGGGAATTGACATTGTGGATCCTTTCCCAATGGCTAAGGGTCAAAAGAAGTTCTTAATTGTAGTTGTTGACCATTTTTCCAAATGGGTAGAAGCTGAAGTCGTTGCCACCATCACTTCGACACGTATTATTACCTTTACGGAAAAAATGGTAATTTGCCGCTTTGGAATTCCACATACGATCATCATTGATAACGACAAACAGTTTGACTACAATGGCTTTCGGTCTTTTTGTGAAAACCTACTTATCAAGCTTCATTTTACTTCGGTGGCTCATCATCAAACTAATGGGATGACCGAAGTAACAAAATGAGCAATTGTCCACGGATTAAAGAAGAGATTAGGGAAGGCAAAAAGATCTTGGGTTGATCAATTGCAATATGTCCTATGGGCATACAGAACTACCCCAAAAGCAGCAACTGGAGAAACTCCTTTCTCCCTAACATATGGGGCTGAAGCCTTTGTTCCCGTAGAAATCGGTTCCTCTAGCCCTAGAGCAACATATTATTCTACTGACGGGAATGAAGAAGCTATGCACCGAAAGCTTGATTTTCTGGAAGAAAAAAGGCGTAATTTACATAGGTGGTGTACAACCTTTACCCATTTTCACACTTTGGTGTACAAACTTAAATTTTGCACACTAAAGTGTACAACCTTTTGGTGACCTCCTACTAAAGTGTACAACCGGTAATTGTGATTGGTCAACCCGAAATCAACGCATCACATCACCATTTTGACTCCTCTAAAAGTCAAAAAATGATCCACTTAATATGAAATTATTTTTATACCCTTTATTCTTCATATAATTATTAAAAAAACCCTTTCTTCTTCCTCCATTTTCTTTTTGCAATTTCTCTCTCTAAAGCTTCCACTCTTTTTACCCTCTCTCTCTAAGTCATATCTCTCTTTAAAGGGACTTTGAAATTGAATTCCAAAACCCATTCATTAACTTTCTTCACGTAATGGAGATCGAAGGGGATGGACGATTGGCGGTGAAAATAGGAAGCAACACTGGAAAAGCGTGAAAACATCTCCAAACGTGTCTACAAATAAAAAATTGGTATTTGAGTCTAGTTTAATCTAGTAATTAGCTGCTAAACTTTGAAAATTGAATTCCAAACCCCATTTATGAACTCTCCGCACGCAATGGAGATCAGAGGGCATGGGCGATTGATGGTGAAGATCGGAATCGACATTAGAAAAGCATGTTGACGATGGCGACACTGATATTCTTTTTATTTCAAAGCAGATTGGTACTCTATGTTGTGGCTGTTTATTAGGAAATTGATTATGCTTTTGATGTATGAACCTGGGATTTTTTTAAAGAGACAAAAATGGTGTTGTTATGATTTAACTAGAGAGAGGTTAGAGAGAGAAATTTAAGAGAGAGAGAAATTTGGAGAGAGAGAGAGAGAAAGAAATAAATTTGAAGAGGGGAGAAGATGAAGAGAGAGTACCCAGAGGGGAGAAGATAATTAAGGTTTCTCTTAACATTTTAATGGAAAATCAGAGTAGTTAGCGTTGTATCTCGAGAATTAGTAGTTGCTGTACCATCATCATGATCCCACAAAAAGACTTTTTTCATTTCTCTATATGATAATTTTTTGTTAGTGAAACAAATGTTTTTCTGCCCCCTTTCAAGGTTTCCTTGATCGACCTCGGGTGAGTAGAAATCTCAATGCCTATCGTTTTCGCCAGAAGATTACAGACTGAATGGCTAATTTTAGGATAATGTCAAGGCATATGTCCGTGTCATGCCCAATAGCTCATCACGAGCAAGGCTGTCAAGGCATTATGCTTTTGATAGATGAACTTGAGATTTTTTTAAGAGACAAAAATGGTGTTGTTATGATTTAACTAGAGAGAGGTTAGAAAGAGAGAAATTTAAGAGAGAGAAAGAAATAAATTTTAAGAGGGAAGAAGATGAAGAGAGAGCACCCGGGGTAATAGCAAGACATGTTAGGAAAAATTAGAGAGAGATGAGAGTTAGAGAGAGAAATAATTTTTGAATATGGAGTAGAAAGAAAATAAGGATGGAGGTTGAAGAAGATGATGTTATAAAGGGTATAAAAATAATTTCATATTAAGTGGATCATTTTTTTGACTTTTAGAGGAGTCAAAATGGTGATGTGGCGCGTTGACTTTGGGTTGACCGGTCACAATTACCGACTGCACACTTTAGTGGGAGCTCACCAAAAGGTTGTACACTTTAGTGTGCAAAATTGAAGGTTGTACACCAAAGTGTGAAAATGGATAAAGGTTGTACACCATGTATGCAATTTACCCAAGAAAAAAGGGAGAAAGCTTTGGTCAAAATGGCTGCGTATAAACAACGGATAAAAGCCAGTCACGACAAACGGGTCAGACTGATGCAATTCTTTCAAGGAGATTTGGTGATGCGGAACGCCGAAGCTTTCCAATCTAGAGTGGATAAAGGAAAGTTAGGAAGGAACTGGGAAGAACCGTTTTAAGTTAGGAAGGAACTGGAAGAAACGTAAGTACGCGTACATACAAGCTTCGGGAATTGAATGGCAGAATAATTCCAAGAACATGGAATGTTGTTTCATTAAGAAAAATCTACCAGTAAACCTACCTTTCTGTAGTTTGTAGTTTTTTACTCTTTAAACAAGTGTAAATTCAACATCTTGTAATTCCATGCTTTTAAGCAATCGAAACAACAATCAAATAACAACATTACTTTTCTTTTCAACATCTTACTTAGAATCCTTTTTATTATATTAAAGACTAAACATATGCATGCTAAAAGGATTCTAGTCATAATTATTAAGTCGAAACATTCTAAAAAGGATAATTAATTTTATCTAAACATTCACACAATTGAATAAACAAGTGAATTGTTATAAAATAAAATGCTAGTACATTCAAGGAATAAAAAAGATAAAATTACAAGGAAAAGTTTTTAGTACGGATCTGAAAATTCTCATTCTTCGAGAAGTTGAGGATAATCAGGATCTTCGGGTAGAAACAGCTGGACCCAGAAGTCAAAATCAGCATCCAGATATTTTTCTTTCAAGGTCCGAAGAAATAAAACCCTGAATTGCGAAGATATTTTCTTCCCTAGTTCATTCACCTCTTCGGTGAGACGTGCGATGGTTGAAACTGATTGCGCTTTCAGATTTTTTATTGACTTCGAAAAAGCAGCTTCGTTATACGATTTCTCTTCCTCAAGAAGAGCTATCTTTTTCCGAAGTTCGACATTCATCGTTTGGGCCATTATCATCGATTTCCCAGCTATTTCAGTCCGATCTTTTTCAGCTTTAGCTTTGGCTTTTGCAGCATCCAATGAAGCTTACTTCAATCATCTTATCCTTCAAAGCCCCAAGTTCTTTCTTAAACTTATTTCGGGCTTTGAGGTACTTTTCTGAGTTAACTTTTCAAATCCTTTCATCCGTTTAATTAATTATTTTAACTCTTCAAATCCTTTCATCTTCTACTAGCCTATTCCTCATTTTCATTTCAAGTATATGTTAATAAATATATGTTTTTCTTACTTTATTAATTAAACGGGTAGTTCATCCGTTTCTGTTTAGGCCAGGTGGTGTGAATCACTCGTTTAGCACATTTGGATGATTTTTTTTATGTATTGATTGGATCCGTTAGTTTTTGGAGACGAATTTCAATTAGTATAAATAGGAACTGTAGTTATTCGATTTCCTCGACGTTTTCGGATCCATTTTTCAGAAATCCATTTTTTGGCTCGGGAGAAAGAGGATATTAAGTTTTTGAATGGAAAAATGAAAAGGGCGAAAATGTCCAAGAGGGGCGGTGAATAACAAAACCCTTTACATATCCCTGTACAGTTAAACCTCGATAAATGAATGTTCGATAAAGTAATAACCTCGTTTATATAATAAATTCTTTCGGTCCCGACTTGGGCCAATGGACTAAAGTAATAACCTCGCTAAATGCATTAAATAATAAAAATATTTAAATCCTTAAGGGCCTAATGAAAATATAAATTAATAATTATTGAATTATATAAAATGAGGTTAATTTTGTATGTAAACGAGGTTATTAATAACTTCGTTTATATATATATATATATATGACCAAAACCTTTTAATCAATCATCTAGAAATTATTAAAACGAGGTTATTAATAACATGTAAAATAAAGAATTTATTAATAATCTCGTTTATATAATAAATTCTTTCGATCCCAATTTGGACCAATGGATAATGTATGTATTTTACAATGAAAAATTATTTATAAAATAATAAATATTGATTTATCGATAAATGAATAATCTTGCTTAGACCACCCACAATGGGTGTATCACTTTGAAAAAAGTGAGACAAATTATTATATTATGCCATTATAATTGTGTGCATTATTTAAGGAGAGAGAAGATTTACATCACTTTTGTGATGCACCTCTTATTTATTTCTTTTTATTTTTAATGTTTTTTAATATATATGTATAGAAATAGTGGAATTTTTTATTCAATTTTATTGAATAGGTGTTGGTCATTGCTTTTTAAAAAAAAAAATTTAATATATATATATATATATATATATATATATATATATATATATATATATATAATTACGGCTATAACAGTTATTTTTTAAAAAAATTTCTTTATAAATACTCAAATAATTTACACATACAAAAATACACTTACATTTTACAAATTTTAACGTCAAACATATTTAGAGGTATGGATAAACGCCAAAGTAGCAAAAATCCACTCAGAAAAATCAATATTCCGATTCGCAATGTTGCGTGTTCTAATGTCATTGTTATTCTATCGTCCCTTGTTTCGTGCTTTTAATGTAATTTTTTCGTTTTTAAATTTTGTATTTTATTCCGTTTCGTATTCTCATGTTTTATTTCAATAAAAAATATCGTTTCTGATATATGTTATTTTTGCAATTAATTATATTTTTTAATTAACTATTTCGGTTCAAAACAACTATAGATATAATTGATATTTATTTTTTTTTAACTAATTTATAGATTAATGGAATTATTTAGATTGAATGATGAAATAATTAGATTAATTGTTTGGTGGAAAGAAATAATAATTTATTTGAAATGTGTAAGAGTTTTATAACAAGTGGGTCCTACGTAAAAAAGTGAGACAAATGAGTGTAATGGAGAGGTAGTTGAGTGTATTAGATTTTTTTGAAAAAAGTGAGTTTTTTTAGATATAATTCAATAAAAGTGTATAACCCATTGTGGGTGCTCTTAATGAATATATTTTTTTTCAGTCCCATTGATATGCATTTATCGAGATTTTAATGCATATACCTTTGATTCCATCCTCTAAATTTCTCAACGGATCATGTAAGCCAATTCTCCAAGTTCATTCCAAAATCTAATATAAATTCTATCTTATTATATTGAGATTAATTATTTTGTTACTTGCTCTGTTTCCAGATTCCATTAGATGGGACACCTGGAGAATTCAAGAACATGGAATCAATAGACTAGAGTAAAAATTGACTAAACTTGGACTACATTTACAGTTTTCTACACAAAATTCAATGCTGAAAATGCTTGCGTTGTCTCATCTTCTTCTCGCGAAACAAAATCTAACACAAATAATGGTTACGAGAAGAGGTCAATAAAAGCTTGAATGGGTTCAGAACAATTACATGTAAGGACGAATCCAGTATGGGAGCACTGGGGGCAGTTACCCTCACTGATATTTGTATTTTTTTTAAAAAAACTCACGTATTAATTTTGAAATTTTAGAGTTTTGCCCCTCTTCATCAATGGAAATTTAGGCTTTACTGGTTCTATAATTGAGGATGAAGAATTGTTTTAAATTTAATATTTCCTTAATTTTTTTAATTCTCTTTTAAAGCAAAACCACGTCGTTTTATTTAATTAGAACTACGTCGTTTTGTTTACAATAAAAATAAAAAAATAAAAAGTAAATATTTAAATGTAAAACTAAATAGGTCCTAAAACAAACCATCCGTTTTCTCTTTAATCTATTTAGTTATTCTTCCTAAATTTCTCTTTCTTCCTGATCCTAAATTGAAATCATTAATCCTAACTAAGATTAAATCAAAATCGGCAACCAATCGCTCCGTAGTCGGATCGTTGATCGTTGGTCCGACACTCCATCTCCGATCTTTGCCTCTCTGCTTTAATATATATTTTTTGCTCCTACTTGAATTTTGACTTTATATTTCTGCTACTATTTTATTTGAACTTGAGTTTTGATTTTTGGTTTTTATTAATTATTATTTTTTGGATAAAAATTATTTTAATTGTATTATTTACCCACAGGAGAGAAATCTTGTATTCGCCCTGATTACATGATCTATAAATATTGGTATGATGTCTAAGATGTGTCCATTCAGAATGCATATTCTCTTAGGATAATTCCACTTTCATCTTTTTATCTTCTGCGCAACATTCTTCAATTCTTTCATTCCATTATTCATATAATGTTATGTATTCAAATTTTTTAACAAAAAATGTTTTTTCCTTCTTTATTTGTTTGAAGCTTGAAAGTATATGTGCGGAAAGCATAATTGATATTTTTAAATTTGTAATAAGGAACTCTTTAATATATAGAAAAATTTAGGAGTGCCAATTATTAAACAAATTTAAGTTGGGATCTGATTGGACTTTAAATTTATTTTAAATTGCAAATTTAGAGTACCAATTATAAAATTATTGGATTAATACTTAGTTTGGGGTAATTTTTAGGTCAGGTTGGCCCTTACAAGGGGCTATTTCCCAACCATAGTTAATGGTATTACTCATTTAGGCGCCGTAATGAGCATCATGTTGGACAGGAATTCCATTCCTGTCCAACCACTTCTATATTTTGGGCAGTGGCGTGAAGCCACTGCCCAAAATACATAGTAATATTTTTTTTTTAATTTATTATATTATTAAAGTAAAAATAAATATATATATATATAAATTATTTGTTTTATACAATTTTAATTAAAGTTTAAATTTAGAAATTAGTTTTTAATAAATTATAAATAAATATTTATGATTATAATAGTTAAAATCAGATTTGTCAAATTATTATTAACGGTCATTTTAGATCTTTTTATGTCTAAAATATTTAGTATATTATTAACAATATTTTTTAAAATGCTAAAAAAATAAATCTGCTATATATAAATTAATCACAATTTTTTTTTTAAAATTGTCTAAAAATATTTTATTGTGTTATTACTATATTTCGATGTGGCTACATAACAGTCAAACAAGTCTTTTCAAATTTTCGTTAGTGCATGGTTAAAATTAATCTTGCTTGAAATTGTTACGGTTAAATTTGCACAATTTCATAAGTTATGGCTAAATCTGAACTCTGCTTGAAATGTTAAGGTTAAATACTTAGTGTATTATTAAAAAAAAATATTTAGTACATTAATAACACAGTAATATATTTTAGACAGTTTCAAAAAAAATTGTGATTAATTTATATGTGGCAAGTTTAGTTTTTTAAAACTGTCTAAAATATTTTACTGTGTTATTAATATAATTACAAAAAAATGTATGAAATTGCTTCAATTTATCGACAAACTGTTTTGGAAGGTCACAGTCAAACAAGTCTTTTCAAATTTTCGGTAGTACATAGTTAAAATTGATCTTGTTTGAAATTGTTAGGATTAAATTTGCACAATTTCAAATGTTAGGGATAAGTTTGCACTTTAATTGAAACGTTAAGGTGAAATTTGCACAATTTCATATGTTAGAGCTAAATCTGGACTTTCTTTAAAACGTTAAGGTTAAATATTTAATGTATTATTAATAAAAAAATATTTAGTGCATTAATAACACAGTCAAATATTTTACACAATAAAAAAAATTGTGATTAATTTATATATAGCAGTTTAGTTTTTAACATTTTAATAAAAAAATTGTTAATAATATTTTATACGTAATTGATATTTAATAAAATCTATAATGACAGTTAATGATAATTTGAAATATCAATTTTAATAATTATAATTTATAATAATTTATTAAATACTAATTTTTAATTTTTAAATTTAAATTTTAATCAAAGTTATATAAAATAAGTAATTTATATATAATTTTTTTTTATTTTAATAATATACTAATAAATTAAAAAAAAATATTATAGATTTTGGACAGTGGCTTCACGCCACTGCCCAAATATTGAAGAGTAGTTGGACAGGAACATTCCTGTCCAACATGATGCTCATTACGGCGCCATAGGCGCTGTAATGAGAAATATATTTACAAATAATATTTTTTTATTAACTATGGTTGGGAAATAGCCCCTTCTAGGGAAATATTTCCCAACCTGATCTAGTGAGGTAATTTTTAAAAATTACCCCCAACAAAAGATTAATCCAAAATTATTTAAACCTATTATATACTTAGGACCGTCCTACTCATAGGTTAGGAGCTGCCATCCAGAGAGCCTATAATCGAAAGAGGCCCAATTTTTTTTTACTATATATACATAGTAACTTTTATAAACATAAATGTGGTTAATATCTATTGAATTTTTTCATCATTTTTTTGTAATAATTCTTTCACCATTCTGTTCAAGATAAGATGTAAAAGTATTTTTAATATTTATATGTAGGAGTAATTTTATTTCTAACATCTAAAATGGTGCAGTTTTATTTTGGGTCAATTACATGAATATCATATTTAAGTACAAAATTACAAATAAGTCATATCATCAAACTTAATTCTTAATATGTCATTATTTTCTATATATTATGATTTTACACCCTAATTTAAAAATTCTGAACTTCAATTCATGAATCATAAACCCTATAAAATATAGGGTAATGATATATACAGCCCTTAGGGTAATGATATATTAGCATTTAATAGGATAGTATATTTATATTTATTAGTGTATTACTTGCATTTATTATTACATTGAAATTTTAAATACAACAAAACCTATTAATGTAAATATTGGAAGTATACAATTGTATTTAATTTATTCAAAAGTTCAATACAATAATATATACAAATACACATAAATATACTACCCTATTAAATGCTAATATACAGCTGTAGACACCGAGTCGGATGGCCTATGATGAAAACCTGTAATAAGACAGTTGAAGCGGTTGGCTCTGGGAGTTTTTAAGCAAAAATATATACAATAAAAAGTTAGGAGTGGCGGTCGTCGAATGGACGGCTCGCGAGCGCCCAGCGACGTGGTGCGAGCGCCTAGCGGCAGTCGACGCACGCCCAACGACAGTTGGACGCGCGCCCGATAACGCGGGGCGCACGCCTGACGTCCGCTGGGCGCGCGCGCGCTCGACAGCCGTTGGGCGAGCGCCCAACGACGTGGGGGAAGCGCCCAACGTAGGCGGAGCAAGCGCCCGACGTCCGTTGGGCGTCCGCCCAACCTGCTTTGGGCGACGCCCAATTTTAATTGGGCGTCGCCCAAATAGGCACGGATCCCCATACATTTGGGGAGGAGAATTTTTGGAGATTTCTTACTCTAGACATTTTTAGAGGGAGAAAGTTAATTTTTTGGAGAAAATATTTTTTTTCCCCAAAAAAATCCAAATTTTTCAAAGTTGAATATTTTATCGAAAACAGAAAAACGCCGGAAAATCATAACTCGTGGAATCAAACGACTTCGACTGTCAGATACCGATCTTAAGGTATTATCCGAGGACTAGACTCGTTTTATTTTATTTAAATTATTTTTCTTTATTTATTTTTATGTTATAGTTTTTTTTTATTTATTTAGTCTTTTATTTATCACGTTTTATTTATTATTCCGTATTTATTTAATTTTCATCGCGTGTTAAATAAACGGTCGGTTTTGTTTTGAAATAAAAACCTCGTTTTAATATCCCAATACGAACCGTGATCCGATTCAAAGGGGAATTAAAAAACGTTGTAATTATAAGTTTTTGAAAATATTTCTAAATAATGTTTTAAAAATAAAACGTCGTTTTAGGGATCTCCGTTATAGACTATGATCCAATTTTGGTAGTTCTGGGACCCAAAACGATAGAATAGATTTAATCTAAAGTTTTTGAATAAATCTGAAAACTTCTGGACTGTTTATATAATTCTGCCTTTTCTGTCGCTAACAGCAGATTGGCGACGGATTTTCCGTCAGTAATCTGCTGGAATCCGAAAACTCCATTTTTTACCCTCTTTTCTCTTCTTTTTTACATTTCTACTTGTATATATACGTATTTAATTATGTTATGTATTTGTAAAAATTATTTTTGAGTCCTATAACTATTAATTACGTATTATGTAGCTATATATTTCGTATCTGGGTTTAATTCATTTGGATTTGGTTTTGTAAGGTATGATATTCCTATATATATAGTTTTGGCACATTTAAGTTATATTAGCTATTATTTAGGGTGAAAATTATTTTCTATATGTTTATTACTTAAAACCATTTGGAACTCAATGTTATTCTTCCCATTTATGAGTTTGGTTCATTGTTTTTACATGTTTTGAATTAGAATAAATAGGTATTATATATAGTACTCATTTTCATTTTCTTTATTATATCATATAGTATTTCTTACTCCTTTTTATCTATAGGTATATCCTTATTTTTAGATAAAATTATATATATATATATATATATATGTATTTCTATTTTATTTTTGTGTATATGTATATATTCCAAATGAGTTTTACTTGGTGAATTTTGGTTTAATTGGTTCATTGGTGTAATTATGTTCAACTGGAGGATAATTGAGTGAAAAAGGGAAAAATAAAAGACAAAAAGAGGATTTAATTTGTTTGTTTAAATTAAAGTTTTTCTAGATATTCCTAAAGTATAAATAACGTTTTCTTGACGTTTTTAAACCATTTCCAAAATATCACGTGTTGAAACCTTAATCCGTTGCAACGATGGATTAGGCGAACCTTGTAATTAAAATCGTTTTCATTGTAAATAATAGAGTTTTGAATCGTTTTCCTAACTAAATGGTTTATACAAAATAAATGGACTTGTATGCCTAATCACGTTTTTGGAGTTAAAGTTTTTTATTCCACATTTTCAAACACTCGAGTCGTTCCAACGGCGATTCGAGTCGATGTCATGTAAATTAACGGGGTTTTAAAATGTACCTAAATCGTTCCAACGGCGATTAAGGTACGAACCATGTAAATAAACTTGTTTTTGGGGAATGAGATTAGTTTAGAGTTAGTGTATAAAGCATGAATCACACTGTGAATAAATCAATCATTCCTTCTCCCCCTCTCTCTCCTATGTATTTTGAATTTATGTAAATGGGCGATTCTTTACTAAAATGGCTTTCAATAATATATGCTCAAAACGGTTTTCAAAACGAGAAAGAAAAGGTTTCAAATGAATTTCAAACTTAAAGAAATATGCGATTAGTCCGTTATCGCCTAACACGCTGAGTAGGAGGCCGGTGGTTCATAACCGGACGATGTCGGGGTGCCTAGTAGCCTTTCTCCGGAAAGGAGCTAGCATTTTCGGCTCGTACCTAAGTTTTCCGAACCCTCACCGGTCTCCCGCAAGGGATCGGTGTTCATTTTCCCATTTGTGGGTGGCGACTCTTCCATACTCCGAGCTCCGATCCTGCTGAGCAGCTTGATTCCACGATTGGTTACTTTCGACGCCAATCACCGCTTACGTCGCCATGAGGTGTCCACCCCCCGGTCCACCCGGACGAGGCCGTTCGGCACCTTGTCTAACAACAGCCCTAAGGGCTGTATATATCATTACCCTAAAATATATTATAGACTCCTAATTTATAAATTCTAATCCTTAAAATATATTAAAAATACTGATTTTACTAGTTTGATATAATCCAAAAGTATGACTTGATATAGTTATAAATAGTTTCTCAAACATGAATTTCTGTGTAATTTTCCATTTTATTTTTAACGTTAGCGGTCAAAAATAATTTTATCCCTAACATTGACAAGTTAGGTCAATTGAAAAAATTATTCATTAAATTATTTTTTCGGTCATGAATTTTGTTATCTACACATGCGTCATTTTATCACTAATTAGTAACAGATAACAAACATATGATTAAACGTGATTTTTTTAAAAAAATTAATAAAATATACTGTATTTTTTATGAATTGGAAAAAAAATTCAAATATTTTACCGAATTTTAAAATATTAATCTTCAATTCTATTATTAAATAATAAAAAAATGAAATCTTTTTTTTAGAATCAACTTACGTGCAATTAGTGCAGAATAAGGAACAAAATATTTGTATTTTATAATAATATCTAAAATTGACCAACTTACCAACACTAGGTGTAAAATTGTATCATTTTAAAGGTTAATGCTAAAAATTACTCCCACCGGTAAATATTAAGAGTATTTTTGTATTTTTTTAAACAATTCTTTCATCATTCATGCATGAGAAATATTGATTTTAGAGTTATTAATTGGTTTAATACATCAGCCCTTTGAACTTGTCTCAGAATGTTGATTGGTCTACTAAATTTACAAAAGTGTTTCATTAACTCATCAATTTATTTAAAATAATCTATTGATCAGCTGAATTTAGTTTAAGTGTCATATTGGCTTCCTGAAGTCGCTTACTATGCGTCATTAGCCCCTGAACTTATTTAAAGTGATATTTCAATTTGTTTAAATCTATAAACAAAATGGAGGAAAAGTATTCTAATCCCTGTATATAAGAACAAAGGTGATGTCCAAGATTGTGCCAACTATTGAGGAATCAAATTAATGAATCACACTATGAAACTTTGGGAGCGAGTGATCGAACAAAGGCTAAGGAGAACAGTGAAGATCTTAGAAAACCAGTTTGGCTTTATGCTGGGAAGATCAACTATGGAAGCCATCCATCTAATGAGATAATTAATGGAGCACTATCGAAATAAGAAGAAAGATTTGCACATGGTTTTCATTGACTTGGAGAAGACATATGATAAGGTACCAAGTGAAGTACTTTGGTGGGTCTTAATAAGGAAAGACATTTCGCGGAAATATATTAACATCATAAAGGACATGTATGAGGGAGCATGTACGAGGGTACGTACCAGTGTTGGGAAGACTGGAGAGTTCCCTATTACGATTGGAGTGCATCAAGTTTCTACACTAAGCCCATTTCTTTTTACCATCGTTATGGATGAAATAACGAGTTCACTTCAAGATGGTATACCATAGTGCATGTTGTTTGCAGATGATATTGTGTTGGTTGATGAGACGAAAGAAGGTGTGGAGAGGAAGTTGGAACTATGGAGACAAACTTTAGAATCTAGAGGCTTTAAGTTGAGCCGAAGTAAGACAAAATATTTAGAGCGTAAGTTTAGCAACGATAGGAGTAGGGAGGCAGAGACAATCACCCTAGATGGGCGAGTTGTTTAGGCTTCAGAGTGATTCTGGTATTTAGGATCTATCATCCAAACGGATGGAGAAGTAGATGAGGATGTTGCTCATAAGATTAAATCTGGTTGAGCGAAGTGGAAGAGTGCTACGGGTTTCCTTTATGACCCCGACATGCCTAATAGATTGAAGGAAAAATTCTACCGCACGGAAATCAGACCAGTATTGTTATATGGTATGGAGTGTTGAGCAGTGAAACACTGTCACATTCATAAGATGTCGGTGGCGAAGATGCGTATGTTGAGATGGATGTGTGGTCATACGAGAAAGGATAGGGTGAGTAATGAAATAATTAGGACAAAAGTAGGGGTTACATCTATTGAGAATAAAATGAGGGAAAATCGACTAAGGTGGTTTGGCCATGTAAGATGAAGAGCGCTTGATGCGCCGGTTAGGAGGACTGAAGAGTGGCAAAGGGATGTAGTGGTGAGGGGTATGGGTAGACCTAAGTAAACTTGGAGGAGGGTGATCGAGAGTGATATGAGTTTATTAGGGATTGAGGAGAATATGGTAATGGATAGGACAGAGTGGGGGGAGAGAATTTGTGTCGCTGACACGACTTGATTGCACGGTTTCATATGATGGTTCATGTTAGCCGATCCCGAATCATTTCAGGACTAAGGCTTTGTTGTTGTTGTATAAACAAATTCAAAACTTAAATAATAAAGGTCCGATTAGCGATTTTAAATCTTTAAAACAAATTAATTTTCTATTTTTTTTACATTTTTATGACGTTTTTATAGATTTAGGGACTTAATTATTATATTTTAAACAAGTTAAAGGAGCTAACGAGACATTATATAAATTTATAGAGTCAATCAAATTTTTTAAACAAGTTGAGAGTATAACCGATGTATTGAGTCTTATTTATTTAAGGGTTAATTTCAAATAAAATCCTTATAAATTCACATTTTTTAAAATTGTAATTTTAAATTGGGATAAGGTGCAAAAATGCCCCTAACGTTGCCAACCAAGAGCAATATTACCCCTAAGGTTAAAAATGGTACAATTAAGCACCTAACGTTGTCAAATTAGTTCAATTTTACACACTCTTGACAGATTTCTAACTCTGTTACAAGTTTTGATCCCCATTTTACAACACACCCTTACCGGATTTCCTAACTCTGTTAAAATTTACTTTCTAAGTGGCTACCATTCCAATGGTTCAAAACAAGTAAGAAATTAAAACCCAACCTAGTTATATTCCTGTGATCTAAGTGGCTAAACATTTATCAAATTCGAACTTTTGAATCGAAATCCTCCAACTGAGAGGATTAAGTGTTTGACCGGATGATGGAGTTTGAATTGGGATGAGGAATGGATTAGTGTTAGAAGTGGAAAATTGAGGAAGATGAGAAATCAATGGAAGACATAGATGTGGTCTTGGTTGATACATCTTCCGCATTCCTGGCCTCAGATTCAACAGTTCATGAACAAGAGCTTGAAAGCTCATCAAGCTTTGATCAAGATTTGTTACTCGATTATTTTGAAGATGAGAAGAAGATTAGTGAAAACAGTTTTGGTATTAGTGATTTTGTATCAGATAATCTCAGTTTTGAGACAGATAATAATAGAATCTTAGATTCTTCAATTTTATTTTGTTGCTTGTTTTCTGGGTTAAAATACCTCTGTTTTGACTAAAATTAAAAATGGATTCTAGAATTTTTAGAGTTCTTGGGATTCTTTGTTTCAGCGATTTTCAGATGATGGGAGGAGAGGTTTTTAATGAGATTGGCTTTTAATTAATATCATTTTTTAATCATTCGATGAAAGACCTCTAAATTAGGGGGATTAGAACTTGTAACAGAGTTAGGAATCTGTTAAGAGTGTATAAAATTGGACTAATTTGACAACGTCAGGGGCTTAATTGTACCATTTTTAACCTTAGGGGTAATATTGCTCTTAGTTGGTAACGTTAGAGGCATTTTTGCACCTTATCCATTTTAAATTTGTTATCCATCAAATTAGATAAAGTCTATTTAATATGGCTAATGATACCAACTAGAGAGTTTATTTTGTAAGGAAAAAACAACATAACGATCTGCAGACTTTAGTTGAAATGAATTGTTAATCTAAAGTTTCCCATGTTCAATGTCTGAATTACGAAGAATAAGAAGCATTTGGTAATGAATAAATATAATAACAATTCAATTTCGTCCATTCGTTTAATTGGGTGAAGAACAACTGAATTGAACACCGATTCTGCAGCCTAACGATTTAGACATCTAGAAGCTCTCACATAGAATCAATTCTTTTATGATTTTTTATTTATTTTTAACTTTCACGAATAGAATTGGGTATTGCTATATACCGCAACATTTTTTCACCTACCGCACCCTTTTGACATTTATACCTTTCTCTTATGTTTTTTTCAAAAACCAAATTTTTTTCCCCTCTTTCTCTCCCAAGCCTAAAAACCCGAATTGGACGAAAATGGACCCGAGCATTCCCGAAGACCATGATTTTGAACACGAGGTAATCCTACGATATAAATTTAAATAAAAATTTCGTTTATTAAATTTTGATTTTTTTAAATGAATTTGGCCTAAACGGGCGACGAATGCCGCTCGTCCGCACGGCCGAACGGACGAACTGCCCGTTCGGCCGTGCAGACGAGCGGCATGCGCCGCTCGTTCGGCCAACCGAACGAGCAGCGCGCGCTGCCCGTTCGGCCTACGGAACGGGCAGCACGCAGCGCTCGTTCCGCCGTCGGACGAGCAGCGTGCCCTGCCCGTTCCCACCTACGGTGGAACGGGCAGGCTGTCCCTTTAGGCATAATTTGCCCCATTCTTTGCATTCTAATAGGGCAGCCTATCCGTTTAGCCTTTACGAGACCCGAACAAGCTCAGAATTGTAATTTTTAACGTGCAGGCTGCCCGACTAAGCCCTAAATTTATATTTTTTTTAATTTTTATACGTATTGTTACTACCTATTATGCACCCGAATGCCATTTTTTTAACAATTTTGCGCGTATTGTTAATATATATTATGCATTTTTTATATATTAAGGAACCGTTAGAAGATTGGCAACCCGACGGCATTGATTACAGTTCTCGTTTTATAACAGACACCGTTTTCCCTTCGTGTGAAGATGCTGTTACTTGGGCAAAACAGGTAGCTATTCGAATTGGGTTTGAGATTATAATATCTTCGCATAAACATGGTGGAAAGCAAAAGCAATTGAGATATTCACGGGGTGAACGCTATAGAGGGAAAACAGATGACGCAGGGTTAATACGAAAAACTAAAACTAAAGCATGCATGTGGAGCTTTGAGATTAGAGCCTATCAACGGTCAGACCTTACTGGTTGGGGGATAAAGGCTAAGGCTGGATTAACTGGTCAGCACAATCATTCGTTACGTGTGTATCCAGAGGGAAGTCGGAAGATGAGCGGACTTAGTACCACATCTAAATTAATCATTCGTGATATGAGTTCGGCTTAAGCAAAGCCTTGTGCTATTTTAGCAACCGTTAAAGAAAAGCATCCGGAAGACAACCCAACAATTAAACACGTCTACAACTATAGAGATAAGATGAGGAAGGATGGGTTCGAAGGTAGAGACTTGGCTAGTCAGTTCTATCATATTGCTCTCGAGAACAAGTATGCTCATTATACGCAAACTGAGGGTGATTCTAGCGTGATTACACATGTGTTTATGGCACATCCAGAATCAATAGATTTATTCAGGACTTATCACTGGTACATCGACATTGATTCAACGTACAAAACCAACAAGTACAAAATGCCATTTGTTGAAATTGTTGGGATGACGCCTTGCAATAACAATTTCAAGATCGCATATGCCATCATTAAAGATGAGACTGAAGGAAGCTACCGTTGGGTCCTGCAGCGGCTGAGGGTTTTGATTGGGTTTGATCTCAACCCGATTCTGGAGGTTTTCCCACATACAACACACTTGCTATGCACTTGGCATATAAACAAGGATGTAGAAGATCGGGCGTACAGAATTATGGGAGACAAATCAAGTGTCGGTAAATTCAAGAATGGAAAATAGAGAACATTAATTGAATCTTTATCCATTGCGGAGTACGAGGAAAATCTGGGCAAAATGAAGGATTCGATGAGCAGGTACCAAACTCTTATCTCGTACATTTAGGAGATGTGGTTGGTGCATAAGGAGAAGTTTGTTGTTGCTTGGACGAAAAATTTCATACATTTTAGCAACACAACCACTTATCGTGTGGAGAGCGAACATGCGAGTCTAAAGCAATGGCTCAATACTGCCACATGATCACTGGATATGGTATGGCAGAAGGTTCACAAGCAGATAGAAGCCCAGGCAACTAATATCAGGTATTTTCAATACATTCTATTGGAAGATGTTTGTATTCTTATCATGTATTTGTAATCTCAGTCAACTGATAGTACGTTTATCTTCTTATTAGGTACATGCTTGAGCAGTCCAGGCTTCGTAAAGGAGTCTTTTACTCCGGATTCCCCTTTAACTACCTGGTATGCAAAGTCTCTCACTACTGCATGCAACTGATCAATGTTGAGTTAGATCGCATGAGAAGTTTGAGCCATGAAGTGAATGCGCTTTGTGGTTGTGTATTGAGAACCTCTCATCAAATACCATGTGCATGCGAGATCAAACAAGCTTATGAGTCTGGCGATATGATCAGTACTGAGAGGGTTCATGTGTTTTGGAGAACAATTTTGATTAATTATGGTCAAACTCATGAAACTGAAGGGTGTCATGATCAGATAGAGGATCAGAGATATTTTAAATCCTTAGTCGACCAGGTCTCTAAAGGTGATCCAGCCTTGCTGCGGAACATTTCAATACTTATACATGATCAACTACACCCTGATTAAGCACATTACACCGAATCTGATGTGAAAATTAATGTTCGAGGAAGACCGAAGGTGGGTAAATCCACAAAACGTACGCCTAGTGCCTGGGAGTACAACGAAACTCGGCGTGGACGTGCTCGTTCTAGTAGTTTGTCTATGAGCCGTGGTAGAAGTGGTAGGAAAAGCTCTTCATCATATGTCCATAATTTTGCATCCTCATGTAATACAGTTTTTCAATATCTAATTCATTTACACTTAACATAAGTTCTATGCGGTTTACAATATCTTATTTCACTCAATGCAGATAGAAATACGTATGAAGTTAATGATTTCGTTCATTCTAACAAAATAATTGGGATCATTAAGCCCTACGTTGAAACATATTGCGACGTAATCGATGATGGAAATTGTGGCTTCCGTGTTGTTTCTTCGTACATTTTTGGCACCGAAGAGAAGTGGCAATCAGTTAGGCATAACCTTAGGAATGAAGTAATTGCTAACCGTTTTCAGTATGAAACTGTGTTAATTGACGGTGTTGATGCAGCAATTAATAGGATAAGTTGGGACGGTGGAGCTTGTTCGCTTGAGCATTGGATGCTCGTTTATGATGACTTGTTTCTGATTGATACATTGTACAATGCTGCTGTAATGTTTTTCGGTTACCTGGGTGGAATTAACTCTAGTTTTTGTGGTACTGTGTTACCAGTGTATGCCCCTTCCACTGCTACAAGACCAGAAAGAGAGATCTGCATAGCTCATTTGGGTACGCACTGTCGCCACTATATTCGTTTAAATTTATCTCCTAATTTTCCAGTCCCCCCATGTACTAGAATGGTGGAAATAACACCATGAATGTAGCGTTGAAGGGTGGGATCGCATTTATGCAGCTAGGACAGCACTATGGACAAGATTGGTTAAACTTAGATCTAGTTAGCTTTATATATGTTACAGGTTGTGTCTGTATTGTATCTGTATTGATTCTGAAATGTTCTGGATTGATCTAGTTAGCTTTATATATGTTACAGGTTGATTCTGATTGATTTTGGATAACAAACAATTACTGTTTGAAATGAGTTTTGTTCATTCGAGTTACAGGTTGTGTCTGGATTGTGTCTGTATTATTTCTGTAATGTTCTGGATTGATCCAGTTGGCTTTATATATGTTACAGGTTGATTCTGATTGACTCTGGATAACAAACAGTTACTGATCCAGTTATCTTTATATATGTTACAGGTTGATTCTGATTGAATTCTGTTTGATTTTGGATAACAAATGGTAATAAACAACGTACTTACAAAATTAAAGTACTAAAATACCAAGTACATAGTAAAGATATTATCCGAATGCCAACATAAATATACTTACAATAAAAAGTACTAAAAACACAACCACAAATCACTTGGCCGAATTCCAAGCATCCAAAATCTGGTCGTACGACTGTTGCCACTCAGCTGCAACATCCTCATCAAGAAGGTTCATCGCGGCCAATGCACCTTCTCCCCAGTTAGCCCAACGGCTAACCCACTAGCAAAAGAAATAACCCAAAATGAATAAATATCATTTCTTTTAATATAATTTGATAATTGTAAATAAATTGATTAAAACTTAAATTACTTACCACTTCGCTATTCGAGCGAGTATGAATAACCGTTCTGGGTGCAGGCATATCAGGTAGTAGCTGAGGGTGTGAATGCAGGTAGTACCACGGCATGTACTGCTCCTCACAGTCCGAAGGAGTCCGTACTAGAGTGAACCGAGATAATATAAGCATGCTCGCCTCAGGAAATGAGGTCCAAAGATCCTCCGCCATGTCGGCGGGCACTTCTACCCGATACTTCAAGCTGGACCAAGGACGTACGGACTTCAACGGCCTCAAGATCGGTTGAGGTATGGTCTGCACGTAACCTAGTTGGCGAAGGCATCTCCCCGACATGTATGGCTCGATCACATCCCTGTAACGTATCCATCCGGCGTATATCGTCCTAGGGGTATGCGTAATTGCATCAGGACCATACGGAATCCACATCACCTACAGACATATACAACAACATTAACATACAAATAATACAAGTAAATGTATTTGGTTTATTTAATTAAATTGAAATTGTACCTCATCAGCAGTCAATCTATCAAGCCGGACACGATATGATCTCAGTCGATCCCCACTCTTCTCCATCGGTATAGATGGCCACATGCAAGCCCTCGGAATCGCTAAATCCAATGTGACTCCCTCCCGCTGAGGCCTGAAGCACGGGAAGTACTCATAAATCCATGCCTGAAGCAGTGTCAGACAACCCGTGATCTGCCCGCAGTCTCCTCTGCTAGCAATACCTAGATGACGGTATAGATATGCTAGTGCAGCTGAGCCCCACAAGAGTCCAATGGCTCCAGATATAGAGTCTTGTACCTCCAATAGACAAGAAGGTCGAATGCAGTCTCCACTCTTGTCCACGAACAATGTGCAACCGAGCATCATAATCGTCCAAGCAGTAGCCTGTGCATCAGGAATCCGATCTCCTTGACAATAATCCAGGACGGAAGCCGCTCGTATACCGCCATTACTATAGTGACCCTTCTGCAACTCCTCCCAAGTCATACCAAACCACTCCGTCACACAAGACTGAAGCTCCTCAACACTCGCATCAGCAGTCACCATAGCCCATCGATGGGGATGCGCAAAATCTGCCACACATCATGCAACATAATGCTCATCTCACCAAACGGCATGTGAAATGATGACGTGTCTAGCTACCACCGCTCCTCAAAAGCCACAATCAGGGGCGTATCGACGTGTCCATACATGATATTGGGTAAATGGGACAATCCAGATGACTCTATATGCTTCTGGATCTGCTTAGAAGCACCACCGTACCATACACACAACTTCCCACAATATACTGAGCGTGTCTGACACCTGAGGAGGCCCCTATCCTGCCCACTCCAGATAGCATTGGCAATATGTGTTGGTCCTGTGTGACTAGTTCCAAGGGGGGGGGTTAGGAACTAATATAACTTTTTTTCGTTTTAATTACGCTGACTTACTTGAATTCTTTGAGTTTCGCAACTCAGCTTTGGTCAGCGCGGCCGAGTAAGGCGTAAGACGGATTTAGTCAGGTACTGACTAGAACTGTTTTACCTGTGAGTTGGGAAATGACACTTTTGTGGTCAGCTTCCAACTCAGCACTTTGATTTACGCAGTGTCAGTTCAAACAATTTTATATACTGAGTAAATATAGCAAGCAACACATACAGATATATATTAAAAGAGAGTTAGAGATTACTCAGAATGACTTATCCTGGTTCGACCTCTCCGCCTACGTCCAGTCCCCAGAATCCCTCCGGGCTTTTTAAATCCAATACTGAGCTCTTTAAAGGTAGAGCACAAACCGCTTACAAGGCAATTGAATATGCAAGAGTACTGTCCTTTATTCATCTACTCAACTCCTACTAAGTGCTATGACCGAACACCTAGATTTCTCTACCACTGAGTACCTAAAATCGAGTACTCAGCGCACTCTCTCAATTTTACAATTGATACAGAATTTGTTCTTTTTCAGACAAAGAACACTTTAGATGATTACAAAAATCACTCTAGCATTTACACAGAAATAGAAGTTTGGTGTAAGATCTTTCTCTTGTTTTGAAGTGCTTTTTATTTGTATTTTTCTCTTTGTAATTCGGCAATCGACAAAGGATCCAAGAAGTATACTTGTCCTTTTATAGTTGTATTCTGAAGACTTGTTCATTTGAATTCTGGATTTGTCCGTTGAATCCAAATGGCTTCTTTTTGCGAGAAGGCTCTGGTCAGCTTCAGATTTGCAGGCCAATCCTGTCGTTTGAATTCCGCAGGCGTCAGGTTTGTCTTCTTCTCTCAGGTTTCGTCTTCTTGTGCCAGTTGTTCTTTTAGCAAAAGAACAGTTGACCCATTCATCTCGAAATTATCTTTTGCATAATTCTAAGGTTTCTATTATTAGTGCAGACAGTTGTCGGATCTTGTCTTTTAGCAAACGGATCATTCGCGATGTCCTAAAGATCACTCAGCTTGACTTTGATAACCGTTATCTTCGATTGTTGCTAATTCAGATATTGAGTTCTCTTTTACTCAGCTTCCATGGTCAGCTTCGTTCTTCAAGACATAGTTCTCAAGAAGACTCCTCTACTTTTGATACTAAGTTGCGTTCCACTCAGCTTTGTTGATTAGCTTGATCTTCAAGCTTTTGTTCTGAAGATGACTTTTCTTCTATCACGCCAAGTTACACTCCACTCAGCTTGTGCTGTTTTCTCATACTGTCTTCGTCCTGTCTTACTTTTTATTTCTATTTTCATTTATATTTATACTCAACATTGAACAAACATATTAGTACAATTAAATCAAAGCACTTAAATTTTATTATCCCTTAATCATGGATTAACTTAAATAATTTTGTCAAATCAAAATCATGTGGAAAGGTGTTTCAACAAACTCCTCCATTTTGATGTTGGCAAAATATTTAATTGATGGAACTCAGTGTTGAGATTCCCCATGATTGAAATTCTTTTTATGCTTCTGAAATTACTCCCCGTAAGGGTTGCATATATTGACTTAACTCTAAACCTTCTAAGATTTAATTGAGTAAGATTAAGATATGCTTATACAGACTTAGTTCAATTCTAGACCTTCCAAGATCTAATTCAGATGAGCCTAGGTCAGCTTTTCAGAAGAGGTTAGTGTATGGAACACATTTTTTACTCAGTTTTGATACATGGTCAGTTTGGTATCAGAGTTATAGGAGAGCAGATGTATCAAGTCTAATGTGTGTTGAGTATTTTCATTTTCTTTTATTTGTTTGTTCAATTAAGACAGATCAGCATAATACGTAGGTAAGCATTACATAAGATTAGTCAATTTGAATAAGAGATGCATAAGTTTATAGATAGTCAGCAAGACAAAATACGCCAGATAAGGAGAAAAAAAATTTACAAGTCAAGAATAAAAACTAGCAAATCTAGCCAAACTATTTCTTCCTATGGACTTGGGCAGGATTCCCTTTTGTTGCTGCTGACTACCAGATGCTCCTCTTGTTTCCCTTGAGTGGTGCTGAGTTCTATCATCTTGTTCTTTCTCCCCCGTTTTGCCAGCATCGGGCGGAGGAGGAATGAAGGTGTCGTTAAGAGCAGCACGAGTTAAATTCACGGAATACGCCTTAAGCTTTTTCGTGCTTTCATTTAGACCATCAAAAACAGGAACACCATCGTCCAAGACAGAACCGGGAATTCAGATAGAGGCACTGAGCATACTCAAAATATATTCTTGGGATTTGCCTACCCAGGTGATAGTGTCAGTTAGTATGGCATAAGCTTGATGATACATCTTAAGCAAAGCCGAATCATAGAACTAACGTTGAGCATTCGTGTGACGCACATGTTTGAAGGTGGCTCGAGAGTATTGCAAAAGTTCGTTCGTCTTGAGTTGGTCAGTTTCCATTTCTTCCTTACTCAAGTTGAGTAGGCGGACTGCCTCACTTATTTGCTCAATGGAACACTGGGACGAAGAGGAGATTAACTCATGAGCTCTGGTCTGCTCAACGTTTAGCTGGGTAAAGAGTTGATGAACCTCAGTGGAGGTTGCACACATTGAGTTCACAGCTGACAAGTTGTTGAGTTGACCCTGGAGAGAGTTTATATGGTTTACCATTGTCAGCTGGAGTTCAGCCAGCTTCACAATAGATTTCTGCTTGGGCTGTTGAGATTGGAGAGATGTCATGACACTCAGAAGATCCTTGAGACCTTTGATTTCATTCAAGAGCTGAGTGACAGAGGAAAGTTGAGTTGGCTCAACATGAACAGACCCATCGGCTTCGGCATTGGATTGATGAATATCCTAAAGTAGGGCTTGAGCTGAGTTGATGATTCGGTGGCCAGACTCAGTAGCATGCAAGTATGCGTAGGGTTCATCATTTTTTGGCCCAGATGCCGGAATATGAGTAGCACCGGATGGAGGAGGTGTTTGGTGCTGTCCAGAAGCAGATGTGCCAGCGAGGTCAGCGGCTGGACTTTTATTCAGATTACCATCAAGAACTGACTGGTTAGTGTTCTGCGTTGAAGGATTTGGAAGAGGATGATTGGTAGAGTTATTGACTGGCTCAGTGTCAGCTAGAATTAGAGTTGAAGATTGAGGGATTTCAAAGCTGACGTGAGCAGTCTTTTCCTGCGCAAACTTAGTGGTTTGACCAGTAGGAACTTCAAGCACTTGCTTGGTACAGATTGGATTTTCTAGAGTCTTGGGATCGGCTTGTTCCTCAGCTTGAGAAACAGAGGCTTGCTTTTTCTGGAGTTTCCTTAGAGAAGGCTCAGTGACATTTGAGAAGAATTTAAACTGCATTGTGGTGAGGTCAGTGATGGGATCCCGGAGAGGAGAATCACCCAGAAGGTCAATGACTGGAGATTTGTGAGCCTTTTTCTTGAGCCGTTTGAATTTCTTAGCCTTTGGATGAGAGGGGTCAGCTAGAATAGAGTCAAGAGAGTCAGAAGATGAGTTTGCCCCTAGGTCAGCGTGATCCTTCACTGTTGGCTCAGTTTGTTCTTCAACCTGCTCAGTGTTAACTGTCTGTTCATGCTCAGCAACCATTGTCTCCTCAACATTAAACTGACCTCCGAGATCACCCAACTCTTCTTCATCTCAGTCAGTAGGGGTTTTCTCGAGATCAATCTCTTGGCTTCTTATAAAGTGTGAGTCTTCAGATATCACCGAGGCAAGAGGGGGTGCATCTATAGGGTTCAACCCCGATGAAATCTTCTTCTTCGTTCGTAGAGGCTGCTCGGGAGTGTCTTCTTTCTCTTTTTCCTCAGCCTCAACTTGCCTCTTTTGTTTTCCTGCTGACTTAGGTTCCTCCTGACCTTGCTCAGCATCAGCTTTCTTTCCTCTTGATACAATCCGAAGCTTTTTCGGGACAGCGTCAATGTCTTTGGAAGAGGTTTGAATAGCTTTTCTCTTTCTGTCAGTACGAGCTTGCTTTATTTACTTCCCCTCTCTGGTCAGCATGCCCTCTGTTTCCTTAACTGCGGCCCCCTTTCCTTTCTTGGGCACGATGGGCTGATCGAAGGGCAAACCGAACAGTATTCCTTGGTAGTCCTTTAGGATTTTGGTAATTAGTGAAACTAACCAGAGGGTTCCAGTACTCCGTTAGAAGGCGCCGATGAGAAAGACCGGCATGTTGATTGGTTTGTAGGTCAGCATATGCCAGATAAAGCATTACTCAAAATTTGATGCTGAGGATGTGGAGTTGACCTTGGGGAAAAGAAAGTTCGTCAGGATGTAATGGGCCATCTTCTGGTTCTAACCCATGGATGTGCTAGAGATTTCCCCTACATGACCGACGGGCTTGCAAAACTCAGTGGGATATTCAATTTTAGTGTGGTCGTTGGTGGTTCTGAGTTTGGCTCCGCTATTGGTCAGTTTGAGCAATTTGGTGAGATAGGGAGGATTGACAAAGATTTCCTTCCCTTGGACCTTGGTGACCATGTAGTCCCTGTCATCATCAGTGGCTCGCAAATTTCCATAGAATTCCTTTACCAGTTCTGGGTAGGTGGCTTCTCGAATAGAAAATAGCTCAGTCCAGCCATTTTTGGAGATCCATTCGCAGAAGGGTTTCTCAGCGTCTACAAACCCCTTAGAAAACCATCGGAAATGATCAACCTTGTATCCTTTGACACTTTTGTAGACTGGAGAGTAGGTACGTTCCATTGGTTTCTTCCCCTTATCCTTTTTCTGTTTCTTTTTCGACGAAGTTGCAAGGTCAGCATGGGGGCTCTGTCTCAGAGTTTGGTCATGCTGACCATGTTCTTGAGACCTGGTGGGAGTCTCGCTATATTCCTACTGAGCATGAGATTTAGGGTTTTCATCGGAGCGGTTGTCGTCGTAACCGGCACCGGAGATATTTTGTGAATCATTAGACATGATTCTTGAAGATTTTTGAGAGGTTTGGGAATTTTAGATGGAGAGAGAGATTAATTGCAAGAGATTTCAAGTGTAAAGAGGTAGAAGTGGGGATTCATCCACTATTTATAGGGGTGTCGAATTGATCTGAATCATTGAGGTGGCGATTTTGTCCTCGAGATAATCAACCGAAAATGATTCTGGCATTTATGACACAATCGGCGCATGTGTCTTCTAATTATTATGATTACGTCATCCTAGGTAGCTATTTAATACGCATGCCAACATTAATTGTGCAACGGATCTTTTACTTAGCGTTAAGAAGTTTAACCGTTTAAAATTTTGAGTAGTCAGTTTTACGTAGGAGAATTATTCGTGTGCTTAGTAACTTAGCTTAAGATAATCACTCAGTATGAGGTGATTTTGTATTATGTTCGACTCAGCATGCAAAAGTTACTAATTTGGCACAAATCACTCAGCATGGTAATCACTCAACATTCAATTTAAACATAAAATTTTATTGAAGAGGATTAGACATACCGATTGCTTCCCTTAGTATGTTAAATTGCTCACGAGGCAAAGGCTTAGTGAAGATATCCGCAAGCTGTTCATCTGTTGGAACGTAGGTCAGCTTGATCTCACCCTTGAGAGTATGATCTCTAATGAAGTGATGCCTTATGCTAACATGCTTCATCCTGCTGTGTTGGATTGGATTTTTAGATAGGTCAATAGCACTCTTGTTGTCACATTTGACCTCTATTTTTTCTGTTTTGACTCCATAATCCTCTAGCTGTTGCTTAATCCATAGGACCTAGGCCACACAGCTTCCAGCAGCAATGTACTCAGCTTCAGTTATAGACAGGGCTACTGACGATTGCTTCTTACTGAACCAAGATACTAGACAGCTTCCTAGGAAGTGACATCCTCCTGAAGTACTTTTACGTTCTAGCTTATCTCGTCCATAGTCAGCGTCAGTGTATCCAATGAGTGTGAAGTCATTTGTATTTGGATACTATAAACCTGCATTAATTGAGCTCTGCAAATATCTGAAAATTCTTTTTACAGCTATAAGGTGAGATTCTCTGGGGTCAGCTTGATATCTTGCGCAATAACATACTGAGTACTCAATGTCAGGTCTACTAGCTGTAAGATAAAGTAGAGAGCCTATCATACCCCGATATAGCTTGCTATCTACTGACTTACCTTTCTCATCAGTGCAAAGGACAGTGTTAGTACCCATTGGGGTTGATATGGGCTTACATTCTTCCATATCAAATTTCTTTAACATTTCTTTGGCGTACTTGGACCGACTAATGAAGATGCCGTTCTTTCCTTGCTTGATTTGTAAACCAAGGAAGAAGTTGAGTTCGCCCAATATGGACATCTCGAACTCAGTTTGCATCTGTTTACTAAATTCTTTGCACATAGATTCGTCAGTGGCACCAAAGATTATATCATCTACGTAAATTTGTGCCAGCAGGGTATTTTTACCCTTTTTCTTAATGAATAAGGTTGTGTCAGCTTTGCCTCTGACATAGTTCCTGGTCAGCAGGAAGTTGGTCAACCTCTCATACCAAGCTCTTGGAGCTTGTTTTAGCCCATATAGGGGCTTCTTGAGTTTATAAACGTTGTTTGGAAGTTTTGGATCTTCAAACCCTGGAGGCTGACTAACATATACCTCTTCGTTTATAAAGCCATTAAGAAAAGCACTTTTAACATCCATTTGATATAGTTTAAACTTCATATAGCTTGCATAAGCACACAATATTCATATAGCCTCTAACCTAGCAACAGGAGCGAAGGTCTCACCGTAGTCAATGCCTTCTTGCTGACTATAGCCTTGGGCTACAAGACGGGCTTTGTTTTTGATTACATTGCCATGCTCATCTAGTTTGTTTCTAAAGACCCACTTAGTTCCTATGGTCTTTTGATTCCTAGGTTTAGGTACTAAATTCCATACCTCATTTCTTTTGAATTGATCAAGCTCCTCTTGCATAGCATTGATCCAATGTTTGTCGTGCTCAGCTTCTGAGAAGTTCTTTGGCTCCTGTACTGAGACGAATGCAACATTGCAGAGATACTTTCTAAGTTGATCTTTTGTCATCAGCTTGTTGTCAGCGGCATCAAGAATGGACTTCTCCGAATGTCCTCTTAGAATTTTTATTTCTTTGGGTAATGTTGAGTTGTCTGGAATAGGTGTTTCTACAATATCTGCAGGAGTAGATTGGTCAGCAAAGGCAATTTCGGTTTCATTTTTACCTTTGGTCAGTCCTTGTACTGATGAGTCAGCGGCTCCTATTTGGTCAGCGGAAGCTGAGCTCAGTTCATCTTCGGTGGACTGAGTTGTCTTTCCTGCAGGGTCAGTTTCATCGAACTCTATATGGACAGACTCTTCTACAACTTGAGTTCGTTTATTATACACCCTATATGCTTTACTGTTAGTTGAGTACCCTAAAAAGATCGATTCGTCAGCTTTAGCATCAAATTTTGCAAGGTTATCTTTTGTATTGAGTATAAAAAATTTACACCCAAAGGCACGAAAGTAGCCAATGTTGGGCTTTCGTCCTTTCCAAAGTTCATATGGGGTTTTCTTGAGTATATATAGGTCTAACTAAAGCCCTATTCAGTATGTAACATGCTGTGTGGATAGCTTCACCCCAGAAATACTTTGGAAGCCTATTTTCGCTCATCATTGTCCTAGCAATTTCAACTATTGTTCTGTTCTTCCTTTCAACAACCCCATTTTGTTGAGGTGTCCTAGGAGCAGAAAAGTTATGGTCAATGCCACTGATTTCACAGAATTCATCAAACTGTTGGTTTTTTAATTCTCCGCCATTGTCACTTCTAATATGAGCTACTCTTAGGTCTTTGTCATTTTCAAGCTTTTAAATCAATGTTGTGAACATCTCAAAAGTTTCATCCTTGCTACTCAGCAAGATGATCCAAGTGTACCGAGAGAAATCGTCTACAATGACTAAGGAAAATTTCTTACCTCCCAAGCTGAGTGGCTGGATAGGTCCGAAAAGATCCAAGTGTAGTAATTCTAATGGTCTCTTGGTTGAGACAATGTTTTTACTTTGAAAAGACTTTTTCGTTTGTTTACCTTGCTGACAAGCATTACATAATTGATATTTTTCAAATTTCAATTTGGGCAATCCCTCAACTAATTGCTTTCTAGCTAATTTGGCAAGGAGGTCCATGCTTACATGACCAAGTCTCCTATATCATAGCCAGGAGTTATCCTCTTTAGATACTAAGCATATATTTTTGGAAAACTGTTTTTCTAAACTCAACATATATACATTGTCAACACGAGGGGCAGTTAAAATCAAATTGTTTGTTTTTCCGTCGAGTATCCGACACTGAGTAGCATCAAATATAACCTGTCTACCACTATCACAAAGCTGAGCTACGCTCAATAGGTTATATTTGAGACCCTTAACTAAGGAGACTGACTCAATGGTGGGGTTACCTCCGATAGTACCTGATCCTACTATCTTACCCTTCTTATTGTCTCCAAAGCTTACGTTTCCACCTTGTTTAAGCTCAAGTGTGATGAACTGAGTTTTATCACCAGTCATGTGCCTCGAGGATGCGCTATCAATATACCATAGTTTCGATTTTTCCATGCATCTCAGGCTCACCTGCATTTTAAATCATTCATCTTTAGGTACCCAATTCTTTTTGGGTCCTCGTGGGTTAGCATAGACAGGTGCAAAGTCATGTTTTAATTTGTGACGACATACTTTTATTGTGTGGCCAGCTTTACCATAGAAGTCACAAAATGCTACCCTTTTTGGGTGACTTTGTTTTTGGTTAGCACCATTGTGCTGAGCATGCCAACATACCTTAGTGGTATGTCCTTTCTTTCCGCAGAAGTCACATTGGACAATCCGCTTGTTGTACCAACACACATCTGTTGTGTGTCCCCTTTTCCCACAACAGTCACACTGAGTGAACTGTCTACTCTTACCAGTACTTGACTACTCAGCATGAGATTTATTTGAACCTTTTATTTGGTTCTGTAGGTTTGTGACATCCTTTTTCAGTTTCTTTGAATCTGATTGGACTTTCGAGACAAACTTGTGCATAATTTTCATGTTGCTATGCAAAGTTGAGTTGTCTTGGAGAAGATATCGAAGGTCACTAAGTTTGACCTCTTCAATCTCATCACACCGCCCGCTGAGTGCCTTTATTTTCTTGTTACAGTTTTTAGTCAGTGTATATAAATCATTCAGGGTGTTAATCATTTCATTTCTAAGCAAGTGTAAGGATATTACCTCATTTGAGTACTCCTCCTGTTCAGATTCTTCAGAGAGGTCAGCTTGCTCAGATCGAGTGTGGTCAGCAGCGTCATCGGCCATGAAGCATATGTTTGCTGACTCGGTGGCATCAGCTTTAGATGATGTTGTTTGTTGAAACACCTTTCCACAAGATTTTGATTTGACAAAATCATCCATGATTAAGAGGCAATTAAATTTAGATGCTTTGATTTAATTGTACTAATATGTTTGTTGAATCTTGAGTGCGAAAATATATAAGGTAAAAGACAGGACAAAAGTCAGCACAAACAAAGCTAAGTAGCAAAGAACTCAGCATGACAGAATAGAAGCTGAGTGGAGTTAAAGGTCAGAAACAAAACAAAGATGACTAAAGCTAAAGACCTCGTCAGGAGCGTTTAAACAAAACGGAGCTGACCTTGGTGGAACTCAGCATGAACCATGAACAAACGGAGCTGAGTATTCATCAGGGCAGCATGAAGGATCCGTTCTACTAAAAGACAAAGTCTGCCAATCATCTGCACCAATAATTGGAACCTCGAAGATACCTAAGAAGACTGATTCCGAGAGTCATGGGACGTTGGATTATTGGAAACAGACAACTGTCACAAACAAACAAAACAGACGCTAAAAGACAACCTGACGACTGAAGTAAAACAGAAGCAGGGAATGGTGTGCAGTCTGAAGATTTCCAGAAAATGTTCCCCAAAAGAGCCGTTTTGGTTGCAACGGTCAAGACATTTCAAACAATCAAGTCCACAGTTTTCCGTCTATAAAAGGACAATCGAAGAACCAAAATAGAGAGAAGACAGAAGCATAAAAAAGAAAAATACAAGAGAGAAAGTTTCAAAAGCACTCAAATACAAAAAGAATCTTACACCCACGTTTCTATTCTATGTGTAAATGCTAGATTGAGTTGTAATCATCTAAAGTGTTCTTTAGTTCAAAAAGGAACAAGTCTGTGTTCAATAGCAATATTGAGAGAGTAAAGCTGAGTGCTAAGTTGTAAGCATTTCAGTAGTAAAGAAATTTAGGTGCTGGGTTGTAGCACTTAGTAGGAGTTGAGTAGACGAATAGAGGAAGGTACTCTTGCATATTCAACTGCCTTGTAATTGGTTTGTGCTCTACCGTTAAAGAGCTCAGTATTGGATTCAAAAAGCCTGGAGGACTCTGGGGACTGGACGTAGGCAGAAAGGCCGAACCAGGATAAGTGATACTGAGTAATCTCTGAACTCTCTCTTATATTGTATGTGTTGTTTGTTAAATTTACTCAGCATATAAATTGCCTAAGCTGACATTGAGTAAATAAGTGGTGCTGAGTTAGAAGCTGACCTCCAAGAGTGTCAATTCTCAACTCACAAGAAGACAACTTTAGTCAACATCTGATTAAATCTGTCTTCGAACATATCTCACCAAGCTGACCAAAAGCAGAGTTAACAAACTCTCAAAAATTACTTCCAGTCAGCTTAATTAAATCTAGAAAAAGTTATATTAGTTCCTAACCCCCCCCATTGGAACTAATTATCAGGGACCAACAAGTGGTATCAGAGCTCAAAAGCTCACTACTCAGAGATTTAACAATCTTGAGCTGATCCCTAAAAATGGGTGAGAATAGCACTCGTTTCCTTCCTGGAAACCAAACAACACAGATACTCCCTGAGGGATTATCAATCACTAGACCACCCCTATTCTTTGGATCGAATTATACATTCTGGAAGAATAGGATGAAGAACTTTATTCAAGCCACAAACATGAGTGCATGGCTTGCAATTGTTCAAGGTCCACATGTGCCATACAAAACTATTAACAATGAGAAAATTGTTAAGAGTGAGGCTGAGTGGACAGAGGATGACCTCAGAAAACTACAAAATAATGCTTCGGCTATAAATATGCTTCACTGTGCGTTAGATGCTGCAGAATACAATAAGATTTCAGGTTGTGAGTCAGCACAGGAGATCTGGAAGAAGCTTGAAGTAACCTATGAAGGCACAAGCAAAGTTAAAGAGTCTAAAGTCAATCAACATATGAGACTCTACGAGTTGTTTGAAATGAAAGAAAATGAAGACATCTCAGAAATGAACGCAAGGTTCACAAACATTATAAATGAGCTAAAAAGGCTTGGAAAGAGCTTCACTGAAGAAGAACAAGTGAAGAAGATTCTGAGAAGTCTGCCCAAGAGCTGGCAAGCAAAGAAAACAGCCATAGAGGAAGCTCAGGACTTGACTACCTACAAATATGATGAGCTGATAGGATCCTTGCTGACCCATGAAATCTCTATGAAAAATTTGAAGCCAAAGAAAAATAAAAATCAGAGGATAAGAAACAAAAATCCCTTGTCATGAAAGCAGACTCAACTGAAGCAGAGTCAACCGATGATGAGGAATTGGCCATGTTCACCAGAAAGATGAAAAAGCTGTTCAGAAGAAATGATAGAAATGGCAAAAGACCATTTAGAAGAAATGATAAGTACAGAGCTGAGTCAAGCGACAAGTACAAGAAGGACAGCTCAAAATCTGTCACATGTTTTGAGTGTCATCAAACCGGGCACATCAAGTCAAGCTGTCCCAATCTCAAGAAAGAGAAGAAGGGAAGCAAAAAGGCTATGGTAGCCACATGGAGTGACAGTGATGAGTCAACATCATCTGAAGCTGAGCAAAATGAAACAGCCAACATATGTTTTATGGCAGATGATGGAGCTGACCAATCCCAATCTGAGCATGCTGACCTTTCTGATGGAACTGACCAACAGAACCACAACAATGAGGTAACATCTTTACTTTTGCTTAGAAATGAAATGGTGAATGCCCTGAGTGACTTATATACACTTACTAAGAAGTGTAACAAAAAGATTAAGGCACTCAGCAGGCGCTGTGATGAGATTGAAGAGGTCAAGCTGAGTGATCTCCGATATCTTCTCCAGGACAACTCTGACTTGCATACCAACATGCAAATCTTACATAAGTTTGTCACGGAGGTCCAATCTGAGTCAAAGAAACTTAGGAAGGATATCACACACCTACAAGGTCAAGGGAAAGGCTTAAACAAAGCCCATGCTGAGTACACAAATAATAGTCAGCATAAGCAAGTCACTCAATGTGAATGTTGTGGAAAACGTGGACACACAAAGGATGTGTTTTGGCATAACAAGCGGACTGTCCAATGTGACTTCTGCGGAAGAAAAGGGCATACCACAAAAGTATGTTGGCATGCCCAACACAATAATGCTGACTATACTCAGTTCAACCCACAAAGGGAACCTTTTTGTGACTTCTGTGGTAAACCAGGCCACACCATAAAAGTATGTCGTCATAAGCTGAAACATGATTTTGCACCTGTCTACACTAACAAGAAAGGACCCAAAAGAAATTGGGTACCTAAAAATGAATAGTTTGAACTGCAGGTCAGCTTGACATGCGTGGAGAAGTCAAAACTATGGTATATAGACAGCGCATGCTCAAGGCACATGACAGGTGATGAAACTCAGTTCATCACACTAGAGCTTAAACGAGGTGGAAGTGTAAGCTTTGGAGACAACAAGAAGGGTAAGATAGTCGGCTCAGGTACTATCGGAGGTAACCCAACCATTGAGTATGTCTCCTTAGTTAAAGGTCTAAAATACAACCTGTTGAGTGTAGCTCAGCTTTGCAAAAGCGGCAGAAGGGTTGTATTTGATGATACTAAGTGTCAAATACTCGAGGGAAATACAAATGAATTGATTTTAACTGCCCCTCGTGTAGAAAATGTATATATGTTGAACTTGGAAAAACAGCTTTCTAAAAATATATGCTTAGTATCTAAAGAGGACAACTCCTGGCTATGGCATAGAAGACTTGGGCACGCCAGCATGGATCTTCTTGCCAAATTAGCTAGAAAGCAATTAGTTGAAGGATTACCCAAATTAAAGTTTGAAAAAGATCAGTTATGTAAAGCCTGTCAGCAAGGAAAACAAACTAAAAATTCATTTCATAGTAAAACTGTCGTCTCAACCAAAAGGCCATTGGAATTACTACACTTAGATCTTTTCGGACCTATCCAGCCACTCAGCTTGGGAGGTAAGAAATTTTCTTTGGTTATTGTAGATGATTTCTCTCGGTATACTTGGATCATCTTGCTTAGTAGCAAGGATGAAACCTTTGAGATGTTCACCACATTGATCAGAAAACTTGAAAATGACAAAGACCTAAAAGTAGCACACATTAGAAGCGACAATGGTGGAGAATTCAAAAACCAACAGTTTGATGAATTCTGTGAAACCTGTGGTATTGACCACAACTTCTCTGCTCCAAGAACACCTCAACAAAATGGGGTTGTTGAAAGGAAAAATAGAACCATTGTTGAAATAGCTAGGACGATGCTGAGTGAAAATAGGCTTCCAAAGTACTTCTGGGGTGAAGCTCTTCACACAGCATGTTATATACTGAACAGGGCTCTAGTCAGACCGATACTTAAGAAAACCCCATATGAACTTTGGAAAGGTCGAAAGCCCAACATTGGATACTTTCGTGCCTTTGGTTGTAAGTGTTTTATACTTAATACAAAAGACAACCTTGCTAAATTTGATGCTAAAGCTGATGAGGCGATCTTTTTAGGGTACTCAACAAACAGTAAAGCATATAGAGTATTTAATAAAAGAACTCAAGTTGTAGAAGAGTCTGTACATGTTGAGTTCGATGAAACTGACCCTACAGGTAAGTCAGCTCAGCCTGAAGAAGAAGAATCAGGCTCAGCTTCCGCTGATCAACCAGAAGCCACAATGCCTAACATACAGGAGCTGACTCAAGGTAAGCAAGAAATTGAAATATCATTTGCTGACCAATCTATTCCTGTAGAGATTGTAGAAACACCTCTTCCAAACGACTCAGCACTGCCAAAGGAAATAAAGATCCCAAGAGGCCATACAGAACAAGCCATTCTTGATGCCGCTAACAACAAACTGATGACCAGGGATCAACTTAGAAAATACCTCAGCAATGTTGCATTCGTATCAATACATGAGCCAAAGAATTTTGCTGATGCTGAGCAAGATGAGTATTGGATCAATGCCATGCAAGAAGAGCTTGATCAATTCACCAGAAATGAGGTATGGGATTTAGTACCTAAACCTAGGAATCAAAAGCCCATAGGAACTAAGTGGGTCTTTAGAAATAAGCTAGATGAACATGGGAATGTGATTAGAAACAAAGCCCGACTTGTAGCTCAAGGCTATAGTCAGCAAGAGGGTATAGACTATGGAGAAACATTTGCCCCAGTTGCTAGATTAGAAGCTATACGAATATTGTGTGCTTATGCCAGTTACATGAATTTTAAGTTATACCAAATGGATGTAAAAAGTGCATTTCTTAATGGCTTTATAAACGAAGAGGTATACGTCAATCAACCTCCTGGATTTGAAGACTCAAGATTTCCAAATCACGTTTATAAGCTCAAAAAGGCTCTGTACGGCCTAAAGCAAGCTCCAAGAGCTTGGTATGAGAGGTTGACCAACTTCCTGCTGACCAGAAACTATGTCAGGGGAAAAGCTGACACAACCTTGTTCATTAAGAAAAAGGGTAAACATACCCTACTTGCACAGATATATGTTGATGATATAATCTTTGGTGCTACTGACGAATCTTTGTGCAAAGAATTTAGCCAACCGATGCAAACTGAGTTCGAAATGTCCATGATGGGTGAACTCAACTTCTTTCTTGGACTCCAAATCAAGCAAGGCAAGAACGGCATATTTATAAGTCAATCTAAGTACACAAAGGAAATGTTAAAGAAGTTCAGCATGGAAGAATGCAAACCAATATCAACCCCCATGGGTACTGATACTGTCCTATGCAAGGATGAAAAGAGTAAGTCAGTTGATAGTAAACTCTATCGAGATATGATAGGTTCATTACTCTACCTCACTGCTAGTAGACCAGATATTCAATACTCAGTATGCTATTGTGCTAGATATCAAGCTGACCCCAGGGAATCTCATCTAACTGCTGTAAAAAGAATTTTTAGATACTTGCAAAGCTCAGTTGATTCAGGTCTATGGTATCCAACCTCAAATGACTTCACACTCATTGGATATACTGATGCTGACTATGGACGAGATAAGCTAGAACGAAAAAGTACTTCAGGGGGATGTCACTTCCTTGGAAGCTGTCCAGAAAATGTTCCCCAAAAGAGCCGTTTTGGTTGCAACGGTCAAGACATTTCAAACAATCAAGTCCACAGTTTTCCGTCTATAAAAGGACAATCGAAGAACCAAAATAGAGAGAAGACAGAAGCATAAAAAAGAAAAATACAAGAGAGAAAGTTTCAAAAGCACTCAAATACAAAAAGAATCTTACACCCACGTTTCTATTCTATGTGTAAATGCTAGATTGAGTTGTAATCATCTAAAGTGTTCTTTAGTTCAAAAAGGAACAAGTCTGTGATCAATAGCAATATTGAGAGAGTAAAGCTGAGTGCTAAGTTGTAAGCATTTCAGTAGTAAAGAAATCTAGGTGCTGGGTTGTAGCACTTAGTAGGAGTTGAGTAGACGAATAGAGGAAGGTACTCTTGCATATTCAACTGCCTTGTAATTGGTTTGTGCTCTACCATTAAAGAGCTCAGTATTGGATTCAAAAAGCCCGGAGGACTCTAGGGACTGGACGTAGGCAGAAAGGCCGAACCAGGATAAATGATACTGAGTAATCTCTGAACTCTCTCTTATATTGTATGTGTTGTTTGTTAAATTTACTCAGCATATAAATTGCCTAAGCCGACCTTGAGTAAATAAGTGGTGCTGAGTTAGAAGCTGACCTCCAAGAGTGTCAATTCTCAACTCACAAGAAGACAACTTTAGTCAACATCTGATTAAATCTGTCTTCGAACATATCTCACCAAGCTGACCAAAAGCAGAGTTAACAAACTCTCAAAAAATTACTTCCAGTCAGCTTAATTAAATCTAGAAAAAGTTATATTAGTTCCTAACCCCCCCTTGGAACTAATTATCAGGGACCAACAGAATCATCGCTGTCACTCCATGTGGCCACCATTGTCTTTTTGCTTCCCTTCTTTTCTTTCTTCAAATTAGGGCAGCTTGACTTAATGTGCCCAGTTTGATGGTACTCAAAGCATGTGACAGACTTGGAGCTGTCCTTTTTGTATTTGTCACTGGACTCAGCTTTGTACCTGTCGCCTCTTCTGAATGGCCTCTTGCTGTTCTTTTCATTCTTTCTGAACATCTTCTTCATATTCCTTGTGAACATGGCCATTTCCTCATCATCTGATGAGTCAACTTCGGTTGAGTCAGCTTTCATGACAAGTGATTTTTGTTTCTTGTCTTCTGACTTTTCTTTTGCTTCGAAGTTTTTCATAGAGATCTCATGAGTTAGCAGAGATCCGATCAGCTCGTCATATTTATATGTGGTCAAGTCTTGAGCTTCCTCCACAGCCGTTTTCTTAGCTTGCCAGCTCTTGGGTAAGCTTCTCAAGATTTTCTTCACCTGCTCTTCTTCAGTGAAGTTCTTGCCGAGTCTCTTTAGCTCATTTATGATGTTGGTGAATCTAGCATTCATTCCACAGATGTCCTCATTGTCGTTCATCTCGAACAGCTCGTATAATCTCATATGCTGGTTCACCTTTGATTCCTTGACCTTGCTTGTACCTTCGTAGGTTACTTCAAGCTTTTTCCAAATCTCCTGTGCTGACTCGCAACCTGAAATCTTATTGTATTCTGTAGTGTCTAGCGCACAGTGAAGCATATTGATAGCCGAAGCATTATTTTGTAGTTTCTTAAGGTCATCTTCTGACCACTCAGTTTCACTCTTGACAATTTTCTCATTGTCAACAGTTTTATAAGGCACATATGGGCCTTGAACTATTGCAAGCCATGCACTCATATTTGTGGCTTGAATAAAGTTCTTCATCGTATTCTTCCAGAACGTATAATTAGATCCAAAGAATAGGGGAGGTCGACTAATTGATAATCCCTCAGGGAGTATCTGTGTTGTTTGGTTCCCTAGAAGGAAACGAGTGCTGTTCTTAGCCATTTATCGGGATCAGCTCAAGATAGTTATATCTTTGAGTAGTGAGCTATTAGGCTCTGATACCACTTGTTGGTCTCGTGTGATTAGTTCCAAGGGGGGGGGGGGGGGTTAGGAACTAATATAACTTTTTTTCATTTTAATTACCTGACTTACTTGAATTCTTTGAGTTTCGCAACTCAGCTTTGGTCAGCGCGGCCGAGTAAGGCGTAAGACGGCTTTAGTCAGGTACTGACTAGAACTGTTTTACCTGTGAGTTGGGAAATGACACTTTTGTGGTGAGCTTCCAACTCAGCACTCTGATTTACTCAGTGTCAGTTCAAACAATTTATATACTGAGTAAATATAGCAAATAACACATACAGATATATATTAAAAGAGTGTTAGAGATTACTCAGCATGACTTATCCTGGTTCGGCCTCTCCGCCTACGTCCAGTCCCCAGAATCCCTCCGGGCTTTTTAAATCCAATACTGAGCTCTTTAAAGGTAGAGCACAAACCGTTTACAAGGCAGTTGAATATGCAAGAGTACCGTCCTCTATTCGTCTACTCAACTCCTACTAAGTGCTATGACCGAACACCTAGATTTATCTACCACTGAGTACCTAAAATCGAGTACTCAGCGCACTCTCTCAATTTTACAATTGATACAGAATTTGTTCTTTTTCAGACAAAGAACACTTTAGATGATTACAAAAATCACTCTAGCTTTTACACAGAAAGAGAAGTTTAGTGTAAGATCTTTCTCTTGTTTTGAAGTGCTTTTTATTTGTATTTTTCTCTTTGTAATTCGGCAATCGGCAAAGGATCCAAGAAGTATACTTGTCCTTTTATAGTTGTATTCTGAAGACTTGTTCATTTGAATTCTGGATTTGTCCGTTGAATCCAAACGACTTCTTTTTGCGACAAGGCTCTGGTGAGCTTCAGATTTGCAGGCCAATCCTATCGTCTGAATTCCGCAGGCGTCAGGTTTGTCTTCTTCTCTCAGGTTTCGTCTTCTTGTGCCAGTTTGTCTTTTAGCAAAAGAACAGTTGACCCGTGCATCTCGAAATTGGCTTTTGCGTAATTCCAAGGTTTCTATTATTGGTGCAGATAGTTGTCGGATCTTGTCTTTTAGCAAACGGATCATTCACGCTGTCCTGAAGATCACTCAGCTTGACTTTGATAACCGTTGTCTTCAATTGTTGCTAATTCAGATACTGAGTTCTCTTTTACTCAGCTTACATGGCCAGGTTCGTTCTGCAAGACATAGTTCTCAAGAAGACTCCTCTACTTTTGATACTGAGTTGCGTTCCACTCAGCTTTGTTGATTAGCTTGATCTTCAAGCTTTTGTTCTGAAGATGACTTTTCTTCTATCACGCTGAGTTACACTCCACTCGGCTTGTGCTGTTTTCTCATGCTGTCTTCGTCCTGTCTTACTTTTTATTTCTATTTCCATTTATATTTATACTCAACATTGAACAAACATATTAGTACAATTAAATCAAAGCACTTAAATTTAATTGTCCCTTAATCATGGATTAACTTAAATAATTTTGTCAAATCAAAATCATGTGGAAAGGTGTTTCAACAATATATCCCAGGAAGATCGGGATCACAAGACCATTAGATGGACCCCCAGGAACCGGGGTCTTCACGATCCAGTCATCCTCTCCATCACTCCTCGAGCGCTTGCTGCTACCTGAAATTACAGTAAACTCATTTCAGAATATTCGTATATTTTATAATAAGCACGAATACATCACGTAATAATAATTAAATTTAAATTTTTCACCCGAACACGACCCTACTGTAGAAGCAAAAGGTCCGTCACGACCCCTCGGTATGGTCTTAGTAGGTACTCGCACAGAGGATGAACTCTGAGGAGGCATAGAGTCATCTCCATCCATCTCCACAGCATCCGCCATCTCCTCAGGCTGTGCCCTCTGGGCATCCCCCATCAATATCTGCTTCGTCCGTTGCTCCGCCCGTTCCCTCCGGGCAGAGGCAGTCACAACACGTGACCTTGTATGTCTCTGTCCAGAACGGGCCTCAGCAATATCAGCCTGTAAAACCAAAAATATTTTACATATATAAGCAAATAACGCATTTTTATTTAAATATACTCAATTTCTCGTTTTTCGGTTTTTTTAATAATTTGGCATTGCCATAGGTCGGGTCGAACGAATTTATTTAAAAAAAAATCGGGGCCCATTTTTGCCTAAACAGAGCGCCGCAACCGTTCAGCCGCTGGGCCGAACGGTTGCGGCGCTCGGGTCGGCCACAGGGCAGACCTGGGCGCCATGCCCGTTCCACCGTAAGGTGGAACGGGCAGCGGGCACCGTTCCACCGTAAGGTGGAGCGAGTGCGCCTCTCGTTCCACCTTACGGTGGAACGAGAGCGCCGTTCGTTCCACCGTACGGTGGAATGAACGGCGGACAATTCGTCTGTGGTGGAAACGGCACGGGCCGTCCGTTTAGGCAAAACCCATACGGGTTCCGCCTCCGATTCGGAGGCGGAACCCATGATTTCAGACTAATTTTGTTTTAAAAAAACCTTACCGGAGCATTCATGAAGCCTTTACCCGCTCCTGCCTTTGGCGACATGTCGTTTTAGGTCGGGTTTTTTGAAAATCCAAAAAGGTAGAGAGGATTTGAGAGTTTTCTGTTTTTGAGTTGAAATTATAAGGAGGGCAAAATTGTCAAAAAGGTGCGGTGAAAAGTATAAACTTTGCGGTATATAACAGCCCACATAGAATAACATAATAATAATAATAAATAATTGATATTTCTTCTTTTGAAAGCATACTTGATATTTCTAAATTTGTAATAAGGAACTCTTTAATATATATGTGGATGTTGATGACCCATACGAAGAGAATAGAGCAAGAGAGAGATGTCTAATGACTGAAAATTATACTACACGCTAAGATTAGGCCCGGTATGTTTGCATAAAAATATTTAAGAGATTTTTTTATTGAAAAATAAAATATTTTTTAATATACCAAAAAATATTTTATGGTATTTATTTATATTGTAAAAGATATTATTCAATCGCTAATTTTAAAAATATAATATAATATTTATTTATAATTTTAATTGTCAACTAAAGTGTTTATATTATAATAAATGAAAAAAAATATGAAAAAAAAGTGAAAATGAATTCATTTTCTGTTTTTCACGTCATTTTTTTTAGTCTTTCACATTTTTTGTTTTGTTTTTTTTTTCTGTTTTTTCACGTTCTTCTTTTTACCATTATTTTTATCGTTTTTACGAATTTTTTTTTTCGTTTTTCATCTTTTCTTATTTTGCTGGTTTTTTTTATCGTTTTCACGTTTTTAACTTTTTATTTTATAGTTTTCCCATTTTTTTTTGTTTCTATCGTTTTCACTTTTCACAATTTTTCACGTTTTTATTGTTTCAGTTTTGTTTTTATTTTTCATGTTTCTTCCATTGGCAAATAAGAAATAAGTTTCACTATGTGCATGTGGGAGATGTTAGAATTATATTTGACAATGAACCAGATATTAGGGACCGTATGTTATTGGATTGGGCCAGATCTTTATAAGGAGTGATTAGGGTCTTACCCTAATTACTACTTTATGACACGACAATAAGAGAATAAGGAATTAACCTAGTCTCCATCTCCCTCTAAGTGACCTGTCGCCCCCATCACTCTCTGTGTTCGACGCATCTAGCTCGTGGATCAATTATTTCTTCTCTCATTCATCAGTGTAGTTGAATGTCACCGGTAATACAAGATCGTGGTGGTCCTTTCTTCTGTTGCTGAATCACATATGCAGATATCTATGCTACAAGAGGTAACTCGATAACCTGAATCCGTATAAATCCTTCAAATAATAATAATAATAATAATAATAATAATAATAATAATAATAATAATAAGGTTTAATACATCATTTGCCTCCCGAACTTATCCAAAAAGGTCGATTGACCCTCTAAACTTTCAAAGTGTCTCGATAGCCGTCTGAACTTGCATAAAATGTCCAGTTAGCCTCATGAACTTGTCTTAAATGTAACTCAGTTGAAAAAAAAGTTAAATACATAAGATGTATTGCACGCGTCTTAAAAAAAGTAAAACGACCAAAGTCGGGGTATGAAATTCTAATATTAGAGAAGACACCTTTTATAGTTGAGCAAATACGCACTTCCTTTTTAATCTGTTCAGCAAATTATGTAATAACATTTCAAGGTGCGTGCAATACATCTTCCGTATGCAACTTTTTTTTTTTTTTTTTTGCAACCGAGTGATTAATTGATTACATTTTACACCAGTTTAAGAGGCCAATTGAACATTTTATGCAAGTTGAGGGGGTTATCGAAATACTTTGAAAGTTCAGAGGGTAATCTAGTTTTTTTTGGACAAGTATGTATGAAACCTAATAATAATAATAAAGTAAGAAAAGGAGGAGTTTAATTAGTGAACATAGTAATAATAGAAAAACAATAAGAATTGAGAGTAGTGTTTTAATTTTTAAATAAATAGTTCTTATATATATAATTTTTTATTTTTCGTTTTTTTTTGGAGCTACTTCATCGAAGGTGGAAAACAATATTATTGAATATTTTGAAACTCATAGTGTGGGTTAGATGCATCTTTATATGCTCCAATTGTTCAGTAATGAGTGGATGACTTTCTATTTATCCATGGACTTATTATAACAAGTATCACTATAAGCTCACTAACCACGTTCGACATCTCCTTAGGACGCTTCTTCATAGTATGTTTAGAACATTTCTTATAAATGTCGAACTTGACCGTTTGAGAACCATGCTTTATTAAAGACACACCTCCAAATTTGTCCTTTAAAATGGTCCATATATAATTTGAGTTCTCATACTTACAATATTTGTTAGTGAGTCCATCATCCATCACACTGAACAATATGATGCAAGTTATGAAATTCTTCTTCTTCCAATCTAGATAAGCATCTTTGTTCCTCATATGTTGACCTATAGCTCATTTTTTTGGGTTCATCCATGATTATTTCCAAAGGTTTCTCTTCTTACATATATTAGATCTTAATACTCCAGACCCTATAGTTATCCCTGCTTAATATTTGGTGTTTATTCAATTTAGCAACAATTGATTTTGAGGGTGAGCCGTTGTTGGAACTTGATCTACAATAGAATTTAACTGCATGACTTAGTAAGAAGTTAACTACAACATACACAAGTTCTCAATGCAACCTAGATCTTACTAATGTAGTCTTTACACTAGATTTCAACTCAAAAAATAACATAAAGAGACTCTAATTATCCTTTATTCTCTAATTTTCAACTTCACAAACGAGATATTTATGCATCGAAACTAAGTTATTAGATATAACTTGTCTAGTAACTTACTATAAGAACGTTATTAAAGGTTCGTGTTGATTTTGGGTTTATTATTAAAATCTAATTAATTCTATTTAGGATAAGAATTAAAGTTTATTTAATTAATCATTCATAAATAATAAATAATAAATCATATTAAATATCCTTTATTATTAAAAAAAAAAATCCAACTCACAAACAATAATATCAAAATATCATGATAATTGTAGAAACCAATTTTTAAAAACAACATTCAAACCAACCGAACTAACTATTAAAGTTCGTCAAACACATTATCAACTAATCCATAATATTTAACCTTAGCTAAAATTGACTTATTGACTTTCCAAAGAAGTTCGATCAAGATAGGGTAAACTCTCTTTCATACTAAGGGGTAGAAAGAAGCTTCACAAACTTCAACTGCATGCCAGAATCGCCAACGAGAGTTGTAACATGTAAGTTGCTCAACCGTTTCATAAACATGATTATGATCTCTCCATAACATTTATTACTTGCAATGCAACACTCAGTTAGCAAATGCATTAACTTTGGTGCTGAGATGAATTTCTTCAACTTGTTAAAGATAAGTGTGTGATCATGCCCACGAACTAGAACATTGGCCGAAATGTACTCTTTTATCAACTTCTGCAGCTTAACTATGTAAAGAACAAAAAGTTCGACATCATCCCATCTGACATATCCCAAAGAGAATAAAAAACCTGGTGTGCTAGGGTGACCCAAACGTGCATGCCACAATGAGGGGCCTAAAACAACAAAAGTAGATGGTGTAGGTGGAGGTTAGGGTTGGGAGATGGCGGTGCTGATAGGATATATCTTGCCCCGACTCTCACACCTCATAAGATGCACCCCCGTCTCAAAATCCTTCATAGAAAACCCAAACAAATCAAATTCCACAGAAATAGAGTTATCAGAAGTAAATTTGCAGACTAACACTAAGTTTTTAACAATGTGAGGCATATGAAGGACACGTTTTAAAGCCATGGTGGGTTTGGGATTGGCAAGGTAGTGTGCCCATAACCATGAATCAGAATTGACTGACCATTACTTGGTTGGCAAGGTAATGTCCCCATTTTTGCATTTTTTTTATGTATTTTGTTTAAATTTTGGGTGAACAATATATTTATTTTTTATTTTATTTTATTTTTGGGTAGGTAAAAGAAGGAAAAAACAAAACACCACTTCAAGTTAGCCCGGGATTAGCCTAGGAAAGCTAACTCCCACATTATCTTCCGAAAGCAAAGACAAAAGGAAATCAGGGGGAGACGAGAAAATCGAGATGCCCAAAGCCCTCTCATGGCCTTATGTAGCAAGCCGATCTATCACGCGATTCTGCTCTCTGTAAACATAGCAGAAGTTGATACTATCGAAAGAGGAACAAATCCTTCTAATTGCCTTTACAAAATTCTGGCTCCCTAAGCACAAAGCTCTTTTATCAGAAATTAAATTGACTCCTTCGAGATTATCTGACTCCACGAGCAGCTTCATAATTCCCAGACTCTCTGCCATCCTAAGCCCAGAAAAGATACCCCAGAGCTCAGCAATAAACGAAGAGTCCAAGCCCAGATTCTGAGCAAAACCAGATAACCAAGCACCTCCAGCATCTTTTAAAACACCACCGACAGTTCCATTCTCTTTACACGACCCATCAGTATTCAACTTCACCATCCCCTCACCAGGTCTATACCAGCCTAATAGATGAACATCTATCATTTGGATAGAACCTGCTAAACTATCAACTGTAAAACTCTCAACAATTGATTTAACTTTCCTGAAGAAGAACTCCAGCAAATTAGGAATGACAACACTCCTTCTCCCACCACTTCTACATTCCTACAATGCCAAATTTTATGGTAGACCACATCAAATAGAATTGATCCATGCTCGAGCTCAGCCAAAATCTTCCCTCCAACACCCACCCTAAACCAGTCTTGTTCCGAATAGAAAAAGAATGCAGAAAGACACTGTTCAGGCAACACTTTTATCCACACGGCCTTACTTCCAGCACAATCTCTAAGAATATGATAGCTGGTTTCCGCACGAGCTTTACATCTACTACAAGCATTAGAATCTACCAAATGTCATCTTTTCCTTTCAACATTCGTCAGGAGCCTATTCTTAGCACAGAGCCAAAGAAAACTCCTAATACGATAAGGAATCTTCAATGACCAAACCTTCCAAAGGTTTGAAGGAGGAATATCCATATCCTGATTAAAGGCCTCAAAAGAAGATTTACAATACTAAGCACCATTATTAGTAAACGACTAATAACGAGTATCGCCATCCTCCTCCATGCAACTAACTTTAACTCGGATTCTCAGGAGAGTTTGAAGGCTGAAAAAAAAGATCAAATTTAGACCAATCCCACTCTCCATCCTCAGCCACAACATCTACAATTCTCCAATTTCGAAACTCCAGAGACGGAGGAATAGAACAAATCTCCAACAAAGGCTGCTTCCCTGGCCAAGCATCATTCCAAAAACTAATCGATCTCCCATTGCCAACCGACCATCCAATACCAGTGCAAAACTCAGAAAAAACTGCATTAACCCCTTTCCATAAAAAGAACAAACCTGAACTTTTTCTTTATGCCCCCCAAAAATCCTATCATTCCTATACTTCCCGTAAAGGAGCCGGACCCACAGAGCAGATGGAGATTGCCACATCCTCCAAAGGAGTTTTATTAACAACACTTTGTTATTATCTTTAGCCTGTCTAATCCCAAGGCCACCCAAACCTTTAGGATGGCAAACCTCCTTCCAAGGAACAAGATGAATTTGCATACTTTCCACCGAGTCCCCGCACAGGAAACGCCGATTGATTTTATCTAAACCGTTAAGAACTGGTTCAGGAAGATGACAAGCTTGCATAATATGATTAGGCGCCGCGCAGTTCACTGACTGAATCAAAGTAAGATGACCTGCAATAGAAAGTGATTTTGCTTTCCAACTAGCACACTTGCTATTAATTTTGTCAAAAACATCATTGAAAGACGCTTTAGAGACTCTATCACTATGGAGAGGAATCTCCAGATAGTTGCCCAAAGATTTGGTAAGAGGAATGCTTGACAACTCACTCAGCTGTTTATAGAAACCCTGTTCCATATTATTAGAACACAGCATCCGAGATTTTTGGATGTTAAGTTTTTGTCCAGAAGCAGAGCAAAAGCAATTGAGGATATCCATAATCACACCAATTTGCTCCTCACTTCCTTCGACAAAAATAATCACATCATCCGCAAAAAACAAATGTGTCACCGGGGGGGCAAAACTTGTTAATGGTCACATGATGAAATCTCCCAGTGACCACAACCTCCTGTATAAGGTGAGTCAACCTCTCCATAGCAATAATGAACAAGAAAGGGCTCATAGGGTCACCCTGACGAATGCCCCGGGAAGGAGTAAAATCATCGGACATATCCCCATTTATCATAACTTGAAAAACAGGAGAAGTAATACAAACCTCAATTAACCTCCTCCAATTCTCCGGGATCCCAGCTCTCCTCAGACTCTCAAGAAGAAAATTCCAGTTAAGTCGATCATAGGCTTTCTCTAGATCAAGCTTTAAATCCACAAAACCATGCTTTCCCTTCTTAACTTTCGTCGAATGAACCATTTCCTGTGCGATAACGACATTAGAAAGTAAAGAAGAAGAGGCATAACCAGAAGAATTGTGTAAAATAAGTGAATTGATCTAGTTGAGGCATGAGTGATTTCGAATAACATAGTAATCCATCATCTGTCTACCAGGCACAAAACTACCTTGGTTTTGGCTGATAATATCTGGGAGAATACAGCGGAGTCTATTAGCCACAATTTTGGTGACAGCCTTATACAGAATATTGAACAAACTAATCGGCCTCATTTGTAAGAAAGAAGAAGGATTCTCCACTTTAGGAATCAGAACAAGTAGAGTTTTATTAACCAGCCTAATATCCTCAAATCCTCTAAAAAACCCCTCGACAAAACTGCAAACCCTATCCTTAACCGTTTCCCAATGTTTATGAAAAAACCAACCGGGAGCCCATCAATACCCGGAGCTTTGGTAGCCTCGATACTAAAGATATCCTGACCAATCTCTTTATAATTAATTAGGTGAAAGGCTTCAAGAATCTTCTCCTCACTAATTGAAGGAAAAGTAGCCCTTGTTTGAGCTCTTTCTAAATCCACTTGATCCTCCTGAAATAACTCTTTATAGAAATTTAAGGCCAAATGATGAATATCCTCATCCTCATAAACCCACTCTCCATTAGGATTTTTGATAGCATCAATCCGATTCTTTTGCCTTCTAATAATCGTAGAGAGATGGAAATACCTAGTATTTCGATCTCCGTCCTTAATCCAAGCTTTCCTTGATTTTTGAAACCAAAGCAACTCTTCCTGACGCAACACAGCTTCCAACTCATGCTGAAGAGACCTGAGTAAACAATTTAAGCTATGGTCAAACCTGATCTCCAATGAGCATTGAATCCCAGTAATCCTAGTCAGAATTTTATGCTTCCTTCTGATAATGTGGCAAACAACGTTCTTATTCCAGCTCGCAACGTTGCTTCTAACCATCCGCAGCTTGTAAAACATTAGACTGAGGCTTCCAATTGTCATGAACAATTTTTTTGAACTCCGGGTGAGACTCCCAAGCCACCAAATACCGAAAAGGTCTCACCCCTTTAGGATGAGGAGCTCTAACCAGTCTGAATAAGATAGGACATTGATCATAATGACGGAAGGGAAGATTCAGCACTGCCGCCTCCGGAAACCGACTGCGAGCCATGGTATTAGCATAGACTTTGTCCAGGCAAACAAAAGTGCTATTACGTTTCCATGTAAATTTATGACCCGCCGCACTAAGATCCGACACTCCACACAAATCCATATTCTGTTTATGGTTCAGACACCGATTAATGTAATGATTACCTCCACCTCTTTGATCGCTCATAAGAGCAATATCATTAAAATCACCAGCAACAAACCAAGCATCCACCATTCTAGCACTAATACTATATAAAACCTCCCAAAGCCATTTACAATTGGCGAGGATAGGATCAACATACGTGATGGTGAGAAAGAAAGGGTCTTTACCAGGACATATGACTTTACTGTGAATAAATTGCTTATCCATCTTCACGATATTGAAATGAATAAGATTAGGCTTCCAGAAAAGCCAAATCCCACCAGCACGACCAATAGCCTTCGACCGGACACACTTCCAGCTTTTAAATTTCTTAACTACATCATCCGCTTTACCTCCATTGATCTTAGTCTCCAGTAAAGCAAAACAACAAGGGTTAAACTATCTAATTAAATCATTCACATGGAGACGGGTAGCCTTGCTTGCCGCTCCTCTTACATTCCACACAAATAAATCCATCAATAAGGAGGACAACAAAAAATAGACCCGCCCCATTAGGCCAGATATTTATTAGGGGCTCCTATGAGCCTAGAAGAGGTCCCTTCCGCCCCCCGTTTCTCTAAGAATCCAAAGGAGTTTTGGTTATTCTTATAAGAACCTTTGAGTTTTTTCATACTCATCTTATTAATTCCCATGGGTTTAACATTCCTGGATTCATTGATAACTTTAGGGATGATACCATCCCTATTCCTTTCAGTCTCCTATAGATTTTGAGTCTGACTCATCTTATTAATTCCCATGGGTTTAACATTCCTGGATTCATTGATAACTTTAGGGATGATACCATCCCTATTCCTTTCAGTCTCCTATAGATTTTGAGTCTGAGGACATCCCCGGACCTCTTCTTTAGACTCAAAAGGGGGTTTACTGCATCCACGTTTCTCACCAAAGGTTCAGCAGGTTCCAAGTCTGGCATACCCAGATTCAACTGCTCAGGAGGTGGACCAGGATCATCAACCAAGCATTAATTTCCTTCATCCGCAGGAAGAACCCCAAATCTCGACCCTGAACTGAAATCCATAGGGCTGACAACAAGCTCTTTTACCTTCAGGGTATATATAACCTTTCTACCATTACTAGTTTGAATCAGAATCTGTTCTTTATTGATGTCAGGCGGGATATTTTGGGACACAGACGCACATGTCCTCCGTCTCCCAAATCTTCTAGCAACCATCCAAGGGCCAAAATTATTACCCTCCCTCTGGATACCATCACTCCTAACCTCAACAGGTTCCTGCAACCCTCGTTCACCTTTTTCTTGCTAGCACAACCTTCATAAGTATGTCCAAACATACCACATTCATATTATATATTATGGATTCCCTCATACTCAATATAGTAAATGGTATGTTGTAAGCAAAATTTCGATAGTAGAGGTTTAGATAGGTTCAATATCAATGCATACTCTAGTAAACTTCCCCCTTTCCGCCCCAATAGCTGTCTTATCCACATGGTGAACTTTACCCACAAGCCCACCAATTTTCTTCAAGAAAATTTCATTATAATATTCAATCGGAAGTCCCGGAAATCTCACCCAAGTTAGGATTCTATTCACAAAACAATCTCTTGGATTAAAGTTAGGAACCCATGGCCTTAAGGCCAAAACATGATTATAAATAATATAGGGACCCCCATTAATAACAGCATCATAGTCCTCAGCCTCTGTGAATTTAATCACATAATATTCATTCTCCAAATCAGTTATACTGACTTTTCCTTTTTAGCCCACTTGAATCCTTTGTGCAAAGTATTTGAAGCCAATTCTTTTCCCCAGAACTGTCACAATTAAAGACAAATTCCATTTTGAACGCAGGGAATGTTTATCAGTCGAGGACAGACGACTCACTGGGCACAACAGATCATCCTGCTCCTCATTCTCAATATCAGAATCAGACAAAATATCATCCAAACCTCCCTCCTCCGGACCTCCGTTCATAGATGTCGCCTCCTCTACCACTCCCATCACTGTATCGCTCCAAGAAATTTTCTTACTACACGGAGATTGCACAAAACCATTAACAGAATGAACGTCGACAATCAGATCATTGCCCATCCCATTAGCCAAAACCAAATCTCTGCCTTCTACCAGAGAAACCAAATATCCACTTGTCCCACCCGCCGTCAATCCCTGTATCACAGAGCTGCCTAAGATGGCCCACCGTCACCCGATCCGAATCTCTCGCGGTTATGATCTCCTGCAAAATCACTATCCAACATTGCCTTCACGGAACGAGTCACACCCACCAGGGCCCCGCTCGCCACACCCGCCGTCGTTCCCCGTCTCGCCGTCGTCGCCGCCAGCATTGTAGCGCCACTGCCAAATTTGGATCTCTCACGGCTTCTCTCTCCAAGACTATCACTCTCCATAGACGCTCCTCACGATCTCTCTCTTCTTATAAACAACCAACCATGCACCAGACTCACCTCAGACAAACCCAAGCCGCCTTACTCAAACAACGAGTAAGAAAGAAAGAAGACAAATGTGAGAGAGAGAAGATAGATTTGAAAGAGAGAAGATAGATCTGAAAAAGAGAAGACAGACCTGAAAGAAAGAAGGCAGATCTGAGAGAGAGAAGATAGATCTGAAAGAGAGAAGATAAATCTGAAAGAAAGAAAACAGATCTGGGAGAGAGAATACATTTTTTATTTTCTAAATACTCTAAAATTATTTTAAATTTATTAGAAAATATTTTAACTACCCAAAAATTATAAAAAATCTAGAAAATCAGAAGTAATTTTTCAAACTATTTTGAATTGATCAAAACATGTTTTGATTCATAAAAATATTTGTATCCGTACGTTAATATTTTAAATTATTATGATAGTCATGCTCAAGATGATTCAAACTCCTATTATTACTCGTTTTCCTTATTAGTTAGTCAAGTTGTAAAACTTAATGTGGGAAATCAAAACTTTTTAAAATTGATATTTGTGCTATCCTCTTTTTCCATCTACCACTATCAATAAATGGCAAGCTCGATCTATCTCTTATGTATTTTTGGGATACCCGTATAATCACAGTGGTTATAAATGCTATGATCTATCTTCGTGGAAGATAATTGTGTGCCATTATGTTATATTTGATGAGTGTCAATTTCCCTTTGCGTTTGTCCCTGTATCTTCACATCCTTCCTATTATTTCTTGGATATGCCCATTCATCATATGCGTGTCTTCACCAAATCAGTTCCTCCCACACCCCGATTGTTCCAGTCTTGAGTCCACCTCCCTCATCGCCCTCCTTTGCTGCCAAACCAACCCCTACGCCCCATTCTTCCCCGCTCATCCCATATGTTACTATCAGCCCCACCTCACTTATTCTCGCCCTTGACCAAGCACCCCCCCATTTGTTCTCTACTGTACCCTTTTTTACCATCCCCGACCCGTCGTTAGGAACCAACATGACATTTTCAGACCTAAGCGCCATTTAAATCTTAATTATCAAGTCTCTAAATCACCTCTTCCTTATAATCGTGTGTGTGCTCCTTATGATGTGAACTGGAAATTGGCCATGAATGATGAATATAATGCTCTCATTAAAAAGAAGAAGTGGGAAGTGGTGCCTCGCCATCCAATGTTAATGTCATTTGTTTTATATGGATTTTTTTTCATAAAGAGCATTATGATGGTTCTTTTGAAAGGCATAAAGCTCGTCTTATAAGTGATGGTAAAACTCAGCAGGTTAGTATTGATTGTGGGAAAACTTTTAGCCCGATAGTCAAACCGGCTACTATTCAGACTGTTCTCAATTTGGCTCTCTCCAAATCCTAGCATATTCACCAACTTGATATGAAGAATGCCTTTCTCCATGGTAAACTTGAAGAAACTGTGTATATGCATCAGCCATTGGGGCACAAAGATCTCGATCATCCCCACCATGTTTGCTTATTGAAGAAATCTTTGTATAGGCTTAAACAAGCTCCTCGGGCTTGGTATAAGAGATTTGCTGACTTTCTTGCTACTTTGGGGTTCTCACACAGTGCTTATGCTTCTGACCACTATCTCTTCATATATCGGTAAGGTATATCAATGACTTATATTTTGTTATTTATAAATGATATTATTTTGACTGCTTCATCTGATGATCTCCGCAAGTTTATTATTTCACGGCTCGGTGCTAAGTTTGCAATCAAGGATATTGGGCCCTTGAGTTGTTTTTTGGGCGTAGCTGTGACCTGTCATGCAGGTGGCTTGTTTCTTTCCTAAAAGAAGTATGCTACTAAGCTTATTGGATACACTAACATGTGCTCATGCAAGCCCTTTCACAGGCCAGTCGGTACCAAACCCAAGCCGAGTGCCATCGCCACTCCACTCTTTGCCAATCCATCCTTGTATCGCAACCTTACTAGGGCCTTTCAGTACCTCACCTTCACTAGGCCTAATATTACCTTTGCTGTGTAGTATGTTTGTTTATTCATATATGACCCTCATAATGCCCACATGCACGCTTTCAAGCGATTGATTTGCTATATTTAGGGTACACTGGATCATGGTTTGCATCTTTATCCATATACTACGTTTGCCGTTCTTTCTTATATAGATGCTGATTGGGGTGGGTGACCTGATACTCATCGGTCTAGTCAGGGTACTATGCTTTTCTGGGGATAATTTGATTTCTTGGCCAGCTAAGCGACGTGCCTTGTCTCGATCTAGTGCCAATGCCGAATAGCATGGGGTGGCAAATGTGGTTTCTGAATCTTGTTGGTTAACCTTCTTTTGGAGCTTCAGTGTCCGGTGACTAAAGTTACTTGAGTTTATTGTGACAATGTAAGTTCTATTTATCTGATTGGCAATCCCGTTCATCATCTGCGGACTAAGCATATTGAGATGGACATTCTTTTTTTTTTTTTTGTGAAAAAGTGGCCTGAGGTCAAGTTCAGATTCTTCATGTTCCATCTTGCTACTAGATAGTTGATATTTTTTTTTATTAAAGGTCAATCGTTGTTCCTCTTATCAAGATTTCAGGGACAGCCTCATCGGCCTCCTGTTTCGACTGCAAGGAGTGTTAGAATATATATGCGAATATTATTTGTTTATGGTAGATATTATTTTGGTAATATTGTAATTAATTAGTTTATTACCTTAAGTATAACCTAAGATTACTCTCTTATATTTAGTATTAGTTTGTGACCTTAAGTATAGCCTAAGATTACTCTGTTACCTTAACTATAGCCTAAGATTACTCTATTGTATTGAGTATATAAGCATAATTTGGCCAAGAAGGGAGATAACATATTATCTTATTTCACTTTTGAGTTTTTTCAGTGGAGGGGAGGAAGGGGTTTGTGGTCTGTAGTTACGTTAGTTTAGTCCCTTTGCCCATAAGGAACAAAAAATAGGATTTGTGGTTCACATACCCTCTATCGTGATAGAAACATAAACAATCCGGAATCTAGAATACTAAATCGCAAAACGCAGTGTTTTTCGGCGATTTCAGATGCATTTTTGATGTTTTTTTAAGGCCGAAATAGATTCAAAAATACGTATTCATACATAAATTAAATATAACATGAAGATTATTTTTACGCATTCGAAAACATATTTTTGCATTAAATCATGGATCAACTCTGAAAAAATACGAGATCTGTCATTTTGATACAAATGAAGGAATTTAGACACATACACATTCAAAAATAAATACGGGTTATCGGGTTACCTCTCGAAGCACAGATGATGCAATGGAAGAATCAAACTAATATCTCGCATTACTGCTCACAGAACTCATATACCAAAATTATTTACGAGGAGAAGCGATAATTCTATGAACTAAAAGAGTAATCGTTGAAAGACAAAGCAGGCAAGAGAGAGAGAGATGGTTTTTTTTTTTGTCTCTTATATTATGACCTGTTTGGCAAATAGCTGTTGGCTGATTATCTTTTTGGTTAGATGATTTGAGCAAATGATTGTGTAAATTTATTTAGTAAAATTTAGCTGATTGCTAATAACTGTTTAGATAAATGACAAATAAAGACATGATAAAACATTTATTCAGAGTTAAAGAGTAGTAATTAGGGATGAAAAGGTTGGAAGAAGAGAGAAGATAAGAAGTTATATGCCTAACACTCAAGTACAAAGTTGCAAATGTATACATAGTATGTCGGCCAGACCTTTCACTTGCCTAGGGGTATTTTTGTCTTTGTGCAGCTCTTGGGGGGCATTTTAGACTTTCAGCATCCTTGGTATATTCCAGAAGCAGTCCACTATTCCACAATACACTCTATCACACTTCATCTTTTGCTCAGTGAATCACCACCATCCATCACATGAGAATATGATCAATGGTTGTGATTGAGACACTTGTTTTGTTCTTGATTACTTAACCTTGACATTTCTTGCTTAGCACACCTATTATTAATATATAAATGTAATAGTTAGAATTATAATTTTAATGAGAGAATTCAGAATTTAATTTCTCACCTCATTCACTTTCATAGCCAATAAGCCAAGAGAACGAATGAGAATGATTAACCTGCCCCGTCAAACTCAAAGATGACATGACAGAAATCTCTATCCCATGCCAACTTCATACCAAAATAGACCCTATAATTCATCAAGAAACGCTGACCAAACCCCAACATTCATGGAGAAACCAATGAAGCGGTACCCAGACTCGTCTTAAACATTTTTGAGGCATTGTACTAAATATAAACATTAGGCCTAAATATTTTTAAAAATTTACATAACTTTAATCCTTTTATATATATAACAATTATATTTAAAATTAATCTCATATATTGATTATAAGATTTCAATACAATTTCGAAGCAAAATCATTTACTAAGTGGTATTCTGATGACGTGTCCAAAATGCTGGAACAATCTGATGTCGTAATGAATCCGTAAAACATAATGTAGGTCAGATATGGACATAGTCCAGTAAACCTGCTCAGATGCCTAAATCAGTTTATGATTGGATCAAGTTGAAGGGTATGAACTAGTTGAGAGATAATAGTTAACTTAGGGAACCTTGTGCCAATACCTGTTTATTTAGTATTGTTTAGATTTAGGATTCCTTATGGATTTAGGATTTCTTATCTCTCAATAAGTATGAATCCTGGGAGCAATACTTTATCATATAGTATTCCGAAAAGTTCCCTTGTATTAGGAGGGTATATCTTTAGTAGCCGTATTTGGGCTACCATCATTAGACTTGGACCGTCATATAAGTGGGCCGCTATTGTTGGAGCTGGACCACCATAGACGTGGGCCACTATTGTTGGATTTGGGCTGCTAATTTCATATGTGCTTTTAGGCTTTGAGGAGGACAGAGCTGACGTCATGTTTGTGATGTCATTTTGCATGATATCATATGTCCCCCTTTTTAGCCTTTAGACATTCTTTCAGGATATATTTCGCAAAAATGTCTTTGCATGAGGACCACTTTGAAGTTTTGATCCTCGTGATTTTAAAATCGTGATCATACTGCTTATCTCAAGCTTTCGTTAAGCTGACGTGCCTGACTAGGGACTAACCTAGAAAATCGTGTTTGCGGCTCATTTATGAGAACACCCGTTTAATGATGAGAAACTCTTCATTTGCCTTTGAGTCTTTTTGTTTTCTCAATCTCTTTTGTCTTCCTTTTCATGTTCACTGCATTTCTTACTTCTTTTTTCTCGACATTTCTCTTATTCTTTAGAGTTTCAAATTCTTGTTTGTTTTCTTCTGATTTTGATTTCAGAAAGTCGTTGCTTCTCCAAAGTGAGTTCTTTTTCCTTTTATTTTTCATTTCCACCTTTTCATCATCCAATGGTTAGAGCGAGCTCATCTCATGGTAAGGGTAAAAACCCTCGGACAAGCGAGAAGAGCAAGTCTCGAAACAACAAAAATGAAGAGGTTGAAGAGCCTAAGAAACTGAAGATTCCCTATTTGAGGAATTATGAGCAACCATTAACCTTCGATGACCTTGCGCTGGCTACGCTCGTGTCTAGGTTCCCTGAATTCACCCATCTAGAAGCTAGGGTTCCTACCTCTGACCAAGTGACAATTGAGGCGTTTGAGGGTCATTTGTGTTTTTATGAGATCTTTCTTAAAAATGGGGTTCAGCTCCCCTTCTTTGACGGTATTTTGAACATCTTGAGGGAGCTGGATATATGTCCTACCCAACTATACCCAAATGGTTGGCTTGGCCTTTTAGGTTTGGTTAAGGTCTGTGAGGATTTGGAATTCTTGCTGACATGGCATCTCCCTCGGCACATATAGCCTCACTAGCGAAGGAAAGCTGATGATGCTTTGTGGATTTTCAAGCTTCCAATCAATCTACCATCCTTTGTGAATGATAAACCCTATAACAACAAGAATTTTAAGCCTCATTGCTTATGGATTTGTCTTCCTAAAGACGAGAGTGGTGGAATTTTGGTTGATTCACTCTATCCCCTCGACTTTTCCTTTCCATACTTCCTAAAGACAAGCACAATCATCGTTTTGACAATAAAAAACAACAATCATTAATCTACAAATCAGTGTAATCACATGCTAATTTTTTTTTTTGAAATTAACTCTTAATTTTATTCACTTATAATAATAAAATAATCAAATAAAGAGTCAAATAACTAGCATGGTTGGAGTAAAACATAAGGTTGGCTAGCTAAGTTTTAGTTAGTAATATTTTATATTATTTCAGAGAGTTAAATAACCAATTAGTTTTAGAAATGCTCTAACCTGGATTTGGAAGATTGAAATATAGTCATTTGGCAGGTTGTTTGTAGTAATAAATACATGATTGTTCGGTTGGAGTGGCCGATTTTACATGTGCGTGTGTAAATTTTCTTTTTCTTTTTTTTTTGCTAAATAGAACTTGTTCATTTTTTTTTCTGTATATATACGTGTTATAATTTGAGTGGTCAAGAACTAATTTTTAGGTACTAATGTAAAACTTCTCAAAATTAGGCTACACCGTATTTAAGATTCTTAACATGTAAAAAAATTGTGTCTAATAGAAAAAATTGGATTTATGGAAGAGCCTAATAGGGTAAAAAAATTTAGAAATTTGGATTTATGAAGAGCCTAACAAGCCAAAAACTTTAGAAATTTGGATTTAAGAAGGCCTAATAGGCCAAAAAAATTTAGAAATATAGATTTAAGAAAGGTCTAACAAATTAGAAATTTGGATTTAGAAATGGCCTAACATACCAAAAAATTAGAATTTTGGATTTAGAAATGACCTAACAGGACCTGGACCAATTTTAGAGTACTAATTGAGCACACAATCTAAATTCCTTGGAGACAGTGGGACCAGAACCACCACAACCTCAAATTTTATGGAGGCAGGGTGCCAAAACTATTAGTAGTCATGGTGGTTCCGGTAACGAAAACGCCAGGGCTCCTCCAGCCTCCCCTTGTATCCGCCCTGGTTGTTTTTTTTTTGAAACCACCGCCCCTGGTTGTTTGTAACTGTATTTGGAATATAATAAATAGTTTAGATATAATTAATGTTTCTAAAGTTGGATGTGATAATTAAATAATGAGTAAAATAATAATAAATTAATATGTTTAAATTTACGCTTAATACGTTATTTGCCTTTTAACTTGTTCAAAAAGTTTGATTGACTCCTGAACTTTTAAAATATTCTGATAGTTTCCTTAACTTGTATAAAATGTTCAAATAACCTTCGCAACTTGCATAAAATATAGTTAATGGATTACTAAATTGCAAGATCTTGTTTGATAAACCACTTAATGACTTAAATTAAAATGTTAAACACTTATTTAATTTAAGTGCGTTTGATAGTTTTTGTTGATAACAACTATTTTTTTACCACTTAAATTAGTAAATTAAGTTAAAAAACACGTATTTTGATATGTCAAAATATTTAACTTAATATTTTAAGTTAAACATTATCAACTAATATTTTTATAACAATTATATCACTCAATATTTTCAGCACTTATAATATTCGGTACTTATTTTTTCAGTACTTAATTTTCAGTTTTATCAAACATTATCTTATACAGTAGAACCTCTATATAGGAATACTCTATATTAGAATAACCTCCCAATTGTTATACAAAAGTTTGGTCCCAAGTGCTGAGAGTCTTTGTTATACCAACCTCTATATAGGAATAACCTCCCAATTGTTATACAAATAGTCCGGTCCCAAGTGTATTCCTATATAGAGGTTTTACTGTATTCAGAAGGTATGGTCAAAAAGGTAAGACATCAATGTGAGAGTGCGATGTTTTAATATTCGAGATGACAAATTTTACTGTTGAGCCCGTAAAACTTTTTTTTTTTAATATGTTTTAATTTATGATGTGATTATATGCAACACACTTTTCGCATTAAAAATACTTTGAATGTTCAAAACCATTCAAGTTTTTGGACAAATTCAGATTGCGAGTGATGTATTAAAAGTAAAAATTAATCTTATCTAAACAATAATAATGAACTATTTTGTATGTAAAGGTGAAGATGTACTTTCTAAAAATAATATAAGGGGATGAAATAATCTTTTTTATTATTATTTATGATGAGGGATAAAATAAAGGGACAATTACAAAACTAGCACCTTTTAAGATGTTAGTTTTCTTTTCTAACTTCTTTTGAAAAACTACACTACAAAAAAAGAGGCTTTTAATGAGAAGAAAAATTATTATTAAAAGTCCAAATATTCTCATGAAAGGGTTTTTAATGAGAATTATTACTCTCATAGCTCCCTTCATTACAGGGGTCCCTTACTAAAAGTAATTATGAGAATAAAATACCTTCTCATTATCACAATATATAATGAGATTAATTGTCCTCATCATAATTTTTTATAATAATAAAAACTCTTCTCGTTAAATTGTTTATAATAATTAGAAATATTCTCATTAACTTTTTATATAATAATTAAAAATCTTCTCATTAAATCTTTTATAATGATTCAAAAACCCCTCATTAAAGATTTTATCATGATAAAAAAAATATTTACGGTATATAATAATATTCTGCTTATTAATTATAAGAATACAATTCAACAATAAATTATAAAACAAAGTTCCATTTTAATTCACTAAGAAAAAAAAGCCACAACATGGAGAAACAAAATGCATTACATGAGCAATAGAATAGCTTGGATTTACATATTGGTAAACAATCAGCATCAACATCCTATATAAAAGCTCTAGCCGGATGCCTGACTCCAACAAACATGGCATAGCCAAGCATTCTAACCGCTGTAGGACAAACAACAACCTACACAATGCAAGCCCTATAATTAGTATACCTACTTAGCAGTACCAAAAAAAATGAAAAAATGTGTCTGAGGCAAAAATCTTCCATGTTCTAATTAAAAGACCATAGGGCCAAGAGGGAGAAAAATCTTCCTGCTTTCTTCAACCTCTGTTTCTTCAACCTCTGTTTCAACCTCTAGTATATATCATTTCATTCAATTTCACACTGTTGTGTCATTCCCAATCATAACATAAAGGGCACAGTTCAATCTTCATAACAACAAATTTCTAACACTCCGGAGACTGATTGCTAACCACATGAAAGCATTAATTGTCATCAATTTGTAATAAACTCACAAATAAAACCATGAAATCCATCAGATTAATGGGTACGAAAGAAACCACATGAATTTCAGAAAATTAATAAGGTTATAGAAATCTCATATAACTTACCCCGTTAGGAGAGTTCCCAAGAGGCGCCTCCACTGCTAGCCTTACCACTCCATAAGTTAAGCAAGTGAGAATCTGCTAATCCAAATTCTGCAAACACAGAGTTAGTAAAAAAGAATATCTTCACCTGCCTACATCCAACCACTCCCTTAACCAGAATATCTTCAGGTACCTGTAGAAGGTGCACATAAGAAAGGTCAAATTTCACGTTGACAATCTATGAATCTAATTAACATGAAGGATATGTCAGAAAAGTAAAAGATTCCAATTATAGTGTAAAGTGTAAACATGTGGAAAATGCAATTGGCTAGAATTGGATGTCAGTATTGAATTAACATTTTGCTATCTTAGAAAAAGATAGAGCTTATCTCATAGAAAAGGCTTAAATCTAAAAAGACCGGGTTTGCAGTCAAATTCCATGAGTTGTTACTTGTGAAAAGCTCTCTGTGAGGAAAATCAAAGAATATTTTTCATTCAAAAACTAGAAAAGGAAAAAAGCCACATCCCTACCATGACTACAATTTCATTTGGCATCAGCTGCCTTTTCTCCATATATTCCTTAAGCTCGCTTCACCGTTTCACTCCCCCAAGCAATTTCTGCTTGCAACAAATCTCTAGCAGCAATTTGCACCAAACCATACTGCATTCATCAAGATGACTTGATTCAATCTACTGTTTCTTCAATGGCAATTACAAAATGAGAGACTGCACATAAATATTGTAACTGAAGCTATCATACAAGACCATTGGGAAGGAAATTAGGTATACAACCTAAAAATCAGTACTTCAGATGGAAATACTATTCTTATGTAACTATTGCCTATGTGTGCAAAATGAAATGGAAATTCTATAAGCTCTGCTTGTGATGTGACCCTTTCGAGGATTGATCACTATGTTCAGGGTAGTGCGTATTATATAACCATTATGCATTGGTTTTGCAAACCAAATGCCACTTATTTGTTCTCAGTTTTTGAGATGTGGGCCTCTTGATCCTTGATCAAGACCCGCTAGCACACATTAGAAAAGCCAAACCTAAGCCAAATTATAGGCTCTTTATCATTTTCAACATGATAATAACCATCCTTATCAACGTGAAGCCAAATTCATTAGAGCTGGCTGAACCTCATTCAGCAAGGAACTTTCCTTTTACAGAGTAGACCATGAACACATATGACTAGAATATGACAATAATGGTTTAATTACTAATGAGTTCATGACAATGCATTAAATTCCAAGTTTCCCATCTAAGCTTACCAACCAAAATATTCATAGTTCAACAGAAAATAACCCATTCAAATGTAAAAGGCATGAGATTGGCAACAGAAACATTTGGACAAAATAACTTCGAAAACTCTTAAAAGGTTATCACATGAACAGAAATCCAACAACAATTAACTTCCTCCTTAAAAAGAGAAAGAGAGAGAGAGAGAGAGAGAGAGACCATTTAGTGTAAGTTTGTATACCTCTCGATCCATAAGCATATCCATGAGACGAGTTATACCACGAGGAATAGTGAGAATTGCTTCTTGTAACCTGAAGAGAGAAATCAAAAACATTTCCAGCATTACTGAGAAGACCAAAAAGAAATGAAAGATAAAGAAGGGAAATATTTCTAAAGAGACATACCTATTTGGAGAATTTGTTAAAAGGGCAGTCAAGATTTGAAGAGTGTAATATGGAATATAGAAATCCTCTTCTGACTGCCATCCAAATGGATATAATAAGAAAAGGTAGTTCTCTATTAAGAGGTAGAAACTCCAAACTAGAGAAAGATATTTCACATCTTAGAGAGTATCTCACCAACAAGCTTAGAAGAAGAGAGATATTTTCTGCCTCTCGGGAAAGCAAATCAGTATTCATTAGAGCTGGCTGAACCTCATTCTTTGGCCCTCTTACATGATCTAAAGGTGTCAATGCACTTAAAAGGGTTTCTAAGGCACCTCTAATCTGCACATTTGTATTATTTTTAAATATAAAATGAAGTGGGCTGCACTCTTCAAGAAAACAAAAACACGCAAATGAAAAGAATGATCATGTAGATGGACTATGCAAATCGTTCCTTAAAAAAGGACATAAAAAGTTAAATAATATATGAGGTCAGGGAATTATACATACAAGTTTATCCATATATTCATGTGTCTGTGTGTAAACATATGTACAGACACATGTATACTCTTTTCTTCAAAATGAAGTGGATTGAGCACTTCTCTAAGAAAAGTAAAACATACGGACAAAAGGAACAACCATGTATGTGGACAATGCAACCCATTCTTTCAAAAAGTATAGATAAAGAGATGGAAATTGTTAGTATTTACAAAATTATAAATGCATACACAAAGACACACACGCACACACACATATATAACAGTGCTCAATTCAAAAGGCAGAATGAAGAGGAAAAAATAAAGGAATAAAAGTAGAGAAGATTAGGAACCATTTCGACATCATCTCTTTCCTCCTTCAAGACACCCATAAGTACAGGAAATCCTGCAAGAGGCAATAAATCAAGTAATAAAGCAAAAGGAATAAGACAACTCCATACTAAGTTTGCAAAATAGAAAATATCAGGCACATACCCATTGCTCCAAAAGCTAATTGTGCAGCCTGACTTTCTGCAACAACAGATTGCAGCTCAACCATGGCAGTTCTCATGTCCTCTGCCAGGACACCATTGCTTATTCGACCAAGTAACCGTTCAACATAGCTTTTGATACAAGAGATAAAGAAGATAAGTTCTGTTAATAACAGACAGTAAATGGAGTGACTGGAAATGTCTATTGAGCAAAATGAAGAGAAATACAACATAGTTGACACTAAAGAAGGATAAGTTGACAACAGAATGGACACTAAAGAACAAAAGCATCAAATACTTTCTTAAAAAGTTACCCACAATGAAGGTTAAGCCTAATGAAGCATGCATATATTCCTAAAGCATATCAATCTGAAAAAGATTTTACATTCTTGAGGATGAATAACTATGATAAGATAATCAGCTGCATCAGACTGCAATATTGACCCTAAGATTAGAATATAAAATGTGAGTTGATGCAATTTTAAAAGATAGGCTGGAACAGACAACTAAACTCAACTAAACTCTTAAGATGCATTCAGTTAAAGGAATAAGTTGTTAACCATATTTTAGCAATAGCAGCAGTGGTTATACAAGTTTCATAATTCTCTACCTATTTGATTTTACTTTTTTGAGTAATTGTGAAGGAACCAAATTTCTTCTACATTCAGATTTCACTCTTCAACCCTTTTCTAAGATTTAAGATACAATTATGAGTTAAAGTAGTTGCTCTTGTCTCATCAGTTTTCTGTATCCAATATGGTTAAAACAACCCAAATCCAATTTTTAGCTTTTAAGAAGCTCATGGCATGACTACAAAAAAGAGAGAAACCTGATAGAAGAAATCACCAAAATATCAGCACCAACATACAAATATTCCAAATGTACCTACAAAATGAAATTATACAAAATCAAAGTTCAGCGATTAATAGAAAATATTAAACCAAAGTGCAAGAAGAGAGAGATAGAGACCCTTTTGATAAGGTTAGGTTGTTTGATCAAACAAAGGACAGTCCCGATAGTGTCATTAGTGGCTGCACCCTAACTCAAAATGAGTGGAAAAACCACCGTTAATGACAGCACATCCAAACCTAGATGTGATTCTCAAATATTTAGAGAAAGAAAGTGTACGACCAAGCTCACTGAGAGAGACAGAGAAATCTATTAGATTAAAAAATACCTTACCCAACAATCTTATCGGAGACGACCAGAAATTGAAAGGACCTGAATTAAAAACTCAGGCAAGGGAAGAAGATAACCTCAAAGTAGAAGAGGAAGGTCGAACAGAAGCCAATCGAACAGAAGAGGGAAACAATGGAACGGGCGCTCTTCTTTGAGGCGAGTCGCATACGGGGTGATGTTGAGGATTTAGGTTTTAGTAAGAGGAGTGAAGCCATGATTTTCAACTCTATTGAAGTTTGGCGGTGATGTGAGAAATTTGGGAATACCGAATGAAATTGGTTTGGGAGTTTGACTGATTTTTGGTAAAAGATAGAGGGAACCCTAAAAACGATGGAGGGAAGGTTTAGGGGGGGGGGGGGGGGGGGAAGGGGGAAGACACGGCGCCAAATTAGAAAATTTGGGGGAATTTTTTTTTAGAGAGATTGTGAGGATAAAAAATGTTATTAATATTAGAGTAAAAAATATAATGAGAATATTGAATAGTAGAATTTAATGAATTTGTAAAAAAAAATATTAATGAGAATAAAATTTAATAAATAATTTTTTTTACTATTAATATTATAATATATAATTTATCCTCATTAAAATTATTGGAATTATACTGTTAATGAGAATATTTTGATATTCTCATTATTTTTTTCTCATTAATGTCCAATTTTCTTGTAGTGCTAACCAAAACTAACACATTTCAACAAGTAACGTCTAAGTTTACCCTTATCTTGTCCCTTAACAGAATTTTATCTCTCTAACGTATCAAACACTGCGATAAGAAAAGGAGCAAAAACGAGAAGCGACGGCGGCACACTCAAAGAGGTGGAGAAGCAAAAGGCGGTGATAGGAAGAGAAGGAGAAGCGAACGGCGAGGAGAAAGAAGGAGAAGTGAATGGCGGCGATAGGAAGAGGAGGAGAAGAAGGCGAACAACGAACGGAAGAGGAGGAAGAAGGCGACCATTTTTCCAGCAATTTCGTCCCAATATATATTTTGTTTCTCTTCCTTTTTCATGTTTTTCCTAGTCATGCGAACCCTAAAAACAAGTGACATTGTTATCTCCAAATAGATTTTGGTTGGAATATCAGTTTCAGATTTTTTCCCGACAGTGTCGATATCTGTAGATATTTGTCGATATCTGTAGATATTTATCGATATTTGTAGATATCTATAGATATTTGTAGATATTGTATTTGTAGATATCTGTAGATATTTGTCGATATGTGTTGTCGATATCGACAAATATCTACAAATATCTACAAATATCTACAGATATCGACAAATATCTACAGATATCTACATATATCTACAAATATCGACAAATATCTACAGATATCTACAGATATCTATAAATATCTACAGATATCTATAAATATCTACAGATATCGACAGAAATCGACACTGTCGGGGAAAAATGTCTGAAACTGATATTCCAACCAAAGTGTATTTTTAGACAACAATATCACTGTTTTTGGGATTCGCATGATCAGTAAAAACATGAAAAATGAAGAGAAACAATATACATTGGGTTGTAGAGGAACAACCTGCTAGATCTTAACGATGAATGAACTAAACTTTAAATCTTTTCAATGAAACTAAAAACCAATTAAAAACTTATATGATTGTAGAAATTTTGTTGTATGGACTGTGGGTTGGATTGATTGTTATAGTATTCGTAATGTTCTGTAGATTGTTCTGTTTTTTAGAGAGAGAGAGGGTGAGAAAGAGAGAGAGGAAAGATAAAGATACACAGTTATGTTAAGAAGAAGATGATGGTAAATTTGGAAGTTACTTCTTGAAATGTGTTAGTTTTGATGAGTTTTTAATTAGAAATGGCAATTTTTATATATATATATAAAAGAAATAGAAATGGAAATGGAAATATGTGGTATGGTGAAGCATAGAATGCAAGAGAAGGCAGCATATAGGCAAATCAACCACCAGTAATTAACAGAAAAGCGAGTAAAAAGGTGGACCACCAAACCCTGATTTATAGCAACACCTTCATTATTCCCATTTTCAATTCTTAATTAATTTCCATCACAAACTCAAACATCTTCTTGTTGAGATTCTATGGTGGGGCTGTACTGTCCGTATACTTTTGTTTTCATTCAATAATTTATCAGCCTCCGGAGAGAGAGAGAGAGAGTGAGTGAGAGAGAGAGATCTGAGCAGCTGCGGAAATTCAAAATGGACAACGTTCTTGGTCTTCTTAGAATTCGGGTGCTCAGAGGTACTAATCTTGCAATTCGTGATATTGGAAGTAGCGATCCTTATGTTATCATCACCATGGGAAATCAGGTCTTTTCCTTCATTTTTATTTATTTATTTCATCCTCTTTTCTTAATCGTTCCCTTTCTCTGGATTGAGATGATTTTTTTTTTTGGCTTCTCTGTGTGTATATAAATATATATTCTGTCTTGCTCTTCGATAATCAATTAATAGAAATTTGGAATTTAGTTTGATGGAGAGATCAATACTCCTCAATTTGGATTGTATGCAACCAATTGAACTATATAAAAGGAACCAATTGAACTATATAAATATATATTTTGTCTTGCTCTTCGATAATCAATTAAGAGAAATTTGGAATTTAGTTTGATGGAGAGATCAATACTCCTCAATTTCGAGATTGTCATGGATCAATTGAATTAAAAGTTCGAGCGGATAATTAAGGCTACTTATAGATTTTATATACACTTCCACACGCAAATGCCCGTTGGCTTATGGTCTGTCCAACACAAGCCCATGAAACTGATTTAAACAACTCAAGCTAATAGTTAAGTTAATTCCACGAATTAGTAAGGTTGCCAAGACTCGAACCCTCGACCGTTTGGTCCAAGCGGCTCTAATACCATGTTATGTAACCAATTGAACTAAAAGCTCGAGTTGATAGTTAAAGCCCAATCATTGATCTGATATTAATCTCTAAAAATGATTAACTTTATTTGAAAAATATGATCAGTAATATAGTGGTAGAGGCTCAATGCTTTAGGTAATCCATCCCCGTCTCAAGAAAAAGGGAAAAGCAAATATTGTTTATTTGTTGGAATGAATATAGATTTATCCTTGATCTTTTTTTTTAACATTGATCATTTACACAGGCCATTTCTAAACCTAGAAATTGAATCCTTAAATACCCTAGTTGAGTTCTTTGATCAAGGGCTTAATCTGTGAAATGTGAAAAAAAAAATTCAGGAGCTCAATAAGTAAAAGCAGCAAAATTCAGGGGCCTCAGAGTTCTTTAATCCTTATTTGTTCTATGTCTAAGTTCATGACAAGCTATTTCTGTGCTGATGTTTGTTTGTTGACCATTAATTGTGGAGCTAGTGAAGATGGAAAAGGATTTTGTATAGGTAGGTGAAATTAGAGCTATAAATAGAATCTGCAATCTGGATATATTCTGTCCACTGATGATGTGTTTTTAACTTGATGTAGTCATTGAAGACTCGGGTGGTGAAAAAGAATTGCAATCCTGAATGGAATGAAGAGCTCACTCTTTCCATCGCTGATACCAATGTTCCTATTAAACTTGTAAGCAATGCCCTTGTTTTGTTTCATTCAATAATTTTGTTTGCAGAATCAAGTAAGAGGTTCCTAACAATAATGGGAATCTATACATAGATATGTCAACACTGGCTTTCTCCTTTTTTTATGGCTATATCTGTAACACCCCCCCTTCAAATTCAAATAGCTTTGCTAATTGTAACTTGTCTTCATTGTCATTTTGGTGTTGGGTGGTATTCATTAGCTCAATGGCTGATGTTTTCCTTCACATTTATTCCACAACCGATGTGGTAAAATAGAACATTTTGGATGCCTTTCTTTGGGCCTTCAGGCCCATTATTGCTCCTTGGAATTATACTCTTGAGTCTCGGACGGACGCCTTACTTCTCTTTTTATCCTCGTTGTCTCGGCTTATACTCTTTGAACCTCAAGTCCATGTCTTCATTGAGTTGTCATAGCTAACTAGCAAAATTGGTAACTCAGTTTATGGTCCCATGATCCTTCTGTAGTTGGGCATAGACTCTAATAGCACTTGTTGGTTTTTCCTCACCTGCTTCTCCTTTTCATGACCAAATTAGTAGCACAAAACAAAAGATCTATTAGTCTAATTAATGGCTATAACTACAATGATCTGGTAGCTTAATTAAACACATAAACTGTTGTCTTCCCTTGACAAGGATGAATTGGTATATAAATCTGAAAAGAGGAAAAAATGCAAAGAAGAGAATGTTTGAGGCTTATGTAATTGTATTTTCAGGAAGTTTATGACAGAGACACATTCACAGGGGATGATAAGATGGGGGATGCAGATATTGACATAAAACCATATATAGCAAGTCTAAAAATGGGGTTGAAAAACCTGCCACATGGGTGCGTGGTGTCTCGAGTACAGCCTCGGAGGGACAATTGCATCGCGAGCGAGAGCTCTATTGTTTGGAACGAAGGAAAGATAAAACAGGACATGTTTCTGAAATTACAGCATGTAGAGAGTGGTGAAATAGCTATTCAACTTGAGTGGATTGAAGTCCCTGGTTGCAAAGGATTGGAAATTGAAGGTATCAATTAAACGCATTTTGTACTTCACTTTAGATTGAGTTTCCTTGTGTTGTGTGTATTATTAAGAAGGAAGAATATTGCAGCTTCCTAAATGTTGCCTACTATGCATTCAGTTCAGACAGAGACATTACTGCTACCATATATATCTTGTATTCTACTGGAATCTATAGACTTGTCAGTCCATCCAGTAAATATTACTCGTTGGTCCCTGCCAATTAGGGGCGAAAAATCTAAAAAATTTACTGGGAAAGGGTTTCTCTCTAAAGTATTTAATTGAAAATAATAGGTCTAATCAATTAAAATTGTAAACTTACAGACCATGTTTTCTTTTTTTGCTTTTTAATTTTTTTATGAAAATTAAAAATTTAGTTGGTAAAATTGACCCATACACCGCAATGGTAAATAGTCATTCTTGAATCTTGTCCATGAAAATTACCGAAGAATATCTATGTGTGTGTTTGCAATTTTTATGGATAATTTGGTTTGATTCATTTTATATTTTGTTATTTTAATATGCTGGATTTAGTAAGTTTTAAGAAATCATTATTTTAATCTGTGATTTTGCAATGAAGTGTAAAATCATATTTATTGTTGAACATTATCAAAGAGATTAAAAAATTAAGAAGTAAAGGATGAGGATAAATTGATCTTCATTTTCCTTGACATAGAAATACAAATAGTTTGACTAATTTTCATGTGATCCAATTGGAAAGCGAATTGATTGTGGTTTTGATGGCAGACAAAGATCCGAGATCACCATGGAAAGGGCCAAGGCTACGCGGTTGAGGTTTGAATATTCAAGATCACCAAACAAATTTCAATTAAGCACCAATAGCTATCGAATCACTTCTTATCTCCACAATAGAATCATCTTACTGTATCTATTTTACTTCATCTACTCTACTGTGCTTGTTATACTTTGTAGATATCAATTACTAATGTGTTTCTATGTAATTTTGGCTATTTTCAAGCCCTAATTAATTATTATTACTATATTATATATTTCTTCTTTGAAATGAAAGTAATTTTATTTATTCTCACATTGCTTACACTTTCAAGATGGATTATCAAAGTATATAATGGGATTTGGCCCTTATATAATATCTCCCACAATAATTGCATTTTCTTCTGAAACCTTACTTGCGAATTGAGACTATAAGCCATAAGCAACAAACGTAACTATACTCTTTTATACCACTTGACCAAAAGGGTTTTTATTTTTTTTTATGGGAAACAAAAATGTTAAAATGGAGAAAAGAGAAAATAAAAAGAAGAGAATAAAAAAATGATTCATTAATTAAGTGATGTATCACAATTATATACAAAGTAAATTTCTTATGGAATATAGTGAAAAGAAACTACTATTAAATAAAATTATTAATTAATTTTTTTTGAAAGTGGGGACAAAGGAAGAAGACCTAGAATCCCAACAAGGTTGGCATCATCTAAGCCTTCCAAACCCAAACCTGAATATATTAAAAGATAGAAAAAGTCACAAAAAGTCAATAGAGTGAAAGAAACAACCCACAAACTAAGCGAATTGATATAAGACTCAACTATTAAAATTGTCCCAGAGAAAGCTAGAACAAAAAATCGGAAAAGAATCCACCACATAGCATCAAAGCAAGTTCTACCAAAATTTGTATATTATAGTATTATGTATCAAATTATATTAGGGGATCCACATCCATCATTCATTATCATTTCTTTCTCTAATTCTAAAGTTTAATTGTTGTATTATTCTTCCTTCCTTCTCTCTATTGTAATATTTCCTTATTAGTGAAATATTGTTTTGATAGTGTTGGGAAATGTAGACACTATTATTGATTCAACCTTATTAAATTTTGATATTTTTTTTATGCTTGAACTTTCACATTTTTAGATTATTTTGGCAACATTTATAACACTTATAACTGATTTAAAGTGGAAAATAATAAAAGCAATGGAATCATAAACAAAAAAACAATACAAAAGTTTGCTCTCGCTATATTTTGTAACAACCTCAAATTAATAATAGTACATTTTTTTCTCAATAAAAATAAATAAAAGTACATCTTTTCTTTTTCGTTCATCTCAATTATACGGAAGTATGCCTATTAAATTATAAGTTATGAAATTAGTGACATGCCTGACCCGAAAACGGATGAAATTTCATAAAATTTTATACATTTTATTTGTACGGTTTTAATATCATATATATATAAAAACGAATTTCAAATTTAGGTTAAATTTGTATATAAATTGCATAAGACAAAAATATTAAAATTACAAGAAAAATCGTAAAGTTTGGCCCTTGTATTTAGTAAAATTTGTCAAATTGGCCCATGTAATTTAATTAGTTCAAATTTGACCTCTATAGATGGGACAATTTGTCATTGAAGCTTTTTGATTCAGATATTGATATATTTAACCTCTCTACTTTAATTTTCTGCAAAATCTGGCATTTAATTAACAGTTTTGAATATATGCATTGCCACACAATTGGTATTTGGGTATAGTTTGACTACAACCATTTTAACTATACATTGATCCAGCTATGCATTATAAGTTACAAAATTTTATGTTGTTTAAAACCAGTCAAAAACATAATTAATCTTCTCAACTTTATCTGTTTTAAGGATCAAACCATAATCAATTATTTTTCTACATTGAACTATTGATCATTGATTTTGTTATGGATCTAACCCTTATTTAACTTTCCCATCGAGTTTGGGTGACACCAGCCTTTGAGAGATTCAACCTGTTGACCTAGACATTTTCACCTCCGTATCGACAAATAAAAAAATAACTTTCTTGACTAAGGGTTTATAGGTACCCCTTATGTGGATTCTTCAAATTAGGTAGCTGATTTACCAACTAAACCCTTGACAGATGGTTCAAATGTTAATATCTTTAGACAAGTTGAAGCTTTATTCATGTGCTTCATCTTGAGGGGAGGTCGTTGAAGAATGATGAAGATACTGAAGTTCGTGTTAATGCTGGTGAAAAGAAGTGAAAGGAGGTGAAAGCTGGTTAAATCAGTTGCTCTGCTTAAGCTAGTTGTTCTACAGATAACAGACCAGCAATCAGCTAGTAGTTAATTGTAGCTGGATGTACACATCTAACAATGTACAGAAAAGGGGGAACTTTGTGAGTCAGTTACAGAGTTAGTTATTAGCTTTTTTTTTTTTTTTTTTGATGAAAATTGGCCATGAAATTAAATAAGCCTTACGGCATCAGTACAAACGACCTCCCAAATACAAGATGGACAATCTTCTATAAGAATTAACGGGGAGCTAATATCCCTAGCCCACGCAGCAAGTTTATGAGCTGGAACATTCCCCTCACGATGAATAAAGCTAAAGCTACACATTGCAAAACCCGAGCTGAAATTGCCAACATCTTCATACAAAAACCGTAGCGCTGCTTGAGGAGTCCGCTTACCGGAGAGAGTTAGTTATTAGCTTTTGCTACATCAACTTGTAAAGATGGATATATAATACATTGTAATCGGTTCATTGATAAGATGAACTAAAATTTGTTATTCATTTTTAAAGATTCTTCATAACTTTTCAGAAATAATTTTTGTTTTAGTTAGTACTTTGAAAATCAAAGAGAGGAAGGGGAATCAAGTTATGCATGAAGAAAATCTGATGGAGTTTGTTCATTGTAATCTTGGCTCCAAGAGAAAGATGGGACAAGGAATTGCAGAGATATTTAGTGATAGCCATCACCCAAAATTTCATACAGAAAATCAAAATTGTTATTATGTAGTAAATGTTCATCCTTTTAAATTTGTATTTGGGCATTTGTAAAATCATACAAAACTAACAAGGACATACCTTTCTCAAAGAAACTAATAAAGTATGAAAAAGATCTAGAGAATTTTGGAAGTTTGTATCATAGATATTTTTAATTTCCCAGATTAATGGGTATGAATTGTAGGGTTATTGTTTACTGGTTAAATCTTACTATCTTATCTTCAATTCTCACATGTCTCTATCTCAGTCCTAAAAAAATTTCTGATAAGAAACAATAGCAGCATAACAAACTAAGAGCTGCAAGTTGAGTTACTGACTGACTGACAATAATCATCCATGGTTTCCAAATCAACATCTTTAATATCTCTTCAAAACAATGCAACAACTTTTCCATCTTCATTAAAACCAAATTCGAGACATTCATTTTCATGGGGTTCAGTTAAATTCAGAAGCTTGAAATCATCTGGTACAACAAAGTACAATCAAGTTGTTATAGATGAAGAAATGGACAAGATCAGGAGGCTGCAAAACGGGCCCGATGTGCGAGGGGTGGCATTGGAAGGGGAGAAAGGTAGGAAGGTGGATTTTAGTCCAGCGACAGTAGAAGCCATTGCAGAAGGTTTTGGGGAGTGGGTAAAGGATGGGTTGGAAAAGCAAGGAGAAAGTATCAGAATATCGCTTGGAAGAGACCCGAGAGTGTCGGGACCTTCACTGAGTGTGGCAGTGTTTTCTGGTATAGTTCGTGCAGGCTGTGTGGCGTTTGATATGGGACTTGCTACTACTCCTGCTTGTTTTATGAGCACTTTGCTGCCTCCTTTTGCCTATGATGCTTCCATGATGGTATGCTATATAACGACCTATTATCCTAATGAAATACCAATTGGAGATAGTAGCTCATTGTATTCAACAATTGTGTTAATTATTTTGATTAAAAATGCAGATGACAGCATCACACTTGCCATACACTCGAAATGGTATAAAATTTTTCACACCAAAAGGAGGGCTGACATCGCCAGAGGTTGAGGAAATATGCGAGAAAGCAGCGCTCAAGTATGCTACCAGGCTTACCAAAGTATCCACACTGCTAAAAACATTACCAACAAAAGTTGATTTTATGAGCGAATATGCTAAACATCTTCGAGATATAATCAAGGAGGGAGTCAACCATCCTTTACATTATGACACTCCTCTCAAAGGCTTCAAGGTTAGATTGCAACTTTTATTTTGGGCTTATTGCTTTAGGGGCCTAAGCGAGTCTTGGCGTAGCTGTAAACGTTGTTGTCGTGTAACTGTAAACGTGTCACGAGTTCGAGGCTTAGGAGCGGCCTCTTGCCAAAAAAAATTGACAGGGGAAGGCTTGCCCCAATACAACCTTGTGGTGGAACACCTCCCCGGACCCTGACTTAGCGGGGACGGCCCGCCCATTGCTTTAGAGGCCTCTGAATTTGGCCCAAAAGTCAGATTACTCCATTAAACTTACATAGTGTCTTCATGACCCCATGGACTTTGCCTAAAGTTGATTCATTAATTAGTAATTAAAAAACAAGACTTTCATTGCGTTGAATAAAGATTATAATTACATGTATGAGTGCTAATTAATTAATGTACAGTACAGATAATTGTAAATGCTGGAAATGGATCAGGAGGATTCTTCACATGGGATGTGCTAGACAAACTTGGAGCAGACACTTTTGGTTCTTTACACTTAAACCCAGATGGAATGTTCCCCAACCACATTCCTAACCCTGAAGACAAAATTGCAATGTCACTCACTAAAGCTGCTGTCTTACAAAATTCCGCACATCTTGGAATCGTTTTCGACACAGATGTAGATCGTAGTGGTGTTGTGGATAAGGAAGGTAACCCAATCAATGGAGACAGGTTAATTGCATTGATGTCAGCAATAGTCCTGAAAGAACATCCTGGAACTACTATTGTTACTGATGCAAGAACAAGCATTGGTCTTTCAACATTCATTTCTGATAATAATGGGAATCATTGCTTATATCGTGTTGGTTATAGAAATGTGATTAATAAAGGAATCAGACTTAATACGGATGGTATGGAAACACATCTCATGATTGAAACTTCTGGACATGGTGCTCTTAAGGAGAATTACTTCCTAGATGATGGTAAAGTTTGAAGTTTTAGTCTTTATTATTCCTAAATGAATACTCAAGTTGTTATTGCAAAGATTAACGAATTGATTTTAATTAGCAGGGGCTTATATGGTGGTAAAAGTTATAATTGAAATGGTGCGGATGAAGCTAGGTGGATCAGATGATGGAATTGGAAGTCTGATAAAAGATCTTCAAGAACCAGCAGAATCCATAGAGCTAAGGATGGATGTTTTAGCCGACCCAAAAAATGTCAAGGCTAAATCTATGGAGGCAATTGAGAAATTTCGGAGCTATATCCTGGTAAGCTTCCTGCCTAAAATGTACATGGTAACATACTAGTCTAATACCACGTAGATATTGTCCGATTTGGTCCAAATCCAACCCTTTGAACCTCACACCTTACAAAGAAACCTCATTCACTCTCTCTCCATTTTCGACTTGAATCCGGATTCAGATCATTTCTGCTCCATCGCTATCCCTTGAGGCCGCTCCTTCCTTATTTATAATGTCAGCTGGTTCGCCTTTAAGAGATAGAACCCGAGCTAAGGCAATATGCTAACACTCTGAACGATTCCTGAGACGACTGTTCTCTGGCCATAGAGAACAGCCTATATCCGAACTCATACCTACAAGCCTATGGATACTGGCACCTATTCTATTGCCCTTGTACTTTGTAAGTCTTACTTATTTGGTGGGACGAGTTCTGAAAGAAAGACGATTTACTCTTTTTCACAAGCTCATTTGGACTCGTAAACCAAACTCTTATGGAGTGGGATCAGGCTGGGGGATGACGATTCCCTCTCTATCGGCTTATTTAGCCCTCTTATTCACCCTATGCTTGCCTTCCCAGCTTAGCCCGTCTTCTATCCCAGCGCCAATCAATCCAAACCAGGTCGTTACATACATAACATTTAATTGATGGTAAATACAAATTAATTTACATTTGCAGGAGGGGCGGCTTCAAGGTTGGGAATTGGATTCGTGTGGAGAGTGTTGGGTCAGTAATGGCTGTCTGGCCGATTCAAATGACTCTCCGGCACCCATCGACGCTTACATGTACAGGTACTCGTTTACAATTTCTTATGTTAGAGGTATATCTGCAATTTATTTACGAAATAAGCTTTAAAAAGTTATGGAATGGTGTGAATAGGGCAAAAGTAAGTGATAAAGAAGATGGAGAACACGGTTGGGTGCACATGAGAGAGAGCTACCATAATCCAAACATTGCTCTAAATATGCAGTCAATACTGCCTGGAGCTTGCCAATCTATGGCCCAAGTTTATAGAGACAAGTATGTCATCTTCCCATTCTAAATTATTCCATTAACATCTTTTTCTGTTTTGAACATTTTATATTTTTACTTGTTCAACCTTTTCAGGTTTATATTGGCAAGTGGAATGGACAAAGTCCTAGACATCTCTCAGCTTAACAAGTATATAACCACTGGAATTGCAAATTGAATAATTGAACAATTAAGGTAAATAATAGGGAATCAATCTAGCTAATTAAGCTATATATAAGCATAGGACTAATGTATAACAGAGAATAACTTGTTCGTTGAGATGAAATCTTTGTTGGGAATTTTTCTCGATTGCGATAATTTAGCGGAAGCGATAAAACAATTTTATTGAATTTATGAGGTTTACAATGAGATAAAACAAAAATAGTACACTCCGGTGTTTCTCGAAAATACCCCGAAATAATTATCTTTACTATTTTTATCTCTCCCCAAAATATTAGACTACCCTCTAAATAAACTCTCAAAATTCACAAGGCACAATTGTGCCTCCTCTCACTACATTTTGGTTCCACCCTAACTCCCTTTCTCTTCCTATATTTCCCACAATATTCAAGGAATGGTTCCTTGGCTTTTATAAGCCAAGGATCAAGGTTTGCATTAATTGTGCCAGCAAAAATTGCTGGCACAATTAATGGCCTGATTGACCACCGAATTCTGGTGGTCAATTTTATAATTTTTTTTTTTTTTTTTTTTTTTTTACAAATTACAAAAACAATCTTCCATCACTATAAATTACAAAAATAGTCTCACATTAATTAAGACTTTACAATAATTCCCCTTGTTTATTTAATTGTTTTAAATTAATAGTTAATTTTCTCAACAATTTTTCCCTTAACTATTAATTTAAAACTTTCATTTTTTTTTTAAATATATATATGATGTACTTTCTCATCATCATCTTGTAAACGGAGCACTTCTCTCCGCAAACAACTTCTCGGTGCACTTCTCACCGAATCAATGATGTACTTTCCCATCATCACCTTGTAAACGAAGTACTTCTCTCTGCAGACAACTTCACGGTGCACTTCTCACCGAATCAATTTGTTGATGCACTTCTCATCAACCTTCAACTATTGGAGCACTTCTCTCCAAATTAAACAAATTCTTCTTCGCCAACATGATTTGCCACATTGACACTTTCTTTTCTCTTGTTTCTGCAATTCCATTGCACGCGCCTAAACTTCTTACACGAAACATTTGAGCTTCCCCATGCCAGCAGTCCTTCCCTCAACTGCTTGCTCATTTTCTCCATTTTCTCACGCCCAATTGATTTGGTGGGCGACGCTACATTGAACCATAGCTCTGATACCACTGTTGGGAATTTTTCTCGATTGCGACAATTTAGCGGAAGCGATAAAACAATTTTATTGAATTTATGAGGTTTACAAGAGGGCACACTCTAGAAACTTTTTAGAGTTACAATGAGATAAAACAAAAATAGTACACTCCGGTGTTTCTCGAAAATACCCCGAAATAATTATCTTTACTATTTTTATCTCTCCCCAAAATATTAGACTACCCTCTAAATAAACTCTCAAAATTTACAAGGCACAATTGTGCCTCCTCTCACTACATTTTGGTTCCACCCTAACTCTCTTTCTCTTCCTATATTTCCCACAATATTCAAGGAATGGTTCCTTGGCTTATAAAGCCAAGGATCAAGGTTTGCATTAATTGTGCCAGCAAAAATTGCTGGCACAATTAATGGCCTGATTGACCACTGAATTCTGGTGGTCAATTTTATAATTTTTTTTTTTTTTTTACAAATTACAAAAATAATCTTCCATCACTATAAATTACAAAAATAGTCTCATATTAATTAAGACTTTACAATAATTCCCCTTGTTTATTTAATTATTTTAAATTAATAGTTAATTTTCTCAATAATCTCAGGTATGCCATTATTTTTCAACAACAAATAATGAAGTCACTCTGTATCTTTGTATGGTATTATCTGAATACATTATTGTTGTTAATAGGCTTTCACTGATTGCAACACAACCATATGCCCAATTGTGGTGTAAACAACTGCTGAAAGGGATTTTAAGCATGATATTAAGATAAAGGGCTTTTTACCAAAAATGGTATTAATAATTGGGGATTTCACCTAAATAATGTATAATTCGATTATCTATTCTATTTTGTCAAACAGGCCAAAAATATCTAAAATAACAGAAAATGGAAATAGAGGTTCTTAAGATACTGTTTTTCAACATTCCTAAAATACCAAATATAAACAATTTAGAAGGGAATTCATATCAAATTTCTTCCATAACAGAATTCGAGATCCCTCTAAACTAGGAAAAATTACAAAATTGGGTCAAATGGGAGACTCATTTGCATATTTAACCCATTTACTCAACATACTACATATCTAGACTATTTTCCATAATACCTTCAATATTTACGGCGCGGCTGTCTCCCTCCCATCTGACTTCGCAGATTCCAACATATGCGAAGCCTGTTTGGTTTAGTTGATGATTTTAATTAGCATATACGAAGTCTGGTTGTGTTTTTAACAAAACTCGTTAAGTGGTATATAACAAAACATGCCAAACAACAACGGATTCTAACATTAAAATCATAACATTATCAAAATTTACAACAACGGATTCTAACATTAAAATCATAATATTATCAAAATTTATAACAAGATTGCCAATAACAACATTAAAATCATAATATTATCAAAATTTACAACAAGATTGCCACAATAAACTCCTAACAAATGTCTTCAAAGTGAGTACGTGACGAATCTTGATGAACATTTCTCTTTTTACAGGAAGTCTAGACTTTTTGGGATGAATGTTTCCCATGGTGCACACCAAGATTAGCACAACCTCTCCTAACGAATCACTTTAAAGTAAATGTGCTAATTTTGAGGAAAGTTAATCTCTATACAGGAATGAAAGTCATCTCCTTTACACCCCAATACGCCGCCTTCCAGAAAGGAATGTTATGTATTCAACCACCTTCAGGAAAAATTAATCGTGTTAGGCAGAAAAAATGACGATTGGCTTCGCGAAAAGAGGATTAGCGAAGCATGCGAATGTAAATGTGCATGGAAAATGATGATTTTACTTAGCGAATCGATGCTTTCGCGAAGTCTGCGAGGTCTGAAACGTGACGATCTACGTCGCATGTCGATGCTTTTCGCGAAGTCTGCGAGTGAAATTATGAACTTTTCTACTTGCAGACTTCACGAAATAATCGATTCGCTAAGTAGATCGTCACGTTTCAGGCTCTTTCTCATCACAGATCTTCGCGAAATCATCGACTACGCGAAGTGATTTTATGGAAAAACGCAAAGAAAACAGTATATACTTACATTTTTCGCGCCTTTCACCCTTAAAAGCGACAATAACAATATGATAAACTGGAAAAAAATGATGGCAATAACGTAGAATAACCATTTCTTTGATGGTAACAAAAAGAAAGAAACCAAGGAACGAACAAGAAGATGAAGAACCATGGCTTCGTTTTCTAGGATTAGGAAGATGAAGAATCAAGAGATGAAGAGAGGAAGAAGAGAAATAAATGGTGATTTGGAGAAATGGTGCAGATTTCGTGCAATTTAAAGGAAGATAGGAAGATCAAAAGTCTGGGAATCATTAATGGAAGAGTTGCCAACCGTTTCGCGTAACCAAGGAGAATGGGGAAGAGGAAAAGTTAAGGGTATTATGGGAAAGTCACACAAAAACAGTCTAGATATGTAGTAGGTTGAGTAAATGAGTTAAATATGTAAATTTGCCGCCAATTTGATCCAATTTTGTAATTTTCCCTCCAAACTATCTATGAACAAAAAAAAAAAAAACAACAACAACGATTCGAATGCCAATTCTACATTAAGATATTAGAAACACATAAACAAGATAGAACAAAAAAATTAAACATGACTCATATTTGAATTGATTCATCTAGTTTCACATGAATCTCACTCAATTTCATCTCTTCTGAAATTAAGTGAAAGTGGATGAAATCAAATGAAACTCATTTAAAAATTATTGAAAAAATTAAGAAATTTAACAACAATGTTTTATAAAGTTTCATATGAGTTTCAAAAGGTTATAGTGCAACTTTACATTAATTTCATCTAATTTCACCCCTTCTGAAATTGAGTAAAAGTGGATGAAATTAGATAAAACTCATTTGAAAACAATTGAAACAATCAAGCAACATTAACACCAATGTTTTTATCAAGTTTCATCTGAGTTCAAAAAGGTTACAAATTATATTTCACGTGAATTTCACCGAAGTCCGACCAATTTCACACAATTTCACCCAATTTGATCTCTTTCAAAATTGAGTGAAGTTGGATGAAATTAGATGAAATTCATTATACAAATTAAGAAATATTAAGAACAAGGTTTTATAAAGTTCCACATGACTTTAAAAAATTTCACATGAATGTCACCAAATTTCACTCAATTTTACCTCTTTTGAAATTGAGTGCGTAGATGAAATCAGATAAAACTCATATGAAAATGATTAAAGCAATCAACAAACATTAAAATCAATTTTTTTCAAGTTTCACATGATTTCACATAAATTTCATTCAATTTCATCCCTTCTAAAATTAAATGAAACTATATAAAATTAGACGAAACTCATCTGAAAATGATAGAAAAAATTAAGACACATTAACACCAATATTTTATCAACTTTCACATGAGCTTCAAAAAGGCTACGGTGCAATATCACATTAATTTCTCCAAATTTCACCTAGTTCCACACAATTTTAGTCAATTCCACTCAGTTAGAAAGTGAGTAAAAGTGGCCACGTCTAATGAAACTCATCTCAAAATGATTGAAACAATTAAGCAACACTAACACCAATGTTTTATCAAGTCCCACATGAGATTTAAAAGGTTAGAGTGCAACTTCACACGAATTCAACCAAATTTCATCTACTTTGACTCGATTTCACCAATTTCCCTCCAATTTCACTACTAAAATTGAGTGAAAGTCGGTGAAACCAAGTAAAACACGTTTGAAAATGATCAAAACAATTAAGAAACTTTAACACCAATGTTTTATCAAGTTTCACATGAATTTCAAAAGGTTATAGTGTAGTTTCACATAAATTTTACATAATTTCATATGAATGTCACCAAATTTCACTGAATTTGACTCAATTTTACCGGATTTCACCAATGTTTTTATCAAAATTCACATGAGTTTCAAAGATTACAGTGCAATTTTTGAAATTCACCTCATTTCAATGGAGTAAAAGTGGATGAAATCAGATGAAATTCAAATGAAAATGATTGAAAAAATTAATAAATATTAACACTAATCTTATCAATTTTCACATGAGTTTTAAAAGTTCATAGTATAATTTCACATTTTTATGAAATTGACTGAAAGTGGATGAAATAGGTTGAAAATATTTTGAAGCATTAATCTCAATGTTTCAAATAGTTACAACCCGTTATAGTTTATTTTCAAGTTGATTTATAAACAGTTCTTTCACATTAAAATTTTAAGGGAAAACTACAAATTGCTCCATTTGGGGCAAATAGCCAATCTTTTTTATTGCTTCAAATTGCTCCATTTGGGGGCAAATAGCCACTACAACATATTGTCACGTTTTTATATTTTAACATTTTTCACGTTTCCGTATTTTTTCACATTTGCATGTTTTTCTCGGATGAATTGGATATATTAGGAAGGATTTGGTTTAAATTGGATATATCACGTTTGCTCCACATTAATACAGTTGTAAAAGAATAATAACTTATCCATTATTTATATACAATCAATAATTAACACTTATCTTTTACAGTTCTTATGTATTATTGAGGTCCCTCAAAGGAAAGGATCTAATAGGACCAAAATAAGATCTAATTAAGATACCGTAAATTAATGAATATGATATTATCACATGGCGAGTTGGTCACAAGCCTTTATGTGATGTTTCCACTATGATATTTTCTTTCACAAAATAGGAAAATATATTTATGTCCATGTTTCACTATCATATTTTCTCATCTATGGTTCGGATGGATTTGATGTCTCATCTCAACGTATTAAATTTTAATTATTTTTGTTACATTCAAATTTTGGGTAAATTCAGTGGCGGATCTAGGACCCCGGATGACCCGGGTTCAAACATATCAGTAAAAAAAAATTCAAAACGCCAAAAAAAAAATCAAAATTAACTGTGCGGTTGACGGTAAATTTTCAAAGTCTCTGGGTAAATTTTTTTTAGCCTCCAACGCATTAAAACTGTAAAAATATTATCATTTTTTTTAGAAACTAGCATTGAACTAATAGAAAATTAAACATTACTTTTTTTTAATGGTAAAGACATAATAAAAATGAATATTAAATATGTCTACTTTTTTTTAATGGTAAAGACATATTAAAAATGAATTCGTTATTAAAATAAAAATAAAGAGTCCATTTAATTTAGTTAATAATGGTAATATATTTTTATAATTATTGAAAAATAAAATAAAAATAAATAAAAACTTTTTAAAAAAATGAGGTTGAAGGGAGTCAAATATATGACCTCTCAAATAGAAGTAAGCATCCTTAACCATCTCGTCTACCTTTAAACATTAAAATAATACTGCATAGAGTCAATATAATTCTCTCCAAAATATTACCACACACCATTACTATTTTTTTTCTCAATTCTCCGGCCGCCTGTCGGGGCTTGAGCCCCCAACCCCCCCTTGGTTCCGCCCCTGGGTAAATTACTAAATCGGTACCGTTGAAAAGCCTGTTTATATATTACCATTACAACACTTCTTATTAAAAACTAGACAATTTTATAGTAGATTTTTTCGAAACACTCTTAGTATATATATTATCACTTAACACCAACTCTATCACTTCTCATCTTTTATGTAATCAAATTTCAATTTCATACATCAATCCAAGATTCAAACTTTTTATGTATGTATTTTGTTCATTTACATAGATAAATTCATTTTATATAGCTTAGTTCTGTGTATTTAAGTTATTTTGTACTTTGGAGGCTGAAATTTGGAAGGTTGATCCAACCCAATGCCTTCACAATATATCATTTTGCTAGACATAATCGTAAACTGCGAGGCAATTTGCCTCGCAGAATCGTAAACTACGAAGCACAAGGTTCCACATTTATTTTAGGATTTATGAGAATATGATTTACAGTTAATTTAACTCCGAAATACTGCGAAATAAATTGAATTTGAGAAGAAAATTTCCTTCGCAATTTTTTACCCTGTTCCGCAGTTGTTTGAACTATGACGCACATTTCTTTTGATTGTTTTTCTTTAACTTTGGATTGACAATGTGTTTGTTTCTCAATAGTAGCAGTATTTCAGCCGATCATGTTTTGTGTGTGATCAGGGACGAAGCTAGGAGGGTAAGGGAGGGTCTCCTGACCCTCTGACCCTCCGAAACACCCTTGACGAACAGTGGTTCAGTCCCGAACAACCCCCAAAATAGTTAAAATTAGTACTTATAATGTAGAATGTGATTACATGATATAAAACTAAGTTTGCATTGTTGGTTGTAGTGATAATTAAAGGAATGTCTACATCCAATTTGTCCTATGTTTGAATCTCCATCTCTTTATTTATTTTTATCTCATTTTAATTTTTTCCCTTAAACCTCATTCTCCTTTAAAAATATCAATATTAAGTATCATTTTTAATCATTATTAACCTCATTCTCTTTTATTATTTTTAATTGTATTTTTTTAGTTACAAAATTCATGACCGAGAAGACAATTTGATGAATAATTTCTTAATGTTTCCAAACTTGTCAACGTTAGGGATAAAATTGCTCTTGCCTGCCAACATTAAGGGTAAAATTGCACCATTTTAGACGTTATGGGTAAAATTATTCTTAGGTGTAAACATTAGAGTATTTTTGCACCTTATCCTTACTTTATATTGAATCTCAGTTGTTTTGTACCTTAAGGTTTGTAATTATGATTAAATTTACCCTTATATTATCAAAAATTTGAAATTTTTTACTTGACTACTATGAATCAAAGCCTCAAGTCGTTATTAAGAAAAAAAAATCTTCATGCAATGGAGCCCCTCCGGACTTTGAGCTCTGGCTCCGCCACTGTGTGTGATCACGTGGAACGACCAACAAAAAACGGAGGGAAAAGTCATGATATATGTGGATGGTGAACCGAAGTTACTTCGGCTTTCAACAAAAATCTACTTCGAGATTTTATAAGAGAGAGTCTACATTTCTGCACGTGTTCAACATCATTTGACCTATGTATGCCCATGCAAACAACTTAGGGTCCAAACAAAGTTCTGGCTTAGTAGTTCCTATTGTCTGAAACAACTACTTTTAACAATTCTGTTATGTTGACAATTTACTCTTCACTTTCTTCATTACCTCCAAGTCAGCCATCATCGTAATTTATGCCTTTCTATTCAAGTTGAAGGGATACTTAAATCATTTGATGCTCTTCAGACTATCATGATGAAGTAATCCTCTCTTTCTCTTATTTATCGGAATCCTTCTTTAAAGAATCTTTGGTTGAAACTTTCACATTCTAACAAAAAAAAAAGACATTTAGTGTATGGAAAATAAGAAACCCAAACTACTTCGCAGTTAATAAACTCATTCGCACTGCGAAACCAAGTAAACTTAAATGATTTCGCAGTTGAAGTAACTGTGAAACATATTATAAAAATGTGAAGACTATTGTCTTTGCAGTTCCAGCAATCCTTTCACATTGTTTTTAGACTAGGAAGGTAGTCCTCCACTTAATTGTTTTTTCAGTCATGAAAAACATTCCGCAGTGGAAGCAACTGTGGATGAAATTCAAATGATTTGAATTTCCTCCACAATTGTTTCCACTGCGGAAAGTTTTTTGTGACTATGAAACTATCTTCCTACTGATTTCTAACACATTTAATCACAAAAATACATACTAAATAAGTTTCCAATGCATAAAAATGCTACTAAACAAAACTCCAACCCCAATAAGACCATAAATCACTAGTTTTTACTAAATCCTAAACCCTAACAAACCATATATCCTAAACATGCTGCAATTTCATGTTATTAGATGCAAGGAGATTAAAAAATTCTTTTTTTCCGACCTTTGACATTGAATTTGATGCAAATATCCGTCCAAAATCGCATAAAAAATCTCACCAAAATTTCACCACTATTGTTCACACAAAATAGGGTTCTGCAGTAAACTAAGAATGGTGTTAAGCGATAATATATATACTAAGGCCTTGTTTGATAACAAGTTTTATCACTTAAATTAAAATATTAAGCACTTATTTATATTAAATGTGTTTGATAAGAGTTTATTCTCCACCACTTAAATTAATTAATTAAGTTAAAAATCACTTATTTTTGATAAGTCAAAATATTTCGCTTAACATTTTAAGTTTTTTTTTGGTTACTAAGAACAAGAAAAACGCCAGCAACAAAACAAAGACAGCAGAAAAAAAAACCGCAGAAAAAACAGAAAAAAGAAACAGCAAAAAAGAAAAACAAACAAACAAAAAGGCTACACTAGGTAGCAATCATCCGGGGGAGAGCAACTCCTTGATAATCTTCCGCGAGCAAACAAGCCATGTCCGGCGGGGCGTGACGAATCCTTGTAACACCAATCACACAACTAGCAGCCTTTGAAGCAAGGAAATCCGCACACCGATTCATCTCGCGAAAGACATGAGACACCTTGACAACTTCAAACTTATCCAAGAGTAGCTGAACCTGCCGGATAAGGGCACGAACTGGATGATGGGGAGGACACAGATTATTAATAAACGCCACAACTTCAGCACAATCAGATTCCACTTCAAGCTGTCGACCACCTTCCTCAAGCGCAACTTGGAGGCCCGAAATAATGCCCCAAATTTCCGCCTCAAATGAACTACCAGAGCCAATATTATGCATGAATCCACTGACCCAAGCCCCTAAGCTATTTCTGATTAACCCGCTTGCTGAAATGAGACCAGCTTCTCCCTTCCGCGAACCATCAGAATTCAACTTCCAGAAATGAGCGGGAGGTCTACGCCAGTAAAGCCATCTTTCAGATTTAGGCTTACACCCTCTAATAACTCCAACAGCTTGCCAACACTTCTTGTTTTCAAGCACCTTCCTGCAGATCAACTCGCCGCCAACATTAGGCACGGAAAAGTCCGATTGAAAGACCATTTTATTCCGCCACTCCCAAAGCGTGATCGTGGCAGCCAAGAACACCTCTTTCCAGTCACTGAGGCCAAACTCGCCGTCTGACCTCTCAAAGCAATTTCGAAACCAGTTCACATGATCAACCGCAAAAAAGGAACCCCACCACTGAACCGGAATAATTTCTTTCCAAACTTTACAGCTAGTTGGGCAATCTCGCAAGGCATGGGCAATAGATTCTTCACCATTATTACACCTAGCACATGAACTATCATTGGTCAGATGCCTTCGACGACGTTCGGCATTAGTAAGAATCCTATTTTGCAAGCAAAGCCAACCAAACGTTTTATTACGCTGGGGAACCTTCAACTTCCACACCTGGGCAAAAGAGGACGGGATTGCAGAGTCGTCAGCACTATTGGTGATGAAGTCGTAAGCGGACTTGCACGAAAAGATACCGTTTGACGCATTCCGCCAGCGAGGCATATCCCTGATATCCGCATCTTTAGAGGCAAGGATCCCATGGAACCGTAATAAGATATGGTCCTCAAAATAGGACTCAAGAATATCCCAACGCCAGCCTTCAACCTGATCAAACATGTCAGCCACTTTGTAATCAGAATGTGCAGCCTCAATGGGTTTAATAGCCTCATCGCTAAGCTTAAGCTCATCGAGCCACCTATCCTCCCAAAAAGCGATGGTTTTTCCATCTCCAATACTCCAAGAGAGACCCAAAATGAAATCATCATAAATGCTGTGAATACTCTTCCAAAGATGCGATCGATTCCGAGCAATTCTCTCATTTCCTCCAAAAATCACATCTTTCCGATACTTTGCGGTTAATATAGACACCCACAAGGAGCTAGGCTCTTTCCACATTCTCCAGAGCAGTTTCATCATAAGAGCCCGATTCATATCCGTTGCGCCTCTAACACCTGCGCCACCCTCACTTTTCTGCTTACAAACGATATCCCAAGGCAAAAGATGAATTTTCTGAGTGTTGCTCGTGCTACCCCAAATAAAACCACGGTTAAGTTTATCTAACTTGTCAAGAGTACCCACCGGCAGGAGGTTAGTTTGCATACTATGAACCGGGACAGCCGAAGTGACAGAGTTGACAAGCGTGATACGGCCTGCAAGGGAGAGGGAATTAACCTTCCAAGAGCTAAGCTTTGCTTGAACCTTATTCACAGTCTCAGCAAAGGTAGTAGAATTTACTCGTTCATGAAGGAGAGGGACACCCAGATACTTGCCTAGGCATTTAGTAAGCGGGATACTACAAGCTTGACTTAGACCCCGAGCCTTGTGATCAGCGATATTCTTCGAAACACATAATTTGGATTTGTGCAGGTTCAGCTTTTGACCGGAGAAGTGACAGAACTTATCCATAACCTCCATGAAATGACGTACCTGATCCACTTCTGCTTCGAGAAAGACAAACAAGTCATCCGCAAAGAACAAGTGGCTGATGGGTGGGGCCGTAGTAGAGAGATAGATCGGTCTAATTTTATGCTCAGCAATTGCATCCCGAATCAAATGATCCAGCCTTTCCATACACAGAACGAATAAAAAAGGCGACATGGGATCACCTTGGCGAACACCTCTGGCTGGAAAGAAGATGTCTGATGCTTCCCCATTAATAAGAATCTGCATCGAGGATGATCGCACACAATAATTAATGACCTGTCTCCAATTGCTTGGAACACCCGCCTTCCCAAGAGAATCATCAATAAAATTCCAACTCAACCTATCATACGCTTTCTCCATATCGATTTTGATTGCAACAAAGCCCTTAGTCCCCTTCTTAAAGCGCATAGAGTGTACCACTTCTTGGGCAATAATGATGTTATCAATGAGCTGTCTTCCGGGGACAAAACTCGCCTGAGTAGGAGAGATAATGTAGGGGAAGAAGAGCTGGAAATGAATAGCAACAATCTTAGTAACAATTTTGTATAACACATTGCATAAACTAATCGGCCTGTAATGAGCGAAACTGAGAGGACTTGGAGTCTTGGGGATCAAAGCAATCAAGGTTTGATTAACAGAGGTAACTGATTCAGTACCCGCAAAGATCCGCAGAACATACTCAATAATACTCGGATTGATATCCTCCCAGTGCTTTTGGAAAAAGATAGCAGGGATGCCGTCAATCCCAGGAGCCTTAGTTGGAGCCATATCGAAAACAGCCGCTTGTATATCAGCAGCCGTAACAGTTCGAAAGATCAAGTGAAATCTACTGCCATCAATTTGGGGAAAAGAGGACACCGTATTCAAAGCTTCACCATTGTCAGAAACACCCTCCGTCGAATAAAGAGCAGAATAGAATTTAAAGGCTTGTAAGCGAATGGCATCTATGTCGTAAAGCCAATTACCCGCCTCATCCTGGATGGCTTCAATTTTACCTTTCTTCCGGCGAATGACAGTTGAAAGGTGATAGGATTTCGTGTTTCTATCCCCTTGAGAAATCCATCGATTCCGAGATTTTTGAAACCAGAGAAGCTCCTCCTGCCTAAGCACTGCAGTCAGCTCATTCAATAAAGACCGCTCCAACTTCACAAGATTATCATCCCTATTCCGCATCAGCAATTTCTGAACCCCAGCTAATCTATGAAGAGTTTTATGCTTCCGATAGAAGATGTTGCCAAAAATTTGCTTATTCCAAACCGTAGCTTGTAACTTGAAGTCACTAACAGCTCGAATCGGGTGCACTCCCACCCCCCAAGCCCTCTTCACTACATTCTTGAAATCCACGTGCTCTTCCCAAGCCATGAGATATCTGAAAGGCCTGAGGTCACGCCGCCCAACTAAACCATGAAGTTTAAAGAGAATGGGAGCATGATCCGAATGATGAAACGGGAGGTTAATGACCACAGCTTCGGGAAAAGCAAGCCGCCCAAGCTGATTGCTATACACTTTATCAAGACGCACCGAGAGGGACTGCCTCCGCCAAGTAAACCGAGCCCCCGCAAAGCCAAGATCAAAGACATCACAAGCATTCATACAAGTAGAATGGTTGATAGCACGATTTCTATACAAAGAGCTACCACCTTGTTGATCCTCCAAAATACCAATATCATTAAAGTCACCAATCAGAAACCAAGGCTCAGAAATGGAATGACTAATCGCAGTAAGCTGATCCCACATGATATTCCTGTCAGTAGCACAAGGAGAGGCATAAACAACCGAAAGAAAGCATACACGAGAGCCATTTTGCTTTAATTCACAATGGACAAACTGGTGATGAGAATGAACAACAGTCAGATCAAAGATGGAGTCCTTCCAAAATACCCAAATACCACCTGAGCGACCCTGAGCCTCTGATCTAGTAAACTTCCAACCCTTAAACCTGTTGCAGACTTTATCTGCAACTGAACCACTACATTTTGTTTCCAAAAGAGCAAAAAAAAGGGCTTATGAAGCCTAAGTAAGTCTTTAAGATGCAAGCGAGTATTCCTGTTCACTGCACCTCTAACATTCCAAGCTAAAAAATCCATAAGGAAAAGGAAAAACAGGGAAACAAGAGCCAAATTATTGAGAAGACATAGCATTAGAACCTGTCTTCTGATGATCGCCATCATTACCATGGCTCTTAAGCTTTTTTTCAAAGACCTTCTGTTTCTGGGAGAAAGTCGGTTTAGTCGGAGTTGGATTTGGCTGAGCATTTCTTCCCTTCCCTTCTTTATCCGGCTGATTGCTTTTAATAGGGACTGGGCTGGGACTAGTAGACAAAACCTGTTGAACACTGATTCCCTTGCTGACCCCACATGACGAGACCCCAGAAGTGCCATCCATAGGTTTAGGATCAGCTTCCTTAGTATCTTGCGACTCTGCATTGTCCATAGACATAGGCTCAGTAGTTTGGGTCGCTCTCACGTCCTCCATCTGATTATGTCCCTCTTCTTCAGCCTCGGGTTGATTGAGGATAACGAATCTTGAACCCCCT